>NC_138768.1:81756582-83009082 GCF_965119305.1 Pelophylax lessonae
TGTAGATTTTACGTTTTATGTTTTGGGTCATTGTCTTGTTGGAAGACAAATCTCCGTCCCAGTCTCAGGTATTTTGCAGACTCCATCAGGTTTTCTTCCAGAATGGTCCTGTATTTGGCTCCACCCATCTTCCCATCAATTTTAACCATCTTCCCTGTCCCTGCTGAAGAAAAGCAGGCCCAAACCATGATGCTGCCACCACCATGTTTGACAGTGGGGATGGTGTGTTCAGGGTGATGAGCTGTGTTGCTTTTACGCCAAACATAACATTTTGCATTGTTGCCAAAAAGTTTGATTTTGGTTTCATCTGACCAGAGCACCTTCTTCCACATGTTTGGTGTGTCTCCCAGGTGGCTTGTGGCAAACTTTAAATGACACTTTTTATGGATATCTTTAAGAAATGTCTTTCTTCTTGCCACTCTTCCATAAAGGCCAGATTTGTGCAGTATACGACTGATTGTTGTCCTATGGGCAGAGTCTCCCACCTCAGCTGTAGATCTCTGCAGTTCATCCAGAGTGATCATGGGCCTCTTGGCTGCATCTCTGATCAGTCTTCTCCTTGTATGAGCTGAAAGTTTAGAGGGACGGCCAGGTCTTCGTAGATTTGCAGTGGTCTGATACTTCTTCCATTTCAATATTATCGCTTGCACAGTGCTCCTTGGGATGTTTAAAGCTTGGGAAATCTTTTTTTATCCAAATCCGGCTTTAAACTTCTCCACAACAGTATCCCGGACCTGCCTGGTGTGTTCCTTGTTCTTCATGATGCTCTCTGTGCTTTAAACGGACCTCTGAGACTATCACAGTGCAGGGGCATTTATAGGGAGACTTGATTACACACAGGTGGATTCTATTTATCATCATTAGTCATTTAGGTCAACATTGGATCATTCAGAGATCCTCACTGAACTTCTGGAGAGAGTTTGCTGCACTGAAAGTAAAGGGGCTGAATAATTTTGCCCGCCCAATTTTTCAGTTTTTTATTTGTTAACAAAGTTTGAAATATCTAATAAATTTCATTCCACTTCATGATTGTGTCCCACTTGTTGTTGATTCTTCACAAAAAATTACAGTTTTATATCTTTATGTTTGAAGCCTGAAATGTGGCAAAAGTTTGAAAAGTTCAAGGGGGCCGAATACTTTCGCAAGGCACTGTATATCCCTGTATTAACAATGTACAGAGAGCTCTTGTTAAACTATTTTTGCCAGTTTTAGAATTTCACAGCTGTCTGCAAATTGACAAAACATTTTTATTAAAATACAAATTAGTTCTATAAGTTATTCAAAGATGTGATCTGCGAACCTTTGTAAATCCTATACAACTACATCCTCACACAAAAGACAAACATTACACGGAACAGTAGGTTTAAGTTCTTCTTGAAAAAGTGAAAGATCCGAAAAACTCCCTAGACCCAGGGGTTTACTGCCCCATCTCTCTTGTTAATCAGAACATAAAAATAAATTTCCAAGATCCTGCATAATAGACTGATTGGCCTCTTGTCAAAATGAATCAAGCTATCTATGTTAGGATTTGCAGTAGGGAGGGCAGCAGTCTATACCATCAGGAAACTATTACTGGTCCTAGAACACTCTCAGTTGTCAGGGTCCCATTCGGGGCTATTTTGACCCCAGACACAAAGTTAGCTTTTGCGAGCATGAATTGGCTGTGGTTGAAATAAGTGGCTTTTATAGGCTGTTTCTAAAATTTTATAAATTTACTCTATTCATCCCTTACGGCCAGGATTTGTATTCCTCAATCAGTTAGCTAAAGGAACCCCTCAGGTGTGCCCATTATCACCTTTATTGTTTATTTTAGCAAATGAGCCCATGGCCAGGGCTCTGCTGGTCTCTAACACTTTTATGGGCATCATAGACAAATAAGCCCAATTGGGTACTGTGTCTGAAAGTTTGTTTCTGAATAAAACCTCTTGATTTGACACTCCAGTGTGCAGTTTCTATATCTCATTCTCTATTATGCCTGAGAGAGATAAACTCTTAAGCCTCATACACACAATGAAAATATCGGATAAACGATCATCCATTTTTTTTTTTTGGGCATGCTAACGACATATCGAAAATGAAGAGGTTATTAAATGAAAATGAAGAGTTACGAAAATTATTGTACAAAAGAATACAACTTTGGAAGTGATGTAATGTGTTGTATTGTATTGTAATGTATTCTTTTATTTCTCAAGCATACGTGGTCTTGGTCTTATGAGAAATACTGTACGGATTAAACAAAAATCGTACATTCTGATCTGGTACGAGAAATATTTTCGTGTTTTTTCCTTCGGATTATTTCACATGAAATGTTGTGATCATCTCTTCAAAGCTGTGTACTAACAATCACATTATCCCACAATTGCTTCGAAAGTAGTGTTTTGCGTGCAATTTTCTAAACGTTTGTACTAGGCAGGAGCCAATGCCTGGATTAATTAAGGACTAGAGGATTATACATAGAGCTTGGAGCAGTGCAACTTTTTAGAACTTTAACATACTACAGTATATAACAATTGGGGTACATAGTAATGTGATATGTTAGTTACATAGTTACATTGAGGTTGAAAAAAGACATCAGTCCATCCAGTTCAACCTATGATGTGTGTGTGTAGTTATGGATGCTGTCTAGTGAGCTGTGTCATTGTCAGGAGTCTGGCTTGGAGACCAGTAGCTTTAGCCATTGAGAGGCTCCCACCAACCAGCTGGATAAGTGTTCAAGCAGGTCACCCTGGCGGGTGATGCAGACTTACTCGAGGTGTAGGGTCTAAGCACTAATTTGTATTTACTAGAGCTCCTGATGGCGGGGATGGGTTTTTCTGTGTGTCAGTACCAGGTTGCAGTTCTCAGGATCGCCTCACCAGGAAGTGAGCAAGTCAGAGTCCAGCATCAGATGTAGCAGGTAAGGATCAAGCAGAAGCATAGTCAGTAAATAAGTCAAAAGTCAGTAACAAGTGGCTGCAGGCTGGGATCAAGTGGAAGCATAGTCGAGGAACAAGCCAAAGGTCGGCAAGGAGTAGGGGTAGTAGAGGTAAGGTCAGCTGCAGGTACACAAAAGGAGCAAGATATCAGCTAGAGAGAACACAACAATCTGGCAAACAGGAAGTGCAAAGGCATAAGGTTCATGGAGGAGCAAGGAGTTCAAGGTTCACAAGAAACAAGGTATAAGGTCAGATTATCTCAAGGTTCAGACAAGATGCTTTCCAGCATGTTAGGTGGTTCAGCAAGGAGACCTAGTGCAAGATGCAGCAGGGCTCATGGGTTCAGATCCTCACCCATATGTCTTGTACACTCCAAAAGTGCAATTTTACTCCCATAATAAAGACTCCACCAGGTAGAGGGTGAACCCTTCATAATGACCAGGTGTGAAGATCTTTGACTTTGACACAAAGATCTAAACTAACAGAGTGTCTGTAAGATATAACAAAACTATCAGATGGTTTAAGTCTCTGGCCAATACCAAAAAATGAAATATCAATTTATCTTTTACAGAATAACTGTACTTTCAACTAACTTACAACTAACTGTCCCCTCTCAGCCCCCTTTCTCGCTCTATCTACTTATACTTACCTTGGATCACTGAGTGACCTGGTTCGGAAGCTTCATCCTATGCCAGGGCAATGTGGCATGGTGCAAAGACCCTAATGAAAAAGCAAGCCTGCGACATATTGTAACTATGGAATCCTTCCCAGCAACTTTTGACATGCTTGCTAAATTGGAATATAAACAATTCTGCAATTAATATGGCTGTAAACCCCTTCATATACCCAGTGAAGTGACTGGCTTCAGGTGATACACAGAGGCCAAACAAATCCTCCTACATAAGTTGTACATGTTTAGCTGAATCAGAAAAAAGGGGTCGGAGAGCTGAAATTATACATTGTAGAGCTCAGTTAACTGAGATAACGCGATAACTTTTGCGCAAACCAATCAAAATAATGTAGCAGAAAACAAATTGGCCTAGAATGTTAAAAAATTTTGATGTTTAACTTTTTTTTTTTTTTAAATGTTATATAACAGAATGTGAAAAATATTATTTTGTTTTTTTTCAGAATTGTCGTTTTTTTTTTTTGTTTATAGCGCAAAAATAAAAATCACACATGTGATCAAATACCAACAAAAGAAAGCTCTATTTGTGGGGAAAAAAAAGGACATACATTTTATTTAGGTACAGTGTCGCACAACTGCGCAATTGTCTGTTAAAGTAACGCAGTGCCGAATCGCAAAATATGGCCTGGTCATTAAGGGGGAAAATCCTTCCGGTCCAGAAGTGGTTAAAGTGATGTTACGTGCATGGTAAGACTTTTTTTGATCTGGCAAAAAAAATCATAATAATAAGCTCTGAAAAACAGGAACAAATTCTGGGAAGAGGAGTTTTATCTCTGGAAGGTTTATTATTGGGCAGTGAAAGGGCCAGCAGTTAAATATAGTGACAGAGATAGTGTTTAGGACCATGTTCAAGTTTCCCAAAGGAATTCCAGGCCTATCTTTTGCCAAGATATGCTCTATTCCTGTAATGTACATATGCTAAATAGAATACAAAACAGTCCTAACTATTCAAACTTCAGTTTTGTATTCTTATCTGTATTCTCATTTCCATAACCCCACCATGTGCATAGACAGAAAGCATAGAAAGCTATCAGTTTACAAGATTTCTGACAAAATCAACAGGTAATTGGGGACTCATGGAGAAGATATAATACACTTTCAATGATACATTTAGTAGACCAAGGGGGATCAAAAAAAGAGAAGGGCATTATTTGGACTTGCGTACAATGTACATAGGGGGGGACAGGTAATAAAGACTTTTAAACATTTACAGAGTTCTGACTTCATTAACTTTATGATATCTTAGGATAATTAGGATAATTACAGTCACATGTATCTGGGAATATTATTTAAATGCTAAAAGGAAACAAAAAAAAAAAACACAGAAGAACCCAAATGCAAAGATACAAATACAGTAAATATTAAAGCGGAGTTCCACCCAAAAGTGGAACTTCCGCTTGTATGCTTCCCCCCCCCTCCGGTGCCACATTTGGGGGGGAGGGAAGAACAGGTACCAGTTTGCGACAGGGACCCTTCCCCACTTCCAGGAGACAGCGCTGCGGTGCTGTCCCTCGGAAGTTCGGACCCCTCTTATTCCTCCGCCGCCGGGCCAATTGCAAAGCGCAGCGCGCTTCCTGCATTCGCAATAGGGAACCAGCTGTGAAACCAAAAGTCTTCACTGCCGGGTTCCTTTACCCTGAATGGCAGCAGGGGGCATCCGAGAGCGGATACGAAAATCGGCTTCAGGTGCCGACATCGCGGGAACCCTGGACAGGTAAGTTCTACTATTTAAAAGTCAGCAGCTACAGTATTTGTATCTGCTGACTTTTAATCTTTTCATGGTGGGAAATCCACTTTAAGACAGAAAAAAAGTGCTTAGTGCAAAAGGAGGTAATGCAGCAACCTATATTCTGGACACAAAGTAAATTACAAAAATATTTACTCTAAAAGGTGTGCAAAACCAATATCTCTGTAGTGATCAATACAAAAATAAGTGTGTGAAAAAACAAGGTTGACTCGTATTAAACCATAATAAACAATGTGCATCAAATAAATAGTAAAATAACAGTCCCATTACACATAATTTACTTATGCATAACAAAGAAGTAAACTTCAAAGAGAAATATATAAAAGTCCAAATGTTAAAACTTGAAAATGATGAAAGTCTATGTGTAAGAATCCCAAACCACCTCATAGACAAAGGTGCCAGTTCCTTTCCCAAACAGTAACGATGAACAGCGCAGAAATCATCCAATTGGGGGGCCACCACTCAGGATACCACTTAATATACCATTTATACCATTTATTTGATACACATTGTTTATTATGGTTTAATATGAGTTAAAATTATTTTTTCAGGGCAATTGTAGGGGATAGGTCTGTCACATACTTGAAGAAATGTCCAGCTGTCTCCATCCCTAATTTAATGTAGTGAAGAAAAAAAGGGGAATGTGGGACTTTAGTTGAGTGCAGCTGGACACATATCTTTAAACAAATATATGGCAAAGGTATTCTATAAGACCCCAGAAGTGGGGACCCAATAAGAATTAAACCTTGGACATGCGACTGATAATTGTTAGCATAGCGAATATGAGTTTCAATAAAAAGACATCCATGTAAATGGTATAAATACAGATAAGTATGATAATAATAAATCCAGAATCACTATTCATAAATAATAGTTTTATTGTGACAACCCAAAAATCCCTGGGTACTCAGTCTTAAAACATATAAAATTTGATATACAAAATTTAAGATAACCCAAAAAATGGGGACCCATGGGAAGTTGACACATGTTCAATATTCTAATTTATCATATAATATTTGGAGCATACCAAATACAGATAGCCATAACAAATCACATATATAAATCATATGAACAGGGATAAATACATTGAAAACATAACCAGAATAATATTGTATAACAAACAAATTCAATATGAGATTGAATTCTTCATGAATATAGAGTCTTAAAATAAAAAAAGGCTTGAATGAAATGTTTCATTTGAGTGCTTGTAGGCTCAACGCGTTTCATGGACCTCCGTCCACTCATCAGGAGCGTAAAAAATCTATTGCATATCTGAAAAAACAGATGTATATGATATCAAAATATTAGTATAAAAAGAGGGAGGAGGGAGTAGAAAAATAAATATAGATATATATAAAAAAAATATATGGATTGGGCACTACCTTAAGTAGTATCATGTCTCCAAATCATCCAATTCTAGAGAAGAGGTACAGGGCTAAGCCGGGAAATGCCTGACCCGGGGCTGAGGCATGGACAACATCCAATAGAATGGGGGAGAGCAGCTAGGAAGTGAAAACCCGATATGGAAGTGTGAGGACAATGAATAGCCATAAAGAATTTTTTCTCATCAAGGAGTGATAGTGTAGGGACTCCAGAATCAGTGAGATCTGAAATTATAAAATATATTAGACTTTTAATTATAGTTTTTCTAGTCAAAGATATAACTGATATTCATGGAGAGAAAAATATTTGCCAAATTCAGAGAGATCTCTGTATGTAAGATGAATAAAAAGAGATGCATTGTGTTTGCACACCACTGGAAAAATACCAAAGTTATGCATATTTTGGAGGGTGGACTAGTATATAAAAAAAAAGGGAGAATAAAATATGCAAAAAGAGTGGTGACACAGACTTGTTATCTAACAGGGGAACAAAAGTAAGCAAGAAGAGTGATATGAGGTGAAAGAATTTATTGTGATACCAGTGTTGAAAGATCTTTTGCCAAGATATGCTCTATTCCTGTAATGTACATATGCTAAATAGAATACAAAACAGTCCTAACTATTCAAACTTCAGTTTTGTATTCTTATCTGTATTCTCATTTCTATAACCCCACCATGTGCATAGACAGAAAGCATAGAAAGCTATCAGTTTACAAGATTTCTGACAAAATCAACAAGTATTTTGGGACTCATGGAGAAGATATAATACACTTTCAATGATACATTTAGTAGACCAAGGGGGATCAAAAAAAAGAGAAGTGCATTGTTTGGACTTGCATACACTGTAAATAGGGGGGACAGGTAATAAAGACTTTTAAACATTTATGAAGTTCAGACTTCATTAACTTTATGATATCTTAGGATAATTACAGTCACATGTACCTGGGAATATTATTTAAATGCTAAAAGGAAACAAAAAAACACAGAAGAACCCATATGCAAAGATACAAAATATTAAAGCGGAGTTCCACCCAAAAGTGGAACTTCTGCTTGTATGCTCCCCCCCCCTCCGGTGCCACATTTGGGGGGGGGAAGGGGGAACAGGTACCAGTTTGAGACAGGGACCCTTCCCCACTTCCAGGAGACAGCGCCACGGTGTTGTCCCTCGGAAGTTCGGACCCTTCTTCTTCCTCCGCCGCCGGGCCAATTGCAAAGCGCAGCGCACTTCGTGCATGCGCAATAGGGAACCAGCTGTGAAACCAAAAGGCTTCACTGCGGGGTTCCTTTACCCTGAATGGCGGCGGGGGGCACCCGAGAGCGGATACGAAAATCAGCTTTAGGTGCCAACATCGCGGGAACCCTGGACAGGTAAGTTCTACTATTTAAAAGTCAGCAGCTACAGTATTTGTATCTGCTGACTTTTAATCTTTTCATGGTGGGCGGGAAATCCACTTTAAGACAGAAAAAAAGTGCTTAGTGCAAAAGGAGGTAATGCAGCAACCTATATTCTGGACACAAAGTAAATTACAAAAATATTTACTCTAAAAGGTGCGCAAAACCAATATCTCTGTAGTGATCAATACAAAAATAAGTGTGTGAAAAAACAAGGTTGACTCATATTAAACCATAATAAACAATGTGCATCAAATAAATAGTAAAATAACAGTCCCATTACACATAATTTACTTATGCATAACAAAGAAGTAAACTTCAAAGAGAAATATATAAAAGTCCAAATGTTGAAACTTGAAAATGATGAAAGTCTATGTGTAAGAATCCCAAACCACCTCATAGACAAAGGTGCCAGTTCCTTTCCCAAACAGTAACGATGAACAGCGCAGAAATCATCCAATTGGGGGGCCACCACTCAGGATACTACTTAATGTACCATTTATACCATTTATTTGATACACATTGTTTATTATGGTTTAATATGAGTTAAAATTATTTTTTCACATAAATAAATATTGCCTCAGCTTATGAAGCTTTGAAGGTAATAAACCTTCTTGTCTGTGAGGAGGGCTCCATTATCAAGTGAATGCCCCATAGAAGTCTGGGGGTCTGACTGCACAGGTGAAGGGTTCAAGAGAAAGGAAGATTTTGTCTGGAGGCACTGAAGATTTCTTTGCATTAGCCTTCTGACATTTTGGAGAAATATCATAAAAAAAGCTTTGGGGAACCCGAAATGAATGTGGTTTTGGTGTTTTTTCTTTTAAGGTTGGAATACGGTTTAAATGGCTCTTGGGGATCATGGAAGCTCCTTTAAAGAGGTTGTAAACTCATTTAACATATGCATCGCATACTAGCTCATTATGAAATACTTACCTTAGAACGAGCCCCCGCCGTGCCGCCTGCTTACCTGTATGACGGGCGACATGTTCAGTCGCCCGTCTTCCAGGATCGCGGCATCCAGCCATCTGATTGGCCGGACCCGTGATTACGTCACTCCAGCGCACGCGCGTGGGAGCCGACAGTCACGGCACGGGGCTCTGAAGAAACGGCACCAGCGGCCGTTCCTTCAGAGCGCATGCGCCAGTGATGTCACTGGCTGCATGTAAGGTAAATATCTCCTAAACGGTGCATGTTTAGGAGATATTTACAGCACCTATAGGTAAGCCTCATCATAGGCTTACCTATAGGTACAAGTTGTAGAGGAGGGTTTACTTCCTCTTTAAGCTATCTTGGACTTGTTTTTGTCAGAAAGCCATCCTGCATGGCCAGATCCCTGTGCGAACAGTTGCACATTTTGCAGGATGTGTGTAGGGATGTGTGCATGCACACTCACCAAGTATAATGGCACTAAGTGCACCTTCAGGACATCAGTGGTAAGAGATCTGGGAGCTGTTATTCTGCATCTGATGCTGATATTACGTTACCACCCTGGCATGTTCTCTAACTCTTCTCAACTCTGGCTCCTTCTGGTCTGCTGTTCAGCTCCTATATTCACCCTGGTTTGTCGTTGCCAAGACTTCTGCCTGCCACTCTAGTCTTTCACTTCTCAAAAGGTTCCTGGCCTGTCCCTGACTCCCTCTCTGTCTGCTGTATTGGTAATCTTTTGCCTGACTGTTGCTGACCTTGGCTCACACCTGGACTCTTCTCACTGGTGACCTGCATCTCCTGTCCTTTCCAGCCACACAACAACATCGTTCACTAGTTCCAGTACCATCAGTGGCATCATAATTATCCCTTGGCACGCGTGCCAATCCTTCATCTTTGCACTCTCACTTGCTTGGATTGAAGCATATAAGAGAGGTCACTCTTGCCATCCCAGGCTCCTAAGCGGAACTAAACTCTCTCAATCATCGCTAACTATTTTTAATCCTTATGCTGCTAGCCCTAGTAAATAGGTAGGAAGGTATGTAGGAAGGTGCAGTCTACTTTCTCCACTGCAGGTGGTGCTCAACTGCAGTGACATTGTAGGGGGAGAGGAAGTAAGGAGGAGCATGGTTCTTCTATACTTTCCAGGGTTACTGGGGAAGCTATCTGATTGAATGCTGCCATCCCATGTGACTCTAGCAGCCATTTCGGGCCAGACAGAGCCTATTTAAGCCCCTGGATGCCAGGCCTGGCACGCATTTTACCTGTGGGTAGTGTAGGGACAGGTCACTCGTCCAACAGGGACTGTGATTAGTGTCAGGGAAAAGCTCCAGGCAAGTAGGGAAAGAATAGGGACAAGTCGTCCTTCTGGAGACCTTCCCAATAGAGTTTGGACTGGTCAGGCTCCATTTTGCCCTGCAAGAAAGATGCTGTTGGCACAGCTGAGACCTGCTCTGCTACACATTGCTGTTATATGCCGTGAGTGCTCCCGATGCTTTTGTTCCCGGTTTCTTGTGAATTACTGGATTCTACATTAATACAACTTCTGTGTTCTGCAACCCGACTTTTTGTGTTTACTGACGCTGCCCCATTCTGCACCTTCCCACAGGTATATTATATTTACTTTTTTATATTTACTATATTTACTTTTTTTTTACATTTCTTCATTTGCTTCCTGGTTTCTGGCCTAGGCCAAAATAATGTCGCCCATCCCATGAGTCTTCATGGGCATTATTTATCTTTCATGTGGTGGAAGGGAGAAGGGACTCTCTCAGCTAAGCGAACCCTGTCTGCATGCCTGAGATAAGAACAGATGGATCACAGGAAGTAAATGCTACATGAATCATCTGCCCTTGCTCAAGATGGCTTTGGCTAGAAATGCTAGGGGGTGTTTTCTCAACACCTAGCATAGAGGTATGGATGGATGGATGACTTTGCTTTGAAAAATAAAAATGACGTAAATAGTTTTTTCAGTTTTTGGTTCTAAAATTCAATTGAATTCCGCTTTAAACTATCTGATACACCCTATTCTTTGTAATTCTTCAACATGAGCCTGACTGGTCTCATTTGCGTCATGTGTTTTAGTAGAATAGCGCTTCTAATATATTGGAGAGCAGGGTGACATTAACCACTTTACCACCGGAGGATTTTGCTGTCTTACGTCCAGGCCACTTTTTGCAATTTGGCACTGTGCAATTTTAACTGACAATTACACAGTCGTGCGATGCCGTACCTAAACGAAATTTACGTCCTTTTTTTCCCACAAACAGAGCTTTCTTTTGGTGGTATTTGATCACCTGTGCGATTTTTACTTTTTGCGCTATAAACAAAAATAGCGTACATTTTGAAAAAATAACAATATTTTTCACATTTTTTTATATGAAATTCCCCCCAAAAAAATGTAAAAATCAATTTTTTTTCTTATTTTTGGCCAATTTGTTTTCTGCTACCTATGTTTGGTAAAAAAAATCACAATAAGCGTATTTTGATTGGTTTGCGCAAAAGTTATTGCGTTTACTAAGGGCTCTTTCACACGGTCCGCCTCCGTAGGCGGATCCGTGCTGCTCAGCGGGGATCGATCCGCGATCCCCGCTGAGCCAGCGGATGACAGCTCCGTCTCCGCTTGCAGTGGGGAGAGGGAGGTGTCACAGCCCCCTCTGCTCTCTATGGGGAATCGGATGAGAGCAGATCGCCTGTCCGCTCTCATCCGATCCCATCCGATCCGATCCCCAGGACGGATGGAAAATAGGGTTTCCATCCGTCCGGATTTCACGGACAGGATCGGATGCGGATGGCAGCGGGTGTCAGTGGACATGTCACCGCTGACATCCGCTGCTCCATAGGGCTAAATGGGGCATCCGATCAGATCCGCCTAAAAAACTGACAGGCGGATCTGATCGGACCGCCCGTGTGAAAGAGCCCTAACTAAGGGAAAGATTTCTGTCATTTTTGGTGTTTTTTTTTTTTAACGAGTAATGGCGGCGATCTGCGATTTTTTTTGCGGGACTGCGACATTGGGGCGGACAGATCGGACCCTTGACTGACATTTTTGACACTTTTGGGGGTACCAGTGACATTACTACAGTAATCAGTGCTATACATATGCACTGTTACTGTAAAAATGACACTGGCAGGGAAGAGGTTAATTTTATTGGAGAGGGAGGGGTTAATTTATGCCTGGTGCTTACTGACGTGTGTGGGGGAGGTGACTGAGTGACACAAGGACAGATCGCATGTTCAGCTATGCTGAACCCTGCAATCTGACCCTGCCTGTCACTTAGGAGATCCACCCACTCTGTTTACACAAGCGGGCGGATCTCCAGACTCGATTCCCCGACAATCGGGGAAGAGTGGCGGCGATCGCCGCTGCTCTTCCCCTGGCCCGACTCCCGCTGTGACTGAAAACAGCGGGAGCGAGCCTCCGGTGGCGCGCGAGCGCCGCCCACAAGGGGAGGAGTACAGCGACGTAGGTCTACGTCGCTGGACGAAATCAAGCCACTTTGCCGCAGTACAGTCCCAGTGACTGGTCGGCAAGTGGTTAAAGAATATGGTACCCCAACATTTCATATTCCTGATATGTGCCTCCTGTACCATATAGAAATGAGCAATATATGAGAAAGTCTCCTGTTCTCTTTGTATTGTTTCCTTTTTGAGAAATCCCTGGTGTTCCTGCCAGTCCTTCTGCTTTCCTAATAAAAACTGACCGCACTAAGCAAAACACAGTGTGATCAGTTCTCTAGCTATGCTGGGAACTCAGCCTGCTCTCCTCCAATGATCAGACTTGTCCTGACACGCCCCCCACTGCACAGCCTTTCACTGGGAAGATCCCCTCCCCCATTCTCTGATGAAGCTGAGAACGGATGGAATGTGATCACTTATAAAAAAGAGAAAATATATTTATAATGTGTCTTTTTTTATATTTATGCACAAATGTTTTGCCTTTTATTTCTGTGTTAAACTGAATTAAACTGAATGGGTTGTTTTACAAGGTGTGGGTATACAGTCACTTTAAGTGTCATAAATAGTACAGCTGACTTTAAGTAAATTGTAAAGTCTAATTTTTTCCCCCTCTAAAAATAACAAACATGTTATATTTAACCGCTCTGTGCAGTTGGTTTTGGACAGAGCAGTCTGGATCCTCCTCTTCCCGGGTCCCTCTTCAGCTCTTCTGGCCCCTCCCTCCCTTTGAGTGCCCCCACAGCAAGAAGCTTGCTATGGGGGCACTCAAGCCGAGCCGCAGCTCCGTGTGTCCATTCAGACACGGAAGCCCCGACCAAGCCCTACCCCCTCTCTCTCCTGATTGGCTAGCTGACTTTAATTGGCGGCAGCCAATGACTGAGCCAATCAGGATGGAGAATGTCGGGCGACTGAGACACTTGTGGACATTGCTGGACAGAGAGGGACCTTCTGCCTTTACAACTCCTTTAAAGAATACCTTAAAGTGATATTAAGACCCCGTTCACACTGGGGCGACTTGTCAGGCGACCTGGTCGCCTGACAAGTCGCCGTAGGTCGCCTGCCATAGATTAGCACAGAACCCGTTCTAATAGGAGCGACACAAGTCGCTCCGACTTAGAAAAAGGGTCCTGTACTAATTTGGGGCGACCAGGAGCGACCTGCATTGACTTCAATGATACTTCACAGGTCGCCCGGCAAGTCGGGTCGCGCCTATGTGAACCCGGCTCTAATGGTTCGGCTTTTTTAAAAAAAAAAAAAACAACAAACATGTTATACTTACCTGCTCTGTGGAGTGGATTTGCACAAAGCAGCCCCGATCCTCCTTATCTTGGGTACCCCACCGGTGCTCCTGGCTACTTCCCCTTGACCAGTGGAGCCCAATAGTAAGCCTCTTGCTATGGGTGCACTGGTGCATGCTCATTCCTGAGCTCTGCTCTATGCATCCATAAGGCAAATAGAGCCACGGCTCAGCCCCAGCCCCGCTCTCTCCTCATTGGCTCACTGGCTGTGATTGACAGCAGTGGAAGCCAATGGCTCCCAGTACTGTCTCAGCCAATGAGGAGAGGGCGTTCCGGACAACCAAAGCTATCATGCACGTCACTGGATCGGAATCGGGCTCAGGAGAGTATTAGGGAGGGTTTCTGCGCATAGAAGGACTTTTACTTTGATGCGTAGAATGCATGAAGGTAGAAAAAACCTTCAGTCTTTACAACCACTTTAATAAAGGTATGAGTAAATGGATCTATGCACTGAAATCCAGGTTTTATTCAGTGTAATGATAACAGCAGAGTTTGAAATGTTTCACAGCAGGTTCTCTTTAGAATACTTTGTGGATCAGACACTAACCCATTCCTTGACAGCTTATTTCCACAAGGTTAAGCTTACAGGAATCCGATTAGCAGTGCATACACCAAGCTGTGCAGCTGTATTCAGTCGTTAGGAGAAGTGACAACAAGCCATAACCTGTTGACACAGGCAAACGAGAAGAGTTTGTATAAAAAAAAAAAAAAGAATTCATATTTCCCTTTAAATTTTTCTTGTGTATGAGGCCAAGTGATTCAGCTCCCTCTTCCTGTAAATACTCCCACTCCTCCGTCTCTCTTTTTTTTTTTTTTTGGATATGGCAGATCCTTAAGTGAGGATGGAGAGAAGACTTTAAAAGTCTGAAAACTACTAAAAGTTCGGTAGATGTTAAGCTTTGAAGCCTCCCAATCCAGAACGCTCTTCTTTACTTACGCCTAATTACGTTGGAATTTTCTGGAATTTGGGAAGTCAGCTAAAAGTAAGTAGAACAAATCCTACATTGTCTATGGACAGCGTGAATGACTGCGTAACAGCGGAATACCAACTCTTACTGATCACCATGATTAGCTGTCGCTTTAATAGCTGTGAACCTGCATGACTTGTGCTGTGTGAGAGGGGACCTGGGTGCTGTTACTGGGAACCTGCAGATCCTTACTGGGGCCCCCCCGTCTAGACATGGGAAAGGATTCTTCACTCTTCTCAACTATACAGGAAATAGTGAAAGTGAAAACAACGGGCAGTAATGGAGGGAACTACTTGAGTGTATTTTCCGAATCCGGCTTACTTTAGTGTTAAATCTTTGGGGAGAAAAGATAATACAGTCAGATAAGTTGAGCATAAATAAAAGTCGTTTATAATACTTTTGCATATTTTAGATTTTACGTTTTTTAAGACTTGCATGTGGGTACAGGTTGGGTGACTGACCATTTAAATATAATTATAAAGCAGTAGCAAGAGGGGGAAAGGGATGGGATTTTTAGGTGCAAAATATTACTTACACAGTTCACAGTTAAAACTTTTAAATTTTATTTACAAAAATATGGTTAAAAACATTGAATGCATTATTACATTATGTATTGAAACAAAAAAAAAAAAAATACAATTACGTATTGGTGTACAATGGATAAGAAGAGGGGGAAAGGGATGGGATTTTTTAGGTGCAAAATATTACTTACACAGTTCACAATTAAAACTTTTAGATTTTGTTTACTAAAATATGGTTAACCACTTAATCCCCGGAAGATTTTACCCCCTTCCTGACCAGGGCCTATTTTGCGATTCGGCACTGCGTGACTTTAACGGACAATTGCGCGGTCGTGCGACGCTGTGCCTAAACAAATTTGACGTCCTTTTTTTCCCACAAACAGAGCTTTCTTTTGGTGGTATTTGATCACCTATGCGATTTTTACTTTTTGCGCTATAAACAAAAAAACAGCGTAAATTTTGCAAAAATAACAATATTTTTCACATTGTTTTATATGAAATTCCCCCCAAAAAAAAGTAAAAATCAAAATTTTTTAACATTTTGGGCCAATTTTTTTTTTTACCATATGTTTGGTAAAAAAAAATCGCAAAAAGCGTATTTTGATTGGTTTGCGAAAAGTTATTGCGTTTACTAACTAAGGGAAAGATTTTTGTCATTTTTGTTGTTTTTTTTTTTTTAATGCGTAATGGCGGCGATCTGCGATTTTTTTGCGGGACTGCGACATTGAGGCGGACAGATCGGACCCTTGACTGACATTTTTGACACTTCTGGGGTTACCAGTGACATTTCTACAGTAATCAGTGCTATACATATGCATTGTTACTGTAAAATTACACTGGCAGTGAAGGGGTTAACTTTTTTTGAGAGGGAGGGGTTGTCCCTAGGACAGTGATTCTAACTGTGATTGGATGTGGCTTGAGGTGTAGGAACAGTGATCAATGGTCCTACATAGTAGAACCGTATGATCACCATTCCTACACAGGGGAGAATGACAGGCGGCTTGTTTACATCAGCCGCTTGCCTTTCTCCCTCTGCACCGACGATCGCCGAGTGACCGGCGGACATCGGGTCCGCTGGTCACACACGCGGGGGGGTCCGTGGCAATGCGGGAGCGGGAGCGCGCCTCCGGCGGCGCGCGCTCGCTCCCTAGACCCTCACAGGCTAGTGAGGTAGCCCTACGTCGCTCTGTCTGTGAGGGGCTGACCGCCGACGTAAATAGTCGTGCGGCGGTCGGCAAGTGGTTAAAAACATTGAATGCATTATTACAATTACATAATGAAACAAAAAAAAAAAATATATACAATTACGTAATGGTGTACAATGGATAAGAAGAGTCTTCCATCACGCTTGTAATTCCACACGTTCCACCATTCTAGCTTCTTCAGGAAAAGCGTGATAAAAATACTAAATAAAGAAAAGAAAAAAACAACACCAAGAATCAAAAGTATCAACACACAGAAAAATATGCAAATTATAATTTATACACTGTGAAAATAATTCTAAACTACTCTGCACACATCCACTGCAAGAAAAATATTTTTTTTTTTATTCCAAACTCAAACAAAATATTTAATCAAATTTTTTGTAGGCTGGAAACCAAAAATACTTAATTAGACTTTTAAATACATTCTTCATTTTACTTGATAGTGTTCACAGGAGAGGGATTGTCCTATTGATTGAGACCCTGATGTCTGGACAGCCATAGCTGCTGGAGAAATAGCAGTGCAACAGGAAAGTTACAATTCTGGAAAAAAAAAAAAAGTAGAATTTTGAGAGAAAAAAAAAAGACTTCTATTTTTTATAATATATTAATTTTAGCATTAATTTAGAAAAATATAATAATTTGAATTTTGGAAGAAATAAACAGCTTGGCGCTTGTTTTCTAATAACAGTAAACTAAAAGGACTTTGAGATATGGATTTTTTTTCTTATCATACAGCTCAGTCTCCTCACTCTCCTCACTCTGAAGAGCGATCTGAATGATGACTGCTAAAGAGCGAAGCGCATTTAAACAAGTCTTTAATTTTTTTTATATATAATTTTTTTAGAATTTTTTATTTTTTTACATTTTTTTGAAGTTTTATGTTTTATTTCTGCCCTGTTGGGTGGCCTTTGGTGAGTTATCGGGGTTTAAACAGACTACTGATGTGTCACATTTGTGACAGAGAAAGGGAATGAGGACAGAGATTCCCCAGTCCCTTTCTCTGCAGCCTCAGCTGCTGGACAGTGAATAAATAGGAATCGTTCTGTGCTGAGTGGCTTAGTGTTCATTCAAAAAATGAAGCATAGTAAACACAGTTTACTGTGCTTTAGTGATGAATGGACATAAAAGTGATCTGTACCAATCACATACTGTGTTCACTCATTAGAGGAAGGGGCTGATAAATATGACATTTTATCACCCCCGCTCTCCATCCTGAAACAATCCCCCTGTGTGCCCGACGCAGCTCCCAGCTTGAGAGGAGAGGAGGGAAGCCAGCAGTGTTGCAGGGGGAGGGGGCAGCGTTGCCAACTTCCTGAGGCATTTTTTTACTGACAAAACACTCAAACTTTACTGACAGAGCACATTTTTTACTAACAACCTGAAAAAATGACAAAACTCCTATTAAAAACTAAGACAACTGATATTTAAACAGTATAAACACGATATGGAAATACTAGCAATACACATAGACAGTAATTTACTTGGTTTACACTTACAAAAGTCAACACAGCATGACAAATTATCAGCCCCTGATCTTTACGGATAGTTGTACAAGTCACTGATTTTTACAAACTGTCAGTAAATTTACTGACGGTTGGCAACCCTGGGAGGGGGGCACACAAAGGGGCACAGACAGCAGGTGGGTGGGGGCATAGATACTAATCCGCCTGCAGCACAGCTAGAGCGAGAAAGAGGAGGAGAAGTCGGAAGCGCTGCAGGGGGAGGCACAAAAGTTGGAAATAAGGCAGCACAGTCTTCCCGTCTGGCAGGTGCCAGGCACCCCTTTTATATTGATAGGACCCAGGCCTACTACAGAGGGGTCAGCTGTATTGCCTTATCAGCGGCCCTCTGTTCTGTATTTTACCTGACTGATAAAAGAAAACTTTTTTTAATTATTTCACTTCTGATTGCAACTAAAATGATGCAACATACATTCTTTTTAAATATTCTTCAACTATGTGTCTTTAAGACTGATAAATGCTGTACATATGGAATAGAATACATTTTTATTTTTTTTTGGAAATGCATTTACATCATAGTCTATATTTGTCAGCTGAAGTCACCAGCATACATAGTAGTCTTTACAAAATATATTTTTACTGACATGACCAGAAGATTGATTGGTAGTGGAATAGAAGCTCCTTACTGCACATCCAACATTGCAGCCAGAAAGTCCTAAATGCATTTACATGTGGATGAAATAGGCTGTTTATATTGATGTACAACTTGGTTAAAAAAAACAGTATTTGTAGTTCAATGACAACAATTACTATTTACAATCCATTTTTACATAATATATAGATGCTGGTTTCTTTTCGAGGAAATGCTGGATTCTTACAATGGTACTGAACACAAAAACAGTATATAGCAACTTACCAATTCTTAAATGTGGTGGCTGCATTCGTTTTCTTTTTCCTTTATTTTTCACCTGTTGATCAGGCCAGCAGGTCTGTTATTTTCCAACTTCCTTTTACAAAAAAAAGCTGTCCAGCAAAAGTGGCAGTTAGAGGTTTACGACAAACTACCATGGACAGGGTTACTTTGGTTACCTTTTATTCAGTTATATAAAACCTTCATCCCAAAAGAAACAAACTGCTTGCTTTAACTGGGTAAAAAGTGTTAGTTTGAGTTTGGCTTTAATTTGTTAGTCAAATCCATGTAACTCTGCTAGTCCAATACTACCTTCTCCCCCACGCTGCTCCCCAAAGATGTCTTCATTGCTACTGGCTGGATCCCCAGATCCAAATAAAGAAATAAAAGCCTGAAAAAAAGGAAAACAAATTCAGCCACCACATGTATAGATTGATATGCCGCAAAATACATTTTTTTGGGAGGTTTAAAAGAGAAGTATGACTTTCTGAAAAAAAAAAAAACCTAGATGGACGCAGCATTGATCCGATGTGCATCTGTCCCCCACCAGCTCTGTTGTGAGAACTGAGCAATCAAACACCCCTGATCGTTCAGTTCTCCCCCTCTGCTCTGAGCAGGGAGCTGAGCCTGTCAGTCACCGGCTCTCTGCTCTGCCCCTTCAGCATTCTCTAGAGTGCTGGGCTGTGGAGGGGATGGGAGAGGCTGGCTCAGGCTTTCGGTGGCTGAGCTAAGTGCTGGTCCAGACTTCTGGGTGGATCCTGACCATATAGACGGGATCTTTCCAGAGCCTGCACCGGCTCTGTGACTGAATTACACTTTTGTGATCCATAGGAGAACGATAGTCAAAAAAGCATTGGCTATACTTCTCCTTTAAATTCAAAGTGTTGCTGTACCACAAATAGAACAAGTTCCAGTCTAGCCTTAAATCACTCATTTATGTCTCTATAAATATACATCCTTCAACTGGATATACCATACCTGACTGGCTGTCCGGAGAAGGCATTTTCTACATCATGCACAGTTTTTATGCACCTTTATAAAAAAAAAAAATAAAAAAAAAACGCTGAAATTGTATATTTGAGGACATTCAATTATAGGAATGGACAATGTTATTTCTCGGGAATGGCTTTCCTAATGGTGACAACAGTGGATATGCATGGTGTGTTGAGAATGGAACCCTTCAGTTCTATTAGATTCCAGTGACAGGGTGACAACAAAAGATAGCGCCTGTACACTGTGGATCTTTTAAATAGCATCCAAAAGTTTATTAAAGCAATCACAGCAAAGAACTGTGACGTTTCGGGGGCCACGCAGGACCCATTCTGACGGTAAACCTTGAAATACGATTTTTTCATAGAAATGAATTGGGCCACAATGTGCATGTGCTCTGAGCAGTGCTGCACAGTGAAGATCATTGGATTGGGGCTAAGGCAGGTAGGAGACAGAGTACAAGCAAGAAGAGAAAGTAAGGGATTTGTCCTAGTGCAGGGGTGTCAAACTCAATTTCATTGCGGGCCGCATCAGCATTATGGTTGCCCTTAAAGGGCTGGTTATATCTGTAGGATTAGATGTCCAGGGCACCCCAAGCCCCCTTACACCCTTACATGAGATGTCAAGAGCCCCCTCCCCCCCACCACCAGAAGTCAAGAGTCACCCACCCTTCCTTACATCACAATGCACCCCCTTACCTTGTGCTGCTGCCAGGAAGAAGATGTGGGTGGATCTGGGAAGTAGTGCAGGGTCTGGAGGAGAACCAGAGGAGAGCTGGAGTCAGCTTCCAGAGTCTGCTGAATGATGAGACCAGGGGAGGCAAAGGCAAGGTGGTGGTGCGGCTGCGCAGAGAGGTGCAAGATCTGTAGGAGGAGTTCTGCCATCCTCTCTCCTGCGGACTGCTGAAAGAGGGGGAGTGGGCAAAGACGACCCTTTCTGCAGCTGCACAGAGGAGTGCAGGATCTGGCAAAGGAGATCAGTCCTCTCTGCTGCCGACTACAGAGACAAGGTGGGGGCAGACACAAGGGGGTGCCGCAGCTGCAGGAGAGGTGGGAGGGCCACATGAAATGGCCTGGCCGGTCCCATTTGGCCCGTGGGCCTTGTGTTTGACACCTGTGTCCTAGTGGAAGGCACTCACTGATGGGGATAGTTACAAAAAGGTACAGGTGGCTTTTAAAATATGAAAACCTATTTGATGTTTTGTGGTTTAGCATACATCTACTTTAAGATACATGATACTTCTCATTAACACAAATGCAAAAAAAAAAAAACACCTCTACAAATTAGACAAGTTAGGTTTTCAGTGGCCTGTGCTCCCAGAGCCAGTTTTCTGCATTGTGTCATTGCTATGTTTGTTTCTTTGCCCAATCCAA
Source organism: Pelophylax lessonae (assembly GCF_965119305.1). Lineage (NCBI taxonomy): Eukaryota > Metazoa > Chordata > Amphibia > Anura > Ranidae > Pelophylax > Pelophylax lessonae. The sequence continues at coordinate 81,777,815 of NC_138768.1, forward strand.
CAAGTGCTCTCTAAATCTGTACATTGCCTAATCATATGCGTTTTTTTTCCATTGTTTGCTTATTGCATAACTTTGGATAGTTTTATATGGGAGGGACAATGGCACAATTTCAATCCACTATTTAAAGTCTAATTTCAGGAAAGAATGGGATTTGAATAGTTTATTGTGCTCCTTATTCTCACAATGTCATGGAATGAAGTCACAGTTCCATCTATCAGCAAAGCTAATATCCTGCTCTGGGGACCAGACATTTTCACTGCTCCTTATCTTTTTGGGAATTGGTCCCCTCACTGCCCCCAGGAGTTCTAGTGCTTCTGCAGCCTATGAGAGAGGTGCAGGCTAATAGGAGCTGCGTTTGACTCCCCTAAAAAACCCTATTATTAAGCGACATGATGTCACGCGTTGCACCGCTAAAACTTCATTATTTTATAATGTGAACAGCACTGTGTGCTGTCCATATTATTGTAGCACCCTCTTGTGTGCTAGATTAGTGTACAAAGTTGTTAGTGTAGGTAAATTGGCTTGGTTTAGAGCCAGGCCTGGCCTGAATCTGGGTCAGGGATGAGTGACTCAGGGAGGCTAGGTGACTCGTTAAGCAGCACCTCTGGTAACTCCCCCTGTTCTCTTGAACTTTAGAGAAGCTTCCAGAAGTAGAGGGTGGAGTTTGGGAGGAGCTGCTTGGAGTATTATTGAGGGCCCCAGCCAATCCCCAGCAGGTGGGCTGGCAGGGGGCCGGCACCTCTTAAATACTCTTGGGTCATGCCAGTAAGATGGGTTGGGTGGAAGATGGAGATGGACTACTGAGAAGGCTGTTGGTGGCCCTTGAGGGTGCCACCTAGTCTGGTTGGGGGGTTGACCTTGGGCCTGGGGCTCAGGTGCTGGAGGAACAATCTACAACATAGGGAGGAATCCTTCCTGGAGGTACGGGAGCAGGCGTGAGGACTGCAAGTCAGCATGTCCAGAAGATCTACAGGAGAAATCAGCCGGGTGGGTTGGTGAGTGTGCAGTCTGGGACGAATGTGGAGAAGTGTCCAGGATGGCTAGTGAAAGGGGCAACTGCAGCCAGGCAGGCTGGCAGTGCCTGAAGAGGTGGTGCCACAGGGATGTAAGCTGGACACTGGACTTTGCTACACAACCGAGGGGCCCGGGGTCCCTGCCTGTAAAAGGGGTCTTACTCTAATCTGGCTGAGTGCTTTGTCAGAATTATTAAAGTGTCCCAGCTGAGTTTTTGTTTTTTCTGCAAGCAAGTGAAGTGCTAGAGGAAAGGTAAACACTAAGGATAGACCGATATGTTTTTTTCAGGGCCAATACCGATACCCATATTTTTGTCACAACGTATCGGTATCGGCCGATATGGGCCGATATTTTGTACATTTAAAGTTTTAAAAAATAAAGTCAATTTTTGACACAAATTTGGTGCTGAACGTGTTAATTTTTGTTTAATGCTTAATTGCTGGCTTGCTGGCACCCTGTGGTGGGTGGCTGGCTGGCTTGCACCCTGTGGTAGGTGGGTGGCTGGCACAAGGGCTGTGGGTGGCAGGCTGGTACAGGGCCTGTGGGTGGCTGGCTGGTACAGTGCCTGTGGCTGGCTGATATAGGGCCTGTGGATGGCTGGTACAGGGCCTGTGGGTGGCTGGCTGGCAACCTGTCTGTGGGTGGCTGTCTGTATGGCACCCTGTGGTCAGTGGCTGGCTGTCTGGCACCCTGTGGTCAGTGGCTGGCTGTCTGGCACCCTGTGGTGGGTTGGTGGGTGGCTGGCACAGGGGCTCTGGGTGGCTGGCTGGTAAAGGGCCTGTGGGTGGCTGGCTGGCTGGTACAGTGCCTGTGGGTGGCTGGCTGGTACAGGTCCTGTGGGTGGCTGGCTGGCTCACTGGTACAGTGCCTGTGGCTGGCTGGTACAGGGCCTGTGGATGTGGGTGGCTCGCTGGCACCGGGCTGCTGTGGGTGGGTGTATGGCTGTGATACACTCCCGCGAGACTGATCCCGACTCCAGACTAGGCTGTCCAAGGCGATGGAGGCGGCCTAAGAAGGCAGAATGACGTCACAAAAATATCGGCAATATCGCCCAGTTCTGGGGCCGATACCGATATATCGGGGAAAGTGCATATTGGCCCCCGTTATATCGTCCTTGCTGATAAATCGGTTTATCTATCTAGTAAAAACCATCAATACAGTGGCTGTATGTAAAAGTAACTATGGCATCCGTCCCAAACTGACATAGAAAGTGCCACTAGGACAAAGGAGGAGAAGTGAGGGGACTTTGTTTATGCCCAAAAGAATTCTACAAATGATGTATAAAAAGTACGAGTGCTTTTTTGAAAAAATTTTAAAAAGTTCCCAAATAGAGTTCATGAGAAAAAGTCAAAGAACATCACAAATAATAAAGTAAAACTTTGTACAAAGTGACATAATAACCAGCAATTAATAGCTGATGAAGATACACAATGAGATCCCAGTGGTTGGCATCCAGAGCCTCGATGCATTTCAACTTAAGCAGTCTTCTTCAGGGGGATGATATACATATTGGTATCACATTAGCATCTCTAAAATACATAAATATATAAGTACATGTACATTTAAACTAACACAGCAAGCCACAAAACATGAAGGCTAACTTACTACAAAGTATCAAGTTGTGCTGGAGGTCTGTGTGAAGCAATCGAAAAGAGCTGCCCTATATCCAGAATACTTCATCCCAGATACAAGAAACAAAAAGTCCATCCGGAGATTTTTTGAAAATTCCTAATCTGAAAAATATATAAAAAAAAGAAAAACACAACACTATAAGCATAAGTAAGAAAAGTCCCTTCACAACCACATAGAGGAGAGGGAGGAGAAAAGAGGCCAGGAACCGGGTCGCTCCCCAGATAAGCCAGTTCTACATAAATCATGAGAAATTATCTTAAGGAGTATAGATATATTCTGTATTTTTATATCATATAAAGGAGAAAAACACCACAATTAGAGGCATAAAGTGCAAAGTTTTTCCCTTACCAGTCTCTTATATCACTTCAATAAGCAGGACAGTATCCTGGTGGTGGTCCTACAGCCACAGATCATCACCCACCTACTGAAAGTTATAAATGGAAGAGCTGTCCTGTCATGTGTACCTGCAGGGCCAATCACTGGGAGACCAAGCCACGTCAAAATCAGCCTTCAGCTGTGTAGGAGAGAAGCAGAGGAGTGTACAGTATATAGACTGTATATAGGAAAGTTGTCCCTAAAGAGTTGTCTGAAGTCAAGTGGACATCCCATAATACCTGTACTCCCCATCCAAGTTTTATCTCCTCAATAAATACAAAAAAGGCAAAATGCTAGACTGTTTTCTGACCCCCTAGCTGCAGGTGCGTGACCAACGTACAGTTACGTCGGTTCGCACAGGAGGGGCTGCCTGCCGCAGTAAATCTGCGGCTGGCGGTCCTTAAGTGGTTAAACTCCTGCTTTAAATGCCATTGTGGTTGTTTTATCACAGCAATTTGTGGATTATTTAAACCCTCAAACTATAAAAGAAAGGAAGATACTGCACATCTGATTGGTTCAGCCTGGGTCAGGCATTGGTTCTAGAACTGAACACAAACACTCAACCTAACACTCAATGCTAACCAGTGAGCCACTATCCTATCTGGATGTGACCACCTGTTCTGCCTCTCCAAGCTAAGCACTGCAAGTGTGATCTCTATAACTGATCCAGTTTGAGACAAGATAACTGTAACTTAAGGTCCCAGTAGAATTAGCAGACAGTGACTCGATCCAAATGACATCTGGCAAATCATAGAAAGCTTTTGTGACAGGTCACCCTGTCCCTAGATTGTAATTCCCTTTGTTTCATTCTCCTATGAGTTCGGGACATTGCCTTCCATTTTGTTTTATGTTCACTTTATTCATCTATCGAACAAACAACCGAACAGTCGGATCCCTAGAAGATTGCTAATATCATCAGCTCAACCACCTGTCTTCCTCTCATCGTTGAATATGCTAATACTGATACTCACCTGTTATCTATTGGGGGTGCTGTGTTAACACTTCTGATAATGTGTACTGTACTTCAGTGTCAGAGGCGGACTCTTCCTATTGTCTGTGGATTGAGGTGTGATGTGGATTCTGTTAAGCCTGTCTGTCCCATTGTTAATTGTTAATGAACTCACATATTTTTTCAGTCCAGATGGCTAGATAATTAGTTCAGGTTAAATCTATTGCTGTATACAATTTCATCTGCATATGATAATGTAATCAGACTCACCTGACCTGATAGTGTATATAATGCGTGTGAGTGGGTACAATGAATGGTTCCTGCTTACCCTCAATATAGAGTCTCATCACATGTTTGTGGGAGAAGGCTATACCAGCTCTCTCGCTCTTCTGCTTGGATCGCTAAATCACTAGCTCTTATAAGAGCAGTTCCTGCTCTAATCTACAGCATCCCTCCCACTAGGGGAAGAGAACATCTCTGGCGGTGGAACCCCTATTTCCATCGGGGCGGCCGCTACAACTTTTTGCAAAAGTTTTACAACTGCAGAGCAGTGTTAATTTTGGCAGCAAATTTCAATTTAGTTTTAGTCTTAGTCTTAGGACTAAAATGGCATTTTAGTTTTAGTCCCATTTTAGTCTTCTGCAAGTGTTTTAGTTTTAGTCGTATTTAGTCGACTAAAACTCCAATATATTTTAGTCGACTAAATGTCTTACATTTTAGTCGACTAAAGCTCATTTTAGTCATCTATAATCGAATGGGTGTAGTTCAATTGTAATTTGTAATGCATTATTTAAGCATTTCTCTACAATTTCCAAACATATTATATACTACTGCTGGTCCTGGAGTGAAAAATCTAATATTCAAAATCTAAATTTTCATTTAGTTTTAGTTAAGTCTTTTGACTAAAATGCCATTTTAGTTTTAGTCGTATTTTAGTCTTAAGACTAAAATGCCCTTTTAGTTTTAGTCGTATTTTAGTCTTAAGACTAAAATGCCATTTTAGTTTTAGTCGTATTTTAGTCATCTGAATTATGTTAGTCGACGAAAACGTTTTAGTCGGTTTTAGTCGACGAAATTAACACTGCTGCAGAGGTGATCAAATACCACCAAAAGAAAGCTCTATTTGTGAGGGGAAAAAAAGGACAAAAATATGAACTGGGTACAGCGTTGCACGACCGCGCAACTGGCGATTGAATTAACGCAGTGCCATATTGAAAAAAATGGCCTGGTCATGAAGGGGGATACATTTTCCAGAGGTCAAGTGATTACTATAACTATAAGTTTAATTTTCAAAATTTAGCAAGGAATCTGATTGGTTGGTCAGGAATTGCTCTAGTTTTGCTCCTTGTTTGCTGTTGCTTCTCATTTCTTTTTTTTTAGATCTGTTTTTGTTACATCTTGATTCTTTTGCTTTATTGTAATGCTATATAATTCTTTCTCTTTTAATATAAAAATAATGTGTCTCTTCCTACTGGTGCTGTAAATATAGATTTAGACACTATTATTATACCCTGTCCCTTCAGAGGTATGGGTAGAGATAGGTGGACTGCTAGATATAGTGAACAGTATATTTGGCAGGATACAACAGTGCACTATATTGTTCCTCTTTAGTCCCAGGGCTTTATGGCAGCCTAAGAAAGTTCTCTGCAGGCTTCAAAATAAAGCGAAAATTACAGGTTTCATTGCAGCCTTCCAGATGTGTCTTTAGAAGGTATTATTTGGGGCAGAGTAAGCTTTATATAACATGTAATTTATTTAATCTGAGTTTAAAAAACATGCATCTTCATGGAGGCAGAGGGCAAGAGTTCAAACGTTTACCATATTCAGATTTTTTGTAGGAAATTTGTCTGATTTGTTTGTTTCTTCAAAAAAAAAAAAAAGCATCACATGAATATTCTGTTTATAATTTATGATCAGTATACTTTTATAAACTTACACCAAGCTACTCCTGTTTCTGATTGTCCTCAACTTACACGGCACATGTGTTCCTCAACTCGTGTTAAAATAGTGGGGTGATAAATGCGCTGTCACGTATGTATCCGAGTGGGAGGATTCCTCTAATATGCCGCAGCTCGTTATAAATGAATAAATAAATAAATAATGACTCTGAGATTCGGATTCAATCCGATTCTATATGCAGCCAACTCTAGTATTAATCACTAAATACCAATACAATAAAGAAGACACAATGAGTCGGCGCACGACAGAAGAGATCTCAGAAAAGACTCTGACCAAGTCTACCAATGTCAGAATCGCAGCGAGACGTCTTAAGATATAGGAAGATGCTGAAGAAAAAAAGGGGGTCTCACTACTTATAATATATAGACAGACCAGATAATTAAATCAGAAGTCAGCAGGTATACGAAACATATATGATCCAACTCTTGCAAACTAATCCGATTCCTTTAAAATCCTTAAAAAATCCCTATATCTGTCTGAGGTGTATGAAGGTGGGAAGTAAATCCTAATTGTAGCCAACTTTCTTCAGGTCAATCTAAAAACAAAGGAGGTATAAGACGACATATATAAGGCGAATCTTTAAAAAACATCCAAATCCGATTCCTTGACACTAATTAAAAATTCTAAAATATTAATTCCCAGTAAAAACGCCTCCTTTTCTAAAAATGACACATAAAGATAAAATGACCTTGATAATCGCCAACTGAATCGCAGTAATAGTTTGCTAATTCACAAATGGTGCATGTGTGACCAAATAAATATATATATATATAAAGTGCTATGATGAATCAATAAATAATATAAAATAATCAAATATCAATAAATATCTAAAAGGTGTATAACAAATACGTGTGTAATCCTGATAAATAATTTAAAGTGCATATATCAATCTGGTGCAGTGATCAAAAATAAATATATATCAATAATTTTATGTGCACTCAACAGTCCATGTGCATAAAAGGTATATATATATATATATATATATATATAAACAAATCTTTGTGCAAATGATGATCCGTGTGCAGTGAATAAAGTTGGTGCAGTGATAAAATAAAGTTCATCCGTGCACAATTAATAGGTGACAATTAGTGATTTTCTACGGCACTATTGTGAATATCCCGCACTGTGATCCAGAGTGAGTCGTGATAGTATAGGCGCAGTGGCCGCTCACCTCACTGCGCCTTAATAGGCGCTTTAAGCTGGTCTCTCCCCTAGGGGTGTACTGCTGGGTTCTTCAGCAAGGGATACCCCAAACCTCCACTCTGTACTCCACAGTTATCGGTTCCAGATTATCTCCAAACGGTACCAGTGTGTCCCAGAAAAAAAGAATAATCCCCAATCGTGAAGCATGTAAAAACTGTCTTTATTATGTAAAGCAAAGAAATACACTCACATTTAAAACGAATGGTATAGGCAGAGACGATATAATGTTGCCGCACTCTTGCGGTGTTGATTCCCGGGTACTTCCGGTTATGGCCGTCCAACCGGAAGTTGATGTCACCCAAAGCCTCCTCATCAACTCGTGTTAAAACCAAGAACAAAAATGAAAAAATTTTGCAGTTTACTAGTCCTTAGATGTAGTGGCTGCATTTGTTTTTTTTTTTCTTTTTAGTTTCTTCTTTTCTCCTGTATTTTTAGCCGGCAATCCTGCCAGTATACACTTCCTGTCCTGAGGGTAACAATGCTCCTTCACTGTACGGGAACTATGGAGCAACATTATCATCCTAGGTCAGGAAGTTTGTAGACAGGGCCTAAGGGAAAAACAAATCTTAATGTCTAAGCACAATTTTGCAACTTTGACATGTGTTCATAAAACTGTACATATCATCACAACTCAAAAAGATAAAATAGTGCAGCGCAAATCATAAATTAATAATGGGTAAAAAGCGTCCATACAAAAGTAATAAACCCCAAAGTCCTTCTCAGAAGGTCTATCAATAATAGCTGGAGTCCACAAAGGGTGCTGGAAGAAAATCCACTGGAAGTGACAATCCCTTCACCAGAAAGCACTCAAATGCGCTCACCTCATTTGAAGACCCCTGTATTACCAGTGGGTCAGACAGGCTTAAATCAAATCAAAGGATCTCTCGAATCATCCACTTGGCACCAACGGTAAAAAAAGCCTTAATATATGAGATGAGAACCTCCGTAACCCCGATGGGTTAACCGCACACCAGACAGTTTAAAAATGAGAGGGAAGAGATCTAAGTGCATACCGTTTAAAAACTGACATTTATTAATTAGTAATACACTTACAGGAAGTAGATCAAATTCCAGCATATAAAAAGTTCCAGCATATGAAAGTGCAGCGAAGCCTCCAGCAGTTGCCAGAGCTGTTCGGCAAACGTGACAGCAGCGGGTGACGTCAAAGTCGTAAGCTCCACCTCCCACTTTTAGGTTATACTGCAGCTTTCCTTTTTTCCTTTTTTTTGCACTTATTGAGCTGTTATAACATAGCATAACACTTTCAATTGTTTATTTGACTGACAAAAAAGAGTGAAACTAAGACAAGTTCATTTAAATAGGTTTAGGATCTTGATACAATTTAAAGGCCCCCATAAATGGCTTGAATTGTATCTGATTCCTACAGAACGAGAGCTTAAGGTGATTGTAGCCATATTAGTGCATGTGGAACAACACAGTTGATACTTTTTGTATTTTCACTAACAATTGCATTTCTAGGCCCCCCTCAGCCCCCCTCAGCCCCCCTGATACTTACCTGAGGTCCCTCTCTGTCCAGCAATGTCCTAGAGTGTCTCAGCTGTTTGAGATTCTCCCTCCTGATTGGCTGAGACACAGCAGCGGCGGCATTGGCTGCCACTGCTATCAATCAAAGTCAGCTAGCCAATCAGGAGAGAGATGTGGGCGGGCAGGGTCTGAATAGACACAAGGATCTGTGACTCGGCTCTGGTGCCCCCCATAGCAAACTGCTTGCTGTGGGGCACTCAACAGGAGGGAGGGGCCAGAAGCACAGAAGAGGGACCCGAGAAGAGGAGGAATCCGGGCTGCTCTGGGCAAATCCACTGCAACAGAGCAGGTAAGTATAACATGTTTGTTATTTTTATAGGAAAAAAAACAAGACCTTACAATTACAATCACTTTAACCGCTTGCCGACTATTTACTGCGGCAGCCAGCCCCCTACAGGCAAAACGACGTAGGGCTACGCCGCTCGCCCACAAGCCTCTAGGGGGCGAGCGTGCGCCGCCGGAAGCGCGCTCCCGCCCCTGCACGTTCAGTAACATCCCCTGGTGTAACAGCAGAGACTATACGATCCTGCTATGTAGGATTGTATGTCTCTGTGGTTACATCACAAGCCACGCCCCCCCACAGTCAGAATCACATTCCTAGGGATACATTTAACCCACTGATCACCAATAAAGTTAACCCCTTCCCTGCCAGTGTAATTTTTACAGTAACAGTGCATATTTATAGCACTGATTACTGTAGTAATGTCACTGGTACCCCCAAAAGTGTCAAAAATGTCAGTCAAGGGTCCGATCTGTCTGCCGCAATGTCGCAGTCCCGCACAAAAAATAGCAGATCGCCGCCATTACTAGTAAAAAAAAAACAATAAAAATGACATAAATCTTTCCCGTAGTTAGTAGATGCAGTAACTTTTGCGCAAACCAATCAAAATACGCTTATTGCTATTTTTTTTTACCAAACATATGTAGCAGAAAACAAATTGGCCTAAAATGTTAAAAAATTTAGATTTTTACTTTTTTTGGGGGGAAATTTCATATACAAAAATGTGAAAAATATTGTTATTTTTTCAAAATTGTCGCTCTTTTTTTGTTTATAGCGCAAAAAATAAAAAATCGCAGAGGTGATCAAATACCACCAAAAGAAAGCTCTATTTGTGGGAAAAAAAAGGACGTCAATTTCATTTGGGTACAGCGTTGCACAACTGCGTAATTGTCCGTTAAAGTCACGCAGTGCCGAATCGCAAAATAGGCCCTGGTCTTTGAGCAGCCAAATCCTCCGGGGCTTAAGTGGTTAAAGGCCGAGCAGTCCAGCCTGAAAGCTATGTATGGTGGCCTTTAATTGTTTCAAGAACAATTGTTCACATAAATATTAACTTTTTTCTTAGGAACTACATGACAATTCTTTTTGAATTTTTAACTCCCATTCCAGTAAGTTTATGTTCCTGATTCCCACATTGGGGCCATGTTTCCATGCTTATAAATACAAAAATAGTTCAGCACAATCACAAATAAAACATAAGACAAAGTCCCATAGCTCGAATAACCAATATAGTATCAACAGTGTAACAGTCCCAATATCAGGATTCCACCGTAGTGAGAGTCTCAAAGTGACAGTCCTAAAAAAAAACATTGTTCAGTGTCCATCACCTCCAAAAAATGCCTGCTCACCTACAAGATATGACCCCACCACAGAGTCACAAAGACCTCAATGGACTACACCCAGGATGGTACTGGAACACTCCTCACTTAGCGTCCCTGAGTCGCGCTACTCCACTTCTTGAATCTCAATCAAATGTATATCACACCAAAAATTAGAAACGGAGAGACCACGGGGCTCTCTGTAACAAATTTATTAAAAATTAAATCAAGGGATTAAAAACACTCACATAAATATGTGTAAAACAAGCATGTGTTCAGCTCACCATGCTGATACAAAGGTGAAAAGTGATGTCACGGCTCCTCCCACCCATACGCGTTGCGCTCTTCTCATGGGCTTCTTCAGCAGGTCCTACATTGATACTAAATTACTTATTTGAGCTATGGGACATTGTTTATGCCTTATGTTTTATTTGTGATAGCGCTGCACTATTTTTGTATGTATATTTTTGGAGTAGAGTGGACACATCTTTAGGGTGTTAACAGCAGTCTTTTGCCTTTATTATTTGGCAGATGATAATATTGTTAATTATTTCCACATAGATTTGAGTGGTTGTTTGCGCTGATTATATTTCACATATATTCATGTTTCCATGCTTCTCTAGGGTAGCTGTGCCAGTTAATTAAAGCAATTATTTGCTCAATTCTAATGCAAGATGAATTCAGCTTGCTCGTGCTGTGTTTTGTAAAGCATAAATGCCTTTGATTAAGTCCCCATTCACACTAGCGCGACTTGTCAGGCGACTTGGTCGCCTGACAAGTCGCGGTGGGTCGCTCGCCATTGATTAGCACAGGACCCATTCTAATAGGAGCGACACAAGTTGCTCCGACTTAGAAAAAGGGTCCTGTACTACTTTGGGGCGACCTGGAGGCGACCTGCATTTACTTCAATGATATGAAGTCCGTGCATGTCGCGCCGAGGTCGCCCCAGCAAGTAGCGTCGCCCCTGTGTGAACGGGGTCTTATACATTCCAGGTGAGATAAAGGGCTCTTTCACACGGGCGATCCGATCAGATCCGCCTGTCAGTTTTTTAGGCAGATCTGATCGGATCCTCCATGCAGCTCTATGGGGCAGCGGATGTCAGCGGAGACACCTCCGCTGACACCCGTTGCCATCCGCATCCGATCCTGTGCGTGAAATCTGGACGGATGGAAACCCTATTTTTCCATCCGTTCAGTAATCGGATCGGATCGGATGAGAACAGACAAGCGGTCCGCTCTCATCCGATCCCCCATAGAGGGCAGCGGGTGCTGAGACACCTCCCTCTCCGCACTGCAAGCGGAGACGGAGCTGTCATCTGCCGGCTCAGCTGGGATCGCGAATCGATCCCCGCTGAGCAACACGGATCCGCCTAGGGAGGCGGACCGTGTGAAAGAGCCCAAAATGTTTCAGAACAGATGTATTTAGTCCAGTTTAATAAACATCAGCGAGACAACAAAAAACATTATTTGATGAATTGTAAACACACTCAGAACTTGAAGTTGAAATTGACTCAATTTGCCATTATTTAATGCTGCAATCCAGGTTTGATTGACCTTGGAATAGTTCATTTGGCCCAAGCTGGTCTAAACAAATTGTATCCCTTATTAATTGCTGTGCACACAGGGGCGCGATATAAATGGTACATAGCCTCAGCTACATATCATAAACAGTGCGGTGATACAGGGACTTCCCATCCCACTCCCTGAACAAAATTGAGTTGGGCTCTGCCATTCACAGGAAGCTTTGTTTTTTTTTTGTTTTGTTTTTTTAATGAATGAATACAATGCTTCCTCAGATTGGCTGAGGTGGAGATCATGATGTCATATACCAACCTCTCCACCTCAGCCATTCAAGGAAGTCTGGCAGTCATTCCTATAAATATAAAGTTTCCTGTGAATGACAGCAGCTTTCTGTCTAGCTCGATTTTGTTACAGAGGAGGGGCAGGAAGTTCCCATACCACTGCCAGAACATAGTGCTGTATACTGTATGTAGCTTATGCAGAGAGAGGGTTCATTTGGATTAGCTTGGTCCAAACAAACGATTTAAAGGATAAGTTCACTTTTAGAAACATGTTACACCCAAATTTAGGGTCCAGAGTTGTAAAAAGTACTCGAAACCCATACTTGAGTAGAAGTGGAAGTCCTCAATCAAAAAGTGACTTGAGTAGAAGTATTAAAGTATTCAACATTTTTTGTACTTAAGTATTGCAAGTAGTTTTTTTTTTAATTTTGCTACTCAAGTACTGAAAGTAAAAGTACCAGCAGTTTTGAAAAAAAAATGCTACTCAAGTACTGAAAGTAGAAGTACAAGTACTGTGTTATGTAGTTATTAAAGAAAGAAGTCAAAAGTTTGAACATCATATTGTTTTTTATTATTTCAAATGCAGCTTTTATTTATACATACAGTAGCATTTATTTTCGTATGCGCTGATGATACACATGTTTTGAGCTTCATGAAACCTGCCATCTACTGTTCTGGCAGTGGTCATTTTTATAATTGTAACTATGCAGCACAAAAAAAAAATATACATCTCTGTTAGGGTCTAACATGTAACATGCTCTTATCCACCCACCTCCTGCTGCCAGCGCTCCCCTCTCTGTGACAGCAGGTGTGGAATTCTCTCCCTGAACCTGCTGTCATAATTTGAAAACAGCACAGCAATGCGGGGCTCTGCCCATTTGGCCACATCTTTCATTCGCAGTTTCCTGTGCAACTTACATCTGACAGATCTCAATGAACTGCAAAGGGTGCTGGTGAGCGCTCTCATAGTTCATTGATCTTTCCTGGAATTCAGTAACTGCCTGCCCATATCGGAGGTACAGGCAGAGAGTTTACCGATAATTTGCAGGATCCTTGGTTTGCTGATCGCGGGTGCAATGCTTTACAAGATTTTTTTACCTGCAAAAAAAATGTGCATTTATTATTTTTTTCCTGGAAGTTACACTGTAAGCGTTTTTTTTTTTTTTACCCCATTTATATAGATCTGGTGCAAATCTGCACCATGGAAATCTGTAATAGGTAATGTTGGTGTCCTCTTGTTGGCTATGCAGTGTGGCAGAGGAGTGTACTGTAACTCACTACATTAAATTAACATTATTACACATTCTATCAATGAGTTGAATAATTCATGTATATGTATTTTGGCTGTTTATCGTTTATCTGTTTTGTCTGGAGTTTATAATAAATCAATACAAAATCTATAAAACAATGCCTGTACTTCCAGACCTGAGATTGTATAGGGCGATGGCCAAAATGATTTTTCAGGGCCAGCAAAGTCTTGTACCAGATGGATCGATATTCGGCTGGTTCAGCAGGAACTGGCCAATTTTCTTTCCATGTATGGGCAGGCTGGTTGTACTGAAGTCGATCTATTGATAAACTTCAGTAAAATTGAAAAAAAAAACTGTCAGGTTTTTTAGTGGCTATAGCCGCAAGCAGTGATCATTGTATTCTGACTGCTGGGAATCCACCTGCTATCAGAATACAATAGTGCAGCCGGAGGGATTCATTCATCAACAGTAAGGCTGCTAGGTACATTTAGTTTTTGGCTCCTTCTGTAATCAAGGAAGCAGAAGATTGTTTGGACTGGTCTGTTCAGGGTTTCGCAGGCTAGGAGTTTGATTACTTCCCTCTGCCTCTAGAAGCTTCTAGAGGCAAAGGAGGGAAAATTTAAATAGCCTGAATATTGATCACAGCCTAACCCCAGTCCCTGGAGAGGTGCACCCAGATGGTGGTTGGGCAGCTTAGAAATAGTCGGGAGCCCTGAAAAGATCTTTCCCGAGTAAGGAGAGTTCCCAGCCTTGGGGGGGGGGGGGTCTGTTGCCCCTGAGGCAGCTGATAGGCAGGGTTGTTGTTCTGTGAGGTCTTAGCAGGTGCAGGGCTTGGACCTGGAAGTGACCTTGAACTGACTGCAGAATTTCTCCAAAGAGATCTGAGAAGCATTGTCTCACTCACTGGATTGTTTTCAGAGGCAGCTGAAAGGTGCTCAGCTGTCCTGGGACTTATGAGTATAGACCAGGGGTCTCCAAACTGTGGCCCAGGGGCCAAATGCGGCCCTTTGCTTGCCTTTATCTGGCCCTTGGGGCACTATTTATCCCACTGATATGGGGCACTATTCTGCCCTCTGACACTAAAAATGGGGCATAATTCCTGCCACTGGCACCAACAATGGGGCACTATTCCTCCCCCTTATACCAAAGATGGGGCACTGTTTACTCCCACTGATGCCTAGAAAATGTTCTATGCCCGCTGGCCACAGTCCAGCCCTCCTAAAGTCTGAAGGAGAGTAAATTAGCCCTTTGTTTAAAAAGTTTGGAGACCCCTAGTATAGACCCTAACTTGATCCCTGTGACTGTATAGTGTTCTTTAGACTGCATTGGGTGCCAGCAGTTGTGCATTGTCACGCCAAAGGACAAGATTGTCCTCTATCTGCTGTTTGCTAATTGTTTTGAAGTATCCTACATCCCAATCTATCTCCTATCCCAAGTTTTACAAGCAGTAAACTACAAAAAAGACAACCCCATGCTGTTTATTGTAACCTGAGTTAATGAACTGTTTCTTGGGTGACTTGTGACCTCTGTACTGTTTGGGAAAGAACCCTGTCAATATCTGCGACCATGACGGGAGTAGCACTGCATATACAAATGTATGCATGATTTGTAGTCTTAGTTCCAAAGAACTTCCCCGAGATGCCTTTGTCATTACACTATGATTCCTCTTGTTCATGGGAACACCGTACATCTGCATTCTATATGCATGTCATCCACTGGGACCTACACTCATCATTACACATAGAAATTGAGTGTCGGATGAAATTCAATATAAGGAAATGATGCAAGCTAAGACTTGTTTGTCTTTTTATTTTACTGTTAGGCTTCATGCACATGGCTGTACAGGGCAAAAACAGCGTGCAGTAACTATGTAATAACATTACTGTGACCTGCTGCCATCATGTACACAGTGGTGTATTTAGGTTTTGTGCTGCCCTAGGCCTGACTAAACTTGGGCACCCCTAATTTAAATATTACCCACCCCTTCCTGTAAAGGCCACACCCTTTCCTTTTTATGACCTGCCCTGTCATCTGTAAACCACAGACCACAACCACAGTCTATCAGTGCCCATCAGTGCCGCCTCATCAGTTCCCATACATTCAGCTTTATCAGTGCCCATCAGTGAAGCCTTATCAGTGCTCATCAGTGCAGCCTCATTACTGCCCATCAGTGCAGCCTCATCAGTGCAGCATATCAGTGCGGCCTCATCTGTGGCCATCAGTAAAGCCCCATCAGTGGCAACCAGTGCAGCCTCTCAGTGCCCGTTAGTGCAGCCTATCAGTGTATCATATCAGTGCCCATCTTTGCTGCCTTATCAGTGCAGCCCTATCAGTGCAGCTTATCAGTTCTGACTCATCAGTGGCCATCAGTGCAGTCTATTAGTGCCCATCAGTGCAACATATCAGTGCCCATCAGGGCAGCATATCAGTGCAGCCCCATCAGCTTTTTTGCTGCCCCCCTGCAAAGTGCTGCCCTAGGCCTGGGCCTTGTTGGCCTAGGACAAGATACAGCACTGCATGTACATCTTCCCTTTGAGATGCTTTAGAAGAGGTGGCTGTATGTGGTGGTTCCCCAGGGGGTTTCTTAAAATGTTAATTCTCTTTTACAGAAAAAAATGTAAAGGTGAACTAACACCAGACCCCCCCCCCCCATCCCACCAGCTACCACTGTACTTCCCTCTAGGGTTGCTGAGCTGTCAGCATACCTACAGCAGCTCCAATGGTGTGGGGTTTTGAAATACACAGTATTCTCCCTCTTCTCTATGCAAAACTTCTGGGACCAGCGCTGTCACAGTGAAGTGATCTGTCCCAGAACCTCTACATGGGGAAATGGGAGGATATCAAACACTAGCACCCCTGGACTGGCTGCAGGGGTGCTGACAGCCCCAGAGGTAAGTATGGGGGTGTGTGGGTGCCTTACGTAACCCCTGGTGCAGAACTATACTCCCCTTGTGTAGAAATGCAAAAGCTCTAAGACTGCTGCTGAGCGCCACCATGTTGGATGCAATATCAGCAGCCCCAGCAGACTCTGAACTGTCGCTCAAGTGACTCTCTATAGCAGTGCTTCCCAACCTGGGGTAAAAATACCCACAGGGATTTTTGGCAGCACATGTAGTGGAACCTGAAAAGATTTTTGTAAAGGCAGGAAAACAACTTGTGGCAGTGGACAGTCAGGGACATAATTCTGTTGTTTGGTCCACGGCATAAAAGGCTGTGACAGGGGGCAAGTGAGTGCAGGAGGTCCACAAAGTATTCCCACTGCTGTGTTTTCTGACCTCATTCTTTAATCCTGGTTGCACTTCAATCAGTCCCATATGGAGTGATATGACTTACACCCCTGTTGAGAGCTGGTGTGAAAAAGGAGTGGTGTAAGACAGTGACTGCGAGTGCTGAGTCCTCCTGAGTGAGTCCTATGCCGCAAAAGATTCAGCTGAACCCACATTTCCTCAGGATTGCACCAGTCGCCATTTCAATAATGTGCCTTCATCCAGTGAGACCCACTCCAATCTTTAGTGTCCCCTCCACTACTCTCTCCACAGAGCCTAAGAGCACTGCTCCCTGAATTACAACATACAGATGAGCCATCAGACTGTAACCTTGCACTGTCTGCATCCTCCATGAAACAGATGCCTAGCCCTCCAACACATAGTGTTCCCAAAACTCAAGGGAATCAGTTGTCACAGGCCATACCCCAAACAGGCCCATAGATAACACTAGACACACCACTGGGAATGGTTCACCCCAAAAAGCCCCTCACCCCAGCCTCCCAGCTTTCTTCCTCATGCTACTCACACTGGCATTTCTTTTCCACTGAAAGCCCTTCAACTGCTAGCACAATTTTTCAAACCCATCACTGGGTGTAGTGCGCTAAGTATGCAGTTACTAGCCCCAACCCAGACTCCATGTTGTGTCCCACTTCCATTGAAGGGTACAGTTTATGAAAAGGGGCTAAAAAGGGGTACCCAAGTGACAAAATGTTGGAAACTACTGCTCTTTTGTATTCCCTTTCACTCTTCCCCCAACATACTGTATACATGTACAACGTATGACGTATATACGTATGACATCACTCCGGTCCTCCAAGGCCATAGTCGAGTGGGGGCTAGCTTGCCCTCATTTGACTTCCTGCCTAGGAGGGGAAAGGACCGGATTGTTTTCCCCGCTACCGATGGCTCCGCTAAGAGGAGAAAACGACTGGGAGGCAGCAGGAGGGGGAGCACTCCTCCCGTCACCCATTAAAGTGATCCCGCAGCGAATCCGCCATTGGGACCACTTTTATGTGAAAGAGGACCGCCCACCCTGTAAAAAATACTGGGGTTATGGCACCTATCTGCTGCCATAACCCCGGTATTTAACATCAAATTACCAACGTATAACCTGCGGTGGGCGGCCTGGAAGTGGTTAATAAAGGGAGAAGAAGTCTCGGCTCAATAAATGTGGGCCAGAAACAACCATGCAGCAGATGAATTGGTCATACCCAAATATGCATCCTAAGCAATGAGGGAGTTAACTTCAGCGACAATTCTCTATCTGTCCAGCATTCAGTAAGCAGTAATTAGTCCAGTTGCAGAGTGCCTTGGAGTGGTCACGTCAGACTATAACAATGAGTTCTTTATTGACAAATGACAGTGTGACGAAGCAGGGAGAAATGTTAGAGGACATGGTTAATAAACTATCCCAACCTTAAAGAGGAACTGCAGTCTGCTCAATTTAGGTTTGGCTGCAGCTGTTCTAAATGTGGGCAGCTGAAGCTGCTGCCTGTTCACTTCCTAGATTTGCACAGACACACACACACAGAGGCACACAGACACACATACACATATATACAGACACACAGACACACATACAGCTGCAAGAAAAAGTATGTGAACCCTTTGGAATGATATGGATGTCTGAACAAATTGGTCATAAAATGTGATCTGATCATCATCTAAGTCACAACAATAGACAATCACAGTCTGCTTAAACTAATAACACACAAAGAATGAAATGTTGCCATGTTTTTATTGAACACACCATGTAAACATTCACAGTGCAGGTGGAAAAAGTATGTGAACCCTTGGATTTAATAACTGGTTGAACCTCCTTTGGCAGCAATAACTTCAACCAAACATTTCCTGTAGTTGCAGATCAGACTTGCACAACGGTCAGGAGTAATTCTTGACCATTCCTCTTTACAGAACTGTTTCAGTTCAGCAATTTTCTTGGAATGTCTGGTGTAAATCGCTTTCTTGAGGTCATGCCACAGCATCTCAATCGGGTTGAGGTCAGGACTCTGACTGGGCCACTTCAGAAGGCGTATTTTCTTCTGTTTAAGCTATTCTGTTGTTGATTTACTTCTATGCTTTGGGTCATTGTCCTGTTGCAACATCTATCTTCTGTTGAGCTTGCTGGTAGACAGATGGCCTTAAGTTCTCCTGCAAAATGTCTTAATAAACTTGGGAATTCATTTTTCCTTCGATGATAGCAATCCGTCCAGGCCCTGACGCAGCAAAGCAGCCCCAAACCATGATGCCCCCACCACCATACTTCACAGTTGGGATGAGGTTTTGATGTTGGTGTGCTGTGTCTAAATGGTGTCCTGTGCCATTAATTCTTGACCATTCCTCTTTACAGAACTGTTTCAGTTCAGCAATATTCTTGGGATGTCTGCTGTGAATCGCTTTCTTGAGGTCATGCCACAGCATCTCATTCGAGTTGAGGTCAGGACTCTGACTGGGCCACTTCAGAAGGCGTATTTTCTTCTGTTTAAGCCATTCTGTTGTTGATTTACTTCTATGCTTTGGGTCATTGTCCTGTTGCAACACTCATCTTCTGTTGAGCTTGCTGGTAGACAGATGGCCTTAAGTTCTCCTGCAAAATGTCTAAATAAACTTGGGAATTAATTTTTTCCTTCGATGATAGCATTCCGTCCAGGCCCTGACGCAGCAAAGCAGCCCCAAAACATGATGCCTCCACCACCATACTTCACAGTTGGGATGAGGTTTTGATGTTGGTGTGCTGTGCCTCTTTTTCGCCACACATAGTGTGTGTGTGTCTTCCAAACAACTCAACTTTGGTTTCATCTGTCCACAGAATATTTTGCCAGTACTGCTGTGGAACATCCAGGTGCTCTTATGCAAACTGTAAACGTGGAGCAATGTGTTGTTTGGACAGCAGTGGCTTCTTCTGTGCTATCCTCCCATGAAATCCATTCTTGTTTAGTGTTTTACGTATTGTAGATTCGCTAACAGGGATGTTAGCATTTGCCAGTGACTTTGTAAGTCTTTAGCTGACACTCTAGGATTCTTCTTCAACTCATTGAGCAGTCTGTGCTGTGCTCTTGCAGTCATCTTTACAGGACGGCCACTGCTAGGGAGAGTGAACTTTCTCCATTTATAGACAATTTGTCTTACCATGGACTGATGAACAGCAAGGCTTTTGGAGATACTTTTATAACCCTTTCCAGCTTTATGCAAGTCAACAATTCTTATTTGTAGGTCTTCTGAGAGCTCTTTTGTGCGAGGCATCATTCACATCAGGCAATGCTTCTTGTGAAAAGCAAACCCAGAACTGGTGTGTGTTTTTTATAGGGCAGGGCAGCTGTAACCAACACCTCCAATCTCATCTCAATTATTGGACTCCAGTTGGCTGACATCTCACTCCAATTAGCTCTTGGAGATGTCATTAGTCTAGGGGTTCACATACTTTTTCCACCTGCACTGTGAATGTTTACATGGTGTGTTCAACAAAAACATGGCAACATTTCATTCTTTGTGTGTTATTAGTTTAAGCAGATTGTGATTGCCTATTGTTGTGACTTAGATGATGATCAGATCACATTTTATGACCAATTTGTGAAGAAATCCATATCATTCCAAAGGGTTCACATACTTTTTCTTGCAGCTGTATATACAGACAGACACACACACTCACACCACTGCTTGCCTGCACATTTCCCCTCTCTTCATCTACACTTTTAGATCTCTGCAGTCTCCTGTTATCTCCACCCTCATCCAGCCCCCTCCAGCACTGCAGCTCTTATTGGCTTTCCTATGACTCACCTCTCCTTCCTTGCTGGCAAACTCTCACGAGAGAACTGCGCATGATATCATTAGCCTAGGGCCAGCTAATGACCAGACAAGAAAGAGGAAGTGGGCTATATAAGGTATTTACTGGCAACAAAAAAGGTTTTACTATGCAAAGTTAAAACAACAAAGGCAGAAGATTTAATAGATAAAAAGATGAAAACATGACTGAAGGTCCACTTTAAAGTGTATTTCCACTTTTGCAGCCAGAGTAGAATAACACCTTCTTTCCTTCTTTAAATTTGTTATGTCCCTATTCACATAGAATAACCTAAAAAAGCTGAAATAAATTGCAGCTTACTTTTTTAAATTCTCTATTCTGGACCCCTCACTTCCCCCAGCAAGAAAGAATCCTAGGTAGTTTTCTTTGTTTATGAGGGGGCTGGACAGCTGTGTTTGGCATAGGTAACCCCGTCTGTACTGTGCAGGAAGATCCTCATTATCAATTATGACTAGATATGAACATTGTCTGTCCTAACAAAGGGTTAAAGATATAGAGAGGCTGGGCTTCTTACATTGTATGGTGATGAGAACAGACTTGGGACAGGCTCACTCTGATGTTGTTCAAAAAAACTCCTGAGAAACATCTAAAAGGTGAGAAATATATTTTTTTAAATTGAGTACAAAAGTGTAAATACATTCTAGAGCTAAAGTTTAAAATTGTATTTTGCCTTCGCTGGTTCCTTCTTCCTCCCTTCATCTACATGCTAAAAAATGTTTTAGAAAGACTTTTCATTTTTATTGCATATCTAATTTTAGACCCATTGATGTCATCACTAGATCATGGCTAGTGGCAGGGGCCAACAGTGTGCCGTACATAGCTTCCTGAAAACATCACAGGACCCTGCCCAATACTTTTCCCAAGAACCTTCTGCTCTGATGCAAGCCACTGCTGCACCTCCTAATGCACACTGTGAGAAGTGTGCAGAGTGTGCACTGAAATAAAGCAAGTCATTTCAGTACAGGAGAGAAACATGTACAATAGTGCAAGGATGAAGGGAAGGCTGGGGTTCAGCTTTAGAGAATGTCTAACATGTTTACCTCCATCATATCAGTGCACGTGGGAAAGGAATGTAAAGTCTGGGAACTTCTTCTCTGTCTTTTAAAGTGTATTTTCCTGCTTGTCCACACACTGATTCTACCTTGACAGATTCATTGTTATTGATTGGTGAATCCAATCCAAGTATTTCCATTCTCAGTGCTTTGACCTCTATTGCTGGGGCTCAGAAAGTGGCAGATTTACAGTAGTCCTCCATAATAACAAGAATGCATAGACAAAATGTATATACAGTATCTCACAAAAGTGAGTACACCCCTAACATTTTTGTAAATATTTTATTATATCTTTTCATGTGACAACACTGAAGAAATGACACTTTGCTACAATGTAAAGTAGTGAGTGTACAGCTTGTATAAGAGTATAAATTTGCTATCCCCTCAAAATAACACTAAACCGCTGACAACAAAAGTTAGTACACCCCTATGGGAAAATGTCCAAATTGGGCCCAATTAGCAATTTTCCCTCCCCAGTGTCATGTGACTCATTAGTGTTACAAGGTCTCAGGTGTGAATGGGGAGCAGGTGTGTTACATTTGGTGTTATTGCTCTCACTCTCTCTCACACTGGTCACTGGAAGTTTAGCATGTCACCTCATGGCAAAGAACTCTCTAAGGTCCTGAAAAAAAGAATTGTTGCTCTACACAAAGATGGCCTAGGCTAAAGGAAGATTGCCAAGACCCTGAAACTGAGCTGCAGCACGGTGGCCAAGATCATACAGTGGTTTAACAGGACAGGTTCCACTCAGAACAGGCCTCGCCATAGTCTACCACAGAAGTTGAGTGCACCTGCTCAACGTCATATCCAGAGGTTGTCTTTGGTTTTCATATGAGTGTTGCCAGCATTGCAGAGGTTGAAGGGTTGGGGGAACAGCCTGTCAGTGCTCAGACCATACGCCGCACACTGCATCAAAGTGGTCTGCATGGCTGTCGTCCGTGAAGGAAGCCTCTTCTAAAGATGATGCACAAGAAAGGCCGCAAACAGTTTGCTGAAGACAAGCAGACTAAGGACATGGATTACTGGAACCCTGTTCTGTGGTCTGATGAGACCAAGATAAACTTATTTGGTTCAGATGGTGTCAAGCGTGTGTGGCGGCAACCAGGTGAGCAGTACAAAGACAAGTGTGTCTTGCTTACAGTCAAGCATGGTGGTGGGAGTGTCATCGTCTGGGGCTGCATGAGTGCTGCCCGCACTGGGGAGCTATAGTTCATTGAGGGAACCATGAATGCCAACATGTACTGTGACATACTGAAACAAAGCATGATCCCCTACCTTCGGAGACTGGGCAGTATTCCAACATGATAACGACCCCAAACACACCTCTGAGACGACCACTGCCTTGCTAAAGAAGCTGAGGGTAAAGGTGATGGACTGGCCAGGCATTTCTGCAGACCTAAACCCTATTGAGCATCTGTGGGGCATCCTCAAATGGAAAGTGGAGGAGTGCAAAGTCTCTAACATTCACCAGCTCTGTGATGTCATCATGGAGGAGTGGAAGAGGACTCCAGTGGCAACCTGTGAAGCTCTGGTGAACTTCATGCCCAAGAGGGTTGAGGCAGTGCTGGAAAATAATGGTGGCAATACAAAATTTTGACACTTTGGACCTAACTTGGACATTTTGACTTAGGGGTGTACTCACTTTTGTTGCCAGTGGTTTAGACATTAATGGCTGTGTGTTGAGTTATTTTGAGGGGATGGCAAATTTAAATTGTTATACAAGCTGTACACTCACTACTTTACATTGTACAAAGTGTCATTTCTTCAGTGTTGTCACATGAAAAGATATAATAAAATATTTACAAAAATGTGAGGGGTGTACTTTTGTGAGATACTGTGTGTATATATATATATATATACAGTATATATTTATATATATATATATATATATACACACACAATCAGCTTTAGCCCCCGTTCACACTAAGGCGACCTGTGAGGCGACCTGGTCGCCTCACAGGTCGCCTCCCATAGGGAAGCTGCGGACCCGTTCTAATAGGAGCGACACAAGTCGCTCCCACTTCGAAAAAGGGTCCGGAGCTTCTTTGGGGCGACCCGGAGGCGACCGCTATAGACTTCAATGTTATGAAGTCCATGGCGGCTGCTCCGAGGTCGCGGCGCGCTGCAAGTAGCGTCGCCCCTATGTGAACGGGGCCTGAATGTCTTCTGTTTCTATGTATAGTTTTGAAATCATTTTGAATTATAGTACATGGGGCAGCCAAATTTACGCATTACACACCCACTCCTATGCAGTACTACATAACGATTGCACTTTTACTGCTCCCTTTCATAATGCAAGTCTATGAGTCAGATGCCTCAATGAAAACAACACACTCCCTGTGTGGCTGATATCTTAAAGAGATACTGTCATCAATTTATACACTGTGGGCTTAACAGATCACTTAAAGTGGTTCTAAAGGCAAAAGAGAGAGTGTGAATTGAGGCATATATGGACTTTAATGGTACCGTATACAAGTTCCACACAAATATTATATATAAAAAGATTTTTATTCAAAAATATATAAAAAAAAGACACATACTATATTAATCTAAAAAGTAATTTTTTTGTGTCTATTTGCTCAATGAAAATTATTTGCATATGGGATGACCTTAAAGTCATATCCGTTACTTATTGTGGTTGACACCATCTGGATGCTGGACACTCAACATGTTTTGCGGAACAAAACTCACCTCTTCTTCAGGAGCTTATAGCACACATAGGTGTACTTTTAATAAACAGAGAAAAGCCGTGATCCTGAGGATCACAAATGATCTCTGATGAGTTACCGTTTAGTTTGCTGAGATGAGGAGCAGAGAACATGTTCTTCTCTTCTCATCACAGTACATGACCGTTTCTGTCACAAACGGCCAGTTTAGAAAAGAGAGATCTGAAGATCTCACAGCCGTTATTCTGAAATATCTCCATTCCAGATTCCCCAGCTCAGAGGTGGAGAATCAGGGGGAGAAGCTGTGTGATAGAGGAAGAAGACTTCTTTCTTCTGATATATCAGCACCAGTGGGTTCAAAATTTAAAAAAAATATATATAATATATATATATATATATATATGGTATGTATGTATGGGTGTATATATATATATATATATACTATATATATATATATATATATATATATACTGTATGTACTGGTGTATATATATATATATATATATATATATATATATACATACTGTATGTACATATGTATATACACTGTATGTATATATACTGTATATGTGTGTGTGTGTGTAGATAGATAGATATTCAGTTAGTTTTCATGTGTCAGAACATGTCATTACGAGTGCTTTTAAACTTTGGTTTCACTTTTTAAACTTGGCGGCACTGTAATCTCACAAAATCTCGTGAGATTACAGGCAGTCCACCCAGTTATACAGGGATCATGACCGTTTTTAGAGAAAAAAATTCTACTCTGATCACCCTTTGAGAATTGAAGTTCTCGACCACCTAAACTGGGTGCCAGAGTTGATAATTTTTCTCTGAGAATTGCCGAGAAGTCTACTGAGAGAAAACTTCTCAGTTTACTAAACGTACACCATAAAGAGAGCAAAAATTGACATCAAAATGCTGCAATATAGAATAATAACCATAATTAATTATATAACTCATGTATCATACATATATTATGTGACTATAAATAAAGGTGTGGTAAAACCCCAGTGCATGCCCTTATCCGGAAAGGGTCCACCCACGGAACACCAAAAGGATACACGCCTATCCTGGCGAATGTGGGAATCACACCCAACAGGGAAGATAAAGATGAACCAATTCCTTATCTAAGAAAAGAATGGAAATAAAAGGTTGAAGCACAGATGAAGCCATTATCAACTCTGACAAGCAAATAAATGGGAATGACCCCAATGAAAAATAAAGAGGGGGGATCGGCTCAAGGCGCCAGAGCCTATCACCAAAAAAGGAAGAAAAAGAAGGAAAAAGGGGGGGGGGTGTTATAAGGTAAGAGGAGAAAAGAAAAACGGAGAAACAACAAGAAAGGGGAAGAAGCAGAAGGAAAGGAGGAACAGAAAAAAGAGAAGGGAAAGGGAAAAAAGAAAAAGGGACGAGAGGGGGGGGAGAGAGGAAGGAAAAGGGAGAAGGAAGGAAGGAAGGGTGGGGGGATGAGGGTAAAGGGGGGGAGGGAGGAAAGGAAAGAAAGGGAAAAAGAAAGGAAGGGGTGGAGGGAAAAAGGGAGGGGAGAAAGGGAAAGAAAAAAATTGGGGGCACTCAACGGGGGGGGGGGGGCAGGGACCCGAGAAGAGAGGAGGAGGAGAAGGCCCCGACTGCACAGAGCAGGTAAGTATTACATGTTTGTTATTTTAGAAGAAAGATAAATGAGACCTTAAGATATCTTTAAGGCTGATTCACACCTGAATCACACAAGAACGGGGTCTGCATTCCTGTGCGATTCAGTGAGGTGCGATTTTGCAGCCCATTCATTTGAACACAGGAGGTGAGGTCACCTCCCTGCCGCTCCACCTTTTTCCAATCAGAGAACGCCTTGCATTCATTGTGAAAATGCAAAATGTTCCCTGAATGGTGCCTGTGCCAAGCAATAAACCTTCTGTGTTCAGTAACAGTGATACTTGATACTGTGATACAGTGATACTGCGTTACAGTGATTTCCATCTTCCACACGGATCCCACCGGTATGAAACAAACATACTTACACTGGGCAAAGCTCAATGCAACTATGTAAAAATGACCTTACCTGGAATTCAGCTTTGATGATGATTTGCTCATTACAGAGCTGCGGTAATGTGTACCTTTTATTTCTGGCCAGAGTTTAGTTTTTAATGAACTGACAGTCAAGCAATGTACAGTAGATTGAAAATAAATAAGTACATATACAACAGCATACATATGAAAAAGTAATTAAAAAATAATATGACTAGAACAGCTACTACTACTACTTCTAATAATAATAATAATAATATTATTAATAAATACCAATAATAAAAAATGTTTCTAAATCCAGTTGTCGTTCATTTGGGGATTTCCTCTAAAGTCAACTATGTTTTCTTTATTCCAGACCATTTCTTCTCAATCAATGGACCATTCTGCTGGGCTTCATGGCAATATCTATGTGCTTCTCATAATTCTTCAGCTGGCAATAAAGAGCTGCCAAGGTATAATTTAGCAGAGCCATTTAAGCATCTCTGGGCTGGTCATATACATATATACATACACAGGGCTTTTTTTCAGCAGGGAAAGCGGGGGAACGCAGTTCCGGCACCTCTAGTACTGAATGTACTGTATGTAATGACAAGAGGTGCTGGGGTGTGCTGGAGGAGCTATTGATGCTGACTGCTGGGGGATCTATTGTTGTTGGAGGGGATCTTTTTTGCATGTTGATCTATTGTTGCTGAGGACATCTGTTGTTTTTGTTTGCTGGGGGGGGGGGGGTGCTTATGTTGCTGGGGAAGGGGGTCAATTGTTGCTTGTCTTCTGCTGTTGAGGGTGGGGTTTATTGATGCTTGCTGCTGGGAGATCTGTTGCATGGTGCTCAAGGTCTATTGCTGGGCTGGGGTGGTCTTTTTTTGCAGGGGTCCATTGTTGCTGGGGGACATCTATTGTTGCTGGGGGGGTCTATGGTTGCCATACAAATTACTTAGCACCACGAAATGGTACTTGGCTCTATGTTCTCTAAAAGGGCGATACTGAGAGGCGGGTGGGGGGTGGAATCAAGAAACAGTGCTTGGAGGTGGTTAGGGGGATTGACTCAGAAAGAGGGAGTTCCGGCACCTATTCTCTGAGAAAAAAAGCCCTGTACATACATATATTGTGATGCAATTGATTGAACTGATTTGTGCATTGCTTGTGACATTTAGCCCCGGCTCACATTATAGCGATGTCAGACATCGCATATGATTCACAATGCACTGCTCTGAAAATCACATGGGATGTCTGTGCGATGCAAATTCAGCCATACATATTGTATACAGATTGTATGGCTGAATTTGCATCTGATTCGGACTGAACACGCACAGGACCCTTTTTTGGGTCCGCAGCAGAATTGGATCACATGGTGGTTCACACCAATGCGATCAGATTCATGTCCAAACTGTCGTTTCGCACTGCGATATGCGAACTGATCTGGGGGTGTCATTAACTTTGTATTGACACCTCCAGCGATTGGCATATGGCAGTGTGAGCTGCCTGCGATTTGAATGTGATGCGGGAGCCCGCCTTAGGCACAGTGTATTTTGTGTTTTTTTTTTTCCATAATATATTTTATTTAGGAAAAATAACATTGTACAGTCAGCAAAAACAGTAAACGTACATTAAAAATCGTAAAACATAGCAGAACAGCTGATGACAATACGGTAACCATGCATTAACCAACTGAGATGAGGAAGGGTCCCTCTCAACAGGGCGGGGGGTTGAACCCGGCGCTTATATCAATAAGCAAGTGAGACTTTAAAGCTCATTATAAATTTCTATATAAAGGCAGATATTTGTGTGACTTGCCAGGTCTTTATATGAATGGTATGGGTGAGATGTAGTCATAGGGGAATCTATGGGTGTCCCCAAGTCAAAATACAAGATTAGAGCTGACAAAGTTGGCTGTGCGGGAAATATTGGGGTTTGATGTAGTGGAGGAAGAGGCGGGACAAATATTTGGGGGGTTTTCTTTTGAGATATCGGAGTATCGGGGAGGTCTTTGGTCTATATGTGCTATGTGGTGCATGCATAGGAAACCTCTACATAGGTGAACGATGTGGTGGGGAGAATGGGAAAAGAGAAAGATTAGGAGAGAAAAAATGTGAGAAAAAAGGGGGGATTTAAGGGGACGTTAACCACTTGCCAACCACATGCCGCCTATTTACTGCGGCAGTGTGGCTCCCCCAGGCAAACCGACGTAGGTCTACGTCGGTCGCGAAAAGGGAGCTAGGGGCGAGCACGCACCGCTGGCAGCGCGCTCCCGCCCCCAGTCGGCAACGGGGAAGCCGATGCAGTGGGCAGGCGGCTCCGATTGCCGCCTGACACCCACGATCGTTCCCCGCTGAGAGAGAAGGGCAGTCGGCTGTTGTAAACACAGCTGACCATTCTTCTCCCTGGGATGATCACAGAGCTCCTGTGATCCTTCTATATAGGATCACATGTCTCTATGGTCATTTCAGAAGCCACGCCACCCCCCCCCCCCACAGTTAGAATCACTCCCCTAGGCTCACATTTAACCTATTGATCACCCAGAGGGTTAACCCCTTCCCTGCCAATGGCATTATTACAGTAACAGTGCATATTTATAGCAGTGATTACTGTAGTAATGTCACTGGTACCCCCAAAAGTGTCAAAAATGTCAGTTAGGGGTCCGATCTGTCCGCCGCAATGTCGCAGCCCTGCTAAAAATCGCAGATTGACGCCATTACTAGTAAAAAAAAAAAACAATAAAAATGACATAAATCTTTCCCGTAGTTTGTAGACGCGATAACTTTTGCGCAAACCAATCAAAATACGCTTATTGCGATTTTGTTTTTACTAAAAATATGTAGCAGGAAACAAATTGGCCTAAAATGCTAAAAAAATTTAGATTTTTATTTATTTAGTTTTTTGAGAATGTTATATTACAGAATGTGAAAAACACTGTTTTTTTTCAGAATTTTTGCTAATTTTTTGTTTATAGCGCAAAAAAATAAAAATCACACAGGTGATCAAATTCCACCAAAAGAAAGCTCTATTTGTGGGGGAAAAAAGGACATCAATTTTATTTTGGTACAGTGTCGCATGACCGCGCAATTTTTCGTTAAAGTAGAGCAAAATATGGCCTGGTCATTAAGGAGGCAAATCCTTCCGGTCCAGAAGTGGTAAAGAGAGGGGGGATGATGTGTGTGTGTGGGGGGGGGGGGCGGGGGGTTTCACCATCTCTTAATTCCCTCTTATATATTGTGAAAGGATGTCAATATAGAAAACATTACCAAAGTGCGCTAAACAAATAATGAACCAATAGTTCAAAAATACAAGGATGGTGTCCGGGTTGGCACTAAAAACATATGCATTCAATCCAAACAAAGTGCAAAAACTATAAAAAAGTCTTTCTTTTCAAATTGGAGTGAAGGTGAGGGAGTGTTGGGAGGTGGGTGGGGCCTCGTCCCAAAAAATATGATCCAAAGTGGTTCTCAGTGGCCTGATGTACACATGTGGACACCCAGTGTTAGGAGTGGACTCTTACCACAATGTGGAGAGATGTGAGCATGTGCTATGTTGTGTCCAGAAGTCCCAACTGGTCAAGCTGGCAGGGATGGCTCTCGGAATGGACCAGAACAATCAGCTGCTTCCAAAGTGGGTAGGGATCTGTAGGCTTCCAAGCAGGGGGAGATGCCAAGACAGAACAAACCCAGAGAAAAGAAGAGGACTATAGTGCATTACCTTCGACTTTATTTAGGAACTGAATGAGGATACACTTACACAATCCAGACGAACAAACAGCAAATACAGGGCGGTCGCGGATGTCTGCAGTACAAACCGGGACCTATGACAGCACGGCTGGCTCCCCCCGACGCGTTTCCACTAACAAGTCGGCTTCTGGGATTGGAGCAGAAGCCGACTTGTTAGTGGAAATGCGTCGGGGGGAGCCAGCCGTGCTGTCATAGGTCCCAGTTTGTACTGCAGACATCCGCGACCGCCCTGTATTTGCTGTTTGTTCGTCTGGATTGTGTAAGTGTATCCTCATTCAGTTCCTAAATAAAGTCGAAGGTAATGCACTATAGTCCTCTTCTTTTCTCTGGGTTTGTTCTGTCTTGGCATCTCCCCCTGCTTGGAAGCCTACAGATCCCTCCCCACTTTGGAAGCAGCTGATTGTTCCGGTCCATTCCGAGAGCCATCCCTGCCAGCTTGACCAGTTGGGACTTCTGGACACAACATAGCACATGCTCACATCTCTCCACATTGTGGTAAGAGTCCACTCCTAACACTGGGTGTCCACATGTGTACATCAGGCCACTGAGAACCACTTTGGATCATATTTTTTGGGACGAGGCCCCACCCACCTCCCAACACTCCCTCACCTTCACTCCAATTTGAAAAGAAAGACTTTTTTATAGTTTTTGCACTTTGTTTGGATTGAATGCATATGTTTTTGGTGCCAACCCGGACACCATCCTTGTATTTTTGAACTATTGGTTCATTATTTGTTTAGCGCACTTTGGTAATGTTTTCTATATTGCCATCCTTTCACGTTTAATTTATATTTCAGTGCTGCTTTCACTTCACTTTTCATTATTTTAGGTTCGCGCACCTATTTTCTTTCACCTCTCATATATTGCCTAGTGTTTTTTTTTTTTTAATCTAGCCCCACATTTCTTGGTTTTCCCCCTTTGCTCTGGGAAATACTGACATTACATGTTGCCAGTAAGTAAATCTCAATGTATTCTGCCATTCTCACAAATTTCTTTAATGTTTTAGAGCCCCAGACGTTTTTTCCCCCTCGGAATCTGGAGGTGTACCCTGACCTCCACCAGCAGCAACGCTTGGTTGTAGAATGGGACTTCGGTGACGCAGTCTACTCTTCTGGATTAAATGTTTTTTTTCACATCCAAGTTGCAAGATCCATAAAAAATAACATCATTCATGATGTAAGTACAATGGTTTATATTCTGGTGTTATTCAGACAGCTGAGCGCAGGCGTTCTGTGTTTGTGTAAAGAATAAATCCACTCTCATGTGACATCTATAATTGCTACACAAGCTTTTTGGGATTCATTGCTCCAAAAAGGACCTCTTCACTTTAATATGGGGATGGATGTGCTTACTAAATCCTCCAAAAAAAGTAGAATTTTTAAATTATTATAATAGTATTCTGTATATTGCAATTTTGTTTCGAAAACTCCAGGTATTTCTTTTAGGGGTCTTTCACACGGGCGATCCGATCAGATCCGCCTGTCAGTTTTTTAGGCGGATCTGATCGGATCCTCCATGCAGCTCTATGGGGCAGCGGGTGTCAGCGGAGACACCTCCACGTGAAATCCGGACGGATGGAAACCCTATTTTTCCATCCGTTCAGTAATCGGAGCGGAGCGGATCTGATGAGAGCGGACAAGCGGTCCGCTCTCATCCGATCCCCCATAGAGGGCAGCGGGTGCTGAGACACCTCCCTCTCCGCTCTGCAAGCGGAGACGGAGCTGTCATCCGCCGGCTCAGCTGGGATCGCGGATCGATCCCCGCTGAGCAACACGGATCCGCCTACGGAGGCGGACCGTGTGAAAGAGCCCTTAGGCTGCATTCACACCTGAGCGTAGCATCTTTGAGCATTTTTCCTGGCTTTTTTTTGTGCATTTTTATGCACGATTTTGAGCTATAGCATTATCATCTGTTGCATTATTTGATTCTAGGTATTTCAGCTTTTTTAGCTTTTCCATTAGCTTTTATTTCTTTTTTTTTAATTACTATTGTTTTTTTTTTCCATTAGGGTAAGGGGTTACAGTTAACGTTAGGTTAAAGTTAGGATTATAGGTTAGGGTTATTTGTTATTATTTTATTTTTTGTTAGGGTTTTAATACTATTACTACTACTACTAAAAAAAAATAACAATAATAAAAAAAATGAATAAATAAATGTAAAAGAAACACAAATAAATAAAAATAATCATAAATAAATAATACATATATTTAATAAATGAATACAAAGTAATAATAAATAAATAATCCCTAACCTTTAAAAAAATAAAATAATAATAAATAACTAAACACCCTAACCCAACACAAAATGCATAAATACATTATTATAAAGATTATTCATATTAATAGTTTTTTTTGTTTGGGTTTAGGTGTTTATTATTATTATTATTAATAATAATAATAATTACATTATTTAATATTTAATTAATTTATTTTATTTATTATTTGTTTATGCTGATATTTAGTTATTTGTGTATTTATTTTCCATTTATTTATTTGCATATTATTACTATTTTATTTTTTAAATGTTTTAATTTGAGCAGAAAATCACGCAAAAGCATGCAAATGCGCACAGAAAAGAGCAAATGACGCATTTTAATTTATTTCTATGGGAATAAAAATGTGACAAAAATGCTCTAATCTGCCTAATTTGAGCTACAAAAAAAGCTCCAGAACTTTTTTGAGCTTCAGGCGACTTGGAGTGGAGATGTTAACCATCTCTATAAAGAATAATTTTTTTCTCCTCCAGCATTTTGGAGCTTCGAGCTTCAAGCTATAAAACGATGAGGTGTTAACAGGGAATTGAAGTTTGTAGGTAGTTGAAATCTTTGAGAATATGTGAAAGTGGGAACGTAAAACCAATTCAAACTGATACAACACGCAGGGCTCAGGCAGTTCTTAGCTTCTTTGCAAAATATTCTGTAGTAAATAATGACAAGTCCAATTTAAATTTCTGTTGTTAATTTGCTCTGTTGTTCCAGGAATATTACAACACAAGTCTCTCTGGAAGTGATAAATCCTTCATCTGGATGTGGGATTCTGAGCTGCCTTTAGAATGTGACTCCCATTCTTTCCGTATTCGTAGCACCGTGTTTTGGAACGGTTTTCCCTCTGAACAGCATTGGAGTGTCTGGAGCCTGTGGAAGACCCATTATGGTGAGTGCAGACTTGTACGTACTGATGTCTCCTAAAGTGTTACTAAACCCAGGACTCTGCATTAATGTTCTCCACTCTTTGTCAGTTATGCTATATAATAGAGCAGGAGACATCAATTTACACATATTGCTGAATGAGTGACAGGAGGAACACACCTTCTCCCTCTCACCTAAAAGAGCAGGATCTGTTTGGTTTAAAGTGTTACTAAACCCAGAAGCCTGCAGTCACTATATCTGGTCTCCACTGTACACAAAGCATGGAAATTCTATTATTTTAGTAAATATAAACTGCTAAATACCTTTTCTCATCAGCAGTATTTAGCAGTCTTGTGACTTCTATCAGTGCCTGGTTAAAGCTTGTAGGAGGAGTTTTCATACTGTACTGAACTGTCCTATCAGGATGCAGGAATCCCGACCCTCTGTCTGGACAGTGCTGATTGGCTCTGTGCTGATCGCATGCACTCTCCCAAGAAAAAAAAAAACTCTCTAGCAAAACACACCAAACTGAGTATGTGTTGCCTGACTCCATTAACTCTGTATTATCCGGACATGTTATGGGGACAATGCAAGAAGAGGATAATCTCTGCATACAGGATCAAACAGCCTTTTTACACAATACAGAGGGTTAACCCCTTAGGTTTCACAGTGAGTATAACAAGGATGCTTTACTGCATATACAGACTGATTTTACTGTTGTGGGTTTAGTAACACTTTAATCATGTGTCACTTCAGTCCACACAGGACCAAGAGAGATCACATAGGACAGGGATCTCCAAACTACAGCCTCCAGCTGTTGCGGAACTACACGTCCCATGAGGCATTGTAAAACTCTGACATTTACATACATGACTAGGCATGATGGCAATTGTAGTTCCCAAACAACTGAAAGGCCACTTTCGACTCTTTCGAAAGAGTCAATCCATCATGGCAGCCTCCTTGACAAAATTCCACATAGTTTGTAAAGCCCTGTACACACGATCAGATATCGAAAGATCTGTCATCCGATTTTTGTTGCATGCTAGTCTGATGTCAAAAGTGAAGAGGTTATTTTCATACAAAAATTCCTGTACGACAGAATTCAACTTCAGAAGTGATGTCATGTGTTGAATTGTTTTGTATGTGTTATTTCTTTGCTGAGCATGCCTAGTGTTACTCTTACGATTTTTTTTCGGACGAAAACTGTACTAATTAAACAAAAATCGGACATTGTGTTGACGTACGATAACAATTTTATAGCCTGCACATCCAGTTTTTGTCGTCCAAAAATTCGTAATCGGCTGTCAAAAGCACTATACTAACAATCCGAAAATCGGCAAATCATTCGTCCGACGAAATTTCCCTTCCGATTTTCGTATTGTGTGTACGGGCCTTAAGTTTGTCCCAGCAGGGTGCATGGAGCTCTCATAGCCAATCAGTCTGTGGAAGTCTGGTTTGGGCAGGCCAGACTGGGCTTCTTGGTCACCCTGTAATAAGCAAAGGGTGACTTAAACATAGGAAGGGCCTAGGGAGCCAAGAGAGTGATTTCCCAACCTCTCTAAGGTCAGCTGTGTTCCACGGGCCCCCCAGCCAAATTAACTCCCGTCACACCCCCAGCACACACCCCACAAAGAGCAGTGTTCCCTCACAAGCCAGGGCCCATAGTCAGTAGGCAAGGGGCTAACCTGCAGTCCCCTCCAAAAGCCCCTGTCCTGAATGAGTTTGTCACCATAACCATACAGGTTATGGTGAGAAGGGACTAAAGCAATCAAAAAGCCTTCCAACCAAAACAGTGCACAGAGCAGTAAAGCCCTCCTATAGACTCAGCCTCATTCACAATGGGCGCTTATCCCCTGTTCATTAGAATCCTGCGTTTAGGTGCAGGCAGAAGTCACAGGTGCAGCATTCAGCCCTGCTACTGACAACCTGTAAAACTCTAGGAGAGGCTGAAAGCTGCTGTGGCTGGATGAGGCTGGACAGTGCGCCAAGCGGTACAAACATTCATGGCAGTATGCACCCAGGGAAGAATGTGCTCAAGCAAGTGTTCCAGGCATTCATTTCTTGACACATAACGCCCTAAATGTTAGTACATTGTCTGTGTATTGTCCAGCATACTACCGGCAGCAGGACTAGATGATGCACCTGTGCCTTCTGCCTGCACCAAAACACCAAAGTCTCATACACTGGGACTAAACACCTAGTGTGAATGAGGCCTAAACAGGAGTTATTCACATGTCTCATACTGTCACATATCCCAAAAATAGGCATAATATTCATTATTTTGAGACAGCAGGCAGAGCAAATCATTGCCTTATGCCACAAATGACAGGATGAACATCCAGGACCACTGGTGTATTGTGCAAATTTATAGAGCCATTTATTCCAAATTGTATACAGCTGTTTCAGACTTTTTATAATAGACTGTAACATCAGGTTATCTATTCAACCCCTTCATGCATAATCCTTTTTCTGACATTTGTTGCTTACAAGTTAAAATCAGTATTTTTTGCTAGAAAATTACTTAGAACCCCAAACATTATGTATATATATATATATATATATATATCTTTAGCAGAGACCCTAGAGAATAAAATGGAGATTGTTGCAGTATTTTATGTCACACGGTTTTTGTGCAGCAGTCTTTCAAATGCAATTTTTTTGGAAGAAATACATTTTCATGAAAAAAAAAAACAGTAAAGTTAGCCCAATTTTTTGTATAATGTGAAAGATGAAGTTACGCCAAGAAAATAGACACCTAATATGTCATGCTTTAAAATTGGGCACACTTGTGAAATGGTGATAAACTTTGGTACTTAAAAATCTCCATAGGTGACGCTTTAAAAAATCTATTTACTGTAGTTACCTGTTTAGAGTTCCAGAGAAGGTCTTGTCCTAGAATTATTACTCTTGCTCTAACAATCGTGGCGATACCTCACATCTGTGGTTTGAACACCATTTACATATGCGGGCTTGACTTACGTATGCTTTCGCTTCTGCGAGCCTTTTTTTTATTTATTGGTTTTATTTATTTTTTTTATTTTTACACTGTCCCTTTAAAAAAAATGTTATTGATCACTTTTGTTGCTGTCACAAGGACTGTAAACATCCCTTTCGACAGTAATAGGCAGTAACAGGTATTTTTTATGGATGGAGCTGGGGTCTAAAAAGACCCCAAACCCCTCCTCTGCACTTAAAAGGATTCAAAAAGCCAAGTTTGGCTGTTTTGAATACTGTCCTTTTCTTTATAATCCAGCTCCTTTAAGGTTCCAGTAACCGGAAGGGATGTCATGACATTGCTTCCGGGTGTCTACAGTGGAGACCTGATCAAAGCTGAATCCGGCTTTGTTCAGGTCTTCTGCCAGTCGGCAGACATGCTGGCTGGTTGCTCTGGTCTACTGGTGGGACAGGAGACCCGGGCGTGCCACGGAAGGCGGCGGGAGGGGGGTGTCCCCTGCTCAGCCGCATCAGTTGACATTACAAGAAAGCAGACCGGCGGCTCTAAACAACATGCTGGGTGATGCCTCTAGCTGCGGGCATCACCCCGGTACAACCCCTTCAAGCTGAGGCTACATATTTGTGTTCCGTCGGCGCAAAGGGGTTGTAAAGGAATTTTTCAAAATAACAAACATGTCTATACTTACCTGTTCCCTCAGAGTGGCCCGATCCTACTCTTCTTCGGTCCCCCGCTGGCGCTCCTGTCTCCTCCTCTCTTTGCTGGTGCCCCCAATAGGAAACCGATTCCCATAGGGGCACTCATGCCAGTGTGTTCCTGAGCCCCGCTGCTTTGTCCATGGACACAGACACAGGAACTCAGCCCCACCTCCTGCTCCCTCGTCACTGGCTCCTGCTGCAATCGATCTGTCCAGGGAGGTTGGAAACAGTCAGGAGAGTTGGAGCTCTCATGCACAGTGCTGAATAGTGATGGGGTTCAGGTAAGTATAAAGGGGGGGGTGAGGGGTGAGGGGGCGAGTCTGTGACACAGAAGGTTTTTTTACCTTAATGCATATAATGCATTAGGGTAAAAAAAACCTTGAGGCTTTAGGACCACTTTAATTAATGTATTATTAAAAGTGATATAATTTAAGAAGTAGAGTATTATTGGAGAATAGTATGAAGGTATTTATAAAAGGTTTAAAATTTGCTGTCTCACAGGGATCTAATAAATGTGTAAGGAGACAACCATAAATGAAGGATACCTGAAGTGTAGAATACACTAATTTAAGAAACCCCTCACCTTTTACACCATTGAAGAAAGTGGATAGTTTATTAACAGATTCAAAAAGGCATCACTACATTTGGAGTTTAATTGGTGATAGAAATTAAAAGCATGGTATAATGGTAAGCATAGTAATTTATCCAACACAGAGTAGAAAGTATTAGTATCATTGTTTTTATTAATTATGTTGATCATTTTATTATTTATTATTAGTATTATTTTTTTTATATATTATTAAATTATTTATTTTTAAAATATAAAAAATATTTGTAATATTTAAAATATATTTTTAATATATTTTTTTAAATTTAATGCCAAAATCAACAGATGGACAAAAAAGGAGCATAATAGAATTTAAAAAACAGATCCTACAAATAAGAATAAACTAGTAATTATTCGAATACTGAAGAGAACATATAAGGAAGTGGTAATGAATAAATCTGAGTTGTTTTTGTAACAAGCTTGACATGAGTTTTACTGATTAAGCCAAGGTTTACATTTAAAACTTCCTATCACTTTGGATTATCAGATCTTTTCTGACATGCCTGTATGGTCATGGAAAAATGTACGATTCTTCCTTTGAGCTGTCTTATATTATTGTTTTCAAATTCACTTTTGAATAGGTGTGGTCTAATTTTTACATCGTATGTCGCCCTTTATTTTCCCAGGAAAGAACAAGGAGACCAGAAATAACATAGTTATCTATCCCCATGAGAAAATTGTTCAGGAGGGTTCTGAAGTTAGTTTTTGCTGCTTGCCCGGCCTCTCTGAGAAAGTCCAGGAAATGACCTATAAGAGGGAACGTTATCAGAACCAGTCCCAACAGATGAAAACAGAAAGTTTTGTGATTACGGTGAAAAATGTACCAATGACTCGCTCGGATGGAGATAATGTTATCTGCCGAGTGGACTCTATGGGCAGGAAAAGACAGACTGGAACCGTTCTCATTGTTAGCAGTAAGTGTACTTATATGAAGTTATGTCATCAATGTATTGCAGCCTCCACTTGACTGCTGCAGTTCTGATTTGAAGGGCCAGTTTTAAATCTGGAAAACATGCCCTTAGCATTACTGCCTAAAAGTTCTGTCACGGGGATACTTGTGATGTCACTGGGTAATGGCTTTTCCCAGGAGACCTCACCCCTTAGATTATATCAGCTGTCATTTACCACAGCTGTCAGTAGACATGTGTCAGTAGACCGTATAAGACAGTATAATTTTTTTCTTTCATTGGGTTGGTGGGCTTTGGGGCTCATGATTAAAGTGATTGTTACCTCAAATGTCCCAAATTGCTTTAGCATAAAATATATTCTTATCAAAGCAGTGCAGTGTTTTCGCTTTTATTTTTGTTACATGGTAAATACCCCTATTTTGTTGTTGAAATTCTGGTCACATGTCCCCTTTTCTATCCTCGTCTGTAGCCGAGGGAGCCGAGAAGGAGGGGCCTAGATTTCTCCTGACGTATGCAAGATATGTTGACCCTGTGGCCATGCAAAATATTTTTTTTAAATGTTCAAAATTATTAGTGTGTGAAAAGATACAAGACTGACCTGCAAGCTCT
Source organism: Pelophylax lessonae (assembly GCF_965119305.1). Taxonomy (NCBI): domain Eukaryota; kingdom Metazoa; phylum Chordata; class Amphibia; order Anura; family Ranidae; genus Pelophylax; species Pelophylax lessonae. Next base: position 81,816,572 of record NC_138768.1, read on the forward strand.
CTCCCTAGATTTTACAGTGTGTAAATCAATGCAGCTTTTACTAAGAGTAGGGGGAGGAGCATCTTCAGGTAAGTATTTTACTCCACAAAGTCCATACGAGAGGAGAGGGGAGGGGGTAGGAGAGGAGAGGGGAGGGGGGAGGAAAGGAGAGGGGAGGGGGGAGGAGAGGAGAGGAGTGGGGTGAGGAGAGGAGAGGAAAAAACTGTTATTATTTACACTTTATATTTTTTTTTATTTTGTAACTGAGCAGGGTTACTATGCGCCCCTTTCATATTCATGGGGCACAGTATCTGGAGGCCCCTTATTGTTAAAGGGGTCTTTCAGATTTCAATAAGCCACTCACTGGAAGACCCCATGACCCCTGGGCCAGTGTTGTGGGGAGGAGGATCTTATCCTCATCAACACAAAGAAAATGTGCTTTCCCAGGGGTGCGAGATATAGGGCCTGGTATGGTTAAGGAGGAAGGGGGGGGGGGTTTGTGCGAATCCTCCCTTTTTCTGTCCTGCCAGGCTACATGCTGGGATATGCGTATGGATTTTTTTTTTGGGGGGGGGGCTGTATGCATTTTTTCTTCATTTTTGCTTAGGGCCTCCCCTTAAAAACCATAGCAGACCCGAAAAGTCTGGTATATAATTTGGGGGGGACCCCCACACTGCATGTCTTAAGCCACAACCCTGGCCCAATAGAGGTGAGGATCTGATCAGAATTTGGAAATCCTCTTTAAAAATAAGGGGGCGTCCCTATGTGAATGACTAAGGGGTATATAGTAACCCTACTTATGTACAAAAAATGTAACATACGTAACATGTATGAGGTAAGACGCTGCCCAAAACTGACCCGATGCTTCAAATGTGGATACCTGTCCTCTGATGCGTTTTGCCCGTCCACCGGGGCTTAGTCACAGAGGTCGGTTTTAAGTGGTGTCTTACCCCACACATGTGTGCGCTTCTGGATTAGTGTTTTGATGCTTGCTCCCCCTCTCTGAACAATGGCAGGGACACCTGCTAGCCTTCAGCTTTGAGTGGCATTCCAAGTCTTTACCTGATTACATATGTAACATATAAATAAAAACACACATAGTTTCTTACCTTAACAAAAAAAGTTCCACAATATAAATCCATCGTCAATCAGGTTGCCCAGGGATCTATCCTTGTCAATCACAATGAACTACACCTGCCGAAAAAAAAAAAACCTTACGACCCTAAGGCAACAACAGCCACTTGTCGTAAAACAGCTCCCCAAATGAGTGGCCATATTTCAGCAATGAAGTCACCCCCTATCCCACTCCTTTGCTTATGTTGCTGGGGATTCCCAGCATGTAAGAGAATGGGCAAGTGATGTCACTGGTTGGTAAGGTTGGGGCTGGTGCAGGAAGCTGTCATGTTCATTCAAGCTGAATGCCCTAAACACACATACCTAGTCTCAGGCAGGGACAGAATGGATTGGTCAAAATCACATCCCCACTGCTGACTGGACAGTGAATAAACTTTATCAATTATGAGTCATCACTCTGCTCTTTCATTGTTTCCCCATTTTCTCTGCAACACACTGTGCAATCTAACCTACATGTGCTTTTTTTATCAATCTTACAGGACCACCTGAAGAGCCAAAGAATTTTTCCTGTGAAACAAATGACTTGCAGAGGTTCCACTGCACCTGGAGGCCCGGGCCTATTTATAACTTCTATGGTCACCTTGCTGAAAAATATGTATTGCATGAATGGTAAATTGAAGAGACTACCGGGGGGGGGGGGGGGGGGTTGGGGAATTTATTGGGATAATGCTTAGCAGCCTTAGCTATGTGCTACTAATGCGATAGCCGAGGGCGCCATTCTATGGGGGTAACCTATAGCTGGGCTGTCAACTCTTTTAACCATTTATCAGAATTTATAATATACAGCAGATACATTTTAAAGCTGAACTACAGGCAAACTGCTAAATATACTAATAAAATACATGTATGGAAGTTGCCTTACTAAGCTGTATTTTTGTCCATCCAGTCTTGACATTTACACAGTCCAACAATACAGTACAGCCAGTTCGGTAACCAGATGCTTTTTTTCTTTACTACAGTAAGACAACATGGCTAGGTCTTCTTCCTGCCCCCACCCTGTGGTTGGGCAGTAAAGAAGCAGCAACCGGCAGAGGAGACCTAATTGGCCTATTGCGCCTCCCTTCTCCCAGTTTGCGTACCGCTGTACAGGGAATTACAAGAGACTGAAATCAGGAGTGTTCATGAACCTATCACCTGGGGTACTGGCCAAAAGTCTCCAGTCATGTGCCCCTGTCTTAGTCCTGCAGCTACACTTCCTGCTAATTGATTGTGCTTTGGGGAGAATATATGCAAAAGTAGAAAATGTTTTTTAGTGTAAGGGACATTTAGACGTCAGCGTAGGTCACAAATTGTTTGTGAAGCTTCCTGTCTGTTACTGAAAAACAATATGCAGAAAGATAGATTGTGCCTGGACCTAGGACATGAGAGATGGAAACTATTTAGGGTACAATGGAAGAGCAAGGGACTTTGGTAGAAAAAAAAAAAAAGGTCAAAGGAGACGTCAAAGAGTAGTGATAAGGAGAACAAAAAAGGGACATGAGCTCTATTCATCATGACAACTTTTCACCCTAGATGTGTCCAAGGGTGCCCTGAGACTTTCTAGATCCAAATAATGTGCCTGGCTGAAATCAAGTCAAAATCAGTGATTTGTAAAAAAAAAAAAAAAAAAAAAAACACGGCTGCCTGCTAAGCAGTTAGGCAGCCACATGCTGGTGTATCACTCTCAGTTTAGGAGGAGGATACAGATTCCCGGCCTATTTAGCAGCTCCTAGCTAATCCCTGTGAAGGTGTGTTCAAATGGTGGCTGGGTTATTGTTGAAAAGGCTGGAGCCCTGGCGAGTCTGTTGTCTTCCCCCCCTGTTGAGATAGAGCCAGAAGTTTAAGAGTAAAGCCTCGTACACACGTACCGATCGTCGGCCGTAAATATTCGGCCGACGACCGATCGGCCAATTGTAGGCTTGTTAGTATGATGCTTCCGACAGCCGACAGCGCATTTTCAGCCGAACAGAATCTGTTGTGCAGGCATTAAAATTTTTGTTGGCCAACACGAGAACGGCCGATTGTTCGCCAGTCAGTACAGAATTCGGCCGACAATCAGCAGATTTGCAAGACTGGGCATGCTCAGAGAAGAAAAAAGACACGGAAAGTTAACCATCACATGACATCACTTCTGCAGTCGGCTGTTGTTGGCCGACAAAATTTGTGTGCAGTCTTTTGCACTTTTCAGCGGACAGGACAGCCCTGGACAAAAGACGGCCGATCGGTCGGCCGACGATCGGTATGTGTGTACGAGGTATATGGATACACACTATTCAACTTTTGTTGGTAGATTTCCTTCAGATTTACCTTTTCTATGTAGTGCAAGGGCCTGCCAGATTGCATACAAATTGAAAGTGTTTAGGTCTGACCTCTATTATATGGTTTTGGTAAATCTAAAGGAAAAAGTCTTCAGAAAATCTTATAGTGTGTATGGCCCATAAGGGGACTACTTGCTTTTGGACCCCTCTTCCTGGAATGGAAAGTGGGCTACTCTGCTGGAGGTCATGTCTCTGGGCTGATTATCGCCAGGGTCTGGGATTATAGCCAAAATTCCCCCTGTGTGCAGTGCTTAATGGTCCTGCAGCTGCCAGAAGCTAGACCATCACATCTCATTTTTGTTAAAACCGTTTCAGCAATCCCCCTGGTCCACAGCTGGGGTGGATACAGTACTGCATGCAGCTTTAAGGTAGAGACGAGTCCTCTGCAATTTGTGCACCAAGCATTTTGAAGTATCTAACATCCTGCTGGTCTTCCAAGTTAATAGTTACTGAGTAATAAATTGCAAAAGGAATACCCCTGGGCTGGTCATTGAACCTGTGCAGATGAGATGCTGCTGTGTGCCTGGCTACCTGCTCTGACTAGGGAAAGAACCTCTGGACAGTGGCCCTTGTGAGGGTAGCACTACTCTAGTTTTGCTCAGAATTTCCTCTGGTACCTCAGGGTGAAGCAGAGATCATAAAATGTTCAGTGTACTGCAGGATGGAGGCTATAAGGTTGGTTTAGTGAAGGCAAATAGGCCTATTTGACTTTACTATATCAATCCCTATGTGTCCTAAATATTGTGCTGCTTGCACTATAGTTTGTGAAACCAGGGCTGGCACAATACATTGTGCTGCCTGGGTCCAAGAATAAAATGCTGCCCCTCCCCCCCCATCCAACAATAGGCCCCCCACAAATCACACCCAACAAAAGGCCCCCCACATCCTTTATTTTATATAAATATAAAATTTTGAAAATATTATATATACCGTTATCTTCTCCCATAACTCACCACCGGACCAGTCCACTAAACACCCACTGTCTGTCCTCAGTCCTCCTGTCACTACTGTGTCTGCCACCACCCTAGAAGATCCAACCTACCCTGCGTGAGATGGAGTGCGTCAGATGGAATGTCCAACGTCATTGCGCACACCACGATCATGCAAGAGACACTTCACCTCCTCATACTCATCAGTTTGCTCTACGGGCTGCAGTATGAGATGGGGAAATGAAAACCCATAACGTGGTGAAAACTCATGACACACAAAACTGCTGGAAAAAAATGATTGGGAGTCAATTTGCTGCCCCTCTCCAAGTGCTGCCTGGGTCCAATGGACCCAGTGGGACCCATGGTAGGGCCGGCCCTGTGTGAAACATAAGCTAAGCCCAAGAACGCAGCTGAGCCCCTGGATTTGGTATATAATATACCATATCTGTGGATTCTAAAATACCCGGTGTGCCCCGCGCCCAACGGTCATTCTATTGCATTGGGTGGATGAACTGAGTTGTCTAAAGAACTAGGATGTAAAAGTACAGTTAGTGAAGGTATGACCCAACATTCAGCAAAGATTGAAATATGACTTGGCAAGATTACAGAACATGAAGAACACCAAAGGGATTGATTCGATAGAAGTTCTGAGGGCACATGCTGTGGGTGCCAGGGTCTAGCAATGCCCCTACCTGAAATATTAACCTTTTAGGCTTATGAATCATGTTGGTATTGGCCACCAGATGACTTTTGTTCTTCTTGGTCACAGCCACGGCAGGGGACAGGATCTGTGTGCAGCAGGTGCAATGATTGGCTGCCTCTACATGAGCAAAGAGCGCAAGGGAGCTAGACTTGAATATTGGCTTTTGGTCTGCTTTATCCCAGTATATAGACCCGTATTCTTATGAAAGTTTCTGATTGTTTCCTGTGTGGTTGAGTCACTTGAATGTTAAGTTAGAAGACTGGAATGTGAAATTTATTTCCCCACAATGACTTCCGCTGCTTATATCTCAGGATCTGGTAATTATTGTGACATGCGGTTTTTACTGATGGTGACCTCTGCTCATAACAGTTATCATTGTATGCCAAAGATGGTGACAAAAGGAAGTTATACACAAAAAGATATGATCTAATAAAATAATTCACACGTGTCTTTATAAACATTTATTGGACTCAGACTCATTATGTTTTATTGTTTGTTTTTTACTTAATGAAGGTTATCTGGAAGGTCGGCTTCTTGCTCTAGAGAAAATTGTACGTGGCCCATTGCGAGCAACCAGCAAATCTATAACTTCACATTGACTGTTAAAAATAAAATGGGCGAGAAAAGTATACAAGCTGCTGTGGTTCTAGCAGAGAGAGGTAAGTTGGTAAAAAAAAAAAAAGAACTGCCAATGGACATTGAGTCTGTGGGACCCGTTAACTGGCTCCGGCTGTGTAGAGTCACAGCAAGAGCGAGCCGCTAGCGGCACGTACTTGCGCCCGCTACCTACCTACAGTGCATTGCGAAAGTATTCGGCCCCCTTGAACTTTTCGACCTTTTGCCAAATTACAGGCTTCAAACATAAAGATATAAAACTGTAATTTTTTGTGAAGAATCAACAAGTGGGACACAATCATGAAGTGGAACGAAATTGATTGGATATTTCAAACTTATTTAACAAATAAAAAACTGAAAAATTGGGCGTGCGAAATTATTCAGCCCCCTTAAGTTGATACTTTGTAGCGCCAACTTTTGCTGCGATTACAGCTGTAAGTTGCTTGGGGTATGTCTCAATCAGTTTTGCACATCGAGAGACTAAAATTTTTGCCCATTCCTCCTTGCAAAACAGCTCAAGCTCAGTGAGGTTGGATGGAGAGCGTTTGTGAACAGCAGTTTTCAGTTCTTTCCACAGATTCTCGATTGGATTCAGGTCTGGATTTTGACTTGGCCATTCTAACACCTGGATATGTTTATTTGTGAACCATTCCATTGTAGGTTTTGCTTTATGTTTTGGATCATTGTCTTGTTGGAAGACAAATCTCTGTCCCAGTCTCAGGTCTTTTGCAGACTCCATCAGGTTTTCTTCCAGAATGGTCCTGTATTTGGCTCCATCCATCTTCCCATCAATTTTAACCATCTTCCCTGTCCCTGCTGAAGAAAAGCAGGCCCAAACCATGATGCTGCCACCACTATGTTTGACAGTGGGGATGGTGTGTTCAGGGTGATGAGCTGTGTTGCTTTTACGCCAAACATAACGTTTTGCATTGTTGCCAAAAAGTTCGATTTTGGTTTCATCTGACCAGAGCACCTTCTTCCACATGTTTGGTGTGTCTCCCAGGTGACTTGTGGCAAACTTTAAACAACACTTTTTATGGATATCTTTAAGAAATGGCTTTCTTCTTGCCACTCTTCCATAAAGGCCAGATTTGTGCAGTATACGACTAATTGTTGTCCTATGGACAGAGTCTCCCACCTCAGCTGTAGATCTCTGCAGTTCATCCAGAGTGATCATGGGCCTCTTGGCTGCATCTCTGATCAGTCTTCTCCTTGTATGAGCTGAAAGTTTAGAGGGACGGGTGTAGATTTGCAGTGGTCTGATACTCCTTCCATTTCAATATTATCGCTTGCACAGTGCTCCTTGGGATGTTTAAAGTTTATGAAATCTTTTTGTATCCAAATCCGGCTTTAAACTTCTCCACAACAGTATTTCGGACCTGCCTGGTGTGTTCCTTGTTCTTCATGATGCTCTCTGCACTTTAAACGGACCTCTGAGACTATCACAGTGCAGGTGCATTTATACGGAGACTTGATTACACACAGGTTGATTCTATTTATCATCATTAGTCATTTAGTTCAACATTGGATCATTCAGAGATCCTCACTGAACTTCTGGAGAGAGTTTGCTGCACTGAAAGTAAAGGGGCTGAATAATTTTGCACGCCCAATTTTTCAGTTTTCTATTTGTTAACAAAGTTTGAAATATCCAATAAATTTTGTTCCACTTCATGATTGTGTCCCACTTGTTGTTGATTCTTCACAAAAAATTACAGTTTTATATCTTTATGTTTGAAGCCTGAAATGTGGCAAAAGGTCAAAAAGTTCAAGGGGGCCAAATACTTTCGCAATGCACTGTATATGTGATCCTGCGCAGTGAAGCAGTAAAACTGCTAGAGAGTGGCTGGCAAGTGGTTAAAATACATTGGGGGTGATTTACTAAAGGCAAATAGGCTGTTCACTTGGCAAGGGAATTTTCCACATTGCAAAGATTACCTAATCGCCTCCAAGGAAAATAAAAACAAAATGTATTTTTGCTTTTACATGATTGGATGATGGAAGTCAGCAGAGCTTCACCCCAGCCTATTTAGCTTTAGTAAATCAACCCCAGAGTGAAAACTGGTCACGGGGTATTCTGGCAGGACAGTAGACTTTCCCTGGTAGTGGTAAGAGGTGATTCAGTGTGAAATGTGAATCATCCCGGTGTGAAGCAGACCAGAGAACCATTTCCTATGGAACACTTCTGGCTCTGTGGTTTGTGGTGGAGTGGATGACCAGAGTGGAGCGTTAAGAGAGAAATCCTGGTCATTATTACGGAAAGTGCTGATTTATAAAACAGTAGAACAAATGTTTTGCTGTCCAAAGCTTCTATCTGGAGACTTCTGTCCAATATATATCCTCTATTGGGAAAAATGACAGCTGGGATCTGGTAGGCTGCTGTAGGCAAGCACATATTTTTATATCTAGGATTTTTAGTAGTCATACAAATAGAGACTTTCTGATGGTCAATATTTGCATATATATAGATTCAGGATTGCAAAAGTCCCTTGTCTGCTCCCACCTCTATTGATGTGATGGGGGACCGGAAAATGTAATTAAAGCCCTGGTAAGCAAGTAAGAGTGGGGGCGTGGTCTAGTAAAATCTATTTTTTTCATTTAGGCAGAAACGAACAGCAAAGCTGCTCTGGGCCCCACTGTTAAGCTAATGAGGCCTGGGCCCAGTACAACAGGACCATTTGTACTGCCTTATCAGCGGCCCTGCTTAGATTTAGCCCCTAATCCCCCCTCCCCCCCACATGCTGTGTAAGTCATACACAGCACTGACACAGTGCCTGGGAATGTGCTTATTGTCCACTATCATGATGATATTCTATCAGGATAAGGAGACGGGGCAGTGCTGGGGTGATAAATGCTCAGGTAAGAGGGATTCTACTAAATTCACATTTTTTGTTTAAATTGGATGTAAACCCAATTTATGAAATTTGACCTAGGCACATATATCTGTGGTGTTTACTTACCTCTCTCCAAAGCCCTAAGTTCCATGTCTTTCTGCTGCTCTGTTTCTCTGTTGTCAGCATAATAACTACTGACAAGTTCTCCGACACATGTGATAAAAGCAGCTGGAAATTTGTGTCAGGGAGGTTGCTCTAAATAGTTTAGAAGAGAGCTGGTCTATTCACATCACAGCTCTGCAAGTTTCTTCCTTCCTCTGCCTATGTGGAGGGGGTGCCTTTCCTCCAATTAGCTGTCACACAGTGTATGCCAAGACTCCACACCCAGTGCTGAAAGAGGAAATAAAAAATTCTAACACAATGTGCACTTTCTAAAGAATATAGAAAGCTGAAGACAGCAGATAAACATGTAAAACCTATGTAGGGAGATTTGTCTCATCTCTGTGTATCATCTGAGGCTGTTCACTTCACTGGGTATATGTGAGGGTTTACATCCACTTTAACAAACTGTTTTACCTGCCAAAGGTTTGTCATTCTGTGTGGCCAGTGATTCCAAACAGTACTAGACTTTCACTGCAGCACTGCTTGGTCAGAAACCCATCCCCAGCTTGCAGTCCACTGACTGGACAGTGATGGGGTGGCATTACACTGATGAGTCATCCCTCTGCTCGCTTTGCTCTCTCCTCCTGTCAATTTTGTCCTTGTCAGCCCATGTACAGTACTGCAGAACCTGGTTAGTTGTGCTAACCCTCACTTTCTCAGACAAGATTCCAGCAGAGTCAGGAGCTTCCACTATTTACATTTAAAAAGAAATGTGCATTAATGTGAATTGTATGTTAATAAATATGAAATATTTACCTATTTTTATTGTTTTTAGATAGCTGTGATCTATATGTACACTATATATATATATATGTAGCACCCTTGTTTTAATGCAAGGTTGCTGTTAAATTTAGTTGCTGGGCCTTAACTAGCCTGGCTGTAATTTTACTGTGGTTAATTGAACTTCCTCTCTTAATCTGGTTTGACTGCGTTTCTCCCTTCCGTCAGTAGGTGGCACTGTTGCCTCTGACACTAGTGTGAGAATTACAGTTAAACAAACTGTTAATGTCCATGGGTCTCTCAGCCAAATACAGTGTCACTACGGCATTCTGGGAGATCTTATTTAAGAGGGGGGAGGTCCAATAATCGGTCTCTTCCCGCCCGGACCCCCTTGGGGGAGGGTGTGTATTGCTGTGCTGCTGCTGGCAAGGTCTGAAGTCTGAGGCCTGGTCACATGCCTGGGATTCTGCTGAGGAGAGCCAGCGACCCACATGGGAAAGATCATCCACAGACATCCAGCAACCTGTGTGAGTAACCTGCCTGTTTCTGATGGAGGACAGTTGTCCAGACAGTACAGACCACAAAAAGGGATTGAATCTGGTGGAGAGAGATTGCCTCCCAGATCAATCTGAAGTTTTATGGATACCTAATGATTCTCAAGGTCTGTTATCCTGTACCGCTGTCTGAGTACCTGTCTTTTGCAATGGGAGTCTGCCTAATAGACTGTTCTTAAAGGGTGTCCTGGACCCTACCCCTCTCTCCCTCAGTTTATTTTTGACCTGTTGAGAAGAAATAAACTATCCTGTTCCTTCAGCATAAAAGTGACTGGCGCCCATCATTTATTTTACCTGCATCACTACCCACAATGCCTGACAATCCACACCCACAGGAGGTATGTAGCCCCTCTCTGCCTCTGAAGGTCATCACTAGGCCCTAGGGGGTTCTGGGGGTCCGCTACATATATATATATATATATATATATATCCCCTAATGTTGTTGCTTTTACAGTATTAGGTGTAGGGGCACCATGTACAGTTTTCCAGATTATAATTGTCATCATTTTTATATCCCACTTTACCTCTTACCAGTTCGCCTCATCAGTCCTACAAATGTGGTGGCAAGATACGTGAATGCAACAGATGCTGTCTTAGTCTGGACTTTGAAGGCCGACTACTCATCTCTTGTTCTGCGTTGTCAGACTGATCTGAAGGAGAGTGCAGTAAGTGGAAAATAAATCAATCTTGTGTTTTTTTATTAAACTTACACAATTCAGCAGCTGGATTGAAATATATGTATATTTATCTAATCTAAAGCTGTTGATCCCACCACAATCTGGGTGCACACAGTAAGGGATATCCAACAAGTAAACATGAAGCTCGGAACACTCACAGGAATTTGAAAGAGCATAAAAAATCCAAAGCTTTACTCACCAACGTTTCAGTGGGTGACAGTCCTTGAGAGGTGGGCAGCCCCACCAAAACTTTGGTGAATAAAGCTTTAAATTATTTGCGCTCTTTCAAATACCTGAGTTCCATTTTACTTGTTGGATATCTAAGTGAAATGTAAGAGATTACAATTACTTTCATTTATCCATTAGTATTTATGCTCCAATATGGAGATTCTCATAGCCTAGGGTTAGGACCAAATTATCATTTGTTTATTTATCTCACACTCACAGTAGGGGAGTGCATAGTGCTAGCAGCAATACTAGTCAATCACATCATAGATTGCTCACAGTTTATCTCAGTATTATTAGAGTTAGGACCAAACTATCTTATAGTGATCTTGACAAAGCAAATCGGCTTCCAACATTTGCATGTGTCGTGCAACTACAATTGGGGTGGTTGTCATTTTTGTTTACCCTGCTCATGAGAGCTTACCTATAAACTACATTTGAACACAATATCACAAATATATTAAGTGAGTTGTAAACACACCGTGCCAAACTATACAAAAAATAATAATACTAACAAATTATTGGACTGCTGTTGCTTCAAGCCTCTAGGGGTGAAAAACCATGGATAAATAAATTGCAAATTGCAATTAGCAGCGCAAACTCCTCAAATAATATACTGTATACCGTATAAATCCCAGTACTGAAAAAATATAATTAAAAAATCATAACAGTAATAAAGTGCTCAAGTGCAATAATAATTCTAAAGTACATAAATTAGTAGTGCAATTATTAATACATTTATATAAAATGTGCAGATTCAGTCCAAATAGGTATATATATATTTATGTGCAAATACAATGTAAATATATGCAAATATTGTCCAAAGTAAGGGGGTTCACCCAAAGTGAATAATGGCTCCTTAAAAGTTCCAACTGAGTGAGCAAATGTGTGTAAATTGTGCAAATATAGTCCAAAGTAAGGGGGTTCATCCAAGGTGAATAATGGCTCCTTAAAAATTCCAACTGGGTGAGAAAATGTGTGTAAATTGTGCAAATATAGTCCAAAGTAAGGTGGTTCATCCAAGGTGAATAATGGCTCCCTTAAAAGTTCCAACTGGGTGAGCAAATATGTGTACATTGTGCAAATATAGTCCAAAGTAAGGGGGTTCACCCAAGGGGAATAATGGCTCCTTAAAAGTTCCAACAAGGTGAGCACACTCCTCAAAGTGCAAAGTGCTAATTGTCTAAAGAAATAGTGATGGTGGCACCCTCCATATATTGCGGGTTTAGAAAGAATTCAAACTCACCAGATGTTGTTGACCTCTTTTACCTTATGGCAAACAGAGATCAAAACGCACTTGTGAGATCCCCGTGATCTCTGGTCCGGCAATCCATACGTCCTAACGGAGGAAGTTCCTATATGCGGGTCTCAGGGGACACAAATCACAGGGAGAGACGGACTACTCATTGTGTAGTATTCAAAAATCTGGTTTATTTACAAAAATGCCCCATGAGGCATAACAGCATTAAAAAATTTAATATGTAGCGTATATACAATAAAACCGATCCCTTGGTCCCAAAATCTAAGCTTCAGCACGGTAACCCACACAAACATATTATATCTTCATCGTGTACTAACGCACCGCTCTGCATTGCACCTCTTACCCACAACAATTAGGTCAGAGAAAACGTGAAAAAAGAACGATGTAGAAAAATGTGAATACAAATGTAAGGAAATGCACATAAAAACACGTAAAAGGGACCATTCACACTACAACGCAACTGCAGTCAATTGCATTTCCATACATTTCTTTGTTCAGTTTTCTAGATTCTTTTAATTCCACTCACCTATTCCTAGTTCTCGGTGTGGGTTAGAGTGCATTGCATTTTGATGTGTTTAGACGCGTTTCTGTGCATTGCTGTGTGATATTATGCCACATAAATCTGCAAAGCTATGGAATACAGAGAAACACCGTGTTCTGGTGTGAACATGACACTCAGAAAACAATAGATTTTTATGTGCTATTTCAGTTACCTGTGTTTTTTCATGAAGGAAAATTCAGGTAACTGCATATATTGTGAATGGCCCTTATAGTTATTACGTTTTCACATGTAATGAGGTGCATCCACCTTCTTGGGTTCACCACTGAAATATTGCCAAGAGCTCTCATTAGTTATATCAGTGTATGAAACACTCCTCCAAGTCAGTTCACCACAGGCAGAATACAATTCACACGTTTCCAACTCCGTCTATTCACCCTCCAGCAAAGGGATTTGGGTTCATGTGGTATATTCCATACAGTTCTTTAATCCGTTAAAAATATATTACAAAAGATCAAAGCCATCCTTGTATAACCTTTGAAAGGCATACAGCAGACCTTTCTCCCATTTCCAAGAAGGGAGCCTACTACGTTGTATGGTAAATATTGCCAATGTCAAATGCTGCATGTAATCCTTAAAATGTCTCTGGACAGTATCCCATGAGAGCTCTGGAATGCATCAGCGACTATATGTCATAGGAGATAGGACACATCTGCTTGAATTCTCCAGAAATGACATGCAGATCTCCAGTGTTAATTTATATTATTTACTGTCCCAAAAAAATGAACACGAAAAAATGTGCATACTGTATATCATGGTAAGTCCAGTATATATATATTCCAGTATATATATATATATATATATATATATATATATATATACCAAAAGTATTGGGACGGCTACCTTAACCACTTCAATTCAGAGCACTTTCACCCCCTTCCTCCTGCCCAGACCAATTTTCAGCTTTCAGCACTGTCACACTTTGAATGATAATTACTCAGTCATGCAACATTGTACCCAATCAAATTTTTTTCACACAAATAGAGCTTTCTCTTGGTGGTATTTATTCATCATTGTTTTTTTTTTTTTTTTTTTGCGATATAAGTGAAAAAGAACGAAAATTTCGGGAAAAAAAAACCCTTTTGTTTTAGTTTCAATTATATAATTTTGCAAATAAATAATTTGTTTTCATAAATTTGGGCCAAAATTTATGCTGCTACATATCTTTGGTAAAAATAACCCAAATTAGTGGATATTATTTAGTCTGTGTGAAATTTATAGAGTCTACAAACTATGGTGCCAATCATTGAAAATTGATCACACCTGATGTACTGATGGCCTAGCTCATTTATTGAGGGCCTGAAATGTCAGGACAGTACAAATACCTCCCAAAATGACCCCTTTTTGGAAAGTAGACATTCCAGGGTATTTAGCAAGAGACATAATGAGTTTTTTGAAGTTGTAACTTTTTCCCACAATTCTTGGAAAAATTAAATTTTTTACACAAAATAGTCATAATAACCAGTTATTTCTCACACACAGTATATGCATACTTGCAAATACACCACAAAATACATTCTGCTACTCCTGAGTATGGCAACACCACATGTGTGAGACTTTTATACAGCCTGATCACATACAGAGGCCCAACATGCAAGGAGCACCGTCAGGTGTTCTAGGAGCATAAATTACACATATCATTTCCTAACGACCTATCACACTTTTGAAGGCCCTGGAGCACCAGGACAATAGAATTACCCACAAAATGACCCCATTTTGGAAAGCAAACACCCCAACGTATATTCTATGGGGCATAATGGGTCTTTAGAACATTGGGGCGCGGGAGAGTGGCGAATACGGGCGTACATCATATGACGTCCGCCAGGAGCGATAGAACATTCCTGCTGGCGTCATTTTATAATGCGCCGGTAGAGAAGTGGTTAACACACACATGAACTTTAATGGCATTCCAGTCTTAGTCTGTGGGGTTCGATATTGAGTTGGCCCACCCTTTGCTGCTATAACAGCTTCAACTCTTCTGGGAAGGCTGTCCACAAAGTTTAGGAGTGTGTCTATGGGAATGTTTGGAAGGCCTGGCTCACAGTCTCCGCTCTAATTCATCTCAAAGATGTTATATCTGCTGGCCAGCCAAGTTCCTCCACCCCTAACTGGCTCATCCATGTCTTTATGGACCTTGCTTTGTGCACTGGTGCGCAGTCATGTGGGAACAGAAAGGGGCCATTCCAAAACTGTTCCCACAAAGTTGGGGCCATGAAATTGTCCAAAATGTCTTGGTATGCTGATGCCTTAAGAGTTCCCTTCACTGGAACTAAGGGGGCTAAGCCTAACCCCTGAAGAATGACCCGACATTATAATCCCCCCTCCACCAAATTATTTTGACCATTGCAAAAAGCAAGGTCTATAAAGACATGAATGAGCGAGTTCGGGGTGGAGGAACTTGACTTGGTCTGACCTCAACCTGAAAGAATACCTTTGGGATGAATTTGAGCACTAACTGCGAGCCAGGCCTTCTTGTCCAACATCATTGCCTGACCTCACAAATGTGCTTCTGGAAGAATGGTCAAACATTCCCATAGTCACACTCCTGAACCTTGTGGACAGCCTTCCCAGAAGAGTTGAAGCTGGTATAGCTGCAAAGGGTGGGCCAACTCAATATTGAACCCTACGGACTAAGACTGGGATGCCATTAAAGTTCATGTGTGTGTAAAGGCAGGTGTCCCTATACTTTTGACGAGAGAGAGAGAGAGAGCGAGGAGAGAGAGAGAATTTAGGTCTGGAGACTTGCTTGTCCAGTCCATCACCTTTTCCTTTAGCTTCTTTAGCAAGGCAGTGGTCATCTTGGAGGTGTGCTTGGGGTCATTATCATGTTGGAATACTGCCCTGTGGCCAAGTCTCCGAAGGATCATGCTCTGCTTCAGTATGTCACAGTACATGTTGGCATTCATGGTTCCCTCAATGAACTGTAGCTCCCCAGTGCCAGCAGCACTCATGCAGCAAAAGACCATGACACTCCCACCACATGCTTGACTTTAGGCAAGACACACTTGTCTTTGTACTCCTCACCTGGTTGCTGCCACACACGCTTGACACCATCTGAACCAAATAAGTTTATCTTGGTCTCATCAGACCACAGGACATGGTTCCAGTAATCCATGTCCTTAGTCTGTTTGTCTTCAGCAAACTGTATGCGGGCTTTCTTGTGCATCATCTTTAGAAGAGGCTTCATTCTGGGGCGGTAGCCATGCAGACCAATTTGATGTAGTGTGCGGTACATGCAGGGCCGCTGATAGGGGGGGACCACCAGCCATCTTGTAGGGGGCCCGAGCACACAGGGGGGCCCACACAGAGAGGGGGATTAGTGATGGACAACAAATACAGAAATCTTCCTCCAGCACCTGAATCTGATCTGTCCCTCGCCCTGCTATCAGCTTTTATCTGTTGAGAAAGAGACAGTTGTCCCTCACTAATCCCCCTCCCTTGTGTGGGCCCCCCTCCTAGCACTTATCTCTGCTCAGGAGTTTATTTGTAAATTATAACTTTGTTTCTCTCTCTCTCTGTCTCTCTGATCACTGAGCTCCAACTTGCCCAGCCTGTATATTTTTCTCATCTCATCTTTTTTATTTAACATAGTTTTTTTTTTTAGATTTAGCAGGAATTATGTGAGTTATGTTATATTTGTGTCTGCTAATAGTGATTTTGTTGTAATTTTAGCTAAATATATCTTTAATATTTTCTTGGGGGGGGGCCCTGCCAGGTAGTCTGTACCGGGCCCCGCAATTTCTAACAGCAGCCCTGGGTACATGGTCTGAGCACTGACAGGCTGACCTCCCACCCCTTCAACCTCTGCAGCAATGCTGGCAGCACTTATACGTCTATTTCCCAAAGATATGGATATGACGCTCAGCACGTGCACTCAACTGCTTTGGTCAACCATGGCGAAGCCTGTTCTGTTAAACTGCTGTATGGTCTTGGCCACCGTGCTGCAGCTCAGTTTCAGGGTCCTGGCAATCTTCTTATAGCCTAGGCCATCTTTATGTAGAGAAAGAATTCTTTTTTTCAGATCCTCAGAGAGTTTTTTGCCATGAGGTGTCATGTTGAACTTCCAGTGACCAGTATGAGAGAGTGAGAGCGATAACACCAAATTTAACACACCTGCTCCCCATTCACATCTGGGAGCTTGTAACACCAATGAATCACATGACACCGGGGAGGGAAAAGGGCTAATTGGGCCCAATTTGTACATTTCCACTTAGGGGTGTACTCACTTTTGTTGCTAACGGTTTAGATATTAATTTCTGTGTGTTGAGTTATTTTGAGGGGACAGCAAATTTACACTGTTATACAAGCTGTACACTCACTACTTTACATTGTAGCAAAGTGTAATTTCTTCAGTGTTGTCACGTGAAAAAATATAATAAAATATTTACAAAAATGTGAGGGGTGTACTCACTTTTGTGGGATATTGTGTGTATATATATATATATATATATATATATATATATATATATATATATATATATTAATAGATGTAATTATTATATATATTAAAGGCTCACTTTAGCCAACAGAGATCGTATTCAAATGGTAAAGGAACCCCTGCAAGGGGCAGGGAGTCTATGACTTCAATGTAACGAATCCTAATTGTGTAAATCATATGAATTTAAAACAGAGGTATATGCATTGGGAGTCCAAGGATATACTCCAACATACAGTATGCACTAGCTGAAAAATAAAGGAACAGTCGTGATTTTTCATCAATGCCGTTGTAGGAACTAATCCTAAAACTAAAGTTGGCCATACACTAATAGATTTCCAAATGATCATTCCTACGAACATACATACAAAAATGAGTACAAAAATTCATCAGTAAATTTAATGACTTGACAAATGTAATTTGAAAGAACCTCAAGATTTTGTTTGCTTTTCTAACAAATGTGGGAACAACAAAATTTATAATGAAGGTATACTGGACAGTCACTGAAATATCTAATGAATATTTAACGTGAACAGACAATACAAGAGCAGTTTTGATAAAAAGCATAAAACAAAACTTTACTGGACGTCAAAATACATAAAGCTTCTTACACATAAAAGTTACCATAAACATTAACAAGACTCAAACATACACTCCTATTTCCAATATCCCAAAGAAAGGTCAAATAACTCTTAAGTCTGGCAACAGCTTGCACTCGATATCTGGAGCAGGACAGTGAGGAGGTTTTTTGCTGAATGCTTTCCTTCCTCAGCTCCAAAGACGAACCCTACCTTCCCCATGCTAGAGACTTCATTTATAGTCCTGTAGACCAGAGACCACCCACAGGATGTAAATATTACTGTTGACCACTCAAAGGTTGTTTTGTGAGTGATGTCAACAAGACATGCTTCCCCCCCAAAACCACATGGTCAATTGCCTATATGGCAGACATCTTTACACACGACGTCAAAAGCTCATTAAACCACCTGTGGGTGAGAGATATTATTACACATGTATGGGAATATTTGTCATGAATCAGTTAAAAAATATCCACAACTGATACAATCCACCTGTTGATCCCATACATAGGCAAAATTTACAATTCAATCATTTCTACTTCTCGTAAAGGCCTAGCTTTCCTCAAAGATTTGTTTCCCTATATACATCACGCACATCATAAAATTCATAGTTACAAAAATATGCCTACAACATTCACAAGCTAATTATCTTCAAATAAAGCATGTACAATATGTATGCAATAAATATCTTAAACAGTTACTCAAAGATGGAATCAAGATAGAATCTTCTTAGTTATTTGCTCAGTCTAAATTGCTTATCAAGCCCAAAGCAGACATGTTGTTCCTTTTGTGTTACAAAAACAGCTCCCCCTTGTCTAAACACAAGCTTGTTTCAAAAGTCCTAAACACCACCTCCCCCTACTTCTTGTTCCTCTGTTTAGCTCCTCAGGTTTATTTGCATATCAGTGGTGGATGGGGGGGGGACCTAGCTTCTTAACACAGAAACATTTTAGAGATATATATATATATATATATATATATATATATATATATATATATATATATATATATAATCAAATATCCATAGCAACACATTCCACCTCTTGATTTTAAAGCTCTTAAAGCCTTTCTCCAGAAAAGGGTGAAATAAACCCCCCGTATTGTAAATGTGAGATTTTCTTTCGACTCCCGTATGTTCTGGGCAATCAGACAATGTCCCTGGAAAACTCCAACATTCCTTTGAGCAAGGTTAGCAATGTCTTTGGCAGTCTGTGGAAGGAAAATTCCAGATGAGGAAAGTCCCATGTCCTCCTTCCTTGTCCTCCTGGTCATAAGGAAATGCTCAGATGAAAGTCCCCTCCAATTCAGCCACCATCAGGAAATCATCCACATCTTCCTCAGGCTTCCATCCGATCTTCTGGTCTGCCTCATCTAATCTGGCTTGATAATCTGCTCTGCCTGCTCCACCTCTACGTGCTGTAACAGGAAGTCAGCTAAATCTGGGAATGTAGTCACAGGAAGGAGATACATTTCCACCTGACTTAGAAAGTCCATTAATTAATTTAGGGTGTTGGCTACAGAGATAGCCAGCAGGAAGTTGAAAGGCCTTCACCTGTTCAGAATGAGGGAGTTAAGGCTCTATAATTTGTTCAGAGAAATTCCTATTGTTTGCTGCCTCCAGAAGCTGTGTCCTGAAGCCATGTGGGCTGGGAGCAGGAGGACAGTCAGCGTGTGCCTCCCGACAGGATGTGTGGGCCTGGGAGAAGACCCCCCGGAGTGATGTGTGCCCGGGACGGTAACCAAGGGTGAAATACGTCTCAAAGGTGAGAAGACGAACTGTTGATGTGAAAGAAACAAAAGGACTGTGTTGCCCTGTGAAGCTATTACAAAAGGACTATTGAGTGTCCGCTATGTGACAAGGAAGTCTGCCCGACGGTAGGTTGGAGACAGACACTTAGGCAGGTTCCAGTTGTGAGAAGGTAGCCGCCCACAGAGGCAAGGATTTGTTTTCTGTTTTATTTTATTTTGGATGTTTTGCTGCATACAGCCTGGTGAAGAAAACACCATTTAATAAACCACACTGTTTGTTTGCAAGCACTTGTCGGCTACCTCTCTGGGAAAACGCACCCCCCAAGGGGTCATCCACACCCGCCACCGAGCTAATCCCTTACATATGGTGGAGGTATGCAGTGGGCAGAAGCAGCAAGATCCCTGCAAGGAAGTGCAAATGTTTGATGAACTTTATCTGGTGCATGAGATTGCACAATCTATGTGTGCAGGAGAGAAGATCCTGACAAAAAAAAAAAAAAAAAGTGTTTTAAAGAGACAGGGGTCTCAAAATTTTTTGATGAACTTTGTTGTGTCTGGTGCAAGTGACTGCACAAACTGTGTGTTAAAGAGACAGTGGTCTGAAATTTTTTTTTTGCTGGACTGTGAAAAATTTGTTTGTGGAGTTATTGAAGATGGGGCGGTCCAAACGCCTGAAAAATGCAAAGATAGATGAAATGAGAGACCGGATTCTATGGATGGAGGGGATGTTGCCGTCTGAACCAGCCCCATCCATGCCTAAAGAGAGTCTACTAAAGAGGAAGGTTGTTGTCCCTAGCAACACTGATGAAACTGCTATGGAGACGCAGTGTGCTCAGATGAAAAGTAAACTCAAAATGGAGGAGATGTTGAAACATCTGATTATATCAAATGCAGCTCAACAGCAGGCAAATGCAGCTCAACAGCAGGCAAATGCGGATTTTCAGCAGAGCTTTGCAGCTCAACAAAAGGCTCATCAAGAGAGCATGGCAGGCTGGAAACAGAGACGCCAGCAGCCAATGGAGGCCATCGGTTTGGAGGAAACCGAGTATGTGTGCAGGGCTGAGTTGGATGCCTTGCAACGGAAAATGGAAGAAAAGGAACAAGCCTTGGAATTGCTTAAAATGGAGCATAGAAACTTGCAGGAAATGAATGAACTACTCAAGTCTCATGTGTTACAGTGGGAAGAATCCACTGCTCTTCTTTTGGTCGAGTTGCAAAAACGCAGAGAGACTATAATGGAGAAAGATACCATCCTCATGGAAAAGGAAAGTGAAATTCAGACTTTGCAGAAGCAAAGTATGGCTGATATGTTGGAGTTGCGTAATCAGCTGGAAAAAAGTCTTCAGTCTTTGGGAGCTACAAAAATAGACCTGCAGGAGTCGCAGGAACAGAATGTCGCTCTGAAAATGACATTGTCTCTCAGCGACAACGAGAAAAGTGAAAGAGAGGCTAAATTACTGAGTACTGTGTATGAGCTCACTACTTTGAGCAATGTGGTAAATGAATGGCGTGCGGACTGTGAAAGTTGGAAAGGGGAAGCCCAACGTGTCCAGCAGCAGTTAAAGGAGAAAGAAGCCTGTGTGGCAGAATTACATTCTTATTCCCAGATGCTAGCCAATGAGGTGAAGGCTCTTATGCAGGGAAAAGAAGATTGTGAACATAAGAGGGAAAAAGTAGAGGCACAGCTTCTGGAATCGCAAGTCAAGGTGTCAGAAGGTGACCGATTGTGTGCTAAGCTGTCAGAGAAGGCAAACCGACTGCAGGTTGAGTTGGACAATGTTACAAATCAGCTTTCTCAAGCAGACAGCAAATCTAGAGAAATTGCGGAAGATTTTTCTATCTTGGAATCGCAGCTGCAAGACACGCAGGAACTCTTACAGGAAGAGAGGTGTCAAAGGCTGAGTTTTAGCACAAAGCTCAAACAAATGGAAGATGAGAAAAATGGCTTCCTGGAACAATTAAAAGAGGAGGCGGAAGCAAAGAAAAACCTATCAGAGCAAGTCGCAACATTGCAAGCTCAGATAGCGGTTATGAAAAAACGCATGGAAGAAAGCGTTGGTTCATTACAGTGTGTTGAAGATGTGAAAAAGAAGTTTGATCAGATGCTTGGTGAAGAGAAGAATGTGTCTGCAAAATATGCAGAAGAACGCGCACGTGCAGAAACGGAGGTGCGTGATAACGAGAGCAAAGCCCTGTTCTTGGCTCGCTCTTTGGAGGAAGCTCTAGAGTGTAAGGCTGAACTAGAAAGTGTTAAACAGCTGCGTACAGAAATGGAAGAATTGGTCAGCTCCAAGGATGATGTTGTGAAAAGCGTTCAGGAGCTAGAAAAGTCTAAACGAGCCTTAGAACAGCAAGTAGAAGAGATGAAGATTCCGTTGCAGGAACTGGAAGAGGAATTCCAGGCAACAGAGGATCTGTCCCAAAGAGGGGATAGTGTGCCTGATGCAGTTTTTAAAAGGATCAGTGTTTTGGGGTCTGTCCTGAGTGAGCCTCAGAAATGTGATGACACGTGGCTTGAATCACCCCTTTGGAATAAACCGTTCCTTCAAAAACTTCAAGCATTGGAAAATGTATCATTAGAACTTCAGCAAATAAAGGAGTTGTGTAAGAAATGTGATGATTTCTCAGTTCAGGCTGAAAACCTAGTGGAGAAAACTAAAGCGGAGAAAACTAAAGCAAGTGATATAAATCTGGGAGGAAAAAGCAAACGCCACCTAGTGGAGAAAACTAAGGCTGTTGGTGAAAACGTGAAGCAAATGAATTTCAAGTGCCTTTCAGAGAATATTTCTAAAATGAAACTGGTGAAAGACGGGTGGCAGAAGTTTGATCGTGATCTTGAGATGCATTCCATGTGGAATTCAGATAGAGAAAAAGAACTAGGTGACCTTGAGCGGTCAAATAGTTCAGCAGAAAGTGCATTGAAGAAACCTGTAAAAGAATGTGTTGCAGTTCCATGCTTCTTCACTGATGCAGAGAGGAGGTCTATAATGGATACCACCCAGATCGCTGGGTTCAACTGTGTTGTTGCCTTTGACCCCTATGTTGGTGGAAGGAAAGTTGATGATGTTCTGGTTGGCTTCTTCTGTGAAGAGTTTGGCAAGAAATATAAACTGAATATCAAATCAAATAGTAGGCCTTTACTGCGACTCGCTCAGGAGGGCGAAAAGTTTAAGAAGTTGATGAGTGCAAATGCTTCAGATCTGCCTATGAATATGAAATGTTTGAATGATATTGATATCTCTGGGAAAAGGAACAGGGGTCACTTTGAAGAAATGTGTGACAGCCTGTTGTCTCAATTGGAAAATCCTCTGCACAGCATCTTAGAGCAAGCAAAGCTCAAGAAGGAAGATCATTCCCTTTTACAACAAAAAGTCAATGATTGTGTACAGCTGTATGGAGAGGCAACTCAAGTCACAGAGGGATGTCAAGAGTCCCTACTTGGAACAAAGGTTCTCAAAGTTTTGTGGAAAACATTTATGGATTGCAGAGAGAGGCGTCTTAAGAATGTTGAAGACATTAAGACTAGCCCAATTGAGTTGCCTATGGATCACGGTCCTCCATGGTGGATTGGACAGACGGTTATGAGGGACAAGCTGTCTGACATTTATGAGAAAGCTGTCAATGAAGATGACAGAAACGAGAAGGAGCGAAATGATGCCAAAAATGCAGTTGAAGAATGTGTATATGAGATGAGAGACAAACTGTGTGGCATTTATGAGAAATCCGTCAATGAAGATGACAAAACAGTTTCATCCGGAAGCTTGAGGATAATAGGAGGCTTATCAGTGAGTCAGCAGTGCTTGACACATGCGTGCCTGGAAATCTGTGTCCCAACCCTAGGGTTGAAACAAGAGGGGGGGGTATGTAACAGGAAGTCAGCTAAATCTGGGAATGTAGTCACAGGAAGGAGATACATTTCCACCTGACTTAGAAAGTCCATTAATTAATTTAGGGTGTTGGCTACAGAGATAGCCAGCAGGAAGTTGAAAGGCCTTCACCTGTTCAGAATGAGGGAGTTAAGGCTCTATAATTTGTTCAGAGAAATTCCTATTGTTTGCTGCCTCCAGAAGCTGTGTCCTGAAGCCATGTGGGCTGGGAGCAGGAGGACAGTCAGCGTGTGCCTCCCGACAGGATGTGTGGGCCTGGGAGAAGACCCCCCGGAGTGATGTGTGCCCGGGACGGTAACCAAGGGTGAAATACGTCTCAAAGGTGAGAAGACGAACTGTTGATGTGAAAGAAACAAAAGGACTGTGTTGCCCTGTGAAGCTATTACAAAAGGACTATTGAGTGTCCGCTATGTGACAAGGAAGTCTGCCCGACGGTAGGTTGGAGACAGACACTTAGGCAGGTTCCAGTTGTGAGAAGGTAGCCGCCCACAGAGGCAAGGATTTGTTTTCTGTTTTATTTTATTTTGGATGTTTTGCTGCATACAGCCTGGTGAAGAAAACACCATTTAATAAACCACACTGTTTGTTTGCAAGCACTTGTCGGCTACCTCTCTGGGAAAACGCACCCCCCAAGGGGTCATCCACACCCGCCACCGAGCTAATCCCTTACAGTGCTTAGTACCTTAAAAGAATAAAAGACAAAGCAGATTATATGTTCCTTCCAGCTGTGCCAAAATACATAGCTCACTGTTCACATTTCTCAATCTGCCCATTTTTAACTGCAAAACTGTTGTAGGGTGCCCACTGTTGCCTTGTAAAACTTTCGCAGAAAGGGATTGACTTCCGAAGAAACTAATAAACTTGCATGTCTCTCCTTGCTGTCCTGGGAAAACAGGTCTGCTGTGGCCCAGTCTTTACAGCATGGCACTCTCTAGCAATGTGCCCCATTCTATGACAACAAAAATACCTAAAGTGACTGAATCTACCATTCCCAACCACTTGCTTCCACTTCTTAAGCAATGCTGGTGTAGGAATCCCATCTATTTCCTTTCTAGGGACCCCTGTCCTAGGTAAATCAGTTCACATATGTCTGCTGGAGACCATAGGCCTTACTTCCTCATATCTGACTCATTTTGGCCATAGCTGATCAGATCCTCAGCTTACTGCTTATGGGAAGTAGCCGTGCCACATGTCCTACTTTTGCTTACAGGCTTAGGGCCTTTGTCCTTTGTTAGGACATCATTAGACTTGTTTAGGAGGGCTGCACACTACTCATTCAAATCTTCAGCACTGTCTACAGATGTTTGAACACACTTTGAAGCCACTACAGGTTTAACTTTAAATGCCCTATTTCCTAAATCAATCACCTTGCTTGCAGTGTTTTCCAAACACTCGGTCACCACTGCAAGCTGCTCCTTGAGCTCAGTTTGGGTATACCCCTTTACCACTTCATTACGTTTATCACAAGCAGTATCCCACAAACCAAGCTCGATATCTGGAACAGGACAGTGAGGAGGTTTTTTGTTGAATGCTTTCCTTCCACAGCTCCAAAAATGAACCCTACCTTCCCCCATGCTAGAGACTCCATTTATAGTCTTGTAGACCAGAGACCACCCACAGGATGTACGCGTTTCATCATTGACGTCTTCAGCAGCAGTCAATGACGAAACGCGTACAGCGTAGTTGCGTCACTTCCCGATCCAGATCTTCCACGGAGCGCATTGCGTTCCGGAGTACAGCACGCTATTGCCGGCTTCCCATTTGGTCTCTGATCGAGACACACCACTAACGCTGTTTATTATCTTCTGTAATGTGAGTACCCCTTTTGTTTGATGCACTAAAATAAAACCTACCATACGGAATTACGCTATATGTTCCCCTTTATTCATCCCATACATAACACCACCGGAGCATTACCCAACAACAAGCGGAGGACTGGAGAACAGCAGGGTCCCTTCCCTCTCCCTTACATAGAGGAGTACAGAGGATAGATGACCCATAGCAGAGGCGTAACTAGAACCTTCAGGGCCCCGATGCAGGAAACCATGAAGGGCCCCCTGGACCCCTGGCCGGGGCCCTTCCCTTCAAGCCTGGGACTCTTCCCACTGATCCTGGGGCCCTTTACTCTCATTGCGGGACCCTTTCACAAGTTCTGCAGGGGGCCACCTTCCTGCGATGTTGGGGCCTCCCCACAGTGGCGGAATGCCAGGGCCCGGTTGCAAGTGTGACCTTTACGATCCTGGAAGTTCACCCACTGGTGTCAGTTGTTTTTATTTTTTTGGTATTTTAATTGTATTATTTTTTATCATTTTATTTTATTTTTTTACAATGTCACTGACTATGACTCTGTCCATTGAGAAAAGGAAGGAGCTGGCTGGTAAATTACCTATTTACCGACCCCTTCCTGGTCCTCTATTGTGACAAATTCCCTGCAGCAGCCGGCAGGAGAGGGTAGGGAGCACAGTAGGGGGAGGCAGCACAGTGGGGGGGGGGAGCTCAGTAGGGGGGGGAGCACAGTAGGGGGGGGGACCAGGGGAGCACACAGGGGCCCAGAGACAGCAGAACACAAGTGAACTGGATGGATAGGAGGAGTGGCGGGGGCAGCATACAGAGGAACCAATCTCCTCCATTTTCCCCCTGCAGCTACAGGAGGAAAAAGGAGGGCAGTGATTTCTCTACATGCGGCCCCTGCTGCCCCTCCTATCCAGGTGTACAGGGGAGCCGCACAGGGCCCCCTGGAGCATGGGGCCCGGTTGCGACCGCAACCCCTGCAACCCCTGTAGTTACGCCCCTGACCCATAGGTGCTTACAGTTTCCTGCTCTGGCTTACAGTACTACTTACTCTGCCTAATACCCCTGCATGGGGTGGAGCACTCTGGTAAGTGCAAACTATTTCACTACCCACTTTGAGCACCTAATATAGTGCACGAGGATCGAATGCTAAATACCACCAGATGATCAAGCACTCCACTATATGAACTTTATTTACCAAGTCACATCTTTTATATGTTTAAATTCATCTGAGATATACTCTGATTGAGGAGCGGAGTGTATTGATATATCTGCACCTTTATATACCAGTTTCCAGTTTGCTTTGGATTTCCCATACACTTATCACTTGGCACGCTAAGAATGTATATTTAATTGCTAGTCACGCACAGATCACTCGTATATTTATATTGATTGATAATATATTTTGATTTGCCACATATGCATTTATATCCTTAATTATATTCCTACCTTGTCATCCAAGGAATCTATTTATGTGTTTTTAGATATATACAATTGTGAGCTATATATCACGTCCACACTTAGAGTCACCAATCACCTTGCACTTTATTACTTATTAATTATTTTAATATTTATATCAATTTGCCATATATGATTTATATTTAATATTTGAATTGAATTTTGTTTGTGTCACCCAAAGGAATCAATTTATGTGTTTTATTGACATATTTATTGAATTTATTCTACACAGCACTACATCACCTTTTCAACACTAGTCACTTTATATTTATATATAATATGGCTATAAATAATTTAAGGTCTTAAGAGATATATATTTATATATTAAGGAGTCTATAAACAGTTTTTTTTTATTAATATTCCCTTGGGCAGCGCCAATTCCCTATCCCTTTATACATCCATTAATTAGATATAGCATTGCTATATTTTAGGGAGGCTGCAGCCCTTTCATTCCCCTACATTTCCATAACGCGGGTTTCCTTTCTTTAACCTTAAGGATGTACACCAACCTTGGTATAGGGACTAGTATGTGAGCTGTGAAGCCAGTCAAATCACATAGGGTCTCGGCTCTTCCATTGGACAGATAAGTAACCTGGGGATCTGCCTTACAATTTATGTGCTGTTGACAGCGGGTTACATGTTTAGGACATTGATGGTGGGACTTGTGCATATTCTTGGTATTGGGGTTAGATCTTATAGAAGCATTGGTGCATAACCCCTATTTGTGATTTAATTTGAAGCTAGTGCATGCATCGGGTATATATCTTTGGACTACTGGGTTATTATAGTTGCTGGTTTATACAGGATATGACCTTCAGGACATCAATTTTTATTTCTGTTTGAAAATCCCTCAATATTTCTATGTTTAAATTTTAAGCTCCTTGAGGGCAGGGACTGATGTGAATGTACAATATGCTGTATAATTAAAGTGCTGCGTAAATTAATGGTGCTGTATGAGTACCTGTAATAAATAAATCAATGTTTTGTAGGACTCCACCTAAAAGCAAGATTTATTCATTCAAAATATTTTGACTTACTTCCTGTTCTAGCTGACACCAGGACAGGAAGTAATAGGAAATCTCCCCAAAAAGCACATAGGCAGCAAAATAATACCTAAATGAGGTTCCAACTCTGCCATCTGTACTAAAAATATATATTTATTGCTATCTGTGTCCCTATAGAGGGGCTTTTCAGTCACTTCTCGTTTTGTCTGATACCTGTGAAATGTGCAGAAATTAAAGGAGAAATTTGTCTCACAGGGACACAGACAGCAATAACAGGGGGTTTTATCTTCCCCACCCATTGCATGCAAAAGGGGAAAACAATTTTGGCTGGAGCTAAGCTCTGACTAAATATTTACGTTATTTATCTGGAATACCAGAAATGTGGTAAAATGTGTTAACCTATTATAGAATGCCTTTTTTTTGTTTTTACATTTTTTTTCAAGTTTAAATAAATGTTTTTTTTTTTTTTAATAAGGCAATTGCATGTGATGTCCGCACTATTAAACAGATGGCACTACAGATATCACTGCAGCCTAAAGGTGGCAGTGTTAATCTACAGGCTGAAGGCTTATTTTGTCTGTGAAGCCTCCAGGTATCACCCCTACTTAAATGTTTTTTGAGATTTTAGTGTTGAGAATGCCAACAACAGCATAGAGGTTGACTGCCAGAGGATCGTCAGGATCCTTGTGCATTATGCCTAACTTAAATTAGACCAAGGCATTTGTGTGGAGATAGGAACTTATGTTCAGTCCACTGGAGAACAGACATACCACCAAGTGGGGGATTCAGGCCCACCCACTTCTACAGCGTGTCCAAAAGTTTTGAGAATTAACAAATATTAATTTTCACATTCTGCCTCGTTTTTTATGATGGCAATTTTCATATACTCCAGAATGTTAAGAAGAGTGATCAGATGAATTGCAATTAATTGCAAAGTCCCTCACTGCCATGGAAATGGTCATAATCCCATAAAAAATAATTTCCACTGCATTTGTGAAGAAGGCTTCAGGGTATCCAAGAAAGTCCAGCAAGCGCCAGGACCATCTCTTACAGCTTATTCATGTGCAGGACCTGGGCACCACCAGTGCAGATCTTGCTCAGGAATGGCAGCAGGCAGGTGTAAGTGCATCTGCACGCAATGTGAGGCGAAGACTTTTGGAGGATGGCCTGGTGTCAAGAAGGGCAGCACAGAAGCCACTTCTCTCCAGGAAAAACATCAGAGACAGACTGATATTCTGCAAAAGGTACAGAGATTGGACTGCTAAGGACTGGGGTAAAGTAATTTACTCTGATGAATCCCCTTTCTGATTGTTTGGGGCATCAGGGGAAAAAACTTGTGCGGAGAAGAAAAAGTGAGCCCTACCATCAGTCCTGTGCCATGCCAACAGTAAAGCATTCTGAGACCATTCATGTGTGGGGCTGCTTCTCAGCCAAGAGAGTGGACTTACTCACAATTTTGCCTAAAAACACAGCCATGAATAAAGAATGGTACAAAAACATCCTCCAAGAGCAACTTCTCCCAACCATCCAAGAACAGTCTGGTGACGAACAATGCCTTTTCCAGCATGATGGAGCACCTTGACATAAGGTAAAAGTGATAACTAAGTGGCTTGGGGAACAAAACATCAAAATTTTGGGTCCATTGCTAGGACCCTAATCCCATTGAGAACTTGTGGTCTATCCTCAAGAGCCGGGTGAACAAAAAAAAAAAAACCCACAAATTCTGACAAACTCCAAGAATTGATTATGCGAGAATGGGCTGCCAGGGTGTGGCTCAGAAGTTGATTGACAGCATGCATGGGTGAACTGCAGAAGTCTTGAAAAAAAAGAAAAAGGGTTGACACTGCAAATATTGCATAAACTTAATGTAATTTTCAATAAAATACACAAAAAAGCGCAGCACCAACTGTACAATCAAAACAGTCCTATAAACACATCAAATAAGGTGCACCAGTAAAAGATGGTAAAAGGATCCCCACACAAGCTGCCGTGAAAGTGATGAAAAGCATACATGTCACCACCATGAGGATAGGGGCAAACCTGCTTAACAGATCAAATTGACTCTGAAATTATAGAGAGGTCAATAGTCGCTTATGTAGAAACAAGAGCAGATGGATCAAATTCTTATCAGGTCTACAGCAGCTATTTAGGCATCCTACATCAGCCCAGCCACAGGATAAATGTGTAAGCTTGCAAAAGAAAAGGAAAAAATGGACTGAAAAAGAGAAGTTAGGAAGAACGAAAATTCCTCATTACAGATGAGCTTTGGCTTCAGACTAAAATAGAGGCTGGTCCGAAATTAGCGACTATCTTGAAGGGTAGGTAGCTCAGCTTGGATCCACACCTTAAGCCTAGTACATACGTAACGAATATCCACCGACCGGTCGTCTGCCTTTTGTCCAGAGTTGTGTTTTGTTGGTTGGAATGTGCTCTAGACTGCACTGGACTTTTGTCGACCGACAGAATTCTACTTCAGAAGTGATGTCATGTGTTGGTTTGCTTTCTTTGTGTTCTTTCTTCTCTAAGCATGCCCAGTCTTGCTCATAAGATTTTTCCCTGTCGAAATCTGTACTGACTGCATGAAAATCAGACGTGTTTTGACGGTGGACAAAAATTTTATAGCCTGCACACCAGATTTTTTTCCGCCGATAAGTCGGAGTCGGTTGTCGGAAACATCATACTAACAAGCCGAAAATAAGCGGATCGGTCGTCGGACGAAAATTCCCTGCCGATTTTTTGACGCGTGTGTACGAGGCTTTAGCTATCAGCTTCTTGGCAGTAAACAATACAGTAAACCCCCCTCCATTGCGGGGGTTACGTTCCGGACCCAGCCGCGAAAAGTGAAAATCCGCAAAATAGAAAAACCCTATTAAAATGCATTGTAGGCATGTTTTTTTTACTGTCACTGTACGTGTAGAAGCATTTTAAGGTCTTTAAACACACTTTTAAAACAATAGAAACTCATTTAAACACATAAAAGATACTGAGAGACATAGCAAGAGCTATGGAAAACACAAAAATATTTCATTTTTAATGATTTATATAGTAAAATAACATTACAGAAAAAAACGCAATATACCGGGACCGCAAAAACTGAACCGCGATGGAGCGGGGGTTTACTGTACCTCATAAAAAAAGGTCTGGATCCCTAAATACACTTATAACCTATTGATGCCATTTGATTGAGTTTGATATACACTGGAGAGCACGACCCTTTATCTGTGAGGGAGGATATAACTGGATGCCCAGATATACCAATATCGATGTCCTTGATCTGATGAGAGTATACCCCTGAGTACTACCAGGCCTATTACCCCTGTAGGGGTACTCAGTTCCGATGACTGCAGTCGTTATTGAGAGGGGAGCACTATTGTTTTCTCACCTGCACAAGTCACCTTTGGATCACCTCAAGATCTACAACTTTGGAACTCCATATAAATATTTATCTATTCACCTTATGGACTCTTGCCGGATGTACACTTGTGTAGGGATCCTTTTACCATCTTCTACTGGTGGACTTTATATGATGTGTTTTATAGGACGGTTCTAAACGTACAGTTGGCGCTGCACTTTTTTTTGTGTATTTTATTTGTCGATTTAGGTGTGTAATCAAACCTATTGGTGCTGGCAGTCAACACATAGTTACATGTTTTTTAAACCAACCGCAGTTAGATTTTGTACTCTGTATTTTGTCAAAAAGAGCCTTTGCACTTACGAAATGATTGTAATTATACTTCAATATACCATTGTAACATCGGACACAAAGATCTAACACTGAGGCAGCAGACTTTGTGAAAATGAATATTTGTGTCATTCTCAAAACTTTTGGCCAAGGCTGTACACAAAATAGGAGTGTCATTTTTGGAAACACGAATGTTTATTGTTTCTTTTAACGTGTTGGTTGTTAATTTTTTTTCCTTCGCAGGTAAATGTGACAGTGAAAGGGAAAACCTCACTGGAGATGTACAGTGTCAGTCTCACCCAACTGAAGCCATTTACTAGGTATGAGCTGAGAGTGCGCTGCATGTCGGAGTCATCATTAGCCGGGTGGAGCCACTGGAGTGAAGCTCTTGTAATCCAGACACAGGAAGCTGGTATGCCAACCAAATATGGGAATTTAAAGAATTACAAATTATAATAGGACATTCTTTAAAATAAAAATCAAAGTCAAGTGCAGTTGGCTGTTTGATGTTAGATGTGTCTGAAATGCTTTGACTTGCCTTTGAGCTGCTCACGGAGCTTCTTCAAGCTGCTGCTAGAAGTTCTAAGCATAAAACCAATGTAACAAAGCCTAAAAACTGTAGATTTTAGGTTGTACTTGGTTTTTCGAAGTGTACATCACTGCGCAGTAAAGAAAAAATATTTTGTATTGTTTGAATTTTATTAATTAAGTTTGTGACAGCCAAATTTCCTCAACACAGAAAGACTCTTTGCAGTCTCTAATGAAATGAGGACACATAATACACCTGGTACCCAGTGCTGTATCTTGGCGTAGGCCAACAAGGCCCAGGCCTAGGGCAGCACTTTGTAGGGGGGGGGGCAGCATCAAATTTGGACTTGTGTTTCACTTATTTGTATAAGGACTATGGACTTTCTATTTAGTATACAAATAAGTGACATAATCCTAGAATTACAATCAGTGGCAGCAAACACAAAGTCCAAATATCTTAAAAGAACTGATGGGGCTGCACTGATGGGCACTGATATGCTCTGATATGCTGCACTGATGGGAACTAATATGCTGCCCTGATGGCCACTAATGAGTTGCCAATGGTGGGTACTGATAAACTGCACTGATGGGCACTAATGAGGCTGCATTGATAAGGCAGCACTGATATGCTGCACTGATGGGTATGAGGCGGCACTGATAAGCTTGACTGATGGAGCTGCACTGATATGGTGTCCTGATGTGCACTGATATGTTGCACTGATGGGCACTAATAGGCTGCAGTGATGGCCACTGATGAGGCGGCACTGATAAGCTGTACTGATGGGCACTGATATGATGCACTGATAGGCTGTACTGGTGGCCACTGATGGGGCTGCACTGATGGCCACTGATGAAGCTGTGCTGATATTCTACACTGATGAGGCTGCACTGATGGGCACTGATGGGCTCTGATAGACTGTGGTTGTGGTTTACAGATGACAGGGCGTGTCATAAACAGGAAGGGGTGGGTCATATTTCAATTAGGGGGTTCACAAGTTTAGTCAGGCCTAGGGCAGCACAAAACCTAAATACACCACTGCTGGTACCCAAAGACGATGTGATCTTCAGCCTAGGCTGTGAGGGACATAATGGAGCTAAGAACATCTTTTTGTTATTCAGGCAGATAAAAGTATCTTTTTACTTAAAGTGAACATTCAGTCCTGCTAGATCACTTCATGCTGGCCCCTTATGTGGGTAAAGCTATGTAAAACAAAAAAATAAGCGCCTATACTGTTAAAAATCCAGCAATTCACTGTCTCACCCTGTTCAGGTTGCTCTCTATTTTTGGCATTGTGCCAAAAATCCGAGCCGCTGGAGGCCAATTTGCTGACTAAATATTTACTGCTGCTCAGGGGCTTTTAGCATTAAGAAGAAACAGGAGCAATGCTGGAGGCAATTTACAGCACATACCAATTTTTGTAACTTAACTATCTATTAATGTAGAATGTATGTTCCTTGTTAAGGAACATTATTTTTCATCACGTAGCTATGGGTAAAATTCTCCCTATAAATACAAATTGTTATCTGGTAATAGTGGCATATACCCTATTGAATCATTTGAAATGTGATTTTTTTATTTTTTTTATGATGAGTCTATTTTAAAATAGTCCAGTCTCTCAAAAACCCAATACCAAAATGAGAAACCCAATACCAACCCCCCCACATATGTTTTAGTGCTGTCTTCAGTCCAACCATGGGACCCCCTCCATCTTCTTTATGTATGGACATGGGCATTGTTCTCTGCATTAATCCCTTCTGAGTCCAAGGCAGCTTATATATATGCCTCAAGGGCTCAAACAGAACCAGTTCCTGGGACCATATGAGGACATGAAGTGCAGCACTGGAGAGGGTGAGTACTGCTTTTTTTTTTTTTTTTTTTTAACTGGAGGGAAAGGATTTAAAAAGTACTTGTAGTTGGGCTTTAGGAAGGCAAGAGCAATAAAGTGCAGAAGCCCAAGACCATAAGAGGACATAGAGTGCAGCATTGGAGCATGGAGAAGGTAAGTACTGCTTTTTTTTTTTCTTTTAATGGAGGGCGGGAAGGGATTTAAAAAGTACTTTTAGCTGGGTTTTAGGAAGGCAAAAGCAATAAATGCCAGGAGTCCATGCAGAAATAATATTCCATTGGTTTGACCATTCTTAATCTTAAAATGTAACTAAACTCATCAATACTCACCAGCCCTCAAGCAATGCACTGTCTGCAAACTCCCTCGTCAATGCCAACATACACAAGTATTGTGACGCCTATCTTTACACACACGTGAACTTTAATGGCATCCCAGTCTTAGTCCGTAGGGTTCAATATTGAGTTGGCACACCCTTTACAGCTATAACATCTTCAACTCTTTTGGGAAGACTGTCCACAAGGTTTAAGAGTGTGTCTATGGGAATGTTTGACCATTCTTCCAGAAGCACATTTGTGAGGTTAGGCACTGATGTGGATAAAAAGGCCTGGCTCCCAGTCTCCCCTCTAATTCATCCCAAAGGTGTTCTGTTGGGTTGATGTCAGGACTCCATGCAGGCCAGTCAAGTTCCTCCACCCCAAACTCACTCATCCATGTCTTTATGGACCTTGCTTTGTGCACTGGTCCAAATCATTTGGTGGAGGGGGGTTGTTTTTCAGGGGTTGGGCCTGGCCCCTTAGTTCCAGTGAAAGGAACTCTTAAGGCATCAGCATACTAAGACATTTTGGACAATTTTATGCTCCCAACGTGGTTGGAACAGTTTGAGGATGACCCCTTCCTGTTCCAACATGAGGGCCCACCAGTGCACAAAGCAAGGTCCATAAAGTGATGGATGAGCACATTTGGGGTGGAGGAACTTGGCTGGCCTGCACAGAGCCCTGACCTCAACCCCATAGAACACATTTGGGATGAATTAGAGTGCAGACTGCAAACTAGGCTTTCTCTCTAACATCAGTGCCTGACCTTACAAATGCGCTTCTGGAAGAATGGTCAAACATTTCCATAGACACACTCCTAAACCTTGTGGACAGCCTTCCCAGAAGAGTTGAAGCTGTTATAGCTGCCAAGGGGTGGGCCAACTCAATATTGAACCCTATAGACTAAGATAGGGATGCCATTAACGTTCATCTGCATGTAAAGGCAGGTGTCCTAATACTTTGGACAATATTGTTTATTTTTCCGAGCTGCTCCCAGGTTTGGGGTCTTCAGCCATTTGGACTGGCCAGACTGGAATGGCTTAACTCCCACCGAGGCACATGGGAGTTTATTAATTCTGGCACCGCGTTCTTAGAATGTACGCTGAGCAATGCATACTCAGCTCAGTGAATATTCTAAAGTACTTTCCAAGAACAAGGTAAGAAACCTTTATTATAGCAAGTCTCTACTAAAATCCTTCCTGCTCGCAAGTTCTCCAAATCAGGAGTGATTACTATTAACAGGAGTCAATGTGAAATTATTTAGATTGGTGGGTGGCAGTGAGTCCCACCATTCTAAATGCAGTTACAGCACGCTCTATGGATCATCTCTGCTTTCTGCAGTAAGAGGACATAGGAACATAGTAGCCTATACCCATTGCTCTTCCCAATACTAATAAGAACAGTGTCTTAAATGACTTGTACTGATGAAATGTGTACACATCACTCTCCAAGATTTCTCTCATTTTTTTTTTTTTTAGCACCGTCAGCTCCACTTGATATTTGGAGAGAAATTCAGCATAATGAAAATGGACAGACTGTAACAGTTTACTGGAAAGTAAGTACTCTAGGACTTCATCTGCTCAGATATCATTCAGTTTGGGTAGAGTAGAATGTTGCAATGATTTCTCTGGGTCTGAGTTCCCAGCTCCGCCCACCTGCTGCATTTACTAGTATTCATATCCATTATTTATTCACTACTATGAAATTATACAGCATTGTGCAATAAATAGTAAAAAAATAAAACAGAAGTTTATAAAACATGTTTTAGGGAGAGAAGAGGAGACTCATTCTCCCTACTGTGGTTTTCAGGTCATTTTTCTTACCTGTATAGTGAATACAGCAGAAGCAATGAGACTGCAGGGCAGGGAAATTCACCGGGAAGACCTCACCATTGGCATTCCCAATGCGGATTCAGCCCACCAGCATACTGTCTATCATTATTAGTTTTCAGAAGTTTTAAAATACAGTATATCAGACTTTTAAAACAAGGTGAAAGATTTAGGAAAAATTGCAAATGTTAGAGTTCACCTTTACAGAAATAAACGTGAGCTAACACTGTACACTCTCCCCACCCCCCTCTGGTCCCACTGTACGTACGTCTGGGGGTGCTGAGCTGTCAGTGCTTACACAGCCGGTCCAGGGAAATGAAATCCCTGCTCTGCTCCCTCTTCTCTGTGCAGCACTTCCAGGATGGATCAGAGTGATTCTGATTAGTCAGTGCCTGCACAGTGAATCGCTCTGGTCCATCCTGGAAGAGCTGCACAGAGAAGAGGGGGGATATAAATCCACAAATTTCTGGACCAGCTGCATGGGCACTGACAGCTCAGTGTCCCCTGAGGTAAGTACAGTGGGGACAAGCAGGTTGGGGAGGGTGTACAGTACAGTGTTAGGTTAACTGGTATTTTTTTCTGTAAAGGTGAACTAACACCTTAAGTATCTTTATTTTAGCCATATGACTGTATCTTTCAAATATCATTGGGCTCAACTAAAACAAAACTGTTAATTTTTCAAAAATATGTATTTTTATCCTGGTGTGATAGCATAATTTGATACAGGTGCTGTTTTGCCGACAATTTTCCAAAAGGCTCCTTCAACAGAAGTCTACTGAACAATTGACTTTTGTTGAACAGAGCGATACCGGCAGGGCCATACACTCCTTGAATTCTTACTAGGCGAGCAGGTATGGCCAGCTTTACCAATAAAGATTCATTGTCCTGCAAATGTCTTCTACACCCCAGCAAACTAAAAATAATTCTGATTACCCAATGCATTCTAAAATCTCATTAGCTATGACCAGATTTCATAGAAGTTTGTATTAGAGATATATAGTAATTGCAGCAAATGCCTGGGCCAAGATCTTGAGATCTGCAATGCTGAAAAAGACTGGTGAGCTATTAATGACAGATTGGTTAGCTGGAAAATCAAGTTTAAGGGCACAAAATACACATTCAGGCTTGTAATGCATTGTTTTTTATGAATCTGAACACAGCTGTATTAAAAATTCTATGTACCCAAATCTGCGCACAGTTCTGCAACAGAAACATCGCCAAGATCCTGTGTATGGACAGTTTTTCAGGTTTTGTGCAAGTAAACCTTTGTGCTAAAGTTTACATGCATACACCTTAAAGATAGTCTATTAGCCACCACGACTGCTTAGGGATGATATGTCAATACCAACAATGTGTAATTACAAACTATTGATGTTTACATGTCAGCCCTGAATAGCAGGAACTGCCCACATCCTAGCAACCAAAGACACTAGGCGGCAAGAGCTGCCTGCATCCTGGCAACCAAGGACACTAACGTGTTTCCCCGAAAATAAGTCTTATATTAATTTTGGCTACAAAAAACACACTAGGGCTTATTTTCAGGGGATGTCTTATTTATTTATGGTGTGTAAAAAGATGAACTTAAAGGGATTGTAACCCTAAAATAAATAAATATCCTGATCCTTTAAAGCATGGTAGACAGCACAGTGTTTGTGTTGTGTCATTTAGCCCTCTTTATGTTCCAAAAAACCTGGAATAAAATAATAAAATGTTAAAAAAAAGTTCTCTCCCCCTCTCTCCCTGTCAGCTCAGGAGTCAGCATTATGACATTCTGTAATCCCAAAAATAAACCTCGGATAAAGTAATTGTAAAAATATGTAATGGATTTTGTAAAAAGATTATGTAATGTGCAGTGTGTCTCCTTTTGTAACTTTATTGTGGAAAATACCTTATTTACAGCGCTGCTGGGCATTCACATGACCCTCCGGAGCTCTACTGTCCCTCTACGAATACTGCAGAAGGAGGGGCTGAGATCAAGGATTTTACTAGGGCTTATTTTTGGGGTAGGGCTTATATTGCAGCCATCCCTGAAAATCATACTAGGTCCTATTTTCAGGGTAGGGCTTATTTTCAGGGAAACAGGGTAGGCAGCAGGAACTGCCCACATCCTAGCAACCAAGGACACTAGGTGGCAGAAGCTGCCAACATCCTAGCAACCAAGGACACTAGGTGGCAGAAGCTGCCTGTATTCTAGCTACCAAGGACACTAGTCAGCAGGAACTGCCCACATCCTAGCTACCAGGGACACTAGGCATCAGGAGCCTAGCAACCAAGAATGCCAACTCTGTATGCATGTAAACACAGCACAAGCATTATAGTGTATAGACAACATTTTACTTCCATGCTCAGAATTGCTCCTTAGTTGTGTGCAAACTATGCTGACAATTCTCCTGCTTCTTGTCCTTGATTTAGTCATACTTTGTTAGATCAATGACTTGTATTATGTTTCACACTGCCAGGTGCCAAACAAAGAGGGGTCACATTGGGGTCCCATCAAAATTTTGCTATGGGGCTGCATGATCTGTAGTTATGCCTTGAGTCTTAGAAATCCTCCTGATCTATGTTTGAGTAATATTAAGGTCATGTGTTTCAGATCCAGTTAGCTTTGTGCAATTTTGTAAACTCATTTGTGTTTTTAGCCTTCTCCGGGTTTTAACTCCAATGGAAGAATTTCTCACTATAATATTAAGTGGCGGCCAATAGATGGAAGTATCATAGACAATAACATTAGAGTGCCTGCTCAGCAGAACAGTTACATTGTAAACCTTGGAAGACATGCTTATGCCATCTGCATCACAGCACAAAACGGGGTTGGTGTGTCTCCAGCTGCTGAGATAAAAGTCCCAAGAACCAGCGGGAGTGGTAAGTCCTTCTTACTCTAGAGAAAGTACATTTCTATGCAATAAAATGCTTTTTTTTTTGCACTAACAGTAACCGTTTATTTTTCATGACAAGCTTTAGGGTAACGTCAATCCCTTCTTCCAGTGCCAGCAGTACTCATTTTTCTATCTTTAAGATCAGATCAATTCCTGTCCATAGATAGCTCAGCAGGGACAAGCTGATATTTGAACCATCTGTGGGCAGGTTGATTGTACCTAAGTCAATCCATCAATCAACTTGGGTACAACCAGGATGCCAGAATTGTACATGTAATTATTGCCAATCACTGTGCTCTCCAGGCAAGGACGGCTCCTCGCAACCCCCTACCCCCACACCCAGGAAACACAAAGCTCCACGGAAGGGATTCCCCCATCAACACTGACTGTGTTGATGGGGGAATTAAGCTATTGTTTTCCTGCAACCAAAGAAAATTACATCATTTATAGCTGGCTTAAATTACCAGATAAAACCTTGCAATTTAGTGATGTTCACTTGTTTCCAACACCTTTGGGTGTGCCAAAGTCCCCCTTCTGTGTGCTATGGTTTCACCAATTGGCTGCTACGTTACTACTGTGTCCTGTAGTAGCATAGAGACCAGTGGGATGAACCATGGCACCCAGCAAGGGGTACATTATCTGACCCACACAGAAATGTTGGAAGCAATGGCATTTGTAGCTCTGCAAGAGAACGAAGACTTGAAGTCACATCTCCTTTTTCAAAGTGTTTCTATTCTATATACTTAGACAGTTACTAAGAGACAGTTTTGCTTTACATTAGAAGGTACAAAAAAGGAATAATGAGCTACTTTACTTAAAAAAAATATATATTTGCGCTATGAGGCAAGCAAAAAAAAG
This sequence comes from Pelophylax lessonae, assembly GCF_965119305.1. Lineage (NCBI taxonomy): Eukaryota > Metazoa > Chordata > Amphibia > Anura > Ranidae > Pelophylax > Pelophylax lessonae. The sequence goes on from NC_138768.1 coordinate 81,856,054, forward strand.
TATTGTTCCATTTCATATTGTTTAACTTGCCTCCTAAACCAAGGCTTTTCATCAGGGAACATCCAAAGCCATAAAGAGATCTATTGTTACTCAAGCTGCCCAAACACTGAGCAGTAGAGAGGAGATGAATCTCCCCAACTGTTTGTCCTGTAGCACCAACGTATTTCAGTGTTATCCAATGAGGACAATAAAGAATCGGCTAATTTTATGGGAAAGAAAAAAAAAAAAGAATCGGCTAAACATTTCCAGAGAGCTTTGTCCATGATGGTTGTTCAGGCTGGAAAATGTTTGAGCCCCCCCACTGCGCAGTGGGGTAACACCAGCGGTGTATTTAGGTTTTGTGCTGCCCTAGGCCTGACTAAACTTGTGCACCCCCTAATTTACATATGACCCACCCCTTCCTGTAAAGGCCATGCCCTTTACGGTTTACGACCCGCCCTGTCATCTGTGAACCACAGACCACAAGTGCCCATCAGCGTAGCCTCATCAGTGCCGCCTCATTACTGCCCATCAGTGCAGCCTCATCACTGACCGCTTCATGGGGGTGCCAGACCGATTTGCCTCCTGGACTCTGCCCTCTGGCCCAATCCACCCCATAAGACTGGCACTATATTAAAAGTGTAGCGCAAGCCGGCGGAGACCCTTTTCGTGCGGGAACCGGGAGGAGGCTGTTTTTGTGCAGGGTTAAGCTTTTTTGCTGCCCCCCCCCCCCTGCAAAGTGCCGCCCTAGGCCTGGGCCTTGTTGGCCTAGGCCAAGATACAGCACTGGGTAACACTGTACCCCAAATACAGAGCCCAGTGCAGAACTTTGGTTCTGTATTTGGGGTACAATTTTACCTTCATCTAGCTAGCCCAGAGTTAATCTGTTTGCTGCTGTTTTTATATTCTTTTTACCAAATAGTGGATTTTCTTGTGCTCTGCTCGTAGGCAATAAAGTGAACACAGAACAGACACAAGGCAAAGATGGGGAGATCAATGTAATGTGGAAACCAGTGCCTTCTATGCGTGGATATGTAGTAGAGTGGTGCAACTCTCCCAGGTCTCTACACTGTGATCTTCAATGGAAAAAGTACAATTCTAGCATCCACAGAGATGTCATTCATTCTGGTAAGAATTTAAAAAATATTTGTGTTAGTAAAGCTCAATTGAAGTCACAGAAATAAATAGGCGTCATACTAAGGAGTGTAATTTTCATACTCTTAACTCCATTTTCCTGTTACAGCACTTGTTTAGGGTGTCTAAATACTAAATAGGCACTCTGCAAAAACAAAAAGCTGATCAGACACTTTCCCTTCCCTTTTCTGCAATACATGTTTATTTGGGGGCACTTGTGTTGAAGGGTGTGGCTATTACTCAGCTCTGCTAGCATAGAACACTGCACAGTGAAAACACAAAGCAGCACTTTCACTGAGATACAAAAGTATTTAGGCATTTTCTAGAAAAATAGGAGTCACAAGAAAAAAGTTATGCAACTTCCATTGAGCTTTAAATGCTGATTTTCGAAAATTGAATTCACTTTTCTCAGTCATTAGGGTTAACAGAAGCTTGATATTCAGAGTGTGGTTGACAAAGTGATAGAGGTTTATGGCTCTGTTTTCTTTTCTCAGCATCATTTCAGCCTGGGGTTAGATATGATTTTCAAATTTATGGATCTAAAGAAGATGGGGAGCACTTACTGGGGAAACTGACTGGGTATACCGAGGAATTGGGTAAGTAAAAGAATATTGGGCGTAGCTATGTATACCCACCAAAGAGCAGTGCAGTAAAATGGTAGCCCAACAGATTCAGTTTTTATTAGTTTGGAGCGGTGGAGTAAATTATTGATGTCTGATTGCTTGCTGTGGGTCACTGCCCTTTTTCAGCTGTGCTTTTCTCATTAAATGGTCACTCCACCCAAAAAATATATTGAATGTGTAGGAGGAATCTGGAAGGCTGCCAGTATGTTCCTATACCTCGTGAGGGCTTCAGCAATGAAATATTTAAGCTGGAGTTTCCACATCTACAATCTTTCTCAATCTCTTTACCTAATAATTAAAACAATAAATAAATTAAATATTCAGTAGAGCAATAGACTCTCCCTTGTAAGAACCACACAGCTGATGGGTGGAGCTGGGAACTCAGCAGCACTGATCAGATACCAGCAAGTATATGCACAAAACTTTATACAGCTTATTGAGCACCCCAGTAGCCCTGAAGCTCTTTTGCAGAAAAAAATTTAAGTAGAATTCAAGGCAAAACTATTTTTTTTTTTTTTAGGATAGAGTAATATTTCATATTTTTGGCCATCTGTGTCCCATTGTGGAGATTTCCCTTTACTCCCTGTCCCATAGTCACTGCAGGAAGTGAGAGGAAATCCCTCCAAATTGAGGGAATCCCTGGTTGTTACCAGGATCACCAGGACTAGTGTCTAAATTGGAAGATGTCCCTTCTATTCCTGTTCTGGTGACAACCCAAAATTAGGCATTTTGTTTTTTTTGCTGATAACGGTAAACAGGCAAAACAGAGAGGGTAAATCTCCCTAATGGGGGCACTGACAGCAGTAAAAACCTACCAGGCATTCCAATTCCTCTCCACTCTGTCCAAGATTTTTTAAAAAAGTTTTGCCTTTAGTTCTACCTTAACCACTTAAGCCCCGGAAGATTTTACCCCCTTCCTGACCAGGGCCTATTTTGCGATTCGGCACTGCGTGAATTTAACGGACAATTGCGCGGTCGTGCGACGCTGTACCCAAACTAATTTGACGTCCTTTTTTCCCCACAAACAGAGCTTTCTTTTGGTGGTATTTGATCACCTGTGCGATTTTTTGATCATGCTCTATAAACAATAAATCTATAAAACATTTTTTTATATGAAATTCCCCAAAAAAAAAATGTAAAAATCAAAATTTTTTAACATTTTAGGCCAATTTGTTTTATGCTACATATGTTTGGTAAAAAAAAAAAAAAGCGTATTTTGATTGGTTTGCGCAAAAAGTTATTGCGTTTACTAACAAAGGGAAAGATTTTTGTCATTTTTGTTGTTTTTTTTTTTTTTAACGAGTAATGGCGGCGATCTGTGTTTTTTTTTTTTGCAGGACTGCGACATTGCGGCGGACAGATCGGACCCTTGACTGACATTTTTGACACTTTTGGGGTTACCAGTGACATTACTACAGTAATCAGTGCTATACATATGCACTGTTACTGTAAAAATGACACTGGCAGTGAAGGTGTTAACTTTATTTGAGAGGGAGGGGTTAAGTGTGTCCCTAGGGGCGTGATTCTTACTGTGATTGGATGTGGCTTGAGCTGTAACAGCACAGATCAACGGTCCTACATAGCAGGACCGAATGATCTGTGCTGTTACACAGGGGAGACTGACAGGCGGCTTTGTTTACATTAGCCGCCTGTCTTTCTCCCGCTGTAACCGACGATCGCGAGTGACCGGCGGACCCGATGTCACTCGCGCGGGGGGGTCTGTGATTGAGCAGGAGCGCGCCTCCGGCGGCGTGCGCTCGCTCCCTAGACCCTCACAGGCTAGCAACGTAGACCTACGTCGATTTGCCTGTGAGGGGCTGACTGCCGACGTAAATCGTCGTTAGGCAGTCGGCAAGTGGTTAAGGACTACACCCCCCTCCGCAATCCTACCACCCAATTGGTTCCTCAAAGTGCTAAATTGCCTAAATGTCCAATAGGGAGTTTCAAGATTTAAGAGGGTGCAGCTTTCTCTGCAATGATTGATATATGCACATGAGAGTTTCCCGAGCTCCAGTACCTTAGGACACTTAAGAAGCTGCGTTAAGGTACAATCAGATCCCTGTGGGCATTGTGTTTCTTTTATGATGGTGGTTTTGGGACATTTAGGTAACAAAGTATTTACTTAAAATGGTTGTAAACCTCAGACATGAAAAGTGAACAAAGCATATCCCTCTAAAGTGTGTACTTGTCTCAATCTCAATTAAGAGTACTAAGTGTCATTTGTGTCTGCTGCTTCATTCCTCCGCTATCTCCATGAGTCACTTCTGACATGTTTTCTTGACACCAAGAGATAAAAAGTTGACAGAGGAGGAAGTTCCAGCACACAGCCTGTGATTGGCTGCCTCAGCTCTTGTTTCTGTGTGAAGGGGGGGGGGTCTCTTCCCTCCAATCAGCTCTCAGAGCTCTCCTCACTGAGCTCTCAGCCCCTTTTTTGTGACAGCTCAGACAAGCTTTATAAGTTCTAGACTTCAAACAGCTGTAGAGAGCAGAAGGCTGCAGATAAACAGGTATAACTTATGTGAAGGAATTTTTTTAAATCTCCAGCTATCACTTGAAGCCAGTTATTTTACTGGGTATGTGGGAGGGTTTACAATCACTTTAAGCTGTTCACCTGTAGTCATACCTTTCATCAGTAATGACAGCAGATCTAGTAACTATCCAGTTTCAATGTATAGTATTTATCTTTATTTTAGCTTGGTGCTGTTTATATCAAAGTATCTTATGTTTCAAAGGGCACAATGCTTGCAGTGTGCAGTAAATGCATCAATTGCCATTGTACCCATGGTATGGTTTGTTGCTGCTCAGTTTTTGGTTAAGACATGCTCATTTTTTTCTTATGTTTAATAAGTAGTAAGAAAGCTAGGAGCAATGTGGGCCAAATCTGCTAACCTCATCTCTTTTCTAAGCCCCTTCTTTCATTGTATGCCTTGCACCAAAACTCTTTTTTTTTTTTTTTTTTTGGTGGAGGATGCGGGCAGCACCAAAACTCTTTTCATAGTTGCTTCCCCTGACCACAAAGACAGTAATAGGAAACAATCTAATTGTGGTCCTCATTTATCACTAGTTATTGGTATAGTTTTTCACTGAGAGCACAAGAGGACCTTCATTGTCTGTCCCTTTGCAAGGTTTAATATGATTGATGGCTCTGGCCCAAACGATGAGAGCTTTTAATAAAGAAAGACTTTTCTTAAGGCTCGTACACACTATAAGAAAATAGGGCAAGAATTTTCATCCAGAGAACTTTCGTACAATTTTCGTATAGTGTGTACACAACTTTCTACAGCCGATTTCGACCTTCTGAATGAATATTTTCGAAGGGACAAGCTCCAAAATTGTTCTCGTATGGGAACAGAACTAATGGTTTTCGCTTAATATGTACAATTTTCGTATGATTTCCGGATGAGAAAAATCCGAAAACGAAAGACTGCGAATATTTAGAAACAATAAACAACAAAAAAAGCCTTTGTCCTACAAGAACTTTCCTACAAATTGTCTTTCGTCGGTTCCGATTTGCTGTGAAACTAGGAAAATTGGACGATCATTCACCCGATTTTATTATAGTGTGTACCCCACTTTAGAGGAGTAGCAACCACATCTAGTCACAGAGATGAGTTTAGGGTCTTTAGTCACAAGTACCCAGGACAGCTGCCACCTTCCAGCAGACACGGTCCAGTGAGTGAGAAAGCACCTTTCTAAACCAGATCCCTTGTGGTGAGGTTCTGCAATCGGCTCCAAGCAAAGTCCATCCAGGCCCTAAGCCCTGACTCTACCGAGGCCTCTAGAGAGGCTGAACAGTCTGTATGCTGCCTGAGGGCAGCAACTCGTCTAGCTCTGGAACCCTCCTTGGAAGAGGAAGCACAGCTCTTCAGTGTTCAGACTATTTACCCTTATTCCAGCCCCCTTTGCAACACTTCTCTCCAGGGATTGGCTGGAACTTGATAAATATTCATGCTGGTTATTTTTTTTAATCTCCCACTCTAGGCTTCACACAAAGGCAGGGGGAAGCAGTCAAATTCCCAGCTTGTGAATCCTGAACAGATCAGGCCAAACAATCACTACTCCCTGCATTACAGAAGGAGTTCAAACAATAAATTTAGCTGACATACAAAAGCTAAGAGGGTACTACACATATACACTTTCCAAACATGTACATGAATCTAATAATACAAATGGAGCAAGAAAAGCTAAACCGCTGAAATAGATCACAATTCTTACTCACCCAGCGCTAAGCAATAATAAATGGTAAAATCGGTTAAAATGTTAAAATCTACCTAAAACGGTCACAGCTGCTGCTATAAAACAGAATAATCAAATCAAGGTGCAATAGATTCACTCTACAATGTAAATAAATAAATCTAAAACACTAGCAGCGCTATACTATGCATGTCACAAATAAATGCATATACCGTAAGTATAAATACAAAGGTAAAAGACCGCTTGCATGCATATGAAAGTCCCAGCTGAGAATTGATCACAGTCCAGAATGGATGTAAAACTTATAAGAGGAAGGGTGTGAAGGATTCCTAAAGCACCCCGTAAACCTCCACCATCAAGACGTGCTCTCTGTCAAAATGGACACTCACCAGACTGCTGCGAAAGACAAGCCTGTATGTCTCAGACAGATCTCAGTTCATTGGACACCATATCAGCTGCACTGCGGTTACGAATCAGAATCCAACCTCCATATGTACTCCCCTCACCATAGCCGTGTCATGCAACAATACAAATGAAGCGGGGACACATAACGTAACTCTGTATATTTATTGCAAACACAAAGATAAAACACTGTCCCCTGCTCCCATCCAAATCCTACTCACAGGAGTAGATGTAATGAAGGCATTACAAATGCATTAAGCATGCTGTAAACCCACCGCTGCTATCCATGCTGCTAGGTACCGTAGCTGTCCGGAGCTCGTATCGTGGCTTGGCGTGGCGTCTATCGTTACTATGGCGACCACATACTCACGCCCTGCCGTGTTTTGTCACCACGGACTTCAACTGAGGGCGCGAGGACGCGCCACAGTCAGCCAATGTTATACCCCCTTGGGCGCAGGCGCAGATGTTCGCGCTCCGTATTACATCCAGTCTGGACTGTGATCAATTCTCAGCTGGGACTTTCATATGCATGCAAGCGGTCTTTTACTTATGTATTTATACTATATTTATACTTATATGCATTTATTTGTGACATGCATAGTATAGCGCTGCTAGTGTTTTAGATTTATTTATTTACATTGTAGAGTGAATCTATTGCACCTTAATTTGATGTACATGAATCTGTTGCAACTTCTGCAATTTGTCACATTAATGTGAGCTAACCCAATCTGTAATCTACAACACTCTTTATGAATTCCAGGGTGTGTGGGTTATACCCAAGTGGATGAAGTGTGTCCCTGAGGGTTGCAGGCACTAAATAGTTTGCAAACCGACCTTTGTATATGATGTATCACACATGTGTAGTAAGTAAACCACATTATGTTATAGTGTCTTCAAAGAAGCCAAAAGTAAGAACTACGAAGATCGATGCCAATTCTCTGACTCTGGACTGGTCTCCTTATCCAACCGATGAGACTCAAGAAGGCTTTGTAAAGGGCTACACCATCTATGTGAAAACCTTAGGAAGTAACTGTGAACTGGATGCATCTAATGATCACATTAATTTAGGTAAATTGCCGATGGGGTCTACATTCAGTCATTCACAGAAAATTCTGTTTAATATAGCGAAAATACATGTGTTTTGTAGTAATATTTACTAAAAATTCTTTCAAATGTAAAGGAGATAGTCAGTCTAAATAGGGTTTTTTTTTTTTTTTTCTTAATTAAATCTAGAGCTTTAGTTTAAAACGTATACCTATCGAGATGTGATTTTTTTTTATTTTAAAATAACTTTATTGAACATTGTGCACAAACATTACAGAGTCCAGAGCAGAAGTGCCCACAGTATACAGAATTCTCAAAGATACAGTCACGGTACAATACTGAAAGGCATTAAGGCAAAAAATGACCCTGAAACCAGCAAGGCCAACAACCAACAATTAAAACCAACAGAGTATGTAGCATTTATATCTCACTCCCTATAGTTTATTCACTTCAGAAGGAGAGAGTCACCATCCCTTACATCCCACCAGCCACCAATCTATCCAGGAGCAGGTCTACCGGGGCCAGACCGGGCACCGCCAACCATGGAGCCCATAATTTATCAAATTTACTCGGGTTGCCCCTATGATGATAGATATATTTCTTCAATCTTAGCATGTCACCCAATCCATTCCTTGACAGTAGGGGGTCAGGGGAAATCCAGGGACGCAGTATCAGTTTCCTAGCCTGAAACAGCGCTTTAGCGATAGCCTGTTTAGTAATCTCAGGGGTAGGCACTTAAGATGTGATTTTTTGATTCTCACTGGGAACTGTTGGGTCAACTAAACACTGGCTTTCAAGCCTCAATTGGGTCCATGAGAGTAGATTTCTCGCCCCTGTAAATGCCATACTTTTACGAGTTACATGTTGATGTATATCTAAAGCCAACACTTTTTTTAAGTTTTGGGTGGAATTGGGAAAGATTAGAGGTTCTGTCAGGTATTTATTGCTGTCTGCATTCATACTGGGGAGGTTCATGCTCCCTTTTGTCTTGGTGACTGTTGTCACTGGTATAGAAGGTGATAGCAAACCCAAAATTTTAAGGTTGTATATGTTAGTGTTTCACATCACAGCCCCCCTTCATGTCAGACACACATCATGTCAGAGGTCCCCCTTTCACATAAGAGTTTAAAATAAGAGACTCCCATCACATAATTCCCCCTATATATCAGAATCCCTCCATCACAAAGTCAGAAAGCCCCATCACAACAAAGCCCCCCCCCTCCCCCCATCAGTCTCCTCAACACAGTGTTCTTTTTACATCAGCCTGGATCCAGGTCAAACTGAGTCTCGTGTCGGCAGCACCCTGGGGAAACCAAATGGCACCACTGGCTTATGTTATTTTAGTTCAATGAGTCAAAGCATGGAAGAAAGTGGGTTAATATGACAGCCAAGCAACAAGCGTTTTCAGGAGAGCTCAGTAATGAAAGCCCACAGGTTTCTCTGATGACAGGTTTTAATTAGTCGGTGTGAAAAGGATTGAAGGATATAACAAAACTGAACTTATAATCTAATATCTCAATACTTTTTACAGATGGTCTGGATGTTTGCATATTTTTCATTAAAGACCCAAAAATAATGACTGCTTCCATCCGCCCACTAAAACCAAATACAGAATATCAAGTGGCAGTTGTGGCTGTTACAGGTGGGGGTGAAACTGACAAAGAATTTATTAAAGCTTCCACACAATCTGATGGTGAGTATGTCTAAGTCATAGTTACAGGACCACTGTCAAGAAAAAGTTGTGCATACTTTATATGTGTAATGATAATATGCAGCATATGAATTTCTCTTATGTCTGACCTAAAATATACATTTTACCATTAATAACAATCCAGAGAAAGACATAAAATGGTATAAGATGTGCAGTTACAGTGCAACTGGTGGCCATACAGAGCATACATGTGCATGTTCAGCTTCAGGAGCAACCAATGGCGTCTAGCCAGAAAATCGAACCTGCCCAATCAGCTGTTTTCCCAAAAATATACACATTATGACCATTAGTCGCACTGAGCAATAGCCTGTGGGTAGTTTTGAAACAGTCCATTGACTTGTTTCAGACTTATTGATTAAAATAACCCTTGTTTCTTTTCTAGCGGGAGCAATGATCATGTCCATCCTCCTACCTGTGATTATAGTGTCAGTGCTGGGGGTCATACTACTCATTGCAGGATGCTGGAAGAGGGCATGGTGAGTGCTTATTGGGTCTATAGAATGCAGTACATACACAAGTCCTTTTCAACTTTAGTAACTATTTATATATGTTTTTTGCAGGTTGAAAGAGACATGTTATCCCAATATTCCTAAACCTAATAAGAGCAAGGCTATCTCCATCAGTTCAGCAAAGGTAATTGACCTAAACTATTTGGCTCTCTTTAACCACTTCAGCCCCAGCAGATTTTACCCCCTTAATGACCAGGATATTTTTTGCGATAAGGCACTACATTGCTTTAACAAAAAATACTTATTACGAAATATATGATTGCGCTAAACTAAAAACACTGTGATAATGATAAAGTGCAAAGATGTGTACAAATATGTAGTGATACAATAAAAAGTGCACATTCAATAAACTGACTAAGTCAATTAAACCATATCATATTAAAGAGGTTGTAAACCCCCCCAAATTTTTTTTTTCTTTTTGCAACCTGCAAGAGAAACACATAATGAGCTAGTATGCATCGCATACTAGCTCATTATGAAATACTTACCTTAGAACGAGCCCCCGCCGTGCCGTCCGCTTACCTGTATGACGGGCAACATGTCCAGTCACCCGTCTTCCGGGATCGCAGCATCCGGCCACATCTGATTGGCCGGAGCCGCGGTGACGTCACTCCCGCGCACGCGCGCGGGAGCCGACGTTCACGGCACGGAGCTCTGAAGGAACGGCACGAGCGGCTGTTCCTTCAGAGCGCATTCGCCAGTGACGTCACTGGCTGCATTTAAGGTAAATATCTCCTAAACGGTACATGTTTAGGAGATATTTACAGTACCTATAGGTAAGCCTTATCATAGGCTTACCTATAGGTACAAGTTACAGAGGAGGGTTTACTTCCTCTTTAAAGTGTCCATAAAGCAGTCCATATTGAGTAGCAGCGAATATCCAAATATTGGTAAACACTTGATAAACTTTATGTCTGGCACTATACACCTCCACCAATTCACCCAGAGTGTATATGTGCTTACCAGAAGCTGTGGACCCCTTATTATAGGGGGTCTAATACACGGATAAAATCACAAGCACCAGACATCAGAAGGAGGCACCTTCTCCCCGTATTCACTGATGATCCCAATATGTTAACCCGGGCAATGGGCTTCCAAACAACATATCCAGGGAGAAAACAAAAATGGGCTCGATAGTAAAGTACGTTTAAGCAAAAGAGTTTATTAAGAGATGGGTGCACTTACATTTTGTAGGTAAAATCAGAGCATATAGTCATATAATGCGGTCTCCGGTTCACGCCTTCCGTGTTCCACGAGCGTGTTACCAGGAGCCGGAAGTGAGGTTGGCGCAGTCACAGGTCCTTGCGTCCCGACGCGTTTCGTAAGCACGCCGGCTTACGTCATCATTGCTTTAACTGACAATTGCGACGCTGTACCCTAATAAAATGTATGTCAGTTTTTTCCCCACAAATGGAGCTTTCTTTTGGTATTTGAACACCTGTGCGATTTTTTTTTTTTTTTGCTCCATAAACAGAAAAAGACAGACAATTAAGAAAAAAAAAAAACGATTTTTTACTTTTTGCTATAAAACACATCCAATAAAAAAAATGGAAAAAATCGAATTTCTTTATCAGTTTAAGCTAATTTTATTCTGCTACATATTTTTGGTAAAAAAATCCCAAAAAGCATATAATAGTTGGTTTGCGCAAAAGTTATAGCATTTACAAGCTATGGGATAGATTTGTGGTTTTTTTTTTTTTTTTTTTTAGTAATCGCAGTGATCAGCAATTGTTAGCAGGACTGCGACATTGCGCCGGACAAATCTAACACTAAGCGACACTTTTTGGGGACCAGTGACACCAATACAGTAATCAGTGCTAAATATGATGCACTGTTACTGTATAAATGACACTGACAGGGAAGGGGTTAATCAAGGGGCGATCAAGGGGTTAAGTCGGCTCCTAGGGAGTGCTTGCTTACTGTAGGGGGACTGGACTGACTGCAGGAAGAGAGAAATCTGTGTTCCTGATTAGTAGGAACACACAATCTCTCTCTTCCTGTCTGACAGAACAGCGGTCTGCCTTGTTTACATAGGCAGACCGCCGTTTTCATTCTCCTGAACAATCGTGCGGCCACCGGACCCCCTGATTGCTTCCCTATGTGTCCAATCACAGTGGGAGCACAGCTCCAGTTGCACGCGTGCACCCCCTAGAGCTCTTTAACAGAATCACGTACAGGTATGTGATTTTTGCGCTTAAGGGCCGTCCTGCCGCAGTAAATGTACGTGGGGCGGTCCTTAAGTGGTTAAAGGATGATCAATTCACTTTTAAAAAATAATGATAAATGCACATTTTTTTGTGCATTTATATTCTTTGGAGCCTTTAAAGCTCCAAAGGAGACCTGCATGGCATCAGTGGTCTGCTGATCACTGGTGCCATGCAGGTCTCCTGCAGATCTGTCAGTGTATCTGTGTGCCCGTATATCCTGTACAGACAGGCAGACTCAATGAACTACCACAGCGCTCCACAGTGCCATGTTAGGTCATTGACAACTACAAGTTGACATCCGCAAAGAACGTTGGGACTTGTAGTTCATTTCTACACAGAGCTCTGTGCAGGGCTGTCTTTAACGCAGGGCAAAAAGGGCAGCTGCCCCGGGCCCAGTTAATGCCGTGGGGCCCAAAACATCTGCCCCTTCAGCCCATGCTGCCTGCAAATAGTTGATGTGTATTCCGGGGGGGGGGGGGGGGCCTAAAAAATGTTTGCCCAGGGTCCAATGAATATTAAAGACGGCCCTGGCTCTGTATGAATGACGTGGTTGTGTGGGCAAAGCCCCGCACAGCGGCACTGATTTAAAAAAAAAAAACCCGACAGATAGCTAGTACAGGAAACTTATCCCTGTACTGCTGCCACAGGGAGGGGGAAGGGGGTGGAGGAGAGGGAGCGGCTGCCGCACTGGGAACATGTTACATATTCCACCCTAAAAACCGGTGGAACATCTAACATGTTCCCGAAGGTGAACTTATCCTTTAATAAGGGCGCGCGCACCAGGCAGAGGTTATAAGCAAAGCAAATTCTCAATAATTAAGTGATTTGTTGCAGCATAAATGTGAAGCAGAGCTCGGACTGTGTGAGATTCATATAATAGAAAGGTGTAAGAACAATACTTGCAAAAGTATTGGTAAACTATAGTAGGTAGATTATTGTAGGAATTTTTGGGCCATTTTCAGTAAGTCCCCATAAGGATGAGATAATGCAAGGATCGAAATACCCATTAATGAATTAAAATATGTTTTCTCTTGTTTAGATATATTTACTTTGTCTGAGCCTGACACGTCTGCTTGAGTGTCAGAGACAGAGGTCACCTGAAGTCTGATGGTTGCCGATTTGTCTACTGATGGCACCGCCTCCCAACTCGGCAAAGTACCAAATTATAGAGTCCTGTGGTTGTCTACATTCCTCCCGACTATGTAGCTCTGTTATTTGTGCTTGGAGATGGGGGGCTGGGTAAAAAGTCGAGTACTTTACAGAAGCAGTGAGTGACAGGACTTTAGGTTTTCTGCCAGATTGTCAAACAGTTTTTTTGCAACCACTTCAATACCGGGCACTTTCACCCAGTGCTTTAAGTGGCCCAAAAGAGGTGCCGGTACTCTATTATAGCAGTGTTTGTCAACTCCGGTCCTCAGGGCACACTAACAGGCCAGGTTTGCAAGAAAACTGAAATACATCACAGGTGATCTCATTTGCTGCTGAGTGATTGCAGTATTCTAGTCTGCATCTCCCCAAGGTAATACTTAAAATCTGGCCTGTTAGTGTGCCCTGAGGACTGGAGTTGAGAAACACTGTATTATAGCCTATAAATTTTGTCCCCCCCCCCACCCCACCCCACATCAGGGTTCCCACAGAGCACCCCCCCCTGGTCTGGGCTGGGACTCCGGAGCAGGGGGACTCACTGGTGGTGACTGGTCTGGCTCTGGAGTGGGAAATATTCTTGGGGGGGCAATTGAGGGCGCAGATTTCCAAAATGAGCGTACTGGTACGCTAAGGCGCACGGAGAGGTGGCGTTATGCTCAAGAGCCATATTTGGAAGTGGCGGTACTGAGTACCAGTGCATACCGGCCCACTTAAAGCACTGCTTTCACCCTCTTCCTGCCCAGACCAATTTTTAGCTTTTAGCGCTGTCACATTTTGAATGATAATTGCGCGGTCATGCAACGCTGTACCCAAACAACGTTTTTATTATTTTTTTCCGACAAATAGAGCTTTCTTTTGGTGGTATTTGATCACCTCTGGGTTTTTTATTTTTTGCTAAATAAAAAAAAGACTGAAAATTTTGAAAAAAAAAAGAAAAGTTTTTCTTTGTTTACGTTAAAAATGTTGTAAATAAGTAAGTTTTCTCCTGCACTGATAGTCACTGATGAGGTTGCACTAATATGTAACACTGATGGGCACTGATACAGTATGCAGCACTAATGGGCACTTATAGGTGGCACTGATGGGAACTGATGGGTGGCACTGATAGATGGCACTAAAAGGCAGCACTGATGAGGAGGCACTGACAGGCATTACTAATGGGCACTGATTGGAATCCCTAATAGGCACTGATTGGCATCTTTAATGAGCACTGATTGGCATCCCTGGTGGGCTCTAGTGAGCATCCCTGATGGGTCTGCACAGATAATCAATGTGCTGATTATCAGAGCAGACCCCCAGTCAGGAGAGGCGCCAATCGGCTCTCCTCTACTCGCGCCTTTTCAGGGCGAATGGAGGAAAGCCGATAAACAGCACTTCCTGGTTACGATGTGACCAGCTGTGATTGGTCACAGCTGATCATATGGAAAAGAGCCTACGTCATAGGCTCTTTACCGGGATCGGAGATGCGGTGGTGTCAGAGTGATACACCGCACCACCGATCGCCACTCTGCGCGCCCTCACGAGCGACTTATCCTGCTGGACGTCATATGATGCCCAGACAGGATAACTTAACCACTTTGCGGCCGTCATTCTGCTAAGTGGTTAAACCACAGGGTCTGTCAACAGGCTGTGGCCTTCTGTCAAGGGACAAATGCAGCTTGCTTTCAGGTTCATTCTGCTTGCATTTGATATCAGTTTCAGACAAATCCGAGAGAGATTTCGGTCTGGGACATGTACAGTCACGATTTGGGTCTGGGACATGTACAGTCACGATTTGGGTCTGGGACATGTACAGTCACGATTTGGGTCTGGGACATGTACAGTCACGATTTCGGTCTGGGACATGGACAGTTACGATTTCGGTCTGGGACATGTACAGTCACGATTTGGGTCACGATTTCGGTCTGGGACAGGTACAGTCACGATTTCGGTCTGGGACATGGACAGTCACGATTTCGGTCTGGGACATGTACAGTCACGATTTCGGTCTGGGACATGGACAGTTACGATTTCGGTCTGGGACATGTACAGTCACGATTTGGGTCACGATTTCGGTCTGGGACAGGTACAGTCACGATTTCGGTCTGGGACATGGACAGTTACGATTTCGGTCTGGGACATGTACAGTCACGATTTGGGTCACGATTTCGGTCTGGGACATGGACAGTCGACTGCTGGTGGCAACACCTATTGTTTTTTTTTTTATCAATTCTTTTCTTAAAGTGTTTGTAAACTTTAGATATGAAATATGAACCGAGAATATCTCTCTATAGTGTGTACGTGTCTTAAATAAGAGCTCCAAGTGTCATATCAGTCTGCGGTTTAGTTCCTCTGCTATCAGTATGCGTCCTTCTGACAAGTTTTCCAGACACCAGGAAAAAAAAGGTGATGGGGGAGGCTATTTGAGAGTCTCAGCTCTGTTCCTGTGTGAAAGGGGGTGTGTTCCTTCCCTCCAATCAGCTTACAGAGCTCTCCTCACCCAGCTCTGCGGAGTGTAATTTCAGTTCCCTGCCACCTGTTTTTCTGAAAGCTTAGACAAGCTTTATAAATTCTGTACTTTGAATGGCTGTAGAGAAGAGAAAACTGCAGATAAACAGGTACAACTTATGTAGGAGAATTTGTTTAATCTCTGTGTATCATCTGAGGCCAGTCACTTTACTTTGTATATGTACAGTGGGGAAAATAATTATTTGATCCCCTGCAGATTTTTAAGTTTGCCCACTTACAAAGAAATATAGGGTCTATCATTTTTATCATAGGAGTATTTTAAAATTACTTTAAAGTACTTGGTGGAGAAATCCTTGTTGGCAAGCACAGAGGTAGGATGTTTCTTGTAGTTGGTTATCAGGTTTGCACACATCTCAGGAGGGACTTTGGTCCACTCTTCTTTACAGATCTTCTCTAAATCCTTAAGGTTTCTTGGCTGTCTCTTGGTAACTCAAAGTTTCAGCTCCCTTCATAAATCTTCTATAGGATTAAAATCTGGAGACTGGCTAGGCCACTCCATGACCTTTAATGTGCTTTTTCTTGAGCCCCTACTGTGTTGCCTTGGCGATATATTTTGGGTCATTGTCATGCTGGAAGACCCATCCACAACCAATCTCCAGTGTTTCCATCCAAGATTTTACAATACATGGCCCCTCAATGCAGCAAAGTCGGTCTGTACCTTTAGAAACAGCCCCAAAGCATCATGTTTCCACTTCTGTGCTTGCCTGTAGGGATGGTGTTATTAGAGTCATAGTCAGCATTTTTCTTCCTCCAAACACAGCGAGTCGAGTTAATGCCAAAGAGCCCAATTTTGGTCTCAACTGACCACAGCACTTTCTCCTAATCCCTCTCTGAATCATTTGGATGTTCATTGGCAAATTTCAGATGGGCCTGTACATGTGCCTTCTTGAGGAGTGAGACCTTGCAGGCGCTACAGGATTTCAATCCATGGCGGCGTAATGTTTTACCAATGATTTGTTTGGTGACTGTGATCATTCACAAGTTCATTCTTTGTAGTTCTAGGCTGATCCCTCACTTTTCTCATGATCATCCTTACCCCATGAGGCAAAACCATGAATGGAGCTCCAGACTGAAGGTGATTGATGTTTTTTTTGTATTTCCTCCATTTGCAAATAATCATCTCAACACCTCAAGCTTCTTGCTGATGGTCCTAAAGGCCCCTCCTGCCATGTGCAGGTCTACAATCTTGTCCTGGACATCCTTTGACAGCTCTTTGGTCTTGCCCATGATAGGGAGGCTTGAATGGAAGAAAGCGATTCTGTGGACAGGTGTCTCTTATACACAATGAGTTGTCGTTAGTAGCACCTCCCTAAACTGACAGAACTAATCTGTGTACCACATTAGCACATACTGTAGCCAGTCTATAGGAAGCAGAATTATTGTTGGCTGGTAGGGGATCAAATACTTATTTTACTCACTGAACTGCAACTCAATTTATAACATTTGTATCATGTGTTTGTTTTCTTGGATTTTTGATTGATATTCTGTCTCTATCATTTAACCACTTGCCGACCGCCGCAAGTAAATATACTGAGGTGGTCAGCCCCGGCCAGGCAAAGTGACGTATATATACGTCACTAGCCTGTCACCGGCTTGTGAGCCAATAGCGGGCAGGCGCGCGCCCGCCGCGGCTCGTTCACCAAGCAGTCAGTGCGTGTGACCGGTGGACCCGATGTCCGCCGGTCACTCGCCGATCGTCGGTAGAGAGGGAGAAAGGCAGGCGGCTGATGTAAACAAGCCGCCTGTCATTCTCCCCTGTGTAAAAATGGAGATCAGACGGTTCTACTATGTAGAACCGTTGATCTCTGTTTTTGCAATAGTAGACATGTCCCATCACAGTTAAAAACACGCCCCTAGGACACACTTAACCCCTCCCTCTCCAATGCAGTTAACCCCTTCCCTGCCAGTGTCATTTTTACAGTAACAATGCATATGTATAGCACTGATTACTGCAGTAATGTCACTGGTAGCCCCAAAAGTGTCAAAAATGTCAGTCAAGGGTCCGATCTGTCCCCCGCAATGTCGCAGTCCCGCAAAAAAAAAAAAAACGCAGATCGCCGCCATTACTCGTTAAAAAAAAAAACACCAAAAATGACAAAAATCTTTCCCTAGTAAACGCGATAACTTTTGCGCAAACCAATCAAAATATGCTTTTTGCGATTTTTTTTACCAAACATATGTAGCATAAAACAAATTGGCTGAAAATGTTAAAAAATTTTGATTTTTAAATTTTTTTGGGAATTTCATATAAAAAAATGTGAAAAATTGTTATTATTGTTATTTTTGCAAAATTTACGCTATTTTTTTGTTTATAGCGCATGTTTAAAAAATCGCACAGGTGATCAAATACCACCAAAAGAAAGCTCTGTTTGTGGGAAAAAAAGGACGTCAAATTCGTTTAGGTACATCGTCGCACGACCGCGCAATTGTCCATTAAAGTCACGCAGTAAAAAATCGCAAAAAAACCCCTGGTCAGGAAGGGGGTAAAATCTTCCGGGGCTTAAGTGGTTAAAATACACCTATGATATAAATGATGCAGGCAAACTTACAAAATCTGCAGGGGATCAAATAATTATTTTCCCCACTGTAAGTGCCGGTTCACATTTGTGCGATCACAGAGATAGCATGTAATTCGCAGCGCACTGCTCCTAAAATTACATGCGATCTCTGTGCGGTGCAAATTCAGCCATACAGTTTGTATGGCTGAATTCGCACTGCAATCACACTAAACACGCACAGGACCGTTTTTTTTTTTTGGTCCGCAACAGAATCGGATCGCATGGTGGTTCACACTAGTGCAATCTGATTCTGTGCGAACTTACAGATCACACTGCGATATACGATCTGATCTGGGGGTGTTGTTAACTTTTAATTGAGGCGTCATTGTCAGCATTCCAGTACTACAAGGAAGGAATGCAAATAGAAATGTAAAAATGCAAAACCATATAAAAATACAATCAGGGCAACTAAAATTGACCACGAAATGCACATAGCGGAGGAGAGAAAAATAAATCCCAAGAAAGGTTTTAAATATATCAACAGTAAAAAAGCAAGGTCAGAGCATATTGACCCCATAAAGGATGAGGATGGGAGGTTGGTTATAATGACAAGGAGAAAGCAACTGTACTTAATGCTTTCTTCGCCACAGTTTTTACACAGGAAAAAGAGGAAGTGTAACAACATCTGTATTGTTAGTAACATGTCGCAGGATGTGCCTTGTGGCTAACAAAAGCTGATGATCAGAAAAGACTAGAAAAGCTAAACAAAAACAAATCACCAGGATCAGAGGCTTACACCCGAGAGTCCTCAGAGAACTCAGGGTATAGCCAAACCGCTACTCTTAATTAATTTTGATGGACAGCATAATGACAGGAATGGTACCTGCTGATTGACCAATATTCAAAAAAGGGCCAAAACATTTACTTGGGAACTACAGGCCAGTCAGTCTAACATCCATAGTATGTAAACTATTGGAGGGGATGTTAAGGGACTATATCCAGGAATTTGTTGATGAAAACAGTATCATTAGTAGTAATCAGCATGGGTTTATGAAAGGTCATTCTTGCCAAACCAATCTATTGACATTCCATGAGGAAGTGAGCTGCCATCTAGATAAGGGAAGACTGGTGGATGTAGTGTATCTCGATTTTGCAAAAGAATTTGATAAAGTTCCTCATAAATGCTTAATTCACATAGGGTTTGTACAAGGATAACTGGTTACAGGGGCGTGTCCAGAGGATGGTGATAAATAGCGAATACTCAGATTGGTCTTGAGTTGTATGCGGGGTACCCCAAGGCTCTGTCCTGGGACCAATTCTGTTTAATTTTTTTCATAAAGAATATAGAGGTTGGTATAAAAAGCTCAATCTCAGTGTTTGCTGATGACACAAAGCTAAGTAGGGAAATAACTTCACAGCAAGATATAGAAACTTTACAAAATGACCTCTGGGGTAATCCAAAATGGAGAAAGATCTGAGGGTCCCAGCAGATCACAGATTCAGCAATGACATGCAATGCCAAGCTGCAGCAAGCAAAGCTAGCAGAATATTAGCATGCATAAAAAAGATAATTTACTCCAGAGATAAAACTATAATCATGCCACTTTATAAAACTTTGGTTTGGCCACATCTGTAGTATTCCATCTAATTCTGGTCACTGATCCTCAGGAGGGAGGTGCATGAACTGGAGAGAGTTCAGAGAAGGGCAACAAAGTTAATAAAGGGACTGGAGGACCTCAGTTATGAGGTACTACTACAAGCACTTAACCTTTTTTCTCTGGAGAAGAGGGAGGATAGCAATATGATAGCAATATGCAAATACCTCAATGGTGATATTTGCATAGGGATAAAACTATTCAGTCTCAGGGAGTGTAAGAAGACCCGATGCCACTTGACGAAACTGGAGGAGAAGCGGTATAACCTTAAAGTGCATAAGGGGTTTTTCACTGTCAAGGTGTAAGAATGTGGAATTCACTTCCACAAATGGTGGTGTCAGCAGGAGGTTTTGATAGTTTTTTTTTTAAAAAAACTCTTGGACGTGTATCTTAGCGAGCACAGTATACAGGGATATGGGAAATGATTATGAACACATACACCTACACAGGATGAACTGGTGTCTTTGTTCAACCTTACCAACTATGTAACATACAGTTTAATTCTGTGTAATTTGAATACTATAATAATGTCACTATAATACTTCTCTCTCCCCTCCACCCCACTATTCTCCATAGAAATGGAAAACATTGAACCTGTTTGTACAAAGTTTTTTTTTTCTTGTTTTTTTACTCAAATCTTTGCATACAAATACAAAAATACTAGTAACCATACATCGGAAAATACCCAAAATGGCACCATAGCGCTTGAGTCAGTTGTATTGCTTGTAAGTATCTCACTATATATAGGTAGCCTAAGAGGCTTTTTTGAGTGGTCTGCTAAATACAGAGGGGTTGCTTTACTAAAACTGGAGTGCACAAAATCTGGTGCAGCTGTGCATGGCAGCCAATCAGCTTCTACCTTCAGCTTGTTCAATGAAGCTTTGGCAGAAAAAAAAACCTGGAAGCTGATTGGTTTATATACAGAGCTGCACCAGATTTTGCACTTTCCAGTTTTGATAAATCAACCCACAGTCTGGATTATCAACATTGGCATCCAAAACAGCACATATTAGGATCATTTCATTTTTGTATAGAAGATTTTCTTGATGCAGTGTGTAACGGAACCGCGACCCCACAGTGCGCTTGTGTGCTTCCGCCAGAATACCACTTCTTTCAGTCTTGAACATAGGTATCAGATATTCTAGCCGCCCCCATACAAAATTAGCTGAGATTAGCTTGTATAAGATCTGGAACATTTATTGAACAAACTCACACGGACTATATACCACACACAGGTCAGGTGAGCCAGATTACATTATCCTATGCAAATGACATTGTATACAGAAACATAATTAACCTGAGCTATTTACCTAGCCATCTGGACAGAAACAATAGGTGAGTTAATTAACAATGGGACAGACATGCTTAGCAGAAAACACATCACACCTCAATACACAAACAATAGCAAAACCACCAGTAACAGACTGTCCATCTCTTACATTGAAGAGCATGGAACAGAGGCCAATGTGACCAGCTCTTTCAATGAACATGTTCAGAATCAAACAGACCAGGAATAGTCTTCATATATTTCTTAAGAGATATTGTTGATAAATATTACTGTCCCATTTGAAGTAATCCAAACCATATTCTCAGTATCCATTAGGTAGCTGTCCATCATTTTCTTGGTCACCCTGTGCCCCTAATAAACACAGAGTGACTTACACATAAGAGGGGCCTAGGGAGCGGAGAGAGGGATTTATCAACCTCTCTAAGGTAAGCTGGGTTCCACGGGCCCCCCAAACCAAAGTGACTCCCGTCACCCCGGGCCCCCCAACCAAAGTGACTCCCGTCACACCGGGCCCCCCAAACCAAAGTGACTCCCGTCACACCGGGCCCCCGAAACCAAAGTGACTCCCGTCACACAGTAGTCTTAACATGGTTAATATTGTGACAAAATGTAAATATGATTCTATGGGAGGGCTGTTTCTGCTGATGACAAACAGGGAAAAGCCATCTCTTTGTACCTGTCATCTGTAGGCACAGACGTACATCTACTAATGGTAAATCTGGCTGGGTTATAAGATGCATTTTTTTTTGTTTAACAGGGACCAACATGCATCGATGTCCTACCAGACAGTGTTACTCAGAAGGTGGAACGTGTTTATGTCGTGGAAAAGTCAAACGTTGGTCATAACCTGAAAGAAAACAGTGACAAGCAACCAGAAGTGATGTATTCCACCATCCAGAGACCTTCAAATACTACCACTACAGAAGCCTCTGGTGACATGTACTTTGCTGAAAGCATTGAAAATGAAAGCCCTCTTAATCAAACAGAAGAGATTCTATACAAAGCACAGTCACCCACCTACCTAGAGTTCTTCAATGAGAACTACATTGTGACTTCAGATGACTCATATGAGGAGAGTTTTGGATACAGACCTCAGATAGGATCCTCCCAGTTATATCAATCTTCTTGTGAGGATCCAAGTGGTCACTCACAGGATACAGTCTTGGAGTCAGGACATCATTTAAGTCTTTCTGCCATTGAAAATGAGCCAGTGAGTCCAACGTCTGTAAACTCTACTTCATTCATACTCAAAGATTGATGGATTCCGCCATACTTTGCAACAGGAACGATCATGTCTGTGCAGCTAATTCAATTCTTTGGACATGGACATTCAGTACAGATACAGAACAAAATGAATTGCTGGCATTAAGGAAAATACTTCATACACTGATAGAAGAAATGTAAAAAACATGAGCTCTCTGTATTGTAAGGAAAAAAAAAAGAGACTGGACTTGCACTATTGATGAAAAGACTTTTAGTGCTCTGAGATATTACTACCTGTGTTCTCAGGTATTTTTACTGCCCTTTATCTTATTAAAAAGCAATTTTGTGAATCCAACCCCAGATTTAGGAGCATTGGAAGCGCAACACACCATGCTGCTGTACTTCGAATGAAGATCACACAAAAAGGGGGCTGTTTGATGTAGTAGAATGCGCATCATACCGCCCCCTACTGCCGGCTCACTAGAACCTGGAACAGAGAGCTTACTTCACAGGAAACCACTGTGGTTTACTGTGTGGGAAGTGTGAACTAGTCCTTATGTGTGAGGTGTGTTACTTTCACCAGGTGAAAACAGAAGGCAAAAAGCCTAAAAAAAAAGAAAACAAATGCAGCCACCACATCTAATGAGTGGTAAGCTTCAATATATTACATTTTTGGTTTAACCACTGGCTGATTGCTCACAGTAATATTACTGCGGCAGTGCGGCTCCCCTGGGTCCAGTCACTTAGCACTACGTAACTGGAGGGGAAGGGGTTTCGGCGGCGTGCTCCCACTGTGTTTAGACACAGCGGGAGTCGGGCCGGGGGGAGGCCTTCCTCCCCCAATCGTCCGGGAAACGGAGAGAAGATCCGCCTGCTTATGTAAACAAAGCAGGCGGATCTTGTCAGCGTCAGGCAGGAAGAGATCAGTAGATTCAGCATAGCTGAAACTGCGATCTCTGTCTCTGTCACAGGACCCCCTCCCCCCAGTCAGTAAGCATTAGGCATACATTTAACCCCTTGATCACCCCAGTATTAACTCCTTCCCTGCCAGTGTCATTATTACAGTAACAGTGCATATTTTTAGCACTGATTACTGTAGTAATGTCACTGGTCCCCCCCAAAAGTGTCAAAAATGTCAGTTATGGGTCCGATCTGTGCACCGCAATGTCGCAGTCCCGCAAAAAATCGCAGATCGCCGCCATTACTAGTAAAAAAAAAAAAAATGACAAATCTTTCCCGTAGTTAGTAGACACAATAACTTTTGCGCAAACCAATCAAAATAAGCTTATTGCGATTTTTTTTTTCACCAAAAATATGTAGCAGAGAACAAATTGGCCGAAAATGTTAAAACCTTTAGATTTTTACATTTTTTTTTTGACAATGTCATATAGAAGAATGTGAAAAATATTGTTTTTTTTTTATTTCAAAATTGTCATTTTTTTTTGTTTATAGCGCAAAAAATAAAAATCGCACAAGTAACCAAATACCACCAAAAGAAAGCTCTATTTGTGGGAAAAAAAGGACGTAAATTTTGTTTGGGTACAGCGTCGCACAACCGCGCAATTGTCCATTAAAATAACGCAGTGCTAAATTACAAAATAGGGCCTGGTCAGAAAGGTGGCAAATCTTTCCAGAGCTAAAGTGGTTAATATTGCTTTAATCTCTTCTGAGACTTATAGATTTTACTTTCAAATATCCTGGCTGTGTTTCATGCCAGAAAATAGCCCCTCATTAGCCCCAATTGGTTAATTTTTTTTTTTTTTCTCTATAAAAAACAAAAAGACAGTGGAGGGAAAAAAAAGCTTAAAAAATTAAATGATTTAACCCTTTGCCACTTATTGTACAAATTGATGTGGCTTCAATAAAGTGAGTCATCTTCCATGGGGTTGCATATTTGCCTACATATTTTTGTGCTGGGAGTGCGCCGCATGGTGCGCTTCCAGCACAGAGATTGGGCTTACACCAAGAGCCCCAGATCTTGTACCAAGAATAGGGAACTAAAAGGCCTGGTTTCCGATCACCTGATTGTTGTGATAGCCTCTGATTGGCTATCACAGTGATCAGTCGCATTAGAGCCTGCCTTTGTGTTTTCTCCTCTGAATGGAGAGAAAGATACATTATATATCTTTTCCTCCATGCTGAAGGAGAAAAATGTAAAACAAAAGTGTGCGTAAAAAAATAAAAATAAAGTAAAAATAGCGGCTGGATCAGGGTGTGATCTAGGTAAGTGTCATGGTCGACGGCTAGTGTATTTTAGGTTGGATATTAAAAAAAAAAAAAACATTTTAAAATTGTAATTTAGGTAAGATAAAAAAGCAAAATCCGCACTATTTTTTCTGGGCCCTACTACAGGTACAGACAACAAATAACATATACATGTGGTATCGCTGCGATCATCAGAAGAATAATTTATTTTGGGTTGTTGTTTGGTGGTAGGTTATGGTAATAGCAAGAATATACATCTAAATAAAAAAATATATATTTTTCTTACTATTTTGGGACAGTTTTCCTTTGATAGAAAAAAAGTAGACATCAATTACCATTTACCACCAAATGAAAATCTAATTTGTCCTGAAAAAAAACAATATAATCCACTAAGTAGTTGCGATGATATGTACACTTTTACTAACACATTGCAAAGCGGCAAAATTGTGTTCAGGTGTTAGGATTTGTATTACCCTCAGTCATGAAGGGTTTTTAATGTTTATTTTTTTCTAATTTTTTAAACAACATTTTATATTTTTTTATGTATGTGTGGTATTATTGAGAAGTGTTTATTGCTGTTGTAAAGAGTATCTTGATAAATTTTGTTATATGTATACAATGACAATGTATATCTTATGAGGGGGTAAAGTGAAAGTCAACAAATGAAAAATACAAAAAAAAAGGAAAGTAAAATACAAAAACACTAAATTGACCGTACTGAATAAAACCCCCCCAACCCGCCCCTCTCCTACCAAAAGAAAAAAGAAAAACACACCCTCTAAAAAAAATAAAGATTTTTGTTGGACAAATTTCTCCAAATAAACTTAATGACCTGTGTGCAGAGGATTTCAGCTAAGACAGCGGGGGCCAGCAAAAGGGACATTTTAGAATAAAATGTAAGCAACACCCCTTAAGCTATTTTTTTACAAAAAGTTTTACCTAAACTTATGCTTTAAAGAAAACTTCCACTGAGAAGAATACGAAGGCCATCATTCTGACCACTTTTTTTTAGTTTTCTGGCTGCTTCTGAAATTCATATTTTCCAAATCACTGACCCGCATTAAAACTTAAATACAGAAGGGTTGAATTACTAAAGACAAAAAAAACTGCTCACTTCGCATGGGAATTTTTCCTTAGTTTAGTGAATAAAGTGAAGCTTTGTGGCCTTTCACCATCCAATAACGTGCAAGCACGTAGTTGGGTATTCTTTCCAAAGTGAATTTTACACAACAAAATCCTAATTTACAATAATTCAATAATTAAATCCTAATTTATAATAATTCGACAGGTGAGTCTAATAATTCAACGACAGGTGAGTCTAATTATTCATTAAACAGGTGTCGAGCAGACAGTTGATTATAAAAGGGCATTACTTAACAAAGAAAACCCCTTCCCATTTTATGCCGTCAGCAATGGTACCACATGGAAGAGAAATGTCACAAGGCCTGAGAAAGAAAATGTATTTACACAAGAAAGGTGAGAGCTACAAGATGATCAGCAAAGCTTTACTTAGTCATAAGTATAGTATGGATTTTGGGGGACCCCAGGTTTTTCTTACAATTTTGGCATAGTATACATTGGGGAGGACCCCCCACTGTTTTTTTTTCAGAATTTTTAACTGCCGGCATGTTTTTTTTACATTAAGCTGTTAGCGGGGAACCCTCTGACAGCTGATAAATCATACGTTGTTAAGGACGCATCGGCCGGCTTCCCTGCCAGCTCCTTAAATACCAGCTATTGGAAGAACCCCCCATGCAGTAACTGACAAAATACTGCATGTGATACCGCCAGCAAAACCCTGGTGATAAATATCAAATCTTTATACTTTCTGTTCCGTTTGTGAATTGAGCTTACCATGTTTTTTCTTTTTTGCAATATTTATTGGCACATTTTTCATTAAATACCGCATAATTGTTATTTTTTTGTGTGAATACACATTTGTTTTTTTTACCACATGCAAAATTTATACAAATGAGCATTATCGCATGTGGTAACAGTTAGTGAATTGACCTCATGGTCTCAATGATCGGGTGCCACTCTTTCCTGTCATGGCACACACCACAAGATCTGTAAGTAAGCCTTCTTGGGCTTTTTGGCAGCAGGCTACTGTTTCCCAAACTTGCAAGGCTGCCATCTGGTCTTCTGTTCTCTGAAAGTTACCAGGTGAATGTTAAGACTTCATTTGAGGAAAGCTTTGAGCACAAGGTCCGTCAGGGAGCTCCTTGAGCTGCAGGCAGTTCCCAGTTGATTTTTGTTAGCCTTTTAGCATTTTGTTTGGACAGCTTTTGAAAGTTGTAACAGTATACAACTTCCTGTGTCCCTAAATGGACAAAGAAGGAAATAGGATTTTTGTACCCGCCATAAAATTTTTTTCTTAGAATTCATTGAGAGTCACAGATACCACCACCCCTCTGTGTTTATGATCATGCTCTTAGTACTGCTTTGCTACAAATCTGAGGCACGCTCAAAGTTGGCAGGGTTATCCTGGACTGGGGTATAATTCTTTGCCAGCTTCCATCCCTCTTGTAGAAGGCTATATAACCTAAGAGTGTATGGCTTGTGTCCCACAGTAGGGTCCAAGAAAAGGATTATATAGAGAACATATAACTTAAATTTGTATCCTCATGCGATTATAAGGCTCAGCTCAGAAAGCAATAAAGATAGAGGTCTTCTTTATTTTCACCCACAGAACTTTAATTTTTAAATCTCATTGGAGCTAAAATTTACGATCACTTTTTATAAAATAAGGATCCTTATTCTGGTGCTTTTTGAATTGTTCATTTTAGCTCAAGCTATATGGCCAAAAGTTTTTGTCCATTACATATATGGTCATGTGAAAAGTACATTACATGGAAATTCTTTGACTTTTCTAAAAAATTGAACATGTAAACATTAGATCTTCATTTAAACAGTGCCTAGAGACAAAGAAAATATACTTGCATATAAACACAAGAAAAAATTGGCTTTTCCATAATTGATTTAATATATCAATAGATGCAATGCTGTACTGTGGAAATAATAAGCACATCTTAGCCTTAGAAGCTAGCATTGCCCCCGTTACCTTAAATTACTTTTTGCAGATGTTTTTCATAAATTTCCACCAGTCTCTTAAATTGACTCCATGCAAATTTCTCAGTTATAAGATTACAAGTTTCACAGTTTGTGTGGTTTTCCCTGCATAATCTGCCAATTCGCAAACCCCTACAACATATCAACAGGATTCAAATCAGGGCTTTGAATAGGTGAGCCCATAAGACTATTTTTTTTTTTTTAGCTTGGTGGATTTGCTATTATGTTTCAGGATATTATCGTGTTAAAAGATCCATTTCTGGTTAACCTTAACTTTTAAACAGATGATTTCAAATTCTCATCGAGCACACTTTGCTATGACGCAGAATTCATAGCTGACTAAATGACTTCAAGCAAGTCCAGGCCTTAAAGCAGTAACGTAACCCCAAACTAACATTTAAACCACCATGCTTTACAGTTGGTATAATGTTCTTCTTGAAATGCAGTTTTTAGTTTGCACCGAAAATGTCTATTGTTACTGTGATCACAACAAATATCTTTGTTTCATCAATCCAAGTTCCAGACGGTCCTGTTCCATTACCCTTTTTGGACAGCAAAAGCTTTTCCCTGGCACAACTCCCATGCAGGTTAAATGGTGCAGTCAAGAATACCCCATAGGTAACAAAAAACTAACCAGCTTTAAACATCTTCCTAATGTACCTTCCATACCTTTAGGCCATTTGTGCCCACTATAGTCGGTTTAAAAAAACCCCCAATATTCAGCATAACTCGGTCTTGTCTGATGCTAGGATGAGCCAGTCATTGGAAGCTAGTCCCCAGCATCACAATAGCGAGCACTGCTCACTTTTGTGGTGCTGGGTGTCCAATGGCTGGGCTGATTCTGGCAATAGGATAAGATGGAGCGATATGGCATATTGGGAGTTTTTCAGGCAGACTACAGTGGGGGCATATGTGGTCTTCAGGTATAGCAGATACATTAACCACTTGCCACCCGGCCACAGTATATTTATTGGATCAAGTACATGTAACATCATCGAGCCTGTTCCGGGCTAGGGGCACGCGCATGCCATGTCACTGGCTACAGCAGGATTTGGTCAGAAGTTCCCGGCCATTATTTATGGCTGAGATTTGCCGAATCAGCTGTAGCCAATCTCAGGGCTCTGAACACAGATCAGCGATCTGGCAATTTCTTTTGCCAAAAAAAAAAGCCAGATCAGTTTGTAAAAGCAGTACATAGTACACTTGTTAGGCACACTGTTAACCCATTGTTTGCCCCTTGATGTTAATCACTCCCCAGCCAGTGTCATTGGTAATGTGTTAGTATACAGTATAAGTGTCACTATAGAGGTCTGTGTCAGTTAGTGTACCTCCCAGCGAGGGTCAGTTGGCGCCAGATTGCCTGCCTCACTATAACAGTGCCGCTATAAGTCACTGATCACCGCCATTACCCGTATAGTGTCAAAGCTCTGTAAATTCCACTATATATACACAATCGTTTGTAGACACTATAACACAAATTAAGATTTTATTTTTTGCCAAAGACATGTAGCAGAATGCATTTTGCATTAAAATTTATGAAGAAATTAGATTTTTTTAATTGGATATGTTTTATAACAGAAAGTAAAGAAAATGGATTTTGACTTACCATTAAATCCATTTCTCTGATGTTCATTGGCGGACACAGCTTCAAATTTTCTTAACCGTTGGGTTATACTGCCTCCTACAGGACTAGGACACTAGGCAGAAAAACAAGTCTGGCTACGCCTATGGGCATTCTCAGAGGGTATACTCCCTCTCTCTGCTATAGGCACTAAGTTTAGTTACAAGCAGTGTCAGAAGAATTACAACTCCACAGAGGGTTGGGTGCTGTGTCCGTTGAACATCAGAGAAATGGATTTTACGGTAAGTCAAAAATCCCATTTTCTCTTTCATTCATTGACGGACACAGCTTTAGATCTTCATACCCGTTGGGACGTCCCAAAGCAGTGTTAAACTTGAGTGTTGGGAACAGTGAAAAAAATTCCCAAGGCTAAGCCGTAGCCAACCAGACAACAGAATCTCAACCAAAACAACTGGAGCCCACCTGAAAAAAACAATACACCCTTGAAGAGGATCAGGTCCTCTAAGCAGCAGCCTGCAAAACCTTGCAGCCAAAAGAAGCATCCACAGATGCCAACACATCCACTTTATAAAACTTTGTGAAAGTGTGCACCAACGACCAGTAGGCCGCCTTGCAAACCTGAGTAACTGACGCCTCATGACTGAAAGCCCAGGAGACATTAAGCACCCGAGTAGAGTGCGCCTTACCAGGGAAAGGAGGAACCTGATCCTTGATGGAATAGGCCTGAATCACTGTCTGTCTGATCCATACGGAAATGGTCGCAGAGGAAGCGGACAAGCCTTTACAAGTCTCATCTGTGAGCACAAAGAGAGAGTCTGATTTCCTAAAAGACTCCGTAGCTGTCAGGTACACCCTAATTGCCCGGACCACATCCAAGGCATGCAAGGAAATTTCCTTCAGATGTTTAGGCCTGGGAAACGGGGACGGCAACACAATGTCTTCATTCAATTGAAAATCAGAGACAACCTTTGGAAGGAATGACGGACGAGGGTGAAGAACCACCAGGTAAGGTGAACGACAGGATAACGCCGCCAGTTCCGACACCCTGCGCGCAGAGACGATAGCCACCAAAAAAGCCTGGGACAGCATAAGCAGGGGAATCTCCCGAAGATTCTCAAAGGGAGGCTTCTGGAGGACCGAAAGCACCAAATTGAGGTCCCAAGGCGGCATCGGAGCCCGCACTGGAGGAACAAAATGTCGGACACCCTAAAGAAAGGTACGCACCAGGGAGTGTGTGGCCAAAAGTCGTTGGAAGAAGACCGCCAAAGCCGACACCTGGCTTTTAAGGGTCCTCAAGGCCAATTTCTGTTCAACCCCCCGTTGAAGGAAGGTCAAGATCCGAGCCACCAAGAAGGAGCACTCCACGCAATGTACGTCCCCCATATACGATGGAAGATACTCCTAGAAGTAGAATTCCTAGCTCTTAACAGTGTAGGAATCACCGACCCAGATTAACCTCTATCCTTCAGCACCTGGAGTTAAAACAGCTAAGCCGTCAAAGTCAGCGACTGTAAAGCAGGAAGGAAGATGGGTCCTTAGGACAGCAGATCCTCCCTGAGAGGAAGCTTCCAAGGAACGTCGGTGACCAGCTGCACCAGATAGACATACCAAGCATGGCGAGGCCAGTCCGGAGCCACAAAGATGACTGGAATCCCTTTTGCCTCGATCCTGCGTGGAAGTCTTGGCAGAAGCTTGAGAGGAGGGAAGTCATAAATCAGCTGATACTGACTCCCATGGGGCCACCAACGCATCTGTGGCGTCCACCAAAGAATCCCTTGACCGAGCCACAAACCTCTACACCTTTCTGTTGAGCCGAGACGACAACAGATCTACCTCGGGGGTGCCCCACCGGAGACAACTGATAAAACATCTACGGATGAAGGGACCCCTCCCCTTAGTCCAACGCCTGCCGACTGAGGTAATCAGCCTGCCAGTTTTTCATCCCAAAAATATGTACGGCGGAGAGGGCTGAACGAACCGTTCTGCCCACGTAGATTCGGAGGGTCCCGCAGCCTGTGAGAGTGGGTACTGTGGTGACACTCGCTCTGAATGTTCCATTGAGCAACCTAGGACCACTAGAATTTGCACAACATTTTTGCCCAAAAACGGCTGTAATATGTCCCACCACTTTAAATGTAGCACTACAGGTCCCAGCTAATGCTACAGCAGAAAGAAGGGATCGCATACACCCCTGGAGACTCCCCACACTGCACAGAGTGAGAGCCAGCAGCATCAGTCAGCCTGCTCCATGCCGTTCTGAAAGAAGGTGGAACGGCCCTGTCACCACTAGAAGCCCTCGCCACACACCGCTCCTGTGGCTACAAGAAAATGGCCGCCCATTGACTTCTATGGGAGCCTCCACAAACATGGCTGCAGAGTACAGTGTAATGAGCTACAACAAAATGGCGGCGCCACAGGGCGGGAGCGTAGTACACTAGACCCCAGGGCCTTTTGCAGGTATGCTAGATAAAAAGGGGAGGCTTACCAGGGACCCCCCACCATGACAAAAAAACATGCTATTTGTAGCAGGAACCGCTGCATTGCGCTCCAAGCTACAGCTCCCATACACAGCCCTCGCCACCATAACTTTTGTTAACCCTTTTTCCAACTAGTATTCTACTCCTAGGAATAGCAGCATAACCCAATGGTCAATGAAGATATGAAGCAGTGTCCGACAATGAACGAAAGAGAAAAATTATATAATTTTCATTGGATAAAGTGTTGCATGACCGCCCAATTGCCAGTTAAAGTAGCACAGCGCTGAACAGCAAAAAAATATGGTCTGGTCATGAAGGGGGTAAAACCTTCCGGAGGTCAAGTGGTTAATGAAGTGTTTTAAAAGCTGCTTAGTTTATTGTTACCGGGGGCTTCTTGAATGCATAGGCTATATCAGTGATGGCAAACCTTTTTGAGCCCGAGTGCCCAAACTGCAACACAAAACCAACTTATCTATTTCAAAGTGCCAGTGGGTTTCAAAGTGCCAGAGGGAAAGCAAGGGCTGCTGCATATGCATCCCAATCCAGCTGCTCACCTTTGCATCCCAAAGCCCCCCCCCCCTTTGGTTACTTCTACATGACCTCCTCTGCTCACTATTGCACCTCCACAAAGCTGCTGATCTCTGCACAGTCTCTTTGCCCACCTTTGCACCCCACCATACTGCTCACCTTTGCACTCCAAATGGTTAACCCCCCCCCCCTTTCCATCTGCTCACTGCTGACCCAGTATTACAGAAATCTGAATTTTTCTTTAAAGCCCGTGGTGTGTGAACACACTCAAAAGACTTACACCTGGTGCATAAAAAGTGCACACACGCAAATGTGAAGAACACAAAAACTGCACAGGGTGTGCAAATGGTCTGGCCTCTGAAGAGGTTGGACCTATACCTTGATCCCCCCGGGGCACAAGACTCCTGACAGGGACTGAGGTACTTCCAATGGCTTGCCTGGCCGAAACCAGGCAAACCCCGTTCTCTAGGGGGACTGCCGAAACAGCCCACCCCAAGTACTAGGTGGAGCTCCCCCGAAGGGAGACCCCATGAGAGAGGGCAAACTAAGCCAGAAGGCCATGTCCACCCCCTCCCAAGACGTTCAAGGCAGGCCCGAAGACCCACACCGTACTTGTCGTGCAGGAAGAAAAAGAGTGATAGTGAAGTGACACATGCCAAATAAAACACACACAAACAAAAAGGTGGGGGAAGGGAAGTGGAGAAAGTGCTAGGTGCCAATGTGCAATACAAAGGCAGGCCTTTCGGCCGGAATAAAAAATTCCTCCGGTCTAAGCCAAAAGACCTGGCCCAAGAGGCAGAAAAAGTGTGTATGGGGCAGTGACCAAGGTGCCGAAAAACTCAAGGCGAGCTGCCCCACAGGTGAGAATTAAGGCACCCCAGGGGCACGTACACCACTGGCTTTTTCGGTCTCGGCCCCCGGCCAGACCCAGTGTAGCACATCCTACCAGGAGGCATCAGAACTTTAGACAGCTTAGGGAGAACCTGCCTTCAACTGGGGACAAGCCTTTTGCAAGGCCAGATTCAACCCAGGAGGAAAAGCTCTCCCACCGCCATCCGCCATTCCTTACCAATCACATCCAGGAGCAACACTAACTGGCCATGGAAATCCAGCTTTCTCGCTCCCTTCAAACTGATAGGGGCGGACCCATTCAAATCAGAAGGCAGCATCCCATCCGGCTTTCTCTGACAGTGCCTACTTCCTGGTCCCCCAGTTACGCCCAGGGCGCCCCGGTCCATTTCAGCCCCTGTGATACTGACCATCAAGGTCCATACTAACTGATAAGAACAGATACTACACTTGATCTTAGCCAAAAGGCCGAGAAGCGATTACAGAAACCTGAATGCTGTACCTGATGGAACATCCAGCATGGCAGTGGCAAGCAGATCTCAAGCCTCAAGCATCCACTTCTCTGCCACCATTCAGGAGATGATGGTGGGTGGAAACTGGGGAAGGAGTTGGATTTGCATATGGCCGCTCGTGTGATTTACATATGAATGCTGCACAATTTATAAATAAATAGTGCTGTTTACATGGGAATGTCACGCTATTTGCACATGAATGCTTTGCTATTTTTTTTATGAATCAGCTGTACACACTGTAGCATCACTGGGCAGAAATAGTAACAGGTTCAGGGTCGGGAGGAAAATTACAGGATGCTGCACTGTCTCTCCTTCTAGCAACTGAAAGCTGGCAGGGGAGAGAGGACAATTTGGTTGGTAAGCAGACTGGTTGGCAAATTGAACTGGGAATTTTATCTTTGTTTGTTTCATGTGCGTTGCCCTTCCATGTGTTCTTTGCTATGAAGGCCAGTTATAGGTGGGGGCAGAGGCCATTTTCTTTGTTGTATATGTGTACTGGTGAGTGGACATACTGGGTGCCTTTGCTGTAATACTATCAGCTGGGCTTCCATTATGCCCCCAATTACCTTTCAGGAGGGATGGGCCACCTCCAGGCACACCTGCCCCCTATCTATCCATTAGCTTGCATGTGCTCCCACTGTGGAGACTCTTTAAAATTCATTAGAGTTAGGACTGCAGGTAACAGGGAGCCTTGACGTGGCCCTGCAGCTTTCACATGCGTTTGCAAATGTGTGCTAACTAAACCCCTGTATTGACGCAAACTGTTAGACAGGCCAATTTGGTTGGTAAGCAGACTGGTTGGCAAATTGAACTGGGAATTTTATCTTTGTTTCATGTGCGTTGCCCTTCTATGTGTTCTTTGCTATGAAGGCCAGTTATAGGTGGGGGCAGAGGCCATTTTCTTTGTTGTATATGTGTACTGGTGAGTGGACATACTGGGTGCCTTTGCTGTAATACTATCAGCTGGGCTTCCATTATGCCCCCAATTACCTTTCAGGAGGGATGGGCCACCTCCAGGCTCACCTGCCCCCTATCTATCCATTAGCTTGCATGTGCTCCCACTGTGGAGACTCTTTAAAATTCATTAGAGTTAGGACTGCAGGTAACAGGGAGCCTTGACGTGGCCCTGCAGCTTTCACATGCGTTTGCAAATGTGTGCTAACTAAACCCCTGTATTGACGCAAACTGTTAGACAGGCCAATTTGGTTGGTAAGCAGACTGGTTGGCAAATTGAACTGGGAATTTTATCTTTGTTTGTTTCGAGAGAGGAGAAGAAGCCGGCCTTCACCTCCTGGAAGGAGAGAGACAGTACAGCGTCCTGTATTTTCCTCCCTTCCCACAACATCGATCCCCCTGTGTACCCTCATGTCAGTGGCCCTGAGCTGAGTATCTGATAAGTGTGGAGGGCATATGCTGAGATCATAAAGTCAGCGTCAGGCTGCAGGTGAAACCAGCATATTAGAATCTCACCCAACGTTCATTGTCGGTGTGACCTTGCAACCAGGCAGCACCACCTTGTCTCATCCACGCCCATCCCTAGTTTTATGGGGGGGGGGTGCGGGCAGGGTGGAGGAGATACACCTTGTAAAGGATGTCCGGCCAGTGTGCGCTCTTTTTTCTCGCATGCCCACAGAGAGGGCTCTGCGTGCCAGCTCACTGGCCTATTATATAAATATATATATATATATATATATATATATTTTTTTTTTTTTTTTTCAAAGATGAACCAACCTTTCAAATAAAGTGAAGACTCTAACTGGCCAGTGCTAGATAAATTAGCAAGCCATCTATGCCACTAGTATGTTGTTTGCCTTACAATGGATCCAATGGAACTATTGATTTCAAATAATTTGGCAACCTTTTTATATCCCTTGCCATTCTCATAGGCATCCACGACCTTACTTCTGAGGGCCTTAGAAAAATGGATTTTTGTAAGATCTTACCGTAAAATCCTTTTCTCTTAAGCTCATTGACAGACGTAGTCTTCTTGATTCTCAAGAGCTGGGTTATGTTGTCTCCGCAGGAGTAGGACTAGGCAGAAAGACAAAACGTTCTGGCTCCACCTTAGGGGCAGTCCCTGAGGGTATATCCTCCCTCTCTCTGCTACAGGGAATCAGTTCTGTTTTAAAGCAGTACAGAGAATTTAACCCAACCCAACTCAATGATAGAGGGGCGGGTACTACGTCTGTCAATGAGCTTAAGAGAAAAGGATTTTACGGTAAGATCTTACAAAAATCCATTTTTCTCTATCGCTCATTGACAGACGTAGTCTTCTTGATTCTCAAGAGCTGGGACATCCAGAAGCAGTGCCACAAATGAGGGGTGGGATTGACAAAATCAAATCCAATCTAGAAGGCCCAACCGGTGCCAAACTAGAAGTTTTAAAGGCTCATTATAAACAAAGAATGAGACTAAAGAAAAATTTTCCAACGGAAAAAACCCTCGAGGTAGACCACTGGTCTCCTCAAATTGCGGCCTGCAAAACCTTGCGGCCAAACGAGGCATCAGACGATGCCATTACATCAACTTTATAATGTTTAGTAAAGGTATGCACCGACGACCAGGTAGCCGCCTTGCACACCTGGACCACTGACGCCTGATGGTGAAAGGCCCATGACGCACTAAGTGCCCGAGTGGAGTGCGCCTTAACAGGGAACGGGGGCTCCCGACCCTTAATAGAATAAGCCTGTACTACCGTCTGTCTGATCCATCTGGAAATGGTCGCGGCAGATGCAGGCAACCCCTTTTTGGGTCCATCTGGGATCACAAAAAGTGAATCCGTTTTGCGAAACGAGTGTCGTTTTCAAGTATACCCTGATCGCCCGGACCACATCCAAGGAGTGTAAAGCAAACTCCCGAGGATGACTGGGCTTAGGACACAGGGAAGGTAATACAATTTCTTCATTCAGATGAAATTCTGAAACCACTTTTGGTAGGAAGGATGGATTCGGACGAAGAACCACCTTATCTCTATGAACCACCAGATATGGTGAACGACAAGATAATGCGGCCAGTTCTGACACCCTGCGTGCAGAAGTAATAGCCACCAAGAAGGCCACCTTCTGGGACAACGTGGGTAGAGGAATCTCCCTAATATCTTCAACATCCAGCCCGTCGCCCGGCCCCGCATACTTACTTGAATATGTCGCGGCCGACCAAGCGCAATGCCATGGTCTGCGCGCGCTCGTAGGCCGGCTGGGGTGACCACAAGTGTCGCCCAGTCCGGCATTTTTGCTTGAAGATCTCACAGGAAAAAACACTGGAGAAAACTACCTAAAAAATGTCTTTTTCTTAAAGAAAAAAAGTCTTGCCAGGACCAAAAGATCCCAGCAAGGAACTTAGGTCCTTACTCCTGACTAGACAGAAAAAAACTGATTCCCTGTAGCAGAGAGAGGGAGGATATACCCTCAGGGACTGCCCCTAAGGTGGAGCCAGAACGTTTTGTCTTTCTGCCTAGTCCTACTCCTGCGGAGACAACATAACCCAGCTCTTGAGAATCAAGAAGACTACGTCTGTCAATGAGCGATAGAGAAAGCTATTTTGATCCTGACCTGGTGACACCTCACACCAGACCCTAGACATCTGAGGTTTAAATAAGACAGGTTCCACCTACCTTCCTACCACCTAAGGAGGTTTTAATCATTGGCACCTAATCTGGAATACCGGATTGTGATGTGGTGGTAAATGTAGGGGCTTAGCTTTTCCAGGTTAGAGAAGAACTGAATGAGGGCCCATTGGGAGGCACAATGGACACCCATTAATCTTAGATACACCAGTACCACAATCCAGAATCAACTGATATTTAGATCACAAAAGGGTTTGAACTGCAGTTCATGAACTTGGGACTATGGGCACAACTTCAACAGATCAGTAGATAAAATACATTTTACTGGTTTGATACAAAATCTACAATAAAACACAGCTACATTTAAAAACACAGTAGCATTGAGCAACATTTGTAGATAGTGGTGGTGGTCCAAAATTGATAGATGTACAAATAACCCAAACAGTATAGGGTTTTATCATCCCTTACATAAACCTAGACATGTTTCCTGTTTGCTGCTTCCTCAGGAGCAAAAGTGCTAACATAGAATCGCTACACTAACGATCAGTCAGGGACAGTATCCCAAATGTGCCAGCCACATCCAATATCAGACAAGGGAACAATGTGTCTAAATGCACAAACATGCGTCACTTTATGATATAGAAAAAAGGTTAGCAGGTAAGTAAAGTATGAAGACTAAAAAAGAGAATATGTCACTAGACTCCACAATGTCCTAAACAAAAGCATCTACTATGATTCAATAACCCAAGCAGAGATAAATGTAGACAAGTCTGTGCGTTTCAATCAACATGCGGAAGACCCCTTTATAGATCCAACAACAGACAGGTCAAATGAAAGTGGTCTGGGCTATGAGGACTTTGTGGGGGGTGGTCTGACTTTGTGGGGTCTCCCATCAAATCTTCCTAGCCCAGACCACTTTTATTTCACCTGTCTGTTGTTGGATCTATGAGGGTTTTTCCCCATGTTGATTGAAACGCAGACTTGTCTGCCATATATCTCTGCTTGGGTTATTGAATCATGGTGGATGCTTTTGTTTAGAACATTGTGGAGTCTAGTGACCTATTCTCTCTTTGGTCTACATACTTTTTTTTTACCTGCTGACCTATTTTCTATATAATAAAGTGCCTAGTGAATGTGCATTTAGATGCATTGCTCGCTTGTCTGATATTGGACGAGGCTGGCGCATTTGGGGTACGGTCCCTGACTGATCTTTAGTGTAGCAAATCTATGTTAGCACCTTTTGCTCCTGAGGAGGCAACATATGCGAAACCTGTCGAGGTTTATGTGAAGGGATGAGGGAACCCTCTACTGTGAGTTTTGTATCTATTTGAGCATATATTTGTACATACTTCTATCAATTTTGGACCACCAACCCTGCTCAATGCTACTGTGTTTTTAAATGTAGCTGCATTTTCATGTAGATTTATATCATGAACCCATAACATTTTGTTTTTTATCCAACTGTTGAAGTTGTGCCCAAAAAGTCAAACACTCTTGTGACCTAAATAACACCTTTCCCAGGGACAAACCTGCATTTTTCTTAAATTTACATTAGGAGAATGAATACACGTCAACTTTGTGTCATTTGGTAAAGTATACCCCTTTATCTGTAGGCTCTGTTTAAATAATGATGTAATGTTTCTCTGTTTAAATATGTTTAAAAAAGTCAACAATTTCAAGGTTTCAATGATGTACTTCATTTTTCCCATGACTGTATATTTGCTTGCTGAACATCCTATTACCAAACTATCAGCATTAATATGGATCCCCCGTCATGGGTATAACCGCCTCTGTTCTTCTTGGAAAGGCAATACATAAGAATTTGGTGAGTCTGTGGAAATGTGTGCCCATTCAGCCAAAAAAGAATTTGTGAAGTGTTCCAATTCATCCCAAGTTTTCTACAGAGGTCAGAGCATTGTGCAGGCCACTCAAGTTTCTTTACATCATACTCATCATACCATTATTTTATAGAGCGGATTTTGTGCACAAACTTTGAAAATATATCTAACTTTTTTAGTCCCCATACACACTGACACAAAATCATTGGGAAAAGATTAAAGCTGGCTGGACATAATTTTGAGGAAAACACTTAGGAAAAGTCTCAGAAAAATTAGTACCAAAATTCTCAGAACATTAGGATGTCATTTGAAAGACTTTGTTTGCTTTTAACATTTGATTTTGGAATAAATACATTTTAACGACCGTAAAACCACATACACTGGTAGAAAACTCGTTCATTTGCAAAAAAAACTGAAGTTTTGTAAAATCTTACTGTAAAATTCCTTTCTCCGAGTCCTCCGACAGTCGTCGCCCCCGCCCCTCTTTTGGGGTTTTCTTGTACACTTACTGCTATGCTACCAAACTGAATTGGGATGGCTACTGCGGGGGGGGGGGGGTATTGACCAGTGGGGCAGCCCCCATGGGTGTGTCTATGTTAAATGCTTTTGTTTTTAACAAGTCTTATGCCTAGCTACTCCTGTGGAGAGAAAGTCAATACCCATTGGTGAAGACTATATGAGGGGCGGCGACTGTCGAAGGACGTAAGAGAAATTTCCATCCTGCTCCTTCGAATCACTCTAAAACGAATGTTGATTTGACCCACAAAAACAAAACTTTTTGGAATATTTTATTGTCAAAAGGGACATGAAATGAGCTTCACCCACATCAAGTTCTTGATAAACATGGTCTTTTTGTTAAGATGAGAAATCCTGAAAGGAAACTTAATCGTAAACTGCTGGGCTTAATTTACCTAAGAGCTCAAGAAGAAATCTTAGATCAAAAATGTAATATATTTCAGCTGATCAGTCTTTAGATAAGTTTCCTTTTTTCTTTTTCACCCATTGATGCCGCCAGAAAAAGAACTTCTTGTCCTAAGGTGACAGCAATCACCTACCCTAGTGAATCTAAGGAGGAGCAGAGTTGTCAGGAAAGGATGTGTGTTGGAGCTATAGAACACCTCCCCCTTTCCATAATCTAGTGGGGAGGTGATCTGTAGTTCTAACAAACTTCCTGACATTATTTGACATGTTTGAGACAACACTGCAAAGTGCTCTGGTTTTTTGCCAGGAATAAAAGGTATTTTTGCACATATTGTACAGATATAACAAAACACTTTATATAGTATATTTAAAGTGATTCTAAAGGCAAACATTTTATTTTTTAAACATAAGAAACAGGTTATACCTACCCGTTCTGTGCAATAGTTTTGCACAGAGCAGACCAGGTCCTTCTCGCCTCGGTTCCCCAGCCAGAGATCCTGATCCCGTCTTCCTTCTGAGTGTCTCCAAAGCAACCCGCTTGCTATGGGGGCACTTGTGTGTGCTCACTCCCAGGTTCTGCTCTGTGTAACATACAGTGCAAGGCTCGGCCCTACCCCGGCTGTAATGGCTCCCGCTGCTGCATCTGAGCCAAGAGAGCCTTTGCTCTCATGCACATCGCTGGATCGAGATCGAGCTCAGGTATTTAGGGGGATTGGGGAGGAGCTGTTTGCAGGTGTTTTTTTTTTTTTTTAACCCTAATGCGTAGAATGCATTAGGGTAAAAAAAGCTTCTGCCTTTAAAACCACTTTAAGACCAATACAGAAGCAAACAGGAGAAGTTCCATATTAGGGTTACATATACTTTAACTGGCTTTAAAAAAAAAACTGCACTATAACACAAAAAGGTTCATTTTAAATTATCATACAATTTAATTGCATTTTATACATTGTTTCACACATGGAAACAGAGTTTCAATATCACGGTGTGCGCCAACCTTTTTTTCTTCTTCTTTGTTTTCCGGTAAGCAAATCGGACATACTTTGTGATGAAAGATTTACACTGTTTAGCACACACGTAATTCCTCATTTGCACAGATTCTAACAGTCCAGCTGGATGATATATACATACACTCAAGCCATTCAACATCATAAAATGTGAGCTTACATACGCGCAATGTAGTGACTTTGTCCATGCTAGTTATATACATATTTGCATATCTTCACCTTTTGGCTGGCAGAAGGGATCCAACACTTTGCTCTGCAAATGGTCAGATGAATTCCGTCAGCGAGAAAAAAGTTGAAATTCAGAACATTTCCATTCGATTTAAGATAGATATGTATAAACCCCCAAAAATAAAACAAAACAAAAAAAAAACAGAAAAGGTGCATGTGTCAAAGCCATCAGCCTCTTCCGACTAATTACATTGTATGAATATGTCTTGTGCAAATCTATTAAAACAAAACAAAAAAAAAAACATAAAAAAAAAAACATAAAAAAAAAAACACTGGCATTAAATAAAGACAAATAGACAGACATTGTTTTGTGCTAGATCTTCCTCTGGCCTATCCAGAATACTTCTAGCAGTCATGTAAGGTCATACTGTGATAAATAAAATATATCCAACTGTTAAACAGATTGTCTTTTGTTTTCTTTGTCTTCTGGCGGAATGTGCAAAATGCCTGACGTCACGTCTTGCTTGCTTCCCGTGAGACCTTTGACATAGAGGTGAAATGTATCAAGGTGGCGGCATCCTCCTATACAACAGGCTGGATTCTGAGCATTGGTTATGGCCATAAGACACTTGCTAACCTCATAAAATGGAGAAGGGATCAATTATCAGTCAGGTTCAAGGGTACATAACTTATATCTTATCCATAAATGTATTTCTATAGTTTGCTGGGAGCAGGGGGTGTTGCAGAATTGCAGTGGCAATAAGAAGATTAAGCATACTACTGTGACTGCAGCAGGTAACGTTAGGTTGGTTCTTTCTTGGGTTATAATACAAGAGGCCGCATACATCTCCATCTAAGTAGTGTTTTGAAAAAAAAGCATCACAGGGTCTTCGTCCCTGAGGTGTTCCTTAAAATCTTGGCAGGTGGATTGGAAGGGCCATGCAGGAAAATACCGATTTGTACGAAAGGGTCTTTATACAAGGCATTATACTCCTCAAGGACAGAGAGTCTCTGCAAAGTGTTCAGCTATTTACATAGGTATTTTTAGGATTCGTGGTTGTATCAGTGCTTGGCTCTTGCATACAAAGTTATTTATGGTTGGAATAGCCACGTTTGCGTTGAGAGTAAACTCTCCTGGTTGGAGGGTGAGCAAAAAATGATCACTGTTCAGGTTAAAGGAAACAAAAAATAAAAGAAAAAATTATATATATATGTATATATATATATAGATTCTTCATTCATGGTGCACATAGCATTCTGAATGAGAGAAGGTGCTCCTGTGTCTGTGGGGCCAGTCAGCCAGGCAAATGTCTATTACTTCCTGCTGATCACAGAAATCAAGGGTCATGATTCGGCATCAGCAGCAATTATAGGTTGTTTTGGTGGAACTGCTAAGAGAGTCTCTGCTTCTTCATGCATCTGTCAATAAGAGAAAAAATAATGACTAGATTAGCTATTGTACAGAACAAAAACATTAGAGGGACTGTGTAGGCAAAAAAGCACCCAGGGTTAGTAGCAATTCTAATTCCTGCATTCCTACGCAAATCACAGTAAAATGCTGTGTTTGGTCTGCTTTGCCAACTCAAATGAGTCTAATAGGACATGCTGCGTCTAGAAAAACAGAACACAAAGCAGGTCAAAGGTAGCCTCATAACTGTTATTTACACACTGCACCTATTAGGTGAATGGGAATGGGTTTTAACCTCAAAAGAAGGAAAACACAAGTGCCAACAAAGGGCAGCTGTGAGCTAGAGCAGTGTTTCTCAACTCCGGTCCTCAGGGCACACTAACCGGCCAGATTTTAAATATTACCTTGGGGAGATGCAGACTAGAATACTGCAATCACTGAGCAGCAAGTGATATCACCTGTGATGTTTTTCAGTTTTCTTGCAAACCTGGCCTGTTAGTGTGCCCTGAGGACCGGAGTTGAGAAACACTGAGCTAGAGGAGATACACCTATGAATAGTTCTCATTCTACAACAGCTAATCCACAGCTCCATTCAGCAGTCTGCATTTACTTGGTATTAAAGGCCTACTATAGCAATACATATTTTATTCTGGTTACCATATTGTGGTAATGTCTGCAAAGATAGTACATGTTTTTTTAAATTTAACATGCCTTTTTTTCCTTCACATTTACAAGCAAATGAATGCAAGTGGTCTAGGTAGCCACAATCATGGTACCCCAGGATAGTGTGGAGGCCATCATTACAGCCAGCATCTTGGTGAATGACCAAGGTGCAGATAATAGGCCAAACGGAAGGGCCACAAACTGGTAGTCCCACAGGCCCCACCACAAAGTGTAGAAAGCAGTGAAAGATGGTAACAAGCAAGTAGGCATTCTTTATGTCAGCTGAGGCGGAAAGACAATAACAGATCTTGTTCATTCCATATGTCATTTTTGGTTGTAAATGAAAGCATTTAAGGCCTATTGGGACAGTAAACAGGTTGGAACAAAACCCATGAAAATGTTTCTCAGCAGGGACTGGGGAGATTTTCCCTTGTCCAAGGGTTCAGAAAGCAAGAAAAGCGCCACTTACCTCCACACCCATTCCTAAGAAAAAAGCTGAAGTTCACAATTTTCCCTTCGATTAATGATAGAAATGTATAAACCCCTCAAAAAATTGAGATTGGCCAGGTGCTGAGAAGATACAGAGAGACTAGAAAGTGTGAAAGAGGCAGGGAATAAAACTCTGGCATTATCCAAATGTCCATGAAGGTCAACAGATCCTCACGAAGAGAAGGGCTTGTCGATGGATCTAACAGACTTGGAATGACAGATCTTGCGGGTGGTTCGAGAGGCAAGCTTGGGGATTCTCAATGTGGAAGTTGAGAGAATAGTGAATTGAAAGGGAAATTTGTGAGAAGTAATAAAGCAGAGGTGCTCAACCCGTGGCCCACCGAGCCCTTTGATGTGGTCTGCAACCTCAAACTTGGAAGATGGCGGATCAGCAAGCCTAGATCGCAATCAATGACACAGAAATAGACATAGGGTCCTTGTAAAAAGTAAACAAAGCCAGTGTTCACTCTTTCTTTTTGTGATTGTGATTAAAGTGGGTAAACATCCCATGGGTATAGGTCCCATGGAAACTGATGATCCTGATTGTTGTTTAGAACCTTCATTATTCTATTAAGAAAAAAAACCGAACCATTTCATTATGACCTGCGACCGGATACCAAATAACTTAAGTGGCCCTCACGCTTCAAAAGGTTGAAACCCCTGTAATAAAGGGAAAGGGCATGGAAGTCTGCTCCTTTGGTTTTCCTGCTGTGAAAGGTGAGTACTCTTACAACCACTAGCATCTTTATTGATAGCATCCAAAGTTGGCCAGCATTTGGGAGGTAAAAAAACCCTATTGTACTTTGAAAACTTTTTTTTTTTTTTTACA
Organism: Pelophylax lessonae; assembly: GCF_965119305.1. Taxonomy (NCBI): domain Eukaryota; kingdom Metazoa; phylum Chordata; class Amphibia; order Anura; family Ranidae; genus Pelophylax; species Pelophylax lessonae. Next base: position 81,900,262 of record NC_138768.1, read on the forward strand.
GAAACTAAAAAAAAAAAAGTGTGTGGAGGGAAAGTTTTGAAAGCCACATGGGCCAATTAGGACCCAAGGCTGGATACAGTCCAGCTAGAAGTGACAGGCCAATCTTCTAGATCAGTGTTTCCACACCCTTTTTTTCAGTCAAGGCACCCTTTAAAATTATAGACAATCTCAAGGCACCCTTTAAAATTATAGACATTCTCAAGGCCCCTTTAAAATTATGGACAATCTCGAGGCACCCTATTCTAAAATATAATCACCCAATGTTAGAGGTGATTTTTTTTCTTCCAAGACAAATACACTTTTGCACACTGGTACTCCCTATTATTCCAATGTTTCTCTTCTCCCTCAATTCCAATCAGCTAATGTGACCCCAGTGCTAAGGGAGAGAGGCAGAGGAAGGTCAAACAAGGATGCTGTGGAGGCGACAGACATCCTCCTCATCAACTGACATCATTGGTTTTTAGGATGCCAGTGTTTAGACAGTCATAATGGTGCATAATGAAAACCTGTGGCTTTGTAAAACTAAAAGGCAGGCTTTATCCACCTGCTGGCTTGTATACAATTTTTATTACATTTTTAGGCATTTTGCCAAGGCACCCATGAAGAAGCGTCAAGGCACCCTGGTTGAAAAAGGCTGCTCTAGATTTGATGAAGGCTGAAATAGTCTCTTAACTTCGGAGTAATAGAAGACAATTGCAACTCGGGTAAGCAGATCAATCATTGACTTGTGCGATTTGATGTCAGACAGTTTTCACTGCCGAAAGCTAATAAGCAGCCAAGACCACAGGTAAGACCAGGCAATGGATCTTTAGGGGAAGGCGTGGTAGCACAACTGCAGCCTCTGTAGTCATTATTAGAGTTTCACAGGGATGTTAGACACAAAGCCGTGGATGACTCTAGAAAAAAACTCAAGAGGATCAGGTCCAGAAATGCCCAATGAGCCGAGGAGGACTTGAGAAAGGGATATACAGTGCTCTTAGTACCAAAGGCCAACATAATGCCAAGCAATGGGCGTAGCCATTATCAGGGGGCGTGGTGCAGATTGACCTCGACCTGTTACTGCACAGTGTGCCAGGGAAACCTGGTAGAGCAGGACTGCCCTGTGTGTCTAGAATCAAACTTGATGCAGCCACAGATCAGCCAGCAAAATACAGGCTCCAGCTAGGAGTTTAGGCCTTAAGTACTCACAGGACCTGGGTAGCTGGCAGACAATGCTCAAGATTGGATGATTGAGTGGCTGGAGGTAACAAAGCATTATTGCAGATGGGCAAGTAGGAAGAGATCAGAGATCAAAGTTCCACATGGCTCTTGAAGCTAGGACAATAGCAGATCCTCAAACCTTTCTGTCAGGAAAGACAGCATGGAGTGCACATGCAAGTGGAATGGCGGAAGCAGCATTAACCTGTTTTATGGCAAGGAGACAGGAAAAAAGGGGAACACAAATTGAGTGCCCAGCAATTAATACATAAGAGGAAGGTCCCAGTGTCCAGTTCCACTGGCCCACTCACAGAATTTAATCTTCAGAGTCTGAGCAAGAGAAAAGCAATGCTAATGGCTCTGGACCTTGAAGCTCTGTAGCTAACTTAACCAGAACCGTTCTGAAAAGGGCTCAAGCAGAGCCCAGTGCCTGAGGATCATTTAAAGGCTTGCCCTGCAACATCCTATCCAGTAATGTCTGTTTGTGCTAAGACCAAGTGTCGAGACTAAGGACAATTGTGCCAGGTGGCTGCAAGGTGGTAAAGAAATCTCCAGCAGCAACAGGGAGATGGATCTGGTTGAAGAGAAAAATAGGTTGCTAGAAAAAAATAAGTTAAGTTTTCTAAACAGTGGAGACAAGAAAAGACATCCTTCCTCAAAAACCTAAGACAGGCTTGGTAGTAGGAGAGGTTTATCCCAGGGTTGTTTTTTTTTTTTTGCCAGTGTCCAATCCTTCTGTAGGTGGCAGTATAACCCACACATTTGGGATTTCCTGTAGCCCTTAAAGGACAAGAATGAAATGTATATTCTCTATTCAATCCTGGCGATAGATAGCTAGGATAACACCAGGGAAAGGGTATTGACCCCAAATAAAAAGAAATAAAAAGTGTCATGGGAAAACAAACTTGAGGACAAGTGGAAGTGGTGCATATAGGTAAAGAAATAGTAAGAATGGGTAAATGCATACAAAGGGAAAAATGTATGCATGATACAGGGTCAAAAACTGACATGTGGACATTGCACATGGGGGTTGGGTGATTAGAACGGACAAAGAATGGAACGCAAAAGGATGGAAGAAAAAAAAAATACAAAAATGAGAAATGAAAAGTACAGCTAAATCAAACCATGATCTGGCCATCATTCATTTAAACATGGAGTCCTACATGACATCTCTCCAGACAGCTGCAATTTGATATTTCATTTGAACTTATGTTTCACCTTATCCTGGAGACTGCTGATATGCTATACACAACAGATAGATAAGACAAGGGTCATTTTTATGGAAACATGGTTCAAATGTCAATGCATGCTGATGCTTGGATAAATCGATTCCAGTGGCACACACCATCACACTTCGGAGAAATTCAGATATCATCAGGCAGATTATAATAGGGTTATTAAGGTATCTATGCTTCAAATAAAACTATTGTAGCTGAATTCCATTATATATAAAAGACAAAAAGGTATGCAATGTTGTACTCATTATTATAACTCAATAAATCTCCTTATACAGTAGCACTCACACTGGGGGGCAGAACTGAAAGACAACCAATCAAGTGTGCTGCATGCAAATATGCCGACAAGGGGTATGCTGATAAAAGGAAACAGCAGACTGAGTAGAGAGATTCTTATTAGTCTGTGGTTGCTCTTTTCCCATCCAATCAGCAGTATTTTCATCTCTATATGTATTCCTTTATTGCATTTTATCGTTTGCCTGGAGTTTAGATTTCAAGCAGAATTAAACCAAAAAGCAAACATTTACTATATTGCAGCTTATCAATTCCTAGATGTGGTGGCTGCATTTGTTTTCTTTTTAAGGCTTTCTTTATTTTCACCTGGTAATTTGGCCAGTAAGTGTGAAACAAGCTGTCCCGCAGATGTAGCAGTTACAGGGTTGAGGCAAACCATTAACTGCTGACAGAGGTGCCCACAACAATCAGATTTTATTTACTTATGTAAAACCTTTGTCCCAAAAGGAAAAAAAAAAAACAGTTTGCTGTAACTGCCTATAAAGTGTTAGCTGGAGCTCAGCTTTAATTTATAAATGAATCAAAAATCTGCTAGTATGTCTAACGCTCCCCTCCCCCCAGATTAACAATGCTGCTGTGCAAAGGTGCCCCCTGTGCTCCTTCATCGAGAGGCACGCTAGGATAGGTGTGTCTTACTAGCCAGATCACGGGGTAAAAACAGAGGCGGAAAAAAAGCTTAAAAAAAACACTAACTAGTGCAGCCACTACATATAATGATTGGTAAGCTGCAATATGTTCCATTTTTGTTTTATTACCGCTTTAACTTTACACTTTAATAAACTTCTGTTGTCTAGCCACTTACAATTTGAAACTGCACATCTTGAAAAAGCTCTTGGATGAACCTCCGAGAAGGGAGACGAAATGTGCAATGAGCTAATAAGTAGGAGACTTCAGAGTAGAGGCAAATGTCATCAAATGCTTGGGGAAACTTCTCTTTAATCCTAAATAGAGAAAGAAAAACAGAATTAGCACATCAAACTCTGTAGGGATTTGCTGCACACCACCCATAGTACAAACTCTGAGGGACCCCTGCTGACTCATATTCCTGCAAGTCACACTGCCTGAGGTTGGCGAGTTTTATTTCCACACACTATTCTACATTTGCAGCACATACATTTATAACTAGTGAGGGCACCCAAGTTTTCGGTTTAATGGCACACTGCAGTTTAAAGCTGACACATGCTGCATTTCAATTCGCCTGCACAGACGCATCCTATGTGGAGGAATGGCTTGGACTTTTTCTACTGACATTCACCCCCTTGTAATACACCGGGCAATGTGTTCCAAGATTGCAGCACCACCACTTTCTGAGCCCACTGCAGAGATGCACACAAACACTGGTGCATGAAAGGGAGGGTTACATCGTACAGAAATATGAGAGCACTTCGAAGCTTTCTGAGTCAGGATTAACTAAAGCTGGCCATGGCCAGGTCCTTTTTCTTCTCTTAAGCCAGAGGGTAAAAAAAAAAAAAAAAAACAGATTCCACCATCCACACAAATGAGATTGGATATTCTTTGAAAAGTGAAGCTTCACTTAATTTACTAAGCTCTGGAGCAACTGCACAGTCCATTTGCCTTTAGTAAACCAACCCCACAGATTGTTTCACTTTATACAATTTGTAACTTCTGGTGCTTTCCACTTTAATGCCCAACTCCAGAACTTTAAAATAAAAAGAAAGAAAATTAAATTGCCAACAAAAAATGCAGCTTTCACTTCAATACTCACCTTCTCTCCAGGGTTACTCACCTTCCGTCCTTGTCCTGTTTTGGGTTTTAGGACATCATGAACACACACCCCTCCCTAAAATTTCATTTGTATTTTATGAGTTGACTATTGTCCTTGGCAGCCTGTGGGTAGGGCTGCAGCTTCGTGCCTATTGATTTGTGAAAGTTCCCCATTGCAGTACTTTCCATTATAATAAAAACTCAAGAAAGTTAAAGTGGGAAAACAATCTCTGACCGTGCTGTGCTACACATCCTAAGCCCTACCATGTAAAAATTAAAATGAGCAAAAGCACCAGTGGAGAACACTCCACCCTTAAGAAAACACTGCAAATGACGAAAGCTAAATTCAACTTCTCTGAGAGGCTTAGGTCCCATGCTCACTGGGCATTTTTACAGCTGCTGTTTTTGGCATCAGACGTTTTTTTCTACAGCCAGTAAACTCCCCAGCATGTTATCCTATGTGTCTATGCACACATAGGCTGTTATCAGCAGTTTTTGGCAGAGGTGTTTTCTGGCTGGAAAAATCCCCCAGAACTAGTGGGTTTTGAGAGAAGTTTTTCAGCCATAAAAACACCCTACCTCTAATAAAAGCTTAAAAACGCTGAAAAACGCGGCTATTTGGCGTTTTTTAGCCATAAGCTTTGGTGGCAGTATAGTCTTGCTAAAAAAAAGCCAAACGCTACAGCTGAAAAACACTAAAAAACGCTACTGCAAAAAGCTGAAAAACTACAGCTTTCTACTGGCGTTTTTGATAACATCCAGTGTGCATGAAGCCTTAAGGATAGGTACACCATTGGAAACATGTTCCAAATGTTTTTAGGGCAGAACACGTAACCTGTTCCCACTCCTACAGCGTCTCCCTGATCCACTGCCTTTTGTGACAGCAAGCGGAGATCTTCTTCCCCTGCTAAATGTCCCTATTTAAAGAAAAAAAATAAAAAATGCTCGCCCGCATCATTCATTTACAGGGTTCTGGGAATGGGAAACTGAAAGTACAGACAGCCGTTACATCTGTCGGCTTGTAGTTCTCAATGAACTACCAGGGTGCTGTTGAGCGCTCTGGTAGTTCATTGTCTCTTCCTGTAATAGTGCAACTGCCTGCCCGTAGGCGCAGACGGATACACGGACAAAAGTGTCCTGCATGGGGCATGGTGCAATGCTTTCCAGGCTCCTAGTAAAAAAAAAATAAAAAAATTTTACCTGCAAAAAGATGCGCATTTATTATTTTTTAAATAGTGAACTTATCCTTTAAATGAGAGAGTGGCCAAAAATCAGAGCTATTTCTATTGGAGATGCACAAGAAGCCCAACATTTCAGCCGGACAGCCTATCTCGGTGTGTGTTACAGCAATGCACTACTGTAAACATCCTCAAGACTAAACACTTAAGCTGGTTTCAGACAAGGCGTTCTCCGTAATGCGCGTCCCCCTGTTTAGCAGGGGATCTCCCCGCTGAGCAGGCGGAAGACAAGTCTGCAAAGAAGAGAGGACACTGACACAGCCCCGCTGTCAGATGGAAACTGACTGCCTATCCATTTCCATCCTACTGTTTTTGGCAGACAGGATCGGATGCCAGCAGGTGTCAGCAGACACACGTTCGCTGACATCCGCTGCTCCATAGGGAGCTATGGATGGTCTGATCAGGTCCGTCTGAAAAACTCACAGGTGGACCCGATTGGACAGCCCGTGTGAAACCAGCCTTATAGATTCTGCCTGGGTTCAGCTTCTTTGCCTAGGAGTAAGGAATTTCCTAATTATTACTTGGTTGGGCTGGTGGAGATGGACAGACTCATTAAGTGTTCACTTCAAAGCTTTCATAACTATGTATTGTGACCCAAAGAACCCCTTTAAAAACAGCTTGGCAGATTTGGAGTTAAATTATGTTAAAGTGATAATATTAAGTCTCGTTTTTTGTTTTTTTCTTTAAAAATAACGAACATGTTATACTTACTTGCTCTGTGTAGCGGTATTCCCCCACAACAAAATTACTTATGAAAATAAGATTTAAAAAAAAAAAAAAGAGAAGAGACAGAATTAGCTGTTCCCAAATCAAGATTTTTTTATGGACGGAGGTGGAACACATTAACGAAAAATAACACTTACGTTAAAAGTCCTGTTTCATGACCCTTTGTTCCTACAGAACTACTCAGATTAATGACAAGCCTTAAGACTTCTTTCCGTAACAATATTCGGCACACAGGTGTATCTTCAGGAATTGATTTTCCTCCTAAGAGCAGAAAATAAATTAAAGTCTGTATTTTTCTTAAAAGAAATTCTTAAACAAAGCAAGTCAAAGCACAGTTTGAACCTAAAGAATGAAATGCACCTTGAATTCAGCTCCCCCCACCCCCTAAAACCCAGTGAAACACTGGTGGTGCATGGAAGAGCCTCTTTTACAATGTGTGGCCTGCCCAGGGATTCTCTTCCATGCCAGGACCACCCTGAATTCATACACGTCAGGAGATGCTGTCATTCTTCACTGTTATCTCAGAGTGAAAGTGGAAGAAAAATTCCAATTTTGGGTTGTCACAAAAATGGGAATAGAGGGGAAATAATGGGGACACTCGTTTTTGTGACCCCGGCGACATAAATGGCATACAAAAGCTCACAGGGGTTATAGACCTTCGTTACGTTAACCAGGAAGGGGGGGGGGGGGCACCATTGCCTTCTACTTTAAGCACTAAAGTAATATATATATTAAAGGTGAACCTGAAATGTAAAAAAATAAATAAATACAAAAGTTTACATAAATAAAGATCATAATCTCGGTTAAAACCATCAGGGTATAATAATCCTAACCTATTGATCCACCATATATCTTGTAAAATCTAAAAACCTACCTCCTCCTCCTCTCCTGTGTGGCAGTACATCATCCTGAGCAATAAACAAAGATCGAATTCGGAGTGTCCTGCTTCTGCAAAGTGTCTTAGCACCAGCAGAGATTGTGATTTCATTCTAATACAATGTCTGTGTTAGGTGAATTTTTGTGTCATTTTTCCAACATAAGACAAGATTGCACAGACACACCTTTTACATAAATTACATTTAAGTAAAAATACCTTTCTCCTCCTGTAAGGCTAAAAAATCTAAGTGCTGAGCTACTAGCCAGGCCTTAAGTCCCGGTCTACTCTGGTGCGATGCGGAACCCAGCACGATTCCTGTCTCACTCGCAGGCAGTTCACACTGCTCTCTGCGAACCGCTGTGTCAATGTAAAGTTAATGTCTGAACACCCAGGCGATTAGATTCCACTGCGGACCAAAAAAAAAGGGTCCGGCACCATTTTGGTGCGAATGCAATGCAATTTCAGCCATACAACCTCTATGGCTGAATTCGCATCGCACAGACATCGCATGTGATGTGCACAACAATGCCGTGAAAATCACATGCCATGTCTGCCATCGCACTAGTGTGAACCCATCCTAAGAGTTACTCGCCACCAGTTGCCCAACCCCTACCTTGCCCCGCCACTAAACACTCCCTCGTAAATTATCTCATGAAATGACACTGTTAAACATTTTAGGCCCCTTTCACAGTTGTGCAACCTAAAAGTCGCGCGATTTTGCCGTGATTTTGACTGGACTTGAAGCAATGCCTGTGTAATCTTGAGGTCTATGGACCTCAAAACGCATCACTCGGACCAAAGTAGCGCAGGGACTACTTTGTTGTCGCTGCGACTTGAAATCGCACAGATATGATTATCACAGATATGATTATCATTGGAAATCACAGGGTACGACTTGTCATGCGACTTTGTAGTCCCAAGTCGCAGGACATAACACACATGTGTGAATGGGGCCTTCTGCAGCATTAGGTTACAAAAATAATAATTAACAACAACTTTAACAATATTAACATAAGGAATATTTAATTGATCTGACTGAGATAAATAAAAAATGATTGGCTACTACAGGCACTGTTTGGCAGGTTTGGGTAGTATAGGGGGAAGTATAGTGGCAGGTTTGGGTAGCATAGTGGCAGGTTTGGGTACTATAGGGTGGTATAGTGGCAGGTTTGGGTACTATAAGGGGGTATAGTGGTACCCGGTTTGGGTACTATAGGGTGGTATAATGGCAGGTTTGGGTACTATGGGGGGTATAGTAGCAGGTTTGGGTACTATAGGGTGGTATAGTGGCAGGTTTGGGTATTATAGTGGCAGGTTTGGGTAGTATAGTGGCAGGTCTGGGTACAATAGGGTGGCATAGTGGCAGGTTTTGGTACTATAGGGTGGCATAGTGGCAGGTTTGGGTACTATAGGGTGGCATAGTGGAAGGTTTGGGTACTATATGGTGGGATAGTGGCAGGTGTGGGTACTATATGGTGGGATAGTGGCAGGAGTGGGTACTATAGCGGCAGGTTTGAATATTATAGGGCAGTATAGTGGCAGGTTTGGGTAGTACAGAGCAGTGTAGGGGCAGGTTTGGGTAGTACAGAGCAGTATAGAGTTAATATATTGTGATTGTATGCCCTTTAGTGTTGGACCACGGGGTCCTGGACCTCTATAGCATCCTGGGCCTTGGAAAGCGTTACGCCGAGTGGCAAAGTGAGCATCCGTGCAGGATTCAGTGCCCAAAGCTCCACAGCATGGAGGTACAGTTCCCAAGGATGCACTGATCCAGATGCACTGTTTCTATTGTACTATACAGTCATGGCCAAAAATATTGGCACCTCTGCATTTCAATGTCAAATTTGGCTTTTGATTTCTCCACTTTTTTGTGTCATACCAATACAAACAAAAGATAATGCCTAAACATTTGTAATTGCAACAGTTTTCTGGGCGAATTGGTACATTATCTGGCAGAAATGCAGGGGTGCCACTATTTTTGGTCATGACTGTATGGAAAACAGTGAGAATTTGATTGAAGAATCCAAAGATTTTTCTGCTGACTTGGATGCTGCTTGCATGCCACCTAATGGTGACATGACAAATTCAAAGTCTCTACATAAAGCACCAAAGAGTACATTACAAAACAACAGGACTGATGATCATAAAGGTTTTGCACTCTTTTTTAATCCTCCTTCCCTGTTCCTCAATCACATAAAAACAACACTGAGAAGTTCAGTTCTTCCATAAAGCACTGCCAGTGAGGCTGTACCTCGATAAATGTAAAATATGTACTGTCACAAAGGCAAAACGTATTTAGGTGGCCACTTACCTAGAACTAACTCTGTACTTTTGGTACTGCTCGCAGAGCCCTGGGATACACCATCACTACACCCTGAAATTCCAGAAAACTTGGAAGAATGGGACACCACCTCTAAATGATTGGGTATGGTATGTGCACACCAGTCAGAATATGGAATGTCAGGAAACTCTGGAGATAAACATGGCAGCAAAGCGAAATGTAAGCAAAATGAGCAATGAATAAAACAATCATGGAATAACAAAAAAATGCAAAATAATAAAAAGTTCCTGGTTCTGGTTGGGTTAGGGATCCTCAGTACAAATTGCCAATAAATCACATTAGATCTAGGTTTACTCCAGTCTGCCTCCAGTGCCTAATGCCAGCAAGTTCTGGAGATGCAAGCACTAACGTTTACCAAAGCCTATGGGTTGTATCAAACCTTAAAGTGGAGTTCCACCCACTTTAATAAGTTTAGATGTATGTAATCCCCTTTAAAAATGCTTTTACCAATGTAAACTATTTTTTTTTTTGCAAGGAAATAATTCTAAAATGAAAATTTTTTTAAGACATAAGTGACAGCAGGCGCAGGGAGCTTTTATCAAGCCACCTGCCTACGACAAGGGAGTCTGTCATACATAATATATTACAGCTCTGTCTGAAAATCGGCAAAGTCTTTAATTTATTTTTTCTTTAAATAAAAAATGTAATCTCTGTGTCTGATGATATTCACCAGATTCAATCTCTAATAGTATATACAGTATATCTCTTCGGTCTGTTGTTCTCAGATTGGATTAGAGATTTTGCTACCTTACCATATAGTTGGTTATTTATATTTACCACTGGATATATATACTTAAGAATACATTTTTTTTTTAAACTTTGCATATTAACTAAATTATACACTACACTTTTTAAAGGTTATTACCTGATTATTTGAAACAATAATCGGCCAACTAATCGATTATGAACATAATCGTTAGTTGCAGCCCTAAAATGAGTAAAACAAAAAACAATGTAAATGTTTTGTCTATGTATTAAAAACTATTGTCTACTTTATGTTATGTTTATGCTAGCATTAGTAAAACCTCCCCAGCTCAGTGACTTACTAAATGTAAGATGTGAAAGTGAAACAGGCGGAACCTTAAACAGAACCTTAAAACAGACTTTTTTTTTTTTTTTAATTTAGCAGCTAAATCCAAAATATTTAAAAACTGCCAATGTGGCTAAGCCTTAATTTAGATGGCCAGGAAAAAAAATGTGATTTTTGTCTTACCGTAAAATCCATTTCTCTGATATTCATTGATGGACACAGCTCTTGATCTTCTTAACCATTGGGTTATACTGCCCCCTACAGGAGTAGGACACTAGGCAGGGAAAAAAAAAAATCTTGACTACACCTATGGGCAGACCCAGGGGTATACTCCCATCCTCAAGCTATGGCACTCAGTTTTGTTACAAGCAATGTCAGAAGAAATCCAACTCCACAGAGGGGTGGGTGCTGTGTTCGTCAATGAACATCAAAAAAATGGATTTTGCCGTAAGACAAAAATCTAATTTTCTCTATCGCTCATTGACGGACACAGCTCCTGATCTTCTTAACCATTGGAACATCCAAATCAGTGTTAAACATGAGGGGTGGGAATAGCAGAAAAAAAAATTCCCCAAGGCTAAACCATTGCCAACCAGGTAACATGGAGCTCAACCAAGAACAACTGGAACTCACCTGAAAAAAAAAAAAAAAAAAATACACCCTCAAAGAGGACCAGGTCCTCTAAACAGCAACCTGCAAAACCTTGCAGCCAAAGGAGGCATCTGCAGATGCCAACACATCCACTTTATAAAATGCAAACCTGCATCACTGATGCCTGATGGTGGAAGGCCCAGGAGGCACTAAGCACCCTAGTGTCGTAACAGGGAAAGGAGAAACCTGACTCCTTATTCAATAGACTTGAAACACTGTTTGTCTGATCCACGTGGAAATGGTCGCAGCAGAAGCAGACAACAGCAAACCTGCCAAGAGACGGCTGCCCACCAAAACTCACGGACTGGGCAAGGAGGGCATTATTCAGAGAGGCAGCACAGAGACCTAAGGTAACCCTAAAGGAGCTGCAGAGTTCCACAGCAGAGACAGGAGTATCTGTACATAGGACGACAATAATCAGTACGCTCCATAGAGTTGGGCTTTATGGCAGAGTGGCCAGACGAAAGCTATTACTTTCAGCAAAAAACAAAATGGCACGTTTTGAGTTTGCGAAAAGGCATGTGGGAGACTCCCAAAATGTATGGAGGAAGGTGCTCTGGTCTGAAGAGACTAAAATTTAACTTTTCGGCCATCAAAGAAAACGCTATGTCTATCGCAAACCCAACACATCACATCACCCAAAGAACACCATCCCCACAGTGAAACATGGTGGTGTCAGCATCATGCTGTGGGGATGTTTTTCAGCAGCCGGGACTGGGGAACTGGTCAGAGTCGAGGGAAATAAGGATGGTGCTAAATACAGGGATATTCTTGAGCAAAATCTGTACCACTCTGTGTGTGATTTGAGGCTAGGATGGAGGTTCACCTTCCAGCAGAAAAATTACCCCAAACACACTGCTAAAGCAACACTTGAGTGGTTTAAGCGGAAAACATGTATGTGTTAGAATGGCCTAGTCAAAGCCCAGACCTCAATCCAATAGAAAATCTGTGGTCAGACTTAAAGATTGCTGTTCACAAGCGCAAACCATCGAACTTGAAGGAGCTGGAGCAGTTTTGCAAGGAGGAATAGGCAAAAATCCCAGTGGTAAGATGTGGCAAGCTCATAAAGACTTATCCAAACGACTTGGAGCTGCGATTGCCACAGAAGGTGGCTCTACAAAGTATTGACTTTAGGGGGGTGAATAGTTATGCACATTGACCTTTTCTGTTATTTGTCCAATGATCCAGACAAAGTCTGATCGTTCGGAGTTCCAGTATATAGATCGGCAATCTGGAACCTTCCAGCGTCCAGACCCCCTGAGCAGAATCTTTTCCGAGGACGCCTCCCCACCCAGACAGGCTGGCATCCGTAGTGACCAAGGACCAGTACTGGGGGAGAAAGAATTTGCCCTGGTGAAGTGCCGGAGAACAAAGCCACCAGATCAGGGACCCTCTCGTACCCCAGTTTAGCCAAATAAGATTGTCTATTTTTGTCTCATTTGACCAGAATCTCTCTTTGCAGAGATCTCGTGTGAAACTGTGTAAACTGAATCGCCTCGAAGGTAGACACCATCAGGCCCAGCACCAGCATGCAAGTCTAAAGGGATGACCGTCTGCTGAGTTGCAGGAAGCTGAACTGCTAACTGCTTCCTGCAATATTTCCAGAAGAAGGAACACTCTGGCTAAGTGCAGAGTCAGACCCAGATATGTGGATGGAACCAGAGCAGACTTTTGAAGGTTCAGAATCCAACCGAACACCCCCAGAGTTTGCAGAGTAATCTCCAAGTTGTCCATCAGAGCAGTCGGAGTGTCCGCTCGCAGAAGATGATCATCCAGGTACCCCAGTACCGCGACTCCCCGCTGACGCAACAGTGCCAGAATCTGGGCCAACACTTTTGTGAAGACCTGAGGAGCGGAGGCAAGAACAAAGGGTAACACCACAAACTGATAACACTCCTCTCCCACGGCAAAGCGGAGGAAGCGCTGGTGACCAACACAAATTGGAATGTGAAGCTAAGGGTCCTTGATGTCGATAGAAAGCAAGAAGATCCCTCTGATGCAGGGATGCTACTACCGTGCCAATGGACTCCATTCAGAGCCTCTGCACTCGCAGAAAACTGTTTAGCGCCTTGAGGTACGAAATGGACGAACCTTGCACTCCTTCCTGGGGACTGTAAACAGGTTTAAATAAAACGCCTGAAAATGTCCTGAAGTCGGAACCTGACCTTGGCTCAGCAAGTCTTGCACTGCCCCAAAGAGACCCCGTAGGCGGTCTGGGGACAGGCGCAATTTGGAGGTTAAAAACCCGTCCGGAGGGTAAGAATGAAACCCAATCTTGTAGCCGGACCGTATGACTTTGTGGACTCACTTGTCCTGTACCAGGAAGGTCCACGAGTCCAGAAACTAGCGAAGACGTTCCCCCATCCCAGATACGAGTGAAGGCACCCCTTCATGCTGAGGGAGCCTTGTCAGCAGGTCTGGAGAAGCCCGCTCTCGCCTTGACAGACCAGGTTCATTTGGATCCTCCGGAAGAAGTCCTGAAGGGTTTTAATCCTTTGTCTTGAGACCCTGAGGGACGAAAAAAAAAACTTCTTATGAGCGGAGAAGGATGGACCACATCTACGAGGGGGCTCCTTGCCCTTACTAGCCTGTGGAGGAAAGATACTCTCTCCCCCCCCCCGTGAGACCCTTAATGATGTCATCCAGGGAAGCTCCAAACAATCTATCCCCTAGAAAAGGAAGATCAGATAGGGCCTTCTTAGATGTTTGCTCCGCAGACCAGCATTTATGCCAAATAACACGCCTAAGCATCAATCCTGATAAAGGCAGCCTCGCAATCAGAGGAGCCACAGCCTCCGCCTTCCTGTCAGCTGGGTCCTTAAAGGCCAGGGACTCCTCAACTGGAATCATGGTTGCTTTATTTAACCTAGAAACCGGAGAGTCCACCACAGGTGGGACAGTCCACTTTTAAGCAGGTAGTCCTCATAAGAATACCATATAGCAAAACACTTAGAGACCACAAGGAGGTGTTTTGGACGACCCCACTGTTTTGCGACAATTTTGTCATAGTAAGCGGGAAAGGGGAACAACCTCGATGCTCTGGAGGGCTTGTGGGTGCCAAAAGAGGCCGACACCTCCGATGCGGCATTAGCCACATCCACCATTTTTAAAGTCTCAAGCACAGATACAATAAGTGCATCAACCAGCGCCTTTTCATGTGCGGTTACAGGAGCAGAAGAATCATCCTCACTATCTGAGAAATCAGGGTGCGTGGACACAGACCCAGCAGGGTGACACGCTTCCACTGCGGCTGAATTAGATTCAGGATCTGATGAGACAGATGAGGCAGGTGAAGGCGGGGGACGCTTTTTGCTAGAAAGTTTCCCCAGGCACCATTGCACCTTTGACACCAAAGACTTCAGGACCACCATCAGTGCAGTAAGGGATTGTTGGGACCCAGAGGGCCCGGCAGCCTGAGGGGGCAAAATGTGCTCCAGAGACTCCATGAGTTAGAAAGGGGGACCCACAAAAAAAGGTGTAAAAACACTGCTAGGGACACCCCCACCGTGCTGGCAGAACCACAGGTAGCCAGGCACAGAGCACCAACCGATCCTATAGCAGAAAGGGAGAGGACACCACCAGACTCAAAACCCACCCATCAGGCACCGCAGCACCAGGTTATATGCACACACACGTGATGATCAGGAAGAGAAAGATCCAGGAGTCAGCACCAGGGGATAAGGAGGGGCTCCCACTGCCTAAATCAGCACCCATATATGCTTCTCAGCCATGGCCGCCGCTAATTAGCAATGAGAAACCACTAGAAAATGGCAGCAGAGGCTACACAAACATGTAATCAGGTCTTTTATGTTGTATGTCTTTCCTGTGGCATTGGCTATAAAATCTTTCCTTCGTTTAAGGTTGGATTTAGCCGTGCGGCATACCACACATTTTCCACAGGCATAGAATCAAAATAATCTATTGTTATTTTGCACCGGTGGATCAACTACTCCAGGAGCTATGAGGTTCCTGAGTGTAGGTGCTTTTTTATACACAAAGGAGGGTCTGGCTGGCAGTGTTGTCCCTAAGGTCTTATCTTGTTGTAAGATGGTCCAATGTTTATTTATTATCTTTTCTATTTTCTTATACTGGACATTATAGTCCAGTATAATCCTAATCCCATCGTCCTTGTTGTTTTGTTTCCTCGGAACATTAGACAGTAGGGATTCTCTCTCTATGGCCTGCACTGTCAGCCTATCATTCTCAAGCTTCTCTGTGCAATATCCCTTTTGGGCAAACCTTTCGGCCAGTAACTTTGACTGAGTGTCGTAGTCTGCTGCTGATGCACAGTTACGCCTAAGGCGCATGAATTGGCCCTTAGGGATATTGCATAACCAGGTACGGTGATGGCAACTATCCAGCGGGATATATGCATTACGATCGGTGGCTTTTGAAAAGTTACAGGTAGTATACCTGTTGCCATCTTTAGAGATGACTAGATCTAAAAAAAACACCTTTTCTTGACTTATGGTCCAAGTTAACCCTATATTTTTATCGTTCTTATTTAATTTGTCCATGAATGTAAGGAGACCATCAGAGTCCCCGTTCCAAACAAGGAATAAGTCATCAATATATCTCCTGTAGCAGAGTAACTCCGGAGGGCGGTTCTTAAATACAACTTCTTCCTCCCAGTGGGCCATAAACAAATTGGCCACACTGGGAGCGAAACGTGCGCCCATCGCGACACCCCTGGTTTGCAGATAATACGTATTATCGTACCAGAAATAATTTCTGGACAGGCAAAACCAAAGACTACTCAACAGGAAGCTTCTCAACTTCCTGGGGAGACTTGAGTGTGCAAAAGCCCATTTAACGGCTGCCTCTGCTGCATTATGGCCGATAATGGTATACAGGGAGCCTACATCCGCTGTAACCAATATCGATGAGGCAGTGCAAGGTAATTCCTGCAAAAGTTGTATAATATGTTTAGTGTCCTTTAAATAGGCTTCTGTCCTGGTCACTAAAGGTTGGAGATGCACATCAATAAATTGGCCTAGTCTGGAGGTCACTGACTCAATGCCGTTGACTATCGGCCTTCCCGGTGGGTGCTCTTTGTCTTTGTGGATCTTTGGCAGGAAATATATGATAGGGGTACGGCAGAATAAGGGGTCTAAGAATAGGGATTCCTTCTTATTCAAAACTCCCTTCCTTTTTCCTGATTCGACTAATTTGTTTAGTTCTCCTTTGAATTCAGGAAGAGGGTCTTTTCTCAGAACCTCATATGTTTCCCGGTCCGAGAGTAGACGTGCCATTTCGGTCTTGTAATATTCCTTACTTAAAACAACTAGGCCTCCCCCCTTATCTGCAGGTCTAATAATAATCTGTTTGTTTTCCTCTATTGATTTTATCCCTGCTTTAATAAATTGGGGATCTGCAACTTTTCTAACCTTCAATTTTTCCAGATCTTTAAAGACCATATTCTTAAAGACATCTATATATTTATTGTCTTTATTCTGGGGATTGAAGGTAGATCTATTTCTAAGGCTTGTATGTGAAAATTGCTCCCCAAATGAACTAGTTAGAGTGGAGGTGCCTGAGAGAGGGACAGAGGAATTTTTCATAATAGGATTCGACATGCAGTATTTTTTCACATTCAAAGTACGTACAAACTTTTGAATGCCAACATAGGTTTGGAACTTGTTCAGGTTCCGTACCGGTGCAAATTTGAGGCCTTTGTCTAAAGTCCTCAATTCATCTTCTCCTAATTGTACTCCACTTAGGTTAAAGATACCCGCCCCTACCGGGATCTTTTTCCTCTGGACCCTCCGGCCTCCTCTGTTTCCTCTCTTCCTCTTTTGCCTCATGGGGTACCTACTCCTGGACCTCTCCACCAGTTGTCCATCTGGTTCGGAAAGGGAAGAGGGGGGCCCCTCTCTTGACCCCCCATATTCCCTAAAAAAGGCTCCTCATGGTGGTTGTTACGCAGAGGCTCAAACCTGTTTTGAGTGACTATTTGTGCGTAGGAATAGTTGTTCCCTCTATTGGGGTGTCCTCTATTGGACTGTGCGCCCCTTGGGGGATAAAAATTCCCTCCTCTTCCCCTATTATTGCCCCTTGTATACTGCATAGGGGTCTGGGGGCGGTTCCACTGGGTGGCTGCGTATTGGTCATTCTGATGATAATTGGCTTGATTATTATGATATTGATCTTGTCCCCTCCT
Organism: Pelophylax lessonae; assembly: GCF_965119305.1. Taxonomy (NCBI): domain Eukaryota; kingdom Metazoa; phylum Chordata; class Amphibia; order Anura; family Ranidae; genus Pelophylax; species Pelophylax lessonae. The sequence continues at coordinate 81,917,736 of NC_138768.1, forward strand.
GGGGGTACTATTTCTCCCTCTACCTCCTCTCCCACCCCTCTTCCTCCCTCGGTTAGGGTGTCCAAACTGGGGACCCGTGGCCTGATGGTCGGGGGCAGGAGAAGCTCTCCAGACCTCATTAGTATTCTCTCTAATTACCGGGGCGGGGGTAGTAGGTGGGTTTTGAGGAATATCATCTCCCTCCTCTCTTGGGTTATTGATATTCTTTTGCCACTTAAATATATCATCTACCTCAAAATCACCAAAATCTCTTAAGTATTTTTTCTTTTTCTTGTTTTGTGTCTCAGTGTCCCATTTAATCAATCTATTTTTAAGGATCCCCGAGAGTCTGACAAACTCTTCAGTCTCCTTATGTGGTTCAAGGGAAGTTTGTAACTCTTTAATCTGGGTTTCTATTGATTTTAACTTGCGTTTTTTTCTTAGAAGTAGAAACTCTATAAGCTCTAATCCCTTTTTGATGAAAAAAACTTTCCATTCCTCTGTGGATTCTTCATCTAAAAGCCCGTCATTAGGTGGCACATCCCACCTAAGGCGTCTGGGGATGAGCTTAACACGCAAGTAATACTCAAAAGTCGTGATATCCCACCACAGTTTGATTTTCTTCTCTAGAGCATATCCCAATTTCTTAAAGGCGGTGGAAACATCCCCTTCATTATTGGAAATCTGGCTACTAGAGAAGATATCTCCCAGGTTAATCTCTCTTTTCTCTATATAGCTAAAGATATCCATGCGGCTAAATATTGATAGATTGGAAGAAACAATATTGCAAATAAAAGAAATATCAGCGCACGGTAACACAGATCAGAAATTTGTAGCTGCTGGACACTCAGGTCAAACTAGAACACCCGTATGCAGAATTGAATAGAAAAAATAGTGCAGCGCTAATATTCAAACATGAACAAATAACACAAACAAAATGAGATAATATGAAAAGGGGACAAGATCAATATCATAATAATCAAGCCAATTATCATCAGAATGACCAATACGCAGCCACCCAGTGGAACCGCCCCCAGACCCCTATGCAGTATACAAGGGGCAATAATAGGGGAAGAGGAGGGAATTTTTATCCCCCAAGGGGCGCACAGTCCAATAGAGGACACCCCAATAGAGGGAACAACTATTCCTACGCACAAATAGTCACTCAAAACAGGTTTGAGCCTCTGCGTAACAACCACCATGAGGAGCCTTTTTTAGGGAATATGGGGGGTCAAGAGAGGGGCCCCCCTCTTCCCTTTCCGAACCAGATGGACAACTGGTGGAGAGGTCCAGGAGTAGGTACCCCAGGAGGCAAAAGAGGAAGAGAGGAAACAGAGGAGGCCGGAGGGTCCAGAGGAAAAAGATCCCGGTAGGGGCGGGTATCTTTAACCTAAGTGGAGTACAATTAGGAGAAGATGAATTGAGGACTTTAGACAAAGGCCTCAAATTTGCACCGGTACGGAACCTGAACAAGTTCCAAACCTATGTTGGCATTCAAAAGTTTGTACGTACTTTGAATGTGAAAAAATACTGCATGTCGAATCCTATTATGAAAAATTCCTCTGTCCCTCTCTCAGGCACCTCCACTCTAACTAGTTCATTTGGGGAGCAATTTTCACATACAAGCCTTAGAAATAGATCTACCTTCAATCCCCAGAATAAAGACAATAAATATATAGATGTCTTTAAGAATATGGTCTTTAAAGATCTGGAAAAATTGAAGGTTAGAAAAGTTGCAGATCCCCAATCTATTAAAGCAGGGATAAAATCAATAGAGGAAAACAAACAGATTATTATTAGACCTGCAGATAAGGGGGGAGGCCTAGTTGTTTTAAGTAAGGAATATTACAAGACCGAAATGGCACGTCTACTCTCGGACCGGGAAACATATGAGGTTCTGAGAAAAGACCCTCTTCCTGAATTCAAAGGAGAACTAAACAAATTAGTTGAATCAGGAAAAAGGAAGGGAGTTTTGAATAAGAAGGAATCCCTATTCTTAGACCCCTTATTCTGCCGTACCCCTATCATATATTTCCTGCCAAAGATCCACAAAGACAAAGAGCACCCACCGGGAAGGCCGATAGTCAACGGCATTGAGTCAGTGACCTCCAGACTAGGCCAATTTATTGATGTGCATCTCCAACCTTTAGTGACCAGGACAGAAGCCTATTTAAAGGACACTAAACATATTATACAACTTTTGCAGGAATTACCTTGCACTGCCTCATCGATATTGGTTACAGCGGATGTAGGCTCCCTGTATACCATTATTGGCCATAATGCAGCAGAGGCAGCCGTTAAATGGGCTTTTGCACACTCAAGTCTCCCCAGGAAGTTGAGAAGCTTCCTGTTGAGTAGTCTTTGGTTTTGCCTGTCCAGAAATTATTTCTGGTACGATAATACGTATTATCTGCAAACCAGGGGTGTCGCGATGGGCGCACGTTTCGCTCCCAGTGTGGCCAATTTGTTTATGGCCCACTGGGAGGAAGAAGTTGTATTTAAGAACCGCCCTCCGGAGTTACTCTGCTACAGGAGATATATTGATGACTTATTCCTTGTTTGGAACGGGGACTCTGATGGTCTCCTTACATTCATGGACAAATTAAATAAGAACGATAAAAATATAGGGTTAACTTGGACCATAAGTCAAGAAAAGGTGGTTTTTTTAGATCTAGTCATCTCTAAAGATGGCAACAGGTATACTACCTGTAACTTTTCAAAAGCCACCGATCGTAATGCATATATCCCGCTGGATAGTTGCCATCACCGTACCTGGTTATGCAATATCCCTAAGGGCCAATTCATGCGCCTTAGGCGTAACTGTGCATCAGCAGCAGACTACGACACTCAGTCAAAGTTACTGGCCGAAAGGTTTGCCCAAAAGGGATATTGCACAGAGAAGCTTGAGAATGATAGGCTGACAGTGCAGGCCATAGAGAGAGAATCCCTACTGTCTAATGTTCCGAGGAAACAAAACAACAAGGACGATGGGATTAGGATTATACTGGACTATAATGTCCAGTATAAGAAAATAGAAAAGATAATAAATAAACATTGGACCATCTTACAACAAGATAAGACCTTAGGGACAACACTGCCAGCCAGACCCTCCTTTGTGTATAAAAAAGCACCTACACTCAGGAACCTCATAGCTCCTGGAGTAGTTGATCCACCGGTGCAAAATAACAATAGATTATTTTCCTTTTTATCAGGATTCTATGCCTGTGGAAAATGTGTGGTATGCCGCACGGCTAAATCCAACCTTAAACGAAGGAAAGATTTTATAGCCAATGCCACAGGAAAGACATACAACATAAAAGACCTGATTACATGCTCTACTACAGGCGTGGTTTATATGCTCGAATGCGACTGCGGATTGCAGTACATAGGTAGGACATCTAGGGCCTTACAAACCCGGGTAGCAGAGCATGTAAGGAGCATTAAAAAAGGAAAAACACCTCATCATGTAACCCAGCACTTTAAAAAGTATCATAATAAAGATCCACGATGCCTCAAATTTTGGGGAGTGGAAAGGGTTAAGAAACATTGGAGAGGAGGGAATTTTATACGGCAGCTCAGTAAGCGGGAATCTTTTTGGATTTACGAGACCAAAGTTGGGGTCCCCCGGGGATTGAATGTCGATTTCGACTTAAATTGTTTTATTTCTGATCGTTAGGTATTTTAATACATTTTGGGATTTTTAGGGTGCAGTTGTTTTTGAGTGTATAAAGAATTTTTTAAAAAAAATTAATTATTGTAATCCAGATGACAGCGGAAACGTCTTAAGCTCCATGATTTTTATATATGATGAAGTCTTTTTATATGATGAATTTTTATATATGAAGTTTTTATATATGAAGAGTTTTAGTTTTATTTTTTAGCTTCATGATACACACATGAGAGAAAATGTTTTTATATTTATATATTTATTCCGTATTTACAGACAATTGTCTGTGCCGGCAGTGTTTCCTTTTTTAGAACATGTATGGCCTGGGGAGTTTGTGCTATAATACACATAGTCCAGGTCCTCTTGTACATTGAAACCTGCTTCAGTAAATACAGATAAGTGTGCGGCTTTTCTTAGTAGTATTCGGCACTAGCCTGCTTTCACTTCCGGTTTAGCGGAATATGCGGTTATGGTTGCTATAGATATCAAGATAAGCTGTTTTTCTAATCCATGGTCGTATGTTACGGTATTGGTACAGCCACTTCCGCTCTCTAGTGGAGCGCAGCGTCTCTGTATCTATGCCGACCTCGACCAGCCAATGAGGATATGCGGATTGCCCGACCAATCAGCGGGCAGTTCGTGACACATAAGGGGTGACGTCCCGCACATCGTTCTAAACCGCTGAAGAAGTCTCCGCCCATTGGGAGACGCCACGCGTACGGGGGGAAGGTGGAGCTACCGACGTCACCCGCTGCCATCTGGAGTCTGGTGAGGTCCGAGCAGGACTCTCCAAGACAAGATCATCTGTCATTTTATCGCTGGCTTTTATCCACATAAAAGTAAGAGGCTGTCTTTTATGCTATTTCAATAAAGAAGTTAACAGTATTACACTATGGGTCTGCCCTTTATGTTTCCCCATTACATGTGATTGAGTTGAGCTGATCCAGGAAGTGGTCACAGGCTTACAGCGTTCTCTGATTGGGGCTTCCCTGTTATACTATTTTAAGAGGATGTATTATCGAGGAGTCATTCTGAGAGAGGAATTACATGCTTAATCCAAGTGTTATTAAGGTGAGAGGCCAACTTAGAAGGTGGTGGATATCAGTGCACTAAGAGCACCAACTGTTATATTCAGGACCCCTTTCCTCACCCTTACTTCACGGGCATTGCATGGACTCATCTTTTTTTCTCAATATTATCTCATTTTGTTTGTGTTATTTGTTCATGTTTGAATATTAGCGCTGCACTATTTTTTCTATTCAATTCTGCATACGGGTGTTCTAGTTTGACCTGAGTGTCCAGCAGCTACAAATTTCTGATCTGTGTTACCGTGCGCTGATATTTCTTTTATTTGCTACACAAACATGGCCGCCGAATTTACAGCACACAGGCTACAAGAAAAGGTATAGCCCCCTCCCAAAAGCTGATCGCCGTTTGCCAGTGGTGTGCCCCCCTCACCCCCTTTGCCAGCGCAGCAACCCAGACTGACCTGAAAAGGTGATATGGCCACCCCATAAGGAAGGGGGCGGGGGGTAGGCAGATGAGGGGCGAAGTGTCCGTAGAGACCACCGAGAGAGGGGGAATGCTGCATGGGAAGGAGGAGAACCCAAGGGTCCGACCGGCCCAGGGAGGGGCCCACATCCACCCCAAAAACCCTGGGGGGACAGCTACTTATCCGTACCAGGGTGGGCACCACTCCAGATAGAACCTCCTCTCCATCGAAATGGGGGGCTTTCGACTAGGAGAAACGCTGCGACGTATGGGACCTCGTGAGACGCTTAACTTGCAGGCCAGCCAGGATTTTAAAGAAATATCCAGCCGTCACCCAGTCTAGCAGTTGTTTGTAGATTCTCATAGGAAAAATAGAAAAATCCATTAAAAAGGAAAAGATTGCTTCTCCTGACTAGTGTCTATAGCTGAGAGTGGGAGTATACCCCCTGGGACTGCACATAGGCGTAGCCAAGCTTTTTTTTTCTGCCTAGTGTCCTACTCTTGTGGGGGGCAGTATATTTCAAAAGTTAAAAAGATCAGGAGCTGTGTCCGTCAATGGACGATAGATAAAGAAATGTTACAGGTGCGATGAAAATGCCCAAAACCATAAATCTATAATATTTATGCTGATAAAATATTTCTGATGTAGAAGAGGTGGGGGTAATCATGGAAAGTAATGAGAAGAAACTACTGGTGTTCTCATTTTACAGGTGGTGTAGGCAGAGGACTAATACTATTTATTTTGCATTTCCAAACCAGTATCAGACATTTGGGCACAAACGTCTTGTGTAACTGCTATAATCCCAAAACCCCCCCTTGCCATAAAACAATATCACTGTCATAATTAACTCTGCGTATCCTAACACTTATCTTACTTCCTAAAAATAACACTCAATTACCACCTAACATTTAAACCCTTAGGCTGGCCATACACGGTGCAAACTTATTTACTGCAACCCAGGGGGGAAGTCAGTGATTATCGTTAGCGGCTATAGCAGCCGCTAGAGATAATCATTAGAGAATCCGGCAGGTTGGTTGTACCCAAGTTGATCGATCAATTTGGTACATTCAGCCTGGTCATTAAAAGGTCGGAATCTCTTCAAACCGTGTATGGCTGGCCTTAAAAATCCTAACTCCAGGTTTTAAAGCGGTAGTAAAGTCTGCTTTGTGATTTTTACCTACAGGTAAGCTTATAATAAACATGCACTGTTTAGGAGATATTCCCTCTTATTGCTGCCGGTGACATCAGAGGCCTATGCAATCTGAAGGAACGGCATACCTGTCCTGTTCCTTCAGAGAGCTGTGCTGTGGCTGTGACTCCCACGTGCATGAGCAAGAGTGACGTTATCACAGCCTGTCCATTCAAGCTGCCGGAGCCAGCAAACCCGAAAGGAAGACTGGCTGAAGATGTAAGCCCTGGTGGCAGCACATTGATAGAAAACTTCATTCTAAGGTAAGTATTTCATAATGTGCTAGTATGTGATACATTACTAGCACATTATGCAATTGAAGGTTTTATTTCTTTTTTTTATGCTGTGGTTTACTACCACTTTAAAGAATTTTAAATAGTTTGCTTGCACCAACCTGGGCTTAAACAAACTTTTTACTAACTGATGCACCAGCTATGTGCGCTGTAAAAACTGTATGTACGCTCATCTATATACAGTATAAAGAGCTGTGTTCTGACTTCCTGTCCTGCTCCTTGAATAAAATCAAGTTGGGCTGAGCACTGCTCAGCCATTCACAGGAAGCTTTATATTCTATAAATGAATACAAAACTTCCTCTGGTTGGCTGAAATAGAGATTGTGATATCATCCACTTGCCTCAGCTTCAAATTAATGTCTGTGCTGGCCCAGCATCTCTGTTCCTCCCCTCAACTCCCTATATGCAACTGCCAGGGGAGATCAAAAGGTAATACTATAGAGAGTAATCTTAGTGACAGGTCCTGTCTGCTGATACCAAATGGCAGCACAAAGAAGCAGTCTCAGTGTTATAAACACACCTGTACAGTAAGGTACAATAAAACTGTAAAATGTGTAAATCATAAAAAGAACACTGCTACAAAGTGCTTTGATGAGACTTTTCCTTAAAGAATATTCCCAGTTACGATAGTGCTATATAAATTCAAAACCCCAGCATGACCGCATTCTTGAGGTAAATAGAATAGTACCTAAACGACTCAATTCACTCAGCTGGTTACCGTGGTTGAAACCCATTATCTGGAACCCCACACAGTACAGACAGTTGTCATCTGTGTGTTCCTGCAGCCCAGTGTCTTCTGTGTTCTCCAGGAACTGGGAAGCGTCCGACCGGCTTGAGTTCATAATTTCTGTAATGCTGAACTGCTGCCGGAGTGCCTGGTAAGGGCTCCTAACCCCGGACCCAGTAATACCTGAAATAAAGTAAGTAAAACGTCAAGATGCACATATCATAACTTATGGTTTAAAGGTAATGCAGTCACTTACATTAAAAAATTCTAACAATATAGCCAACTGAATAAACTCCTCTAAAAAGAAGGTAAGTGTGCATTAGGGGTCGACCGATTATTGGAGCGGCCGATTATTAGGGCCAATATTCAAATTTTTTAAAATAATCGGTATGAATCAGAAACTTCCCGATATTGGTCGGACCTCCCCCCGCGGGGCGCTCACTGCAGTCTCTGCCAATCTGCTCCGCCTTTGCAGGCGGGCTGCGAAGGCAGCTGTCAGCGGTGCGTCGGGCAGCAGAGAGATGACATCATCTCTCACTGCCCGCCTCGATTCACTGTTGTTCCGCCCCTACAACAGGGCCGTGAAGGCTGCAGTTGACAGAGCTGCAGCCGTGGGCGAGCAGAGAGATTGTTAAATCATCGCTCACCGCCCGCATGTGGAAGTTTACCCGCTCAGAGGTAGTGACAAGCTGTATATGGGTGGCAGGTGACAGTGGCAAGTGACATGGTGCATATGAGTGGCAGGTGACAGTGGCAGGTGACATGGTGCATATGAGTGGCAGGTGACATGGCGCATATGAGTGGCAGGTGACATGGCGCATATGAGTGGCAGGTGACATGGCGCATATGAGTGGCAGGTGACAGTGGCAGGTGACATGGTGCATATGAGTGGAAGGTGAAACGGTGCATATGAGTGGCAGGTGACAGTGGCAAGTGACACAGTCCATATGAGTGGCAGGTGATGGTGACACGCTGCTTATGGGTGGCAGGTGACAGTGGCACGTGACATGCTGAATCTAGTGGCAAGCGACAGTGGCAAGTGACATGCTGAATCTGGGTGGCAAGTGACATGCTGAATCTGGGTGGCAGGTAATGGTGGCAAGTGACACGCTGCATCTGGTGGCAGGTGGCTTTCTGCACTATAATGTTGTTCTACTTAACCAGGAGTATTGAAGAAATTGTGTAGTGTCTAGCTTTTCAGTAGTGACTTAAATTTGATTTAAATGTACAGAATATCAGCACCTGTTATCAGTTATCAGCCCGAAAGGCAGACGATAATAGGTATTGGTCCTGAAAAATCGATATCTGCCTTTCCCTAGTGTGCATGAACATTAATTCTATACTCCAAGGTAAAAGCTCAGGGCCAGCCCATGCTAAAGTAGTAAGAGATACATGAAACCAGAGAGTAATTTCACACAATTTACACTCAGAGAATACGGAACATAGGCTCAATTCAAAAGCTTTAAACACAAGGATAAGGATCTTTATTTTTAGAAACGTGCCTAACTTATTCTTCAGTGGAAAAAAACACCCCCCTTTTTTTAAATATGTATCTGTTCTGGACATTTTATAGATAGGAAACTCCTACCCTGATAATGATTAGTGGTTCCAAATTAAATACCTACGGCAGTAGGGAACAGACACAAAAAGATACACTCTGCATCTTTCAAAAAAAATGTTCTGCTTTATTTGATGCAATTGAAGGCTTTTATACACATGATTACGTAGGTATCGCATTATTATTACAATTGTACTTTTATGGTAACACGGCGTGGAACATAGGCAGGCTAATTCTAATCAGGACTCAAAAGAATGCAAACATGTAATGAAAACATTATTAGTGCCGTGTGCACAATGAATGCAGTGTGCAATACATATAAAATATAATACAATAATATACAGGATGTACAAATTTCCTTTACAGTATCCTTATCCTGGGTTGTTAGCTTCTTAAATTAAGCTTCATGTTTTGACCAAGGGTGGCACTAGCTGTTCCTGTATGTGGTTATATTTAAGAAACTCCCTCATAGCTGACTTATTTTAAAGGTCCAAAACATGGACATTTAAAATCTTTCCTGCACTACTTGGCAAGTCACCAAGCTAGAACAAGCATTTGCATGTTGGAACGCTCACTCACCATTAACTGAAGGATAAAGATGACAAGCATGGAACTTGAACCTTCAGGGGCAGCTCCCATATCCCTATTCCGACAGGTAAACTGAATATTATTTATCCTGTACAGATCTAGAGGCTATGGTTATGTATAAGGACAAAATAACTGGATTTCAAGTAAACTGATCTTTGAAGCATCAAGCAAAAAAGTAAATTAGTAATTTGAGTGTAAAGTTTTACCTCCTACTTCAGGTGCAAAAAATTTAGCAGCGCGCTCTTCCGTCGGAGGCATCGTCTTTTGAAAGTATGGAGTTTCCTTGACCTACAAAATTACACACAAAAAAAAAAAAGGCAAAACTTACAGCTGAAACTGAACTTTTGTTTCTTCGGCCTGGAATAAACTTTCTATCCTATGGTCATTAATACTTTACATGTTTTGGTTAGTATAATGTAGAAAGCAGAAACAGATACGAAATCTTCAAGTCAATCACATTGAAGTACAATTTAGATCATTTTGAAATTCGACAAAAGGAGGCAAGCTGTGGTTTTTATTTATGGATTTTCCTATGATCCTCCTTTAAAACAACATCCTGCTTTTTTAATTCAAGAGGTCAGGCTACTACATCCGTCCTTTGAAGTTCAGAAATGGTTAATCCCCAATGCACAGTACGAATAGTATAATACAGCATGGACTAAGGCTGTGGTGAAAAATAGTACCCTATGTGATTTTTATTGTAAACACTAAGATGCCAACCAAGTAGTTTAATTGGAATATCCTGAAGTGTAGAAAATGCACCACTGGTTCTACATGTATCGACATCTGAGTGGTACAAGATGTGAGTTAGTGAAAAACAAGCCCAAGGTGAAACATAGCTGTTCAGGTAGGGGAAACTGGTATCTGCAGAAATGCCGCTACTACCAAGTAATTAAGGAAGTATGGCCAAAGCTTTTTTGGCCCTACTTCATCTATGGATCACAGGAGTGCAGCTAAAGCCTGCTGTCGGCTTACATCACTTAGCCGGTCCAGACTGGGGAAAGATCCCAACTGTAACTGGCAGCTGCACTGCTGAGAGGCTGAGCTGGTAGCTTTGCTCCCTCCCCAGACCAGCACTCCACTGAGTGCTGGAGCAGCAGAGCAGAGAGACGGTGAACGACAGTCACCGCTCTCTGCTCAGTACAAAGGAGAAAACTGAGCAATCAGCAGTGATTGATCGATCAGTTCTCAGTGCAAAGCGAGGGATCGATGCTGCATCCACCTGAGCATATATATATATATATATATATATATATATATATATATATATATATAGTTTTTTTTTTTTTTTGATACCCCATACTTCTCTTTTAATGTACAAGCAATACTGAAATGGCAAAGGTTGTGATGACAATGCAAAACCAATTACGATCTGTGAAACCCCAGGAAAAAATAATACAAGGCATAAATTTACCTGAAACATATCATTAATATCCACAGGCAAAGCTAAGCCGATGTAATCATCCGAGCTGCCGTAGGTTGCGTTCGACACCATGGAGCGAACAGAAGACGAGCGCTGGAGAGTGTTTTGGTTTATTGGACTTAACAAATCTTCTTTATCCAGTGAAGCGTAGCTTAATGCCTTCATGAACCTGCCAAGATTAAAGAGCACAAACCCAAGGAATTGTTACCCTGCCATGTGCAAGTAGCAAAAATAAATCGATATTGAAGGTCTTCTCTAAAGAATACACAGATGAACACACAAGAACTGTGTTGTCTACTAACAGATTTGTAAAGAAAAATATGATCTTTGGACTCCCTAACTCCCACATAGCATAAAGGATAGTGATGACAATACTGCAGACTGCAAATCACTGTCTTGCATCCTGTCTGCTCTTTGGTCCACTAGTAACACATCACACTTGGGGTTTGATTAACTAAAACTAGAGAGTACAAATCTGGTGCAGCTGTGCAAAGTAGCCAATCAGCTTTTAACTTCAGCTTGTTCAATTAAACTTCGACAATAAAACCTGAAAGCGGATTGGCTTCTATGCAGAGCTGCACCAGATTTTGCACTCCCACGTTTAGAAATCAACCCCTTGGTGACATCCACCCTAAGCTCTCTACTTCTATAAATTGACATTAGCGCCTGCTATTTCCCGACATAAAATTTATATAGGAGGCATTACCACTGGAATCCCGATTACTACTGTCTGCTGGGGAGTAGCAAATCAATATAAAGGCAGAGTCCAGTTAAAAAAAACTCTCAAAAATAAAAACAAGTAAAAACTATTATGGTGACTTGGTAAAACATCAGAACATAATAAAATTAAAATCATGTACATGATAAATGTAATCCATCAGGGATCTCTGCCTTTTTGTTCATATCAGTTCCTTATATGATGCAATATATAAACTGGCCACTGCTCTAAGCATGCCATGACAGCCTATATAAATAATCTTTAAAGAAACCAACTTCTTTCCACAAGCAAGTCTAGATTTATTGCTACTACAGAACAAATCACAGGAGCTAGGTTATTCATGAACTTACAAAAATTGCAGCTAGCACCTAACTTGCCTCCACTATTTATTAATTGTTGTTGGATTTCTTTGGGACTTTTGTACTCACTGTAAAATTTAATTGATTTCTTGTCAATAATTGAAGGATAAAGGAACTGTTGGCATTATACCAGAAGGAAGGAAGATTTAGACACTAACAGAAAAAAATAGAGGCCAGCCTGGTGTGACAACTACTTCTCCCAGTATGTCTTAGTTTTGCGGAAAAGCAGTACGAAGCACATAATCATACAAGGCAAGTCCAGAAAGTAATGAGAATTAGATTTTAAAATTTTTCCTTCAAAATATGCACCTTGTAAATGTACACAATGCTTCCAGTGATTTTTCCATTCTTCATAGCATCCCTAGAAGTATTCAAGTAGAATGGCGTTCAGAGCCTGCGTAGTGGCTCTTTGGACGTTATCTACACTACCAAAGCGGTGTCCATTCAAATGAGTTTTTGATGTTCCTTCTGATCAGGTGAAATGTTCTTTGTAACAAGGTTTACACACTTTTCTCATGTTCAAATTCTGAGTCATGATTTCATGAACGATTGAATTGGTAATTCCCGGTTCCTCTGCAATCATTCTGAAAGCGAGCAGTCAGTCACGGTTGAGAAAAGACCTCACTGTATCCACATTCTGTTCTGTTTTTGATGAAGAGGGGCGTCCTGATCGTTGTTCGTCTTCAACACCATCTAGTCCTTCCTTGAAGGCCTTTGTACCATCGGTACACTTGTGCAGATTATAGCGCAGCTTCTCCATAAGCTTTCCTCACCATTTCCAATGTCTCTGATGCAATTTTACCCAATTTCACAAAAAATTTTTATCAGGTACAGCTGATCCAAACTTGCTTGCATTTTTCTTAATATAAGGCACTTGAACAGGGTGTCACAAAAAAGAATGTCCTGACTCTGACAGAGCTGGAATGCAACAGATCAGTGTCAAACGTATATCTGGCTCCCCACCCAGCTTCTCCCTTCACAATGCCCTTTTTCCCTTCTCGAGCGTAGGAACTTAATTTTCATTATTTTCTGGACACACCTCGTACACACTGATGGTGCAACCTGAAACCCTTAATGAACTAAAATTATTAGATTATACAGCAAGTATAAAAATCACATTTTCTTTAGCCTCTAATGAGGACACACATGAAATCAGAAACTGTTGGAAGGTCCAAAAGCAGCTGAAATGAGGAACAAGCAACAGCAACGAAACACTAAGAGGCCTACAAAAAACAACAGAACTGGGGGCTTCTTGCAAGTCAAAGAGTCCTACATGACATACTCACAAAATTAGACTTCAGAGAAAGGGTCACACCTTGGGCTGTACAATGGATCTCGACTCAGAAAGTTAAGAGCAATGCTTTATTGTGCTTTCCAGACCTAAATGTACTGTGAGGCTCCGTTCACATGTAGGCGTTTTTCTGCTCTAGGATCAGCTCTCAAAACGCCCAAAAAGACAAATCCTATTCATTCCAATGGCCCCTGTTCACATCTGAGTGTTTTGACGCCGTGAGCAAAACACCCAACGCTCAAAAAAGTACATGAGCTTCTTTTTGGGCAGATTACAGGAGTTTTCCATTGGTCTCTATTCAATGTAAAAACGCCTGCAAAAACGCCCATAAAAACGCCTAAAAAACACCCATAAAAACGCCTGTAATAGCAACGCCAAGATGTAGCGAAGCAAGGAAACCTCCTGAATATTTTCAAAGGGAGGCTTCTATAGGGCTGCAAGCGCCACATTAAGATTCCAGGGCGGCAACGGAGCCCGCACTGAAGGAACCAAATATCGGACACCCTGAAGAAAAGGTATGCACCAGGGAGTGTGTGGCCAAAGGTCATTGGAAAAAGACTGCGGAAAACCGATATCTGGCCCTTGATGGTACTCAAGGCCAATTTCTGTTCAAACCCCGGTTGAAGAAAGGTTAAGATCCAATCCACTGAGAAGGAGCGAGGATGAACTCTGAGAGACTCACACCATGCAATGTACGTCTTTCACGTACGATGGTAGATCTTCCTAGAAGTAGATTTCCTAGCTTTTAACAGCGTAGGAATCATCGACTCAGACAAACCTCTATCCTTCAGCACCTGGCGTTCAACAGCCAAGCCGTCAAAGCCAGCAACTGTAAATCAGGATGGAGTTTTGGTCCTTGGGACAGCAGATCCTCTCTGAGAGGAAGTCCCCAAGGAGCATCGGGGACCAGCCGTACCAGATCAGCTTACCAAGACCAGCGAGGCCAGTCTGGAGCCACTAGAGTGACTGGAATCCCTTCTGCCTGGATCACGCACAGAAGTCATAGCAGCAGTTTGAGAACAAATCGGTCAGCCCACCTTAGAATGCTGGCTACTTACTGAGCTGCCAGGACACTTCTTGTGCCCCCTTGGTGATTGACATAGACCACGGCAATGGCATTGTCCAAATTAATTTGTATCGTACACCCCTGAAGACGAATTGTCCAATGAGCCAGACAAAGTCTGATCGCTCAGAGTTCCAGTACATTAATCGGCAGTCTGGACACCTTAAGCACATCTGTGCTGAGGACGCCATCCAACCCGGACAAGCTGGCATCCGTGGTTACAACTGTCCAGTACTGTCCCGAGCCAGACCCAGATAGTCCAGTTTTAGTGGACAGAACCAAAGCAGACTCCTGAAGGTTCAGAATTCAACTGAATTCCCTCAGAATTCGCAGTGCAATCTCCAGTTGGCCATCAAAGCCAACGCTCGCAGCAGATTATCATCCAGGTATCCCAGTACCGCGATCCTCCGCTGACTCAAACCAGCACTGGGGCCAACACTCTTATGAAGACCCGAGGAGCGGAGGCAAAACCAAGGTCAACGCCACAAACCAATAATACTCCCCGTTCACGGCAAAACGGAGGAAGCGCTGGTGACGGGCACATATCAGAACGTGCAGGTCGGCATCCGTCATGTCGAACGGAAGTGAGGAGAAATCCCCCTGATGTAGGGACGCCACTACTGTGTGAATGGACTCCATGCAGAACTTCCATACTCGCACAAAGCAGTTTAGCGCCTTGAGGTCCAGAATTGGGACGGACCTCGCCTGCCTTCCTTCCTGGAGACTGTAAAGAGGCTTGAGTAAAAACCCCTCAAAGAATTCCGAAGTTGGAACCGGAACAATCATCCTGAAGTAACAACTCTTGCACTGCCCCAAAGAGACCCTGTAAACGATCTGGGGACAAGTGCAGGTTGAAAGGGAAGAACCTTTCCGGAGGATAAGACTGAATTCGATCTTGTAGCCTGACCGAATAACTCAGTGGACCCACTTGTCCTGTACCAGGGAAGTCCATGGATCTGGAAACCAGCAAAGAAGTCCCCCCACCCCAGATACGGGTGAGGGCGCTCCTTTATGCAGAGGCTGCCTTGTCCGCAGGTCTGGAAGAGCCCGCTCATGGCTTGCCAGACCAGGTCCTCTTGAAGCCTCTGGTGGAGGCCCTGACTTTTGATCTCTTGCCTTTGAGACCCTGGGAGATAAAAAATAACTCTTATGCGCAGAGGAGAATGGCCCACGTCTACGACTGGGCTCCTTGACCTTGGTAGCCTGTGGTAGAGTACTCTTCCCCCCTGCGAGACCCTTAATGATGTCGTCCAAGGAAGCTCCAAACAGGGGATCCCCTACAAGGGGGAGATCAGATAAGGCCTTCCTAGAAGTCTGGTCCGCAGACCAGCAGTTCAGCCAGTTAATACATCGAAGGACCACTACTGATACCGACAGCCTAGAAATTAAAGGAGTCGCATCTAAAAAGGCATCACAGATAAACTGTAGCCCCTGGACCAACTGATCTGCCAACTCCGCAAAGACAGGGGGAAGTTGTTTCCCCTACAGGTCCCGGCATAAAGGTTTAGCCCACTCGGTCAGAGCTTGCGACAAGCGGGCAATAGTAAATACTGGCTTAAGTCCCAAACCATCCACAGTAAACATATGGCGGGCCAGAGCCTCCACACTCCGGGCACCGCTCCGGACAGGACACCGCTCTATTGTAATGTGGGTGCTGTCCGCCAGGAGGAAACCCTGCAACTCAGGCCGAAGCCAGTTTGTATGCCCCCTCGCTAGACATTTAACTCGCAGGCCAGCCCCCGTTCAGTGGGGCTATATCGCGACCGACCCAGTGCGTAGCTGCGGTCTGCACGCACTCGCTGGCTGGACTGGGGGGGACCCTAAGGATCTAGATTATCCAGTTTGTTGCCCAGCCCGGCACTTGACTGTAGATCAACAGTAGAACAGCAAAAAGGTTAGACTTTTTTCAGTAAAAAAAAAAAAAAAAGTCGTCCAGTCTCTGAATTCTTATGTCACTCAATGGAAGCTAAATAAATGTACTTGATGTACCAGCACCTGATATTGATGTGTCCACATCTGATGTGTTCCACATCTAACTCACCAAGATGTATTTTTCATCAGTCAAGCCTACTGGCAGTTGTGCCAAACCTTCTTGTTCTGGCACCATTATCCATTAGGTATTCTAGGGGGAGAGAGATTGCAGGAAATCCCCAGTAGGTGTATCTCTCCTTCATGACATATAGTGCTTTCAGATCACCAACTAACAGGACAGTGTGGAATGTGTACTACAGCTACGTATGAATGACGAGCTAGAAACCTGAGCAGACAGACTGTGTTCCTTGTATGCATTTCAAGGCTATAATTTTATTTTAGTTGGATAGCATCTTTATCGCATTACCTGCTTGATGTTAGCCTTGAGTCTAAGCTTCCAGTCTTCATGGTTATGGTATCGGTGAAGAGAACATCTTTGGCTGGAGAGGCCAAAGCTTCAGAATGAGACAGTGAAGGATGCATTCGCTGTTGCTGTAGCCGTTTCAAAGTTGCATACCCGAATGCATCTCGAGAACTCGTGTAGCTAAAGTGATAATCCGCCAGGCTTTTTATGGCAGCTATGGAGGGCGCTTTAAGCGATTGGGCTCTCCGAGGAAGAGTATGGGAAGACCCTGGGGGGACCAAGGACACAGAGTTCGACTTAGAAAGGGGCAAGTGATTGGGATGCAGCATGGCTGGTTTGACAGTTTTGGTGCTAATGACTGTACTCAAACTTCCACAGTCTGTATCAAGGTTTGTAGTGTCTATTCCCACAGTCTCTCTAGAAGGGCTGGAGCTCATGGAGCTGATCCCGCTAGTCGTCGTGTCCGTGTTGAAACTCAAGCTGCGGCTCTTAAAATGTGTGTTCATTGTGCCGTCACCTATAAGTCTTTCACGGCTTGCATGGTCTCTGTGATTTTCGTGCCCCAGACTTTTTGGAAGTTTAAGATCATTTTCAGTAATACTGGGTGTGCTGCCATTATCGTCTATGTGTTTAATGATAGTACTTTCTGGGCGAAGGGTGTTTATTTTGGGAACTTTAAACACAGAACCCAAACTGTCCATGGAGTTGAACTCTGAGTGCGAACACGGCTCGGTGACCGTTCGGTTCCGCCTTAGGCCTGGCTGCTTGTCCGCCAGGAGTTTATTGGTTTTAGGATCACTGGTGCTGCTGGCCCGAAACTTTTTGCTTGGCAGAGTCAGTGAATTCAGAAAACGATTTTTCACAAACTTGCTTTGGGCAAGAAGAGTGAATGGACTGCGATCCTTGTCCTTCAATGGGGTTTCAAAAAATGTCTGCTCAGTATCGTCTGTGAAGAAGAAAGGACTTGTCGAAGAATTACCATCTTCAATGTACATACCTGTTTAAAGAGGGAAACGCATATATTAGACTGCATCTTACACATACTTAAAGAGCATATACTTCTTAAAGGATAAGTTCTTTTTTTTTTAAAAAAGATGAATACATGTACATTTCTTTGCAGGTAAAAAATATGCATTGATTATTTTTTTATTGTAGGAGCCTTTAAAGCATTGCACAAGCCATCAGCAAATCGCTGATGGCATGTAGGCTCCAGCAGACTTGTCAGTGTATCTGCTTGCTCGTACCTCGTACACGTAAGCCGATACACTCTGACAGGAAAAATCAATGAACTACCACAAAGCTCGCAGCGCTGCACCCGCAATCAGCAGATCGTGGTCGCCACACAGGACTCCTTCAGACTTCAGATCATGTGACATGTTCCCAAAAGTGACAAGTTCCTTTAACATGCAACATTTGTGACAAAAGCAAAACTAACTAATTTCAAAAGCTAAAAAAATTGGAAGTTAAAGAATATGCAGTTGGTGCCCCCTGCACCCTGTAAAAGGATAAAATCATTTAACTTATATGTTCTTTTCTTCAGAGGTATTTGGTCTAACAGTTTTTTTTTTTTGTCTTCTTCTGTCTTCAGTGATGGGTAGGTTAGGAATGCTACAGAGATTGACCCAAAGTGGCGTCATTCTCCGTAGAATTCTCCTGCAAGTTCAGAGTGGCTTGATGATGTACTTCTAGGCGTCAGTCCTGGGAGACACTCAACACATAGGGAGGTGGGCACTCAATTGCAGAGACTGCAGGGGACAAGTAAAGTATTGAAGCCTGAGCTGTTTGTTTTTTTATTTTTTTTTTTACTTAGGGCTTTGGAATTTTTTTTCCTTGAAGCTGGAATTAACTACTAACTTGAAGGAACTGATATGCTTCATTCCTTGAAAAATGTAATTGCTGCCTTTTCTGTAGATAGGAGACAGGTTTCCCTAATTCATTATAAAAAGCAGAGCATTTCTTACTAGGCAGTGCAGATTCACTTTCACTGTTGTGTCTCGAGCTGGTTGACTCAGAGTTCAGGCTGAGCGTGCTAGGTATAGATGACAACTCATTACAGAGCTGCTCCATGTCATCTGGAACCACCGGCCATGGCTGCCGTCTGCTATGTCTCACCGCATCCCAGTTATGGTGCTTCAATATGTCGCATCCTTGCTTCGTCTTGGAAAGCAGCCCGAGAACATATGCACAGGTCCTGGAAAAATTGTAATACAAATTTGTTTTGCAATGAGTAAAATTTAATATATGCTAAAAAACAATCAATTCCTTGAGTTGTCAATTTTCCCTTCGCTGACTTCTGCTTCTGAAAATGCTAGTTATTAGGCTGTCATTCTGACCCTGTTAACTCAATACTTGGATTCCCAGGCCTGAAACAGGTATACAGATGTAGTCTTCTGACATTTTTATCTAACATTCCTGATCTGCATTCTTGTACAGGGTCAGTGACTCAAACTACTGACGCTAGGGAGCCAGCATCCTGCCAAAACTAGCATTTTCAGAACAATATACGGTAGCCCAGCATATCTTTAATGAAATGTTTATTATATAGGAATAAATCCTTGAAGAATCTGTTACCCCAACATTTTAAAAATTAAAAAGTATCCTGTTATATTTAGAATTCTTCCTTTGTGTAAAATACATGGGGATGCTGCCAATCCCCCTGCTTTCCTATTTCAAACTGACCACGCTAGGATAGAAGCACTTCTATCTCAGCGTGGTCAGTTTTGTTGCTGTGCCCTGCCTGTCCTCCAATAACCAAGATTTGTGCTGCCCCCCCCCCCTCCCGCGGCCATTCACTGGGGGACGCCCCCACCTCTCCACCAGTCCCCTATAAAGCTGAAAGCAGAGATTATGTGATCACTTATAAAAAAAGAAAAAATGTATAATGTTTATATGTGTGTGTGTCTGTGTGTATATATATATATATATATATATATATATATATATATATATATATATATATATATATATATATATATATATATATATATATATAGGACCGTTTATCTCTGTTCTTACACCAGTAGCCATGTCCAATCACAGTTAGAAACACGCCCCTAGGGACATACTTAACCCCTCCTTCCCCAATAAAGTTAACCCCTTCCCTGCCAGTGTCATTTTGTCATCTTTTTTCCCAGTCATTTTTACAGTAACAGTGCATATTTATAGCACTGATTACTGTAGTAATGTCACTGGTACCCCCAAAAGTGTCAAAAATGTCAGTCAAGGGTCCGATCTGTCCGCCGCAATGTCGCAGTCCCGCAAAAAAAAAAAAAATCTCAAAAATGACAAAAATCTTTCCCTTAGTTAGTAAACGCAATAACTTTTGCGCAAACCAATCAAAATACGCTTATTGTGATTTTTTTTTAATACCAAGCATATGTAGCAGAAAACAAATTGGCCAAAAATGTTAAAAAAAAATTGATTTTTACATTTTCTTGGGGGAATTTCATATAAATGTGAAAAATATTGTTATTTTTGCAAAATTGTCGCTCTTTTTTTGATTATAGCACATGATCAAAAAATCGCACAAGTGATCAAATACCACCCAAAGAAAGCACTATTTGTGGGAAAAAAAGGACGTCAAATTTGTTTAGGTACAGCGTCGCACGGCTGCGCAATTGTCCGTTAAAGTCACACAGTGCCGAATCGCAAAAAATCCCCTGGTCAGGAAGGGGTTAAAATCTTCTGGGGCTTAAGTGGTTAAAGCACTCTGTAGATCCTTTATATGCCCTTGCTCTTTAAAACCCACAGAAAGACAACTGAGATGCTAAAACTGATCCAAAGAGAAGGAAGTTTGGTGCAAGAGGAGAGTTCTGCATTAGGGGGTGCAGCAGTCTCATTCTTCAAAGAGTACCTTTCTCAGCAGCACAGCAGGCTGTACCTTGCCATTTGGAGGCTGCAGGAACCAGTGAATCAAACACAGGAACAGCAATCCCTATATTTATTTATTTTTTGCACAGGCTGCAGGAACAATGAAAAAAAAGGAATCTGTGTTTAAAGTGCAGTTATCCTTTAAAAGGATAAGTTCACATTTTGAAAAAAAAAAAAAAATGAATGCCCAATTTTCGCTTTTTTCCTACTTTAGCCTGCAAAGCATTGCATCCATGATCAGTGGATCAGGGGTGCATTGCTAGGATCTTGTGCCAGTACCTCTGATACCGACTGTTAAACAGCAGGGCTTGTGAATGAACTATGAGAGCGCTCATTAGCGCCCACACAGTCCATTGAAAACTAGAAGCCGTCAGCCACAATGGATGACGGTACTTGCAGTTTTCATTTACAGATTGCTGTGAATGAATGATGCGGTCATGTGGGCACAGCCCCGCACAGCTGCCTCCTTTTCAAAATGTGCCAGCGGGTGCAGAGAGAAGAACCCCTGTGCGCCATCTTTGGGGTCATGCAACACTGTACTCATATGACATTTTTATCATTTTTTTCACAAAATAGAGCGTTCTTTTAGTGGTATTTAATTACCACTGGGTTTTTATTTTCTGCTAAACAAAAAAAAAAAAAAAAAGAAAATCTTGAAAAAAAAAAAAAAAAAAGAAAATCTTGAAAAAAAAAAAAAAACCTTTGCAAACAGGTAATTTTTCTCCTTCACTGATGTGCGCTGATGAGGCTGCGCTGATGAGGCTGCACTGATGGGCTGCGCTGATGGGCGGCACTGAAGGGCAGCACTGATAGGTGGCACTGATTAGCAGTACTGGTTGTCAACTGGTTAGCAGCACTGATGAAGGACTCGGCGATCACAGAACGCACTGCCCATGCGCCCCCATGAGAGGATGTCCTCCCGGCATTTTAGACCCCCGCTGTAGCTGTCTGTTGGCTATAGCGCAGGCGGGAACAGGTTCAATTACAAAGGGGAACATTTACATATTACTGTTCCAACATTCTAGTAATAGAACAGTTTTCACTTGGTGCTCATAAACACTATGGCAGGACAATTTTAATAGGACAGGTTTCTACACTGCCTGAAATAGATTGGTAAAAATAATGCGGGACTTTGTGGCAAGGGGTGGGGCTTGGGTGCCACAACAAATGTGTTAAATATTGTCTGTTTTGGACTGAATATCATTTGCAAGAGTGAGATTATTCCACAAAGAGTTCCAAGGATATACAGGACCATTTTGATCCACTGACAACGTAAAGTGGATCTTCATTATTTACACAAGTTTGGGTAATTAAAATCATCCCCCTAATGCATACTAAAAACCCAAACTGCTTGTTGAACACTGTAAGCTCAACTTTCCTCTTTCACAGTTTATGTGGCTAATGCCAAAGCACTGGTCACTGATCTCTAAAAAAGGGGTTTGGAAGGCTGTAGCTAAAGAAGCAAAGAGCAATATTCTGTGACTGCCTGAACATTCTCCTCTACTAAGGTAAGAATTTTAGCCCTTTTATTATTCTTTACCTGTTTCAACAAGAATGTAAACATAGCTGTATGATAGGTGCTATTTATGAGCATATTCATATGTATGCCCCTTTGTATGTTCCCATGGGTGCATGTGCAGGAGCAAAGGAGCGTCCGTTTTAATACAGCTTTTATCGTACAATCTGTTGTTGTGAGGATGTGCTTTTAGGAGCACAAATACAATGCTTTGTGCGCATTAAGTTTGACAATGTGCTTCAAATTACACAAAGGCAACCAAGTTACCAAACAGAGAATTCTGACATAACTTGTGTATATTGTATTGAGATTAGACTTTATTATTGCAAAGCAGGATATAAAGTTATCTTGAGAAAACACTTGCAGAGAGAGAGGGAGTGATACTTACCCCCTAATAGAAAGCACTTCACAGTGCTGAGCGAGTGCAATGATATCTGGGATCACATTCTCCTCCTGAAGCAAGTTCAGTCCCCAGTTGGAGGATCCTATGTTACCCTAGAAAGAGAAATTTAACAGCAACAGATTGTAAGAGTTTCATATAAAATGGAGTAAACATTGTGTAAGCTAAGAAGAGTAGAATTTACACCTTGCATGTAAAAAGGGATCGTCTCACATATATTGCTCTGCAGCAGTCAGTACATTAGTAGTAAACCGACCTCTTTCACTTTCTCTAGGCACCTAGTTACATAGGTTGAATAAAGACATTGGTCCATCCAATTCAACTTGTGCGTGTGTGTTCTCCATATCTTTGTACACTGTGCTTGCTATGAAACAGATCCAAAAGATTTTTCAACTTATCTACACTCTCCGCTGTCCCCACCAACTGTTGAAGAGAGTTCCACATCCTTACCGCCCTAACCGTTAAGAAACCATTACACCAATTTAGATTGAACTTAGTTCAAGTTCATTGTGTGGCCTTGTATCTTTTTATAGAGGCCTAAGACAAAAGTTTCCTCCCAATGCTAGAGTCACCTTTCAAGGAATTGTATATTGCTATCATATGCCCCCTTGAGCATCTTTTCTGCAAGGAGAATACATTTGGTTATAGTTGTTCCTAATAACCAAGGTCCTCCAGCCCCCTTTATTAGCTTTGATGCCCTTCACTGGATTCTCTTCAGTTCCAGCATATCCTTCCTGAGTACTGGGGACCAGAATTGGATTGGATACTCAAGATGTATCCCACCCAGAGTTTTGTAAAGTGATAGAATTATAGTTTTATCCCTTGAGTAAATACCTTTTTTTAATGCATGCTCTTGCTTGCTGCAGCTTGGCTTTACATATTATTGCTGAGTCTGTCATCTACAAGGATCCTTTTCCATCCTCTATTCCCCTAGAGGTTCTCCCCCTAGTGTGTAACTTGCATGCATATTTCCAGTTTTCTACACTGAACCTCATCTGCCTGCCCTTCTAGTTTATTGAGGTCTTCTCAGAAAGTGGCTATATCCTATTGTGAAGTTATTGCCCTGCTTAGTTTTTGTGTTGTCTGCGAACACTGAGATTAAACTAATTTTTCCAACTTCTATGTCATTTATGAAGAAATTAAACAGAATAGGTCAGAGGCCTGGGGAACCTCGCTAACAAATCCCGACCGTTCCAGAATATCCAAGACTAAAGAAACCAGGGGGTGCATTGCACCTCTAATCTCCCTGCAGTCCTGTAGCCAAAGGCTTCTACCTCAGTGTGGACCAGTGGCTGTAGAAAGAGTCTGCCAGAGCCTGTACAATACACCAGCGCCCACTGATTACGGTTGAACGCCTTTCTAGTCTCCTATGTAAAAAATATATATACATTTTTTTTTTAAAACCAAAATTTTGTTATGGACACAATCTTTTTGAAAGGGTGCACTCCTGAACTTACAACACCTGGTCAGAGGCAGTCAAAATATGTAATGACAATTTTGAAGCAGTACTTAAATTTAAAAGAGCTTTCAACTTACCAATGACCAGAGAGCTGCTTTAAGCTGTTTGATTCCTTCCCACTTGTCTAGCGATGGTGAACGTACAGTGTAGCTTAGATCTGGAACAATGTTCTAAAAAACAATAAAGACACAAAAACTTTGCAATAGGAGCTCTAAACAATACATACACAATGTATTTTCTTCCAATTTTTCTTAATCTCCTTTAGACTTTAGAAAATAGTCATAGACAATGCAGTTTTTTTCTCACCTGGAGCTCCAAGAGCTGGCAACCAGTCTTATGATGCACTAGCTGCCCATACAAGTGAACGGGTAAATACACATAGGGACGCTGCACTCTAAATGAAAATAAAACATAAAAAATGTATTTATAAATGTAAATTGTAAAGTTAGCATACATAGCTTTTAGTCACAGGGAGCTTCCCTCTATTTACTTACAAAAAAACTGTTTTCTATGTTACTTTATGCCGTAGTAAACATTATCATGGTACATGGCTCTTGTCCATACTTTATTTATATAGACAGTTTGCATAATCATTTACCTCTGGTTACTGCGTCGCACATAGTTATCGCCATCAACAGGCTTTCGGTAGGTGGTGAGAGCTTCGTTCAGCTGCTCTTCTATCAATTCAACATATTTTAGATTATATTCCTAGGGCAGGGAAAAACAGAAGTGCATTTAAGATCGTAAACAGAAATTTAATTACAAACAATATGGTCGGGCATTGTGCTTTTAGCAACAGTGGCAGCTCAGCAGAGGTGCTCAGAAGAAGCCAACCTGTGCATAGCTGAGAATCCCATTTATTCTCTCATCACAGATCCAAAACTGCACAATGTTTATGACAAAATTGCTGATGAAGGGTTTACTGTGCTCTAAACATCTGCGATCAGTGAGGCTAGAAAAAATGAGCTAAACCTAGAACTGTTGTGATTTTGCTTTGACTGAGACAGGATTGTCATTGATTTACTAAAAAACTGGAGAGTGCAAAATCTGGTGCAGCTCTGCATAGAAATCAATTAGCTTCCAGGTTTTATTGTCAAAGCTTAATTGAACAAGCTGAAGTTAGAAGCGGTTTGGTTACCATGCACAGCTGCACCAGATTTTGCACTCTCCAGTTTTAGTACATCAACCCCAGTATGTCCACGCTGCTGCACATATCTTCCAGATCTCTCTCTGCTGTCATAATTTTATCACAGATTTAAATATTTAACCCCATAATGTGTGCTGATCTGCGATAGGATTTTGTAGTGTGATCCTGCACTAGGATGTAGGCGTACACCCCCATTTTAAGATTTTCCAGATAAACATGCTTTGTTAACCTGTGATGAAGTGAGCTAGTTCTTGCAAGAAGCTGAACACATTACCCCCAGGAAACTGCTTTTATTTGAGAATGATTGCATGACAAAACAATGCTGCTAAAACACAGCTTTGTCATTAAAATCTGTTTCTATCTGCCCTTTATGGTTTAGAAGCAGAGCAGGACCTTCCCTTGGTAGATCGTGGCTTTTTGCACTTTTCAAACATGATTTTTAGGAAAAGGAGTAAACAAAGAGAAGCATACATTCATATTTCTGTACATGCAGCTGGCAGAGCTGTTGCTATTTTGTTTCTTTTGGAAGGATTTAAGCCAGCCATACAGTGGGTACGGAAAGTATTCAGACCCCCTTAAATTTTCCACTCTTTGTTATATTGCAGCCATTTGCTAAAATCATTTAGGTTCATTCTTCTTCCTCATGAATGTACACATAGCTCCCCATACTGACAGAAAAACACAGAATTGTTGACATTGTTGCAGATTTATTAAAAAAGAAAAACTGAAATATCACATGGTCCTAAGTATTCAGACCCTTTGCTGTGACACTCATATATTTAACTTTCCATTTCTTCAGATCATCCTTGAGATGGTTCTACACCTTCATTCGAGTCCAGCTGTGTTTGATTATACTGATTGGACTTGATTAGGAAAGCCACACACCTGTCTATATAAGACCTTCCAGATCACAATGCATGTCAGAGCAAATGAGAATCATGAGGTCAAAGGAACTGCCTGAAGAGCTCAGAGACAGAATTGTGGCAAAGCACAGATCTGGCCAAGGTTACAAAAAGATTTCTGCTGCACTTAAGGTTCCTAAGAGCACAGTGGCCTCCGTAATCCTCAAATGGAAGACGTTTGGGACGACCAGAACCCTTCCTAGAGCTGGCCGTCCGGCCAAACTGAGCTATTGGGGGAGAAGAGCCTTGGTGAGAGAGGTAAAGAAGAACCCAAAGATCACTGTGGCTGAGCTCCAGAGATGCAGGCAGGAGATGGGAGAAAGTTGTAGAAAGTCAACCATCACTGCAGCCCTCCACCAGTCGGGGCTTTATGGCAGAGTGGCCCGACGGAAGCCTCTCCTCAGTGTAAGACACATGAAAGCCCGCATGGAGTTTGCTAAAAAACACCTGAAGAACTCCAAGATGGTGAGAAATAAGATTCTCTGGTCTGATGAGACCAAAATATAACTTTTTGGCCTTAATTCTAAGCGGTATGTGTGGAGAAAACCAGGCACTGCTCATCACCTGTCCAATACAGTCCCAACAGTGAAGCATGGTGGTGGCAGCATCATGCTGTGGGGGTGTTTTTCAGCTGCAGGGACAGGACGACTGGTTGCAATCGAGGGAAAGATGAATGCGGCCAAGTACAGGGATATCCCGGACAAAAACCTTCTCCAGAGTGCTCTGGACCTCAGACTGGGCCGAAGGTTTACCTTCCAACAAGACAATGACCCTAAGCACACAGCTAAAATAACGAAGGAGTGGCTTCACAACAACTCCGTGACTGTTCTTGAATGGCCCAGCCAGAGCCCTGACTTAAACCCAATTGAGCATCTCTGGAGAGACCTAAAAATGGCTGTCCACCAACGTTTACCATCCAACCTGACAGAACTGGAGAGGATCTGCAAGGAGGAATGGCAGAGGATCCCCAAATCCAGGTGTGAAAGACTTGTTGCATCTTTCCCAAAAAGACTCCTGGCTGTATTAGATCAAAAGGGGGCTTCTACTAAATACTGAGCAAAGGGTCTGAATACTTAGGACCATGTGATATTTCAGTTTTTCTTTTTTAATAAATCTGCAACAATGTCAACAATTCTGTGTTTTTCTGTTAGTATGGGGTGCTATGTGTACATTCATGAGGAAGAGGAATGAACTTAAATGATTTTAGCAAATGGCTGCAATATAACAAAGAGTGAAAAATTTAAGGGGGTCTGAATACTTTCCGTACCCACTGTACATGATGGTTCAGCAGGGACAGGGAGATTTATGATCCTGTATGGGCAAGGCTGATTGTACCCAAATCAATCCATTGATCGACTTGGGTACAACCAGCCTGTCAGATTTTTTTTTTACATGCAATTACTGCCACCAGCTTTAGCCGCTACCAGTAATCATAGTATTCTGCCATCCAGGAAGGCTCCCTACGCTCCCTCCGCTAGCAGAATACAATAGCACAGCGGGAGTAATTCTCCCATCAGCACTGTGTTGATGGTGGAATCAAGAGATTTTCTATCCTTACACCCGTGTTGGAAGGAAAGACATTTTTTCAGCTTGCCCTAATATGTAAATATAAGTATATATCACGCTGAATATATCTAAAAAAAAAAAAAAAAAAGAAAAATCCTGAATTCCAGGCATACATGATAACAAGGGTAAAGGATAAAAGGCACACATGAATGCTGCTTTGTATGTAAAAATACAGCATTCGTTTTTTTTTTTTTTTTTTTCGTGTAAGGTCCCGGAATGTGACCCTGAATCAGGATCTGGCAATTCCCTGTTTAAGAGACCTTAGACTGGAAGAGGAAGGAGCAGCCAAAGATGTCCTGCAGTGCACATGTACTGGCAAAAAGAATATTGATAGAACAGAAAGCAGACTCAAGAGCTCATCAGTTTTCGGTTTCTCAATTACTGTCCATTGACATGCTGGGGGAGGGACAACTTAGTTATCACACCTAACTGCGATAGTTTCCTGCTCTTCCACATAGGCTGTGCTATGTGGCAAATCTGTATACCCTCAGGACTGGATGGTCAGTAATACAAAACATTTACAGTTTTCTTATTTGTAAATCGCCTGTAGTTCCGCTTTAGGGGTGACTTCTCAGCTTATAAACGTGTTGGTCCAAGAACCTTAAGTCCAAAAAATATTTAGGTATGATACCTTCTGCCATTTTTCCAGCTGCTTTGTGACATAACCCCTTTCATTTAAGTAGGAAAACCCCTTTGGAATTGACAGGAACCTGCAAAGAAAACAACAGATTAGTAGATAAGAAGTATTTAGATTTTCTGTAGAATATTAACAGGTGAAAAATCAGGTTTACCTTAGAAGGAGGAGCAGGCCCTTATCGCCAAGATGAGAGAGTGCAGGTTTCATCTGGATGAGTGCATGTAGATTAGCCTGCGGGAGAGCACACAATGTGAACACCACACTGAGCCCCAGACTGTCCACATAACATTACAGAAAGCTAGTACAAAGGAGAGGAGTTGGCCCAGGCAGCTAATCATTTTCCAAGTTTCGATTTCCCGCTGAGTCTGATTTATCCCTTATATGTGTGCAAGTGCAGTAGGACATTGTTATGGGTGGTCTCTTTTCCCCCCAGTTAAAAAAGAAAACCCTGTACAAGCAGACCCTTTTACTCTGAATGAGACAGTCTTTATGCTGGTCAATATTGTACCCATAAATTAAGGCCTGTTCACACTGGTGTACTTTAAAACACAGTATGCATTTTTCAAAAATGCATATCGCATTTTTTAAAGCGCTGCACTCAAATTTAATGCAATGTATATGTGTTTTAGATGTATAATACATGCATTTTAATCCCTAGTCACAAAAAATTGATATAAGACTCTAAAAACACAACAAAAAGTACATTTTTGGTGGGTTTCCATGGACTAGAATGAAAGGTGTGTTTTTGGCGCATTTTTCAAACAGAGTGCCAAAGATGCAGCAGGCGGGACTTTTTAAAACCATAGTCCAGAGATGTGAACAGATATTTTTCATGCACTTCTGTCACGCTGGAAAGGTGCCTTTAATGCAGAAAAATGCACCAGTGTGAACAGGGCCTAAGGGCTCTTTCACACGGTCCGCCTCTGTAGGCGGATCCGTGCTGCTCAGAGGGGATCGATCCGCGATCCCCGCTGAGCCGGTGGGTGACAGCTCCGTCTCCGCTTGCAGTGCGGAGAGGGAGGTGTCACAGCCCCCGCTGCTCTCTATGGGGAATCGGATGAGAGCGGACCGCCTGTCCGCTCTCATCCGATCCCCAGGAGGGACGGAAAATAGGGTTTCCATCCGTCCGGATTTCATGGACAGGATCGGATGCAGATGGCAGCGGGTGTCACCGCTGACATCCGCAGCTCCATAGGGCTGAATGGGGCATCCGATCAGATCCGCCTAAAAAACTGACAGGCGGATCTGATCGGACCGCCCGTTTGAAAGAGTCCTTAGACAGCTCCCTCCGTTCTTTGACAGTTGGCACCGCCAGAAGATTTACCCCTAGTCTACTGTTCCTGTGAGAGTTAAATAAAAAAAACACTGGATTTCCCATCACTTTCAGTACCAGAGACAATGGCAGCAGCACCAAAAAAAAAAATTAAAAATAGGGTGAATATCCAGTGGAGAAGGAAAAAAAAAAAAAACATGACAGAGGGCCCAACACTTTCCTAGTCCATCTAAAACCAAAATTAAAAGTTTTGGCTTTATAGACAAAAGGCTGACCAGAGGTTGCTTTCAAGATGGCATCAGGGGCCAGAAAGTTACATTGAAAATGCTTCCACCCACCAACATGTTTTTTCTGCTAAGCATCTAAATCTTTTATATGGCCTTCAGTTAAAATGACTCCTGTTGTAATTAGGGTTTGATTTTAATTTCACCTAGGTAAGGAGATGATGAGAAATTCTATATAGCGTATGGGTCAGTAGCAATGCACATACAGAGGATTGAACTCACATAGACTGCACTCTGCAAGTGCAGTTGTTCCAAAGATTAGTAAATGAGGTGAAGGTTCACTTTTGAAAGAATACTCAATCACATGCAAGGAAAATTTTTTAAAAAATCAAATTTTTGCTTGCAGCTGATTGAATGATGGAAGTCAGCAGAGCCTCTTCTCATTCACCAAGCTCTGGAGCACTTTAAAAATTAATTAGGCCTTTTACCTACAACAGTAAAGGATTCCAAGTCATCTGTGACCAGTCTTCCCACAAACAGTTAATCCAGCACTGAGAAATCCTCTCCGATTTCTTGCTGGGTTAAAAGCCGACACATAAGAAAAATATGTGTAACCTACACCCCTGCTGTTGTTGTGACGGACATATGATGTATTTCTCTCATGCACGAGCATAAGAACAGGGGGAGATGTGTCCAGCATTCCAGCAGCAGATCGCTCCCCCTTTCTCCTCAAGCTCTTCCAGGATTGGCTGCTCCAAGCCTCAGCATTATTGGGCATGCTGAATTCATGTGGTGCCTTCCCCGAGTTCTGATTGGATGGTACTCTTGAAGAGGCATGGCACTTTTGTTTGTTCGTGCGAGAGGCTTAGCCGCGCAACTCTGCTTGCAGGGGGGGGAGTGCAGAGATGGGAGGGGAGTCCTGTGAGGTCACAACTCCGCCTCCGAGCGCCAGAATTGAGACCCTGCCCACCGATCTCCGATTTTAACACGGCTCATACAGGCACAGGGAAAAATGTTTAAAGTTAAAGAGACATACACTGCATTTGGATATGTGGGCACAAGACTATGGTGCCTTTGTTTTATACAGGATACCCTGCGGGTTTACAAAAACTTTACTTCTGTATTGAGGAGATGACAGGAAGGTCTACACAAAATGATCACTCAGCACTTACAGGAGAAGAGAATGACTAAACATTTGGTTGGCAAGCTTTATCACCAACTGAAACATTTTTGACTGTAGTCCACGGTTGCTCCGGTGGTCTAACAGCTCAAATTAACAAGGTAGGAAAAGGCCACCGGCTCCGAAACTCTACATTTGGCCACAGTGGTTAAAGAACAGAAGCATCAACACCCACCTAGGAAAAATAAATGACATTTCTGAAAATACACTTTATTCACCTTGTCTTCACAGGCCTCATCCAAAATATCTAAGGCTTCCGTGGAGATATTTTTGCTTTTGTCATGTAGCTGCGTCACCAGTAACTCGATTCCCCAATTGCTGAAAAACTCCACATTTGCTCTCAGAAGAACCCGCAGATGCTTTGTTGCGTACAGACGACAGCCCTGCGCACAATGAAATAATGTAAACATTTCCATCAAGCATTTTTTTATTTTAATTTTTTATTAAAAGATTTTAAATTGTGCATTAGAAACTGTATTGATATGGACAGTGGCGGAACTAGAACCTTCAGGGCCCCAATGCAAGAAACCATAAAGGGCCCCCCTGACGGGGCCCTTCTCTCCCAGCCTGGTGGCGGGAACGCCAGGGCTGGCCGCAAGTGCAATGTTTGTGTGGTAGTTCTGCCATTGGTGTCAGTAGTTTTTTTATTTTAATTAAATTTTTCTACCATTTTCTTTATTCATTTTTTTTTTTTACAATATTATTATTTTTTTTATATATTTTTTAAAAATTTAGGACCCCTGATATTCCACCTTTGAGACAGCTTTCCATCTCCTTCGCTGAAGCCTTACAGAAGCTGCACAGAATTAATGGATAGGAATAGCTCTGTACAGAGCTTCCCATTCATTCACATACTGAAGCATTGTAAATACAGTTTACTATGTTTCAGTTATGAATAGACAGAGTCAGTGATCGGTATGGATCACTGACTCTCCACTGAGAAAAGGCTTCATCCTGACAGATCCCCTGCAGCAGCCAGTGGGAGAGGGGAAGGGGAAACTTGCAGAGGTGTAGGGACGAGGGGGGGCAGCAGAAAGAAGCTGCATAGGAGGAGCTGTGGAGGTAGCTGCATATTAAGGAACCAATCTCTTCCCCCCGCTTCTCCTCCCCCCCCCCCCAGGCATTCAGTAGCTGCAGGAGGAAAATGGAAAGACGGGTTCCTCTATGCCGGTGTTTCTCCATCTTTTTCCAGTCAGGGCATCTTGAAAGTATTTTCAGTCTGGAGGCCCCCCCAGTCTAAGGCTTGGTTCACATTACTCCGTGTCACAGAAAACGCGCTAAATTGCACGTGTTCCTGACACGCAGACAAACATGCAGGGGTGTCATTTATTCTTAATGGTACCCCTACACATTGGCAAACATGGTGCATTTTTGCTGCAGCACAATTAAAAAAAAAAGGGAATTTTTTTCCCTGAGTTTCTGTGGGGCGGCCCACTGAAATGAATTTGCTGCCTTATACACAGCACACAGCTGCACAGATGTGAACCAAGGGCCTGTTCACATGTGTGGTTGAGGGGTGGTAAAACCACACGCTTTAACTGTGTTTTTACCAACCTCAGCTGTTCACCCTGTAGCTGCAGAGACAGCAGCTGGGGG
Organism: Pelophylax lessonae; assembly: GCF_965119305.1. Lineage (NCBI taxonomy): Eukaryota > Metazoa > Chordata > Amphibia > Anura > Ranidae > Pelophylax > Pelophylax lessonae. The sequence goes on from NC_138768.1 coordinate 81,950,188, forward strand.
TGGACATGCTGTGGCTGGAAGTATAACCCCTGGTGAATGGGGCTGCACTACAACCACCCCACAATTGAGTGCATTGTACAGTTACAGCATAGTGATGATGCATTAGGGCAGGGGTGGGGAACCTTTTTTCTGCTAAGGGCCATTTGGATTTTTGTAACATTATTCGAGGGCCGTACAAAATGTATGCATAAATGTAATAGGCATTGCTTTGCGGCAAAAAACGCTGTAAAAATTTGCGTGACTTTGAGGTCACAAAAGTGTGAAAGGGGCCTTCAGTAATCAAGGTATAGTGTGCCCCCTTTCAATGCAGACTGACCACAGTGTGCCCCCTTTCAATGCAGACTGACCACAGTGTGCCCCCTATCAATGCAGACTGACCACAGCGTGCCCCCTTTCAATGCAGACTGACCACAGCGTGCCCCCTTTCAATGCAGACTGACCACAGCGTGCCCCCTTTCAATGCAGACTGACCACAGCGTGCCCCCTTTTAATGCAGGCTGACCACAGCGTGCCCCCATCAATGCAGACTGACCACAGCGTGCCCCCTTTCAATGCAGACTGACCACAGCGTGCCCCCTTTCAATGCAGACTGACCACAGCGTGCCCCCTTTCAATACAGACTGACCACAGCGTGCCCCCTTTCAATACAGACTGACCACAGCGTGCCCCCTTTCAATGCAGACTGACCACTGTGTGCCCCCTTTCAATGCAGACTGACCACTGCATGCCCCCTTTCAATGCAGACTGACCACAGCGTGCCCCCTTTCAATGCAGACTGACCACAGCGTGCCCCCTTTCAATGCAGACTGACCACAGCGTGCCCCCTTTTAATGCAGACTGACCACAGCGTGCCCCCTTTCAATACAGACTGACCACAGCGTGCCCCCTTTCAATACAGACTGACCACAGCGTGCCCCCTTTTAATGCAGACTGACCACAGCGTGCCCCCTTTCAATACAGGCTGACCACAGCGTGCCCCCTTTCAATACAGACTGACCACAGCGTGCCCCCTTTCAATACAGACTGACCACAGCGTGCCCCCTTTCAATCCAGACTGACCACAGCGTGCCCCCTTTCAATGCAGACTGACCACTGCGTGCCCCCTTTCAATACAGACTGACCACTGCGTGCCCCCTTTCAATACAGACTGACCACAGCGTGCCCCCTTTTAATGCAGACTGACCACAGCGTGCCCCCTTTCAATACAGACTGACCACAGCGTGCCCCCTTTCAATACAGACTGACCACAGCGTGCCCCCTTTCAATGCAGACTGACCACAGCGTGCCCCCTTTCAATGCAGACTGACCACAGCGTGCCCCCTTTCAATACAGACTGACCACAGCGTGCCCCCTTTCAATACAGACTGACCACAGCGTGCCCCCTTTCAATGCAGACTGACCACAGCGTGCCCCCTTTCAATACAGACTGACCACAGCGTGCCCCCTTTCAATACAGACTGACCACAGCGTGCCCCCTTTCAATACAGACTGACCACAGCGTGCCCCCTTTCAATGCAGACTGACCACTGTGTGCCCCCTTTCAATGCAGACTGACCACTGCATGCCCCCTTTCAATGCAGACTGACCACAGCGTGCCCCCTTTCAATGCAGACTGACCACAGCGTGCCCCCTTTCAATGCAGACTGACCACAGCGTGCCCCCTTTTAATGCAGACTGACCACAGCGTGCCCCCTTTCAATACAGACTGACCACTGCGTGCCCCCTTTCAATACAGACTGACCACTGCGTGCCCCCTTTCAATACAGACTGACCACTGCGTGCCCCCTTTCAATGCAGGCTGACCACAGTGTGCCCCCTTTCAATGCAGAAAGCCAGTGCATTTACCTGCAGCAGCGGCTTCTCCTCGAGTCCTCCCGCCTCCTCCTCAAACAATGGCATGTGTTCGCCTTTCGGCCAATCAGGAAGCGGGTCTCGGACCCGCTTCCTGATTGGCTATGAGGAGGATCCGTGTGACAATAGCGAATTTTCATTCGCTATTGTCACACAAATGGGTGGGCTCGGGGCGCACTGCTCTGCGCCCCGGGTCCACCCTTTTCTGAAGCTTTTCAGTGACTCACACTGTCAGGACGGAGCCATCGGCTCCTTCTGACAGCTCCGCTGGCATACACAGGCTCAGCGGCAGGGGGGGGGGCTGGATGCAATGATTGTGCAGACCGCAGGTTCCCCACCCCTGCATTAGGGGGTTAAAACAGGCGGTGAGGAGGCAACATATTGCCTTTTCACCTTCTGTACGCCCCCATACATACAGAAAGTCTTTTTAAAAACGGCAGAGAGAGAACTGTACCTTCCTGTAACTTCCTGCCGGTATTGCACTGTAGGGGGAGGCAGAGAGCACAGCACACACTCTGCTTTCACTTTCCTATGTAAGACCAGCTTCCTCGGTGCCAATTTACAGTTCGGCTGAGGAACGGGGAGCTCTGGTCTCAGCTGCGGTTGCCGCTCCTCATATCTATACATAAAGGGGGCCCTCTCAGGCCCCCTGCAGCATGGGGCCCGGTCGCCATGGCGACCCCTGCATGTCCTCCCCTGGATATGGATATTTGATGATTTTATAGCAAATGTATTTGTTAGATTCCGTGTTAAAAAGCTAGCATCCCCTATTGATATGCAAATGAACCAGTCGGACTAGTTTATGAGCTAGGCAGAGGAAGCTTTTTGCAGGATATGATGTAAAAAGGAGTATGGGGAGGTTGTGTTTAGGACTTTTGAAAGAAGCACGTGTTCAGACAAAGGAGAGTTGTTTTTGGAACACAAAAGGAACGTGTCTGCTTTAGACTTGATCTGAGGACTTTGGAGAAAGCAGTTTAGACTCTGAGCAAGGAACTTTGAAGATTCTATCTTGATTCCATCTCCATAATAAGTTAAATAACTGTTCAGGATATCTGTTGCGTACACATTGTACATGTTTATTTGAAGATAATTAGCTTGTGCATGTTGTAGGCATATTTATGTAACTATGAATTCTGTGATGTGCTTGATGTATATAGGGAAAAAAGCATTGAGGAAAGCTAGGCCCCTACGAGAAATAGAAATGTATGAATTGTAATTATTGCCTTGGTATAGGATCAACAGGTGGAATGTATCAGTTGCGGATTCTTTTTTTAACTGATTCATGACAAATGTCCCCATACATGTGTAATAATATTGCTCACCCACAGGTGGTTTAATGAGCTTTGACGCGGTGTGTAAAAATGGCTGCCGCATACCCAGTTGACCATGTGGTTTTGGGGAGAAGTGCAACCATGTCTTGCTGACATCACTCACAAAACGACCTGTGAGTGGTCAAAAGGAATGACTACATCCTGCGGGAGGTCTCTGGTATAGAGGACTTGAAAAGAGAGTCACTAGCATGGGGGAGAGAGGTTCATTTTGGAGCTGTAAAAAACCTCCTCATTGTCCTTCTCCAGATATCGAGTGCAAGCTGTTGCCAGAGTTATTATTTGACCTTTCTTTGGCATATTGGATATAGGAGTGTATGTTTGTGTCTTGTTAGTGTTTATGGTAACCTTTAGGCCCCTTTCACACTATCCGTCCGTCGGACGGATTCCGTTTTTCTCAGCGGGGGATCGAGCCGCTGATCCCCCGCTGAGCAGCAGGAGGACAGCTGTGTCTCCACGCTGTGTGCAGAGACACAGCTGTCAGTTCCCCATGCATCTCTATGGGGGAAATCGTATTGGAACGGACCTAGAAAATAGGGTTTCCATCCATCCAGATTTGACGGATCGGATGTCAGTGGACGTGTTTCCGCTGCCATCCGATGCCCCATAGGAATGCATGGGGGGACCGTTCAGATCCGCCAAAAAAACGAACAGGCGGATCTGAACGGTCCATCTGTGTGAAAGGGGCCTTAAGTATTTTGATGTCAAATAAAGTTTTGTTTTATGCTTTTTATCAAAGCTGCTCTTGGGATTGTCTGTTCATTTTAAATATTCACTAGATATTTCTGTGGCTGGTCATTTCATTATAAATTTTGTTGTTCCCACCTTTGATACAGAAAACAAAACAGATGTGGTTTTGAGGTCTACAATTTAATTATTAAATTGTAAAAACTATTTAATGGATAAATCCACCTTTAGGAGCATGTTACACCTATATTTAGGCTGGGATTATTGTTTAATGTATTAATTTTCTAAGATCAGTGATTAAGATCAGTTTCTAAAGCTTACACTTGGGGCAGACATTGCCGACTCTCCGAAAAATGACCTGCAGTGAACCGCTTTTTAAAGGTGTTTGACAGGTGGCAAGGAAGTGATGTGTTGCCTCCTATGCACCACCACCAAGTGCATTGCATGCTGTTGCAAGCCAAGAACACAGACTTGAGTTTGACTATGGTATTGCCTGATAAACCCCATCTGGCTGCCTTTACAGCTTAGGGTGAGTGGTCAGGGGGCAGCAAAAATGTGTCCGCCAGGATGTTGTCACTTGTACAGCATCTTTGGTTTTTAGAGTGCTGTCTGCTACACAGCCAAACAACCAAGGACAATTCGCCAGCCCCATTCAACTCTTGGCCAGGAAATTCCCGTCACTGACCAAATATGGCAAATGCCATATTTGCGTAATATTAGCCAACATTCCCGGTCCTTTGTTTACCCTCAACTGTCAGCTAGGAATCTCCCAGCCGGAAGCTGAATGAAACCGAGTTTATAAATGTAATTTATGGGTGAAGCCTGAGGAACCGCGGACCGTAAGTGACGTCACACTAGGACATTTTATCATTTTTATTCATGCTGGTGATTTTTAATCGAAATGTTAGCATTTTTTTATTTTAATAAAATATGTTCTTGATGATCTTACATTATTGGAAGCACCCTCTTTATTCTTACATGGCATGGGAGTAACCAATACTGTAGACGTAGTACTCTTAAAAGGGCCAACACATCGGTCATCCAGGAAGTATCCTGGTGAGAGGGAGATTACACCACAGGACGCTCAGCACAGAGTTACAGCAGGAGATTATGCGTTGGATATAATTACACATGCTTTGTAACAAATCTCCAAGGTGAGAGCACAGTGGTGACGGGAAGTGGTCATGAATATATAATTTTCTGGACTTGTACATTTATGCATGTTTTATATAAATTTCAACTTGATCTGAAAAGGACTGTCACCTTCCACACAGTGTTTTTTAATCGTATATGTATGTTATATTGTTTGTGCACTAATGTAATTTATACCATTTGTTTATTATTGCATATCTTAGGATCACACAGTGCATATTCTATATAGTCCGTTTGGCGTACTCATGATTTTATATTAGGTGATAACGCGGCACTAACTTTCATTTACCAGGCCGAGGATGTGCCACTGGTTAGGACCAAAGAATCCTTTAGCAACCACTAGGGCATTAGTGGCAGCTGGTTAAGCTGTCACATTCATCATTTTTTATTTTTTTTATTTTATGGTACACTTTGTGAATGGGAATATTTAGCAAATATATGGTGGGGAATTCTTAAATTAGACTGCAAATGAGATTTCTTTTTTGTTTTTTATTGGTTGAGCAAGATGGACTTGTGTCTTTTTCAACCTAACTATGTAAGTGCACTGTACCAACACTGCCAAGTGTAGCTGCCTATGGCAGCCAATCATATCTTTATCATAACCCCTAATCTGACTACAAGTAATGGTCATCTGCCTAGCTGTTGTGAATCAGTGTAATACATATGTCAGTACAATTATCCAGATGGGCTGGTCGCTCTTCTCACAATAGATTGAGCACCAAAACCTTCAAATGGTGAACACTGAATTGTGCTAATTTGTGCCTTTGAAATCACATTCAGGCAATGACAGTGTTAGAGGAAAGCATTCTCTATTGAGGGCACCTCCTGGTGAAATAGAATGCCCTGTTTAGGTGATCCTGTGCTTTTGGTCATGAAAGGAAACAAAACAGGTTCACTTAGCTGTTCCCCTACCCAACTGCACACTGAAAATTTCTTCTCTTTCCTGGCAATCCTTATAGTTCCAAGAGATGAGGCCTTGTGAAATTCGAAGATGTGGTTTTGGACTTTCTCGCTAACCCCCACTGGCAAATCTAGGTCCATGAGCTGTCGATCCCTAAGCACCAACACATGAGAAGAAGGGGGAGTGACTCAGATTGCTCCTCATATCCGGAAGTGCCAGGTATTTATTTTCTTTGCTCCCAGGGACCGAGCAAAGGATAAGCAAGCATGTGCAGCTGGGGAGGATGGCAGTTAATTGAACCGGTTTCTGCAGTGAAACTGCACAGGCAAAGCACTGGCTTCCTTGCCTTGGCATGTGAAGAAAGAGGACTGGCCTCACCTGGGGGCTTTATTTTAACTGGTATCTGGTGATGTGGGGTTCTGGAAGGAGTGATGTCAGGAGACCCTCAGATGCACTGCCAGGGAGAAGGTGAGCAAAGCCTTGGCACTATTGATGAGGCTGTTCTCTATATGGATGAAAAACAACCCTTACCTACAGTAAAAAGGTTACATTTCTCGACTGCTTCATACTATATCATATTATGAAGGATACATTTTGCAATAAATGTGTACCCATTACAAGCTCCTTGTAAGTATACTCTTAGAGATTTCAAAGAAAGGGTGCACTTAATAAAAGTAAAAAAGCACTGAAGGAGGATACATTAAGAAATCATTACAGCAACTCATTAACTTCCTGCAGCACTTCAGGCAACACAGAAATAAACAGAAATGGAAATAAAGACTTACATCAGGAGATGCAGTTAAGGTTTTGGAGAGGATGACTCTGGCAAGCCCGTCTCGGCTGTAATCTAAACTGGAGACTGCCAGCTTCAATAAGTGGTCTTGATTTTTGATGGAGCAAAGATTTAGGAGACTGCAAAAAATAAATAAAATTACAGTATGTGCACAGAGGATGACTGTAAAAATTAATTGTTGAGATAAAGATGGAAGCTCATGTCAGATAAAATGCATGTCTTTAGCAAGCAGAAAAAACATAAATCTAGCATTATTCACTGAAGTCTTCTGACCGCCTGCCAGGAGCTAAGGTATGTCTTAGTACCTTGTCTTCCTGGGCCAATTCAGTGCAATGAGAATCACCAAAATACCCCCAGTCATGATCAGATGTCTCAGAAGGTGGGGAGTCCTCAGCTGATGCCTCCTCCTCTACCACCATAATTCTGCCCTCTGGTAGGAGAATCAGGAGATGGCGCTCAGCTGGAATCCTGAATCCAAAGAGGAAGTGGTAGTACGTCCTGCAGCAGGACAAGTAAACTGACACAAAAATTCATTAACACTGGCCATCCTGGATTACCTAACCACGTCACAAGAAGGGTCAACAGCAGTCTTTCACACTCAAAAGAAAAAAAAAAAAAAATGGGCACCCTGGAAAACGTTTAACCCCACAAAAGCCTTACAGAAGTTGGGTGTGTAAATCTGACTAGCTATCATATGGAAGTCAATCCACCCCGGACCGCAGATTCAAGCGTAGTGGGAAACTTTCACACAAGAACGTCAATTGCGATACACGTTACATCTCGACGCACACACAGGAGAGGGAACCTCCCAAATATTTTCAAAGGGAGGCTTCTGTAGAGCTGAAAGCACCACATTAAGATCCCAGGGTGGCAACAGAGCCCGCACTGAAGGAACCAAATGTCGGACACCCTGAAGAAAAGTACGCACCAGGGAGTGTGAGGCCAAAAGTCGTTGAAAGACAGCCAAAGCCGATACCTGGCCCTTGAGGGTACCTCAAGGCCAATTTCTGTTCAACCCCCCATTAAAGAAAGGTTAAGATCCGATCCACCGAGAAGGAGCGAGGATGAACCCCAAGAGACTCACACAACACAATGTACGTCTTCAACGAACGATGGTAGATTTTCTTAGAAGATGATTTCCTAGCTTTCAACAGTGTAGGAATCACCGACTCAGTCATAACCTCTATCCTTCAACACTCGGTGTTCAATAGCCAAGCCACAAAGCCAGCGACGGTTAAGCAGGATGGAAGATCGGTCCATGGGACAGCCGATCCTCCCTGAGAGGAAGCCCCCAAGGAGCATCGGCGACCAGCTATACCTGATCAGTGTACCAAGACCGGCGAGGTCAGTCTGGACGGAATCTCTTCTACTTTGATCCTGCACAGGAGTCGTGGCAGAAATCTGAGAGGGCTGGAATGAATCGGTCAGCCCACCTTAGAATGCCAGCTACTTACCGAGCCGCCATACAACCAGTCCCCTCTTAAGAGCATGTGGCAAAAGCTCATAACCTCACTCAGGGAGAGGAGCGAAAGACCCACAGTAACAACCGAAATTTTAGAGGAAAAAAATTAAATTCAAAAGAAAAAACTGCCAGGACCAGAGATCCCAGCAAGGAACACTCTCTGCCTATAGCTGAGAGTGGGTGTATACCCCCTGGGACTGCCCATAGGCGTAGTCAAGCTTTTTGCTGCCTAGTGTCCTACTCCTGTATGGGGGAGTATAACCCAATGCTTAAGAAGTATCAGGAGCTGTGTCCGTCAATGAACGAAAAAGAAAACCGGTTTGCCTATAGTTCTACTCTAACAGAAGAAGTATGAAGAGGGGTGCAGGTTACCAAGTAAAATATGTCTATCACTAAATTTTTTTTTTGTATTTGGCGTTTGATAACAGACACGGCTCTAGAAATGAGAGCAGAGTTAATTCATCTCCACACCATGGTATGTCAAGAGAGAAGGGAAGCCTGCAGGCAGAAAAGGGACTTTTACGAAGGGGGAAAAAAAACGTACACAGTAATTGCCAACAAATATTCACAAAAGCACTAAAGTTCTGCCTATGCATTTCAGAAAAAGCTGATGATCAAACAAACCAATTTTAAGAACAACATGTAACTTCAATTTTCACAGGCCAAGTAACAAATGGACACGCACATAATGGAAAGAGCTCTGGGGGGAACCACACTAATGAAGTTACAGTTTAATGCTAGTAACAGACTGCATCACATATTTCATTTTTTATTTTTCACATAGCTCCACTGTACAATGTCTTACCACTGAAACACGTTGCACTTCTCCAGCATCTTGACTCCATGCGGGTGGCAGGACAGGGTACCAATAAAGAGGAAATAGTACTGGCAGAGCGTGTTCAGTAAGCCGTTGTTTTGCAGACTTCGCTCTTGTTTCATGCCTGATGTGCTCGTCAGCCACAGAACAATGTCCTTTACCAACTCCTCCAGGTAGCCCTGCCCATCCTGCAAGAAACAAATATTACCTTTAAGCGTAACTCCACCTTTTAGTAAGGTATTAATAAAGTACAGTTTTCACCCCCCCCCCCCTTATTATTCAATTCCTTATAAGATTCCTCAGTTTTTCTACAAAAATCTTTAGTCTCAGTTTGTTCTCTTTTCAAAACTGCAAGTTGGTCTTCTACCAATGGTCTGTTATGCATGTGACTGTACATTTTGCTTTCTCTGCCATAGCAGGATTTGTATAGTAACTGGGCATTTGCTCTTGGCAGTTACATTACGGAACCTAAACTGAAAATTGAAAACATTTAAAAGTCAAAGTCCTGCCCGGTAAGCAACCATTTACACCTAGAAGGTCTGTTACAGCAGGTTAATGCATGCATGTTAACGATAGTTTCGTTAAGGCCGCTCAGTTACTTGAGTGTGCTGGCAACACACCAAAACTGAGACCAGCACAATTTTTTCCAACACAGCAGACTACAACACATAGCGTGTTACCATGCTTTGTGGAGCGCTGCAAGGCATATGTGTAAAAGGTGTGTTCCCCAAGTACTTATGATTGACATTGAAAATGAATTGCACCACAAAACTACCATGAGAGTAACTAAGATTTTATGTAAGTTATGTTGTCTCTAGAATTGTACAAGCTACAATGAGAATGTTCTAATCTATACTCTGTAATATCACTTATTTTCCGGTTTTATATATTTGTTACTGTACTTAAATGGCACTATGTGACGGTACTCACCGTCACTGGGAATGAAAGACAGATACTTAATGGACACTGAAAATATGGCTTGGATTGCTTCAAATGGTGTCTATATTTACACTTATGCTAATGTGTATTGTACTTCAATGGCAGAGAAAGGCTCTCCCTATTGTTTATTGAGATGTGATGTTGATTATTTTAAGCCTGTGTTTCCCATTGTTAAATGTTAATGAACTCACATATTGTTTCTGTCCAGATGGCTAGATAATTAGTTCAGGTTAATTCTATTTCTGTATACAATTTCATCTGCATATAATAATGTAATCAGACAACCCTTGACCTGTGTGTGTGTGGTAATCTGATCAGGAGGGGGGAGGTCCATGCTGTATATAAATTCTGTGTGACTGTTCAATAAACAGAAGATTCCAGTACAAGCTAAGTTGTCAGCTAGCTTTGTATAGGGGAGGCTGAAAAATCTGATATCTATGTTCAGGACTGGGAGGAAGCCGTATACTGACGGAAGTCCACAAGTATAGTGTGGGTTGCGGTTCCGTTGCACACTATAACATGCCAATAGGTGTTTGGCACGTTATGCTTTTGCACAGCAATGTATAGGTATGCAGGCTTACCTGTAGGCAGAGTGAATATCTCCTAAACCTGCACGGTTTATGAAATATTCACACTGTATGCAGCGGGTGATGTCGAAGGCGTACACGCTAGGAAGGGACGGCATACCCGTGCCATCCCTTCAGAGCTCCGTGTCACCGTCTGTCATCGCGATGCAGCCAATCAGACAGTCGGAGGACGCAAACCTGGAAGGAAGACCAGGTGAAGATGGAAGCCCTGTCAGCGGCGACAGCATGCGCTGGAGGGCTTTGTTCTAAGGTAAGTATTTCATAATGTACTAGCACATTATGCAATTGTCTTGCAGGGTTTAAAAAGAAACAAAAAATTGCAGTTTACTACTACTTTAGGCAAGAGATCTCACTAGGTGCATCTTTATGAATTGGTGTAACCCAAGGTTAAGCCCTGACCAACCGTCTCCTGACCAAAGAGAACAGGCTTCATTCACACTTTGATGCGACTTTTACACACTCTGGCCCTCAAGTCAAATCAAAGTAGTGCAGGAAGCTTTTCTAAGTCACACATATTTCAACTGGTTCCATTGAAATCAATTGGTTGCGACTTGTCATGTGACTATGTGTTCAAAGTCACACGACATGATAGGCTTTTTTCATCAAAGCAGACAGGGATGGTTTGGGAATTATATGAAAAGGAAGCTCAGAGCTCTACTCCTGGACCTGGATGAAAATGAAGAAACAAAATATTCTTATGCATTTTTTCCCACCCTTTAAAGTGACCCTTTTTTAAAGCAGGGCAAAATGAGAGTCACTTAATTTTTTCTCATCCCGCAAATACTGCTATGTTCAGCTGCCTGAAGTGAAATACCCTTCCCCTTCAGGCATGGGTGGGCACGTGATTCACTCCTCTTCTCTCATCTGACAACATTGCTGCTTCATGATTGGCCAAGCACCACATTGGGTAATGGAATGAGCTCATAGTCATGTGTAAGCATTAATTCCTGAACGCATTTGCTTCTGATGGCATAGGGCCTTAAACATGACTACCACTTGGTACAGCGGTCAGCCTCATCCAGTCACAGCCTGTCAAAGCCTTTGACAGGCAGTGGGGCTGGACGCTGCACCTGTCCTTTTCAGGCTCACTAAAACGTCGGAAGGGATGCACAGCAGCTAGGCAGCCATGTGTGGATGGGGCCTAACAAACCGGTTCATATCTCTTACTGGACTTTCTTTCCCAAGTCCAAGTGACTAAACAAAGTGGTGCTGGAGCAATCAGAGAAGTGACCCTTTTAACCTTTCCCCTATATTAGGAAAGAAAGGGTCCCTTTAAGGAAGATCATTAGACAGGTAACATCTCACATTTCACAGCTGCACATTATACTGTTACAATGCACTCCTAATGTAAAGTCACATCAATCACACTGGTAATTCCTTTTAGTACAATTTTTTTTTTTTTTTTAACCCCCTTAGCTATTACTGTACCTTCGTAAACAGCAAAGTGGTGAGCACTGTCTATAAACGTCCCTGAAAAAATCACGCTCAAGCACCCGCTGAGCCCATTAATGGCTGTGAACCAAGCAGTCCTAGGACAGCTCGGTTCACAGGCACGATGTACAGAGCCAATCCAAGCTGTGATAACCAAACACAGCAATTACAAATGTAAACCGTGCAGAGTTTAAATTTCTTTTACGGACGTCAGGGAAGAGGAGGAACTAATAAATTAATAAATCATTCATTAGCTCCACAAGAAATCAAAATCAAAATTGGTCTGGTAACAACAGGGTATTACTGGTCAGTACTGAAGTAGTTAAGTTCACATACGCAGCAGAAAACAGAAGCATTGAATAATTTAGTTAATAATGCTTCCCTTAGTGCTGAAGTGAGAATATGACACTTGAATCTAAATGTGACTCACCTCCTCTGACTCCAGCAGGAACTCTGTGAACTGGCAACCTACTACAGTCAACTTCTTGGCTTTATTGTAGTCCAGATCCAGATTGGCATAGAGCTTGCTGCTGGGCTTGTAAAAATACAGTAGTCGCCGTACAAACCTTAAGGTATGGGAACAAAGTCAAACAAGTTACAGAAGTGGAATAAAAGCTGAAGATGTGAAGGAGTTACTACTGGCTCAACTAATCAAAACAGAATGCAAATGTAAATAGCGTAAAAGAGGTAAGGTGTTTATACCTGTGCAGCTGCTCATCCTTACAGTTTTTCAAATTCACATTTGGCCACTACAACAAAAAGAAAAAATTGTGGTTTAAAAATGTGACATTTTTAAATGCTACTCTTTTCACTTAAAAATCTTACTTGCTGTACACATGATAATGTTTAATTAAACCAGCGGACTAAAAACTACTGGCAGCAAGAGTTGATAGCAGCAGCCGCTGGCATCTGAACATACATTAATGTATCCATTTCAAGAGCCCAGGAGCCCCAAAATTCCAAACACAATATATATTTCAGGCTGCCCCTCCCATGTCTCACATGTATTTCTTAGTGCAGGGTGCTCAACTCTTAGCCCGTTGAGCCCTCTGATTTGGTTCAAACCAGGGAAACGCATGCCAATTGCTCTGGAATGGTGAGTCGGCCAGCCAAGACCGAGATTGAGTTGCCAACCTGCCATCCCAGAGCATTAGAGCGCATGAAACCAGTGCTGGCAGCTGAGGAGGCAAGCACCCGAAGTGAGAGAAGGAGCCACATAAGCCAGTGCGCCGGCTCCTGTCCCGGGTTAGTGCACTTTGCCTGGGACCTTTCTTGCAGTCTGGACAGCAATGGCAGCAGAAGCTGGAAGAAGAACATGGGATTTTTGACTTACCGTAAAATCAATTTCTATGATGTTTATTGACGGACAAAGCTCCTGATCTTCCTAACCATTGGGTTATACTGACCCCTAGTAGTAGTAGGACACTAGGCAGAAAGAAAGTCTGGCAATGCCTATGGGCAGTCCCAGGGGGCACAGGCGTCACGAGCCGGGTGCGGGGGGGGCGGGCCGCACCAGGGTGTCCATCGAGGGGGGGTGACACCCAGTGTAAAGTAAAAAGGCTGCCAGACAGTAAAAAAAAACAGCCTGTCTCAGCCTGTGTCTGTGACACTTGCAGTTCCGGAGCCTGCCTGACGAGTCTCCACTGATCTTTCTGAGTGCTTCTGATGCTTCTTGCACCCTCCCCCTTCTCCAGCGCGCCTTATTTGATCTAAACAGGAAGAGATGCCGGGAGGGGGGAGAAGTGCAGTCTGCAGGGGAGGACGGACTTGTTTAGCCTAGCACTAAGGTAAGCTGCTAGCTAAACTAGGCAATAAACATGTCATGTCCGTAGCTTGTTGTCTAGAGGGAGGAGGAGGAGGGAGGGGGGAGAGAATGGGCTCTCTCTAGCAGGCTGCTGTCTGTGTTTTTTTTTTTTTTTGTGTGAGATCTACTCTGCTTCTGAAGGGTGGATATTTTCTACATTCTACCCCAGTGTCTAATACACCTCCCTAGGATCCCTATCCCTTACCTGCTCATCAGTCCAGTTCAGGCACAGACTCCTCTCCTGCATTACCACCTCATGTCTGTGGCACTACAAATCCAAGCATGCCAGGAGAGGGGAGGCAGCAGCAGACAGATCAGGCTGATTTTCAGATTAAATTTGCATAGTGTATATGTACTGTATACTGTATGATCATTATTTATTTATTGTGCTTGGTGGTCTTAAGGTGCTTACCATTCATATACCTATCAGAGTAAGTAGAGAGCACATTTGCAGTGGAAGTGCTCTGGAGCATTTTTATTAGTGTAAAATGGAAAGACAGAGTGGTGGAGTTATGGGGGAGGAAGATGGACAGAGAGATGGAAAGAGTGAGGAGTGAGTAAGGGATGGAGGTATAGATTGGGTGACAGATAGAGGAAGGGATGGAGGGATGGTAAGAGACACAGAGAAATGGAACAATGGAGCAAAGGATATAGGGATGGGGTGATGGGGTGATGGAGGGATGGAGTTATGGAAAGACAGTGAGAGACAGACAGAATAATAGGATAAAAGTGATGGAGGGTAGAAAAGGGGGAGGGATATATAGGGCACAAGGATTTTTGGATGGACAGTATGATGGAGAGATGGAGCAAGGGGCAGACAAATGAAGCAAGGGACGGATGGACCAAGAGATAAAACAATGGAGTTATGGAAAAATGAAAATAATGGAGGGTGAAGTGGTGGGAGGGAAGGTTGGATGGACAGGGGGTGATGGAGACAGGAGGTGATGGAGACAGGGGGTGATGGAGGGATGGAGACAGGGGGTGATGGAGGGATGGAGACAGGGGGTGATGGAGGGTTGGAGACAGGGGGTGATGGAGAGATGCAGACAGGGGGTGATGGAGAGATGCAGACAGGGGGTGATGGAGGGATGGAGACAGGGGGTGATGGAGGGATGGAGACAGGGGGTGATGGAGGGATGGAGACAGGGGGTGATGGAGGGTTGGAGACAGGGGGTGATGGAGAGATGCAGACAGGGGGTGATGGAGGGATGGAGACAGGGGGTGATGGAGGGATGGAGACAGGGGGTGATGGAGGGTTGGAGACAGGGGGTGATGGAGGGTTGGAGACAGGGGGTGATGGAGGGTTGGAGACAGGGGGTGATGGAGGGTTGGAGACAGGGGGTGATGGAGAGATGCAGACAGGGGGTGATGGAGGGATGGAGACAGGGGGTGATGGAGGGATGGAGACAGGGGGTGATGGAGGGATGGAGACAGGGGGTGATGGAGGGTTGGAGACAGGGGGTGATGGAGAGATGCAGACAGGGGGTGATGGAGGGATGGAGACAGGGGGTGATGGAGGGATGGAGACAGGGGGTGATGGAGGGTTGGAGACAGGGGGTGATGGAGGGTTGGAGACAGGGGGTGATGGAGGGTTGGAGACAGGGGGTGATGGAGGGTTGGAGACAGGGGGTGATGGAGAGATGCAGACAGGGGGGTGATGGAGAGATGCAGACAGGGGGTGATGGAGAGATGCAGACAGGGGGTGATGGAGAGATGCAGACAGGGGGTGATGGAGAGATGCAGACAGGGGGTGATGGAGAGATGCAGACAGGGGGTGAGGTGATGGCGTCAGAAGATGATGGAGACAGGAGGTGATGGAAGGATGGAGTGATGGAGACAGACAGGCGGTCCTTAGAATTGGGGACATAATATTTGGGTGATCCTGGTGGCTTCCAGGGATTTCCCCCCACTTTCTGTGATGGCTATGGAACAGAAATTAAGGGGAAATCTCTCCAGTTTGACATAGGTGACAAAATCTGATGGGTTATAATCTAATCTGGCTTACTATATCAAAAATAACATAAGAAATATGTTATTTTACCTTAATGTCTATCTTAAACCACATTGCTAATTGCATATTGTACTTGTTTGTAGCTTATGCACTGAAATTTGCAATAAACCTGTCATTTTGTAACTTTTGGAAAATGCCAGTAAAAACTTGGCTGTGCCAGTAAATTTTGAGTGTCGTGTCAGTGAATTTCAGTCTGGTAGGTTGGCAACACTGGTGACACCAGTGTACCTGAGGCGGGAGCCGAAGCTGCCAGTCTGTGGCCCCACCACTCGCTGCCTCTGTGTCTCGCGGCCGCCGAAATTGCAGTGTGTTATAATCTATTCAGACCAGCAGCCTCCTCCAGCAGTGTTTGTCACGAACAGATGGTGGGTGTGTTACCTGACCCCACCTCCTCGGCTTGGCTCCTCCTGTGTACTGTACATTGCTGGGGTCCTGGGAGCAGGCAAACGAGACGAGCGGCAAAGGTCTGGAGTGGCCATCAGTGGCAAAAAAAAATTTATTAAAAGGGGTTGGGGTGACACCATGAGTTACCGCACCGGGTGACACCAACCCTAGTGACGCCACTGCCAGGGGGTATACTTCCTCTCTCTGCTATATGTATTCAGTTTTGTTACAAGCAGTATCAGAAGAATTACAACTCCGCAGAGGGGTGGGTGATGTGTCTGTCAATGAACATCAGATAAATGTGTAGCAGGATTTCCAGGCATTGGGCCTGATGTGGGTCTGCCATGGTTACCTGGGACCAATCCTGTTTAATTTATTCATAAATGATCTAGAGGAGGGGATATCAAGTACAATCTCAGTATTTGCAGATGATACTAAATTAAGCATGCCAATATCTTCTATGCAGGATGTGGAAACCTTACAAGCGGACCTGAACAAAATAATGGGGTGGGCAACTAAATGGCAGAGGTTTAATGTTGAAAAATGTAAAGTAATGCACTTGGGCGTCAGAAACACAAAAGCAAGCTACTCACTAGGGGGGAAACCTCTGGGTGAATCGAAGATGGAAAAGGACCTGGGAGTACTAGTGGACAACAGGCTTGGCAGTGGCATGCAATGCCAAGCCACTGCAAGCAAAGCCAACAGAATACTGGGATGTATAAAAAAGGGGATTCACTCCAGAAATAAATAAATTATTCTCCCACTCTACAAGACTCTGGTCCGGCCACATCTGGAGTATGCTGTCCAGTTCTGGGCACCGGTCCTCAGGAAGGATGTGCTGGAACTGGAGAGAGTCCAGAGAAGGGCAACAAAAATAATTAGGGGAATGGAGGGCATCGGCTATGAGGAAAGACTACAAGCACTGAACTTATTTCTCTATGGAGAAGAGACGCTTGAGGGGGGATATAATATCAATGTATAAATACTGTACTGGCGACCCTAGCATAAGTAACAACATTTTTAGAAAAAGGGAATACAATAAGACACGTAGCCACTCACTAAAACTAAAAGGAAAAATGGTTTAACCTTAAAATACGTAAGGTGTTCTTCACTGTCAGAGCAGTAAGGATGTGGAATTCGCATCCACAAGCAGTCATATCAGCAGGGAGCATCGATAGTTTCAAAAAACTATTAGATGGGCACCTTAAAGACCACAACATACAGGGGTAATACAATGTACAGTTAACAGCAAACACACACATCATAGGTTGAACTGGATGGACTGATGTTTTTTTACAACCTCACAAACTATGTAACTATGTAATTGGTGACACCTTCAGCCCATTTAAACTGAATACCCAAGTGTGAGATTTGAGTCAAGGACCAATCCGGGATCTTTGGTTTGTTTTGTTTATTTGATATTGGGGATGGGAGTAGGAATGAGTGGGATACTCCTCTGGCTCAACTAGATACAAATGGGACACTTTGGAGAAAAATGCCTTTCAGCGCTGTCTTGACGCCGGCTGGATGCCGACCAACGCTTGCTGGCGATGGAAAAACAATGACTTGCTGTACTGTACTTGAACTTGACTTCTGACACTCTGGTTAGCTCAAAAGTCCCGAACACTGCTCACTCCAGTCCTTCCTGACTGAGGTAGCCTCTGTTTACTGCTTCTGCAACTCTCAACACTGTACACTGTACACTTTAGCACTTCAGGGCCCAACCTCTGTACTTCAGGGTCCTTTCACTAGGCCCCCCCCTCTACACTTCAGGGTCCTCTCACTAGGCACCCCCTCTACAGTTCAGGGTCCTCTCACTAGGCACCCCCTCTACACTTCAGGGTCCACACACTGGCATCCCCTTTGCTCTTCAGGGTCAACACTGGCACCCCCTTTACACTTGCTTCTGCACTGGCTAGCTAGCTCCTGGATCCCTATGACCTTCATCGGAGTGGTCCCCTCTCTCTACAGGCAGACCCCCAGGGGAAGTTTGCAGTACTAACGAACTGGGAATGTTTTCCTGAAAATGCACCCCTCTCAGCTCCGCTGGTCCTCTGCACCAGATCCTCTCTGCAGCTCAGCTCAGCCTTCTGTCCCCTCTCACAAGCCGCCTGGGACACTGGATTCCTCTGACAGGAGGAGAGACAGCCGCACTCTCCCTCCTGGGACTCTGCTTCCAGTCAAAGACGCTGCGTCATGTGCTCCCCTCAAACTTATACCCACTCCCAGAATGCTGTGCGGCAGAATCTGCCTTTCTGGGGTAGATACAGGCCTGAGTGTGCCAGTGGCTGGGTCACCTCCACCGCTCAATGAGAACCCTCTCCTGGAGCACAGTGGGGGAGACTCCCCAATCTCAACAGCCACACCTGGGAGACATGACAGCCCATCTGAAAATCATGGCCCTGCTGATAACCAGACAAGGCCCACTATACTTTACCTAGCACCTACCTTGTAGGGTGCTACAAATGGATTTTACGTTAAGTCAAAAATCCCATTTTCTCTTTTGTTCACTGAAGGACACAGCTCTTGATCTTCCTAACAATTGGGACGCCCCAAAGCAGTGTTAAACATAAGGGGTGGGAACAGCAAAAAATAAATTCCTAAGGCTAATTATAGCCAACCAGGTAAACAGGAGCTTAACCAAAACAACTGGAGCTCACCTGAAAAAAACAATATGCCCTCAAAGAGGAACAGGTCCTCTAAACAGCAGTCTGCAAAACCTTGCGGCCAAAGAAAGCATCCGCAGATGCAAACAAATCCACTTTATAGAACTTTGTGAAAGTGTGCACCGACGACCAGGTGGCCGCCTTGCAAATCTGCGTCACTGACTCCTGACGACGGAAGGCCCAGGAGGCACTGAGCGCCTGAGTAAAGTGCGCCTTGACAGGGAAAGGAGGAACCTAAACCCCTTGATAGAATAGGCCTGAATCACCGTCTGTCTGATGCGCCTGGAAATGGTCGCCGAGAAAGCAGACTACCCTTTCCGAGGCCCATCCGTAACCACAAATAATGAGTCTGATTTCCTAAAAGACTCCATAGCTGTCAGGTACACCCTAATCGCCCAGACCACAACCAAGGCATGCAAAACAATTTCCTTCGGAATGTTTTGGCCTGGGACACAGGGAAGGCAACATAAAAATGGATTTTTGTAAAATCTTACCGTAAAATCCTTTTCTCTTAAGCTCATTGACAGACGTAGTCCTTGTTGATTAATAACAACTCGGGTTATACTGCCCTCTACAGGAGTAGGACTAGACAGGAAAGAAAACGTTCTGGCCACACCCTAGGGGCAGTCCCAGAAGGTATATCCTCTCACTTCCTGCTACAGCAAATCAGTTATGTCACAAAGCAGTGTTTAGAGAATTTAACCCAACCCAACTCAAAAACAGAGGGGCGGGTACTACGTCTGTCGATGAGCTTAAAAGAAAAGGATTTTACGGTAAGATTTTACAAAAATCCATTTTTCTCTGTCGCTCATTGACAGACGTAGTCCTCGTTGATTAATAACAACTCGGGACGTCCCAAAGCAGTGCCACAAATGAGGGGTGGGATAACAGAAATCAAAATCCAGAAGGCCCAACCGGAGCCAACCAGAAGCATCAAGGACTCATCGAGCAAAAAGATGAGACCTAAGTTAAAAAACCCAACAAACCCTCGAGGTAGACCAACGGTCTCCTCAAATTGCGGCCTGCAAAACCTTGCGGCCAAATGAGGCATCCGACGATGCCATCACATCAACTTTATAAAATTTTGTAAAGGTATGAACCGACGATCAAGTAATCGCCTTGAAAACCTGGACCCCTGACGCCTGATGGCGGTAGGCCCAGGAAGTACTGAGCGCCCGAATAGAGTGCGCCTTAACAGGGAACGGAGGATTCCGACCCTTAATAGAATAAGCCTGTACCACCGTCTGTCTAATCCATTTGGAGATAGTCGCGGCAGACGCAGGCAACCCCTTTCTGGGGCCATCCGTGATCCCAAAAAGTGAATCCGTTTTACGGAACGATTCCGTAGTCTTCAGGTATACCCTGATTGCCCGAACTACATCCAAGAAATGCAACGCACATTCCTGAGGATGATTGGGCTGAGGACACAAGGAAGGTAGCACAATATCTTCATTCAGATGAAAATCTGAAACCACCCTAGGAAGAAAGGATGGCTTCGGATGAAGAACTACCTTATCCCTATGAACCACTAGGTATGGGGAATGGCATGATAATGCAGCCAGTTCTGACACCCTGCGTGCAGAAGTGATAGCCACCAAGAAGGCCACCTTCTGGGATAATGTAAGCAAGGGAATCTCCCTGATCTTTTAAAAGGGAGGTTTCTGCAGAACCGACAAAACCAAATTAAGATCCCAGGGCGGTAAGGGCGCGCGCACTGGCGGAGCTAAGTGCCGCACCCCCTGGATGAAATTCCGCACCAAGGAATGAGTAGCCAGCGGCTTCTGAAGAAGATTGCTAACGCTGAAAACCTGACCCTTGATAGTGCTCAAGGACAGTTTCTGCTCAACCCCCTTTTGCAGAAAAGCCAAAATTCGGGTCACCAAATAGGTACGTGGGGGAAATCCCAACGATTCACACCACGCAATATAAGTCTTCCATGTGCGATAATAGAATTTGCTAGAAGTCGCTTTCCTTGCTTTAATTAGAGTCGGAATAACTGAAGCTGACAACCCCTTGTCCTTCAGAACCTGGGTCTCAATGGCCAGGCCGTTAAAACCAGCGACTGTAAAGCACGATGGAAGATCGGTCCTTGAGACCGCAGATCCTCCCTGAGAAGAAGTCTCCAAGGAGCATCTGCGACTAGCCTGCCCAAGTCGGCATACCCGGCTTGACGAGGCCAGCCCGGAATTACGAGGATAACTGGAGTTCCCTCCACCTCTATCCTGCGGAGAAATCTCAGCAGTAACTTGAGAGGGGGGAAGACATACAGTAGCTGATACTTCCCCTACGGGGCGCTCAGCGCGTCTGCTGCGTCCGCTAGAGGATCGCGGGCGCGAGCCCTGTTGAGCCAACCTGCCAACAGATCCATATCCGGGATGCCCCAATGAAGGGACAGCTGGTGAAATACCTCTGGATGAAGAGACTATTCCTCTTGATCCAGAATCTGACGGCTGAAATAATCTGCCTGTCCACCCCCGTGATAAATATCGCGGAGAGAACTGGAACAACTGTTCCCCCAATAAAGAATGTTGGCCACTTCTATGGCCGCCAGGGCACTCTTGGTGCCCCTTGGTGATTGACATAAGTCATGACCGTGGCATAGTCCGATTGGATCCGAACCGGACTGCCCTGGAGCTGCTCGGTCCAGTAAATCAGACAAAGTCTGATCGCTCTCAGTTCCAACACCTTTATCGGTAACCTGGAATTTATCAGAAGAAATGACTTCCCCTGGCTGAGCATCGGAGACCGAAGCCACCAGACCAGAGCCTCCCTGGTCTGCTTGCTCAATCGGATCCGATTGTCCAGGGCAGGGCTTGACAAATTTGCCTGAAATCTAGGAGCCAGCTAAAAAAGTTAGGAGCCAGTTTTTTTTTTTTTTTAAACTAACAACCAAGCTTTATTTAATAAAACTGATACTAAATTTACACATAAATACGACTAGAACCCCACTCTCCTATATAGCGCAATTGGATGGAAACAGACTGTCTGTCTCTTTCCATCTGATGCCATCTGATCGGATCCACGGGATGGATAGAAAATAGAACCACCATCCGTCTGTTTTTGGCGGGCAGGGTCAGATGGCGGCAGATTACCGCTCCATAGAGGAGACTGAACGGTCCGATCAGGTCTGCCTGAAAAACTGACAGGCGGACCTGATCAGACAGCCCGTGTGAAAGGGGCCTTTGGCTGTGGCACGGCGACGAGGGAAAAAAAAAAAAAGATATATATATATTTATATATATATTTTTTTTTTAATAAGAATTGAAGAAAAAAAAAGAAAACATTTTTTTTTTTTTTTTTTTAATAATTAAAAAAAAAAAGAAAAAATTATTATTTTTTTTACATTTAAAAAATAAATTAATAATAATAACCACACTCCCTGTCCACTTACCTTTAAGCAAAGGTAACTGGACAGAGAGATGAAGCCTTAAAAAACTTCCCTCTCTTCTCCTCTTTGGAAGGAGAAGAAAAGGCATTGAGAACATGCATTACTCCCGGCCACCACAAGAGGGCGCCAGTTCCCCTAGCTTCTCATCTCACAGAAGAAGGCCGAAAAGCCGGGGACTAAATTTCTGGACGGCGTGGAAGTCCGTGAACTCGAAGAGGAGGTGGGGGGCGCAAAAGGGACAGGACAGCTCAAGCAGGGCACCCCAGGCGCCAGGTCGCTAATTCTAGTCGCAAATGCGACCTGGCGCCCGGGGATTTGTCGAGGCCTGGTCCAGGGAATCGGGATTCCGATTTCATATGAGAAGAATCTCCTCTTTGGAGAATTTGGGTATGAGACTGGGCAAACGGTACTGCCTCTAAGGAGGCGAACATCAATCCCAGCCAGTTGACCGACAGCAACATCCGAATCATTGACTGAATCTTCTGGAGTTTCTCTGCCTGGAGAAACACTCTTGCCAAGGATGTATCCAAAATTAGGCCCAGATCGTTCAGTCTCCTGGTGGGAACCAGGGATGATCTTTGGGAAAAGCAAAGAAAACGCTGATGTCCTGCAAAGATGGGGATATGAAGATAGGCATCCTAAATGTCTATGGACGCCAGGAAATCCCCCTGATGCAGGGAGGCCACCATGGACTCCATCTCTTCCAAGACCAGAATTGGACGCACCTAGCCCTTTTTCCTGGGCATTGTGAACAGGTTCGACTCATAGGTGTGCGCAGCCTATTGCATTAGGGTGTGCACCCCAAAGTTTAAATACACATGCATGCGTTTGCCTACATGTACATGGCCCCGATACATTACTCTCCCTGCTGGCAAAGTGAAATAGAAGTGTGTGGCACTTCTCTTATGGCAGAGCAGGTCCGAGGGAGATCTTTCCCATCTCCTCATTGGCAAACAGAGCGATAATGCTAATGTGCCCTAGGTGATTAGGGTGTGCCCGGGCACACCCTGTGCGCACGCCTATGGTTCGACTAGAACTCTTCCAAGGAATGAGAACTACCACTGCTTGTTGCATCAAGCTGTTCCCCGCAAAGCTTTTTAAGCGACCCGGGGATGTCGAATATTGGAAGGGAAGAATCGCACCGGTGGAAGTGATCGAAACTCGATCTTGTATCCCGACCATATGACCTTGCGAACCCCTTTATCCGGGATTCTGGAAAGCCCTGGATCCGAAAACCGGTGAAGACGTTACCCCACCCTAGAGATGGGTGGGGCCCATTCTGTCAATCCAACGAGATAACAGTGGCTTTATTTAGTCTGGAAATCGGTGAGTCCACTATTGGTGGTACCGTCCATCTTTGTAATGAGGGATTCCTCAAAATGATAGCGCCTAGCAATGCGTTTGGAAATAGCAGGGGCTCGTTTACGGAAGACCCCATTTGGCCAAGGGAAA
The DNA here is from genome assembly GCF_965119305.1 of Pelophylax lessonae. Classification (NCBI taxonomy): domain Eukaryota; kingdom Metazoa; phylum Chordata; class Amphibia; order Anura; family Ranidae; genus Pelophylax; species Pelophylax lessonae. The sequence continues at coordinate 81,973,841 of NC_138768.1, forward strand.
CCCTTCACCATTTTGGTAGGTTTGCTAGTACCAAAAAAGGAATATGAGTCTCAGCTACCTCTGCCGGTGTAACCTCAAGATTCAAGGTTTCCCGGCAATGACCAGCTCAGAATCCGTATCTGAAGTATCAGATGACATAGGGGTAGGCGGGGGTCGCTTTTCTTGACCCCCGTCCCTGACAGGCTACCTCCACCTGGGATACCAAAGACTCCAAAACTGCTGATAATGCATCATCACAAGTGGGGTACTGGAGGGTCCTGCGGCCACCCCGAGGGGATCAGGTGGGGATACATGAGTGGCAGGGTTCATGTAACAAGACACTTGCCAGCAAACACAAAAAAATTAATTGCAAGAAAAAAACATTATTTTTTTTTTTTTTTTAAACTTAGTCCCCCAGCGCAGTAGCGCCCCTCAGTCTACCTGCTTGGACCCCTCAGAAAGAGAGAGAGAGAGAGACCCCAAGGCTCACCTGATGCACAGAAGTTTCTTATCCACCTGCTTCCAGCACTGTCTGTTACACAGACAGGAAGTCTTTGGCTTGCTTTCCCTGGGCCAAGGAGGCGGCTCCGCCCCTTTACACGCCTTCCGGCGCCTCCCAATTACTCCACGAGGCATTTGGTCACCTCAAACATGGCCGCCCCCATGCTGGAGACACGAGGCTACGCCAATATGGCGGCCTCGTGCGATCTGCAGGAAAATGGCGGCGGCCTGTGTAGGATAGCGGCGGCTTGCAAGCGGCCTGCGGGATGTGTGCATTCAGCCTGTGCGGCCTGCGGAAGTGCCTCGGCCTGCGGGAGGCTGTGTGGCCTGTGGAAGTGACCGGCTTTCTGGAGGGATGGCGATCTGTGGTTGCAGTAACTCAGGCATAGGCATAGTAATGCCTTTTAGTAGTCTGCCACTGACTTCAGTCACCCTTACAGTCATATAGGGACTTTAGATAGTCAGCTCCCAAACCAAGCCTCCTGGTTTCTATTCACAAAAATCACACTCAAATTGGGGGATCTGTGACCTGTTATAGGATAGAGGGGAGACCCAGAAAACCGAGTGTCCGACCATCCCAGAGAGGGGCCCGCGTCCACCAACAACCCGACAGGGGGAGAGGGGGAACATTCTACTCACCATACCGGAACCAGGCGGGCGCCAACTCCTGACAGAACCCCTCTCCACCGGGGTGGGGGGGCTGTCGACCAATACGGACGCCGTGACTCTGTTGGTCATTGACGTCCAGGCGAGACGTTTAACTCGCAGGGTCAGTCCCCGTCCAGTGGGACTATGTCGCGGCCGACCCAGCGCGGAGCTATGGCCTGCATGCGCTCGTAGGCTGAACTGGGGTGACCACTGGATCTCAACATCCAGCCCGTCGCCCAGTTTCAGCGTACTTGCTTGAAGATCTCACAGGAACACTGGAGAAAAAACTGAATTTTTGTAAAATCTTACCTGTAAAATTCCTTTCTCTGAGTCCTCCGACAGTCGCCGCCTCTTCATATTCGTCACATATGGGGTATTAGACTTTGCTCCGAAGGAGTAGCTAGGCAACAGAATATGTTAACAATAAAGCTTTAACATATCCCACCCTCAAGGGGTGGTCCCCTCAGTCAATACCCTCCTACTTCCTGCAACCATATCTCAGTTTTAGTGGAATAGCAGTAGAGTATACATTCAAACCCCAAAAGAGGGGCGGGGGCGGCGACTGTCGGAGGACTCAGAGAAAGGAATTTTACAGGTAAGATTTTACAAAAATTCCGTTTTCTCTTACGTCCTCCGACAGTCGCCGCCTCTTCATATTCGTCACATATGGGGACGTCCCAAAGCAGTGCAAACATGAGGGGTGGGAAACGCATCCGCGCCGAAAGGCAACGCAGTCTCCACATCAAAGAAAGGAACCTTACCAAAGGAAGGAAACCAGCTGGGCAACAGCAAAAATAAGTGCTCAACAGGAGCAACAACCCAGGAAAAGACAAAAAACCAGGGGATACAAAACTTATCCCAACAGCCAGGAGTCCCCAACAAGGGACCCTAGGGAACAGCCGCACTAAGAACCTTGCGGCCAAAGGAAGCATCCGCCGATGCCTGAACATCTACTTTGTAGAATTTTGTGAAAGTGTGTACGGTCGACCAAGTCGCCGCCTTACACACCTGGGCTACAGAAGCCCCATGACGACAGGCCCAAGACGTACTCAGAGATCTAGTAGAGTGCGCCTTCACAGGCACAGGGGGAACCTTCCCCTGCAAGGCATAGGCCTGTTCAATGGTCTGCCTGATCCATTTGGCAATGGTAGAGGCGGAAGCCGCCATGCCCTTCCGAGGACCCTCTGGAAGAACAAACAAGGAGTCCGTCTTTCGAAAAGACTCAGTCGATTTAAGGTAAACCCTAATCGCCCGAACAACATCCAGAGAATGCAATCTCACCTCCTTTGGATGTTTAGGCTTCGTGCACAACGAAGGCAAAACAATATCCTCGTTAAGATGGAATTCCAAAACTCGTTTCGGCAGAAAAGAAGGATTAGGTCGCAAGACCACCTTATCCAAATGAACAACCAGGTACGGAGACTTGCAGGACAAAGCCGCCAGTTCCGACACTCTGCGAGCCGAAGTGATCGCCACCAAAAAGGCGACCTTTTTGGACAACATAGACAACGAGATCTCCCTGATCTGTTCAAAAGGAGCACGTTGTAACACAGATAGGACTAGATTCAAGTCCCAAGGGGGCAAAGGATCCCTCCTAGGAGGAACCAGATGCCGCACACCCTGAATAAAAGTGCCAACCAAGGAGTTGGAAGCCACGGGACGTTGAAACAGAACGGCCAGCGCAGACACCTGACCCTTTATCGTAGCCAGCGTCAAACGCTGATCGACACCCGTCTGAAGGAAAGACAGCACACGGGAAACCGAGTACGTGCGGGGTGAAAACCCCCTGGACTCACACCAGGCAAAATAGGCCTTCCAAGTACGGTAATAAACCTTTCCCAAAGAAGACTTCCTCGCGTTGATCAAGGTATGAACAACCTCTGGAGAGAGACCCTTCTCCTTCAGGACCTCGGTCTCAACAGCCAGGCCGTCAAAGCCAGCGACTGTAAAGCAGGATGGTGAATCGGTCCTTGAGACAGTAGATCGTCCCGAAGAGGCAGACGCCAGGGGGCGTCGACCGCCAGATTCACGAGGTCTGCGTACCAGGACCGGCGAGGCCAGTCCGGTGCCACAAGAATCACCGTGCTGCGTTCCGAGTGTAACCTGCGAAGGAACCGGGACAGCAACTGAATCGGTGGAAACGCGTACATCAGCCTGTACTGATGCCACGGGGCCACTAACGCGTCCGACGCGTCTGCCCGAGGGTCGCGCGTCCTTGCCACGAACCTCTTCACCTTGTAGTTGAGGCGAGACGCGAACAGGTCCACATCTGGAAGACCCCACTTCGCGCACAACATCTGGAAGACAGCCGGATGGAGAGACCATTCCCCCTGATCCAGGGTCTGGCGACTCAGATAGTCCGCCTGCCAGTTCTCCACTCCCGGAATGTGAACCGCCGTTATCGCCGGGACATGAGTCTCGGCCCAAGACAGAATGTCGGCCACTTCTCGAGCCGCTCGGGCACTCCTGGTGCCCCCTTGGTGGTTGATGTAGGCCACCGCCGTGGCATTGTCCGTCTGCACCCGAACCGGGCAGCCCTGCAGCCGGGTCCGTCCAGCGATGAAGACAGAGCCTTATCGCACGCAATTCCAGAATGTTGATCGGGAGGGAAGACTCCCCCTCCGACCAGGTCCCCTGGGCGGACAGAACGCCCAGAACACCACCCCAGCCCGACAGGCTGGCATCCGTGGTGATTATCGTCCACGAGATCGGACGAAACGACTTGCCCCCGGACACCAACGGGGACTGGAGCCACCACAGAAGGTTTTCCCTGGTGCGATGACTCAACGAGATCTGAAGATCCAGAGATTGAGGTCGCCCGTCCCACTTGGACAAGATCTCCGCCTGGAGACCCCGCGTGTGAAACTGCGCGAAAGGAATCGCCTCGAAAGCCGAGACCATCAATCCCAGACATCTCATACACGTCCGCAGAGACGAGTTCGGAACGTCCCTGAGGGACCTGACTTCCTCCTGAAGAGTCCTGAGTTTGTCTTCCGGCAGGAAGACCTTCGCCTGCACCGAGTCCAGTATCATTCCCAGATAGGGAAGACGAACCGACGGACTCAGTGTCGACTTTTGAACATTTATCGTCCAACCGAACTCCTGCAGAGTTTGCATCGTGACAGACAGGTCCTTCTCCAGACCCTGACTGGTCGCAGACCGAATCAGAATGTCATCCAGATACCCCAGGACAGAAATGCCCTGGGCCCTCAATAATGCCAGAACCGGTGCAAGCACCTTGGTGAAGACCCGCGGAGCCGAGGCGAGCCCAAAGGGCAACGCCACGAACTGGTAGTGATCCTTCGCAATGGCAAATCGAAGGTATCTCTGATGACCCTCGAATATGGGGATGTGAAGATACGCATCCTTCAAATCGATGGAGGCCATGAATTCCCCCGGAACCAGGGCAGCCACCACCGAGCGCAGGGATTCCATGCGGAACTTGCGAACCCGCACAGAGCGGTTCAGAGCTTTCAAGTCCAGAATTGGACAAACCTTGCCCTCCTTTCTGGGCACGGTGAACAGATTGGAATAAAACCCCCGAAATCTGTCCCGATGAGGCACCGGAACCACCACTCCCTGAGCCCTCAGGTCCCGCACCGCCAGGTGCAGATCCCGCAGGCGCTCTGGAGACAGTTGTAGATTTGAGGGAAAAAATCTGCTCTCTGGCCGAGAGAGAAACTCGATCTTGTAACCAGATCGAACGATTTCCAGAACCCATCTGTCCCGCACACGGGCCAACCAGGGCTGAAGAAAACCGAGCAAGCGTCCCCCCACCCCAAAACTGGGTGAGGGCGCCCCTTCAGGCCGAACTGTTATGGGCCGCAGGTCCGGATTGGCCGGACTTCTGTTTCCCAGACCAGGGTTTCTTCTGAGAGCCCTGGCCTTTGAACGGTTTGCCCTTGTAGTGCGGCCGAAAGGCACGAAAGGACCCCTGAGGGGGCCGAAAATTCGCATGCTTCTTCCCAGAAGCCCCCTTAGCCTTGGGGAAATGGGGCAAGAGAGTGCTCTTACCCCCGGTGATCCCCTTAATCAACACATCCAGGGACTCCCCAAAAAGGCGAGACCCATCATAAGGCAGATTGGCTAAGGTTTTACGTGAAGATTGGTCCACCGACCAACATTTCAACCAAACCAGGCGGCGAGACAACACCGCCACGCTGTGCACACGTGCAGCCAACGGAATCAGGTCCAGGTCCGCATCACACAGATACATGACACCCTGGTGGATCTGATCCACCATGTCCAGGGTCGCCGCCGAGGCCGAATCGGCCACTAGGACGCGCCTAAGCATCTGCGTCCAACTTGCGATCGCCTGGGCCGCCATGAGAGAAGCAAATAGAGCCTTAAGCATAGAACCCGTAACAGAGTAAGTATGACGGGCAAGAGACTCCAGTCTCCTATCCGTGGCATCACGGAAAACAGGGGATCCCTCTGCAGGAATCGCAGTGGCTTTGTTCAAAACCGCAATTGCATGATCCACTGGTGGAGGCACACACCACCGTTCATCAGTGGCAGGGGAGAAAGGATAACGCAGCTTGAATTTACTTGGTACCGCAAAAGGTTTGCGCAGATCGCGCCATTGATCCTTTACAGCGCGCTGAAAATCAGCATTGCAGGGAAAAACCTGCGGCGTCCTGCGTTTTCTCTGCGTCCCATAAGCCGCCAAGGCAGCGGGGGGACACACTTCGTCCTGCAAACGTAGCGTCTGCTTAATGGAAGCAATCAACTCATCCATGATTGCAAGCTCTTCAGGCGAGCCAGGGGGAGAATTATCAACCCCCTCAACCTCAGCCTCTACCTCAGACCCCACTAGATCAAGAGAGGAGCGGGACCCCGATAGGGGGGTCCCTGCCAGAACAGCCCCATCACCTTCACCCTCAGAATCGGAGAACAGAGTAACTCTGGGCCGTTTAGTAGATTGAGCAGCCACCAGCATTTGCACCTGGGCAGCAAGGCCAGCCACAATAGTGGCTAAATCCCCCCCTGGGGGGGAAACAGCGGTCCCCTGGCTTTCCACCAATACTGTGGGAAACTTGCCCTCCTGAGAATCCATTGCCCCTGTACGCCAGACAACCAAGGGTTAACTGCCCCCTTTCAGCAAGCGCGGTAAGCGCAGCCCACCGCACACACTCAGGCACAATGAGACCCCCACAGGGAATATACAGACTGAATATAGGCAATGGACAACAGGAATAGAAGGATAAAACCTGAGGAGACCCCGCTGCTGCTGCTGCCTCGACCGGTGTTCCAGGAAAAAGGAAGTGATGCTGCCAGGGCGCTCTATGTAAGCCTATGGAGGCTACAAGAAAATGGCCGCCGTGCATGTAAACCATGCGGCCGGAGCGGGCGCCGGTAAAATGGCGTCGTTTGGCGCCGAAACCGCCGCTCCACAGTGCATAAAAACACACACAATTCCATCCCATTATATGGATACATGTTAGATCGCCGCAGCGATCACTGTATATGCCCCAACATGCCATTAAAAACATGCCCCACAGCACACAGCTTCCCACACTGCCCAGCCTGACACACACAGTGTCATACAGCTCCCCCCCCCCCCCTTGCAGCCCACAGCATGCAGCCGAGAGATAGGGAGACAAGCAGTGTGATTTAAAGGCAGGTTACACAGTCCCAGACTGAGACCCCCCCCAGACAGACAGGTCCCCACATAGACACACTTACCTCATATGGCGTGGGGAACCCGCACAGGCGAACAAGCCGCTGCACATGAGGCAGGGAGAGTCGCAATTCAAGACGCACACAATGGCGGTTAAGAAACCGCACAGCGTCCGGTGAGGTAGCCACCTCACCAAACATCCCTGCACCGAACAGGGATGGGTCGTTCACCGTGCCAGGAGCGTTACCTGGCTGAACGCTCGATGGCAGACTGGGAAGCCACTGACCCACGACCTGCGATCAGGGGGATCAGCCCGAGACCCAGTCCGCATGATCCTCTTCGTCCGAAGAACTAACTAATGCTGACAAAAACAACAGCTAAGTAAAGGTAGAGAAAAAACTCAAATAAAATATTAAAAAGAAGAAAGAGTCTGGGACAAAAAGTCCCAGCACAGAGAGAGCCAGCCACTCCTGACAAGCTAGACATTAAAACTGAGATATGGTTGCAGGAAGTAGGAGGGTATTGACTGAGGGGACCACCCCTTGAGGGTGGGATATGTTAAAGCTTTATTGTTAACATATTCTGTTGCCTAGCTACTCCTTCGGAGCAAAGTCTAATACCCCATATGTGACGAATATGAAGAGGCGGCGACTGTCGGAGGACGTAAGAGAAAAAGCTGTCTAAAAAAGTATTTCTAAAAAAAAATCTTGCCAGGACCGAAGATCCTAGCAAGGAATCTAGGTCCTTACTCCTAACTAGACAGAAAAAAACTGATTTGCTGTAGCAGGAAGTGAGAGGATATACCCTCTGGGACTGCCCCTAGGGTGTGGCCAGAACGTTTTCTTTCCTGTCTAGTCCTACTCCTGTAGAGGGCAGTATAACCCGAGTTGTTATTAATCAACGAGGACTACGTCTGTCAATGAGCGACAGAGAAATAATGTCTTCTTTCAAATGAAAATCGGAGACAAGCTGAGGAAGGATTGACGGACAGGGCGAAGAACCACCTTATCAGTGTGAACCACCAAATAACGTGAACAACAGGGTAACGCCACCAATTACGACACCCTGTGCGCAGAGGTGAAAGCCACCAAAAAGGCCACCGTCTGGGACTCTCTCCTGAAGATTCTCAAAAGGAGCCTTCAAGAGGGCTGAGAGCACCAAATTGAGGTACAAAGGTGGCAACAGGGACTGCACTGGAGGGGTCAAGTGCCTCTCTCCATGAAGAAAATTACGCACCAAGGATTATGTGGCCAAGGCCCGTTGAAAGAACACCGCTAAGGCCGACACCGGACCCTTGATAGTACTCAAGGCCAATTTCTATTCAAACCCCCGTTGAAGGAAGGTTAAGATCCGATCCACTGAGAAGGAGCGAGGATGAACCCCGAGAGACTCACACCATGCAATGTACGTCTTCCACGTACAATGGTAGATCTTCCTACAAGTAGATTTCCTAGCTTTTAACAGCATTGGAATCACCGACTCAGACAAACCTCTATCCATCAGCACCTGACGTTCAAAAGCCAAGCCGTCAAAGCCAGCTGGATAGAAGATTGGTCCTTGGGACAGCAGATCCTCAATGAGAGGAAGCTTCCAAGGAACGTTGGCGACCAGCCGCACGAGATCGGCGTACCAAGCCCGGGGAGGCCACTAAGATGACCGGAATCCCTTCTGCCTCAATCCTGCGTAGAAGTCTTGGCAGAAGCTTGAGAGGAGAGAAGGCGTAAATCAGACGATACTGACCCCAATAGCCACCAGCGCATCTGTGGCGTTCGCAAGAGGATCCCGAGACCGAACCGCAAACATCAGGACCTTTCTCTTGAGTCGGGACATCAAAAGATGAACCTCGGGGATGCCCCACTGGAGACACAACTGATAAAACACCTCTGGATGAAGGGACCACTCCCCTTGTTCCAACGTCTGCCGACTGAGGTAATCCGCTTGGCAGTTTTCCACCCCGGGAATGTGTACAGCGGAGAGGGCTGGAACAAACCATTCTGCCCACCTTAGAATGCTGGCTACCTTCAGAGCTGCCAGGACACTTCTTGTGCTCCCCTGGTGATTGACAAAAGTCACAGCCGTGCCATTGTCCGATTGAATGCACACTGGACATCCCTGAAGACGATCCGTCCAATGTTCCAGGCACAGTCTGATCACTCTGAGTACAAAGACATTGATCGGTAGTCTGGACTCTTTCAGCGTCCAGACCCTCTGAGCAGAATTCTTGCGGAGGATGCCACCCCAGCTGGACAGGCTGGCATCCGTGGTGACCACTGTCCAATACAAGGGGAGGAAGGATTTGCCCAGCTGAAGTGCCGAGCAAAGCCACCATATCAGGGACTCCTTCATTCCCCGGCTCAGCCAGATGTGATTGACCAGAGACTGCGAATTCTTGTCCCATTTGGCCAGAATCTTTCTCGCAGGGACCTCATATGGAACTGTGCAAACATAACTGCCTTAAAGGTGGACACCCTCAGGCCCAGCGCCCACATGCAAGTTTGGAGGGATTACCATCTGCTGGACAAGCAGGAGCCTGCAGTTTCTGGAGTTTGTCCAGAGGAATGAGCACTCCAGATTCAGATCCAGACAGTCCAGCTTTGTGGACAGAACCAGAGAAGACTTCTGAAAATTTAGAATCCAGCCAAACACCCTCAAGCTCGTATGGTGATTTCCAGGTTTTCCACCAGAAATGACCTCATGGACCCACCTTACTTGTACCAGCGGAGTCCACAAGTCCGGAAACCAGCGAAGACATCCACCCCACCCCAGATACAGATGAGGGCACAGCTCATGCTGAAGGGGCCTTGTCCATGGGTCTGGAGAAGCCCAATCTTGACTTGCCAGACCAACTTCGCTTGGATCATCCAGAGGAGACCCCAAAGGGCTCTGATCCCTTGTCAGTCGAACCTGAAGGAGGAAACAACTTCTTATGAGCCGAGAAGGAGGGGCCACTTCTACGACAAGGGTCCTTGCCTTTAGTAGCCTGCCGAAGAAAGGTACTCTTCCTCCTGTAAGACCTTTAATTATGTAATCCAGGGTGGCACCAAACAGGCGATCTCCTTGATCAGTCAAGGCCTTTTTAGAAGTCTGGTCCGCAGACCAGCAATTAAGCCAAAAGACACGCCGAAGGACCACTGCCGAAACAGAGAGCCGACCCCCTAGGGGAGCCGCATCAAAAGAGACATCACAGATAAACTGCAGCCCCTGGACCAGCTGGTCTGCTAGCTCAGCAAAGGCAGGGGGAGCTACTCCCCCTTCGGGTCACGGCGTAAAATCTTAGCCTGCTCGGTCAGAGTTTGCGACACTAGGGCAATGGTGAATACCGGCCTCATTGCCAAACCAGCCAGAGTGTGCATAGTGCGGGCCACAGCCTCCACCTTCCAATAAACCGAATCCTTAAAGGTCGGGGACCCTTCAACCGGAATCATGGTTGCCTTGTTTATTCTGGAAACCAGAGGGTCCACCACGAGTGGACTCCTCATGGGGGTAAAGCCTAGTAAAGTGCTTAGGGACCCCACAGGGACCCTTTGGTCATCCCCACTCTTTAAAAATTCTGACAAAATAGGCAGGAAAAGGAAACACCTTTGCCGCTTCGGATAGCTTGTGAGTGCCAAAGGGCACCTGCGGCTCTGTCGCAGCTTCAGCTGCATCCTTCATCTTCAGGGTCTCACGCAAAGATTCACCAGTGCCTTTTCGTGCATGTTTGCAGATGTGAAGGAATCATCCTCACTATCAGAGGATTCCAGGCACGTGGTTGCAGACCCAGCAGGGTGACCCACGTCTCCGACGGCCAAATCAGGTTCAGGATCTGATGAGACACACTCACCACCCAAAGAAACACCTGCAGCCATCAGAATCTGCACTACACGTGCAGCGATCATGAAGTAAAATAATCCAGGAGTCAGCACCAGGGGATGAGGAAGGGCTCCCACCATCGAAATCGCCACCCACAGGCATCCACTGTCATGGCCGCTGCTATTTCCGATGGCAAACCACAACAAAATGGCAGCCGTGTATAGAAACACACAGGCTATAACAAAATGGCAGCCCCCCCACGGCACCACCAGACTTACAGGGACCCAGGAGGGAGACCATGACTCAAGGAGAGATCCAGGCAGAACTAGGGGCGCTGGCAGGAGCCCCACCAGGTTCAACCCTCTCCCCCGCACAGTGAATTGTCCGGTCGCTGGTGGTACACCCAAGGCCCCCATCACCAGTTTGCGCCCTGCCCCCAGCCCAGGAAAGTGGCCAGACCACCCAAACAGTCTAAGTGTGTAGTGGGGGGGGGGGCAGGATGAGGGACTTGGCAAAGGGAGCGGTGCCTGCGGGAAGGAGGGGAACCTGGGGGTCCGACCGTCCCAAGGAGGGGCTCACGTCCACTGCAAAAACCCTCCAGAGAAGGGGGACAGCTACTCATCATACCAGGAACCAGGCGGGCACTGTTTCAGACAGAACCCATTTCCATTGAAAAGGGAGGGGCTGTCCGCCAGGAGGAACGCTGCGACTAGGTCCGAGACCCGGTCGTATGTGTCCTCGTGAGGCATTTAACATGCAGGCCAGCCCCCGTCCAGTGGGGCTATGTCGCGGCCGACCTTGTTCAGAGCTGAGGTCTGCACGGGCTCGCAGGCCAGACTGGGGTGACCACTGGATCTAGATTATCCAGCCCGTCTGGCAGTTGATTGTAGATATCACAGGAAAAAATCCAGGAGGAAAAGATTTTCTATCTAAAAAATGTTGGCAGGACCGAAGATCCCAGCAAGGAAATAGGTCCTTTCTCCTGACTAATCAGAAAAAAACTGAGTGGCTATAGCAGAGAGAGGGAGTATACCCCCTGGGACTGCCTATGGATGCAGCCAGAATTATTTTCTACCTTGTGTCCTACTCCTGCAGGCATTATAACCTAATGGTTATGAATATCAGGAACTGTGTCAGTCAATGAACGAAAAATAATTATTAAAACTTGTAAGCAAAAAGTTCAAGAAAAGGCCTGGTCTTAAGTTAAGAAGTAAAAACAATATTCCAAAAGGCCGCGCTTGGTCACACAATAAAGGTGTAATCAGTCAAGTAGACTATTAACACATAGATCAGTTAATAAAATTTGATGAAATAATTGAGGCAGCCAGCCCATAGGATATGGTTGGAATCCACCAGAGATAAAGAAGTAAAAAGTACAGTGCCAGTAATGGATGTGACTGTAAATATGCACAAACTATATAACCATCATGAAGGGCATACAGATAGGGACATAAAACAGTACCACAAAAGTTCACAATCAATATTAATATTAATAGCACAAAAGGATTCTCGGCTTAAGAGAAGTAATAGCCAGTCCCTAAATTAAATAAGTAGGGCCAAAACCAAAGTCCTTTCAATGAATAGATGTTGAAAGAAAAGAATGAAGCTTGATGGAAGAAAGTCCCGCTCCCAGAGTAGATCCGAGCCCTCTGATAGCTCCACCACCGTGCTTCACACACCAAGAGCGCTTAGCAGAACTAGTGGACCCTGACATAAATGAGTGGCCAAACTAGCATATGATAAGGATATCCCAGGGTCCGCGGCTTTGCAGCAATCATCCGACTCATCACAACCCCAAATGGAAATTAATGCCAGGTAAAACGTTGCTCAGGAATCTCCACCAATGATCATCTCGCATACAAGCAAACCTGAATAAATTTAAATATGAGATGCTCCTGGTAAGACAGCATATGGTCACAGCACATGGCCAGACCACCGATATTTTTGATGCATCAGCATCTCAAATCTGCTGGGGTAACCAGACTGCCAGGTCTCTACGATTCTTACTCCTGAGCATCTTTCCTTTGTGTGTGCTAAATGAGGTTTAACCAAGGATTTGCAGCAGAGATAGATTTCAGGCAAGTTCCTAGATCTGCTTCCCAATAACAGACTTTATTAAGGGCACCATTTTGATGTTTGTATAGCTCAGATCTCTTCAAGAGATATATATAGTTAGTGCATATATACAGTCACATCCATTACTGGCGCTGCACTTTTTACTTAAGTTTAGAAGTAAAACAGTATTTTATTTAAAGTTACAGCTTTATTTAAATTCTCTGTTTCACTTCTGCTCGAGAATCTTGAGATGTGTAGAAATCCCCCTTTCCACAGAAGTGAGCAGAATACAATATCATATAAACACACATATTACTTTTTAACAAAATAAACAATGTAAACCAAAGTTAAAGTAGTACCTTAAGTATGGTCCCTATAAGATTCCAGTTCCATTCAAGGTTCTCTTTGTGAATGAGGACTTGGCTGTCTCTCAGATTCATTGCTAAAGCTTCTTCTGTATCCTATACATCAAGAAATATAATACATATATATTAGAATCTAAAATTAGCTTACCAAAATGAAAAAATAAATAAATATTATAAATAAACTTTTTGATCCCTTGTCTTGAGACAATGAGGGATGAAAAAACCTCTCATGAGCCGATGGGGAATGGCCCACGTCTACGACGGGGCTCCTTGCCCTTGGTAGCTGGCGAAAGAATAATCCCCCCCCCGTGAGACCCTTAACGGTGTCATCCAAGGAAACTCCAAACAGGCGATCTCCTACATGGGGAAGATCAGGTAAGGCATTCTTAGAATTCTGGTCTGCAGATAGGACCACTGCTGATACAGACAGCCTAGAAATCAAAGGCGCCACATCCAAAGAAGAATCACAGATAAACTGTAGCCCCTGGATCAATGGATCAGCCAGCTCTGCAAGACAGAGGGAAGCTGTTTCCCCTCCAGGTCCCGGTGTAAAAGTTCCGCCCTCCTATCAGCTGGATCTGTAAAGGCCGTGGACTCCTCAACTGGAATGAAGGTAGCTTTTATCAACCTGGAAACTGACGAGTCCGCTACAGGTGGGACCCTCCACCTTTTAAGCAGTTTATCCTCATAAGGATAGAGCAAAGCAAAAACGCTTAGGAACCACTGCGTTTTGGACAACTACTTACCACACCAGGAACAGGGTGGGCATCGCTCCAGACCGACCACCACTCCATCGTAATGTGGGTGCTGTCGGCCAGGAGGAACGCTGCAACATAGGACGAAGCCAGGTCGTATGCTCCCTCGCTAGACGTTTAACTTGAAGGTCAGCCCCCGTCCAGGGGGCCTAGGTCGCAGCCTACCTAGCGCGGAGCTGTGGTCTGCACGCGCTCGCTGGCCAGAATGGGGGGACCCTCTTGATTTAGATTATCCAGTCCGTCGCCCAGTTCGGCAATTGATTATAGAGTCTCAACAGGTACATAATAATAAGGAGAGGAAAAATTCAATTCAAAAAGAAAACAAATCGCCAGGAACAGAGATCCCAGCAAGGAACTAGGTCCTTACTCCTGACTAGGCAGAAAAAAACTGGGTGCCTCTTGCTGAGAGTAGGGGTATACCCCCCTGGGCCTGCCCATAGGCGTAGTCAAGCTTTTTCCTGCCTAGTGTCCTACTCCTGTAGGGGGCAGTATAACCCAATAGAAGAATCAGGAGCTGTGTAGGTCAATGAATGAAAGAGACAAAGGTGTTTTTAAAAGCCCTGTGTCCATGCGCTCTCACTAGTAACAGTAATAACTTTGGAACTTGCTGTGAAGTAAACATCTGCTATCATCTAGAAATGTCTGTCTTCAGGGATGGCTCACCCACATTGCACTGACACCCGCTGCAGATCACACAGGCAGTGCAGGAAACAGGAGTCGCGAGTTTCCTGCAACGCATTCTTATTTGAACCAAGGCTTACACTTATTTCCTCATCAGCAGACACACCCCAACACTATCAATCAGTGACTGTCACTTAAGGTGGCTATACATTATACAATTTTCTTATTCAATTTCCTTTACATTCAACTATGTAGTGCAAGGCTCTGCCCAACTGCATACAAATTGAAAGTGTTTAGGTTTGACCTTGTATTATATGGTTTTGGTAAATCTAAAAAGGAAAATTGTATAATGTATGGCCAGCCTTAGGCATGTAAACAAGCCATGAAAGGGGCAAGCACAGACACACAATTTGTGAGATTGCTAGGCACTGCACATTCTTGCTCTCATAAAGCAAGAAAAGGATATAAAAAGTATTAATGAACTATATACAGCAACTCTTCAGCTACTCGTTTGAAAGCTCTTCTCTTGAATGAAGGAAAAGCACTTTCTTCTCACCTTCAGAATAAAAATATCCTTCTGTACACGGACGTGCTGATCGCGTTTTTGGTGGGTAGCCATCGCTTTCTGTACAATGTGATCTAGATACAGGCTGTAAGGTTTCGGTCCTCGTTTCTTCATTTCATGGAAGCGCTTCAAGCAGTTTAATGCTGCACTGGCCCGCCTGAAATTTTTAAAGAACACATTAATCCTTTCAGTGGCTACAGGAATCCCTGACACATTCTAAATTCACACAATTTTTATCTCACAGGAAAAATCGAATATTTAACTCAAACGCTAAGCTTTAAGCTGAATTTCAGGAATTCAACCATTTTTAAAAAAGTAAAGTCCCACTGTGAGTTAAGTATAAGGAAGTACATGTCACCTCTCAGACTTAACTCTATTATTTATATCAGACAGGTTTATGGCTCTGCCAGAGCATACACTAAGACACTGGGGGGCTGTGAGAGGGGAGAAAAGCACACAGTGTAGCTATATCCGACCTTTCCCTTTCTGCCCATTCACGGAAGCCTTTGTATTTTGTGAATGCGTTATCATAATACAAGGCTACTGTGATTGGTCAGGATGCGAGGGTATAGCAGCTTGAATGACTCTACTGTTGAAGATGCCATAGACTAGAAGGTACAGCTTCAGGCTCCTGAAGAGTGCAATAAACTTGTCAGTATATAATAGAGATAAGTCCAGGAGATGTCATGCACCTCATTGGACTTAAATCATAGAGTGCTTTCACTTTTTACAAAGTAGTTAAATTCCTGGAGTTCAGCTTTAAAACCAACATAACCTACAGAACTAAGGTAATCTAACACAACAGTCTTGGTTGAAAGTCCCAGCATAATTATATGTAAGGCCAAGTACCAGATGTTGCTTTTAAGTCTGTATAATCAGGGTTAAAAGACGAAAGTAACCAAATGTGGAGTTAAGGAATAATTGCTTACAAAAACCTTAACAATAAGTTCTGTATTCAAAAAATGCTGCTAATATGTGGCACTTACAGATTTTTTTGCATTAGGAAACTATATCAAAGGCTTGTGTGTTCTGGACAGTGATGCATTTTCATTTGGAATGCATACAGCTGCTTTTAAACTGAAAACGCTGCATTTGACAAGAAAAGGCTGAGTTTGACTTTCTTTGCCTGCAGTTCAAATGCACTTCAAAAGGACACGCTATTTCCAAAGGAATGCAGAGCAAAACAAATCATGATAATCACAGCCTCTGAACAGTTATATGTATTGCTCAATAAAGTATACCGGATGTTTCTGACATGCATTTCATGGGTGTTTCAAATACACATAAAAGCAGGAGAACACCCGCTAACGTGAGCCCTTAGTGTCTTATATAGGATACGTACAGTCGTTTCTCCTTGCCGATGTCAAACGATGCTGCCATGTTCATCAAGGTTGGTAAACAATGTAAGTGATGACTGTGTGAATGTGGAAGGATTGTGTTTGCCTGCATTACAAAACATGGAGGATTAAAAACATGATGCAGTCAGATGCACAGCAATCCAGTATATTTTCTAAGAGATCATTAAAAAAAAAATTACCATGTGCAAGAGCTCCCCAAGGATGATTGTTGCTCTGACAGACACATCGTCATCGCTGCTTGTTATTACTTCCACCAGCCCCTAAATCAAATAATATAAAGGGTTCATACAGAATATATGATAAGAATATATAAACATGCAAAGCTGCACATGGCCTTTGACCACTTACCTCCAACAAGCCATTCGTAATGAATGCAGAAAGTACTAGCGCTAGATAATTGTCAATGAGATCAGGTCTGTAAAATAAAGAGATTTTCTCTCTGAATATTCTAGGTCCTTTAATATGTGCCTTTAGACGAGAGGAACAAATACACAGTTTCTCCACAGATTAAACATACAGGCTCCATGAATAATAACTGCAACAACTATATTGCCCACAGCATCCAATCAAAATTAGCTTGCTGTAGTTAGATTGACTACAAGATTTTTAAATGGTGCTGTAAGTTACTGCTTTTTTTTTTTTTTAAACTAAGTCCAGCAATGCTTTATTTAAAGTGATTCAACTTATTTCCCAATTACCAGCTTTATGATTTCGGATCTGCACACTTGCTCTAGGCCTTGATAACCATTTGTTGCCCAGCGTATGTATATAAACTGGGCAGCAAATGGCTATAGCAGGATTTGCAGACATGATCCTGGTGTCATTTTTCAGAGCCGGCCATTGACTTTACTGTAAAAGTAATCCAAGAGGCAATACAGCCACCCAATAACTTTTACTGGGCTTGGAAGGGGGCCCACATCCTCCAGCTGCTGTAATTCCCATGCACTCCAGTTCCATAAGGGAGCCCAGAACGACTAAAAGCAGTCAGGTTGGCTGCCCATAACAGAGATGGTGGAAGATCCTTCCTCCATCTTCTCTATGATAAATGAAGCCGGAAGAGACGAGGATTTCGTCACTTCCTATTTCAGTGCCTTTTCCCTGGCCTGTACAGCCAGGAAAACATCTGATCAAACACAATCTGTGTTTAATCAGATGCTTTAAAGGGTAGGGCAGAAACCAGGGGGCCTTGCTCACCTTTTGCAATAGCAATAAAGTTAGATGGGGGGAAAAAAAAGGAAGTATATATAAAGGAAAACAAAAATGAAAAGCAACTGCATCCCCCTGTGCTTGCATGCAAAACCTGCACCTAAGTCCTGCATTAATATGTAAATAGTTACTGCCCCACACATGTGAGGATTTGCCATGAATGTCAGAGTAATAATTCTAGCACTATAGCTCATGTCCAGCTCTAAATTAAAACCCTGCAAAGGCTTTTAATAAAGCGTTGTTGGACAATTTTAGATACCGTAGTTTGTCATTTAAAAAAATGTACATGTTTGGTATCAATTTACTCAATGCAATATCTTTTAAAGTTTACCAAAAAGTGGGTATTATTTTGTGTTGGTGTGCACCAAAATTTATTTAAGTGTATTTCTTCCAGAAAATTTACGTTTGATAAATGTCTGTGCCAATACAATGCTACATAGAAATTGGAGCAGCCACCACTTTATTATCCAGGGTCTCTGCTTTGAGGGAATATATAATGTTCGAGGGGTTCTAAGTAATTTTCTAGCTAACAAATGCTGATTTTAAAATGTATATGAAAAATGTTAAAATTGGCCCAGTAGACAAGTTAAGGTTGGTTTAGGAAGTACTAAAGCCTTTAGGACAGTCACCCTAACATTTTCAAAATGGACATTTGGCAATCGTAAAAAACCATTTCTCTCAGCAGAGCGTTCTAGCAAAGCACCTTTTTGATCCTGAACCTGACAGACGTTAACATTCAACAAGGATTTCATACAACTGTTATGATCACCATATTACACAGATCAGCCATAACATTATGACTACCCACCTAATATTGAGCAGGTCCCTCTTGCTGCCAAAACAGCCCTGTCCCCTCGAGAGAAGGACTCCACAAGGCCTCAGAAGGTACTCTATGATATCTGACACCGTCATCAATAGCAAATCACTGTCTCTGCAGGCATGGCCAGAGCACCCCCACAGGCGCTGCAGTTTTTTAAGTTGTCATGACCCAGTCATCAAACTTAGGGACAACATAAGGGGCCGTGGAATGCGGAAGCTTCCCGGCGTGCCTATACTGATCGAAAACAGCCTACACCGTGAGTCTCTACATTTGCCTTTACTCTCTACAATTGTATACTGCATCATGGGGCTTCCTCTCTTTTTCTCTATGAAACTAGCCAGCTTGTGCCTGCTCGGTTGATGGGAGGAACCCCTGGAACCTTATGCAATCTGTTTCACTGCATCTACAATAACAGGTTGTATATAGGTTGCGACACCTAGTGGTCACACAGGTGTATGCAACTTTTCTTATACACGGATTGGGAAATTCTTATCACTTTTCATTATTTGCACTTTACAAGAATTCCCATATTTAACCAACTTTTATTTCCAGTAAACACTGATGTTTTAATAGACATTGCACTGTATATAAATTTGGAATAAATCATGATCCATTTTTCCAACTTTTGTTTATTTATTTGCACATAAGCACTTTGCACGTGGTCACTGCACATAGTTGGATTCAGTTTTTTTTCCAAGTGGGATAATACCGTTATGCACTTAGTTCATTTGCTGCTATTTTTTTTAAGTTTGAAATGTATCACTTTGAGTTACCACATCAATTTATTTGACACTGGGTCACTCACAGGTAGCGCCGTATCAACCTTTTTGCACTTTCATTTTAATTACTTGGGGACAACATGTTTACTTGCTGCCTAATGTAACAGTGCCCCCCACAGCAGTCACTTGGTTTGATAGGTCTTCTGCTCTGCCACAGCAACTCAAACTGCTGCATCCTCACTGACACACCTAGTTATAGTCTGAAGGCCCCTCATACCTGTGTAACTTAAGCATTAGTATATTACCACTCAATATTAGTTCACAGAAAATGGGCAACAAGCAACCAAGATTAGGCAAATAGTCAAAAATACCTGATGTCTAATTTTAAGTGTTGGCTTGCTTTCCCTGGGGCCCTTCTACAGATGGTGAACATTTATTTTACCTGTCAGTGGTTATAATGTTATGGTTGATCTTTGTATACTCAATTCTAATCCCCCTCCTTACTCTCTCCCATAGCTGAAGTCGCACTCCAATTAATCCCTACCAGTATCTTATCAATGACATACAGAACTTACCTGGAGCGTGCTCGATGTGGAAGAATTGTTTTAGCTTCTGCTGCTACAAACCCATCTGAAAGCCTCCAGGACTCCTGAAAGCGACTTGGATCTTACATTAAAAGAGAGGATATGTATTAGAAGGGAACTGTGTTTTATGATTCCTAAGATACATTTTTTGCTTAAAGTGAAATCCACGGATAATACATTTTGCATACTTACAAAGGGCCAGCTTGGCCCAATGTAAGTATGCTTATGTGATACTTATTTGGCCTCTGTGGAAGCTGTCTGATGGCCGCAATCTTCCAGGTGCCATGCTGAGCAGCTACCGTTTTGCATAGTTCATTTTGCATTCATTGTGATAAATACAAGGGATCCTCTAAACTGCGTGTGAAGATTGCAGGCCAAACAATTACAGTGATTTACAGCTTCCACAGAGGCTATTCACAGATACCACCTGCATACCTATAGTGGGCCATGCTGCAAAGTATAACATCTCTGAAGGCCACTTTTTATTTTTTTTTTTTATTTCGGACAGAGAGGGTAAGAGTTTGATTGTATTAAGCTTTTAGGCCCAGTTTATATATTGCGATTTTGTGTGCACAATTTTCACGTGATTGCACGATTTTTGGGGAGATCTTTGGGGAAATTAGTTTTTGGGGAGTGATGATAACTGTGTAAAGACAGAATTTCCCTTTGGAGAGATTTCCTTTCACATCCTATTGTGTCCCAAAGCAGGAGGTGAAAGAAAATATCCCCAATGTGACAGACTTAAGCCTAGTATGTCCAGCGGGCTGAAGAAAAAAAAAAAAACTCCTGCGCTGAGATATTGTGTTCTTACTGGTTGCCAATTTAGGATAACACCAAAGGCTTTCATGTGCCTACGCTTGATTTTATAAGATAACAGAGCCTCAGTACTGTTTTTTACTAGGTGAACTGAATTTCAGTCAAGTACAGCCGTTATCACGTAGAAAATAATTTTATGTTTAAATAACCAAATTTCACCAGCAGATGGCGCTGCAAGAAAAGTCAATGAGAGTAGCACACTTTTCCTATTTTACTGCATAAAAATCCCCCCCCCCCCCCCAAAAAGACTTTTCTAGTCTTTGCCTTTAATACAAAGTGTATTACAATATGAATATGAGTGCTACTTACCTACACTGAGCAGTGCCTCAATAAAGTCCTTTGTCACCACAGGAAGAGGGAGGCGAAATATTTCATACAGTACCTCAAGAAGACCTCGCTATGTGATAGAAGAAACAAGGAAATCACATACAGTATACAACTAAAAGCTAACATGAATGTCATTTATTTATTTGCACTTGTCCTATTACCCTATTAGAATTGGACTAGATTTTTTGTTGCATAAAACAAACAAATGTAACCCCCAATCCCCCCCCCCCCTCAAGTAACCTTTGTAAATTGACTTTAGCATACAAATATCTCAAAAATCAATAAAAAAATAATATGCCTACGGTATCGTCACCTTATGCGTGTGAGAGTGCCCTTTGGGAAATGAAAAACGCATTTTGAATGGTTAAGGCCCCTTTCACACAGGGAGTCCGTCAGGCGGACTCCGTTTTTCTCAGCGGGGGATCGATCCGCGGATCCCCCGCTGAGCAGGCGGATGGCAGCTTTGTCTCTGTGTTGTGTGCAGAGACACGGCTGTCAGGTCCCCGCTTGTTCTCTATGGCGGAATAGCATGGGAACGGACCGTCTGTTCTCATGCGATTCCCATCCGATCTGATAGGCGAATGGAAAATAGGGTTTCCATCCGTCCAGATTTGACGGATCGGATGTCAGCGGACATGTCTCCGCTGACATTCGATGCCCCATAGAGATACATGGGGCGTCCGTTCAGATCCGCCAAAAAAACTGACAGGGGGATCTGAACGGTCCGCCTGTGTGAAAGGGGCCTTAAAATAAAATAAATCAAGGACAGCAACGTGTGAAAATGCTGCAAGCTTTAAGCTTTTGTGAACCTGATATAATGTCACCTCTTAACCAACCAACACACACACACACACACAGTAGGCTCTGACAGAGGATTTGCATTTAGGGTTAATGCGAGGTTCAGAACTATCATTTGAGTGGAGAAAGCTGTGTTTTTGGCTCTCTCCAGATTCTGTAGTTCTGGATCAGGACACTCCATCCTGTGTCGAGTTTTTGCTAGATGCCTGCAACCTGGCTGACTACACAGGTGCACAGGGTAATTATATACTCAGGTCTGAGGATAACTCAGCTCCCAGTTTGGAGACAGCTCCCAGTGTTGGGGACGGAAGGTCTCACCCAGGGTCAGGGGGCCCCAGCCAGAAGCCATGAGACAGAAGTCTCATTAAGGGGTCAGAGGACCCAGCCAAGTTCCAGGAGTCAGGTCGGCTCCAATCAGGGGTGTCAGGAGAACTCCAATCCTTAGGTCTGTGGTGGGTCGTGCAGTGGGGTGCTGCGACTGAAGGCTAGAAAGCCAAGTGTTCCAGGAGAGCTGGACAATACAGTCAAAGGGACTGGTAAGAGCAGCAGTCCTGCCAACATGTGAGCCAGGTGGCTAAGTATTTTCGTTTATGCATGTGAACTTTTTGGTTTATTGAATAAAAGTGGGCTGCCATGCCCAAAAATACAGTTTTTGGACTGGCAAAACTCGTAAGCACACTTATCGCTTGAGTTTATTCACCCCCAATCCCACATACACAGTATCTCACAAGAGTACACACATCACATTTTTGTAAATATTTTATTATATCGTTTCATGTGAGAACACTGAAGAAATTATACTTTGCTACAATGTAAAGTAGTGAGTGTACAGCTTGTATAACAGTGTAAATTTGCTGTCCCCTCAAAATAACTCAACACACAGCCATTAATGTCTAAACCGCTGGCAACAAATGTGAGCACACTCCTATGTGAAAAGACTGAAATTGGGTCCAACTAGCCATTTACTGTATATAGAAGCACAGTTCTAAAAACTACAGTCCCCATGAAAATCCCAATCAATTCAAAATGTGTTTGGCTACCAAAGGTCGCAATTTCAATAAAATGACTTTTGTACTTGCACAAGGGCAAGTACCTACCATGAACAAAAAGTGTCCCGTGGACTGGTGGCTGCTGTGTTCAGTTGAAATCCTCAGTCCTTCCCCCTTGGATACCATCCTCCCAACCCATCAAGTGATAATCTTCCAATACAACGGGGGTTGGCTACATCTTTGCACCCTATTCCGCCCCTGTTCTCCATCTAAAGAAGCTGTGCTATAATTGGAGGCAGACAGGCTTCCTGTTCATCTTCAATCCTCCATTCATAGATCAATTTTCATTGTAAGAACTGATAGTATGGCTTCTATGGATGGAGCACCAGGAATGGAAACAGAGGGCATTATCGGCACTTTACAAGTGCCTGTCGCAGGTGCAGGCACTCATTTAAACCCCTCTCAGAACTGGAAGATCACTGCTGGGGGGGGGGGGGGGTATCCAGGGGCAGGGTTATTTACATTTCAACCAAACACAGGACACTCATAATTCATGGTAAGGCTGGCCATACATTATACTATTTTCTTGTTCAATTTTCTTTAGATTTACCTTGAGCTATGTAGTGCAAGGGCCTGCCTGATTGCATACAATTTGAAAGTGTTTAGGTATGACCTCATATTATATGGTTTTGTTAAATCCAAAGGAAAATTGTATAGTGTATGGCCAGCCTAAGTATCATCCCTCGTGTGTGTATGTTTTTTTTTTTTTTTTATGTCTCACTCAACTTTAGATTTAATACCTCTGGGTTACATTGATGTCCAAATAAGGATTAGATATTTGTAAAAAAAAAAAAACTGTGAAGACCTGATAAATCCTTCTACAAAAACAAGCAGTCCTCACAGATCTTGCAGAGTGGGCCTTGAGAGGGGTGCAATCCAATACCTGCAACTTATAGACTTTGATGATGGTTTGCCAGGGCCACCAACATATGATGAAAACGAAGACCCGATGCACCCTTTCTGGCCCATCCGGTATGACAAAAAAAGGAATACATTTTCCTAAAATAAGTAATGACTAAGCCCGAATCATATAGACAGTAGAGGGAAACTTACTTTTGACTAACTGAAACTAGACAGAGAGATTGAAGAACAATGTCCTGGTTGAGATTAAAGGCACTAAGTACCTTAGGGAAGAAAGAAGAAAGAAGTTGTGGGTCTCAACTCCATCCTGTCTATGTATAACCAGAAAGGTTTCCTTGCAGGGAAAGGCCGCCACTTCAGACACTAGTCTTGTAAAGGTGATGGCTATAAGAAACAATACCATGTGGGTGGGTGAGGCTAATGAGAGAATTCTCTCTAATGAGTTCAAAAAACAAAGAGCCAGAAAAGCAAAAGAGAGAACCAGATTCAGATCCCGCTAAGTCACAGGCAAATGGATGGAGAAAGCTACATGGGAGACCCTATGTACTAAGGTCTTAAAAGAGTTAGAGGCCAATGCTACCTGAAATAAAATAAAAAAAAGGGGGAAAGACATTGGCGATACGCATGCCAGGGGGGGGGGGGGAGATCAAGGGCATAGGCCACCAGGTTCACCTTACGGAGGATGTTAAAAGAACCAACAAACAGGGTGCCAGTTTTGGAGTGGGCACCCTGAAGTTGAGATTACGGGTTGACAACCACACCCTCTCCCCGACCTGGTACGAAGTAGCAAATAAACGTCTCCGGTCTGCCTGGAGATTCTGACGCTGTGCAGAGCCCGTAAAGACACTTGAATCTGCACCCAAGAGGAACAGGGGGCACGAAGGCGATCCTCCACAGTCGGGATGTTCTGTGCAACATAGCGGGTTGGAACCCATACCGGACCATGAATGGAGACATTCCAAAAGACGAGTTGATGGCAGTGTTCCTAGCAAATTCTGCCCAGGGTAGCAGATCAACCCATTTGTCCTGATGGTCAGAGGAGATATAGCAGCGGAGAAATTGCTCCAAAGCATTGTTGGGGCTCTCAGCATCAACTCCCCAACTGGGAGCAAAAGGCGCGCAAGAACCTGGAGACAAACTGGCTCCTGCAGTCTGAGACAATCTCCTTAGGCAACCCGTGTAAAAACGGAAGACCTCCCTGGTAAACACCTAGGCAAGCTCATGGGCGGTAGGCAGCAGCTTAAACAGAACACAATGGCACATTTTGGAGAACCGGTCAACAACCATGAGGACAACTGTGTAACCTTGGGACGCGGGAAGTTCCACAATAAAATCCATGGTCAGGGGAGACCAGGGACGCTCCCCATTGGGAATGGGATGCAGTAGGCCCAAGGGAAGGTGCCGAGATTTGTTCTAGGCACAGATTGAACAAGCAGCCACATACGCAGCAACATCAGTGCGGAGAAATGTGAAATAGTGACGGGAACTGACGGGAAATAGCCCAGGACATCGGGTTCTTACCAGGATGACCGGCAGTTTTGGATATATGATACATGCGCAACAGTCTGATGCGCAACCCCTCAGATACAAAACATTTGCCAGCAGGTCTCGCAGTGGGAGCATCAAGTTGGGCAGCTAAGATCTGTTCTCCAAGAGGAGAGGTTAAGTTGGTGTGGCTGTCCCCCCTGTACAACTCAAGTATACTGGCAAATAGGAGACCACATAGTTAAAATGAGACAAGAATAAGGCCCATCTGGCCTGTTGGGGTGTGAGCCTCTTGGCCTCTGAGAAACATGTCAGATTCTTATGATTGGTGAGAATGAGAACTGTAACCAAATAATCTTGGAGCAAGTGTCTCCACTCTTTGAGAGCCAGGATAATGGCAAAGAGCTCTCTGTCTCCAATTTGTAATTGCATTCAGCAGGAGACAGCTTCTTGGAGTAGAACCCACAAGGAAGTAAGGGTCCATCAGGAATCAGGGAGCCTACTCCCGTCTCAGACGTATCCACCTCTAGTACAAAGGGCAAACCAGGATTTGGATGAGACAAAATGGGAGCCGAAGCGAAAGCAGACTTAAGGGCCTCGAAAGCTTGGATGTCAGCAGGCATGCAATTGTGAGAATCGCTGCTCTTCTTGGTCAGATCTGAGATAGGTTTGGCCAAAAGAGGAAAAGTTCCTGATAAGTAGTTGACAAACCCAAAAAAAAAAACGCTGAATGGAACAGAGACCACTGGGGCGAGGCCATTGTAGAACAGCCGAAAACTTCTGAGGGTCCATGGAGAACCCTTCAGCAGAAATGATGTAGCCCAAGAAGGCAACCTGAGACAGGTGGAATTCACATTTCAAGTTTACAGAAAAGCCCGTTCTCACGTAACCGTTGCAGCACCCGTCTGACATCCAGGTAGTGTGATTCAATGGAGTTTGAGTAAATCAAGATGTCCTCCAAATAGACTACCAAACATTGCTGCTACATATCACGAAAGACATAATTGATGAACTCCTGGAAGACAGTGGGCACATTGCACAAGCCAAAGGGCATCACCAGAGATTCGTAATGACCGCTTCTGGTATTAAACGCAGTTCCCCATTCATCGCCCTCCTTGATCCTTACGAGGTTATACGTGGCCCTTAGGTCAAGCTTCGTAAAGACTGTTGCTCCCTTGAGGCGGTCGAACAATTCAGAAATCAACGGAATTGGGTATGCATTCTTGACCAGTATGCGATTGAAGCCCCTATAAGCAATGGAAGGTCTCAACACACCCCTTTTTCTTTATGAAGAAAATACCGGCACCCGCTGGAGAAGTGTACTTGCGAATGTGCCCCTGGGCAAGAGCATTCGCAACATACTCCTCCATGGCCTTATTCCCCAAGCCCGAGAGAGGATAAACCCTGCCACGAGAGGGAATGGCGCAAGGTTGCAAGTCTATGGCACAACCGTACGGACAATGAGGAGGAAGAGTACCAGCACACACCTTTTCAAATACATCTTGATATTCACGATATTCAGTAGGCAACACTGAATCAGAGTAGGTACAAAGTACCTTAACAGGCCCATGGATACAAACAGCGCCAAACTGTTGAGACCAAGAGAGGATCTCGACCAACTGCCAATCAAGGGTCAGATTGTGTTTCTGAAGCAAATGGTACCCCAAAACAATGGAGTAGTGAGGGGACGAAATACCCTGGAAACAGGTCGACTGCCTGTGAACAGCCCCTATCGCCATATCAACCGGAACAGTCTTGTGGGTAACCTGTGATGGATGCAGGGGTCAATGGCCTCGATAACTAGTGGAGAAACACTAGGCTGCAAGGGTATGCAGTTCGCAGTAGCAAATGTACTGTCAATAAAATAACCGCCAGCAACGGAGTCTACCAAGGCCTGAGTAACCACTGAACCCGCTACCCAGGAGAGGACAACTGATTAGCGGTTTATCTTTACGGGAAACCAGGGACGAGAAAATTCCACCTAAGGTCTGCCCCGAACAGGACCTTAGATGCGAGCATTTCCCGGACGGGTTGGAAAAGATTTTAGGAAATGCCCACCGCAATACAGGCACTTGCCCTCCCTCCTCCTAAAGGCCTGCTCAGCGTAGGAAAGGCGAGTGAACCCCAGCTGCATGGGTTCAAAGCCAGATGCACCATACCCAGGAGGCGTAGGAGCTGAGGGAGGAATGGGTGTGAAAGAAAAAGTAGGAGCCAATCTGGTAGAAGGTTTCAGCAGGCACTCCTTAAACGATGATCTCTCCCTGAGCCTGGTATCGATCAAAATCAGGAAGGAAATGAGAGCATCAAGCTCGTCAAGGAGATCCTAGGCCGCAATCTCATCCTTCAATATATCGAAGAAACCCTGAGAGAAGACAGCCACCAGAACCTCATTATTCCAGCCCACCTCTGCTGCCAGGGTATGAAATTCGATGGCACACTCAGCAACAGTTCGTATACCCTGTTGAGTGGACAGGAGCTGCTGCTAACATGAGGCAGAGTGAGCAGGCACATTGATTACTCTACGAAAGGAGGCAACAAAACTCGGGTAATCGAGTATCACAGGATTATCGTTCTCCCCATAACGGATTCGGCCAGGCCAAAGCCTTTTCCGAGAGCAAAGAGGGCAACAAGATTAGGAAGCACACATTGGACGTGTCAGAAGGAAACGCCCGAGGAACCATCTCATAATAAATTCCCACTTGGTTTAGGAAGCCACGACACTGACTCTCTTCAACGCTGCGGGACGGGGGCTGAACCAGTCATCCCTCTGGTAACAGCGACTCCAGCTGCAGGAGCGGCAACAGGAGCATCAGCGGGTGCAACAACAGGATGAACCACCGGCCTAGCAGCGCCAGGAGCGAGGTGCGCTGTGCATGCAAGCAACGTCTGCAACGCCTGAGCAAACTGACCCAAAAGGTGATCTCGTTGATGGAGCCTGGTAACCAGCATGGGGAGCACAGGAGCAACTGCATCGTCAGGATTCATAGCCCTTGTATTATACTGTCAGGGTGACAGGAAACCAGACCACACAGGGATGCAGGTAAAATAAAGCAGTTTACAGGAGCAAAGAACAATAAACGCACAGCAAGAGTGAGGAAGTGGCAGCAGGAACAAGCCGAGGTTAAGTCCAGAAGCGGGTAGTTATCTAAGGCGGGGTCAAGTCCAGAAGCAGGTCATCTGCTGATGCCGGGTCGAGAGCCAGGAAAATTGTCAGCCAAGCTTGGTCATACATGGAGAACATAAGACTGCTAGCAGTTATTCACCTTGGAGCACAAACACAAGGGCAAGGACTGCAACCCATCAGACGATAGATATAGTCAGGTATGCAGCATCATCACTGTGCCACGCCCAGGCAGCAGGCGAGTGATGATGCAATCAGAGTCTATGAGAGGCAGCAGTCTGCAGATGTCCAAGATGGCTGCCAACAGGTGGGCAAAGTAAGACCTTGACACCACGTCTACGACAAGGTTCTTTGCCCTTCGTATCCTGTAGAAGAAAAGTACTCTTCCCTGATGAGGCCTTTAATGATGTCATCCAGGGTAGCTCCAAACAGGCGAACTCCTTGAAAAGGAAAATCAGTCAAGGCCTTTTTTGAAGTCTGATCTGCAGACCAGCACTTGAGCCAAAAGACATGCCGAAGGAGCACTGCCAAAACAGAGAGACGAGCCATCAGGGGAGCCGCATCCAAAAAGGCATCACAGATAAACTGCAGCCCCTGGACCAGCTGGTCTGCCAGCTCGGGAAAGGCAGGGGGAGCGGTTTCCCCTCCAGGTCACGGCGTAAAAACTTAAGCCCCGTACACACGTACTGATCGGCCGTCTTTTGTCCAGGGCTGTCGTGTCTGCTGAAAACTGCAAAAGACTGCACACGAATTTTGTCTGCTAACAACAGCCGACTGCAGAAGTGATGTCATGTGATGGTTAACTTTCCTTGTCTTTTTTCTTTTCGGAGCATGCCCAGTCTTGCTAATCTGCTGTCTGTCGGCCGAAATCTGTACTGACTGGCGAACAATCGGCCGTTCTGGTGACGGCCAACAAAAATTTTAATGCCTGCACACCCGATTCTGTTCGGCCAAAAATGCGCTGTCGGCTGTCGGAAGCATCATACTAACAAGCCTACAATCGGCCGAACGGTCGTCGGCCGAATATTTACGGCCGACAATCGGTACGTGTGTACGGGGCTTTAGCTCACTCAGTCAGAGTTTTGGACACTAGGGCAATGGTTAATAATGGCCTCATTGCTGAGTGCACATAGTGTGGGCCACAGACTTTGCCTTCCGGTCAGCCGGATCCTTAAAGGCTGGGGACTCTTCAACCGATAGCAGGGTTGTCTTGTTAAATCTCGAAACCGGAGGATCCACCACCGGTGGCACAGTCCACTTCTTAAGAGGGGACTCCTCATAGGGGTAACGCCTAGGAAAGTGCCTAGGGACCCCACGGGGACAATTTGGACGTCCCCATTCTTTAGCGACAATTCTGTCTAAATAGGCAGCGAAAGGAACCACGTTTGCCGCTTTGGATGGCTTGTGAGTGCCAAAGCCGCTGCGTCCTCCATCTTCAGGGTCTTCAGATACAATCAGTGCATTCACCGGTGCCTTTTCGTGCACGGTCGCAGACGTGGAGGAATTATCCTCAGCAATCAGATTCCCGGCGCGTGGTTGCAGACCCAGCAGGGTGACCCACATCTGCAGCGGCTGAATCAGATTTACGATCTGATGAGACAGGTGAGGCAGGGGGCGCTTTTTTGCTAGCCTGTCGCCCGCAAGCCACCTCCACCCGGGACACAAGGGACTCCAGGACCACCGTCAGTGCATGCATGGATTGATGGTTTGGGACCCGGAGGGCCCCGCAGCCTCAGAGAGGGGATCACGTGGGGAAATGTGCTCCAAAGACTCCATGAGTCACAAGGGGGACCCCACAAAAAGTGTAAAACACTGCTAAGGGAAAACCCCCACCGTGCTGGCAACACCACCCGGACGCAAGGCACAAAGCACCAAGCGATCCTCGGCAGAGAGGGAGAGAACCCCACCAGTCTCCCCACCCACAAAAACAGGCATCTGCAACCACCAGGAGAATCTGCACTATACATGCGGCGATCAGGAAGTAAAATGATCCAGGAGTCAGCACCAGGGGATGAGGAGAGGCTCCTACCGCCGAAATCGCCCCCCCACAGGGCTCCACTGTCATGGCCGCTGCCATTTCCAATGGCAAACCACAACAAAACAGCTGTTGGATTACACAAACATGGCTGCCATGTATAGAAACACGCAGGCTACAACAAAATGTTGGCCCCGCAGAGTCGATCGTCCGGTCGCTGGCAGCGCAGCCCCCCCGGCCCCCAACACCAGCATAGCGCCCTGCCCCCACCCCAAATGGTGGATCAGACCACCCAAACAGCCCCAACCTATTTGGGGGGGGGGGGGTAGGATGGGAACAGATAACGGGGGGAGCCAGATGGGAAGGGGGGAATCCGGGGGGTCCGATTGTCCCAAGGAAGGGCCCACGTCCACCACAAACCCCTCCAGGGGGAGAGGGGGGACAGCTAATCGCCATACCAGGAACAAGGTGGGCACCATTTCAGACAGAACCCCTCTCCATCGAAATGGGGGGCTGTCGGCCAGGAGAAACGCTGTGACTCGGGCCGAGACCCAGTCGTATCCGACCTCGCGAGGTGTTTAACTCACAATCCAGCCCCCGTTCAGTGGGGTTATGTTGCGGCCCACCTAGCCCTCGCTAGCCAGACTGGGGTGACCACTGGATCTAGATTATCCAACCCGTCGCCCAGTTCGGCAGTTGATTGTAGATCTCACAGGAAAAATCCAGGATAAAAAAAATGTTCCATCTATAAAATTTTGCCAGGACCAAAGATCCCAGCAAGGAAATAGGGTCTTACTCCTGGCTAGGCAGAAAAAAAAACTGAGTGGCTATAGCAGAGAGAGGGAGTATACCCCCTGGGACTGCCCATGGGTGTAGCCAGAATTCTCTTCTGCCTAGTGTCCTACTCCTGTATGTGGCAGTATAACCCAATGGTTATGAATATCAGGAGCTGTGTCCGTCAATGAAAGAAAGAGAAATTAACTTTTTGATGCTATTCTAATTTAATGAGATGCACATATAAAAAAAGTTATGATTTAAAAAAAACAGTTATGTGCCAGAAATGTAACACTCCCATTGGTTGTACCCTCAACCAAACTGTCGAACCATCAAATGGCTGGTGTCATAACTTATTAAATGTGCAGCATTATGGCAGTTATAAATTTAACAGAGGCCAGATGGCAGCTTCCTTGGCTGAAAACGATAGGAGGGTTTACTTCCACTTTAAAACCCCACACAAACCCCAGCTAAGCTCAACCCCATAAAATGCACATAACAGGACCAGAGACAGTGAAAACTGTGTGTGACAGGGAGGTTATACTTTCAACTTTAAGACACAGAATGTTGAACAATAGAGAATGAAAGTGGTGATGTCTTTCAGCAAACATCAATAACATACCCGTATTTCCATGTTTGGTATACAAAGAACTCCAATCAGAGACTGGATGCCAGAATTCCCAGGCTTGCATAGGCTAATGATACCTAAGAAGGATAACAACATAGACGTCAATGACAGGGGATATCAGCATTACAGATGAAAGTGTGTCTATTAGCAAAGACTTGACAAATGATTTATAACACAACTGCATTCCAACAGCCAGCTGAAAACAAATAAGAGTAAACGCAAATAGTTTGGTGTCTCTTAACATTCTTTTCCAGCAGGTTAAAGGCCATCAACTGCTCACATGAGCATAAGATCATGATATAGATAAGTGTTTAGGTTCAGTAAGTTCATAAGCACAGTATGAAAAGGTGATCTCTCACTTTAAGTTCTGCCTGCAGGGGTATAAAACTATATATTTCTGCATCAATCCAAGTGTCAGAAGTGCACAGCTGAGTTTTCACTACTAGACGGAGATAAATTTGAAATAACTGAATTGTGTAAATTACAGTATCGATTAAAGTGTTTTATAGTTAAATATAGTAGCAGCTGCTTTTCAATATATATATATATATATATATATATATATATATATATATATATATATATGTATACACACACACATACACACAGTTAATTTTCAGCTGAAGACACCATTTTGTATTTGGGCAATAGGCTAAAATGCAAACATTTGACTAAAATAGCATAGAGCCACGCATTTTAACAGCCATGGATGACTTTGTTGGTACTCTTCTATTGCTTTGAAGAGCAGACAGGGATTACTTTGGCGCAGTTGGCCAGCTTAACCACTTGCCGACCAGCGACGTATTCATATGTCGCTAAACTTCAGGCAGGCATCACCCCGCCACATTTTTTTTTAGAGCTGGCGGTTGGCTCTCTAACTAGCCACTGGATTGCTTTTAGAAGCAGCAGGAGGAGACGTCGCCCCCCACTTCTGCAGCTTCAACAAGCTGTCCCACCGCTTCTGTCTGCTGATCATAGAGGCAAACAAAGACCAGGATGGCTTTGATCTCCTCTATGATATAGGAAACTAGGAGCAATGACCTTACATGAGATTGTTTAGTTAACCCGGATGTAAACAGAGCCATTTTTAAAAATGAAAAGCATTTGATCACACCGATCTAATGCTTTTAAGGGTAGAGGAGGGATCTGGGGTCTTCTAGACTTTTAAACTGCAGGTTTAAATCTTGCAAATCTTCTAGTATTGCTTATGAAAATTGGATAGAATAATATGCACAATGGAAATGGATAATGTATGAACTTACACGATTGGATATTTATATTGGAATGTTTCCACACATATCTAACACAGATTGGTTGACAAGATTTGAGACGCTCTATAGATCCTCTTGTACATATATATTTTGTCACTGTTTAGTATTCTATGAGATTTTTCATATTTTATTCTATTAGACTTGATCATCAGGTATAGATACTTCGTTTTTATTTTTCAAATAATAAATATATATACACACACACAGTGGGGGAAATAGATATTTGATCCCCACAGATTTTGTAAGTTTGCCCACTTACAAAGAAGTGAAGGGTCTAAAATTTTAATCATAGGTTTATTGTAAAAAATAGAGACAGGATATCAACCAAAAATCCAGAGCTCTTTTCCGGCTCCTTGCCAGAAAGTGACTCCCGCACTGCGCGGGAGTGACATCATCGTGACTCCAGCCACTCACAGCGCCGGAGCGGCCGAACCCAGAAGAGACGCCATGGGAACATGTCAGCTCCCTCAGCTGTGTCCGGGCGACCTTGTCGGGGCTTCGTTCTAAGGTAAGTATTTCATAATGAGCTAGTATGTGATGCATACTAGCTCATTATGCCTTTGTCCTGCAGGGTTTTCTTTTTTTTTTTCGGTGGGGATACAACCACTTTAACATATGCTCTAAAATCAAGTTAGCAATGGCAACTTAAAATTTCAATTCTCTGAGGTTTACTTTTAAAGGAAGAACATCAATGTCTGCCACAGGCAACACAAATTATCCAAAATATCTGTGCCATTAGACATTTAGATAAATGAGGCTCAGTGAGGGGATAACAATGACGAGGGATGAAAGAGAGCAGACAAGTCAGGAAGAAAAGACAAGATGTAACATGTTATACTTTGAAAAACCACATCTAGGAGCAGCTATTACAGTCAAGTGAAAGTTAGAGTAACTCGTACTAACCTGCCCATGATCGGAATGCTGCTACAATCCCCAGTTTGCTTGCCTGGAATCTGGCCTCTCGGTCCTCTCTGAAAAAGAAACACAGAACAACCAATGTTACCCTTAATTCACATAGCACAGGTATGTTACCAGGATAAAAAGGGAAGGTATAGCAGGTTCAGCTATATTTTTTTCATTAATTGCATTTAGGAGTAAAAAAACACTTTAAAAATATATTTTATTTAGTCAGGTAAACTATATATTGAATATTGATATCATATAACATTTTATCTCGTCAGCTCAAGATTAACCAGTAAAAATGAATCGGTTACATTGTAGACGGATACAGGTAATGCAACTTAGCGTGC
Organism: Pelophylax lessonae; assembly: GCF_965119305.1. Taxonomy (NCBI): domain Eukaryota; kingdom Metazoa; phylum Chordata; class Amphibia; order Anura; family Ranidae; genus Pelophylax; species Pelophylax lessonae. The sequence continues at coordinate 82,007,784 of NC_138768.1, forward strand.
TTTATTTACATAAGGTCATGCTTGCTTAGGTTTTTCCATTTGATAATTTATATACCTATTTTTATTCATTCATACATTGTACTTCTGCCTGCACTGCAGAAGTCAAACTCTGAAGTGGGACAAACTAATTTGAAAGAAGGTTAGGTCCCGTAGGGTTGCATTGAATGAGCCAAGCTTTTTATAGCATGGATAATTATTACAAGATAATACCCTGAAAATGAACTAAACATATATAAACAAGGCTCCATTTCAGATGGATTTTCAGCTACAGGTACAGATTTTTAGTGCAGTTAAACACATGTACAATGGGATCAATTCCATTAAAATTAATGTCACTGCTCTTATCTCTGTGCTTCCTTTCTGCAACTTTGGAGACAAAAAATATCTTAAAGCAAAATTGATGCAATTTATGTGCTGTTTCACACTAATTTAAAGTGAAGTGAAGTAAAGTGACTGGCCTCAGATGATTCACAGAAATCAAATTCTCCTACATAATTTGAATGGAAGTAGGGGAAAGACAGATGTAGATAAACAGATACAAAATGTAGAATTTACACAGAATCTCTTAGCTCTGAAAAGCAGGGGACGGAGAGCTGAAGAGGAGAGATCTGAAAGCTGATTGGAGGGAAGGGACACACACAGCAACAGAGTTAAGGCTGTCAGTCAGCTTGAGATCCCTCCCCTGTCACCTTTTCTTGGTGTCAGGAAAACTTGTCAGAAGTGATTCATGCTGATAGAGGAAGGAAACAGCAGACAAAAGTGACACTTGGTGCTCCTAATTGAGACAAGTACACACTATAGAGGGATATGCTTTGTTCATATTCAATGTCTGAGGTTTACGAAACAATAATTAAGAAGTGTGAATCAGGGCCCAACAGTAATGCACTTGAAGCCATTCCACTTTTAACAACCATCACTCAGCCCTGCATAGGTCAACACTACTGCACCATGCTGATGGAATACACAAGAAGAAGAAATGAAAACATTAAGCTCCGTTCACACCATGGCGTTTTAATACTGACGACATTGGTTAATGAAGGATTTCTAAACTCCTGAACATCCTAGTGAGTACTGTTGGGGCCATAATCCGTAAGTGGAAAGAACATCATTTCACCAGAAACTGGCCACCAGGTGCTCCTTGCAAGATTTCTATAAGAGGTGTGAAAATAATTATCAGAAGAGTTATCCAAGAGCCAAGAACCGCTTAAGGAGAGCTTCAGAACAACCTGGAATTAGCAGGTACAATGGTTTAAAAAAAAACAATAATAATGCACTCAGCTGCCATGGCCTGTATACACTCTCACCATGCAAGACTCCATTGCTGAAGAAAAAGCATGCTGAAGCTTGTTTAAAGTTTGCTGCACAACATTTAGACAAGCCTATGAAATACTGGAAGAATATAGTCTGGTCAGATGAGACCAAAATTGAACTCTGTGGATGCCATAATATACACCATGTTTGGAGGTCAAATGGCACTGCACATCACCCCAGAAACACCATACCAACAGTGGTAGTTTGGAGGTGGGAACATCATGGTGTGGGGCAGTTTTTCAGCATACAGTACTGGCAAACTTCATGTCATTGAAGGAAGGATGATTGGAAAAATGTACCAAAACATTCTTGATAAAGAAAAATGCTGCCATCTACCACCATCTACTTCAGCAAGATAATGATCCCAAACTCAAAGCCAAGGAAACTCTCAATTGGTTTCAAAGAAAGAAAATAAAGCTGCTAGAATGGCCCAGCCAATCACCTGACTTGAATCCAATAGAAAATCTATGGAAAGAACTAAAGATCAGAGTTCATAGAAGAGGCCCAAGGAACCTTCAAGATTAAGACTGTTTGTGTGGAAGAATGGGCCAAAATCACACCTGATCAATGCATGCGACAAGTTTCTCCATACAGGAGGCATCTTGAAGCTGACGTTAGCGTGTTCAATACCTTTTCCCTGTGTCATTCCTTTTTATTACATACAACTTACACATAACTTACAGTTGTGCTCATAAGTTTACATACCCTGGCAGAATTTATGATTTACATACCCCAGCTCTTAATACCGTGTATTCCATGTAATACCACAAAATACTTGAAGCGGTCATTGATGTTAGAGAGGTTGTACACTCGTTCAAAAAAATTTTTTTTTTCTTACAACCTGCAAGAGAAAGACACAATGAGCTAGTATGCATCGCATACTAGCTCATTATGAAATACTTACCTTAGAACGAGCCCCCGCCGTGCCGCTCTCTTACCTGTATGACGAGCGACATGTTCAGTCGCCCGTCTTCCGGGATCGCGGCATCCGGCCATCTGATTGGCCGGAGCCGCGGTGACGTCACTCCCGCGCACGCGCGCGGGAGCCGACGGTCACGGCACGGGGCTCTGAAGGAACGGCACGATCAGCCGTTCCTTCATAGCGCATGCGCCAGTGACGTCACTGGCTGCATTAAAGGTAAATATCTCCTAAACCTTACATGTTTAGGAGATATTTACAGTACCTATAGGTAAGCCTTATCATAGGCTTACCTATAGGTACAACTTCCTGAGGAGGGTTTACTTCCTCTTTAAAGAGGGGGAATACACGGTATTAAGAACTGGGGTATGTAAACTTTTGATCAGGGTCATTTGGGTAGTTTCTGTTGTCATTAGGATTTAAAAAGAGTACACACAGTTGACTGAGAATAAATGGCTTCAGCCAAACACTAACCATGAGTGAAAGAAAAGTTTTTTTGTGTTAGCATTCATATTCTCTGAAAAATGGCCAAGAAATCATAAATTCTGCCAGGGTATGTAAACTTATGAACACAAGTGTAATTTCTCAACTTATTTGTTTCAGTTTCTTTGTATGTATGAATTGCATGGGTAGTTACCGTAGATACCGTTATATCTTTCTCGTAAAAGTCAGCAGTGTATGTTTCTGAACAGAGGCTTGGAAGATAAATGTTGTGTTAACATGGTCTCTAACACCTCATCAGCTGTGTGCCACATTTAATGACAAGGCAACACCTCATGGTGAGGATTCACAGTACTGAAGGCGATAAATTATCTGATGTACCAAGAAATTCTTAATTACTAGTCAAAACTGTTCCTAACACAGCAGAGCACTGACAACATAGCTTAACCAGTTGCCGACTGCTCACCACAGATATACTGCGTCAGGGCGGCTCAGCTGCGCAAAATCATGTATATCTATGTGATTTCATGCACGCGATCTTGGCAGCGCACATGTCCTGCTGGAGCCACGCTCCCTCTGTGTTTAGATACAGCGGGGGGCAAGCAGCGGGAGGAGTGGCGGCGATTGCCGTCGGCCTCCTGCAATCGTCAGAGAAACCGACAGAAGACCCACCTGCTTATGTAAACAAAGCAGGTGAGTCTTCTGTCACACAGGCAGAGAGAGATCAGAAGTTTCAGCTTACCAATCTCCCTGTGCCTGTCACCGAGCCCTGCCCCCCCCCCCCCCCAGTCAGTAAGCATATTTAGGCATACATTAACCCCTTTGATCACCCCAGTGTTAACCCCTTCCCTGCCAGTGTCATTTATACAGTAACAGTGCATATTATTTGGCACTGATTACTGTATTAATGTCAATGGCCCCCAGAAAGTGTCAAAAATGTCAGTTAGTGGTCCGATCTGTCTGCTGCAACGTCGCAGTCCCGCTAAAAATCGCAGATTGCCATCATTCGGAATAAAAAAAAAATGAAAAGTCCAAAAATCTATCCCATAGTTGGCAAATGCTAAAACTTTTGCGCAAACCTATTAAAATATGCTTTTTGGGATTTTTTTGTATATATTTTTCGGGGGGATTTTTTTGTATAAATATGTAGCAGAACACAAACTGGCCTAAACTGATAAATAAAAACTTTGATTTTTTTTTAAATTTTTTTTATTGGGAATGTTTTATAGCAGAAAGTAAAAAACATTGTGTTTTTTATTTAAACTGTCGCTCTTTTTTTTTGTTTAGAGCTCAAAATCTAAAAACCGCAGAGGTGATCAAATACCACCAAAAGAAAGCTCTATTTGTGGGAAACAAAAGGATATCCATTGTATTTGGGTAAAGTGTCACATGACTGTGCAATTTTCCGTTAAATTGACGCCGTGCCGAATCGCAAAAAATGGCCTGGTCATTAAAGAGGAAGAAAACTCAGCTATAAAAATCAATCTTTTAGAATGTAATAAAAGGACTTACAATATTAATACATTACACATAAAATATTTCAATCATAACCTTCTTAAAATACCTTTATTTTTAAGTAAAAAATTTTTTCCTTCTTCCTGCTCTCGGCCGCATCAGGTCATCTCCTGCTTTCTGCTCCCCCTGCGGACGTCATTTCCGCCCTTACTGCACTTTAATTTAATTTAATTTTTTTTTTTTCCAAAACATTTTATTGTGTTAAAATGGAATGACAAGAAGTGAACATCACTTTTAAGCAATACAAAGCAATACAAAGATCATCGAAAAGAAAAAACAGGAGAAACAGCAATAAAATGCACAGAAAATAGGGTGAGTGAACAAACCACGACTCAATCATACAGTGAAGTGTAGGAATGTACAAGATCATCGTACGATAGACATTGTAAACCGTTCAAGGAGGTGAGGATAATCTTGTTCCCCATTCCCTTGGTGTAGGACCATGGGGAGAACATATAAACATGAACCAATTGCAACCTCCACCTCGGTTGGGTGTGCAACGAACAAGGCACCTTCAAGGGCAGTGGTGGCTCCCCCCACATGTCCGGACACCCCCAGAGGAGAACACGCTGTGTCCGGGCACAGGGGGCAACCATTAATGGTGTGTAGGTCGTCTTGGGGCTGGGAATTCCGAAGAAATCCACTGGAGGGGTCGGTGGAGTTAAGTGTTCTGGCCCATGAGCGTGGTCGGCCCTGCGGCTTGGGGGGGAACAGGGGAGCATCTGGGAGGGGGGGGGAGGGGGAGAGACAAGAGGAGAGGACGCTAGATAGAAAGAAAAAGAGAAAAAAGAGAGAGCGAGGGAAGAGATACTCAGAAGGGAGACATGAAGCCCGTGGCATTGGTGGGAGGGACTCGACCCAAGATGTAGTCAGTGGTTGACGGGAAAGTATGTCCGAAGCGTCCCGAACCCGACATGACATTAGCTAGCATCTAGGATGTGGTGGTCAATGTCTGAAAGTCAGGAAGTGTCGTGAAGTGTATCCAGGAAGCCCAGGTCGTGTAATATTTGTGGTGGGTATCTTTAGCCTGCGCAATAGTGTCTTCCATTTCTGCCACCCTTTTTAATTTAATTACATTGCTTGACTTTGATTACAAATGCTCTAAGTGTAATGAGGATGCTGCAGTTTTTCAATCCCCCTCCCCCTGTGTGACCTCTCTTGTTCACTCCCCCTGTGAGATAAGGAAGCTAATCGCAAGACTTCATAGCTGTGCCGTTTTCACACATACAGGGAGACCAGGCATTCTTTTCTTACTGAAACGGCACACATATCGTGCCGTGAATTGAATGACAAACTGGGGATGTGCCGATGACGTCATCAAGACGTCATCAAATTTTACAGGAAGAATTACAGGAAGATTATACAAGTAATCTTTTACAGGCACCAATCTATTGCTTTCTTTAGGCTGATTAGAAAGAGCTGAAGTGTAAACGGGGAGTTTACAACCACTTTAGGGGGATAAAACCTTCCGGAGCTGAAGTGGTTAAAAAAGTTCACCTTTAGTAACCTGTTACACCCATATTTTGGGTGTAAAATGCAACATGCTACCAAGTGAGTAGACTCTAACATCCCTTACAATACCCCCTTGGCTCCCGCTGCTGTCAATAACAGAAAGTGAGGAGGGAGCATGGGGCAGGGCTGAGCCACACTACGTGTGTCTTAAAGACAGAGAGAGCTTGCTCGGGGACAAAGACGCTCCCATTTAAAGCCGCTTGCTACAATGGCACTCAGGGGGCAAGACAGGAACGCCAGTAGGGGGACCCTAGAAGAAGAGGAGACTTCTACAAATTCAGAATATGTATTCTGTTAAGCCTGTCTGTTCCATTGTTAAATGTTAATGAACTTACACATTGCACTGTCCAGATGGCTAGAAAATTAGTTCAGGTTAATTCTATTTCTGTATAAAATTTCATCCTCATATGATAACGTAATCAGGCCACCCCTGACCTGTGTGTGGTAATATGATCAGGAGGGGGATGTGCTCATGTGTGTATAAATTGAGTGTGAAACTGTTCAATGAAATAGAAGATGACAGTACAAGCAAAGTTGTCGGCTAGCTTTGTATGGGGGCGGCTGGAAAACCTGATATCTATGTTCACGACTGGGGGGAAGCCGTATACTGACGGAAGTCCACAAGTACAGTGTGGGTTGAGGTTTCGTTATTCCAAGTAACGCGATCCCCATTGGCGTAACAATGCTAGCACCGGGGCCAACACTTTCATGAAGACCCGAGGAGAAGAGGCGAGACCAAAGGGTAAATTCACGCCTCCCATGGCAAAGCGGAGGAAGTGCTGGAGGCCGACAAATAGTGGAAAGCGAAGGTAATCGTGCTTAATATCAATGGAAGCAAGAAAAACCCCCCTGATGCAGGGAAGCCACCACGTGCGAACAGGCTTCATTCTTAACTTCTGCACCCGCACAAAGCAGTTCAGTGCCTTGAGGATCACAATTGGCTGCACCTTGCCTTTCTTCCTGGGGACTGTAAACAGGTTTGAGTAAAATCCCTGAAAATGTTCCAAAGTCGGAACCGGGACCATCACCCTTTAAAGTAAAAAGATTTTCACCGCCCCAAAAAGAGCCTGTAAGTGGACCAGGGACAGTCACACGTTGGAAGGAAGAACCTTACTGGAAGGTAAGAACCAAACTCGATCTTGTAGCCGGAACAAATGACCTTGTGGACTCCCCTAACTTGTACCAGGGGAGTTTATGGGTCCGGGAAGCAGCAAAGACTTTCTCCTTACCCCAAATATGGGTGAGGGCGCACCTTCATGCTGATGGGGCCTTGTCTACGGGTCTGGAAAAGCCCACTCTTGCAGTTCACTTGGATCCCCCAGGGAACCCCCGAACAGGTCTGATCACTTGACAGTCGACCCTGAGGCACGAAAAAAATTCTTATGAGCCGAGGAGGAGGGCCCATGTCTACAACGACGGTCCTTGCCCTTAGTAGCCTGCGGGAGAAAGGTACTCTTCCCCCCTGTGAGACCTTTAATGGTGTCATCCAGGGTAACACCAAACAGGCGATCTCCTTGAAAGGTAACATCAGACAAGGCCTTTTTAGAAGTCTGGTCCACAGACCAGCAACTGAGCCAAAAGACATGCCAAAGAACCACTGCTGAAATAGAGATCAGAGCCACTAGGGGAGCCACATCCCCTTTATGATGTCTCTTCAGCAAAGAGACATCATATATAAACTGCAGCCCCTGGACCAGCTGGTCTGCCAGCTCAGCAAAGGCCGGGGAGCTACTCCCCCTCCAGGACATGACGCAAAAGCCTAGCCCATTCAGTCAGCGTCTGCGACACCAAGCAATAGTGAATATCGGCCTCAGTGCCAAACCAGCCAGGGTGTACATATTGAGAGCCACAGCCTTTGGCTTCCTGTCAGCCTTGTCCTTAAAGGCCGGAGACTCTTCAACCAGTATCATGGTTGCCCTGTTTAATCTGGAAACCGGAGGGTCCACCACCAGTGGAACAGTCCACTTCTTAAGAAGGGACTCCTCATAGGGTTATCGCTTAGTAAATCGCTTAGGGACTCCAAAGGGACACTTTGTTCTTCCCACTATTTAGTGACAATTCTGTCAAAATAGGAGGGGAAAGGGAACATCTTTTCTGCTCTGGAAGGCTTGTAAGGGCGGTTGCAGAAGTGGAGGAATCCGCACTGAGGAATCAGGGCGCGTGGTCGCAGACCCAGCAGGGTGACCCACGTCTGCAGGGGCCGAATCAGGTTCAGGATCTGATAAGACAGATGAGGCAGGGAGCGCTTTTTGCCAGCCCATCGCCCAAAAGCCACCACCACCTGGGACAACAAGGACTCCAGGACCGCCGTCAGTGAATCGATGGATGGATGGGACCCGGAGGGCCCCGCAGCCTCAGAGAGGCGATCAGGTGGGGAGATGTGCTCCAAAGACTCCATGAGTACCCAGGGGGAACCGCACAAAAAAAGTGTAAAACACTGCTAAGGGACAACCCCCACTGCTTGGCAGCCCACCCGGTTGCCAGCCACAGAGCACCAATCGATCCTCAGTAGAGAGAGGAACCAACCAGACTCCACACCCTATAGAAACCAGGCATCGCAGCTACCAAGAGAATCTGCACTGCACGAACGGCGATCAGGAAATGAAAAGATCCAGGAGTCTGCAACCAGGGGATGAGGAGGGGCTCCCAACGCCCGTAATCGCCGCCAGGAGGGCTCCACTGTCATGGTCCCTGCTATTTTCAATAGCAAATGGGCCCTGGACTGCACAAATATGGCCGATGTGGATTAGGCACACAGGCTACAAGAAAATGGTGGCACCACGACGCACCCAGGAGAGATCCCTAGGCTTTAGAGAAAGGGCACTGGCAAGAAGGGGGGGCCCTGGCGGGAGCCCCCACGAGGTGAAGCCCCCTCACAGCCGATTGCCTGGTCTCCAGCTGCGCAACCCCCCTCCCTGCATCGCCAGAACAACACACTACCACCACCCTAGGTGGTTGACCAGGCCACCCCACAGCCCCAGCGGGCAGATGGGGGGCGAGATGGCCCACAGGCACCACCTGACTGAAGAGGGGGATGCCTAACGGAAAGGAGGGGAACCCAGGGAGGGGCCCACGTCCACCCCAAAACCCTCCAGGGGGAGAGGGGGGACAGTTACAATACCAGGAACCAAGCGGGCACCGCTATAGACAGAACCTCCTCTTCATCTAAATGGGGGCTGTCGGCCAGGAGGAACACTGTGACTCGGGCTGAGACCTGGTTGTATGCGACCTCACGGGGCGTTTAACTTGCAGGCCGGTGTGGCTATGTCGCAGCCGACCTAGCGCAGAGCTGAGGTCTGTGCACGCTCTCTGGCCAGACTGGGGTTACCACTGGATCTAGATTATCCAGGCCGTCACCCAGTCTGGCAGTTGATTGTAGATCTCACTGGAAAAAATCCAGGAGAAAAGAAATCAATCTAAAAAGAAAAAAGTGCCAGGACCAGTGATCCCAGCAAGGAACTAGGTAGTCCTAGTCCCTGACTAGGCAGAAAAAAAAAACTGAGTAGCAGAGAGAGGCTGGTGTGCTCATCAGTCTGCTGCATCTCATTCACTGTCCAATCACAGGCTGGGGACAGCAACAAGACCTAGTTGTATTACTTAACGCGGTTGTATACTTGTATAATGAGCTAGTATGCATCGCACCTTCAGAGCACATGCGTCGCTGGTTTCAGCGGCTGCATGCAGGGCGAATATCTCCTAAACCTTGCAGGTTTAGGAGATATTAATTATACCTACAGGTAAGCCTTATTATAGGCCTACATGTAGGTAAAAGGTAAAAAGTGGAGTATACTACCACTTTAACTGTAGTAAAAAAAAAAAAAAAAAAGGTCAGGCTTCCATGCTGGCTGTGCAGTCTGGCAGAACTGGATGCAAAAGAAAAAGGCAAAACCAAGGACCAAGAGAGGTCCCAATAGGTGTGTTGATCTATCCTGTGTTTATGTAGGAGATATGATCAGAAATGCATTTATGTAGAAATCTGATCGTCTTTCCCACATAAAATGAGCTGCAACTATACTGTATAGCATGATATACAGTATACTACATTTTTTCTTTGACAGGTCACAAAAAGAAGTGTTTCTTCATCCTGCCTATCTTATTCTAAGGTCAGCACAATCATATAATTATGTATTGATGCAATTTGATGCAGATGTAATATTTTGATTGTAATGTATATTTCTTCATATTTCTTCAGTGCAGCATCTACCTGGTCTTTGTAATGCCCTGCTGAAGCTTTAATTGCGAAACGCGTTGGCTTACCCAGGGGCCGTTAGACTGCATATACAATGAGATCCGTTGGTGTGGTACTCTGTTATCAATTTCAAGTAATCTTTACACACACGGATCCATGTACTACTCTTTTATCTTTCATATGTTTGTTGCTATGTGATGTCATAATTGTTTTTTATCTTTTTGCACAATAAAACGAATATGTTTTTTATATAGTGGTGTTGTGTCTGTATCCCTACAACCATATACATGCCGATATAGTCCCGCTTTTTTGGGACCTCTCTTGGTCCTTGGTTTTGCGTTTTTCTTTTGCTCTATGGGGATGATGGCATGGATATCACGGTATACTTTTTTGGACTACAGAACTGGATGCACATACAGAAGCTCTGGTGAACTCCATGCCCAAGAGTTAAGGCAGTGCTGGAAAATAATGGTGGTCACACAAAATATTGACACTTTGGGCCCAATTTGGATATTTTCACTTAGGGGTGTACTCACTTTTGCTGCCAAATTTACACTGTTATACAAGCTGTACACTCACTACTTTACATTGTAGCAAGGTGTCATTTCTTCAGTGTTGTCACATGAAAATATATAATAAAATAGTTACACAAATGTGAGGGTGTACTCACTTTTGTGAGACACTGTAAATACAAACCCTGTGTGGTTGATTTACTAAAACTGGAGTGTGCAAAATCTGGTGCAGCTGTGCACGGTAGCCAATCAGCTTCTAACTTCAGCTTAATTAAGCTTTGACAAAAAAAACCTGGAAGCCGATTTTCAATCTCCAGCTTTAGTAAATCAACCCCTTTGGTAAAACAGCTCTCATTTATGTATTTAGTTTGTTTATTTAGCCATTTGCCTGGAGTTTTAACTTTAAAGCCACTTGTCTTTTACAAGTAAGCTTGAGATTTATATAACTGCCTATAGGCAGTTTTTTTCTCTGGAAATACTGAGGGTTTTATTGTACTGACACATATGCCCTTATCACATGTATATTTTAATTACCCTAGTGACAGGTTTACTTGTGCCCCTAACAGTGCCCACTGGCTGAGAAACTGAACACCAAGGCTCCTTTTACATGGGGCAGATTCCACTCGGATCAGCTCACAGATCCTCTGCTGATTGGAGCAGAGCAGGCTGATGAAACATCCTTGGCTTCTGCAGAGTGGACACAGACAGAGCCCGCTCAGCTGTATGGGTGGCCAGGAGTAAAGACTCCGCTGTTTACACCCGATTACCTCTGATACTAGGGTTACCACCCCATCCCTTTAAACCTGAAGACATAATAATTCCATAGGTGCTGAGGCTAATTTAATGCAGATGAGGCATTTAGTTTATTTACCACCTTAATCAGCCACAGAACCTGTGTAATTAATATGTGTTTGGGTTTAAAGGAATGAGGTGGCAACCCTATCTGAAACGGATGGATCGCCTTTCATTTTTTTTTTTTAGCAGACCAGTTTGGACCTAGATGTATACTTTGTTTTGATTGTGCTCTATTATTTTAAATATAGTTTCTAATAGATACCTACATCCCAAATTATATGATTTTAGAAAAAACACACAGTACACACTGTGTCTTTTTCAGCAATAATCAAATTTCTTCTGAGTATGAAAATTATGTTGATATCCTCTAGGGATTTATCATTATAATTGTTTAAGATGTCTAATCCCATTTGAGGGCAAAACAACAAAACTAAGAAAGAATATAAATGGTATCAACCATATATGTAAAATGTCAAATGCTTTTGTAAACTTTTGTACCGCAATTGATGATAGTGATCTATATATGTATGGGTCTTTGAGAGTGTTCATTTGTGGCACTATGTCCCAGCTTCGGTACCCCCTTCCCAGGCGCGGATTATCCAATTGGCCTTTAGATGGCGCAGTGGCTCGTCTTCCTGCGAGTGATGCGGTCTCTGGGCAAGTGAGCGGAGGTGCACTCATGCACTTCCGCCCTCACTTGCAGCTTCCGGGAGCCCACGAGTACTGTGGAGCTCCTACTTGTAGCAGTGGGCATGTGCCAGTTTGGAGACCGGACCCGGAAATACATCATCTCCAGCCGGAGCTGACGACTTCTGGGTTGGGGCTTTTTAACACACACACGCCGCAATGGCGGCAGAGGAGATGGATGTTTGGCGGCAGCACTGCAAGGTAACACACTATATGGCTATCAGACGGATATTTCCAGGAGGTTATTTAGGACCCTATTTAAAGCATTTTTTTATTTTATTCCTAATTAAATTTTGATCTATAGATTTGGGCCAATGTTTGGGGCCATATCAAGTCCTGAAGTTATACAGGAACCTGCGCTCAGCGATATAAATTAAAGGTAACCATACATGACAATTATTATCCTCCTCTTACCCCGATAGAAAATCCATTCTAATTGACATTTAAATCGTTTTACCTTTTACCTGACCACCTGTATTTTTTACCCCCCCCCCCCCCTTTTTTTAGCCAATTTAAAACAAGCATAGTGTTACCATTTTGGTCCATCTCCATCTCCTCTACATCCATATGTAACCACTGAGTGACAAGTTAACTGGTAGATTTATCTTGAAAGATTGTGATATGGCGGCACCTATTACATAATTCTATACATATACAGTGGGTACGGAAAGTATTCAGACCCCCTTAAATTTTTCACTCTTTGTTATATTGCAGCCATTTGCTAAAATCATTTAAGTTCATTCTTCTTCCTCATGAATGTACACATAGCACCCCATACTGACAGAAAAACACAGAATTGTTGACATTGTTGCAGATTTATTAAAAAAGAAAAATTGACATCACATGGTCCTAAGTATTCAGACCCTTTGCTGTGACACTCATATATTTAACTCAGGTGCTTTCCATTTCTTCTGATCATCCTTGAGATGGTTCTACACCTTCATTTGAGTCCAGCTGTGTTTGATTATACTGATTGGACTTGATTAGGAAAGCCACACACCTGTCTATATAATACCTTCCAGATCACAATGCATGTCAGAGCAAATGAGAATCATGAGGTCAAAGGAACTGCCTGAAGAGCTCAGAGACAGAATTGTGGCAAGGCACAGATCTGGCCAAGGTTACAAAAAGATTTCTGCTGCACTTAAGGTTCCTAAGAGCACAGTGGCCTCCATAATCCTCAAATGGAAAACGTTTGGGACGACCAGAACCCTTCCTAGAGCTGGCCGTCCGGCCAAACTGAGCTATCGGGGGAGAAGAGCCTTGGTGAGAGAGGTAAAGAAGAACCCAAAGATCACTGTGGCTGAGCTCCAGAGATGCAGTCAGGAGATGGGAGAAAGTTGTAGAAAGTCAACCATCACTGCAGCCCTCCACCAGTCGGGGCTTTATGGCAGAGTGGCCCGACGGAAGCCTCTCCTCAGTGTAAGACACATGAAAGCCCGCATGGAGTTTGCTAAAAAAACACCTGAAGGACTCCAAGATGGTGAGAAATAAGATTCTCTGGTCTGATGAGACCAAAATAGAACTTTTTGGCCTTAATTCTAAGCGGTATGTGTGGAGAAAACCAGGCACTGCTCATCACCTGTCCAATACAGTCCCAACAGTGAAGCATGGTGGTGGCAGCATCATGCTGTGGGGGTGTTTTTCAGCTGCAGGGACAGGACGACTGGTTGCAATCGAGGGAAAGATGAATGCGGCCAAGTACAGGGATATCCTGGACAAAAACCTTCTCCAGAGTGCTCTGGACCTCAGACTGGGCCGAAGGTTTACCTTCCAACAAGACAATGACCCTAAGCACACAGCTAAAATAACGAAGGAGTGGCTTCACAACAACTCCGTGACTGTTCTTGAATGGCCCAGCCAGAGCCCTGACTTAAACCCAATTGAGCATCTCTGGAGAGACCTAAAAATGGCTGTCCACCAACGTTTACCATCCAACCTGACAGAACTGGAGAGGATCTGCAAGGAGGAATGGCAGAGGATCCCCAAATCCAGGTGTGAAAGACTTGTTGCATCTTTCCCAAAAAGACTCCTGGCTGTATTAGATCAAAAGGGGGCTTCTACTAAATACTGAGCAAAGGGTCTGAATACTTAGGACCATGTGCTATTTCAGTTTTTCTTTTTTAATAAATCTGCAACAATGTCAACAATTCTGTGTTTTTCTGTCAGTATGGGGTGCTATGTGTACATTCATGAGGAAGAAGAATGAACTTAAATGATTTTAGCAAATGGCTGCAATATAACAAAGAGTGAAAAATTTAAGGGGGTCTGAATACTTTCCGTACCCACTGTATGTATGTATATATATATATATATATATATATATATATATATATATATATATATATATATACACACACATATTAAAATATGTCAATAATAAGTGGAGGAACTACACCCCCTTTTTCTTTGCTCACCGGCTGATTATCACTCGATGTATAATTTCCTACCATAGTAGAGCAGCAATACATTTCTTTAATGACAGTATATTTAAAAATGAGCCCCCACACTCGCCGGGGAGACGTTTTTTGCATGCCACACACTTTTTCCATCTTTCTATCTAGCCACCTGGAGCACTGCGCATGGGTTATGTGGGATTGGGCCTTGGACTGGGCTGTCACTTATAGTAACGCTCTCAAAATATCTATGTCTGTATGCATTTATGAATAACTATTTGTACTGATGTTTGACAGTAATGTTACCTTTATCGTGTTCTTCCTCCCCTGAAGAAGCTTTGTATAGCGAAACATGTCGGGCAAGGATCTAAGCGGTGGCACCAGTAGCCCCACACTCAAATAAAGAGGACCTTACTTGTCAAACAACTTTGAATTGTCACCAGTAACTTGTTGGTTATATATATATATATATATATATATATATATATATATATATATATATATATATATATATATATATATATATATATATATATATATATATATATATATATATATTTTCTCCCCTTTTCTGTATGTATGTTTTGTAAACCATAAATGTCCCTTTTTTAGGCTTTAATAAAATTTGTAAATTTTTACATATATGTAGCTGTAAATCTTTGAGTATGATACCAGGAAAGTCCCCTTTAGCCCACTTTTTACCAATGGACCTAGATGTAGGTAGGTGGGTGTGAACGGGCACAAGTCGGAAACACAATTTCATTTACACTTGTCTGTCCATAGGAATGCATAGACTAATCGACCAGGTCTGCCTGAAAAACAGAGATGGGTCTGATCGGATCACTCAAGAGAAAGGGGCCCAACTCCCCATTCTGAACCCATTTGGGGGTGGATATATATATATATATATATTTTTTTTTTTTTATAATCAGTGTAAGCACAATAAATGGAGGAAAGAAACATAAAACAATGTTTAAAAGAGCTGCTAACTCTTAAAGGATAGGTTCACCTTTCTGAACATGTTACACTCATATTTAGGATGTAACATGTTCAGCATCAAATCCCTCTCCCCCCGTTCCCCTCCCTCCTTGTGGCAGTGAGATCTTCTCCTGTACTCACTGCCACAATTTAAAGACAGCGCAGCCGTGCGGTGCTACGCCCACGCAGACGCATCTTTGGTTCACAGATCCCTGTGAATGAACTAACTACAAGCCTTTGCGGCTCTCTGCTTGTAGTTCTCAATGAACTACCACGGTGCTGTTGAGCATTATAGTGGTTCATTGGTTCCTCCTGTCAGTTTTAATTTCCTCAACAAAAACGTTTTCGTCAATGTTTTCGTCCGTGGTATTTTTACAGTGACGAAAACTAAACAAAAAGTACAGCACATTTTTGTCCGCTGGCAAAAATCAAATATGTTTTCTTTGACGAACGAAAACAGGAAAAGAATGTGAGGCAGGGATGTTTACTAACTTCTGGTTTTCACTGAGCTTAGCCTTCTTCTGCTCCCAGCAAGCAAGCGAGTTGAAGCGACTGTGTGCACCATCCACGGCTGCCAGAGACCAGAGCAGCACTGTGCATTACAGGTCATCCTTCAGACCTGAGATCACCATTCAGCACTGTGCAGCATTTCAGGCCTCCTCTGACCAGTGCCCACAGGAATGGCCGCATCCAGAGCACTGTGCATTACAGGCCATCCCTCAGACCTGAGACCACCATCCAGCACTCTGCAGCATTACAGGCCTCCTCTGACCACAGGCATGGCGGCATCCAGAGCACTGTGCATTACAGGCCATCCCTCAGACCTGAGACCACCATCCAGTACTCTGCAGCATTACAGGCCTCCTCAAACCACCATCTAGAGTGGCTAAATCTGTATCTGTGAGTTTGTTCAAACCTTAATACCATTTATAATAACATGATATTAGATTTTTTTTACTCCAGGAGTAAATCAGGTTTTAAGGTTGGAACATGCACTACACAGATTTAGCCATTGTGATATATAACTTATATATCACAATGGCTAAATAGGTGTCTGTAGTATGCTCAAACATTAATACCATAAATAATAACATTTTAATAGATTTTTACAACAAGAGTATATAACGAGTTTGGAAATTCTATAAAAATGCTTAAATAATGCATTACAATTTAACTAAACACATTCGATTTTAGTTGACTAAAATTATTTTATTCGACTAAAATGCAATGGAGAGTTTAGTCGACTAAAATACGATGACTAAAATGGGACTAAAACTAAAAATGGCATTTTAGTCAAAGACTATGACTAAAACTAAATCAATTGCGGATGACTAAAATGGGACTAAAACTAAAATGGCATTTTAGTCAAAAGACTATAGCTAAAACAAAATCAAACTTCGATGCCAAAATTAACACTGCTGGCTGTAAGATGCACAGGCAGACAGCTTACTCTGCCAGTTGGCAGGAGACCTGCATGGCACCAGTGATTTGACTGACCACAATGCTTTTCAGGCTCTTAAAACAAAAAATAGTAAATGATAATTTTTTTACTTGCAAAAAAGTGAGTGTATTATTTTTTGTTAAAAGGTGAAATGTTTATAGCTGCAAAACCCATCCAAAATGCAGCAGCAAAACTAATCTGGAAAAAAAAAGCTGCCAAAATCATTTATGGCACACAATCATAATAAAATGAGTGCAATTGCTATTTTTATTATGATTTCTTTATACAAGGTCTGATGTAGAAAAATCACCTTGCCGGGTCATTACAACTTGCTGTTTGTTCCCATGTTAGTGAGGGTTCTCTCCATGACCTTTGCATTTGATGGTTTCTACCAAAATTGTATATGCCTATAAGGCCTCATGCACACAGATGTTTTTTTTTTTAACTCTCCAAGAAGTCAGCAGCGTTTTGTAAAAGTGTCTAAAACTTTTGCAAGCTTTTAGCAGCTTTTACAGGCGTCAAGCACTTGGCCGTTAATTCATGTACTTGGCCAGAATAAATAATTTATTGTCACCATTGAAATGCATTCATGCTCAAGCACTGGCATTTAGGCGCGTTTAGCAGCTTCTAGTAGCATCAAGCAATTTTTCTGCCCAAAATCTGCTGCTCCTAGACGCACTGGCAGTGGGTTTTTTTCCTGCCTCTAAAAGCTACTAAAAGTCTATGTGTGCATGGATACATAGGCTAACATGGAGGGGCGTTTAAAGTCTGGAAAAATAGACCACCAGACAACCCTAGAAGCAGCTGTAAAAAAGTCCAGTGTGCACAAGGCCTATTATGGATACTGAACTGTCAGCTCCACAAGGATAGTGATAGGTGGGAACTGTTCAGGGAACTCCGCATATATGTAGCATAATATACTACTTTATAAACATGGTAATTGAGTAAGAAAAACTGCATGCACTTACTTGAGCTGTCCTTCGGCTGTGTCTGGATTGTGCCTGTAGTGAAAGTCTGTGTATGGCGCTAAAATTTGCTAAAGAAAAATAAAAAAGAATTAGAATGTTTTATAAGGTGAACAGAACCATTTATGCAAGATTATGCAGCATTTTCTATAGCTCCTGGTTTTCCCAAGTGTTGCCAGTTATGTAACACCATCACAACCTGTGCAGGAGTCAAAGCTGGACCTCCTACCCAATCACACTGCAGTATTCATTGTTTCCACTGGAATTCACACTATGGTCAATTCACTAAAGCTGGTCATAGATGGTTGCAGAGAAAAAAATCACTTGATTCCCCCATCAACACAATCAGTGGTGATGGGGGAATTCCTCTAGGGGGGCTATTGTGTTCTCCTGGAAGGGGAGCCATCCCGGCTAGAATACACAGTGATTATTGTCAGCACCTATGGCCGTTGGTTAAAATCCAAAAAATCCAACAGGCTGGTTGTACCCAAGTTGATCGATTGATCAACTTGGGTACAACCAGCCTGCCCAAACACGGTTTGAATCTCAGCCGGTCTCTGCTGACCCGGCTGAGATTTGAACCGTCTATGGCCAGCTTAAAGCAAAGCTCCACCCAAAAGGAGAAGCACCGCTTGCCCGCCTCCTCCCCCCCCCTCTGCTGCCACATTTGGCACCTTTGGGGGGGGGGGGGGGGGGGCTCAGTTTGTCGCAGCTCCCCCCCACCCCCTCCTTCCCCTGTAGCCTTCTGGGACACTTCACAGGTGCGTAGTAGGAAACCGGCTGTGAAGACACAAGGCTTCTTTGCCGGTTTCCTTAAGTCAGGATGAAACAGGCTGAATACCACAGCAAGTTGATAAACAAAGTGGCACCCACCTCTAATTCAACATCAGCGCGCACATATTGTCGTGTCTTTGGATGATTGAGAAGGTGCAGGACCGTGGTGATGAGAGCCTCATTTATTCGGCTAAGCTGGCAGTCAATCACATTTTTCAGGATAGTACTAAGACCACCTCTAAGCGCCACAACTTCTGGGTTCTGAAGTGCTGGATCAAGAAAAAAAAAAAATATACAAAATTATAATGAACCACCTACAGGTGAATAGTGCCTCAATGAGAGTCAATAAAAATAATTAGATGACTGACAAATTGCAAACGAGAAAAATACAAAAATATATAAGCACAGGCAGGGATCAACGTCATTTTAACATGGAACATCGGCCTTAAACTATTATATAGCTAAATAGAAGAAGCCCAGAAACAAATTAGTAGAGGAAAATCTGTTTTTAAACTGGAATACAAGGGAACAACGAAATACACAGATGAAGTACATGTAAGAAAGCTTTACTTGTCCCTTCCCGAACGTGAGATTGAAGAGTGAAAAGAGGAAGTAGCAGACTGATGAGCCAATCGTTCAGTAATTCTGCTTTCTCTTCCTATCAGCATATCCCTCGTTAGCACCTAAGCACTGCAGTAAAACAAACTGGTTACATGTGGAGCTTCATTTTCTGAGCTCTGCTGTACAGGGATTACAAGAGGCTAATACCAGGTCAAATTCAGGTATCTGCTCTGCTTAAAGCAGATCTCCGCAATTATTGTCCATTTAAATGGTTTGTTTGGCCCACAGCAGACCCAAATTAACTATTTACTGCACTAACAGGTGTGCTTGCTGGGTGCGCTGTATAAACTATATGTGGCCTCAGTTACATATAGTATGGGATGGGGACGTCCCACTCCCAGAACAAAATGGAGTCAGACTGAGTGATACTAATGAATGAATACAAAGCTTCTTCTGATTGGCTGAGGCAGAGAGGTGGGCAGATGGCATGACAATCTCTGTTGCAACCATTCAGGGGAAGCTTTGTATTTATTAATAGAATACAAAGCTTCCCATGAACAGCTGAGCGCCATTTAGCCTGACTCCATTTTGTGCTGGGAGTGGGAAAGGAAATCCCCATCTTACTACAGGAACACAGCCCTGTATACTGTATGCAGCCTAGGCTAGGCTACATACAGTTAATACATTGCACCTAGCAAGCGCACGTTAGTGCAGTAAATAGTTTGAGCCAACTATTTAAAGGTAGATATTGGCAAATCAGGTATGAGCTGAAGTTCTGAAACCAGCAAGCAACTGTTGCTGCAATATCCACAAACTTTGTAGTTCTTTGTAGTTCTGACTCCCCACAGTAGTTGCAGTGATGTCAGCCATGCCACAGCATAAACAATGCTATTTGCTAGGCAGGACTGAATGGGTACAATAAGAATAGAATTTCACTCCATCTCTGCATTATGCTGCTATAGATTGTCGGTGGTGATCACAAAACACTTTGCTTCATAGTTACCCTTACTTGCCCTTTTCCTCTGGCTATGTTGCATGTCCCTGATGGTGGTGGTGTTTGAACATCTTCCTGATATGCTAAGGGTTTAATAGTTTGTTTTATCTGGGGATGCTGAATGTAAATGATGGAGGTTGGTGAAGTGGTGGCCCAGTCTGTCCTAGTATGCTCTAGTGGTCTCTCTTTGGGGATGACGCATGGTTTCGGTGGTGCCTCTCCCCTCTGGGGGTTCTTGGGCTGATGGTTACACCTGGATAACCATATGCATCTTGGATTGAAATATAGATTCTAAATTTGTACTGCTCTGGATGGAGCGGCTTGGATCGTGAAATAAGTAGAGCTTAACAATGACCTTCTTCTCCTCCCTCTTTGCACAGAATGAGTTTGTTTATAGCTCTGTACATGGTCCATTTTTGGACAGAGCAGTTGGTTATCTTGACGTACAATTGCAATACACTTGTAGAGGACTGGATATTTGTTTTGGGTACACCTATATTAATGATTCAAAATAGGTTGGCCTCCTTTTTTTTAATGTGTTTTATGTGCAATCTTTTTATTTTATGTAAGAATAAAACTATGTGTTTTGAAATGTGGTTGTTATTGTTTGATACCTTGTGCTTTAAAAGCTCAAGTGCTTTAGTATTTTGTAATCCTGCGTACCTCTTCACTGCCCACAGAATCACCCAGAAGCTACACTTAAGCCCCAAAGAACCAGGGGACATGTATTTTCCGGAAATGATATGCGTTGCACACCAGAGGATCATCCTGGTTCCCAGAGATCGCAAAAAGCTTTAGAGTGAAATGGTGACATCACAGGAATTATATATTTTTTTTTTTGGAGTTCGAGGCAAATAGTTTACAAATGTAAAATGTGGGTGTAATGGCTACTGAGACATTCTACATTTAGGGAAGTATATTGATTCTCAAGCCTTACCTTCTCCCTTTCTTGCTCCACTGCCACTCTAGTAAATGGATGTATTTTGATGGGCTATTAAGGATTGCTGCAATTTAATTTTTAACAATCACAATAGCATTTCCTCTAAA
Organism: Pelophylax lessonae; assembly: GCF_965119305.1. Taxonomy (NCBI): domain Eukaryota; kingdom Metazoa; phylum Chordata; class Amphibia; order Anura; family Ranidae; genus Pelophylax; species Pelophylax lessonae. The sequence goes on from NC_138768.1 coordinate 82,028,821, forward strand.
TTTGATATAAAACCTGTATTCCAGAAAAAAACATGGCGATAGCTGTGCATGTAGTGTATTTTAGAAAGCAAGAGTTGTGTTGGTTTCTTCTTCTTTTCCAACAGGAGACCATTGACCTTACCTAATTCACAGATGATTGCAATACAGGCCCGAACCATTCTGTCCCTCTCTTGAAGGCCATCATTTCCAACTGCTATCAAGGAATTGGTTATAGAACTAGGGAATAAGGAAGCATTCACAGTAATCATCTGCAAAACACAAGCAAATGATTACATAAGCACAGTTGTCGGCAGCCTCGGGAACACAGATTAGTTGATGTCAACTCAGATTAGCATTCGGTGCTTACTCAAGTACACTCCAACTGTATATCTCTATGGAAGCATTACTTTACAGAAGAGTTATGAAAAGAGGGCTGCAAATGGTATGCTAAGAACTGTTTGGACCACCAAGCCTAAAAAAAGGAAAACTATTAGAGCTATGACATCTAAGAATCAGTAAACTGCATTATAATAAATGTTTGCTTTTGGGTTTAATACCGCTTTAAAAATGCAAAAATCAAAGCAACCTACCAACTCTCCTTCTATCAAAATTTAAAACCAGTTAACAAAAGCTGGTTGAAGCTGCTAAAAAAAACTGTCCAGAGTATGGCCACATAAAGGCTTGTAAAAAGAGGTAATGACAAGCAAGACAATGGAACATCATGCTGAAGCATCGCTTAACCAGTTGCTTGCCAAATCACATACCTGTACATCATTCTGCTTCAAGTGGTTTTACATGCAGGCATAACCATGGTACCGTTTTTTTAGTGCGGACGGTCGGCTCTCTTGTAATAACAACCTATGCGGCTAAGCAGCTGCTCGACTTATTACAAGCAGCGGGAGGGGACACCCTCACCCGCCACTAGCCCGGGCTCTCATGTCCCACCGGGAGACCCGAGTGACCAGCCGGCGTGACCGAACAAAGCCGGAATCGGCTTTGATCGGGTCTCGGATATGGTAACCCAGAAGTGATGTCATGACTGGGAAGCCAATGGCGCCAGTTTTCAAAAATCGAAAGTATTCAAAAACGCCGATCTTGGCGTGCAGAGAAGGGGTTTGGGGTCTTAAAGAACCCAGATTCCTTCATAAAGAGTACCTGTCAGTGCCTATTACTGTCACAAGGGATGTTTATATTCCTTGTGACAGCATTACTGTTAGGGCTACAAGATTGTGGAATTCTCTACCACAAGAGGTAGGTTCTGCGGGAAGTATGGATACTTTCAAAAGACTCTTGGACGTACATCTCAAGGATCAGAACATTAAGGGGTATGATGAGATATGATTACGGCCATACACACCTACAGAAGGTTGAACTGGATGGACTATTGTCTTTATTCAACCTCAACTACTATGTAAAAGTTAAAAAAATAAAAATAAAGGGACAATGTAAAAATAAAAAAGTAAAATGAGAGAAAAAAAAAAAATTTAAAGCACCCTATCCTTCCGTGCTCACGCGCAGAAGCCAACGCATACGTAAGTCACGCCCGGAAATGTAAACAGTGTTAAAACCACACATGTGGTGTCAACCCCCCCGCTCGAGAGAGCGTGAGCAATAATTTTAGTGCAAGTCCTCCTCTGCAACTCTAAACAGGCAACAGTTAAAACATTTTAAAGCACCGCCTATGGAGACTTTTAGGTACTATAGTTTGTCGCCATTCCACAAGCGTGTTTACTGTTTTTGTTTTATTAAAATGTATTTTTCCCCAACAAATTGCGTTCGAAAGATTGCTGTGAAAATACAGTGTGACATAAAATATTGCAATGAATGCCATTTAATCCTCTAGCTTAAAAAATATAGATGTTTGGGGGTTCTAAGTAATTTTCTAGCAAAAAAATTGATTTTTGACTTACCATAAAATCCTTTTCTCTGAAGTTCATTGACAGACGCAGCTCCATATGCTTCTTAACCACTGGGTTGTGCTGCCCCCTACAGGAGTAAGACACTAGGCAGGAAAAAACTTTACCACGCCTATGGGGCAGTCCCTGAAGGCATACACCCATTCACTCTGCTATAGGATTCAGTTTTGTTGCAAGCAGTGTCAGAAGTAAAAAAACCCAACCCACTCAGAAATAGAGGGGCAGGTGCTGCGTCTGTCAAACTTTAGGAGGGAAAAATTTTACGGTGAGTCAAAAATCCAGTTTTCTCGTTCACTGAAAGACGCAGCTCCATATTCTTCTTAACCTTGCGGCCAAAAGAAGCATCCGAGGATGCCAACACATCTACTTTGTAAAATTTAAAGAATGTGTTCATAGACGACCAGGTTGCCACCTTGCAAACTTGTATTACTGACGCCTAATGGCGAAAGGCCCAAGAGGCACTCAGCGCCCTAGCAGAATGCGCCGTCACAAGGAAAGGTGGAACCTTACCCTTAAGTGAATACGCCTGTACAACTGTCTGCCTGATCCATCTGGATATGGTCGCAGCAGACGCAGCCGAGAGGACAAAAGGGGAGTCTGATATCTTGAAAGACTCAGTAATCATCAGGCAAACCCTAATAGCCCGAACGACAGCCAAAGAATGCAAGGCAATTTGCTTGGGATGCATGGGCTTAGGACAGGGTGAAGGTAGCACAATGTCTTCATTGAATGAAATCAGAAACCACCTTAGAAAGAAACGAACGATTACCAAAAGTACCACTTAATCTCTGTGGATCACCAGAGAAGGAGAACGGCAGGACAGCGCGGCCAATTAAGACACTCTGCGGGCAGAGGTAACAGCCACCAAAAAGGCTACCTTCTGTGACAGTGTAAGCTTTTTCTCTTTCAGAGTCCAGACTTTCAACACTCTCAACACTTTTCACAGTAATGCCAATACTGGAGCCGACACCTTGGGGGCAGAGGTGAAACCAAAGGGTAACGCCACAAGGTGATAATGTTCCTCTCCTACAGTGAAGCGAAGAAAACGCTGGTGTCCAGCTTAAATAGGGATGTGCAGATATGCGTCTTCGTTATCGATAGAGGCCAAAAAGTCCCCTTGGTGTAGGACAGTCACTACCGTGCGAATGAACTCCATTGGAAACCTCCGTACCCACACAAAGCAATTCAGAACCTTGAGGTCCAGAATTGGACGCACTTTTCCTTCTTTCCTCTAAACAGTAAACAGGTTTGAATAAAGCCCTTGAAAGCGTTCCCAAGAGGGAACTGGCACAATCACCCTTGCGACAGCAGATCTTGTACCCCCTCGTAGATCCCTTAACTGATCTGAAGATAGGCGTAGATTGGATGGGAAGAATCTGTCCGGTGATCGGGACCTGAATTTAATCTTGTAACCCGATCGGATCAGTTCGTGGACCCATTTGTCCTGAATCAAGGAAGTCCATGGTTCTGGAAAGAAGTGAAAATGTCCCCCCACCCCAGATATCGGTAAGGGCATTCCCTCATGCAGACCGGGATTTATCTGCAGGTCTGGAATGGTCTGTTCTCGGCTTACCCGACCATGTCTTCTTGGAATCCCCAGAAGACCTAAATGGCTTAGATCCTTTCTCCTGCATGCTGGAGGCACGAAAGGGCCGCCTGCGGGCTGTGAAATAAGGCCTCCGTCTATTACGTGGTGACTTGCCCTTGGCGGATTGAGGAAGAAGAGTACTCTTCCTGCCTGTGAGTCCTTTGAATAACTCATCCAATGAGGAACCAAACAAACGGTCTCCCGAAAAGGGGAGATCTGATAGAGCCTTTTTTGAGGCCTGATCTGCAGACCAGCTTTTTAGCCACACCATGCGTCTAATAGCTACCCCCACCGCAGAAACTCTGGCTACAAGGGGGGCCGCATCTAGCCACACATCACATATAAAAAGTAGGGCTTGAACCATTTTGTCCGTTAGTTTTGTCAGGCCCGGAGAGAGCTGTTCCATTTCGAAGTACCTTTTTAGTAACCTTGCCCATTCCGTTATGGTCTGGGACACCAGAGTGATCACAAAGATTGGTTTAAGTATTGAGCCCGCTATCACATGCAAGTGGCGGGACAGAGACTCAATCCGTCTGTCCAAGGTCTGTAAAGACTGGGTACTCCTTCATCAGAACCACAGCAGAATTGTTGTCTGGAGAGCGGATGGTCCAGCTTCGGTGGTACAGCCATCTTGCGGACACCGCGTCTGTGAATGGGTAGCGCCTTTTTAAATGCTTTGGCACCACTAACATCTGTTTGATGCGCCCCCACTGTTCGTTGACAATTTTGTCAAAAAGTTCCGGACAAGGGAAAACCTTGCCCTACTTCTGGGATTTTCGGGTGCCAAAAGACACCTGCGTCCCTGACGCTGCAGAATCATCTGCCATTTTTAGTTTCCCGTACTGACACTATAAGTGCCTCTACTAGTGCGTGGCTGCAGAAGAGGATATATTGTCCTCGCCATCCGAGTGCGATGATGCAGATCCCTCATGATGGCCTGTGTCCGCGGCGGGCTGTATCCACCTCAGAATCTGAGGATACAGGGGAGGGCATAGGGCGCTTTTTACTAGTGGTATTCTTGATAATCACATCCACTTTTGACACCAGGTTTTCCAAAACTGCCGCTAAGGCAGACAGGGGTTGTGACCCGGAGGTCCCCGCAACCGCAAGGAGGGGATAAGTAGGTGAAATTTGTTCCCAGGACCCCATTATGAACCCTGGAATAACGCAGTGTCATGTTAAGAAAACTGCACAAAGCGAACCGCACCGCTGCACCAGCGGTACTACAAGTCCCAGCCACTAGCACTGCCGATAGAAGGGAGAGCGAGAAAGAACTACAGGGACCCCAATAAACATACCACCAATCGATATGGAGGAGAACAGAATCTTTCTACTGTGTAGAAGAACGATCTTCACAGGAAGAGGAAATACCTGAGTCATTCACTAGAGTAAAGGCCTAGCTGCTCCCTGCTGTCCAGCAATCGTGGACTCCAAGAAAATGGCCACTCAATACTTTCCTATTAAGAAACCACAAAAACATGGCCGTCCATGCATTTCAATGGGGAAAACGGCAAAATGAGGCTGAATGATTCTACAGCAAAATGGCGGCCCCCACGGCGCACCATGCGGTCTCCAGGACCCCCTAAGGGGTCCAAAACGTAAGTGGCATCGGGGGTCCGTGGCAGGATTAACCCCCCCAGCGGATGTGCCATAGCTCCCTTGGTGCGTCCACCTCCCCCCCCCCCCCCCAAGGACCTCCGTCGCTGACTGAGGTAGGTAACACTATGACCGGTTAGGAGGGAGGCCTTGGTGGAGCCTGGCACCTACCGAGAGGCAAGGGGAAATGAGGGATATCCAAGAGTCTGACTTTCCCCAGGGAGGGGCCCACGTCCCCCCTAGACCGCCAGAGTTATGGTGGACACTTACTCACCATACCAACGATATCGGGTGGGCACCACTCCGGACTGCCTCTCCACTCAGGGTGGGGGTGCTGACGACCAAGGGGTACGCAGCGACTCGGACTGAACCAGGTCGTGTGTGTCCAGGCGAGGTGTTTCACTCCCAGCCCCCGTCCATTAGGACTCTGTAGCGGCGAGGCCTAGCGATGGGCTTTAACCTGCACACACTCGCTGGCCAGGCTGGGAGACCTTAAGGATCTAAGATATCCAGTCCAAAATCCATGCCGGCGTAAAAAAATTAAATTTTTAACAAAGGTTCCATTTAAAATAAAAAAGACAGCCAAGACCGAAGTCCCAGCCGGGAACTAGATCCTACTCCTAAACTAGGCAGAAAAAAACTGAAGCCTATAGCAGAGTGTGTGGGTGTATGCCTGCAGGGACAGCCCCATAGGTGTAGCAAAGATTTTTCCTGCCTAGTGTCCTACTGCTGTAGGGGGCAGCATATCCCAATGGTCAAGAAGAATACGGAGCTGCGTCTGTCAATGAACTAAAAGAGAAAAGGGTATTTAAAGTTTGACAAAAGGTGTGAGGAAGACACAGCAAGCATATCAAAGGGTATCTGGATGTGGAACATTGAACTTTCCACTCTTATTACAAACCACTATGTAGAAGAAAGACAAATGCTACTCAAAACTCCGGAATGGAGAACCGTCAACTTCAAAAAACATTAGAGAGAGATCTAGATCAATTGAACGTGTTGAAGTGGCTCTAAAGGCCCAAGGTTCTATACGTGAAGGTTAAAAAAAAAAAACCTTCTGGATGCAGAAAATCCCCCCCCCCCAAAGCCCACCTCTGTAAACTTATCTGAGCCCCCTCTCAACCCAGCGATGTGCATGTGAGCAGTGGCTTTCCCAGGTCTCTCTCTCGGTATTGGCTCACACAGCAATGGGAGCCACCGGCTCCTGCTACTGTGAATCACAGGAGAGAGCTGGGGGCGGAGCCGAACCATGTTCTGTGTGTGAATGGACACCCAGGGCGTGGCTCAGGAACAACCCTTCTTGAGTGCCCCCTTAGCAATAGGCTTCCAATTGGGGGGCACTCGGCAGGGGCCAGGAGCAAAGACAGCGTATGGGGTATTCAAAAAGAAGAGGATCAGAGCTACTCTGTGCAAAACCATTGAATGACATGTTTGTTATTTTTTAATTTTATTATTTTTTTTAAACACCTACCTTTAGAATCACTTTACTAGTACACCTGTTATTTTCTTAAAGCTCCCTGACAACTATAGGTGTCTTGTGAAGATTACAAATCTTCACAAGTTCCCCTGGATGCCCATGGGGGTATTCTAACATGCTAACAACGTCTTCCCTCTGGTAACACTGAATGTGGGCCTGCCCCTCCTTGTACCCCATTAATGTCCCATTAGTATGGAGAACTTCATTGACTGAGGGCAGCGAAAGGCAAGGCAGTTTAGCAACTTTAAAAAAAAAAAAAAAAAAGAGCAGGCTTACTCTATGGACCCTAGATCAGGCCAGAGCAAAATGTATTAAAAATGTAACGAACGATAAAAAAAACAATAGGAAATGATTTAATCTTTATTAATAACAGCACTATGACTAATAATTTGGTGACAGCAAAAATAATGAAGATAATAGTAACTCTACTACTAATAATAATTGAGCCTAGAAGAAAAATAAACATTATACATAACAAACAGGCTGTCTAAAGGAAAATCTAGGACACACTAAAAATGGAAAGTGCTAATCATAGAGAGATGACTACATTAGCAAGAGTGGCAGTGCACGTGCATCTATGAGAAAACAAGGGGCTCTAGCTGCTGCTGGTGAATGCATTACTTATGCATTAAACTTGGGTTTAGCTTTACATCCCACCCCAAGAATTAGCTTGATCGAATGAATCGAGAGCAGAGGCCTTATGAGGACGTGTACACGCATACAGAACGGCAGCAGCACAGACTGTGTTTATATAGTCAACAGATGACTGTAGATGTGCAACCAAAGCAAGTTCTGTTTTGGTGCATATGTATGAAACAAAGAATGTTTGTCAAGTTCCAGACATGCTGCACTGATGAAGTGCGCTGACCAAATTTCCCACATCCAAAGCAACAGATTACACACAGGACTCAACAACAATATTCATTGCTTTCATTTAAAAACTATTTGAAAAGGGTACAGTAAGCATTTCAAAGACACCAAATGAAAGATAAGATTTGCCCCAGGAAACTAGATATGTATAGCGTGTGGAGCCATAGCGACAAAACATCAATAAACTAAGCTGCAGAATCAAAGGGGAAATAAATCCCTAATATAAAAGAGCAGCTACCGCCATTCAATAAGAATAACTCAGTTTAAAAAAAATAAATAAAATGCTTTTACAATTAAATGGTTACATATACATACAGTATCTCACAAAAGTGAGTACACCCCTCACATTTGTGTAAATATTTTATTATATCTTTTCATGTGACAATACTGAAGAAATGACACTTTGCTACAATGTAAAGTAGTGAGTGTACAGCTTGTATAACATTGTACATTTGCTGTCCCCTCAAAATAACTCAACACACAGCCATTAATGTCTAAACTGCTGGCAACAAAAGTGAGTACACCCCTAAGTTAACATGTCAAAATTGGGTCCAATTAGCCATGTTCCCTCCCCAGTGTCATGTGACTCGTTAGTGTTTCAAGGTCTCAGGTGTAAATGGGCAGCAGGTGTGGTAAATGTGGTGTTATCGCTCTCACTCTCTCATAATGGTCACTGGAAGTTCAACATGGCTCCTCATGGCAAAGAACTCTGAGGATCTGAAAAAAAAGAATTGTTGCTCTACATAAAGATGGCCTAGGCCAGTGATGGCGAACCTTGGCACCCCATATGTTTTGGAACTACATTTCCCATGATGCTCATGCACTCTGCAGTGTGGTTGAGCATCACGGTAAATGTAGTTCCAAAACATCTGGGGTGCCAAGGTTCGCCATCACTGGCCTAGGCTATAAGAAGATTGCCAAGACCCTGAAACTGAGCTGCAGCATGGTGGCCAAGACCATACAGTGGTTTAAAAGGACAGGTTCCACTCAGAACAGGCCTTGCCATGGTCGACCAAAGAAGCTGAATGCATGTGCTCAGCGTCATATCCAGAAGCTGTCTTTGGGAAATAGACATATGAGTGCTGCCAGCATTGCTGCAGAGGTTGAAGGGGTGGGGGGTCAGTCTGTTAGTGCTCAGATCATACGCCGCACACTGCATCAAATTGGTCTGCATGGCTGTTGTCCCAGAAGGAAGCCTCTTCTAACGATGATGCACAAGATAGCCGGAAAACAGTTTGCTGAAGACAAGCAGATTAAGAACATGGATTACTGGAACCCTGTCCTGTGGTCTGATGAGACCAAGATAAACTTTTTTGGTTCAGATGGTGTCAAGCATGTGTGGCCGCAACCAGGTGAGGAGTACAAAGACATGTTTGTCTTGCAAGCATGGTGGTGGGAGTGTCATGGCCTGGGGCTCCATGAGCGCTGCCGGCACTGGGGAGCTACAGTTCAATGAGGGAACCAATGAATGCCAACGTGTACTGTGACATACTGAAGAAGAGCATGATCCCCTACCTACAGAGACTGGGAAACAGGGCAGTATTCCAACATGATAACGACCCCAAACAAAAAAGCTGAGGGTAAAGCTGATGGACTGGCCAAGCATGTCTCCAGAACTAAACCCTGTTTAGCATCTTTGGGGCATCCTCAAACGGAAGGGAGGAGCGCAAGGTCTCTAACATCCACCAGCTCTGTGATGTCATCATGGAGGAGTGGAAGAGGACTCCAGTGGCAACCTGTGAAGCTCTGATGAACTCAATGCCCAAGAGGGTTAAGGCAGTGCTGGAAAATAATGGTGGTCACACAAAATATTGAAACTTTGGGCCCAATTTGGACATTTTCACTTAGGGGTGCACTCACTTTTGTTTCCAGGGGTTTAGACATTAATGGCTGTGTGTTGAGTTATTTTGAGGGGACAGCAAATTTACACTGTTATACAAGCTGTACACTCACTGCTTTACATTGTAGCAAAGTGTAATTTCTTCAGTGTTGTCACATGAAAAGATAGAATAAAACATTTACAAAAATGTGATAGGGTGTACTTTTGTGATATACTGTATATATACATACACATATATAGCCCTCAAATTTTCCACTCGCCTGCTCGCATTTTGAGAGTAGAAAATGATTGAAGGCGAATGTGGGGCTGCCTCGGGAGCCGTTCTCCCAGGAGTAGAGAGAGAGGAAAGGAAAAGGAAAGCCAACCGGATAATCACAGAGCGGGGATCGTCCTGCTGTACCAGCTTTTATTTGAATTGCCAGGCGCTCACCGTCAAACCCATCACCGCCCCCTGCCCCGGCTCCTTTGATAGACAGAACACAGGGTCCAATGGCGGGACGTGTGATGTCTATCATAGGAGCCAATCCAAAAGGCAGGACTGTGTGTAATGGTGGGCGCCCGGCAATATAAAATGAAAGCTTTTACAGCGGGGAAATACCTGCTCTGTGATTATCTGGTCGGCTTTCTTCTTCCTCCCCTCTCGCTTTCCCTGCACTGGTCAGGCTGCATTGACGGGCACAGGGGAGGCTGCATTGGCGGGCACAGAGCAGGCTGCATTGGTGGGCACAGGGGAGGCTGCATTGGCGGGCACAGGGGAGGCTGCATTGGCGGGCACAAGGGAGGTGGCACTGATGGGCACAGGGGAGGCTGCATTGGCGGGCACAGGGGAGGCTGCATTGGCAGGCACAGGGGAGGTGGCACTGATGGGCACAGGGGAGGCTGCATTGGCAGGCACAGGGGAGGCTGCATTGGCGGGCACAGGGGAGGCTGCATTGGCGGGCACAGGGGAGGCTGCATTGGCGGGCACAGGGGAGGCTGCATTGGCGGGCACAGGGGAGGCGGCACTGATGGGCACAGGGGAGGCGGCACTGACGGGCACAGGGGAGGCGGCACTGACGGGCACAGGGGAGGCGGCACTGTTTAAGCTGGTATTAATATAAACTTTTGTAACTTCTGCATTCATGCAAACACATTTACCAGTGTAATTTTATGAAAACATTTATGAGGGTGCGTTTAGGGGCTGGGCGGGCCGGGGCAGGGTAGGGGTTAGGTGGGGCAACTGGTGGCGAGTAACCCTTAAGCCCTGGCCAGTAGCTCAGGACTTGAAATTTTGAGCCTCGTTATAGGGAGTGTTTTTACTGTAAAAACGCCCAAAAATACTCTCGCCGTTTTTAAATGTCCTGTTTACAGGAGCCCTAAGGAGAACATTTTCCTCAGCTTTTTTAGGCATTTTTTGTTTTAACACAAAAGCGCTTGAAAAACTCCTCAGTGTGAAAGCAGTCTAATCCCCATCAGTCACAATATCTTTTCTATACCAACACAATTACGACCCCAACTGCAGCTAAAATTGCTTTATTTTTTAACAGAACAGGGGAAGGGTTTGAACCTATCCCTATGAAACCTTCACATGCAAGATGCCATCTGACCAGGAAGTGAAAGATTAACTCCTCCAGTGGGGAACAGCAATAAAAACTTGGCAAAAGTTCTAAAACTTTCCCTCTCTACCTAGAAAGAATAGTTTCTAGAACTGAGTTCTTACAAATAAAGAAGGAATAATTAGGTATGTACTGTACCTTTCTGACAAGTCGAAGTGCTTGCGTCCGCTCTACTTCATTGCTTTGCTGTATATCTATGCACCTAACAGGCAAAACAAATTCATGATTATTATGAGGATAAACATTCAAAATTCACAGTTTATACTGAAATGCTCAGTCTTATGGGTTATCTAAAGAAAGAACATGTGTTAAGAATGAAACCTCAAAAGAAAGCATACCAAGAGAGAGGGAGGAGTCAGTGCTCCAACTCATTGAACTTGAGCTACTGAACTCTATAAACAAGCTTTTTACAATAGTAGGTTAGAAGAAATTTGCAAAAGAGTGTCCAAAGTGTAATTTACTGATTGGATACAAGAATATATACGATTTTTTACACACAATAGTTTATTTGAGAAAACGTTTCATTGAAAATTCCATAAAATACAGAGAAATCAAAACATTGTGAACATCGCCAAAAATGAACAATCAAGAATCACAGTATATAACTCCTGACTGGTTGGAATGCATATAGGAAACAATAAGGTACACATTATGCATATAGTGGGATGAGGATACAAACAGTAGGCACATAGTCATGTACAGATAGATAAATAAAAATAAAATAAAGAGAAAAAAAAAAGGGGGGGGGTGTGTAATCCATCAACAGATGACATTTAGGGCACTGCTAACAAAGGCTGAAGAAAGCATCAACCTAATCTGGGCTCTGACACCCCCCAATGGGGGATCAAGCTGTGTCGGAGACCAAAGGGCTGCCGCCGATCAACATATAAAGACATGTCAAATTTAGGATACTGGTTGGGTGTTAGCTCAGGTAGCATAAACATAGATAGTCTGACAGGTAGAGGTAATCCAATAGTGCCGAGCGAGGGCTAGAGAGGGAGGGGGGCAAGGAAAGGAAGAGAGAGAGGAAAAAAAAAAGTGGGGGGGTTGTTGAGGGAGGAAAAGGAGGGGTGAGGACTAGGGGCCGAGGGCTCCCAACCACTAATTCATTCTTGTGGGCTCTATCTCGCGGGGTTCGCAGTAAGATTTCGCCATAGGACCTGATTGCTTAAGGGATAAACGCCACAATAGAATATATTTACGTGACTATTTTTTTTTTTTTTATTTCTTATTTTGACCATGATAAAGAAAATATACAAAAATACTATGCACTTCCCTAAATATAATCAACTATTTTTGAAAATATCTATTCTATTTCAGTACCATATTTGCAACAATCATAAAAAGGGGAAGAGGAATCAGGGAATTGATAAATTTAGGTTGTAATTTAACAGTTTTTATACCACCATGGCCGCATACCACAAACACAGCTGTCTATCCTTAAAAATTCTAAAAATTGTCAGATGTGAAAATGTTTTTTTACATTTCTGACTTTGCTTAACTTGCTGACTGACATACGTATCCCAAAAAGTAGTCAGCAAGCGGTAATACTAGGATCATAGCTGCAGCCATCATCCTGCTGCCAAGATCTGAACTGCTTTACCGCTGCCTAACCACTTTTACAGCACTGTGCAGAATACCCTCACATACCAGGAAAAGCATTGCTATCTCTTAGCAGACAATAAAGACAAAAAGGTACATTTATCAGGGTACTGCTTGAGCACAACGTACAATGCTAAATGTTCCTTATAACATAACAAATACTCATTTTTTATCACTAATTAAAGCTCCAGCTGCTTTCACTTTACTGCAGCGACCAAATATAATTCTAGCGGGGCTTTACTTTTACAATATTTCAATCCTACAGTGCAGTTCCTCAAATTTAAACAGAAATAGTTCATGAACACTTCAAATCAAGTCAGAATGTCACTTACCTGGCTATTAAGTAATCTACTTTTAAAGTTAGCACCTTCTGTAAAATACTGGAATCTCTAATAAGATAGCGGAGGGCGCGGAGGCCGGCTGCTCGCACTTCTTTCGCTTCATTTAACAAAGCTAATCGCAAGCTGGAAAAACAAAATGAATAGCATTAACTTCAGCGATTCTTTACACATCTGTCAACATTTAAAAAAAAAAATGAGTTCCATCTATCAGCACTTTCATAATTTAGATCAGTGGTCCCCAAACTGTGGCCCTTTATTTTCCTTTACCCAGACCTTGGGGCGCTATTCCTCTCATATTCCTCTTACTGACACCAACAATAAAGCCGTGTTAATTTCATTGACTAAATTAAAACTATTTTAGTCAACTAAAATATGACTAAAACTAAAACAATGCAGATGACTAACAATCAAAAGACTGCGACTAAATCTGAATAAAAATCAGTACATTTTAGTCGACTAAAATCAAATGGGTTTAGGTAAATTGTAAGGCATTCTTTAAGCATTTTTGTAGAATTTCCAAACTCTTTATATACTCCAGGAGTTCAAATCTAATAATGTTTTTGTGGTATTAAGGGTCAAACATGCACTACAGACACATATTTAGCCGTTGTGATATAAAATTTATATATCACATTGGCTAAATCTGTGTCTGTAGTATACTCAGACATTAATACCATAAATAATAACATTTTAATAGATTTTTACTCCAAGAGTATATGACGAGTTTGGAAATTCTAGAGAAATGCTTAAATAATACATTACAATTTAACTAAACTCATCAGATTTTAGTCGACTAAATTATGACTAAAACTAAAATGGCTTTTTAGTCAAAAGACTGACTAAAACTAAACTGAAATTTGACGTCAAAATGAGCACTGCACAATTCTTTCCTCTGACACCAATGATGGGGCACTATTCCTCCCACTCACCACCCAGCAGAAACAGGCACCTGCAGCAACCAGGATAATCTGCACTCTACATGCGGCGATCAGAGGGATGAGGAGGGGCTCCCACCGCCAAAATTGCCACCCACAGAGCTTCACAGACATGGTCCCTGCTATTTTAAATGGAAAACCCCTGCAAAATGGCTCCACGAGGCTTACAGAGACCCAGGAGGGAACCCAGGCCTCAAGGACAGACCCGGAAGCCCTGGCACAAGCCCCCACTAGGTACAACCCCCTCGCACAGTCGATCGTCTGGTCTCCGGCAGATCGACCCCCCGGCCCCCATCACCAGCATAGCATCCGGCCCCCACCCCAGGAGGTGGACCAGACAACCCAAACAGCCCCAACATATGTGGAGGGGGGTAGGATGGGGGACAGATGACAAGGGTGGATGCCCTAGGGTCCAACTATCCCACGGAGGGGCCCACATCCACCCCAAAACCCTCCAAGGGGAGAGGGGGGACAGCTCTTCACCATACCAGGAACCAGACTGTCACCGCTCCAGACAGAACCCCTCTCCTCTCCAGGAGGAAGAGGACTTACAGGCCAGCCCCTGTCCATTGGGGCTATGTCGCGCCGGACCTAGCGTGGAGCTGAGGTCTGCACGCTCGCTGGGCAGACTGGGGTGACCACTGGATCTAGATTATCCAGCCCATCGCCCAGTCCGGCAGTTGATTGTTGATCTCACAGGAAAAATTCAGGAGAAAAAAAAAATTCTATCTAAAAAGGAAAAATTGCCAGGACCAAAAATCCAAGCAAGGAACTAGGTTCTTACTACTGAGAAGGCAGTGTCTATAGCAGAGGGAGGGAGTATACACAGCCAGGGACTGCCCATAAGTGTAGACAGACTTTTTTTCTGCCTAGTGTCCTACTCCTGTAGGGGGCAGTATAACCCAACATTTACGAAGATCTGAAGCAGTGTCCGTCAACAAAAGAGAAATCAAGATTTACAGCCACCTAGGTGGATGCAGCATATATCCCATGCTGCATATATCCCATGCTGGCTCTGCAGTGAGAACACCGCAGTGATCAAACACCTATGATTCACTTAGTTCTCCCCTCTGAGCAGAGAGCCATGACTTTTATTCAGCCGCACTCTGCTCTCTCCCCTCCAGGTGCCGGACCATATGGTCTGGATCTTCCTTGAGCCTGGACCAGCTGAGTGACGTCAGCCGAAAGCGGGCTTCCACCCACTGTCAGCTAAAAACAGGTCATAGGAGAAATATGAAGAAAAACACGTTGGTTTTACCTCTCCTTTAATATATATATATATATATATATATATATATATATATATATATATATATATATATGAATGGGTGAACAAGTTGTTTTTAACAGCACTGCAATATCAATAAAAAAGCTATTATATACTACACTGTGAGTGTGTGTGTATCCATCTAGCTGCTTACACATAACTAAACAATTTTGTACTTACCAAATAATTATGTCTTCATACATAAAACCTAATTTTTCTTCATTGTGGCCAACGTTGCATAGAAGCTGAGGGAACAGAAGAGAAAATACAGTTTAAAAATAGTAGCCATAATGGATTTTCACAAATTAGTGCAAAGCACAACAATATTCAATCACTCACAACAATGATCAACAAATCTAAAACAAATAACAAAAGTTTAATATAATGCAACTTATATGGTGGCTGCATTTGTTTTCTTTTTCCAGCTTTTTCCACCCAGACAGCCTGCTAGTAACATACTTTGTATGCTAGGGTGACAACACAGTACTTTTTAAGGAGGAGCAACAATCTCACCCTCTTTTTTTCTACACAACATAGGGCGTACATTTTCTGCAGTTCACAGAGATAACTGGGAAGAATAGTAATGTATGAATCTCAAAAGGCAGGATCAACAAAAATTTTTTAATAAATAATAAAAAATGGATTTTTGACTTACCGTAAAATCCATTTCTCTGATGTTCATTGATGGACACAGCTCCTGATTCTTCTTAACCATTGGGTTATACTGCCCCCAACAGAAGTATGACACTAGGCAGAAAAAAGCTGGACTACGCCTATAGGCAGTCGCAGGGGCAGCTATAGGCACTCAGTTTTGTTACAAGCAGTGTCAGATGAAAGCCAACTCCACAGAGGGGTGGGTGCTGTGTCCGTCAGTGATCATCAGAGAAATAGATTTTACAGTAAGTCAGAAATCCCATTTTCTCTTTCGTTCATTGACGGACACAGCTTCTGATTCTTCTTAACCATTCGGATGTCACAAAGCAGTTGAAGGAAGGTTAAGATCCGATCAACCGAGAAGGAGTGAAGATGAACCCCAAGAAACTCACACCACACAATGTACGTCTTTCACATACAATAGTAGATCTTCCTAGGTGTCAGATTTCCTAGCTTTGAACAGCGTAGGAATCACAGATTCAAACAAACCTCAATCCTTCAGCACCTAGCGTTCAACAGCTAAGCCATTAAAGCCAGCGACTGTAAAGAAGGATGGAAGATTGGTCCTTGGGAAAGCAGATCCTCCCTGAGAGGAAGTTCCCCAAGGAGCATCCGCGACCAGCCGTACTAGATCGACATACTAATACCAGGCGAAAGGCCAGTCTGGAGCCAATAGAATGACAGGAATACCTTCTGCCTAAATCCTGCACAGGAGTCGTGACAGCAGTTTAAGAGGACTGGAACAAATCATTTAGCCCACCTTAGAATAAAACCAGGACATTTCTTGTGCCCCCTTGGTGGTTGACATAGACCACAGCCATGGCATTGTCCGAAAGAATTCGTATCCCTGAAGAGGATTGTCCAATGAGCCAGAAAAAGTCTGTCCTGAGGACGCCTCCCCACCCGGACAGGCTGTCATCCATGGAGACAACCGTCCAGTACAGAGGGAGAAAGATTTTCCCTGTCGAAGTGCCGGAGAACAAAGTCACCACTAGAGACTGTGGATCCTTGACTCATTTTACCAGAATCTCTTTAGCAGAGGTTTTGTGTGGAACTGTGCAAACAGACCGCCTTGAGGGTGGACAACATCAGGCCCAGCATGCGCATGCAAGCCCGGAGGGATGACCGTCTACTGAACAACAGAAACTGAATTGCCTCCTGCAATGGCTGGAGTTTTTCCCAAAGAAGAAACACTCTGGCTGAAGCCAAAGTCAGACCCAGATAGTCCAGTTTTTGTGGACAGAACCAAAAGCAGACTTCAGAATGTTCAGGATCCCATGGACTCCCTCAGAGTTCACAGAGAAATCTCCAGTAGTCCATCAAAGCAGTTGGAGACTCCGCTCGCAGAAGAAGATAGTCTATGTACCCCAGTACCACAATCCCCTGCTGGCTCAAACAATTCCAGCACCAGGCCAACACTCCTGTAAAGACCAGAGCGCCAGCGCCACAAACTGATAATGCTCCTCGTCCACGGCAAAAAAGAGGAAGCACTGGAAACCAGCACATATTAGCATGTGCAGGCAGACGTCCTTGATGCCGATAGAAGCAAGAAGAAATCCCCCTGAAGTAGGGACTCCAATACCATGTGAATGGACTCCATGCCAAACTTCTGTACTCGCATAAAGCAGCTTATTACCTTGAGATCCAGAATTGGACGTACCTCGCCTTTCTTCCTGGGGACTGTAAAGAGGTTTGAGTAAAAACCCCTGAAAATGTTCCGAAGTCGGAACCGGAACATTCACCCCTTGAAATAAGTCTTGCACTGCCCCAAAGAGACCCCGGAAGCAGGATGAAGGTAACCCAATTTGACCTGGATACCGTCGAGTCCACTACAGTCCATTAAACGTAGTAAATCCTCATAAGGATGCCACAAGCAAAAAACGTCTAGCAACCACTGTGTTTTGGACAACCCCACTGTTTTGTGACAAGTTGTCAAGGTAAGCGGAAAGAGGAACACCCCCTCCGCTTGGAAGGGCCTGTGAGCGACAAAAGGAACAGGTGCCTCCGACGCGGCATCCTCCGCAAACTCTATTTTTAAACTTTCACGCATTGACATAACAATCAGGGGAGGGCGCTGATTGCGATCCCGCAAGGGGACGCCGGCCAAGGGTCCACAAATGAACCACCTATTGCACCCCGCATACATAATAGAACATAGCCCCCTTAAAAGGGGGCTGCCTGCCGAGACGTGGACACGCAGGCAGGGTACCATCGCTAAAACAAGGCAGGTGCCCCACACAATAATGGCAGCAAGACTGTCATTAAAAATGAAGCGCCCCCACAGCACCACTCGGTCCAAGGGAGGTGCCAAGATGACCATATGGCCCAGCAGGCCGCAAGATGCGGCCTACATTTTTGTGGGGGCCCAGCCGCAATTGCACAGATCCTCAGCCCGACAGAAGCCCAAAGGAAGAGTGGGGGCTTGAGCTACATGCACTGGGGCCACCCCCAATGGCGTCGCCCGACTCGGCTGCATGGCCAAGTAGGCAGCTGGCCGTGGCCTAAATTTTTAAAGGGCGCAAGCCCCAGTGGAGCCGACCACCCAGGGGAAGTGGAGGGGAAGGCGGATGCCCAAACGGGAGGCAGTGGCTTCAGCCATGCTCACAGGGGCCGCCTCAGGTAGTTTCCGAGTAGTAGGCTGCAAAGCCGCGGCCTAAATTTTTGGCTTGATCCCACCGTGTAAGGCCTGAGGATGCTAAATTTTCACTCCCCTAGCACAACAACCGCCGCAGGGAGCCCAGAGGACATCTCTGCCCTAGTCACTATCCCCAGGATGAACCCTGCTCAATCCCCCCATTGTGCACCAGGAAAACTCGGTCAGCAGCCCGTTCAGTAGCTTGGTTAGCAGCAACTTCAACCAGCGCCCGTTAAGAGCAGGTGGCAACAACCAGCTCATAACCTCACCCAGGAAGGAGGGCCGAAAAGGCCAAAGGTGACCGAAAAAGGCTGGGGGGAAGAGAAGGGAACCCGGGGGTCCGACCATCCCAGAAACACTCCAGGGGTAGCGGGGGGATAGCTACTTACCATACCAGGAACAAGGTGGGCACCATTCTGGACAAAACACCGCTCCATCGTAATGTGGGTGCTGACGGCCAGGAGGAAACACTGCAACTCAGGCCGAAGCCAGTTTGTATGCGTCCTCGCATGACGTGTACCTCGCAGGCCAGCCCCCATCCAGTGGGGATATGTCGCGGCCGACCTAGTGCGGAGCTGCGGTCCGCACGTGCTCGCTGGCCACACTGGGGGGGGGGGGCTAGGGATCTATAATACCCAGTTTGTCGTCCAGTCATGTTATGAAGTCTGTGCAAGTCATGCCGAAGTCACGCTGCACGCGACTTCACAGGTCGCCCCCAAAGTCGGAGCGACCTAGTGTGAACCGGCACTTAGTAAATCAACCCCAATGTGCTACTAGCAGAATCACCAGGTGAGAAAAAATAAAAAAAACAACAACAAATGCAGTCACAACATCTAAGAACTATTTGGCTGCTATTTATTTTATTTTCGGGTTTCAATACACCAACTTTCATTATACAGCAAAACTGTGCCTTTGCATGAGCTGTTTTTTAAGGCAGCCCCCCCCCCCCTCCCTTTGAGTGTAGCCCACTTAGTCCAATACTTACCTTCATCTCTGTTTCCAGCAACCTTTATTGTGTGTTCCTGTCTAGAGCTGCAGAGCTATTCTTTTGAAAGAGTCCCCATCGTGTCTGCTCCTTCAGTGGCCGTTAGGCTGCCTATCTAGTCTACACGTTTCCTGCAGATCTGACAGGCAGCCCAACAACCGGTAGTAGGAGAGTACACAGCAAGCTTGCAATGCTGAAGCTAAATGCAAGGCAGCAGATAAACATTTCCAGCCTGAAACCGGAAGTGCTGTTCCTGGCAGGATTTCTAAGTGACAAACTTTGCAAACAGAATGAGAAAAAAAAACACGATATGTTGCACTGCTTCTTCTTATAGTTTTAGAAGGCAGTGAAAAAGCTGACCGTAGAGCTGAATAAAGAATGTTAAGATAAGATAATAAACTAGTTAAGAGGATTGAGATCTTCGCATGGAAGAGGTGGTCCATCACCTTAGGACAGCCTTTTTCAACCAGGGTGCCCAGGCACCCTGTGGTTCCTTGAGGCTTCTTCAGGGATGCCTTGACAATACGTCATAAAATTGATCAAAAGTTGTATACAAGCCAGCAGGTGGATCAAGCCTGCCCTTTAGTTACACAAAGGCAAGGGTTTTCATTATGCACTATTACAGGGCTTGACAAATTTTCCTGAAATCTAGGAGCCAGCTGAAAAAGTTAGGAGCCAGTTTTTTTTTTTTTTAAACAAACAACCAAGCTCTATTTCCAAAAAGTAACGTACTAAATTTACACATAAAGACTACTAGAACCCCACTCTCCTCTATAGAGCAATCGGATGGAAACAGACTGTCTGTCTGTTTCCATCCGATGCCATCTGATCCGATCCACGGGATGGATAGAAAATAGAACCACCATCTGTCTGTTTTTGGCAGACAGGATCAGATGGCGGCAGATTACCGCTCCATAGAGGAGACTTATGCCCCATACACACGTGCAGATTATCTGCAGATTTTTGTCTGCAGACTTACCTTTTCTATGTAGTGCAAGGGCCTGCCGGATTGCATACAAATTGAAAGTGTTTAGGTTTGACCTCATATTATATGGTTTTGGTAAGTCTGCAGACAAAAGTCTGCAGATAATCTGCACGTGTGTATGGGGCATTAGGGTCCGATCAGGTCTGCCTGAGAAACTGACAGGCGGACCTGATTCAGACAGCCCGTGTGAAAGGGGCCTTCAGCTGTGGCATGGCGATGAGGGAAAAAAAAAAAAAAAACATATATATATATATATATATATATATATATATATATATATATATATAAATAATTTTTTTTATTAATAAGAATTGGAAAAAAAAAAAGAAAAAATTATTATTTTTTTTTTAATTTAAAAAGTAAATTAATAATAATAACCACACTCCCTGTCCACTTACCTTTAAGCAAAGGTAACTGAACAGAGAGATGAAGCCTGCAAAAACTTCCCTCTCCTCTCCTGTTTGGAAGGAGATGGAAAGGCATTGAGAACATGCATTACTCCCGGCCACCACAAGAGGGCGCCAGTTCCCCTAGCCTCTCATCTCACAGAAGAAGGCCGAAAAGCCGGGGCCTCAATTTATGGACGGCGTGGAAATCCGTGCACTCGGGAAAGAAGGTGGGGGCACAAAAGGGACAGGACACCTCCTGCAGGGCACCCCAGGCACCAGGTCGCTAATTCTAGTCGCAAATGCGACCTGGCGCCCGGGGTTTGTCGAGGCCTGCACTATTACGACTTTCTAGACACTGGTATCCCAACAACCAATGATATCAGTTAATCGGGAGGATGTCTGTTGCCTTCACAGCATCCTTGTTTGACCCTGCTTTGCTCCTCTCCCTCAGCACTGGGGTGACTTCAGCGGACTGATGGAGAGAAGTTGAGGAAGAGAAACATTGGAATACTAGTCAGTACCAGTGTGCAAAAGTGTATTTGCTTTGGAAGAATAAATCACCTTTAACGTTGGGTGTCTTACATGTATGGATGTTCCTGCATTATATAAAGATTTTAGAATAGTTTTTTTTTACAATTTTGGAATGGTGTGTCTCAACACTCTCCAAAACTTTAAAGGGTGCCTTGAGATTGTCTATAATTTTAAAGCGTGCCTTGACTGAAAAGAAAGGTTGAGAAACACTGCCTTAGAACACTGACAAAATAAACCTCACAAAGTGAGGTAGGATTATAGGGTAGACACCCAGGGGGTGTCTGTGAAAGCTTAGCCAGCGTCCAATCACCTGAAGATGTGAACCCAGGGTCTATAAATACTTGGCCTGTGTCCTGTACTGTACAATAGATAATAAATGTTGAGTCTACATATTTTAGTAATAAAAAAAAAACACAACAAACATGTTATCCTTACAGTGCCTTGAAAAAGTATGCATACCCCGTGAAATTTTCTACATTTTTTCATGTTACAACCAAAAACGTAAATGTATTTTTTTGGGGATTTTATGTGATAGACCAACACAAAAGTGAGTACACCCCTCACATTTTTGTAAATATTTTATTATATCTTTTCATATAACACTGAAGAAATGACACCTTGCTACAATGTAAATTAGTGAGTGTACAGCTTGTATAACAGTGTAAATTTGCTGTCCCCGCAAAATAACTCAACACACAGCCAATAATGTCTAAACCGCTGGCAACAAACGTGAGTACACCCCTAACTGAAAATGTCCTAATTGGGCCCAATTAGCCATTTTCCCTCCGCCATGACATGTGTTACAACAAGGTCACTGGTGTGAATGGGGAGCAGGTGTGTTAAATTTGGTGTTATCGCTCTCACTCTCTTATACTGGTCACTGGAAGTTCAACATGACACCTCATGGCAAATAACTCGCTAAGGATCTGAAAAAAATACTTGTTGCTCTACATAAAGATGGCCCAGGCTATAAAAAGATTGCCAAGACCCTGAAACTGAGCTGTAGCACGGTGGCCAAGAACATACAGCGGTTTAACAGGACAGATTCCACTCAGAACAGGACTCGCCATGGTCCACGAAAAAATGTGAGTGCATGTGCTCAGCGTCATAT
The DNA here is from genome assembly GCF_965119305.1 of Pelophylax lessonae. Taxonomy (NCBI): domain Eukaryota; kingdom Metazoa; phylum Chordata; class Amphibia; order Anura; family Ranidae; genus Pelophylax; species Pelophylax lessonae. Next base: position 82,051,117 of record NC_138768.1, read on the forward strand.
CCAGAGGTTGTCTTTGGGAAATAGACGTATGAGTGCAGCCAGCACTGCTGCAGATGTTGAAGGGGTGGGGGGGTCAGCCTGTCAGGGCTCAGACCATACGCCGCACCCTGCATCAAATTGGTCTATATGGCTGTCATCCCAGAAGGAAGCCTCTTCTAAAGATGGTGCACAAAAAACCCACAAATAGTTTGTTGAAGACAAGCAGACTAAGAAAATGGATTACTGGAAGCATGTCCTGTGATCTGATAAGACTAAGATAAACGTATTTGGTTCAAATGTTGTAAAGCGTGTGTGGCGACAACCAGGTGAGGAGTACAAAGACAAGTGTGTCTTGACTACAGTTAAGCATGGTGGTGAAAGTGTCATGGTCCGGGGCTGCATGAGTGCTGCCGGCACTGGGAAGCTACAGTTCATTGAGGGAACCATAAATGCCAACATGCACTTTGACATACTGAAGCAGAGCATGATTCCCTCCCTTCGGAGACTGGGCCGCAAGGGCAGTATTCTAACATGACAATGACCTCCAAGACAACCACTGCCTTGGTAAAGAAGCTGAGGGTAAAGGTGATGGACTGGCCAAGCATGTCTCCAGACCTAAATCCTATTGAGCGTCTGTGGGGCATGCTCAAAAGGAGGGTGGAGGAGCGCAAAGGTCTCTAACATCCACCAGCTCAGTGATGTTGTAATAGAGGAATGGAAGAGAACTCCAGTGGCAACCTGTGAAGCTCTGGTGAACTCCATGCCCAAGAGGGTTAAGGCAGTGCTGGGAAATAATGGTGGCCAGACAAAATGTTGACACTTTGGGCTTAATTTGGACATTTCCTCTTAGGGGTGTACTCACTTTTGTTGCCAGCGGTTTAGACATTATTGGCTGTGTGTTGAGTTATTTTGAGGGGACAGCAAATGTACACTGTTATACAAGCTGTACACTCACTACTTTACATTGTAGCAAAGTGTTATTTCTTCAGTTGTCACATGAAAAGATATAATAAAATATTTACAAAAATGTGAGGGGTGTACTCACTTTTGTGAGATACTGTAGCAGAAGTGGAAGTAAAATGATAAATGGTTTTCAAATTTTTTTACAAATAAATATCTGAAAATTGTGACGTGCTTTGTAGTCAGACCCAGAGTCAACACTTTGTAAAACCGTCTTTCACTACAATTACAGCTGGAAGTCTTTTTGGGGATGTCTCTGCCCGCTTTGCACATCTAGGAGAGTGACATTTTTGCCCATTCTTCTTTGCAAAATAGCTCAAGCTCTGTCAGATTGGATGGAGAGCGTCTGTTAACAGCAATATTCAAGTCTTGCCACTGATTCTCAATTGGTTTCAGGTCTGGACTTTGATCGGGCAATTCTAACACATGAACATGCTTAGATTTAAACCATTCCATTGTAGCTCTGGCTGTATGTTGAGGGTCATTCTCCTGCTGGAAGGTGAACCTCTGCCCCAGTCTCAAGTCTTTTGCAGACTCTTAACAGGTTTTCTTCTAAGATTGCCCTGTATTTGGCTCCATCCATCTTCCCATCAACTCTGACCAGCTTCCCTGTCCCTGCTGAAGAAAAGCATCCCCACAACATGATGCTGCCACCACAATGTTTCATGGTGGGTGTTAAGGGTGATGTGCAGTGAGTTTCCTGCCACACACAGGGCTTTGCTTTTAGGCTAAAAAGTTAAATTTTGGTCTTATCTGACCAGAGTGCCTTCTTCCACATGTTTGCCGAGTCCCCTACAAGGCTTCTTGGAAACGGCTAACGGGACTTCTTATGGCTTTCTATAAACAATGGCTTTCTTCTTGTCACTCGTCCATAAAGGCCGAATTTGTGGAGTGCACGACTAATAGTTGTCCTGTGGACAGATTCTCCCACCTGAGCTGTGGACCTCTGCAACTCCTCCAGAGGTACCATTAACCTCTTGGCTGCTTCTCTGATTAATGCTCTCCTTGCCCATCCTGTCAGTTTAGCAAGACACTTGCTATGGGGGGCACTGGTGTGTGCTTGCTCCCGAGCCTTGCTCTATATGTCCATGCCCCAGATGTATATTCCCCCCCCACTCTCTCCTCACTGGCTGTGATTGACAGCAGTAGGAGCCAATAGCTTACACAGCGGTCTCTCAGCATATGAGAGAGAGAGACCCTAGACAGCCGAGGCTCTCCTGCACATCGCTGGATCTAGAAGGAGCTCAGATGAGTATCGGGAGGGCTGTGGGGGAGATCAGCACACAGGTTTTTACCTTCATACATAAGCATGCATGAAGCTAAAAAAAAACATTAGCCTTTACAACCACTTTAAAATCACGTGGACTTGACCCGCCTGGGTATATGATCACCTAAAACTGTAGCTGTGGGTTTCTTTATATTTTTCTGTAGTAATATATAAGACTGTGCAATGGCTAAGCTTGCTACAAGTAATGTATAACCACCCATCTAGTAAGCATATACCCAGGTCAGACCAGCTCCTATGACTGAATTTGCAACACAAGATGTTTAAACACCAATTTCCATATACAGGGAGTGCAGAATTATTAGGCAAATGAGTATTTTTGAGGATTAATTTTATTATTGAACAACAACCATGTTCTCAATGAACCCAAAAAACTCATTAATATCAAAGCTGACTATTTTTGGAAGTAGTTTTTAGTTTGTTTTTAGTTTTAGCTATTTTAGGGGGATATCTGTGTGTGCAGGTGACTATTACTGTGCATAATTATTAGGCAACTTAACAAAAATCAAATATACAGTATACCCATTTCAATTATTTATTTTACCAGTGAAACCAATATAACATCTCAACATTCACAAATATACATTTCTGACATTCAAAAACAAAACAAAAACAAATCAGTGACCAATATAGCCACCTTTCTTTGCAAGGACACTCAAAAGCCTGCCATCCATGGATTCTGTCAGTGTTTTGATCTGTTTCACAACATTGCGTGCAGCAGCAACCACAGCCTCCCAGACACTGTTCAGAGAGGTGTACTGTTTTCCCTCCTTGTAAATCTCACATTTGATGATGGACCACAGGTTCTCAATGGGGTTCAGATCAGGTGAACAAGGAGGCCATGTCATTAGCTTTTCTTCTTTTATACCCTTTCTTGCCAGCCACGCTGTGGAGTACTTGGACGCGTGTGATGGAGCATTGTCCTGCATGAAAATCATGTTTTTCTTGAAGGATGCAGACTTATTCCTGAAGAAGGTGTCTTCCAGAAACTGGCAGTAGGACTGGGAGTTGAGCTTGACTCCATCCTCAACCCGAAAAGGCCCCACAAGCTCATCTTTGATGATACCAGCCCAAACCAGTACTCCACCTCCACCTTGCTGGCGTCTGAGTCGGACTGGAGCTCTCTGCCCTTCACTAATCCAGCCACGGGCCCATCAAGACTCACTCTCATTTCATCAGTCCATAAAACCTTTGAAAAATCAGTCTTGAGATATTTCTTGGCCCAGTCTTGACGTTTCAGCTTGTGTGTCTTGTTCAGTGGCGGTCGTCTTTCAGCCTTTCTTACCTTGGCCACGTCTCTGAGTATTGCACACCTTGTGCTTTTGGGTACTCCAGTGATGTTGCAGCTCTGAAATATGGCCAAACTGGTGGCAAGTGGCATCTTGGCAGCTGCATGCTTGACTTTTCTCAGTTCATGGGCTGTTATTTTGCGCCTTGGTTTTTCCACACGCTTCTTGCGACCCTGTTGACTATTTTGAATGAAATGCTTGATTGTTCGATGATCACGCTTCAGAAGCTTTGCAATTTTAAGAGTGCTGCATCCCTCTGCAAGATATCTCACTATTTTTGACTTTTCTGAGCCTGTCAAGTCCTTCTTTTGACCCATTTTGCCCAAGGAAAGGAAGTTGCCTAATAATTATGCACACCTGATATAGGGTGTTGATGTCATTAGACCACACCCCTTCTCATTACAGAGATGCACATCACCTAATATGCTTAATTGGTAGTAGGCTTTCGAGCCTATACAGCTTGGAGTAAGACAACATGCATAAAGAGGATGATGTGGTCAAAATACTCATTTGCCTAATAATTCTGCACTCCCTGTAATGTGGCACCACAACGTGTGAACCACTTCTTCAAGATAAAAATATTATTCTACTTTCTGGTAAATGGTGCTAAAAACTGGCCCACACTTTCAAGAACCCAGAGCGTTACAACTCAGAACTAAAAACAAGCGTCATAAACAGGAAGCAACATGAATGCGTTAAACTCTTCATAAAATCTCCAGTCAGCTCATATATAACTCATTGTGAAAACCCCTCTGAGTCTCTGTAGATGTTAGATAAGATAACCATCAATTCTCTTCAGGCATTTCCCCAGCTTCGTCACAAATAAACTCACCTTTTAAGGATCTATACCCCTAACATCCAGTCAAACAACCTCAAATAAGGTATGTGCACTCAAAAACAGTATTTTAAACCTGCCACGTCCTACATTTCTCAAGGAACACAATACCCTGAGCACAGTTGTTGTAACTCCCTTGGTTTAGGTCAGTGGTCTCCAAACTGCAGTCTTTTGCTTGCTTTTATCTGGCCCTTAGAGCATTATTCCCCTCACTGTCAGCAGCAGTGGAGCATGGTTCCTCGCACTGACATCAACAATGAGGCACTCCCCATTTTGACTGTGTAAACATGTTTTGTTGCACTTGTATCTCACTGATGTTTATACGCTTTTATTTCTCAATAAAATATTTCAGGAAAAAAAAAACAATGAGGCACTATTCCTCCCACTGACACCAACGGTGGGACACTCCTCTCCAACGATAGGACACTATTCCTCCCATTGATACTAATGATGGGGCACTATTCCTCCCATTTATACTAATGATGAGGCACTATTCCTCCCATTGATACTAACAATGGGGCACTATTCCTCCCATTGATACTAATGATGGGTCACTATTCCTCCCATTGATACTAATGATGGGTCACTATTCCTCCCATTGATACCAACGATGGGGCACTATTCCTTCCATTGATACCAATGATGGGGCACTATTCCTCCCATTGATACTAATGATAGGGCACTATTCCTTCCACTGATACCAATGATGGGGCACTATTCCTCCCACTGATACCAATGATGGGGCACTATTCCTCCCATTGATACTAACAATGGGGCACTATTCCTTTCATTGATACCAATGATGGGGCACTATTCCTCCCATTGATACTAATGATGGGGCACTATTCCTCCCATTGATACTAACAATGGAGTACTATTCCTCCCATTGATACCAACGATGGGGCATTATTCCTTCCATTGATACTAATGACGGGGCACTATTTCTCCCATTGATACTAAAGATGGGGCACTATTCCTTCCATTAATACTAATGATGGGGCACTATTCCTCCCATTGATACTAATGATGGGGCACTATTCCTCCCATTGATACTAATGATGGGGCACTATTCCTCCCATTGATACTAATGATGGGGCACTATTCCTCCCATTGATACCAATGATGAGGCACTATTACTTCCTATAATACCAAAAAACATGGGACCTCCACCTGTGCCACATCCAAATGTTATATTATACTAGTACAATCTTGCAGGAATGAGTCCTGCCAATATATAGACTTTAATGGCACCCACATGAGACAAACACAGCTTTGTAAAAATATATAACAATCTTTATCTACAACATTAAAAACGCCATTGCATGCACAGAATGTATTAAAACATACAGTATAATGAGTTATCCTGTGATACATGAACCCCAATTTAGGCCATGACAAAAACACCTCTGTCTCGTCCAGTATATCCTGTAGGTAGAGGTGTGCAGGTCCTCATCCACTGGTCCATCTGACCGGCCGAGATTTGAACCATGTATGGGCAGGTTGAATGTACCCAAGGTAATCTATTTTACATGTGATTATTGCTAGCGGCTGTTACAACAGCTAACATTAATCACTGTCTTCTCCAGATGGGGACCCATCTGCTGGGAGAACACAGTGACTTAGTGGGAGGGATTCCCCTTGTCAACGCTGTGTGTTGATGGGGGGAATCAAGCAAATTTCACAGGTTGCAGGGAAAAAATGTGCTCTATGGCCAGCCTTACCATCTGCTGCACTCTCCCTATATGTGGTCTCTTGGTCATATCTATTTGTCTACCTTGTATTTAAGAGGATCCTAGGAGTGCAGCCATCCAGGTATCTTCTTTGAGGGTAAAATACCTGTCAATCTGGCCAGAAATCCAGTGAGCTTCTAACTTCATGCTTGAACTGACCAATGCTGCCACTGCTGCACTGGAATCCCTGGTTGCTAGGGTAGGTGTTGCCAAATATATGAGGATTAAGATCTATGTGAAAGTACCCTAGTAACCAGTCTATCTCAGCAGAGCTCATTCCAGATGTTTCTGGGTGACAAAGACCTCATTTTTATAGTTTAACATTTAGACAAGTGAGGTAGGTTACAGAAGTTGCTTAGATATGGAGTTCCAGAAGGATAAGAACTCCGGATACAGGAAGTAATTACAATCAGTGATTGACCGATATTGTTTTTTTAATGCCGATACCGATATTTCGGTCATCCGATATCGGCCGATATTTTCACGCATGTAAAAAAAAAAATTTTTTATCCTTTTTTTTTTTTCCTACAGGTACTCCTTGTGGAGGGATCTGGGGGGGGGGGTCTAAAAGACCCCAAACCCCTTCTCAGCACCGAAAAACATTTAAAAATTCCAAGTTTTGCTGTTTTGAATGGTGTCAGTTTTTTTAATTCGGCGCCGAGTACCCGGAAGTGATGTCATCACATCACTTCCGGAGACCCGAGTCTTCTCTTTGGCGGCGGCGATAGAGGTAGGATGCCCGGGTCTCCAGGTGGGATGGGAGACCCGGGGCAAGCCGCGGAAGGCAATGGGAGGGGGGGGGGGGGACGTCCCCTCCCGTTCCTTGTAATGACAGCCGAGCGGCTTCTCAGCCGCATCGGTTGTCATTACAAGTCAGCCGACCGTCGGCTATAGACACCGGTACCGGGGTGATGCCTCTAGCTGCAGGCATCGACCAGGTACAAGCCCTAAATATCAGCAATATCGGCAAATCAAAAGGCTGATTCAGATATATCGGGGAAAGTGCATAACGGCCCCCGATATATCGGTGTTGTCGATAATCGGTTGATCTCTAATTATAATCTCGAAATATTATTCATAAATGTAACATTTTGGCCCCTTTCACAAACGGATCTGCCTGCTCAGCAGTTGATCTGTCCTCTGATCCTCTGCTTATGCAAAATGGACACGGACACAGCCTTCTGTTCTCTATTGGGCTGTCCGATTTAAACATACTGCCTGTCCGTTTCCATCCAAACCACTAGACCCTGGGTTGGCAACCCGTCGATCACGATCTGTCGATTGCGGGATACTACAGTGGAGGGGCATAGTATATTACTTGGGGGGGGTGATTTGAAGAGCGCCAACGCCACCGCACCAACCCCCCCCCCCCCACAATTTACACCCGCTTCCCCATAGAGAACAATTGGTGGTCTGATCGGGTTCGCCTGAAAAACGGACAGGTGGACCCGGTTGGTCTGAAAGGCACCTTTACGGCATTCAAAATATGGAGTATTTGCAAAATGAATAAACAAAAAGTAAAAGGACCAAATAACGAGAAGGGTATGAACACCCATCTGCTCCACCAATCCCTGTTTCATTGATTCATATGAAGCTGTGCTTCAAAAAAATATAACTTAACACTGGTAGATAAATGTGCTTAAATATATCTCCGCAACTGAAAAGGTGCTTCCCACAGCTGAAAATAAAACAAACCAATTAATAAGGTGCTTTCCAACCGCAGAAACAAAATCCAACTAGCGTATGGATATTTTTACCAATGTGTGACATTATACATTAACAAGAAGATCTTTAACACCAACAACACAGATATTTTTGGGTGTTATGTTATGTTCTAATAATATAAGAAACCTAAATGGATAATGAGTAAACACCAGCATAAATAAAATAGAGAACCTGAACTCTTTGAGCTGTTAAAGCTGTTCCAAAAAAAGACAAGTAGAGCTCCTTGTAAAAACGAGGGATGGGGGGGGGGGGTCATTTACTGCTGGGGATGGTCTTTTAAGCATACCTACAGGCATAAATGAAATAGATAGCAATGTCATCCCCCCTCAAATGATGCAGAATGTAATGCTCGTTTTACTAGGGAAATCTCATACAAAGGCTTACCTTAAAGTGCTACCAAACACACACTATTTAATTCACATTGTCTCTTCTATTTCTGTATGTGGGTGATGGCACTGTAATTATTTGAATAAAAAACATCTAAGTACCTTTTTCCTAATTGAGCATGTGCAGAGTTGCCAACACTGCTCTACAAATGTTCACAGCTGAATTGGGGCATTGGACAGAAGGTAGAGATAGAGAACCGCAGGATCAACCAGGTTTTTTGCAGAATACAGAAAACAAATCTCAGTGACTAAGCGAGTATAAACATCATGTAATACAGTATCTCACAAAAGTGAGTACACCCCTCACATATTTGCAAATATATTATATATTTTCATGTGACAACACTGAAGAAATTACACTTTGCTACAATGTAAAGTAGTGAGTGTACAGCTTGTATAACTGTAAATTTTCTGTCCCCTCAAAATAACTCAACACAGCCATCATCTAAACTGCTGGCAACAAAAGTGAGTACACCCCTAAGTGGAGACGTCCTAATTGGGCCCAAAGTGTCAATATTTTGTGGCTACCATTATTTTCCAGCACTGCCTTAATCCTCTTGGGCATGGAGTTCACCAGAGCTTCACAGGTTGCCACTGGAGTCCTCTTCACCTCCTCCATGACGACATCACAGAGCTGGTGGATGTTAGAGACATGAGGTCCTCCACCTTCGGTTTGTGGAGGCCCTACAGATGCTCAATAGGGTTTAGGTGTGGAGGCATGCTTGGCCAGTCCATCACCATTACCCCCCGCTTCGTTAGCAAGGCAGTGGTCATCTTGGAGGTGTGTTTGGAGGTGGAATACTGCCCTGCAGCTCAGTCTCTGAAGGGAGGGAATCATGCTCTGCTTCAGTATGTCTCAGTACATATTGGCATTCATGGTTCCTTCCATGAACTGTAGCTCCCCAGTGCCGGCAGCACTCATGCAGCCCCAGACCATGACACTCCCACCACCATGCTTGACTGTAGGCAAGACACTCTTGTCTTTGTACTACTCATCTGGTGTTTGCCACCACACACGCTTGACACCATCTGAACCAAATAAGTTTATCTTGCTCTCATCAGAACACAGGACATGGTTCCAATAACCCATGTCCTTAGTCTGCTTGTCTTCAGCAAACTGTTTGCGGGCTTTTGTGTGCATTATCTTTAGAAGAGGCTTTCTTCTGGGAAGACAGCCATGCAGACTAATTTGATGCAGTGTGCGGTGTATGGTCTGAGCACTGACAGGCTGACCCCCCACCCCTTCAACCTCTGCAGCAATACTGGCACCACACATACATCATTCTATTTCTCAAAGACAACCTCTGGATATGATGCTGAGCATGTGCACTCAACTTCTTTGGTCGACCATGGTGAGGCCTGTTCTGAGTGGAACCTGTCCTGTTAAACCACTGTATGGTCTTGACCACTGTGCTGCAGCTTAGTTTCAGGGTCTTGGCAAACTTCTGATAACCTAGGCAACCTTTATGTAGAGCAACAATTATTTTTTCAGATCCTCAGAGTTCTTGGCCATGAGGTGCCATGTTGAACTTCCAGTGACAAGTATGAGAGCGTGAGAGCGATAACATCAAACTTAACACACCTGCTCCCCATTCCCACCTGAGACCTTGTAACACTAACGAGTTACATGACACTGGGACATGACACAAGACAAGGGAAAATGGCTAATTGGGCCCAATTTGGACATTTTGACTTAGGAGTGTATTCACTTTTGTTGCCAGTGGTTTAGACATTAATGGCTGTGTGTTGTTATTTTGAGGGGACCGCAAATTTACACTGTTGTACAAACTGTACACTCACTACTTTACATTGTATCAAAGTGTAATTTCTTCAGTGTTGTCACATGAAAAGATATAATGAAATATTTACAAACAATGTGAGGGGTGTACTCACTTTTGTGAAATACTCCTACATCATTTATTGATAGTGTTTTATGATGTGGGTTTAGTGAAACTTTAATATACAGTTCTGCAGTCTCCTCCTGTTCCAGTTGCGATGATTGATTGCCCTAAAACCTCCATCTTGCCACCCTTCTCACCACTTACTATGCTAAGCAGGACCAGTGTGCACTGCCACTGAATCTTGGAATGAGGTCCATATTTCTCTGTATCGGATCATCCACTTGGAGAACAATGTTGCATAGAATGCAATAAGATAAAACACCTTCTGACTTTACAACCCCTTTAAATGCAAAGTTGCTTTTGAATTAAGCATACCTTTAAAATACACCTGTCATAAGAAAACAAAATAGCTTTTGCACGGTCCACCTACTGAAAGTGCTAATTACCTGGAGGTGTCTGGCCTCAATACTTCATAGACACATACCCAGAACAAGTATGCAGCAAAGTAAAATAGGAAAAAAGAGCAGAATTTTTTCTCTAAATGCTTGCACTGGAACAGCCACCCAAAGTATTGCAACCCAAAAGATCAGAATGACAGCCAGGTACCTACTATTTCTAGAAGGTGCTAGAGAGAAAGTATAGTTTTGGGTCCTTTCTGCTTATCAGGACTGCAGGTAAATCTATATTGTTCTCTGCGTACCAAAGAGCAGGATCTGTCAGTGAGGTCTGCTCATAGTGCTCAGGTGCAACTCCTGTCTGCAGATTGTTTCACACTGGTCCAATAGGGAGGCATATTGGGCAGTGGGAGGAAAAGTGACAAATGAGTGCATAGGCTTTTGATACAGCCCTGGTTATTTAGCAGAGGGAACGTGCCTCGGTGCATGCTGGGATACTGTATAAACGCTAGGGGCACATGTGCCCGGGGGTCTTTGGGCTGGGTAGCAGCTGCCGCCTCCTCCTCTGTAGAGGGGTCGTAAGGCCTCAAGTGGTCGACCTGAGGGCCTAGAGAGTGCTAGTGGAGGAGCTGAACCCAGAGGTCCAGGGAAGCTGACTGAAAGGGGAGACACTGGAGGATGTGAAGATAATGTACGTTCACTAAGTCTATTGCTGGAGAGACCTATTCCTTTCCATACTTGTAACAGTATGGGTTAAACAGTGCAGCTGCTTCCACAAAACAACCTGGTGAGGCAAAGTGAGAGTTGTCCTTATCCATTGTGAATAGTTCTAGTTGGAGTATCCCACTATTCCCTTCTCCCATCAAAGTTCCAAAATAAACACTAAAAATCAATACCCCTGGACTGTTTATTGTGTGACAAGCCAATGGGAGTAAGGAGGGATGTGTGAACTGTACCTCAAGTGACTGTGTGCTGGTAATCAGTGAAGGCCAGAGAAGTCATCTTACAGCAGGCCCTATGGGGATAGTGCTACATATGTAAAAAGATTTTAACTCTTCCAGCATTATGCAGTTATAAATGTAACAATGTGACAGTTTGGGATAATTATTGTTTCTTTGAAAATCTAAAAATAGTGGTCCAGCTGTGGAAAAGTCAAGGGGGTCAAGGTATAAACATGGTGACATCTCACTACTCCTGATATGTAAAAAGATTAGGGAGATGATAATGGTTCCTAATTGTTCTGACAGACCTATGCTCTCATTTCTTGGAAATACTCTTCTGTTTTCTTTTAGTCTATTCATCACATCTGTTTAAAAAGTGCAAAAAAAAAAAAAAAAACCTTCAAAAAACGATGTCAGAAAATCAGCGCAATCCTATGTCCTGTGCACTCTTCCTGTGTTTTCTCAAAAAGGCCATTTAGCCCTTCCAGTTTTTATTTTGGACTACAGAATAATAAGCCTAAGGCTCCTTTCACACGGCCGCTCCGTGTGAAAGGTCCGCTGCGGGACTTTTTTTTTTTTTCCACGGAGCGGATGACATTTCTGTCATCCGCTCCGTGTGTCCGCATATCATCCCATCCGTTTGCGGATGATATGCGGACATAATGTAAGTATATGGCACTGCGGATGTCAGCGGATGACACCGCTGACATCCGATTTTCCTTCCTTTCCGTTTTTTACACGGAAGGAAAAATGGGGTTCTGTTCCGTTCGTAAAAACGGAACAGAACTGACAGGAGGAAAATCGGGTGTCAGCGGATGGTATTCCGCTGACATCCGCAGTGCCATTCACTTACATTATGTCCGCAAATCATCCGCAAACGGATTGGATGATTTGCGGACACACGGAGCGGCCGTGTGAAAGGACCCTTAATGTTTTAGAAATCTGAGTAGAGATCTGACATTGGGAGTGGAGAGGTCTACGTCCGGCATTTTCTACCTGCCACACAGATACTGGAACGCCTCTATGTGCATGGCCACTCCTCCAGGTCCAGAAATCGCCATCTGAGAAGGTCTGCCAGCCAATTGGTATGTACAGTTGTACTCATAAGTTTACGATTTCTTGGCCATTTTTTAGAGAATATGAATAACACAAAAACATTTCTTTCACTTGTGGTTAGTGTTTGGCTGAAGCCATTTATTATCAATCAACTGTGTTTACTCTTTTTAAATCATAATGACAACAGAAACTACCCAAATGACCCTGATCAAAAGTTTACGCACCCCAGTTCTTAATACCGTGTTACCCTTTAACATCAATGACAGCTTGAAGTCCTTTGTGGTATTTGTGGATGAGGCTCTTTATCTTCTCAGATGGTAAAGCTGTCCATTCTTCCTGACAAAAAGCCTCCAGTTCCTGTAAATTATTGGGCTGTCTTGCATGAACTGCATGTTTGAGATCTCCCCAGAGTGGCCCAATGATATTGAGGTCAGGAGACTGAGATGGCCACTCCAGAACCTTCACTTTTTTCTGCTGTAGCCAATGACAGGTCGACTTGGCCTTGTGTTTAGGATCATTGTCATGTTGGAATGTCCAAGTACGTTCCATGCGCAGCTTTCAGCCTGATGAATGAAAATTTTCCTCCAGTAATTTTTGATAACATAGTGCGTTCATCTTGCCATCAATTCTGACCACATTTCCTGTGCCTTTGTAGCTCACACATCCCCAAAACATCAGTGATCCACCTCCGTGTTTCACAGTAGGAATGGTGTACCTTTCATCATAGGCCTTGTTGACTCTTCTCCAAATGTAGTGTTCATGGTTGTGGCCAAAAAGCTCAATTTTGGTCTCATCACTCCAAATGACTGTGCCAGAAGGTTTGAGGCCTGTCTCTGTGCTGTTTGGTGTATTGTAAGTGGGATACTTTGTGGCATTTGCGCAGTAATGGCTTTCTTCTAGCGACTCGACCATGCAGCCCATCTTTCTTCAAGTGCCTCCTTTTTATTGTGCCTCTTGAAACAGCCACACCACATGTTTTCAGAGAGTCCTGTATTTCACCTGACGTTATTTGTGGGTTTTTCTTTGCATCCCTAACATTTTCCCTGGCAGTTGTGGCTGAAATTTTAGTTGGTCTACCTGACCGTGGTTTGGTTTCAACAGAACCCCTCATTTTCCACTTCTTGATTAGAGTTTGAACGCTGCTGATTGGCATTCTCAATTCCTTGGATATCTTTTTATATCCCTGTATTATAAAGTTCAACTACCTTTTCCCGCAGATCCTTTGACAATTCTTTTGCTTTCCCCATGACTCAGAATCCAGAAACATCAGTGCAGCACTGGATGAAAGATGCAAGGGTCTGTCAGGAGTCGAGAAACTCATTGACCTTTTATACACACACACTAATTACAAGAAAACAGATCACAGGTGAGGGTAGTTACCTTTAATAGTCATTCAAACCCCTTTGTGTCAACTTGTGTGCATGTTATCAGGCCAAAATAATCAGGGCATGTTAACTTTTGATCAGGGTAATTTGGGTAGTTTCTGTTGTCATTAGGATTTAAAAAGAGTAAACGCAGTTGATTGATAATAAATGGCTTCAGCCAAACACTAACCATGAAACAGAAAGAAAAGTTTTTGTGTTATTCATATTCTTGGAAAAATGATCAAGAGATCATAAAATTCTGCCAAGGCATGTAAAATTATGAGCACAACTGTACACTGTGGACAAGGCTGGAATTATGATGCTCTGCCCAAAACAGGATTAAATCTATCTCTTGCTGCAGCAAGACCTCTAAGTCCCAGATTGATGTATGCCACAGCCATGGCATTGTCCAAGTAGATCTAGATTGGTTAACTCTCCAGCAGGATGGTCTAATGCTGCAGAAACAGCCACATTGCCTGAAGTTCCAGGATGATGATCAGGAGAAGAGAGTCCTCCAATGACCAAGGTTCCTTTAACCCACAGGGTGCCCAGATCTCCACCCCAGGATGGCATCCATAGTGAGGATCTTCCAAATGAAACGAACGGATGGACTGCCAATCACAGAGCCAGATTCCTAAGCCACTAAGGCAGAGACAACCTGGCCCTCAGTGACAAACAAATCCTCATGCCTGGAGAACTGATCAATTGTCCCACAACAGTAGGATGCCAAGTTGTAGAGATCTGGAGTGAAATGGGGCAAAAGAGACAGGCTCAAAGGAGGCTGTCATCAGATCCAAAACTATCACGTAAAAGTAGAGATAGACAACTCATGGATTGGATGGCTTAACTCTGAGATTGAAGAGTCTAAAGAGTTTCTCCTGTTAAAGAAAGACTTGGTTCAGAGCTGTGTCCAGCACCAGACACAGAAGCTCCAAATGTTTAATCGATCCCAGTGCTGATCCCAGGCAATATCATGAAGGCTAGTACTAAACCAATGGAACTTGGCAAACGCCCACAGTGCTGAGAAGGTGTAGGGCCACAAACTGGTAGTTCAGGGGCCTCATAGAAAGTCACAGAAAAAGATGGGCTAGAAAGATGGGAACCATGCATCTGTAGGTTTGGGCAGCGTTAACAGGTTGGAGCAGAACCCTTAAAACTGTTCTTCCATGGAATCTGGGATGGGGCAATGCCCTTTGAGAGGGCTTGATGAAGATCTGCTAATCTGCACAAAGACAAAAGACTGGTACACACAATGAGAATATCGGACAAATGATTGTCCTTTTTATTTTTTTCGCATGCTAGTCTCATATCGAATACAAATAGGTTACTAGATTTAAAAAAATTCTTGTAAGACAGAATACAACTTCCCATGATTATGCAATGCATTGTATTGTAATGTATTCTTTTGTTTCTGAGCATGCGAGGCCTTGTCACTTGATTTTTATGGACAATTACCAAACTAATTAAACGAAAAACATTTGTTCTGCTATCATACAAGAAAGGATTTGTGCTTGTCCATTCAGATAATTTTGTATGAATTGTTGGGATTGGCTCTTCAAAGTTGCGTACCAACGATCAGATTATAGGACGATTTTTCCAAATGCAGTATTTTGTATCAAATTTTCTCATCATGTGTACTAGGCAAAAGAGAGAAAAGGAAGTGAGAATTCAAGGAGGGGCAGGGAGCGAAACCTTAAAGTGGTTGTGAAGGGTGAAGCTTTTTTTTACTTTCATGCATTCTATGCAGGAAGGTACAAAACCTTCAGAGTGCAGCCCCCCGATCGCGATTCAGCAATGTGCACAAGACCCAGGGCTCTTCCTGCTGTCAATCACAGCCAGTGAGGCGGGAGCGAGGGGCGGGGCTTCGCTTTGCCTTATGGATGCAGAGAGCTGACTCGGGAGCAAGTACACACAAGTGTCCCCACAGTAAGTGACTTGCTATGGGGACCCTCGGCAAGGGAGAGGGGCCCAGAGTGCCAGTGAGGGACCAAAGAAGAGGAGGATTGGGGCTGCTCTGTGTAAAACCACTGCACAGAGGAGGGAAGTATAACATGTTTGTTTTGTTTTTTTTTTTTCTTAATAACATTTTTTCTTTTGCAATTGCTTTAATTCGTAGCCCTGGGGCACCAACCTCTGCACCCCAGCATCTGATATGCAATATTTCTGAGTTTTTGCAAAGGTTAACAAGCAAGGTGGAGTTCTCCTGTGCTGGCCTAAGGTTTTTTCTTTTGATTTGACTAGTGGAGGCGGCAGGGTAACCTGAAGGTGAAAGACCCTCCTGTGTCTCTCAATGGAGGAGAAAGTAACACATTTTTTTGTTCTAGGGTTTAGGCAGAGCTGCATGATTAATCATTAAAAGATTATCTAGATTCAACCCCCTACACGATCTAAATCCAACATTTCTATGATTCACGTACTTTCAAGCTCGGTTATTTCATCTGTTAGTCAGATTCCCCCACTGACAGCTGAAATAAAAAAAAAATAATAATAAAAGCCACAATCATCGGTTGTTAGGCTGCCGCTTACTTAACAACGGATGACTCATTCAGCTGTCAGAGGAGTTCCCCTGCTCACAGCTGTCAAAAAAAAAAACAGCCAGCAATGTCTATCAACAACATTGCTCACCTGCTGAAAGAGACAGATACAAAGAAAAATTGTATCTTCTTATCGGTCCTTCTGCTTATTCTTTTAAAGATCAAAGAAATTTAATTTGGTCCCCAAATTAGGTCAGTTTAACACCCTGTTCACACCTGAGTGTTTTTCAGCTCGTAAAATGCTCATCTCCAAAGTCTCAAAACGCCCATTCATTTCAATGACCCCTGTTCACATATGAGCGTTTTGTCACGTGAAGCTCAAAAAAGTACACAAGCTTCTTTTTTGGCAGATTACAAGTGTTTTTTTTTTTTTTTTAGATATCAATGCCTGCCTCCAAACACCTGCAAAAAACGCCAGAGAAAATGCCTGAAAAATGCCAGAGAAAACACCCGAAAATGATACGCTCAGGTGTAAATGGAGCCTGAAGCAACCTTGTAGAGTAAAAAAAATATATTTATTTTTTGGGTTTTTATTTAGTTGTTCCTCTGTTTAACCCATTATAAACCCTTAATTTACTATAATCATCCTTATTAACTCCTTATACTCCTCCTCATTATTATTTTCCTGCTGATTATTTTTTTTTTCTATTTTATAAACAATTATTAATTAAAACTTTTTTTTTTTTTATGTTTGCTTTGTACTTTAATATTTTTACACCTTTAACATAGATTTACACTTTTCAC
Organism: Pelophylax lessonae; assembly: GCF_965119305.1. Classification (NCBI taxonomy): domain Eukaryota; kingdom Metazoa; phylum Chordata; class Amphibia; order Anura; family Ranidae; genus Pelophylax; species Pelophylax lessonae. The sequence continues at coordinate 82,068,181 of NC_138768.1, forward strand.
ATTGAAAAAAGCGCACAATTAAAAATAATAAATTTAATTAGTAAAATAACTTTCCAATGCTTTGTACTATTGCCGACAGCTTAAGTGTAAAAGTTGCGGTAGGTATCGGTAACTGCTATCAGTGAGTTAAAAAAAAAAAAAAAAAAAAAGACCCTAATATAACTTAATGGGAATTTTTTTTATTTCTTTACACATTAAATTATTTTTCATTACATTCATTTAAAGCGGAGTTACACCCAAAAGTGTAACTTCCGCTCATTTGCTTCCTCCCCCCCTCCAGTGCCACATTTGGCACCTTTCGGGGGGGGGGGGGGTTACGTATGTAGACAGGTATCCTTCCCCACTTCCGGGAGACGGCGCCGCCGGCCCTCGGAAGTTTGGCGCCCTCCTCCTTTCCCCACCGCCGAGCCAATACAATCCAAATGCACAGCGTGCTTCGCGTATGCGCAGTAGGTACACGCCCGTGAAGCCACAAGGCTTCACTGCCGGGTTCCCTGACCAACAATGGCGGCGGCAGCACCCGACAGCCGATGGAAACATTAGCTGCGGTGCCGACATCGCTGGACTCCAGGACAGGGAAGTGTCCTAATATTAAAAGTCAGCAGCTACAGTATGTTTACAGTATGTATAGCTGCTGACTTTTTATTTTTTGGGGGGGGGGCACCTTTAAATTTGATTGAAGCATTTATGTCTTATTCTATTGCCATCTTGTTTGATAACCTAATGTTCATGGTTTGTAAATCGTTAAAATAAAAAAAGATCTTCAGAATCATGATCTCTATGCTAAGCAAAAAAATTGTGATTCTCATTTTTTTCAAGAATCGTGCAGCCCTAGGTTTAGGTATGCTTTATTGTTCAATCCCTGTTACTAATGCTCTGCTTATAACTTGACAATTCAACAGTTAAACAACCACACAAATCAGAAGTAAACAGCTACTGGCACAGAGTGCAAAGATTCTCATTATCTTGTGACTAAGCAGTTGCATTCACCCTGCAAGAAGAATGAATGAAAGTCAAAATGTATAAACAGGCACAATTGTTCTTCAGTAGAATGGAACTTCACAGAGTCCACACAAAAACCGTGCCCCAGTACATGTCATCAGATTGGAATGTAAAGCAGGAAAGTGTATTGTTTTCTAACCTACAAAATTAGAAGTTATGGTGCTTACAGTAAAAAAAGCGGTAAATACCCGTCAAAATGAATTGCTTGCTCTTGTTGAGCTGATGCAAAATATGTCAACTCTCTTTCTTGCACAAAGTGACAAAACAATGAATGCAGCTGTCACAGGAACCAGCTCACAATGCATGTTGTACAGAATTGAAGGCAAAGAGCTAAATTTAATTTTGTTCAGTTTTCTAATTCATTGTCAAGCCACATATTTACCTATCTACCATGGGTGATATAAAACAGCCCCAGGACCACCGCAGCCTATACATGGATTTAACCACTTTAGGACCAGGCCTTTTATGGCACTTTTTGTTTAGAAGTAGAAATCTGTATTTTTTGCTAGAAAATTACTTTAGAACCCCTAGAGCAGGGGTCTCCAAACTTTCTAAACATGGGGCCCGTTTAGTGTCCCCAGATGTTTGGGGGGGCAGATTGTAGCCAGTGGGAGCAGAAAATATCCTGATGACAGTGGAAGTGAACAATGCCACATCTTTAGTGGGAAAAATAACGCCCCATTATTGGTGTTAGCGGGCGTAAGGTTGCCACATCATTGGTATCGGTGAAGGAATAGTGTCCTATTGTTGGTGTAAGTGGGAGGAATAGTCCCCCCCCCCCCCCCAATTAGTGTCAGTGGGAGAAATGGAGAAATAGTGCTCAATTGTTGGTTTCAGTGAGAGGAATAGTGCCCCATCATTGGTGTCAGTCCGTAGAAAGGTACCCATCAGTGGTATCCGTGGTAGTGATAGTGCTTCATTGTTGGTGTCAGTGGCAAGAATTATGCCCCCATTGTTAATGTCAGAAGGAGAAATAGTGCCTCAAGGGCCGGATAAAGGCAAACAAAGGGCCACATTTGGCCCCTGGGCCGCAATTTGGAGACCATCAAGCTTTAAAATTGCACACGCTCATGGAATGGCAGCAAACTACAATTCCTAAAAATCTACATAGGCGATGCTTTACAAAAAATATTTTTTACAGATTACCAGTTTAGAGTTACAATGGAGGTCTAGAGCTAGAATTCTTGCTCTCATTATTACATACACAGCGGTACCTCACATGTGTGGTGCAAACACTGTTTACATATGCGTGGCTGACCTACGTATGTGTTTGCCTTCGCGCGTGAGCATGAGGGCGCTTTAAAAAATGTTTTTTATTATTTTACTAAAATAAAATTTTTACACTGCCCCTTTACATTTTGCTTTTTTTTTTTTTTTTTTTTATTGCTTTTAGGCCCCTTTCACAGAGGTGGAACGTTCAGATCCGCCCATCCGTTTTTTTGGCGGATGTGAACAGATGCCCTATACATCTCTATTGGGCATCGGATGTCAGCGGAGACATGTCCGCTGACATCCGATCTGTCAAATCTGGACGGATGGAAATCCTATTTTCCATCAAGTCCAGCGGATCGGATGGGATCGGATGAGAACGGACAGACGGTCCGTTCTCATCTGATTCTCCCATAGAGAACAGCAGGGACCTGGGACCTCGCTGAGAAAAACGGAGTCCGCCAACGGACCCGCATGGGTGAAAGGGGCCTTATTGCTATCACAACAAATGTAAACATCCCTTGTAATAACAATAAAACATGACAGGTCCTCTTTATGGAAACATCTGGGGTCTACGTTTTTATTGAATGCCTGTTATTTTACTATTCCTGTGAGTATTAGTGTTTTTTTTTCTTTTTTTTTTTGTACAATAAATCGTTTTTAATTAGTATTGTGCAATTAGGTTTGAGATATGTGTCCCATATTTGCATGTGAGAATACCATCAAGTCACATTGCTGTGGAGAGGAGGAGATGCACTCAAGTGGTTGAACCATACATGTCATTTGCCTGCTAAGAGCCATTCCTTTGTGAATATCTTTACATTGATGCGGTTTTGATCTGCAAGGGTCACAGGAGCTTATTCCTATCTGCGGGAGTGCAGCACTTCTCGGGTGACTTCGTGTGGAGAGTATGGATTTCGGAGTGGAACGTCACCTTATTCCTCTATGGACATTGGGACTATTTTCACTTTATTATTTGTGGCACATTGCACTTTGCAAATGTATTATTTGTGGCCCAAACGTGGCAGGAATTGAATTCCCCTTTTTTTTTTTTTAGCAATTTATCTCTTTATGCATATATAGACAGCGCAGCATTTTTTCTACATGATATTTCTATGCGCTCCCCTCAGTTAGCTTTCTATGAACTGTACAAAAGCCAGAGGCTAAAATAAAGACATTTCATATATTTTAAAATATAATCAGAAATAATATATAAGTAGGGATGAGCTTCAGGCTTCAATAGATTGAGGTGCGAATGGGCACCATAGAATGCAATGGAAATCCTAGTGTTGAGACTGGTGAAGGGTCAAATTGCTCAGGTGTGAATGGGGTCTAAGGGGTATGGACCCCTTTAAACAAAAGACATTCCTGGTACCAAAAAAATAAAAAGAGCAGTACCAGCCTATTATGGTGGTCTCAGATAAAAACGATCTCATGGATGAATGGGTGCATTCTAGATGGCTCAGCTACAAATAAGACACCCACCAAAGGGATGGAACAGAAGCTGAGCTGAATGCTCTCCTCAGGCTGGAATTCAGTAATCACTTCAACAATGACTAAGCCTGAAAACTGCTGACTTCACCGGCATTCCATCTTTTCTTTAATATCTTTCATTTGCATATTAAACTATTTGATGTGTCATTTAAACCAGCTAGCATCTGTAAAGCTCTGCCCCTGACAAGAAAGCGGCTTTATGTAAACAATCCCAATAGATAATGTGCCGTCTTTGAAGAATGCACAAAGCACACCCTCATGGAATGCTTTATGAATGGGCAGGGCTATCTATAGAAACGACAAATAGCCGTTCTTCAATTTTTTCTTTTAGGAAAGATACAGAATTATATTTTAATGGTATGATCATGTTTTCCCTGTGCCTGCGTGGGTTACCTCCCACACTCCAAAGACATGCAGGTAGGGTAATTGGCTCCTGTCTACATTGGCCTATTTTCATAATCGATTCGTTGGCCGATTATTGTTTTGATTAATCGGATAATAACCTTAACAAAAGTGTGGTGTATAATTCAGTTAATATGTAAAGTTTACAAAAAAAGGCAATTTATTCTTCAATACTTATATGCAGTGCAGGGGCGTATCATGAAATCAGTGGGCCCTAGGCAAAAAAAAAAAAACTGTAGTGCGTTTCTGAAAAAAAGCACCAAAAAAACGCATAGGTTTCAACCAGGCCTAAGACGTTTAGGAGCAGCATGCTTTTTTTTTGTATCACCTGTCATAATGGGGTTAAAAAAAATAAAATGAGCCCTTTATAGTACAAAAAGAGCAGATAATGGCTACAATAAGGGGTCATTTAGTCCCGGTTCACACTACCGCGACTTGTCAGCCTGACAAGTCGCGGTCCATTCAGTGCTATGGGAACCATTCTAATAGGAGCGACTCGAGTCGCTCCGACTTAGAAAATAGTTCCTGTACTACTTTTGACAGAAGTCGGAGAGACTTGCATTGACTTCCATTATGTGAAGTCCGTGCGAGTGGCGCCTGAAGTCGCGGTGCACGGCGACTTCACTTGTCGCCCCCGAAGTCGGATCGCCATAGTGTGTACGGACACTTATATATTAAAACAGTGAAAGTAATAATATATATCACTTATATCATATATATAGTAATAAATACACCCAGAAGTAGGATATATGGGCATTTTAACTAGGGGTCAGACATGAAGCTACAGTATATGAAGGGGGATTTAAATTAATGATTGACCAATATCGTTTTTTCATTGCAGAGACCGATATTTTGGTCATCGCGTATCGGTATCGGCCGCTATTTTCATACATTTAAAAAAAAAAAATTTCCAAAAAGCATTAAGAACGCCAAGTTTGGCTGTTTTGAATGCTGTCATGTTTTTGAATCTGGCGCCAGTACCCGGAAGCGATGTCATTACTTCCAGGATTTTGCATGGAGACCTGATCAGAGCCGAATGCAGCTTTGATCGGATCTTCGGCGGCCGTGCAGGTTGGTTGCCCAGGATTCCCGGGGAGACCCGGGCGAGCCGCAAAAGGCAGGGGGGGGGGGTGTTCCCCTCAGGCACCTTGTAATGTCAGCCACATCGGTTGTCATTACAAGACAGCCGACCGTCCGCTATGGACGCCGGTACCGGGGTGATGCCTCTAGCTGCAGGCATCACTCCGGTATAAGCACTTTTGGTGGGCGATTCCTATGTATCGGGGAAAGTGCAGATCGGCCCTCAAAGGATTGGCTTTGCCGATAATAGGTCGATCTATTATATAAATCTTTTATATTAAAGTAGTACTAAAAGCTGAGACTTTTTTTTTTCATGGATATGATCATTTTAAATACAATGCACAATACTGGTAGAAGATTACTTTAAATGTAATTGTAACGCCTTTTATTACCTCCAGTCTATCAGCCTCCACCTTCTCTGGCTTCAGATGCTGATCTTCCCTGCACACAGTCTATAAAGTGTTTTTTTTTTTTTTCTCTAAACAAACATGTTATACTTACCTGCTCTGTGTAATGGTTTTGCACAGAGCAGCCTGGATTCTCCTCTTCTGGGATCCCACAACGACACTTCTGGCTCCTCCTGCCTTCAGAGTGCCCAAATTGCAAGCTGCAAAGTATAGTATAGAGTTCCCCTATAGCAAGGTATAAAAACTTCTGCCTTTAGAACCACTCACTTCCTGCCCAGGACTACATGTCCCATGAGGCATTGCTCCTCACACATTAAAGCTCTTAGGCACTTAATGACATGTATGGACAGTGTACTGAGCTGTATGTGTGCAGCACTGTGTATACTGACATGTATGGAGGGTGTACTGAGCTGTATGTGTGCTGCACTGTGTATACTGACATGCATGGAGGGTGTCCTGAGCTGTATGTGTGCTGCACTGTGTATACTGACATGTATGGAGGGTGTACTGAGCTGTATGTGTGCTGCACGGTGTATACTGGCATGTATGGAGGGTGTACTGAGCTGTATGTGTGCTGCACTGTGTATACTGACATGTATAGACGGTGTACTGGGCTGTATGTGTGCTGCACTGTGTATACTGACATGCATGGAGGGTGTCCTGAGCTGTATGTGTTCTGCACTGTGTATACTGACATATATGGAGGGTGTACTGAGCTGTATGTGTGCTGCACTGTGTATACTGACATGTATGGAGGGTGTACTGAGCTGTATGTGTGCTGCACTGTGTATACTGACATGTATGGAGGGTGTACTGAACTGTATGTGTGCTGCACTGTGTATACTGACATGTATGGAGGGTGTACTGAGCTGTATGTGTGCTGCACTGTGTATACTGACATGCATGGAGGGTGTCCTGAGCTGTATGTGTGCTGCACTGTGTATACTGACATGTATGGAGGGTGTACTGAGCTGTATGTGTGCTGCACGGTGTATACTGGCATGTATGGAGGGTGTACTGAGCTGTATGTGTGCTGCACTGTGTATACTGACATGTATGGAGGGTGTCCTGAGCTGTATGTGTTCTGCACTGTGTATACTGACATATATGGAGGGTGTACTGAGCTGTATGTGTGCTGCACTGTGTATACTGACATGTATGGAGGGTGTACTGGGCTGTATGTGTGCTGCACTGTGTATACTGACATGTATGGAGGGTGTACTGAGCTGTATGTGTGCTGCACTGTGTATACTGAGATGTATGGAGGGTGTACTGAGCTGTATGTGTGCTGCACTGTGTATACTGACATGTATGGAGGGTGTACTGGGCTGTATGTGTGCTGCACTGTGTATAATGACACGTATGGAGGGTGTACTGAGCTGTATGTGTGCTGCACTGTGTATACTGAGATGTATGGAGGGTGTACAGAGCTGTATGTGTGCTGCACTGTATTTCCTGATATGTAAACAAATAATGCATTCTGTATGCAGGACAACTAATCGGCTGACCAACTAATCGATTATGAAAATAGTTGACAACTATTTTCATAATCTATTAGTTGTCGATTAATCAATTCGTTTTTTCGTTCCTGTGTGTATGAATGTGAGTTGGAGACTTTAGATTGTAAGCTTCTTGAGGGCAGGGACTGATGTAAATGTACTATTTATATATATATATATATATATATATATATATATATATATATATATATATATATATGTAAAGCGCTGCATAAATTGACAGCGCTATAAAAGTACCTGTCATAATAACATTTTAAAACTGCTTAAAGGGTAGCTCTACATTTGTGGGGGGAAAAAAACTAGCAAATAAGAAGCATATACAATTGCCATACAATTCATATCGTAATAGAAGGTTATTAAAATTCCCTTTCCTTTTGATTCTGCAGCACTCTAATTTTCTGTAAAATGTAATATGGCTACTAAGAGATGTTCTGTACACAGAATGTGTACAGAACACCCCCTTAGAAAACAAATTTCCTGCTTATGTGATTGGCGCACTGATTTTCCCAGAAGTCTGGCCTAAAATATAAGACAGAATTTGAGCATCCCCTGCAACAAAAATGTCATTTTTGGTGAGATACTCCCAAAGGGACATTACATCTAAAAGGGATGCAGACCCTGCCACGTTCCTCATTCGAGGCCTTCGGGCAGCTAATTTATAAAACCACTCCCATGCAGTCACTCTACCGATGGACACAGAAAAAACGCTTTTCCTTCAGAATAACAGAAGGAAGAAAGTGCAAAAGTTTGTTAAAATCCTTGCAATATACACAGATCACCCAGAGGTGGGATGTTTTTTTTTCCTCAACAAAAGTGGAGTTACCCTTTAAACACAATGCCAGGCAAAGGGCTAAATACCAAGAGAAAAACGGTGACAGGGGAGAGACCTCCAGCACACATCCTGTGATTGACAGCCTCAGCTCTGTTCCTGTGTGCTGTGTGAAAGGGGGGTGTGTCCCTTTTCTCCAATCAGCTCTCAGAGCTCTCCTCACTGAGCTCTGCAGAGTATACCTTTAGCTCTCCTTCCCCTTTTTTCTGACAGCTCAGACAGGCTTTAAAAATTATGTACTTTGAATGGATAAAGATGAGAGAAGACTGCAGATAAACCGTTACAACTTATGCTGGAGGATTTGTTTCATCTCTGTGTATCACCTGAGGCCAGTCACTTCACTGGGTATATGTAAGGGTTCATATCCGCTTTTATATCCAATTGGATTTCAGTTTTAAAAATAACTGGACCCAATAAGACCACAAAAAGCATGTTACCTGTACAATCCAGGAAGCTATTTTACTCAGTTCCCAAGTTTCCTGCTAAGAGCCATGTCGGATGAGAGGTTCTGCCACTGGTGACAAGTACCAGCGACAGAGTGACATCTTGATGGCTTCAGCTAGCATAAGAGTGACTCTATAGGAAAAGGTAATGAGCCTCTTAGCGATCCTGCTACTTGCAAGTTGTCACCTGGGACAGGATTGCTCATGTGACACATCAGCTTTTCTATTGTTCACGGCTCGGTAACTGTGCTTCAGTATTTTTCAGTAAATCATAACCAGCAAGGAAAATCATAATTAAAATAAAAATCAGGTTAGAGCGGAACAGGTGAATACACAGATGACAGGGCTGCACCACCTGGATTTATATTTCCATCCAGTCATGACATTTACACCGCTCTACCACACAGCACAGCCCTGGCTGGCAGGACAGGGGACCTGAAACATCTTTGTTGCAGGTCAGTAGGGCACGACACAGGTGGCCGTTCCATCAGAGCACATGCGCCAATGTCATCGGCTGCATGCACTGTAAATATCTCCGGCATGTTTAGGAGATATTTATAGCACCTATACCCCACGCTTACCTATAAGTAAAAGTCTTTAAAGTGGGTTTAAAACCACTTTAAAAGCCCCTGCATGTCTCCCCTGTGCTCCACTGTACATAACGCACTGCACATCGCACTGCATTACATTATTTTCTGGACTTAATGGAAAACTAAACAAGGACCCGTTACATGTCACTTCCGGGTCAACTAGAAGGGGAGGAGAGCAGACTTGTGTCTCTTCTCCTCCTTCCCCTCTATCCGGTGCCACATGCTATGCCGGTCCTGGTCTCGCTGATGGGCACGTGGAGCCCAGGACACAAAGCACGGGGGGGGGGGGGGTTGTGGCGAGGGCAAGCGCGGGGAGTGGGGAGCATGCAGGCGGCACCCCAGCACAAAACTTCTGGACACCATGGCACCTGGGGTTTGTCTAGCCCTGCCCTAGGACACAATTACAGTTGTCATTCACAGAGGGCACTGGGAGCAATGCTACTTGATAACAGCAGAGACAGAGCTTAAAGGAAATGATCAGCTCACAAGATTTCTGGAAGGACCAACACACATCCTTTAAACCGATATAACAAAAAAATGTCAATGGTATTTTAAACCGATCAAAAGGGAAGCAAACAAGAGAAGTTGATTGTTAAGACTTGCATACACGCTAAATGCATTAATATAGGTCACCAATGAATAAACAGTCTATGGTTTGCTTTATTGCTAAATATGAAATTAACATTTATAAAAACAGGTGTAAGCTTTGCAAATCAACCGCAGCAAGTGTTTCCTAGTACAGTAGCATGCATTTCATGGGTTTGTAAATGAGTAAGCAACCTCTTAATTTAGGCTAGTATCTTTATGCATCACCACAAAAGCCTTGCATGGGAAAGACCAGTATGTCTAAAAAATATTAAAAAGAAGAAAAAAAAACCTAAACAGCAACACTGGTATGGGAGGGAATGGAGAAGTTCCTGGAAATTAGATAAACCACAAGACCCGCACAGGATGCTTATATCAATGAGCAACAAAGCCGAAAATACATTTTGTTTAAAAAAAAAAAAGAAAGAAAATAGCTGTATACAGAAGAATAGTACGACTTGTTTTCAGCACTTTTGCTGGCTTCTTCAACAAAGTGGGAAAAAAGAAAAGCAACACGGCAGACTTCCTGTGTGGCAGGGCTGATTGGTCCAGCATTGGGGCAGTACAGTGGCTAAGTGGTTAGCACTTCCTCCTGGCAGCACAAGGGTCATCAGTTCAAATCCCTACCACGGCACTACCTGAATGTTCTCCCTGTGCGGGTTTCCTCCAGGTACTCCATTTTCCTCCCACACGCCAAAGACATGCTACCGTGTTTCCCCAAAAATAAGACCTACTGTAATTTTCGGGGAAGGTTGCAATATAAGCCCTACCCCAAAAATAAGCCCTAGTTTAGTGTCTGTAAAATCCTTGCATCCACTTCATTACTGTTTTATATAATGTCCAGTGTGTTTTTCTGTAATCTATTAGTTTGAAATACCATAAGTAGCGCACCACCCGGCGCTCAGCTGATCCCCCGCTGCTGTCCTTCTCTTCTCATAGCTGTCCGCGGGGGATCTCAGCCCCTCCCCTCTGCAGTGTTCAGAGCGGGTCACGGAAGCGCAGAGTATTATATTATAATTGTGTGACATACCTTTGTTACAGCACTGCTCGGCGCTTCCGTGACTCCCAGCTATCAGCAGGGTAGAAGAGAAGGAGAGCAGAGCGGGGATCAGCTGAGTGCCGAGCGGTGCTGTACCAAAGGTATTTCACACAATTATAATATAATACTCTGCGCTTCCGTGACCCCCAGCTGTCAGGGGGGGAGAAGAGAAGGAAGAGCAGAGCGGGGATCAGCTGAGCGCCACTGTACCAAAGGTATTTCCACACTATTATATTATAATACTCGGAGCTTCCATGACCCCCAGCTGTCAGCGGGGTAGAAGAGAGGGAGAGCAGAGCGGGGATCAGCTAAATGCCGAGCAGCGCTGTACCAAAGGTACTTCACACAATTATAATATAATACTGGGCGCTTCCGTGACCCCCAGCTGTCAGTGGGGGAGAAGGAAGAGCAGAGCGGGGATCAGCTGAGCGCCACTGTACCAAAGGTATTTCCACACTATTATATTATAATACTCGGAGCTTCCATGACCCCCAGCTGTCAGCGGGGTAGAAGAGAGGGAGAGCAGAGCGGGGATCAGCTAAATGCAGAGCAGCGCTGTACCAAAGGTACTTCACACAATTATAATATAATACTGGGCGCTTCCGTGACCCCCAGCTGTCAGTGGGGGAGAAGAGAAGGAATAGCAGAGCGGGGATCAGCTGAGCACCGCTGTACCAAAGGTATTTCACACAATTATATTATAATACTCCCAGCTGTCAGCAGGGGAGAAGAGAGGGATCAGAAGAGAGGAGAAGAGAGGCAGAGCGGGGATCAGCTGAGCGGCGCTGTATCAAAGGTATTTCACACTATTACATTAAAGAAACACACTGGATATTATATAAAACAGTAATAGAGTGGATGCTAGGATTTTACAACCACTTTTACTAGGTACAGGCAGGGAGGGTGAAGGCAGCACATTACAGTAAGACCTACCCAGAAAATAAACCCTACTGTGTCTTTTGGTGCCACAATTAATATAAAGACCAGGGCTTATTTTTGGGAAACACGGTAGTTGGCTAATTGGCTCCTGTCTAAATTGGCCCTACTATGTATATGCACGAATGTGATTTAGGGACCTTCGATTGTAAGCTCCATGAGGGCAGGGACTGATAAAACAAATTTGTTCCTTTGCCCTGAAAGTGCCTATATCTTTCTTGGCTAAATGCAAAAAAAAAATATATATATATATACTTTCCTGAGCTCCCCTATGTGACCTAAACGCCTCAGAAAAAGATCACCTGACCTGTGGCTACCGGGAGCATTGCTATCACTGTTGGATTTGGATCTGCCATTACAGGAAAATTACCCAGTCCTTCCCGAAAGTCACATCAAAGTAGTATTCAACTTGCCAGCAAGTCACCAGGCAAAGTCGCACTGTAAATTGACTTTCAGGTCGCAGTAGCGTGAACCGAGCCTAATGCATTCCCTGCATTAAGGTAAAAAATGTTTAGGTAGCTGGATGTCCCCTTAACCCCCTCCCCTCATACTTACCTGAGTCCTCACCCAATCCAGTGCTGTGCCTATTTGTGGCGGCTCTCTCATGCATTGCTGAGGTAGAGGGAGCCATTGGCTCCCACTGCTGTCAGTCAAATCTTGCGACAAAGGAGAGGCACTGTCTATAAACATAGGCAGCACAGCTCAGGATCGAGCCTGCAGGTGTGCCACCATAGGAAGGGGCTCCCTTTGGTGGCACACTAAGAGGAGGAGCCAGGAATGTCAGTGGCGGACCCCAGAAGAGGAAGACCAGGGCTGCTAGTAAATGAGTATAAACTGTTTTTTCTTTTTTGTTTTTTTTTTATAGGAAAGTTTACACGATGACCTTATTACTTTCAATTATATACATTCTAATTACAGGTGTATTTCACAATGTCCTTCTTCTCCAGTGCCAGACTGACTGTAAAATTCACTTAGAGTGGCACTTATAGTTTAGTTTGCATTGTTGTAACAAGTGAGTGCTGTTCTCCAAGTGGATCTAAAGTCATTAGGTTTTTTACCTTAATGCATTCTACTTTCAAATAACATTCCTCATGTCATCAAATTTTTGTACGAATGTTTGTATGAACATTCAAAGATCTACTAGTGTATGGCCTACCTAAACTTACAGGAATGAATTAGATGGTACTGGATGTAATTAGCCCAGATGTGTACAGTGCACAACCAGAGCTTTTACCCCTCAAAAAAGAAACAAAGAAAAAAATAAATTGGACTTTAAAGTGTTACTAAACCCAGGAACCTGCATTCACTATATCTGGTCTCCCACAAAAATACAATTTATTAAATATAAACAACTAAATACCTTTTCTCATCAGCAGTATATAGCAGTCTTGTGACTTCTTTCAGTGTCTGGTTAAAGCTTGTAGGAGGAGTTTTTATTCTCCTCTGACTGACCTATGAGGCAGCATGTCCCTTTACCCTCTGTCTGGACAGTGCTGATTGGTGTGTATTGCATGTGATCAGTGCTGATTGGTGTGTATTGCATGTGATCAGTGCTGATTGGTGTGTATTGCATGTGATCAGTGCTGATTGGTGTGTATTGCATGTGATCAGTGCTGATTGGTGTGTATTGCATGTGATTGGCACAGAGCCAAATTGAGCATGTGCAGATTGCTTCCAAGGCTCTGTACTATCAGGAGATAGAGGACAATGGAAGTAGGGGGGGATCAGAAGAGAAGACAGGATCAAACAGCCTTTAAACAATGCAGAGGATTACCCCTTAGGTTCCACAGTGAGTATAAAAAGCATGATTTCCTGCATATACAGACTGATTTTACTGCTGTGGGTTTATTAACACTTTAATACACATGATTAACCCAGTAACTGCACACTGGGATTCTAGTACTGAAAATGTTTAACCTCTGGCTCTAAATTTCCCATGATACCATAAATTAAGGGCAAGCCATGTCTCTCTCATTTTCAAGGTAAAGCAGCACCATATGACTTTATATCTGGAATTATAAACAAATGCCTAACGCCTTAATACAGTTTTGCAGCTTTGATAGGTGTAAATATCATTGCAACCACTTTGTGTATCCAGGTGGAATATATATATTTTTTAGGACAAATTGGGCTTTCATTTGGTGCTAAAGGGTGATGGATAGCTCCTTTATTTTCATTATCAAATAAAAACTAGTACAAAATAGTAAAAAAAAAATATATAAAATATATATTTCCTTTTTAATTTAGTTGTATATTTCTTGTTATTACCATAACCTACCACCAAAGAAAAATCTGAAACAAATTCTCCTTTTCCTGACGGTCACAGGGATACCACATATGTGTATGTTGTTTGAATCTATAGTAAGGCCCAGAATCAAACTGTGTGCATTTTACCTTTTTTTTTTTAATCCTACCTAAAATATACTAAGGCCCCTTTCACAAGGGCGCCTCATCTCTCCACTGAGCATAAAAAGGACAGGTACATGTCCACTTCGCTATGCAGAGCAGATATGGACACAGTCCGCTCTCCTCTATGGGGCAATTGGATGGAAAAGGACCACCTGTCCATTTTCATCCGATGGATGGGGAATAGGCCCCCCATTTGTCCATTTGTGGCAGACAGGATTGAATGGCAGTGAGTATCAGCAGATGTGTCCGCTGACATCCGCTGCTCCATAGAAGAGACTAGAGGGTCTGATCAGGTCCATCTGGAAAAACAGAGGCGGACCTGATCAGATTGCTTGTGTGAATAGGGCCTTACACTGACAATTACCAATTTAAAAAAAATGCCCAGTGACGGATCATTGTGATTGCCAATCAGAGACTGTCACAGCATTTAAGTGATCAAGAACCTAATCGTTAATACATTAGTCCCTGTGAGAGCCCAGAACACATGAATGCGTGTATATTGATCCATTTTATCAATGAATACAAGGTTTCCCTGGAATAGCGGAGGTGGATGACATCATCTACTCGACCTCTCTACCTCAGCTATTTAGAGGAAGCCTTGTATTCATTATTAGCAAAACAAAGCTTCCACTGAATAGCTGAGCAGTGCTCAGCCTGACTCAAATCTGTTCCAGGAACGGGATGGGAAGTCCAAATCCCGCAGTGAGAACACAGCGCTGTATACTCTATGAAGCTGATGCTGTATATACTCCATGCAGCTGATGCTGTATATACTCCATGCAGCTGATGCTGTATATACTCTATGCAGCTGATGCTGTATACCAGGCATCACTAAATGCCGGACCGCGGTCCGGATCCGGACCCAGCTAATGTCTCATTCGGACCCCTGCAGTCCTACCCTTTAGAGTCGTTCTGCCCATGGCCATTCTCACAGAGCCAACAGCTGGAGGCAGGACAGCTAAAGACAGAGGGCGGGGGCTACCCAAGTTAACAAGCAGATGATTGGTTGTGAGGATACAGAGCGGTCATCGCACAAAAATGCGATTCGGACCTCTGCTTGAATAATATTTTACTGACTGGACCTTTGTGAATTTTAATTCAATACCCCTGCTGTATACTCTATGTAGCTGATGCTGCATACTGTTTTATACAGCCCTGGCAGCGGCTGTAGCCATTAATAAAGGAAATCGTTAATTATGGCTGGCATGGCCCAAACAAACTATTTAAAGTAATAGGAAAGCTGGAGCTGGGCTTAAAATACAGACTTTGCCTAGACATAGTTTTCCATGTTAAGTCTTTGCATGCTAAACAACATGTAAACATACCAGGTATTTATTACCAATCAAAGATTACAGTGATCCTATCCCCAAAAAGGCCATCACCATCTCTACTCAGGGTCAGGCATCATCCAAGATCAGCATTTACATTCTTGTAGGACTTATCGTGTAAATGTTGAACATTCTACAGAAGAATATTCTTTGGTGAGTGCACATATCTGACGCAGCTCATTTCATTGCTGTTGCCAGCTTGCGACCAGATCGTGTAAAAGTCCAAAACCCTCAAACAGTTCAGCCCTACTGCTGTCTTTCTCCTTGTTATTGGCCACAGTAAAAATGAATCAATGTCTTCCACGGATTATCTTCACTTTTTCTTGTTATTCTGTGGACCTGTTAGAACACCGCGCTGATCACTAGGGGAGGGGAGCTGAGGAATCCCTTTGGCCTGCGGCAAACAGATGATGCTAAATTCTTCTAATATTTTCCTTTAAGGCAGTCATTGAAAGACCATGCCAAAGCAAAGTCACTTGACTGAAGGTTGTGTTTTGTTTTTTTGTTCTGCATACTGTGGGATGTCAGAATCTTTTATACAGCCTTGTGAAGTTACTGATAATAGTTTGCATGTAAAGGGAACCTGGTAGGTTGGATGAAAGATGCAAGCGTCACCCCATAAATCATTCTCCTGTTTGATATCGGTGCTCTTAGGCCTTTTATTATGTGCCCCTAAACAGGGCCTTTTTTTTCTGGAAAGGTGTTGCATGTATTCTCGTGCTGGCAGCCCCAAAGATTCCTACTGGGACATGCAGCAGCATGGACTCAGCCGCTGTGCCCATATGTGACATACATGCGTGTGAACGGTCACAAACGCATCCAAGGTGAGTTCAGAGACAAACACCTACTACCCCATGGATGTCAAATTGGGACACATCGGCTGTATGGGATCTTTGGAACTGCCACAACAGGGATGTAAGCAACACCGGTGTATCCCTGTGCTGGCAAAACACGGCCCACAAGTAATTGTCCATGTGAACGAGGCCTTACTGAACACTAAGGAACTCACAGTGGACAGGGTTATGATAATGTACAGGCTAAGACCAAAAGTCTGGAGGTCAGGTTCTAGTAAAATAAAAAACATTTTGTGGTTGGCAGGGCTTATAATAGCTAACGTCCAGTCACAAGATGGGGTGGGTCCAGGATGACCTGGGCTCAGAGGAAATAGGTTGAATGATGATGGTCATCAGAAAGAGAACATCTAGCAGCAGAAAAAATGACTAACAGGGAACTTGATTTAAGGTGAATACTGCAGCAAAATCTGATTGCTATTTTAATGTTTAGTTGGCTATTCATTTTTATGTTATTTTTGCTTGGAGTTCTGCTTTAAGTGCCCAAACACTCACATTAATTCCATGTTCACTGCTGGCAGCTCAAGGTTGTAGACAGCCTATTTCATGAACATCTGGGTGAGAAAGCGTGCCCCCAGTGCACTTCATATTCACAGTATAGGAGGGACGGTGCAGGTGCACAGAGGAGGGGAGGCTAAAGACTCAAGCACAGTGCCAGCCGCAGCACGCATGCAAAGGTGGCTCCATGGGACCTCATAAGGAAATGGAGCCACCAAAAAACAGCAAACAGGTAAGAAGGTATTTTCAAAGACATTATGAATAGCAATCACACGCTTTATAAAAAATCAGACATGAAAACAACGTTAATTGCCGAGGTCTGCAGCACTGAATGCTTTTTTATTAGGGTTCAGTAACACCGGTCACTTTGTCAAAAAACACAATAGTAACACAATGGAAGCACCGTGCATGAAAAGCACTCGTTTTCCCAAAAAATGCAGCCTAAGTGCCGGTTCACACTAGTACGACTTGTCAGGCCACTTGTCACCCTGTGATTTTTACCAAAAAGTTCTGGCGCTACTCCAAAATGATGAAGTCCTGGAATGTCCCTTCACAGAAAATACACAAAAACCTGTAAAGTTCATGTATTGATGACCCCACCTGACAACCGGCTCTTAACATCATCCAACGGTCTCCTACAGGATCACATTACCATCGGTGTGAATGTCCAGAGGCTACAAGGGGTGGTAGGACTGACCTTGTTTTATTCATAATATGCTTTACCCTTGGATCATCTTAATAAAGTACTTATGAGACTATCCATCTAAGTCCATATTGGGGTTTATTACTATATGCACACTGAGCGCCATCTCCTATATCCAATTTCCACTTGTCACCCTGACATGTCGCGGTCCGTCGTGTAATACAGGAACCGTTCTAATAGGAGCGACACAAGTCACTCCGACTTAGAAAAAGGTTCCTGTACTACTTCGGGGCAACCTGGAGCGACTTGCATAGACATTTATTTTATGAAGTCCGTGCAAGTCGCGCCGAAGTCGCGGTGCACGCGACTTCACAGGTCGCCCCCTAAGTCGGATCGCCATAGTGTGAATCGGCTCTTAGGCTCGGTTCACACTGATTGGACATATAAAACCCCAAGTCCGAGGACATGTTAAATTTCAATGTTTCCATATGAGAGCCACCTTAACTGATACTTCACAAGTCTGTCTGACTTTAGAACAGGTTCCTGCACTTCTTTGGTCTGACTTGGATACGACTTCAATTCCACAGAGTGTAAAAAGTCACATCAAAGTCGTATCAAAGTCGGATTCCAAAGCTGCACTGAAAGTCGCGCAACCTTTGAGTTGGGCAAGTGTGAACCGAGCCTAAGTCAACTTAACAGAATAAATACTGAATTGTGACTTTGGCAACAGCAACCTCATCTCCATCTCTAACCTTTCCTCCTGGCAGGAGATGTATGCAGAGAGCAGTCCGGTTCCATTCACATCTGCGAGTGTTCCTCAAACGCGTGAAAAACACGTGTCACACTTGCATAGCCATTCATTCTTAATGGCACCTCAAACGTAGGAAGGATAAACACATCTTATTGCGTTCAAAAAGGGACAACAAAAGCTTCATGAGCCATTCTGCCACAGGGTAACCCAATAACATGAATGGGCTGTCCTATTTGTGTTGCACAAAAGATGCATGCATGTAAAAAAATAAAAATAAAATACGTATGAATGGAGCCTAAGGTTCACATGTGGGCGTAGAGGATCACGGGCAGAATCACCGCGATTCTGCCCACAATCCGGAATCATTGCAAACCGCGGGACGCCTGTGCGATGCCTGTGATTTGCAATGGCACCCCAAACGCTGTGCGATTTTGCCGCGATTTCTGCCTCCCGAATCGCGGTAACATCGCGCAAACAGAATCGCGGAACGCATGACGACCAAAAAAGGTACAAGAGCTTCTTTTGTGCGTCATGCGTGCCGCGATTCTGTTTGCGCGATGTTACCGCGATTCGGCAGGCAGAAATCGCGGCAACATCGCACAGCGTTTGGGGTGCCATTGCAAATCACGGGCATCGCACAGGTCTCCCGCGATTTGCAATGATTCCGGATCGCGGGCAGAATCGCAGTGATTCTGCCCGTGATCTGCTATGCCCACATGTGAATGTAGCCTTAAACATGACTGTCACAGGAAAGGCAGAAGTGTTTAAGTATTGGAGCTGTGATTAACCACCAGACTTCACTTTCTCTAAGCAGTAAGATGGCAACCAACAACGGGGCAAGAATTGGTTACTGGAGGACAAACTGTAGAAGATATTTTGTTCATTGATATTTCACTGGTGAATTGTTTATAATCTGAACTGTTAAGATTTGGCAGAGACTTCATTAAACACTGGCAAAGGAAAGAGAGGCTCTAACTTTAAAGTGGTTGTAAAGCCACTTTTTTTCTTACTATAGTTCCCTGTGTTAGATAACATGATGTTCCCCAGTGCTTGTGATTTATAAAAATGATGCTGCCTGATACCATATTTCAGAGCGCCCTTCGGCGCGCACGTGACTGTCCGCTGGTCTCCTCTCCCGATCTGACAGTTGCAGGCGGAGGGGCCGAGAATCCCCCACTGTTGTCAGCAGGGAGGAGAGGAGGAGACCGGCGGGAAGTCACGTGAGTGCCGAGTGATGTTCTGAAATAAATTAGGCAGCATATTTTTTATTGGTTCTTTTTCAAAGCATTGATAATCTATTATCAGATACAAAAGCAAGCCTTACCTTTATAAAATTGTTCAGGTGACCCAACTTCCGCATGTTCGAGACTCCATGAAGTTTGACCACATTTTGTAGAATTTCTCTGAGGTTGTCACTTGGTTCTGGAAAGATCGAAAAATGAAATGTAATTTTTAACCGACATGGCATTATAAAACCATCACAGGTTAAATAAAGCAAAATATATACAGTATGTCACTAGTAGTCGCTATACGTGGCTTGAACTAAAGAACAAGCATTTTTGGCATGATAAAAAACAGATCTTTTTAAATAGACCAAATAAAACAGAAAACATGAAGAAGATACCATGTGAACAAGAGATCCTAAGGCTGGGTTCACATACGTGCGGCCCTGGGTTCATGCCTGGGCTCCGGTTTATGTCTGTTCCCCGGCTCAGGTGCGATTCAGGTCCAGATTTTTCCCTAATTTCGCACCATAACTGGACCCAAACACGCAGAGGACCCTTCTGTACTCCGGAACGCGGCCGCCAAAAGGCCTGTGTGAACTGCCTCTTAGTTCCAGTGAATTTAAAGCGGAGTTCCGGCCACAAAAACAAAATTTCAATGAACATACCCCCGGGACAGTCAGGGCTAGTACATTGCACAATGGATAGCCTCTGATCTGTCCCGGTTCCCACTTACATGCAAGAAGAAATACTTACTTTTAAAATTTCTTCTCCAGCGTTGCCATCTCTGATGTGGGCAGCTGAAGCCGGCGCGATCCATTTCTGCGTCCTCTTCCGTGTCTTCTTCTCCCAGAATGCGCCTGCACCGGCCCCGATCGTCACTTCCGGTGCGGCACCGCATTCCTCCACTGCTTCTGGGCATGCCCAGAAGCTGTTTAGCAGGGAATGCGGCGTCGCACCGGAAGTGACGAGCGGGGCCAGTGCCGTTGCATTGATTCCTGGGAGCGATGACGTTCAGCTCCCAGGAATCATTGCAAACCAGAAGTGACGGCACGGGCCGCGGCCGCCGAGGGAGGAAGTGGAGGAAAGGTGAGTATTTCTTTCTACAATAACAAGGTAAGTAAAAAAAAGAAAATCCTAACTATCCAATTCCTTTTCAGGTGAAGAAAAGCAAGCGGATGGCCACAAAATCGATTATGTCAATTTTGTGGCCGGAACCCCGCTTTAAGGGAACTCTTAAGGTGTCAGCATACCAAGACATTTGGGGCAATTTCATACTCCCAACTTTTGGGGATGGCCTCTTCCTGTTTCAACATGACTGCGCACCAGTGCACAAAGCAAGGTCCATAAAGACATGGATGAATTGAGGTGGAGGAACTTGACTGGCCTGCACCCGATAGAACACCTTTGGGATGAATTAGAGCACAGACTGCGAGCGGAGCCTTCTCATCCAACAACAGTGTGTAACTTGACAAATTTACTTCTGGAAGAATGGTCAAACATTCCCATAGACACACTCCTAAACCTTGTGGACAGCCTTCCCGGAAGAGTTGAAGCTGTTATAGCTGCAAGGGGTGGGCCAACTCAATATTGAACCCTATAAACCAAGACTGGGATGCCATTAAAATGTATCTGTATGTAAAGGTAGGCGTCCCAATACTTTTGGTAATATAGTGCATGAGCACAATCTAAGCACTAGTGGAAGGTTTGGATTCTCTGAAACTCATCACACAAATACAGTTCAGTTACATTTTGCTACAAGGACATACAAAGCGCGCCCCCCAAGCAAACATACGTCACAGCCTCTTTGGTGGGATGATATCAGGAGGGATACATTTGGGATATGACATGGCTGGGAAGGCCCATCCTGACAGAGGCATGTTAGTATCTCATGGAATGAAGACAACTCATCCTCAGTCACTCTTCTAAAACATTTACACTGTCAGATTTCTGTACGATAAGAGTGCTATTTTCATTGAAAAGAACGCTGTAACTTTTTTTTTTTTTTAGATAGATCCAGTGCCTTAAATACTTTCTGACCTCCTAAAGGTTGTCAGGGACTCTGATGGTGAGAATTCAGCACTTCGAGAGTGTATGAAACCCTTTTGCCCTGTTAAAAATAAAAAGTGTTTTATGTCTGTGTAATAAATGGCAAAAAAAAAAAAAAACAAATCTGTTTATCTTATCAGAAATGTAGAGCTGTGCTGTGCACATTTCCCAAGGGATCAAAAGCTGGAAGACTGCAGTAGTTTAGCAAAAGACAACTGGGCAGGGATGACACCATTCAGCTCACAAAAATTGTTGTGTGATCAGCCCACAACAGGGGACAAATTAGGACTGGAATGAAATTCTGGAACATCAGCGGGTATTTTTCTGTACTTACAGGGCCTTTAAAGGGTTAGTTCACCTTTACCAAAAACTGTCCATGCAGATATGGGCATCTATAGATAATAAAACTGAACAGCGTTGACTAAAGTTGCCAGCCACAGAGCACCAATCAATCCTCAGTAGAGAGGGAGAGGACCCCACCAGACTCACCACCCTGCAGAAACCAGGCACCGCAGCCACCAGGAGAATCTGCACTGCACAAACGTGAATCCGGAAATGAAAAGATCCAGGAGTCAGCACCAGGGGGTGAGAAGGAGCTCCCACTGCCGAAATTGCCGCCCAGAGGGCTCCACTGTCATGGCCACCAATATTTTCCATAGCAAACCACCGAAAAATGGCTGCCGCACTACACACACATGGCCGTCGTGCAGTAAGCACACAGACTACAAGAAAATGGCGGCACCACGAGGCTCCCAGGGACCCAGGAGGGATCCCCAAGCCTCAGAAAACAGCACAGGCAGGAAGGAGGCGGCCCCTGGCAGGAGACCCACACCAGGTACAGCCCATTCCCCCTACAGTCGATCACCGGCGGCATAATCCCCCGCCTCCATCGCCAGCACAGCACCCTCCCTCCAACCTAGGCGGTGAACAAGGCCACCCCACAACCCCAGCGTTAGTGAAGGGGGGCGGATGGGGGATGTTCCACAGGAACCACCAGACTGATGAGGGGGGTGCCAAAGGGGAACGAAGGGGTCCCACCATCCCATGGAGGGGCCCACATCCACCTCAAAACCCCCCAGCGGGAGAGGGGGGACAGTTACTTACCCTACCAGGAACCAGACGGGCACCGTTCGAGTCAGAACCCCTCTACATCGAAATAGGTGGGGGGGGCTGTGGGTCAGGAGGAACGCTGCGACCTTGCGAGGCGTTTAACTCCCAGGCCAGCCCCTGCCCAGTGGGGCTATGTCGTGGCCAAACTAGTGTGGATCTGAGGTCTGCGCGCTCTCGCTGGCCAGACTAGAGTAACCACTGGATCTAGAATAACCAGCCCGTCACCCAGTCTGGCAGTTGATTGTAGATCTCACAGGAAAAAATCCAGGAGAAAAAAAATTCTATCTAAAAAGAAAAAATTGCCAGGACCAGAGATCCCAGCAAGGAACTAAGTCCTTACTCCTGACTAGGCAGAAAAAAACTGAGTACCTATAGCAGAGAGAGGGGATATACCCATCGGGACTCTCCATAGGCGTAGCCAGACTTTTATCTTCTTTGTGTCCTACTCCTGTAGGGAGCAGTATAACTCAATGGTTAGGAAGATCAGGAGCTGTTTTTGCCAGTGAACGAAAGAGAAAAGTAATTTTTATTCTTCACTGATACACGCTTATGAGGCTACACTGATGAGCATTGATAGGCGGCACCGATGATCAATGCCCTAATTATCTGTGAACATGTCCCCTGTCACACTTGCCGGTTACCGGCTTTGATCTCCATGGACACCCTCCTGTAACAACAGAGCCATGCTGTAGCCGTCTTTCGGCTATAGTGCGGCAATGAACTGGACGGCTGACAATAGCCCAGGCGTCAGGTCACAATTTCTAGTTGCCATGGCGACCTGGAGCCTGGAAATTGTCAAGCCCCGACATAGCCCATTTATGTACCTCATGAAGCCTGACTTGAAAACTCCCAGGACATTGCTAAGTGAGGCTCAGCTGTTCCTTAGAACCTCACCATCACAGGAGTAAGTTCTCAAATGCAGAGCTCAGAGCTAGAAGATCAGGGGAGAGAAAGTGAATGTAAGGGGGTTTGGAATCAGAGAATGAGCTCACTCCTCTTAGCAGCCCCCATAGACTTCAATGCTTGAAAAACGAGACATAAGTATTCTTCCGGCGTTTTTACAAGAGTTTTGTCGTGCATTTTCTGCTCAAACAGCAGCTCTCCACACCTTTAAGTTGAAAAATGATTGAAAAAAGCTGCAAAAATGCGCAATTCTTTCCAAAAAGCGCTTGAAAACGTGACGCTTAGGTGTGAATGTAGCCTAAAGCAGAACAATAACTATGGTTTATCTAGTGGAAACACTCTGAAATTGTAAATTGCAAACTGTATGCATGCGCACTTTCTAATCTGCATTATCCATATTACCCATACTCCCTCTGCCTGGTCTCTTTCTCTGCATAAGAGCAATGATGAGGGTAGTGCTACTATCTTAGGGAAGGGATATGATCATCCACAGGAAGTTCTCAGCAGGAAAAAAAGTTCACTCTGTTAGGAATTGGACATGTACTAATCCTCCCTTTCCTCTGATCAACTGTTACTTGTTTTATTTTTTTTAAATGCAGTTGTCAACAAATGAGAAGGAAAACAACAGGCCAGGGCTGGGGGCATGGTGCATGGATACGATTGATTGTTAATGTGGTAACAAAAGGTTCTGAGACACAGCCGTGGCTCAGCCCAGTCCCACGTTCTCTTCTCATAGGCTCACTGGCTGCGAATGACAACAGTGAGAGTCAATGGTTCCTGCTGCTGTCCCAGCCAATGAGGAGGGAGACTCCCGGGGGTAACAGCCAAGGCTCTCGTGCACATTGCTGGATCAAGAAGCACAGGTGAGTATTGGGGGGGGGGGGGGGGGGGTTGGCAGAACACAGGTAGGGGTGTGTGTGTGTACAGAGAAGACAGTAAAAGAGCCGCTCAGGTGTGTGTTCCAAACCCGGTGCAGGTCAGATCCGTCATCCAAGGGTAGAAGAAATCCAAGTTTGAGACCGCACTCAGGGTATTATGATGAAATCAAAGGTTTCTTTATTCCTCACAAATAAAGTAGACAGACATTGTACAGAACAGACGTGTCCGGTTGACGCGTTTCACGACGCTGTAGGTCGCTTACTCATATACACACAACTACAGTCATGGCCAAAAATATTGGCACCCCTGCATTTCTGTCAGATAATGCACCACCTCACCCAGAAAATTGTTACAATTACAAATGTTTAGGCATTCTCATGTTTATATTGTTTGTATTGGTATGACAAAAAAAAGTGGAGAAACAAAAAGCCAAATCTGACACATTCCACGCAAAAAACCCAAAAATGGACTGGACAAAATTATTGGCACCCTGAATTTAATATTTGGTAGCACATCCTTTGGAAAAAATAACTGAAATCAGTTGATTCCTGTAATCATGAGTTTCTTACACCTCTCTACTGGAGTTTTGGACCACTCTTATTTCACCAACTGCTCCAGGTCTCTCAGATTGGAAGGGTTCCTTTTCACAACTGCTGCTTTGAGATCTCTCCACAGGTGCTCAATGGGATTTAGATCTTGACTCACTGCTGGCCAGTTCAGCACTCGCCAGCGCTTTGTCTTAAACCATTTCTGGTTGCTTTTTGATGTGTTCTTTGGGTCATTGTCCTGCTGAAAGACCCATGACCTCTGATGGAGACTTTGACACTGGGCCCTACATTGCACCCCAGAATTCTTTGGTAGTCTTCATATTTCATAATGCCAGTCGAGAAATCCAGTGTCTGAAGCTACAAAGCAACCCCAAAGCATCAGTGAGCTTCCACCATGTTTGACTGTAGGGATTGTATTATTTTCTTTAAAAGGTCTCATTTCTTTTTCTGAAAACAGTAGAATGATGGGCTTTACCAAAAAGCTGTAATTTTGTTTCATCTGTTCACAGCACATTCTGCCAAAATTATTTTGGCAAACTCCAATATGGCTTTTTTAGGTTTCTGTGTCAGAAATGGGGTCCTCCTGGGTCTCCTACCATAGAGTCCCTTTTCATTTAGACGTATGACGTATAGTGTGAGCCAACACAGTTAAACCCTTTCTCAAGCCCTGTGATATAAATATATATATATATATATTTATTAGGGATGCACCAAAATTTTTGTCCGAAAATGGGCCTATCCCATTTCCGCCGAAAATGGGTTGAAAATGCCGAAATGAATGGCCGCCGTGAGGAAGGAGGAGGGCGCAGCGCAGGTTTGAAAACTCCCACCTCTGGCCGGCCGCCCGCCTCTCAATGATGTCCCTACTACTACGATGTGTATGAATGAACAGACACACCGGGCGGGAGGGCGGGCGAGCGGCCGCTAATAGCTATAACTATGTGAGCGCTTCACTTCCCTGTCATGCGGGTATCTCCTCTGACAGGGAAGTGAAGCGCTCACACAGTTATAGCTATTAGCGGCTGCTTGCCCGCCCTCCCGCCCAGTGTGTTAGTTAATTCATGCACAGATCGTAGTAGTAGTGACATCACAGGGAGGCGGGCCGCTGGCCAGAGGTGCGTCTTTTGAATGAAGGACACCGGAGGAGCAGAGTGAGAGTAAGGAGATTGCATCCTTGGGGGGGGGGGGGGGGTGTACTGCCGAGGGGGACGCTGAGGCAGTGGGGGGGGGGAGCTGAGGCAGCTTACCAATGGTATTTGTATTATGCAGCATGAGGAGGTTAATATACTGCCACTGCTGGTCACTGATGCATTAGTGACCGACCAGTGGCAGTTAATTAACCCCTTTGTGCTGCATTAGTGCAACCAGTATCAGTGCAACCAGTGTTAATTAACACTGATACTGGTTGCACTAATGCAGCACATAGGGGTTAATTAACTGCCACTGGTCGGTCACTAATCCATCAGTGACCAGCAGTGGCAATACATTAACCCCCTCATGCTGCATAATACAAATACCATTGGTAATTAAATTAACCTCTTGACAACCCATCACAGTACATATACTGTGACAGGGTGGCAGCGACAGGTGTACGTCGCTGCCTGTTTTTGGTGTATGCCCCCCTTCTATCTATTTTAAAATTATTTGGGGGAAAAAGTCATTTTCAGTTTCGGTTTTCGGCCAATGGCATCCTGCATTTTCGGTTTCGGACCAGAATTTTCATTTCGGTGCATCCCTAATATACAGTAAACCCCCCTCCATTGCGGGGGTTACGTTCCGGACCCAACCGCGAAAAGTGAGAATCCGCGAAATAGAAAAACCCTATTAAAATGCATTGTAGGCATGTTTTTTTTACTGTCACTGTACGTGTAAATATATATATATATATATA
Organism: Pelophylax lessonae; assembly: GCF_965119305.1. NCBI lineage: Eukaryota > Metazoa > Chordata > Amphibia > Anura > Ranidae > Pelophylax > Pelophylax lessonae. The sequence continues at coordinate 82,094,800 of NC_138768.1, forward strand.
TATATATATATATATATATATATATACACACAGTAAACCCCCGCACCATCGCGGTTCAGTTTTTGCGGTCCCGGTATATATTGCGTTTTTTTTTGTAATGTTATTTTACTATATAAATCATTAAAAATGAAATATTTTTGTGTTTTCCATAGCTCTTGCTATGTCTCTCAGTATCTTTTATGTGTTTAAATGAGTTTCTATTGTTTTAAAAGTGTGTTTAAAGACCTTAAAATGCTTATATATATATATATATATATACACACACATATACATATATACACACACACAATATAAATAGGAGGAGCATTAGCGGTTTTATGTAAAGTAGAAATTGAGAGTGAAGATCCGCTTTAAAGAGTAAACATATATTTCAAGTAGGTATTTAGCTATTTAAAGGCAAGGTTACTATACACAGAATATGACCTGGCAGAGGTTAACAATGCTGAGCAGGCACTGATAACTCAACCATAACCACCCACATTTCCTAGTAAGCAAAAGCGAAGCCGCATCTTGAAAGCAATTCTCAAGCAGTTCCTGCAAGTTCTGCCTGGGAAATCTTAACGCTCTGCAAATAATTGTTTCTAAGAAAAAAACATAGCTCATCCCACTCCTGGGCTAAGAAAGAATTCTGTTAAAAGTACATATTGACAAAATGGGCTTTTTTTTTTTACATTTGCACAAACTACTTAAGTTATTTTTAAATATTCGATGAGCATGTAATCCTTAGCTAAACTCCCATCGTCCTCTGCGCAGCTGCAGAAATCAGGTTAATGCTGGAAATGTCAGAATTGGTGACTAGTTTGTTTTCAGTGAATTGGTATACAGAAGTATACATTGCAAGAAAACTTTTTTTTCAGTAAAATGGGTAATACTGTAAATACACTTTTAAAATTCTCATTTTAATAATGTTCGTTCGATTTTCTAATCATTCATGGGGTCAAATCTGCATTACTTTTTTTACCAAGGTGATGAGAAAACTCGAAGAAGCAGGGTGGAAATTTTTTCTCAAACAAATGAATTTCTAACAGTGTATGTGGTTTTTGTTCATTCCAAAATCAAAGAAGGTTAAAGCCCTCTGTCAACTGACATTACAGAGCTGGGGCAGGCTCTGCAGGGATCCCAACAATGCCAATATACACCCAGATTCCCAACCAGCAACTGGCTCAGCCTCTCAGCACCCTTCAGAGCCTGAAGGCAGCCACTTCGCCCTCTCCACAGTCCAGCGATCCAGTGATGGCTTTTCATTTTTCATATATAGAGTGGGGAAGATAATTATTTGATCCCCTGCAGATTTTTTTTTGTAAGTTTGCCCATTTGCAAGAAAATGAAGGGTCTAGAATTGTTAACATAGGTGTATTTTAACCACTTTACCACCGGAGGATTTTGCTGTCTTACGTCCAGGCCACTTTTTGCGATTCGGCACTGTGCGAATTTAACTGACAATTGCGCGGCCGTGCGACGCCATACCCAAACGAAATTGACGTCCTTTTTTCCCCCACTTTCTTTTGGTGGTATTTGATCACCTGTGCGATTTTTACTTTTTGCGCTATAAACAAAAAAAGAGCGTAAGTTTTGAAAAAATAACAATATTTTTCACATTTTTTTATATGAAATTCCCCCCTCCAAAAAAATGTAAAAATCAAAATTTTTTAACATTTTTGGACAATTTGTTTTCTGCTACCTATGTTTGGTAAAAAAAAAAAAAAATCACGATAAGCGTATTTTGATTGGTTTGCGCAAGTTATTGCGTTTACTAACTAAGGGAAAGATTTCTGTCATTTTTGGTGTTTTTTTTTTTTTTTAACGAGTAATGGCGGCGATCTGCGATTTTTATTGCGGGACGGCGACATTGCGGCAGACAGATTGGACCCTTAACTGACATTTTTGACACTTTTGGGGGTACCAGTGACATTTCTACAGTAATCAGTGCTATAAATATGCACTGTTACTGTAAAAATGACACTGGCAGGGAAGGGGTTAATGTATGCCTGGTGCTTACTGACGTGTGTGGGGGGGGGAGGTGACTATGTGACACAGGGACAGATCGCATGTTCAGCTATGCTGAACCCTGCAATCTGTCACTGTCTGTCACTTAGGAGATCCGCCCGCTCTGTTTACATAAGCGGGCGGATCTCCAGACTCGATTCCCCGACGATCGGGGAAGAGCGGCGGCGATCGCCGCTGCTTCTTCCCTGGCCCGACTCCCGCTGTGACTGAAAACAGTGGGAGTGAGCCCCCGGCGGCGCGAGCGCCGCCCACAAGGGGAGGAGTCCAGTGACGTGGGTCTACGTCGCTGGACGGAATCAAGCCACTTTGCCGCAGTACAGTCCCAGTGACTGGTCGGCAAGTAGTTAAATGATAGAGACAGAATATCAACCAAAAATCCAGAAAAAACACATGATACAAATGTTATAAATTGAGTTGCAGTTCAGTGAGTAAAAAAATTATTTGATTCCCAAGCAAAACCTGACTTGATATTTGGTGAAGAAACCCTTGTTGGCAAGCACATAGGTAAGACGTTTCTTGTAGTTGGTTACCAGGTTTGCACAAATCTCAGGAGGAATTTTGGTCCACTCTTCTTTACAGATCTTCTCTAAATCACTAAGGTTTCTTGGCTGTCGCTTGGCAACTCGAAGTTTCAGCTCCCTCCATAAATCTTCTACAGGATTAAAGGTCTGAAGCCCGCATGACCTTAGTGTGGTTCTTCTTGAACCACTCCTTTGTTGCCTTGGCAGTATTTTTTGGGTCTCTGTCATGCTGGAAGACCCATTTTCAGTGTTCTGGCTGAGAGAAGAAAATTCTCATACAAGATTTTACAATACATGGCCCAATCTATTGGCTCCTCAATGTGGCAAAGTCAGCCTGTACCCTTAGAAGAGAAACAGCCCCAAAGCATAATATGTTTTCACCTCCATGCTTGATTGTAGGGATGGTGTTAGGGTCATAGTCAGCGATTTTCTTCTTCCAAACAAGGCAAGTCGAGTTAATGCCAAAGAGCTCAATTTTGATCTCATCTGACCACAGAACTTTCTCCCAATCCTTCTATAAACCATTTAGATGTTCATTGGCAAACTCCAGACAGGCCTGTACATGTGCCTTCTTGAGGAGGGGGACCTTGCAGGTGCTGTAGGGTTTCAATCCGTGGTGGAATATTGTGTTACCGATGGTTTGTTTGGTGATTATGGCCCCAACTGCCTTGAGATCATTCACAAGCCCCTCCGTGTAGTTCTGGTCCCTCACTTTTCTCATGATCATCCTTACCCCATGAAGCAAAATCTTGCATGGAGCTCCAGAGCGAGGGAGATTGTTATTTTGTATTTCTTCCATTTGCGAACAATCACCCCAACAGTTGTCTCCTTCTAACCCAGCTTCTTGCTGATGGTCTTGTAACCTATTCCAGCCTTGCACAGGTCTGCAATCTTGCTCCTCACGTCCTTGGACAGCTCTTTGGTCTTGCCCATGATGGGGAGGTTTGAATGGAAGATAGATTCTGTGGACAGTTGTCTTTTCTACACATAACAAGTTGTTGTTAGGAGCAACTTCTTACAATTGACAGGACTAATCTGTGTATCACAATTATTTTCCCCACTGTATATCTCAAAAAAAAGAAAAAAAACAGTGGTATTCAAATACCACCAAAAGAAAGCTCTATTTGCGTGAAACAAAAATCATTTCAAATGTAATTTGGGTATAGCGTTGAATGACCACACAATTACCAGTTAAAATAGCACAGGGGTGTACTCACTTGTGTGGGATACTGTAAATCTGTCATAATGTGCTAATATTCTGTGCATACTCACACATTATGGCTAAAATCTTCATCATCACCATTTTTAAAATGTTTATTTAAAAGGTTTAATTCCATCTTAAATATCAAATAGTGAAGGATGAGTAAGACACAATATCTGTATTCTCAACTAATTCCATCTACAATAGTGTCCCACTGTTGGGTGAAGCTTAAATCGGAGTTTCACCCAAAAGTGGAACTTCTGCTTTAAGTGCCCCTGACATGCCCCGTTTGTCATGTCATTTTTTTTGGGGGGGGGGCACCTAGAATGACAGGTACCCGCTCCCACTTCCACTTGGGCCGCCTAGGTGGCTCGGGTGGAAGTTCTCCTCTCCCCACCCCTCCCCCCAATCTTTGGGAATAGGCGACTTGTCAGAGGTCTCTGTAAGGCTTGTTTAGGTTACAAAGTTGGTTTCACACCGATTGGAGCGGTGCCATTGTTGGAAATAGGCAACTTGTCAGAGGGCTCTGTAAGGTTTGTTGAGGTTTGAATAAGCGCTGACTTTAGCGCAAGACACGTTACCTTTTATAGACCTGTCATACCTGTGATGTGATTTTAATGCTTCAATAAAGTTACCAAGGAGTGCAGCAAAATTCCAGATTTTTGCATGCCTTAGCATGTCAGAGGTCTCTGACCATCTCCTGGTGCATGTCTGCAGTCCCTGACAGGTTAACGTAACATTAGATACACTGAATATCGTGTAGGGCCCTTTGGTTGTTTTTTTTTTTTTTCAATGGCCCCCCAGGCAATATATGCCATACTGTGCTGACATTCACTGCATATTAGCACACTAGGCAGACTTAACTATCAAAACTCTCCAGCACTGTGATGTCAGCGCTCCAGCTGGCCCCAGAACTTCCATCTTTGCCCAGTCTTCCTTCTAGGTTCTCTGTTTGGCTGCTTGAATGGCTGGGGCCGCGATGACATCACTCCTGAACATACGCACAGAGGTCACATCATCACGGCACAGAGCAGTGCCGTCAATGTACTCTTCGCATGCGCGGCTCAGCCAGTGCTGTATCTTGGCCTAGGCCAACAAGGCCCAGGCCTAGGGCAGCACTTTGCAGGGGGGGCAGCAAAAGGCTACATGTTTTGTATAGTGCCAGTCTTATGTGGTGAATTGGGCCTGAGGGCAGGGTCTAGGAGGCAAAACAGTCTGCTTCCCCCATAAAGCGGTCACACTGCTACCTACCAGTATGATAATACTGGCTGGTCAGGACACTCGGACAGACCGCAGGCCTCCGACAACACTTAATACAACTGGCCCGACGGCCGCCAATGCTAATAAGTGTGGCACTGCAGCCAAATGCGCCGCCTACTCTCCTCTACCCCAGGCACTGATGGGCAATCATATGCTGCACTGATGGGCACTTATAAGCTGCTCTGATGGCCACTGATCAGGCGGCAATGGTGAGTACTGATAAACTGCACTGATGGGCACTAATGAGGCAGCACTGATATGCTGCACTGATGAGGCTGCACTGATGGGCACTGATGAGGCTGCACTGATAAGACCGTGGTTGTGGTCTGTGGTTTACAGATGACAGGGCGGGTCATAAACAGGAAGGGGTGTGGCCTTTACAGGAGGGGGTGGGTAATATTTAAATTAGGTGGTGCACAAGTTTAGTCAGGCCTAGGGCAGCACAAAACCTAAATACACCACTGGGCTCAGCATACATTACCACTGACCGACAGGGAGAACCATTTATGACAGAATTGACAACTAGGGTCTCTTCTGTTATTTCAGTTCAAAATTGTGAGTTTAAATCCACTTTAAGATACCAAGAGTAGTGACCACCACTGATCCAGGGCAATGCAAAGATAATTTTTCGCATTGCTGATCCTTCGACAAGAACAACAAAGCTCCTTATGGTGCCTCCTACTCAAAACTTTTCTTTAACAAAATTACAAGCAAAATACATATTGAGATGAAGGGTTAGATCTTACTGACTTGTGAACCAATGGGGGAGATTTATGCTCAATTTCTATAACAAGCTAAAGAGATGTGCACTGAAAAACAAAGGGGTCTATATAGAAAAAAGAAATAAATTACAGTGTAAATGCCTTAGCATCCACACAGCTGTCAAGAATAATTCCTGTAATGTGTCTAATAGGTGTATTTCCTAGGATTGCCGTCTCCATCTAATAGGCATTGTACAGTATTTTCCTAAAAAGAACTCAACCAGGAAGATGCAGATTTATGAGCACTAGATGGAGCTGGCAATCATAGGATGCACAAATTAGGCACATTATAGGGATTATTTGCCACTGCTGTATGAACGCTCAGGCATTTGCAGAGATTTTTTCTTTAAATAGACCCAATAGAGTGTATATACACCCTTGTACTTTATTACCTTAAAAAAATAAAAATAAGGGGGGGAGGGGGGGGGTCAAGGGCAGATATGTTCCCTGTAGGCACTACCATTTTTTGGTTTGGCTGAAATCCAACCACTTCCCTATTCAATGAGTGCAAGAAGAACTCAAATTTGTAATGTTAAGACCCCATTCACACTAGCGTGACTTTTCAGGCCACTTGGTCGCCTGACAAGTCGCGGTAGGTCGCCTGCCATTGATTAGCACAGGACCCGTTCAAATAGGAGCGACACAAGTCGCTCCGACTTAGAAAAAGGGTCCTGTACTACTTTGGGGCGACCTGGAGGCGACTTGCATTGACTTCAATGATATGAAGTCCGTGCATGTCGCGCCGAGGTCACGGTGCACAGTGTGCACCGCGACTTCACAGGTCGCCCCGGCAAGTCGTGTCGCCCCTGTGTGAATGGGCTATAAAAATCAAGGTAGCAGTGGATCTGTGTGCTGCAGGTTTTAATTTGAATCATAGCCATGTGGCCATTTGATACATTAGAAGGAGAATGCAATATTGCTTTGGAACAGCTTTGGTTGCAAATTGAGGACAATTGTTTATTAGATACAAACAGCACTGTATATCCGTGCCTTAGTGATACAAAATACTCAACCTTCAACATTTTCCGTCGCTCCAAAGCCGTGCACCTCAAAGCTACAAGGGAAAAAAAAAAATGCGTAGCACCAATCAGCCCTGATGTGAAGTTACCATTGTTCTACCAAGCTCAGAGAACAGCTTGCATTAGAGACCCTGTCAGTTATTCAGCAGCTTCATTTGAATTGCTAAAGCATTGTAGGAAGCGAGCAGTACCTGCAGTGCAGCAAAAATTCCCTTCCAGAAAATGTAAACAACTTCCCAGCCTAATGAATGTCAGTAAATAATTACAGACAATGGCCTATGAATAAACCAAATACACATCCAACAACCTCACTCAGACTAGAGAGCACTCCATAGAAACGCATTACTACTCCTCCAGCAGCAATACGCTGTGCAAGCCATAAACTGCAATCAGACTCATCAAATTCAGCCTCTTGGGTTTGGTTTATTCACATTCAAAGTAATCGGCCTATTTTTTAATCACTTCAATACTGGGCACTTTCACCCCCGCTGTCACACTTTAAATGACAATTGCGTGGCCATGCAACACTGTACCCATTTAATCACCACTGGCATTTTTTTATTTTTTGCTTAACAAACGGAAAAAAGACTAAAAATGTTGAAAACAAAAAAAAAAATTCTCTTCGATTTGGTTATAAAATTTAGCAAATAAGCATTTTTCTTCTTCACTGACGAGGCTGCACTGATGGACACTGATATGTTGCACTGATGGGGCTGCACTGATTATCAGTGTAAATGTTCCCTGTAACTGGAAAGCCGGAAATCAGCTTTCCTTTCCTCAGACACTGACAGCGCCGAGGAAAGGAAATGCCGATAACCAGCATTTATTTACATGAGATCAGCTGGGATTGGACACAGCTGATCACATGGTAAAGAGCCTACATAATTGGCTCTTTAACTTGATTGGTGTTGCGCAGTGCCCAAAGAACACAGCTCACCACCAATGGGGGCATGCAATGCAATGTGAAGGATGCCATATGACGTCTAGTCAGAACAGTAAAGCCCCCCGCCTGGCCGTCAATCTGCTATAGACCAGGCGGGAAGTGTTAAAGGGTTTATTACACCAACATTTCATATTCTTAATTTGTGTCTAATGTACCAAATACTGGTCTTAAAATTATCCTGTTCTCTTTGTTTTGCTTCCTTTGTGTGGAATTCCTGGTGATCCTGCCTTCCTATTTCTTGCTGACAATAGGCATAAAAGCACATCTAATGCAGAGTGGTCAGGTTTCTAGCTGTGCTGGGAGATCAGCCTGCCTGTGTAATGTTGTTTCTCCACCCCTAGCTTACTAAACTCCTGGTGCAGCTGAGAACAGAGATTATGTAATCCCAAAAAAGAATAAAAAAAAAAAAAAAAAAAAAAAAGGTATTTTATTTATTTATTGAGATATATATATATATATATATATATATATATATATATATATATATATATATATATATATATATATATATATAATTTTTTTTTGTATACATATACACACACAAATGTTTTGCCTTTCATTTCCATTTTAAACTAAATGGGTTGCTTTACAAGGTGAGGGTTCACATATACTTTAAAGTGGAGTTCCACCCTATTTTTATACTTACCTCCATCTTCTCGCTCCGGGTCACCTGAAAAAGAAATGGATAATCGCATATTTTTTTTTTTTTTACTTACCTCATAGCGAAGAAAAAATACTTACCTTACTTCCTTCTTCCTCCTTCCTCGGCCGTGGCCCGTCGTCACTTCCTGGCTCTGCAATGATTCCTGGGAGCTGAACGTCATAGCTCCCAGGAATCATTGCGCCTGCACCGGCCCCGACGTCACTTCCGGGTCGCGCGCGTCATCCCCTTCTAAACAGCTTCTGGGCATGCCCAGAAGCTGTAGAGGGATGACGCGCGCGACCCGGAAGTGACGTCGGGGCTGGCGCAGAGCATCGTGGGACCAAAGAAGGCGGAAGAAGACGCCGAAGAGGATCTCGCTGGCTTCAAGCTGCCCACATCTGAGATGGCAGCGCTGGACAAGATGTTTGCAAGGTAAGTATTTGTCCTAACAGGTAAGTGCAACCCGGGACAGATCAGAGGCTAGCCATTGTGGAATGCACTAGCCCTGACTGTCCCGGGGGTATTAAAAAAAAAAAAAAAAAATCCAGGGTGGAACTCCGCTTTAAGTAATCAAATCATGACGTTACCAGCACTCTTGAATGTTAGATAATTTATTATAGACACATGAGTAACAAAAGTCGTATCGCCAACGTTTTAAGGGCCACACAATGTCGCTGAGGAAGGGGATCCTGCATGGCCCTGAAATATTGACCATATGACCTACTGTACATGCACTCCAGCAATGACTTGCATGCCATTTTTCAGGGTGTTTCCCAACGGTGATAAAGCAGACGCATAATATGCGTTCAAAGGACTACTGATGTCTCCTTTGGAAACCCATGTCCTGGGTGTCAAAGCAGAAACACAATTATTTTATAAGTTAATATGTAAGTAGCTGCCAGCATTGATGTGTGTCCTTGCGCCTATTCAAATGTAACAGAAGACATGCAGCATGTAATAATACAATATTATATATATATATATGCATTTGCACATCCTTCCCAGCAAGGAGTATTATCTCCAAGGGTTAGGCTGGATTCATCTCTTTTTCATGGATAGTGTAGGACCCACTGATAATGGGGTACTTTGACGCAGTAGTGGGCTTGAGCACGATATGGCCATATGGTGGGACCAAACCCCCATTTTTATTTATGGACTCTCTTCAGATTTGGTAGTAATTTCCTTTGCATTTGCGCGCTATTCTTTTTTAATATATATATATATATATATATATATATATATATATATATATATATATATATATATATATACATATACATATATACACACACACACACACTGCAAGAGTGAAAAAAAAATATGTAAATGGTGACCAATAATGGTGACACTCTCTCCATAGGGGTGTATGTTTTTACTCTTTCCAAATAACCAACGCGTTATGTCCGCCCGGCAGACTACGCTTTGCTCAGTGGGGGGATCGATCCGCTGATCCTCACTGAGCAGGCAGGTGACAGCTCCGTCTCCGCTCACTGTGCTGGGATGGACCTGTCAGATCCCCGCTCTCCTCCATGGGAGATCGAATGAAAACAAACCACCTGTCCATTTTCATCAGAGAGCAGCGGGTGTCAGCGGAGATGTCACCTCTGATATCTGCTGCTCCATAGGGGTGCATGGAGCATCCGATCAGGTCTGCCTGAAAAACTGACTGGCAGACCTGATCAGAAAGCCCGTGTGGAAGGAGCCGAACAATGAGGCAATTGTGGTGTGACCTCCCTTACATAAAATACATAACGTGTGATATACAACAATCAGAATAAAGTACAGAAATTAACTCCACTGTCCCATCCCTGTGCTACTAAAAATTCTAAGAAAAATGATCTGTTTTTTCTGGTTCTGGAGTCCTGAACCGGAAAAAAAAGATAATTTTTCTTAGAATTTTTAGTAGCACAGGGATGGGGCTCCGCTTCTTTCACACCTGGGCATTTTTGTTGCAGGCATTTATTGGGCGTCTTTGGAGGCAGACATGACATCTGAACTTCTGTGTAGGGGTATATATACACACACACATATATGTATATATACACATACACACATATAGGTGTAATAGGAGCGGAGCCACATCCCTGCAAATAATTTCATTAGCGCATGGATGTGGCTCCGCTCCTATTACACCTATATGTGTGTATATGTATATATACATATATATGTGTGTATATATACCCCTATACAGAAGTTCAGATGTCATGCCTGCCTCCAAAGACACCCAAAAAATGCCCGATAAACGCCTGCAACAAAAACGCCCAGGTGGAGCGGAGCCCCATCCCTGCGCTACAAAAAATTCTAAGAAAAATTATCTTTTTTTCTGGTTCAGGACCATTTTAATGGAAAGTCGGATCACAAGTCGCTTCAAATAAGATAAGGAGGCGACTCCCATTGAAGTCTATGGGACAAGTCGGATACAAGTCCCCTGAAAGTAGTACAGGACCCTTTTCTGAAGTCGGAGCGACTTCAGTAGTGCCAATTAAGACGGCACTCATTGATTAACATTGCTTTTGTTATGTCAAGCGACTTGGGGCGACTTGAGGGCACACAAGTCGGCTCACGAGTCGCGGCAGTGTGAATGGATTCTTAAACTGAATGTGTTGTTTTACAAGGTGATCGTTTACAATCACTTTATTAAAACAGCATGCGACTCCTCCACCCGTAATGCTAACAGCTCACCTCCATATGTGGACCTATGTAATATTAGCTGCCAACAGTTTGTTTAGCAATTATTTTTTGTGATAAATCTCACTGATGTAACTGCAGCTTATGCACGGTATTATAAAACGGACACAAGCAAAATATTTCTTTACCTTATTCACTTATATATAATATTCGATCAAAAGCGTTTATGCTAGAGATGCACCAAAATTTCAGCGGCGGAAAATTGTGTTATTGGCATTTTGCTGAGAGAAAAAGATGCCAATAATAGCGCTGAAAACGCATGCACCTTTGACACGCAATTTCATTACGATTTTACTGTGCTTAGATTGTGTTCTTTAGAGGTCATGTGACTCAAAAACTGCAAAAACCGCTTCCAAATTGTGGCATAACACGGGACACGTTTGCAATGTTACTACTTTTTAATGGCGGCCCAATTGCAGTGCAATTTTTCCGCGATTGTCATGGAAAAATTGTGCTGCAATTGCAACGCGTGAAGTTTGTCGCTCAAAAAGGAGCAGGAGTTTCTTTTGGGAGACAGCGCTGCACATTGCGATTTGCCGAGGTTATGGACCAGGCAAGCAGTGTGCCCCCAAAATCGGGGGCTTTTCAAAACTCCAAAAAAGAAAAAGGAAACTTGGACAGAGAACTCAGGGAGCACAGTGCTTGCCCTGCCATGTTTGTATTAGGAGGTTGGATATAGTCTGAAGGTGTAACAGTCCTTTAACCGCTTGCCGACTGCTCACAGTATATTTACTGCGGCAGTCAGCCCCTCACAGGCAGAGCGACGTAGGTCTACGTCGCTAGCCTGTGAGGCTCTGGGGAGCGAGCGCGTGCCGCCGGAGGCGCGCTCCCGCGCGGTCACGGACCCCCCCGCGCGTGTGGCCGGTGAAACCGATGTCCGCCGGTCACTCGTCGATCGAGAGGGAGAAAGGCAGGCGGCTAGTGTAAACAAGCCGCCTGTCATTCTCCCCTGTGTAGAAACAGTGATCACACGGTTCTACTATGTAGGACCGTTGATCATTGTTCCTACACCTCAAGCCACAGCCAATCACAGTTAGAATCACGCCCCTAGGGACACACACAGCCCCTCCCTCTCAAATAAAGTTAACCCCTTCACTGCCAGTGTAATTTTACAGTAACAGTGCATATTTATAGCACTGATTGCTGTAGTAATGTCACTGGTACCCCCAAAAGTGTCAAAAATGTCAGTCAAGGGTCCGATCTGTCCGCCGCAATGTCGCAGTACCGCAAAGAAAAAAAAACGCAGATCGCCACCATTATGCGTTAAAAAAAAAACAACAAAAATGACAAAAATCTTTCCCTTTGTTAGTAAACGCAATAACTTTTGCGCAAACCAATCAAAATACGCTTTTTGCGATTTTTTTTACCAAACATATGTAGCATAAAACAAATTGGCCGAGAATGTTAAAAAATTTTGATTTTTACATTTTTTTGGGGGGGAATTTCATAAAAAAAAATGTGAAAAATATTGTTATTTTTGCAAAATTGACGCTCTTTTTTTGTTTATAGCGCATGATCAAAAAATCGCACAGGTGATCAAATACCACCAAAAGAAAGCTCTGTTTGTGGGAAAAAAAGGACGTCAAATTCGTTTAGGTACAGCGTCGCACGACCGCGCAATTGTCCGTTAAAGACATGCAGTGCAGAATTCGCAAACTACCCCCTGGTCAGGAAGGAGGTAAAATCTTCCCGGGGCTTAAGTGGTTAAAAGAAGCCATTTATTACAATGCAAGACCATACACCACTGAAGGATTACGACACAGGACTTTGTTTATCCCTGAAGTCATACAGTGGTTGGAATAGCTATAAAACCCCATGTCATAAATATCACAAGAAAAAAACCCTCATTCCTGCACAGCACAAGCTGTGCTGTGGACAGGACAGGAAGCATAGTCAGGGCATTGAAAAAGAATTACCCCCCCCCCCCCCCCTCCCAAACCTCGACTGATGAAGAATGACTGCAGCTGACGTAACCCCACCATGGACTGACGTGTGGACAAGAAGTGCCAACTGTAACCTATATAGGCTCTGCAGGACTTCACTGACAGACAGAGAAAATCCACATCTCACTTTTATACCTCCAGCAAAATAATACGCCGCATTCCTAGGCAAGAAAACTCTTCTTTTGTATTTAAATCACAATCCGTTGCAAACATTGTCACCATGACAACCTCCAATACCGGAACTAAGATTACATCTTCAATGGTGTTTTCACCCATACAGAACTTTACAATAAACCTCTCGCTTTGTTAGGAAAAAGACTTTCAGGTCAATAATAGAAAATTATACAGCAAATCCTCGCCTGCTTTTGCTCAGTAGATATTAAAGTGTTACTAAACCCAGGACTCTGCAGTCACTATATCTGTGGTCTCCTGAGGTACACAGACCATGGAAATGCAATTATTTTAATAAATATAAACTGATACCTTTTCTCATCAACCATATAAAGCAGTCTTGTGACTTCTATCAGTGTCTGGTTAAAGCTTGTAGGAGGATTTTCCATTCTCCTCTGACTGTGCTATGAGTCTGCAGGACCCCTGACCCTCTGTCTGGACAGTGCTGATTGGCTCTGTGCTGATCACATGCACCCTCCCAAAAAAAAAACCTCTCTAGCAATACACACCAAACTGAGCATGTGCAGAGTGCCCCCCAAGGCTATGTACTATCAGGAGATGGATTGGGGACTGGGGAAGAAGGGGAGGATCAGAGACGACAGAATCAAACAGCTTTTTTTACACAATGCACAGGGTTACACTTTAGGTTCCAGTGAGTATAACAAGCATGCTTTACTGGATATACAGACTGATTTTACGGTTGTGGGTTAGGGAACACTTTAAAAGCGGAACTTCACTCTCTCAGTCAACACTATTTGTAATCCCGATGCTGCTAGCATTAGTAAATATATAGAAAGGTAGATTATATTTACTTGTTTTAAACTTTTTTTTACATTTCTTCAGTTACTTCCTGGTTTCCATGCCTGGGCAAATGATGTCATGCATCCCAGGAGTTTCAGGAGGGGAGGAGGGGTTTTCTCAGCTAAGCACACCCTCTCCTGCCTGCATGCATGAGCTAAGGGTAGATGGATTCCAGGATGTAAATGCTACATGATTCATATGCTCTTACTTAAAATGAGGGTGGATTTGCTTTAAGTATTAAAAATACATAGTGTTTTTGATTTGTGGTGCTCAGATGTAGTGTCGTTCCACTTTAACTTCAAGTGCATTTGCAGAAATCTTCCAAAATGAGCGCCAAACAGGAACCTTTAATCACCTAACACACTATGGGCTTGTTCACACTGATGTTGGTTTTTGAAGAGCGATCAGCATTTGGATTGCTCTTCAGAGAGCATTTGACAGGCAGCTAAGAGGCGTAGTATGGCCTCCTCACTGCCTGCTTTAACCCTGCACCAACACCCCACAAATGCATGCATCCTATACAGGTGCGGGGGTGGTTGAAGAACGGCTCCATTCACTTGACAGGGAGTTTATTACCGGACATGGCATGTGTACACCTTGGCCGCTGCCTCTACAGCTAAAAGGCTTAGCGGTTCGGGGGGGCAATTAAAACATGACTCAACCGTGGGGTTTTACCGCATGCACAAACAAGCCTTTAGACTAAGTTTACACTAGCGTCAAAAGCAGGCGTTTTTCATTTGGGTTTTTGAAGCCTCACGAAGGCCTGACAACACTCTGTGTCTATTCTATCATTGCAGTGGATAGCATTGTTCAAGGTTGTGTTTGTGTCACTTTATGACAAAGTTTGACGTTTACCGCACGGGTGAGATCCATTTTGAAAGTTTATTAGCCAAGATGATACTAAAAGAAACTATAGAATGGAAAATCGTTATCTAATGAAATTCAAATGCTTCAAAAATGTAGTTTCATGGTGTAATTTATTGTCCTATACCAGTGATGGCGAACCTTGGCACCCCAGATGTTTTGGAACTACATTTCCCATGATGCTCAGCTACCATGCAGAATGCATTATCATCATGGGAAATGTAGTTCTAAAACATCTGGGGTGCCAAGGTTCGCCATTCGATACTCATAGACTATAATAGAGTTAATCTTCACATTGCTGTATCAGAAGTTTCTATTTATCTTTAAACATGAGGCATGCGGCATGGCACTGCACAAGGTAATGCATGACCTCTGTCTGTAGTCTAAAAACTAACACTTCCACCAAAGAAACTACATATTCACAATCCCTGGGTCTCTTGGTCTAGGGCTCTTCAGATGAGAGCCTAATAGTTAAAAGATCTGACACAGACCAAAGCAGGCGGAGCAATTCACTGTGCAGTCTTTCATTCCCATTACCACTAATACATTTGTCAGGCAACACAACCGGTGAGGCTTGAGTTGTGACCAGGAATAGGAAATTGCAGTCCCTTTAGCCAATAGAGACAAGCTAGGTGAATGCATACAGACACAGAGGAATCGATCCGCCATGACACTGCAAGCCGTGTGAGCCCATCATTACAAGATAAGGCAAACAAACAATAAAGGGAGATACAATATGAATACCAAGGTAAAACTACTAAAACATTTAAAAGATTACAATTGCTTTGAGTTTCCAATAACATGGCAAAGTCTTTCCAAAGAAGGTTTAAAAAATTTTAATTCTGCAGTTTACATTAAAAAAGGGTGACAACACTCTGTCCCCGCCTCACAATTGTGCTTCTGTGTTGTAACAATGGCTTCCAATGGAGAATACAAGGGGCCATTTCAACACGCATTAAGCAGGCATGATCTGCTGTTGTCACCCTCAGGAAACATGCCATGAGAAATGCCATGCAGCAATTGTTGGAATGCATGTAGGCAGAAAGTGGCTGCAGGAAATCAGCGGCACTGAGAAACATCATTGGATGAATAAAAAGGTGAAAAAAGGCTCAAGGTTTATCTCTATGAATGAAGGTAAAAAACTTTCTCTGTGCAGCATTTACCTGAGCCCCATCACTAACCAGCAATAAACTCTCATTAAAGAAAAAGAAGGAATAACCACGCTAAGTAAAAAGAAAAAATAAACTCTCATTGGCCAGTGAGCCAATGAGGAGAGAGGAGGGACGGGGTTGAGCCACGGCTGTGTGTGTGAACGTAAACACAGAGCAGCGGCTTGAGAGCGAGCCTGTTCTGGCTGTGGACACGGGTCAACATGGGTACCCTGACCGATATACGGCTACACAACAATCTGCAATGCCCATTACTTCGGTTTTCAACACATCAACTTCAGGCAAAACATGTTTACTTGCTGCCTAATATATCCCACCCACTATGCTATTGTAACAAAATAATCAATGTTAATCTATGTAACCTGCCAATGGTCATAAAGTTATGGCTGACCGGTGTAGACTGAGGCTTCACATGGATACATATAGCACTTGTAGTCCCATCTTGGTTACTATTTGCCATTTACATTGCAGAAGCTGATTACAGCATGGGAAGATTCAGTGACAGATTGGACGCACCCAGTTGCTTAGCTGCAGACTGACACCGCCATATGCAGCAATTCACCGCAGCTAAGGCACCATATTTCATTCATTTTCTCACTTTCATTTTCATTCGAGGCATGCTGTCCATCGACACGTGAGAACATACTAGAAAGACACAGAGCGCTGACATTTTCACATTCCTATTTGTGTTATTCTTTGATTCATTTTCCACAGTCCTACAATGAAGATATCATACATGAATTGTGTTAAAGAGAGACGAACACGTAACTAAGTTAGGGATAATTTAGACTAACTTGCAGCTGGGAGACCTTAAAAACGCGTTGTTCAGCCGCAATTGTTGCGGAAGGAGGGGGGCTTCAAATAGCGTGCTTGTGATGCTTTGTGCCCGCAGCAAAAAATGATTGCTCTTGACACATTGGACAGGCAGTACTGCCGCTGAATGTGACCCATTCAAGTGAATGGGACTGCGTCACAAACGCCCTGCAGCTGTGAGCAATGAACACACTGGCGGAACGTTAGTAAGGCATTTACCATTTTAAAACAGGCGGTGTCATATAGCCAACCACAAAGGCTGTGGGAAATTGTAGTTTTCCCATTCACAGAACACGGTGAATGAATGAATGATGTGGCAGGGCAGAAAAGATCCCCCTGCTCGCTGTCAAAATGGGGACTCAGGAGGGTGTGGGGGCCGGTGAATTTGTAACATGTTACACCCTGGATATGGGTTTAATATGTTACATAATGCAGAGGACCACTTATCCAAGCAGTTACCTGTGGATAGAGCCTCAAACCCACCCTGGATGCAGGCAGTTTGCACCCAGGGACACAGCTTGGCAGCAGTTTGTATGAGGCCAAAGCACAGAACAAAGCTGTGTCCACTCATTCCTGAAAGCAGCAAACTATGTGCTACTGGGCAGCCCACATAATTATAGTCCAAGCCATGGATTTCCAAACGTTTTAATAGAGATGAGCTCAGGCGTGTTTGAGTTGCTACGTGCCCAATCCCGCCAGGAAGTCGACACTGCACCCCACTAATCACAGGCAATGAGACATTTCCCAGTCTGTGCAGCTGCGGATCAGGAAATGTCTCACTGCCTGTGATGTCGGCTTCCAGGCGGGATCGGGCATGCTCGAGCTCATCCCTACTTTTTAATATGAGGGCCACATGGTCAATTTGCTAAATTTATGCAGGCCAAATAAAAATACCCATCAGAGCCCCCACTTATATTGGGTACTTTCCAAAGGTCCCCATCAGAGCCCCCCACCCCCCCATCAGTTTTCACATTGGGGTCCTCCTTTACAACAAGGTCTCCGTCTGACTCCCCCCTTACATCAGGTTTCCCATCAGAGTCCCTCCTTACATCAAGTTCCCCATCAGGGTCCCTCCTTACATCAAGTTCCCCATCAGGGTCCCTTATTACATCAGGGTGCCCCAGTACATCAAGGTCCCCATTAGAGTCTCCCCCCTTACATCAGGGTCCCCATCAGTGTCCCCCCCTTACATCAGGGTCCCCATCAGCGTCCCCCCCTACATAAGAAGCAAAGTCATACACTGAACAAAATTATAAACTGTTTTTGCCCCCATTTTTCATGAGCTGAATTCAAAGATATAAGACTTTTGCTATGTACACAGAAGGCCTATTTCTCTCAAATATTGTTCACAAATCTGTCTAAATCTGTGTTAGTGAACGCTTCTCCTTTGCCGAGATAATCCATCCACCTCACAGGTGTGGCATATCAAGATGCTGATTAGACAGCATAATTATTGCACAGGTGTGCCAAAGGCTGGCCACAATAAAAGGCCACTCTAAAATGTGCAGTTTTATCTATTACACAGCACAATGCCACAGATGTCGCCAGTTTCCTCATCGGGGGTCTCGACCTGACTGCAGTTCATCATCGAAACCCACTTAAGTGGGCAAATGCTCACATTCTATGGCGTCTGGCACTTTGGAGAGGTGTTCTCTTCAGGCATGAATCCCGGCTTTCTTAAAATGAGTACAGCTCATAAAAAATGGGTGCAAAAAACGGAATTTTTGTAAAATCTTACCTGTAAAATTCCTTTCTCTGAGTCCTCCGACAGTCGCCGCCTCTTCATATTCGTCACATATGGGGTATTAGACTTTGCTCCGAAGGAGTAGCTAGGCAACAGAATATGTTAACAATAAAGCTTTTAACATATCCCACCCTCAAGGGGTGGTCCCCTCAGTCAATACCCTCCTACTTCCTGCAACCATATCTCAGTTTTAGTGGAATAGCAGTAGAGTATACAATCAAACCCCAAAAGAGGGGCGGGGGCGGCGACTGTCGGAGGACTCAGAGAAAGGAATTTTACAGGTAAGATTTTACAAAAATTCCGTTTTCTCTTACGTCCTCCGACAGTCGCCGCCTCTTCATATTCGTCACATATGGGGACGTCCCAAAGCAGTGCAAACATGAGGGGTGGGAAACGCATCCGCGCCGAAAGGCAACGCAGTCTCCGCATCAAAGAATGGAACCTTACCAAAGGAAGGAAACCAGCTGGGCAACAGCAAAAAAACAAGTGCTCAACAGGAGCAACAACCCAGGAAAAGACAAAAAAACCAGGGCATACAAAACTTATCCCAACAGCCAGGAGTCCCCAACAAGGGACCCTAGGGAACAGCCGCACTAAGAACCTTGCGGCCAAAGGAAGCATCCGCCGATGCCTGAACATCTACTTTGTAGAATTTTGTGAAAGTGTGCACGGTCGACCAAGTCGCCGCCTTACACACCTGGGCTACAGAAGCCCCATGACGACAGGCCCAAGACGTACTCAGAGATCTAGTAGAGTGCGCCTTCACAGGCACAGGGGGAACCTTCCCCTGCAAGGCATAGGCCTGTTCAATGGTCTGCCTGATCCATTTGGCGATGGTAGAGGCCGAAGCCGCCATGCCCTTCCGAGGACCCTCTGGAAGAACAAACAAGGAGTCCGTCTTTCGAAAAGACTCAGTCGATTTAAGGTAAACCCTTATCGCCCGAACAACATCCAGAGAGTGCAATCTCACCTCCTTTGGATGTTTAGGCTTCGCGCACAGCGAAGGCAAGACAATATCCTCATTAAGATGGAATTCCGAAACTCGTTTCGGAAGAAAAGAAGGATTAGGTCGCAAGACCACCTTATCCAAATGAATAACCAGGTACGGAGACTTGCAGGACAAAGCCGCCAGCTCCGACACTCTGCGAGCCGAAGTGATCGCCACCAAAAAGGCGACCTTTTTGGACAACATAGACAACGAGATCTCCCTGATCTGTTCAAAAGGAGCACGTTGTAACACAGATAGAACGAGATTCAAGTCCCAAGGGGGCAGAGGATCCCGCCTAGGGGGAACCAGATGCCGCACACCCTGAACAAAGGTGCCAACCAATGGGTTGGAAGCCGCGGGACGTTGAAACAGAACGGCCAGAGCAGACACCTGACCCTTTATCGTAGCCAGCGCCAAACGCTGATCCACATCCGTTTGAAGGAAAGACAGCACACGGGACACCGAGTACGTGCGGGGTGAAAACCCCCGGGACTCACACCAGGCAAAATAGGCCTTCCAAGTACGGCAATAAACCTTCCCCGAGGAAGACTTCCTCGCGTTGATTAAAGTATGAACGACCTCCGGAGAGAGACCCCTCTCCTTCAGGACCTCGGTCTCAACAGCCAGGCCGTCAAAGCCAGCGACTGTAAAGCAGGATGGTATATCGGTCCTTGAGACAGTAGATCGTCTCGAAGAGGCAGACGCCACGGGGCGTCGACCGCCAGATTCACGAGGTCTGCGTACCAGGACCGGCGAGGCCAGTCCGGTGCCACAAGAATCACCGTGTTGCGTTCCGAGTGTAACCTGCGAAGGAACCTGGACAGCAACTGAATCGGTGGAAACGCGTACATCAGCCTGTACTGATGCCACGGGGCCACTAACGCGTCCGACGCGTCTGCCCGAGGGTCGCGCGTCCTTGCCACGAACCTCTTCACCTTGTTGTTGAGACGAGACGCGAACAGGTCCACATCTGGAAGACCCCACTTCGCGCACAACATCTGGAAGACAGCCGGGTGGAGAGACCATCCCCCCTGATCCAGGGTCTGGCGACTCAGATAGTCCGCCTGCCAGTTCTCCACTCCCGGAATGTGAACCGCCGTTATCGCCGGGACATGAGTCTCGGCCCAAGACAGAATGTCGGCCACTTCTCGAGCCGCTCGGGCACTCCTGGTGCCCCCTTGGTGGTTGATGTAGGCCACCGCCGTGGCATTGTCCGTCTGCACCCGAACCGGGCAACCCTGCAGCCGGGTCCGTCCAGCGATGAAGACAGAGACTTATCGCACGCAATTCCAGAATGTTGATCGGAAGGGAAGACTCCCCCTCCGACCAAGTCCCCTGAGCGGACAGAACGCCCAGAACTCCACCCCAGCCCGACAGGCTGGCATCCGTGGTGATTACCGTCCACGAGATCGGACGAAACGACTTGCCCCCGGACACCAACGGGGACTGGAGCCACCACAGAAGGTTTTCCCTGGTGCGAAGACTCAACGAGATTTGAAGATCCAGAGATTGAGGCCGCCCGTCCCACCTGGACAGGATCTCCGCTTGGGAGACCCCGCGTGTGAAACTGGACGAAAGGAATCGCCTCGAAGGCCGAGACCATCAATCCCAGACATCTCATACACGTCCGCAGAGACGAGTTCGGAACGTCCCTGAGGGACCTGACTTCCTCCCGGAGAGTCCTGAGTGTGTCTTCCGGCAGGAAGACCTTCGCCTGCACCGAGTCCAGTATCATTCCCAGATAGGGGAGACGAACCGACGGACTCAGTGTCGACTTTGGAAAATTTATCGTCCAACCAAACTCCTGCAGAGTTTGCATCGTGACAGACAGGTCCTCCTCCAGACCCTGGCTGGTCGCAGACCGAACCAGAATGTCGTCCAGATACCCCAGGACAGAAACGCCCTGGGCCCTCAATAACGCCAGAACCGGTGCAAGCACCTTGGTGAAGACCCGCGGAGCCGAGGCGAGACCAAAGGGCAACGCCACGAACTGGTAGTGATCCTCCGCAATGGCAAATCGAAGGTACCTCTGATGACCCTCGAATATGGGGATGTGAAGGTACGCATCCTTCAAATCGATGGAGGCCATGAATTCCCCCGGAACCAGGGCAGCCACCACCGACCGCAGGGATTCCATGCGGAACTTGCGAACCCGCACAGAGCGGTTCAGATCCTTCAAGTCCAGAATCGGACGAACCTTGCCCTCCTTTCTGGGCACGGTGAACAGATTGGAATAAAACCCCCGAAACCTGTTCCGATGAGGCACCGGAACCACCACTCCCTGAGCCCTCAGGTCCCGCACCGCCAGGTGAAGGTCCCGCAAGCGCTCTGGAGACAGTTGAAGATTTGAGGGAAAAAAATCTGCTCCCCGGCCGAGAGAGAAACTCGATCTTGTAACCAGATCGAACGATTTCCAGAACCCATCTGTCCCGCACACGGGCCAACCAGGGCTGAAGAAAACCGAGCAAGCGTCCCCCCACCCCAAAACTGGGTGAGGGCGCCCCTTCAGGCCGAACTGTTATGGGCTGTAGGTCCGGATTGGCCGGACTTCTGCTTACCAGACCAGGGCTTCTTCTGAGAGCCTTGACCTTTGAACGGTTTGCCCTTGTAGTGCGGCCGAAAGGCACGAAAGGACCCCTGAGGGGGCCGAAAATTAGCATGCTTCTTCCCAGAAGCCCCCTTAGCCTTGGGGAAATGGGGCAAGAGAGTGCTCTTACCCCCGGTGATCCCCTTAATCAACACATCCAGGGACTCCCCAAAAAGGCGAGACCCATCATAAGGCAGATTGGCTAAGGTCTTACGTGAAGATTGGTCCACCGACCAACATTTTAACCAAACCAGGCGGCGAGACAACACCGCCACGCTGTGCACACGTGCAGCCAACGGAATCAGGTCCAGGTCCGCATCACACAGATACATGACACCCTGGTGGATCTGATCCACCATATCCAGGGTCGCCGGCAAGGCCGAGTCGGCCACTAGGACGCGCCTAAGCATCTGCGTCCAGCTTGCGATCGCCTGGGCCGCCATGAGAGAAGCAAACAGAGCCTTAAGCATAGAACCCGTAACAGAATAAGTATGACGGGCAAGAGACTCCAGTCTCCTATCCGTGGCATCACGGAAAACAGGGGAACCCTCTGCAGGAATCGCAGTGGCTTTGTTCAAAACCGCAATTGCATGATCCACTGGTGGAGGCACACACCACCTTTCATCAGTGGCAGGCGAAAAAGGATAACGCAGCTTGAACTTACTTGGTACCGCAAAAGGTTTGCGCAGATCGCGCCATTGATCCTTAACAGCGCGTTGAAAATCAGCATTGCAGGGAAAAACCTGCGGCTTCCTGCGTTTTCTCTGCGTCCCATAAGCCGCCAAGGCAGCGGGGGGACACACTTCGTCCTGCAAACGCAGCGTTTGCTTAATGGAAGCAATCAACTCATCCATGATTGCAAGCTCTTCAGGCGAGCCAGGGGGAGAATTATCAACCCCCTCAACTTCAGCCTCCACCTCAGACCCCACTAGATCAAGAGAGGAGCGGGACCCCGATAAGGAGGCCCCTGCCAGAACAGCCCCATCACCTTCACCCTCAGAATCAGAGGAAAGAGCAACTCTGGGCCTTTTAGTAGATTGAGCAGCCACCAGCATTTGCACCTGAGCAGCAAGGCCAGCCACAATAGTGGCCAAATCCCCCCCTGGGGGGGAAACAGCGGTCCCCTGGCTTTCCACCAATACTGTAGGAAATTTGCCCTCCTGAGAATCCATTGCCCCTGTAATGCCAGACAACCAAGGGTTAACTGCCCCTTTTAAGCAAGCGCGGCAAGCGCAGCCCACCGCACCACACTCAAGCACAATGAGACCCCCACAGGGAATATGCAAACTGAATACAGGCAATGGATAGCAAGAACAGAAGGATAAAACCTGAGGAGACCCTCGCCGCTGCTGCTGCCTCGATCGGTGTTCCTGGAAAGAGGAAGTGATGCTGCCAGGGCGCTCTATGTAAGCCTATGGAGGCTACAAGAAAATGGCCGCCATTCATGTAAACCATGCGGCCGGAGCGGGTGTAGGCAAAATGGCATCGATTGGCGCCGAAACCGCCGCTCCACAGTGCATTAAAACACACATTACATTCCTAATATAAGAATACATGTCAGATCGCCGCAGCGATCGCTGTATATGCCCAAACATGCCAAAAAAACATGCCCCACAGCACACAGCTTCTCACACTGGCCAGTCTGACACACACAGTGTCATACAGCTCCCCCCCCCCCCCCCCTTGCAGCCCACAGCATGCAGCCGAGAGATAGGGAGACAAGCAGTGTGAATAGAGGCAGGTTACACAGTCCCAGACTGACACCCCCCCAGACAGACAGGTCCCCACATAAATACACTTACCTCACATGGCGTGGGGGACCCGCACAGGCGAACAAGCCGCTGCACATGAGGCAGGGAGAGTCGCAATTCAAGACGCACAAAATGGGGGTTAAGAAACCGCACAGCGTCCAGTGAGGTAGCCACCTCACCAATCATCCCTGCACCGAACAGGGATGGGTCGTTCACTATGCCAGGAGCGTTACCTGGCTGAACGCTCGATGGCAGACTGGGAAGCCACTGACCCACGACCTGCGACCAGGGAGATCAGCCCGAGACCCAGTCCGCATGATCCTCTTCGTCCGAAGAACTAACTAACGCTGACAAAATAACAGCTAAGTAAAGGTAGAGAGAAAACTCAAACAAAATATTAAAAAGAAGAAAGAGTCTGGGACAGAAAGTCCCAGCACAGAGAGAGCCAGCCACTCCTGACAAGCTAGACATTAAAACTGAGATATGGTTGCAGGAAGTAGGAGGGTATTGACTGAGGGGACCACCCCTTGAGGGTGGGATATGTTAAAAGCTTTATTGTTAACATATTCTGTTGCCTAGCTACTCCTTCGGAGCAAAGTCTAATACCCCATATGTGACGAATATGAAGAGGCGGCGACTGTCGGAGGACGTAAGAGAAACAAGTGTTGCGTTTATAATTTTGTTCAGTATAGTTTGGAGACCTCTGGTCAAAGCTACCGGCTGAAGTATATGCGCACAAAAAGGTTTTCTCTGCTTCAGCAGCTTGCCTTTAAAAAGTGTACTAAAGCTGCAGACAAGATTGTAGCTTTGCACACACAGCAAAGCACAGTGCTGCACATGTAAGCGAGGTTTCCATTGAAGAAAAGGACTGCTCATCAAATATAGAGTATCCCAAGGCACACTGCATGTGGGAGGAGAAATCTTTACTAACTACATGGCTGTGAAAAGCACAGGCATCCAGAGGCAGGCCAGAGCTGTGCAGGTCTCCCAGACGTTTGTTTTCTGGGCTGTCGCATGATTTTACAGTTAATTGAGCATGAGGTATTTACAAAACATGACAGTGGAATGGACATGGGGATAGGTGGACTGTCAGACATGCCATATCACTAGTAGGGTTCAGAACATTTAAAGAGTAAACATTCCCCCTGGGTGATATATGTGCATTGCAGGGATTTTAACAACCTTTTCTTTATCCTTTTGTTATTCTGAGGAAAAATGGATTTTTGTCTTACCCTAAAATCCTTTTCTCTGATGTTCATTGATGGACACAGCTCCAGAATCTTCTTGACCATTGGGTTATGCAGCCCCCTACAGGAGTAGGACACTTTACCAAGCCTATGGTGGCAGTCCCAGGTGATATACTCCCACTTCCTGCTATAGGCATTCAGTTTTGTTGCAAGCAGTGTCAGAAGAAAAAAAAACCCCAACTCACTAGAGGGGTGGGTGCTGTGTCCGTCAATGAACATGAGAGAAAAGTATTTTACGGTAAGACAAAAAATCCAATTTTCTCTTTCATTCATTACCGGACACAGATACAGAATTTACTTGACCAATGGGAAGTCCCAAAGCAGTGTCAAACAAGAGGGGAGGGAAAAAACAGAGCAGAAAAAAATCCCAAAGGCTAAACCTAGCCAACCAGGTAACATGGAACTCGACCAGGAACAATTGGAGCTCACCTGAAAAAAATATACACCCTCATAGAGGACTAGGCCTATCAAACAGCAGCCTGCAAATCCTTGCGGTCAAAAGCAGCATCCGCAGATGCCAACACATCTATTTTGTAAAATTTGGTGAAAGTGTGCACAGACGACCAAGTGGCCGCTTTGCAAACCTGCATCACTGACGCCTGATGGCGGAAGGCCCAGGAGGCACTAATGCCCACATAGAATGCACCTCAACAGGGAAAGGAGAAACTTGACCCTTGACTGAATAGGCCTGCACTACCGTCTGTCTGATCCATCTGGAAATGATCGCAGCAGATGCGGCCAACCCCTTGCGAGGTCCATCCGTAGGGACAAAAAGCAAGATACACCCTGATCGCCCGAACTACATCCAGAAAATGCAAGATGATCTCCTTAGAATGGAATCTCGTGAATATTTTCAAAAGGCGGTTTCTGAAGAACCGACAGTACCAAATTGAGGTCCCACGGAGGCAACAGAGACTGTACAGGTGGAGCCAGGTGGCGAACCCCCTGAACAAAGGTGCGAACCAAGGAATGAATAGCCAAAGAATGTTAAAAGAAAATCGCCAAGGCCGAAATCTGGCCCTTGATGGTACCCAAGGCTAGGCGCTGTTCCACACCTTTTTGGAGGAATGCCCAAATTCAAACCACCGAAAAGGAACGGGGAGAAACCACCAGGGAGTTACACCATGCAATGTACGACTTTTAGATGCAATGGTATATCTTTCTAGTAGTAGATTTTCTAACCTTCAACAGCGTGGGAATCACTGAGTCAGACAAACCCCTATCCTTCAGCACCTGGCTTTCAACAGCCAGGCCATTAAAGCCCGCAACTGTAAAGCAGGATGGAAGATTGGCCCTTGGGCCAACAGGTCTTCTCTGAAAGGGAGTCGCCAAGGGACATAGGCGACCAGGTGTACCAGATCCACGTAAAAAGACCGGAGAGGCCAGTCTGGGACAACAAGGATGACCAGAATTCCTTCTGCCTCGATCCTTCACAAAAGTCTCGGCAGAAGTTGGAGAGGGGGGAAAGGTGTATATCAAAGGGTACTGGTCCCAAGGAGCCACCAGTGCATCCATGGCATCTGCTAGAGGACCCCGACACCTTGCCACAAATCTCTGCACCTTCCTGTTGAGACGAGAGGCCAACAGGTCCACCTCGGGAGTTCCCCACCGGAGACACAGCTGAAGAAACAACTCCGGATGAAGTGACCATTCTCCTCGGTCCAAGAGAGTCTAAACCCCCTGTGCACAGTCCGTGCCCAAAACAGCTCCCCACCCAGACAGGCTGGCATCCGTGGTGACCACTCTCCAGTACAGGGGAAGGAAGGATTTTCCCTGTTGAAGAGCCAGAGAGTGAATCCACCAAATCAGGGATCAAATTGTCTAGAGACTGGATTCTTGTCCCACTTGACAAGAATCTCTCTCTGCAGAGGTCTCGTGTGGAACTTTGCAAATGCAACCGCCTCAAAAGGTAGACACCATTAGGCCCAGCACCCGCATGCAAGTCCCGAGAGACGACAGACTGCTGGACAACTGAAGTCCAATGGTGTCCTGCAGCTTCTGAAGCTTGTCCAGCGGGAGAAGACCCCTGGCTACGGCAGAGTCCAGAGTCAGACCTCGATAGTCCAACTTGGTGGACAGAACCAGAGCAGACTTCTGGAAATTCAGAGACAAACTGAACTCCTGCAGAGCCCACACAGTGATGTCCAAGTTGTCCTGTAGAGCAGTTGGAGACTCCACTCCTAGAAGAAGATCATCCAGGTACCCCAGCACCACTATCCCCCACTGTCGCAACAATGCGAACACCAGGGCCAACACTTTTGTGAACACACGGGGTGTGGAGACGGGACCAAAGGCTAACACCACGAATTGATAATGCTCCTCGCCCAAGGTAAAGCTGAAAAAGCGCCGATATCCGACATATATCGAGATATGGAGATAAGCGTCCTTAAAATCGATAGAGGCCAGAAGATCCCCTTGATGAAGGGATGCCACTACCGAACGGATGGACTCCATCCAGAACTTCTGTACCCACACAAAGCGGTTCAGGGATTTGAGATCCAGGATTGGACGAACTTTGCCTTCCTTCCTGGTTTAAATATATCCCCGAAAACGTTCCGAGTTTGGAACCGGTACAATCATCCCTTGCAGTAGAAAATCTTGTACTGCCCGGAAGAGACCACGCAAGCGGTCTGGGGACAAACACAGGTTGTAAGGAAAAAAACAAAATTCGATCTTGCAGCCGGACTGAATCTGCTCGTGGACCCATCTGTCTTAAATCAGAGAAGTCCACGGGTCCGGAAAAAAATGAAGACGTTCCCCCCCACCCCAGATACAGGTGAGGGCACCCCTTCAGGCAGAAGAGTATGCAGGTCTGGAAGTACCTGCTCTCGGCTTACCAGGCCAGGGCCTCTTAAAACCTTCGGAGACGTTCCGAACGGATTTGGATCCTTTTTCTGGAGACCCCGAGGGACATAAAAAACGCTTCTGAGCCAGGGAAAAAAGGACCATGTCTGCGACGAGACTCCTTGCCCCTGGAAGCCCTTTGGAAGGAGAGTACTCTTCCCTCCTGTGACTCCCTTAATGATGCCATCCAGGGAAAACCCAAACAGGTGATCCCCCACAAAGGGCAGATCCGCTAAGGCCTTCTTGGAAGTTTGGTCAGCAGACCAGCATTTCAGCCATATCATGCGCCGAAGGACTACTGCTGTCACAGACAGCCTAGAAACAAAGGGAGCTGCATCAAGAGAGGCGTAGCAGAGGAAAGTTCTGGGACACCAAAGCAATGGTGAACACCAGCCTGAGGACTGAACCAGCCATAGTAAACATGTGCTGGACCAAGGTCTCTGCCTTCCTATCAAAAGGGTCCTTAAAAGCTGGAGACTCCTCCACTGGAATCAGGATGGACTTGTTCAGGCTGGAAACCGGGGAATCCATCACAGGTTGGACCGTCCACTTTTTTAAACAGGGACTCTTCAAAGGGTTACCTTCTAGCGAAACGCTTAGGAATCACCACATTGCGTCAAAATAAGCAGGAAAAAGAAAAACTTTTGCTACTTTTGAGGATTTTTGGGTACCGAAGGTGACCGGCGCCTCCAACTGCATCCTCCGTTTTTAAAGTTCCCCGCACTGATACAACCAGTGCCTCCACCAGCGAATCATCCTCACTACTCAGAATTCTGAAGAGACAGAAGAAGCAGGTAAGGGCAGTGGACGCTTTTTGCAGGTTCTTTTTTGCAGGCCGCCATTACAGACATGGTGGACTGGGACCCAGAAGGGCCCGCTGCCTCTGAGATGAGATCAGGTGGTAAAATTTGCTCCAGGGACTCCATGTTAACCAGGGAATCACACAGGCAATCTTGAAAAAAACACTGCTAAGTGCCCCCCAGCACAGCTGAATAGCTGCTATAGCAGAGAGAGGGAGATCCGCTTAGGGCACCCACAATAACTTACCACCCCTGGTCAGCACAGAGCAGAACGCTTGATGCTGTACACCATGCGGCGATCAGAGAGAAAGAGGAAGTCCAGGAGCCAGCACTAGAGGTCCACCGCCACAGTCACTGCCCACAAGGCTCCAAAAAATTGATTTTTGTAAAATCTTACCGTAAAATCCTTTTCTCTTAAGCTCATTGACAGACGTAGTCCTCGTTGATTAATAACAACTCGGGTTATACTGCCCTCTACAGGAGTAGGACTAGACAGGAAAGAAAACATTCTGGCCACACCTTAGGGGCCGTCCCAGAGGGTATATCCTCTCTCTCTCTGCTACAGCAAATCAGTTATGTCACAAAGCAGTGTTTAGAGAATTTAACCCAACCCAACTCAAAAACAGAGGGGCGGGTACTACGTCTGTCAATGAGCTTAAGAGAAAAGGATTTTACGGTAAGATTTTACAAAAATCCATTTTTCTCTGTCGCTCATTGACAGACGTAGTCCTCGTTGATTAATAACAACTCGGGACGTCCCAAAGCAGTACCACAAATGAGGGGTGGGAAAACGGAAATCAAAATCCAATCTAGAAGGCCCAACCGGTGCCAACTAGAAGTTTTAAAGGCTCATCAATCACACGATGAGACTCAACTGAAATTCCAACGGAAAAAAACCCTCAAGGTAGACCACCGGTCTCCTCAAATTGCGGCCTGCAAAACCTTGCGGCCAAATGAGGCATCCGCCGATGCCATCACATCAACTTTATAAAATTTCGTAAAGGTATGTACCGACGACCAGGTGGCCGCCTTGCACACCTGGACCACTGACGCCTGATGGCGGTAGGCCCAGGAAGTACTGAGCGCTCGAGTGGAGTGAGCCTTAACAGGGAACGGAGGATTCCGACCCTTAATAGAATAAGCCTGTACCACCGTCTGTCTAATCCATCTGGAGATAGTCGCGGCAGATGCAGGCAACCCCTTTCTGGGGCCATCCGTGATCACAAAAAGTGAATCCGTCTTACGGAACGTTTCCGTAGCCTTCAGGTATACCCTGATTGCCCGAACCACATCCAAGGAATGCAACGCATATTCCCGAGGATGATTGGGCTGAGGACACAAGGAAGGTAGCACAATATCTTCATTCAGATGAAAGTCTGAAACCACCTTAGGAAGAAAGGATGGCTTCGGATGAAGAACTACCTTATCCCTATGAACCACTAGATATGGGGAATGGCATGATAATGCAGCCAGTTCTGACACCCTGCGTGCAGAAGTGATAGCCACCAAGAAGGCCACCTTCTGAGATAATGTAAGCAAGGGAATCTCCCTGATATTTTCAAAGGGAGGTTTCTGCAGAACCGACAAAACCAAATTAAGATCCCAAGGTGGTAAGGGCGCGCGGACTGGCGGAGCCAAGTGCCGCACCCCCTGGATGAAATTCCGCACCAGGGAATGAGTAGCCAAAGGCTTCTGAAAGAAGATTGCTAATGCTGAAACCTGACCCTTGATGGTGCTCAAGGATAGTTTCTGCTCAACCCCCTTTTGCAGAAAAGCCAAGATTCGGGTCACCGAATAGGTATGTGGGGGAAATCCCAAAGATTCACACCACGCAATATAAGTCTTCCATGTGCGATAATAGACTTTGCTGGAAGTCGCTTTCCTTGCTTTAATTAGAGTAGGAATAACTGAAGCTGACAACCCTCTGCCCTTCAGTACCTGGGTCTCAATGGCCAGGCCATTAAAACCAGCGACTGTAAAGCACGATGGAAGATCGGTCCTTGAGACCGCAGATCCTCCCTGAGAGGAAGTCTCCAAGGAGCGTTCGCGACTAGCATGTCCAAGTCGGCCTGACGAGGCTAGCCTCGAATTTCCAGGATAACTGGAGTTCCCTCCATCTCTATCCTGCGGAGAAATCTCAGCAGCAACTTGAGAGGGGGGAAGACGTATAGTAGCTGATACTGCCTTAGTAGGCCGTTCAGCGCGTCTGCTGCGTCCGCTAGAGGAACGCGGCCGCGCGTTACCAACCTCCGCGCCTTCCTGTTGAGCCGATATGCCAACAGATCCACCTCCGGGATGCTCTGATGAAGACACAGATGGTGCAATCCTTGGTGATCGACCTAAGTCATCACCCTGATATTGTCTGACTGGATCCGAACCAGGCTGCCCTAGAGCTGCTTGGTCCAGGCAATCCGACAAAGTCTGATAGCTCTCTGTTCCCACACATTTATCAGAAACTTGATTCTTATCAGGAGTGATGATTTCTCCTGGTTGAGCATTAGAGACCGAAGTCACAAGACTAGAGGCTCCTTGGTCTGTTTGCTCAACCGGATCCGATTCCTGTAGGGAACTGAGACTAATCTTTGGAAAAGGTAAAGAAAATGGATCTGTTCAGGGAACGGTAACTACCGCTCCCTGTAGCACCTAAATGTTGGAAGGGAAGAATCGCACCGGTAGCAGTGATCGATACTCGATCTTGTGTCCTGATCGTATGATCTCCTGAACCCCTTAGTCCGAGATTCAGGAAGGCTCTAGCTCTGAATGCCGGTGAAGACGTCCCCCCACCCTTAACTTCAGGTTTGGCTGAGTCTGCCTTTTGTTTGCCCGACCAGCGCCTCTTGAACCCTCCTAGAGGGGCTTTGCCTTTCCCGCTCGCCCCAGCAGAATCCTTTATGAGCGGCAAAGAAAGGTCCACGCTTGTTACGAGGTCCTTTAGCTTTAGCAGCCTGCGGCAAAAAAGTGCACTTGCCCCCAGTGACATCCTTAATGATCTCATCTAGGGTGGCCCCAAATAGGCGATTCCCCTAAAAGGGAAGATTCGCCAAGGCTTTTTTGGAACCTAGATCCGCTGACCAGCATTTTAACCACAGCACACGTCTGAGGATTACCGCTGACATAGATGCATGCCCTAACAAGGGGTGGCATCCAGGGCTGCGTCACAGACGAACTGCAGTCCTAGTATAATTTGTTCCATCAAATCAGATGCTGCCTGGGGGATACCTTTCCCCTTTAGATCATGGCGTACCAATCTTGCCCATTCCGTTAATGTCTGTGAAACTAAACCAATGACAATCACTGGTCTAAAGGCTGACCCTATCAGGGAAAAAATAGTGCGGGACTCCGCTTCCATCTTCCGATCCACCGGATCCTTAAAGGACGGAGCGTCCTCCAACGGGATAACAGTGGCTTTATTCAGTCTGGAAATAGGTGGATCCACCACTGGTGGTACCGTCCATTTCTTAATGAGGGATTCCTCAAACGGATAGCGTCTAGCAATGCGCTTGGAAACAGCAAAGGTACGTTTTGAATGATCCCATTCCTCTTTAATCTTATTACCAAAACATTTGGGTAAGGGAAAAACCTTCGCCGTCTTGGTAGGTTTACTAGTACCAAAGGGAATTTCCATCTCAGTTGCCTCTGCCGGTAAAACCTCAAGTCTTAAGGTTTCCCGGACCGCCACAACTAGTGCGTCCACCAATGCTTCTTCTTGTGCTATGGCGGAGGCAGGAACGTCCTCCTCACTGTCTGAGGGAACTTTACCTGAGACAACAGCCCCTGCAGAGGGACCTGCAGCTGCAATGACCATCTCAGAATCTGAATCTGAAGTATCAGATGACATAGGGGTAGGCGGGGGTCGCTTTCTTGACCCCCGTCCCTGACAGGCCGTCTCCACCCGAGACACCAAAGACTCCAAAACTGCTGTGAATGCATCCATACTCTGAACTGGAGGGTCCTGCGGCCACCTCGAGGGAAACAGGTGGGGGTACCTGTGTGGCAGGGTCCATGATTATTTCAGACACTTGCCGGAAAAAATTAATTTGCCAAAAAAATAAAAACTTTTTTTTTTTTTTTTTTTTTTTTCTTTAGACCCCCAGCGCCACAGCGCCTCTCAGTGTTACCTGCTTAGGGACCCCTACAGAGCGAGAGAGAGACCCCAAGGCTCACCACTTGATGCTCAGAAGTTTCAATACAACCTGTTCCAGCACTGTCTATTACAGACAGGAAGTCTTTGGCTGGCTTTCCCGGGTAAAAGGAGGCGGCTCCGCCCCTTTGCACGCCTTCCGGCGCCTCCCCTTAGCTCCTCGAGGTGTTTGGTCACCTCAAACATGGCCGCCCCCATGCTGGAGACACGAGGCTACGCCGGGTAAAAGGAGGCGGCTCCGCCCCTTTGCACGTCTTCCGGCGCCTCCCCTTAGCTCCTCGAGGTGTTTGGTCACCTCAAACATGGCCGCCCCCATGCTGGAGACACGAGGCTACGCCAATATGGCGGCCTCGTGCGATCTGTAAGACAATGACAGCGGCCTGTATGTTCGGCCTGGCGGCCTGCGGGAGTATCTCGGCCCCACAACCTTCACCCTGAATGGTGATAAGCCTGGCCGGCGGTACCGGACCCTGGCGGGCCGCATGCGGTCCGTGGGCCATCGGGAGGCAGCCCTCTGTCCTTCCGAAGTGACCCTTTGCTGGAGGAATGGCGATCTAGACTGCAGTGACTCAGGCACCTCCCCATTAGGCATCGGCCTGTGTACCTCTGACAGGTAGGATACCTTTTACTTCAATAGTAATGCCCCTTATAGTACTGCTACTGACTTCAGTCACCCTTACAGTTTTGCAATGACCTAGATCGTCAGCTCCCAAACCAAGCCTCCTGGTTTTTGTTCACAAAAAATCACACTCAAATTGGGGGATCTGTGACTGTTATAGGATAGAGGGGAGACCCATCCTATCATTCCAGAGAGGGGCCTGCGTCCACCACAAACCCGACAGGGGGGGAGGGGGAACATACTACTCACCATACCGGAACCAGGCGGGCGCCCACTCCTGACAGAACCCCTCTCCACCGGGGTGGGGGGGCTGTCGACAATATGGACGCCGTGACTCTGTTGGTCATTGGCGTTCAGGCGAGACGTTTAACTCGCAGGGTCAGTCCCCGTCCAGTGGGACTATGTCGCGGCCGACCCAGCGCGGAGCTATGGCCTGCACGTGCTCGTAGGCTGAACTGGGGTGACCACTGGATCTCAACATCCAGCCCGTCGCCCAGTTCCAGCTTGCTTGCTTGAAGATCTCACAGGAACACTGGAGAAAAAAGCTGTCTAAAAAAAAAACCTTTCTAAGAAAAAAATTCCTGCCAGGACCGAAGATCCTAGCAAGGCATCTAGGTCCTTACTCCTAACTAGACAGGAAAAAAACTGATTTGCTGTAGCAGAGAGAGAGAGGATATACCCTCTGGGACTGCCCCTAAGGTGTGGCCAGAATGTTTTCTTTCCTGTCTAGTCCTACTCCTGTAGAGGGCAGTATAACCCGAGTTGTTATTAATCAACGAGGACTACGTCTGTCAATGAGCGACAGAGAAAACATGGCTGCCACTTTAGTTAATGGGAAACCACCACCAAGAAAGGGCCGTCGGACAACACCAACATGGCCGCTGCATATACAGCCAGCCATCCACGACAAAATGGCGGCACCTGCGGGGCTCCCAGGACCCACAGGGGACATCAAGGTACATTTTGACAGTAAAGGGGGGGCCCTAGCAGGATCCTCACCAGGACAACTCCCCCTCAAACCGTGCATTCGGCTCCCAGCAGCAGGGCCCCCCCCACCATATCCTTTCCGTCGCCCAGGCAAGCAGTTGATTGTAGTTCTCACAGTAACAGAAAATAATAAAAAAGAAAAAAAATGCTAGGACCAGAGATTACCAGCAAGGAACTATGTCCTTACTCCTGACTAGGCAGAAAAAACTTAATGCCTAAAGCAGGAAGTGGGAGTATACCCTCTGGGACTGCCCCATACGCATGGTAAAGCTTTTTCCTGCCTAGTGTCCTACTCCTGTAGGAGGCAGCATAACCCAATGGTCAAGAAGATTCTGGAGCTGTGTCCGTCAATGAACGAGAGAAATTATTTCTATCGCTCCGACATTCGCGGTGATAATCCACGTGTGGTGCAATCGTCGTTTACGTATGCGTACAGGACCAACATGTGTGTTCGCCTTTTCAGCATGCATAGAGACAGGGGCACTTTTTTTTCATTTCTCTATCGATGGGACACTGGTACACTAGCATAGGGCTGGGCGATTTTGCCTAAAAAAAAAATCTTTGATTTTTAAAGAAAAATTCGAGTTTCGATTCGATTTTCGATTTTTTTTCCAATGCACTTAAAAAATTACTGCAGAGTCTGGAGGGAGGACTGAGGAAAAGGAGACACGCTGTATATGTGTGTCTGACTGTGACGGACCACCGCCGCGCCTGAATGGGACGTCAGCTGCGGGCGGTGCGTCTTTACAGGGGCTGCGCTGTGATAGGTACAGAGAACAGAACTCCCCAGTAACCGGCAACCTTTTTTAGTTTGAAAAGATTTTTTTTTTTCAAACTCGAGTTTTTTGTACAATTGTTTTTTTCGCCTTTTTCCGCCTTGTGCAGCCAGCCCCCGCGTAACTACACACACCCTGGGGCTCCAGCCAGGTCCTAGTCTGCCGCACAGGAACCGAACTCCCCAGTAACGGACCACCGCCGCGCCTGGATGTGACGTCAGCTGCGGGCGGTGCGTCTGTGACCCTATCGACTTAACTGGATTGGGAGAACCATTTGTGGTTTCAGTCCCATCGCGTGCAGCAAGGAATTGTAAGGAGCAGCAAGTGTGGGCAGGAATTTGGCCTAGCACCTACCATGCGAAGCCTAAGACCGTGAACCTGGAGCAAGGCAGTCATGGAGGAGGAGTGTCTGATGAGGAGAAGTTAAGAATTGGCAGTTACACGTGCAGGGCTGTGGAAGCTGCACAGTTGAACCAGGCTAGAGGAGGGAAGGGTGTTGGCGCTGTTGTGGTTGATCGAGAAAGTGGCAAAGTTTTGGAAGTGGGGACTGATCAAACTGGAGAAAAGGGAGAACCACTGCTTCATGCTTGTATGGTGGCAATAGACATGGTGGCACGCCAACAAGGAGGAGGTGCATATGAATGCCTCGTTGGACTGGAAATTGAGCAACAACCCAAAAAGCACAGTGTAACCAAAAAGGATGGGGAACAAATAGGGGATGAGGGGGAGAGCCGGAAGCGCACACAAGAGAACAGTGGACAGTGTACTGGAGAGCTGCCATACCTATGTACTGGGTATGAGGGGTTGCAGCGCGCTGTGATAGGTACAGAGAACTCCCCGGCCTGGATGTGACGTCAGTTGCCGGGAGAGGAAGCGGGCGGTGTGTCTGTACAGGCCAGGGGCTGTGATAGGATAGGTACCTATCCTATCACAGCCCCTGGCCTGTACAGACGCACCGCCCACTTCCTCTCCCGGCAGCTGACGTCACATCCAGGCCGGGGAGACTTTACCTATCACAGCGCGCCGCAGCCCCGCAGCTGACGTCACATCCAGGCGCGGCGGTGGTCCGTTACTGGGGGGTTCGGTGGCTGCACAAGGCAGAAAAAAGTATTGTAGAAAAAACTTGAGTTTAAAAAACAAAAAAATAGTTTCAAACTAAAAAATCGATAAATCAATTTATCGCCCAGCCCTACATTAGCAGATGTTTTTGTGCAGTTGTACACTATGACAAATGTTGATTGTCCATCGGTGGACACTGACAGATGTTGCAATGGAACACTACTGCAGATGGTTTTGTGCACTGGTACAGAGGTTGATAGGACACGTATAATATAAGATTTTGTGCACTGGTACAGATGTTGATGGACCACATACACTATGACCAAAGTTTTGTGCATTGGTACAGATGTTCATGGGGGCACTTGGACTGAAGTTCATGGGATAGGGACAGTGGTGCTTGGTGTACTGTGTGGAGATGGCTGCAGGCTCTGTTTGCACTGTGAAGGCTGTGATTGGACATAGCCATCACGCGACTGGCTAATCACAGCACCCATATCCCGATCTGTGTTTGGCTGTGTCGAAAGATCACAGCCATCACAGAATCGGGTCACACCCAGGCCCCAGGTCAGAGAGTGGGAAGCGATTAAAGTGTTACTAAATCCTCAACAGTAAAATCAGTCTGTATGTGCAGTAAAGCATGCTTGTTGTACTCACTGTGGAACCTAAGAGGTTTATTTTCTGCATGGTGTAAAAAAGCTGTTTAATCCTGTCTTCTTTGATCCCCCCTACTTCCACTGTCCCCAATCCATCGCCTGAGAGTTCAGAGCCTTGGAGGCACTCTGCACATGCTCTGTTTGGTGTGTATTGCTAGAAAAGGTTTTTTTTTTTTTTGGGGGGGTGCGTGTGATCAGCACAGGGCCAATCAGCACTGTCCAGACAAAGGGTCAGGGGTCATGCAGCCTCATGTGACAGTCAAAGGAGAATAATAACTCCTCCTACAAGCTTTAACCAGTGCTCGGCCAGGCGATGATAGAATTTACAAGACTGTTATATACTACTGATGAGAAAAGGTAATTAGCAGTTAATATTTAGTAAAATAATTGCATTTCAATGTTGTGTGCACTGTGGGAGACCAGATATAGTGAATGCAGAGGCCTGGTTTTACAAACACTTTAAACCACATTGGTAAATTCCTACTGCTGTAAGGCCCATTGAGTGCACCTACTGCCTGCTTTATACCTGTGCAGTAAGACATTGTTTAAACTTGTGGTGGGGGGGGGGAAGGCATAAAAACACAAAGTTGATCCTGATGTTTGTGTCCTGCAAAAATCCAAATTTATGGATACAGGACATACAAGTCAACTCCTTCCGGCCTCCGACAATTCAATAACTGGTGTCTGAGCACATAAATAGAGGGAGAATATGCCCAGACCTATGCAGATTTTGATTTTCATGAAACTAAGTAATACTAAACCCTCCTCTCATTTACAAACTAAGGAGGCGGTCATCTTTGATCTAAATTAGCAATGATGCTTCATTTGACCAGTTATAACACCAGCCACTTGATGGTTTGACAGCACAGGCAACCGTGCAAGTTATCTTCAAGGCATGTCTTGAATGTCAAGGTTTTGGAAAATAGCTAAATTAATAGGTTTAGCTCCACTTTAAAGCAGAACTAAATTACTACCTTCTCTCTAATGGTCCGGGTCACTGACCAGAATTTTCTCCCCCAGCATCTCCATGCTGGATGATGAGTCAGTCATCCTGGTACAGGGGAACCGTGTCGGTGATGAAAGTGGAGCTTTGCATGCGCAGCTCTGTTTAAATGCCGCAGAAGACTGAGAGAATGGCAGATAAATGTATTTTATCGCAGAAGAGTCAATGCATGACTATTCTGCCATAATAGTCTTCTCCCTGTCTGTTCTACAAAGCCTTTAGTTCCAATTAAAGTGCTATGAGAAAGTCAACATTTGAATAACACCGCACAGCGGTGGGCAGAGGTACTGAATAACCTGAAAGACACATCCACACGTCAACTTGCTATTACATCCATGCCAAAAGCCAATCAGAATGAAGATTCAGAGAAGATGGCATTCAGGCAACTTATTTATGATTTCTCTATGAAATACAGTCCTTGTGTCCTGTGAATATAGAAAACCTTACAAAAAGTACATTTGAATTATTCCACTGGTTCTCATATTTACCTCTGCTGAGATCTATTGGAACGTTCTCCTCCCCGCTGTCATTCCGCCCTATTAAAAAGGAAACAAAAAAGAAAATTAGTAGTGGGAACTGAGAGAAACCTCTCTGTTTCAATACATTTTTATTCAAGGATTTTTAAACATACATGAGAGAAGATCAGTGTACGATACAATAATAGTCTGAGGCTGAGGAGGTCACAACTGTATTCTACCTTCTCAGTGCCCTCTAATGGAAAATCCCATAAAACATATTAATTGTGCTGTACTGACCCAACTAGGAGGGTACAGAGAGGTAAGAAATAACGATTACGACAGTCTGGGAGAGAGAACAGTCTTTTTTTCATTCAAGAGATGCCATGCCATTTATTCTTTACTTGTGCCACCAAAGGGCATGGGGACCACCAAGCATTGGATAGAACATGTTTCACCACCATAAAGAGAAAATTAAGTTCCTGAGTCTACCTTTACCTAAATGAGTGCAGACCATCTAGCTTACTCCACTACAAAATCTCCTGATACTAGGATAGGTCTACTAGAAGTGGAAGAGCATGCCCGTAGAACTGAGAGAAATGTGATCAGCGGGGCACACAAGTTATAAAATCCATCAGAGGTTCTATCCTTTTTCCAACTAAATAAAAAAAAAAAAAAAATGACAGTGTTTATACCTTTAAAGCGGAGTTGCATCCAAAAGTGGATCTTCCGCTTTAAGTACTCCTGACCCCTTGTTATGCCACATTTGGCATGTCTTTTTTTGGGGGGGGGGGGGGTGTCAAGTACCTAGTTTTGACAGGTCTACTTGGTTTGTGGCAGACTGGAGGGTGAGTACATCAGACTGGGGGCTGGCTGACTTCCATGCACCTCTCTTAATCCTTTTCAATTTGTTTTTCCCGTTACAGGGATGGAGACGCTGGGTATACCTGCTGGTGTCTCACTTAAAGTCCCACATAGCCCACATTGTCTATGTAACCAGGGATGGAGGCACCTCGCCTACAGGCTGGTGCTTCATTTAAAGTCCCACCGTGCGATTTTCGTGCGTTTTTTGGTGGATGCAGTCTAATTTTTGACCCCAGTTTTTTCATATACAGGGATGGAGACCATAGCATGACCTGCTTGTC
Organism: Pelophylax lessonae; assembly: GCF_965119305.1. NCBI lineage: Eukaryota > Metazoa > Chordata > Amphibia > Anura > Ranidae > Pelophylax > Pelophylax lessonae. The sequence continues at coordinate 82,134,403 of NC_138768.1, forward strand.
TCATGTAGAGTCCCAAATATTTTATGAAATTAGGGATGGAGGCACTGAGCTATACAGGCAAACTGCCTCATATAAAGTCCCAATCTGTGTTTTACACTGCATCCACCAAGGGGTTGGAGGTGTATGCTTCTCAGCTGGTCGTTTTCAGTTTGTACCATCTTAAGAACATCGCTATTAGAGCATTGAGATACCATACCAGTCGTGGATGGAGGTGGGTTGGGGGAAGTTTGGGCTGCTCCCTCCCACCTGCTTCCTATCCACCCATTAGCAACCATGTGCTCCCAGAGTGGAGACACTCAAATATAAAAGTGTTTTGCAGATAAAACAGGGTGCCGTGTCGTGGCTCTGCAGCTTACACATGCGTTTGCAAATGCGTGTCAACTAAACCCCTGTTCTTTATTTATATCGAGACAGGTCTACTTGGTTGGTGGCAGACTGGAGGGTGAGTACATCAGACTGGGGGCTGGCTGACTTTCATGCACCTCTTTTAATCCTTTTCAATTTGTTTTTGACAGGTACCCACTTCCGCTCAGGCCGCCTAGGGGGCTTGAGCAGAAGTTCTCCTCTCCCTCCCTGCAATCTTCTGGGACACGTCACAGGTCCCAGAAGATTGCCTGGCCACTAAGGAAGCGCAGCACGACTCGTGCAAACGCAGTGTGCACCAGGCTGTGAAGCCACAACCTGTTACAGCCGGGTGACCACACTTGTGATGCCTCTGCGAAGAGAAGAGGGAGAGAACCGAGGCTCCCGCTGGATCCTGGGACAGGGGACCGTGTGTTTATTATAAGTCAGCAGCTACACTTATTGTAGCTGCTAACTTTTAATAAACACAAAATGGCTGGAACTCTGCTTTGAACTTTTCTTTTTTAAAGCAGTAGTAAATTGTTTAAAAAAAAAAAAAAATTCCTCCTGCAAGGCAAAGTTATACTATGCATCGCATACGAGCACATTATGTGAAAGTTCCCTTAAGGGCTCTTTCACACGGGCAGTCCGATCAGATCCGCCTGTCAGTTTTTTAGGCGGATCTGATCGGATCCTCCATGCAGCTCTATGGGGCAGCGGGTGTCAGCGGAGGTGACCTCCGCTGACACCCGCTGCCATCCGCATCCGATCCTGTGCTGAAATCTGGACGGATGTAAACCCTATTTTTCCATCCGTTCAGTAATCGGAGCGGAGCGGATCTGATGAGAGCGGACAAGCGGTCCGCTCTCCTCCGATCCCCCATAGAGGGCAGCGGGTGCTGAGACACCTCCCTCTCCGCTCTGCAAGCGGAGACGGAGCTGTCATCCGCCCGGCTCAGCGGGGATCGCGGATCGATCCCCGCTGAGCAACACGGATCCGCCTGCGGAGGCGGACCGTGTGAAAGAAGCCTAAAGCAAAGCCCTCCAGCGGTGCGCTGTCCCCGCTGACAGGGTTTCCTTCATCAACCAGTCTTCATTCCGTGTTCTTGGGCTCTGGTACTTTGAATGTAGGAGCCACGCGGCGCGCGGGAGTCGCTGTTCACGGCACAGGGCTCTGAAGGAACGGCACTGGTATGCCATTCCTTCAGAGCGCATGCGCCATTGATGTCTCCAGCGGATTCACAAGTAATTATCTTCTAAACAGTGCAGGTTTAGCAGAGATGTACTTAACCTATAGGTAAGCCTTATTAAAGGATTACCTATAGGTAAAAATCAACCAAAGGAGTTCACTTCCAGCTTTTAATAGTGTCAGAGTCTATACCTCCCAAATTTTTGAGATGGGAATGAGGGACACAAATTACCGAAAGTATGTATTCATAGGACACACCCCCTGCCTCACCCGCTTAAAGGAGAATTACACACAAAAAATGTTTGATTAAACCCACAAGTGCTTTCTTTTACCACTACTATTCCTTTATACTGGCCTTTAACACTGGGAAACATTATTTGAAAGATAAATAGTGCATTTTATAGACAACTATTTAGATCCGACCAAATGAGGGACAAATGAGGATGAAAGAGAGCAGAGTGACTTTGTTCCAAATCAGGGACAGTTGTCAGATGTATAATGCTCTACCCGTATTGGGAATATTTCCCCTCATTTCCGGTCTGTGTGACCACTTTAATGCACGTTTTTTTTTTTCTTCTTTTTAACTTTATAGGAAGTACAAAACTGTCTGCTGTGTTTGTAATGGCAGACCGCCGTTCTGTCTCCCCAGGGAGTGATCACGGCCACGCAGATCAGCTTCTCCTAGCGCAAATCACGGCGCGCGTCACCACGCTCACTCCTAAGGAGCTACACTACATATGGGTATGACGATTCACACAGCCGAGCCACCTTGCCACAGTATATCTGCGGCAGGTGGTCGGCAAGAGGTTAAAATGCCCATATATCGTAATTCTGGGTATATTTATTATTAACCACTTTAGCCCCGGAGGATTTTCCTGCTAAACGACCAGGGGGTATTTTGCGATTCGGCACTGCGTGACTTTAACGGACAATTGCGCGGTCGTGCGACGCTGTACCTAAACTAATTTGACGTCCTTTTTTTCCCACAAACAGAGCTTTCTTTTGGTGGTATTTGATCACCTGTGCGCTTTTTACTTTTTGCGCTATAAACAAAAAAAGAGCGTAAATTTTGCAAAAATAACAATATTTTTCACATTTTTTTATATGAAATTCCCCAAAAAAAATGTAAAAATCAAAATTTTTTAACATTTTCGGCCAATTTGTTTTATGCTACATATGTTTGGTAAAAAAAAAAAAAATCGCAAAAAGCGTATTTTTATTGGTTTGCGCAAAAGTTATCGCGTTTACGAACAAAGGGAAAGATTTTTGTCATTTTTTTTTTTTTTTTTTAACGCGTAATGGCGGCGATCTGCGATTTTTTTTGAGGTACTGCGACATTGGTCGGACAGGTCGGACCCTTGACTGACATTTTTGACACTTTTGGGGTTACCAGTGACATTTCTACAGTAATCAGTGCTATATATATGCACTGTTACTGTAAAAATACACTGGCAGTGAAGGGGTTAACTTTATTTGGGAGGGGCTGTGTGTGTCCCTAGGGGCGTGCTTTCTACTGTGATTGGCTGTGGCTTGAGGTGTAAGGACACTGATCAACGGATCTACATAGTAGATCCGTGTGATCACTGTCTTTACACCGAGGAGAATGACAGGCAGCTTGTTTACACAAGCCGCCTGACTTTCTCCCGACCCCCCCAACGATCGCCGAGTGACCGGCGGACATCGGGTCCGCCAGTCACACGCGCGGGGGGGGTCCGTGACCGCGCGGGGGCGCGCGCTCGCTCCCCAGAGCCTCACAGGCTAGCGACGTAGACCTACGTTGCTCTGCCTGTGAGGGGTTGTCTGCCGACGTAAATATACTGTGAGCAGTCGGCAAGTGGTTAAATATTTTATATAAGTAATATATACAGTATGATTACTTTCACTGTTTCACAGTATGAATGAACCCCTTATAGTAGTGACTGTTCAGCAGGGAATGATGCGCCTGCACCGGAAGTGACGAGCGGGGCCGGTGCAGGCGCATTGACTCCTGGGATCGATGACACTCATCTCCCAAGAGTCAGTGCAAGGAGGAAGTGACAGCGCGGGCCGCGGCCGCAGAGTAAGGAAGAGGAAGAAAGGTAAGTATATTTTCATTAAAAAGAAGGTAAGTGAAACAAAAAAAAAAATTAAAATTATCCAATTCTTTTTCAGGTAAATTAACCACTTAAGCCCCGGAAGATTTTAACCCCTTCCTGACCAGGGGGTATTTTGCGATTCGGCAATGCGTGAATTTAACGGACAATTTTGCGGTCGTGCGACGCTGTACCTAAAATAATTTGACGTCCTTTCTTTCCCATAAACAGAGCTTTCTTTTGGTGGTATTTGATCACCTGTGCGATTTTATGATCACGCGCTATAATCAAAAAAAAGCGACAATTTTGCAAAAACAACAATATTTTTCACGTTTTTTTATATGAAATTCCCAGCAAAAATAATGTAAAAATCAAAATTTTTTAAAATTTTTGGCCAATTTTTTTTCTGCTACCTATGTTTGGTAAAAAAAGAAAATCACAATAAGCGTATTTTGATTGGTTTGCGCAAAAGTTATTGCGTTTACTAACTAAGGGAAAGATTTTTGTCATTTTTGGTGGGTTTTTTTTTAACGAGTAATGGCGGCGATCTGCGATTTTTTTTTGCGGGACTGCGACATTGCGGCGGACAGATCGGACCCTTGACTGACATTTTTGATACTTTTGGGGGTACCAGTGACATTACTGCAGTAATTAGTGCTATACATATGCACTGTTACTGTAAAAATGACACTGGGAGGGAAGGGGTTAACTTTATTGGAGAGGGAGGGGTTAAGTTTGTCCTTAGGGGCGTGTTTCTAACTGTCATTGGATGTGGCTGTGTGTGTAACAGCACAGATCAACGGTCCTACATAGCAGGACCGAGTGATCTGTGCTTTTACACAGGGGAGAATGACAGGCGGCTTTGTTTACATTAGCCGCCTGCCTTTCTCCCTCTCTACCCGACGATCGCGAGTGACCGGCGGACATCGGGTCCGCCAGTCACACGCGCGGGCTTCCTAGTGAACGAGCGGGGGCAGGAGTGCGCCTCCGGCGGCACGCGCTCGCTCCCTATTGGTTCCCAGACTAGTGACGTACCGGTACGTCACTTTGCCTGGGAGGGGCTGACCGCCGCCATATATGGTCGGACGGCGGTCGGCAAGTGGTTAAAGCAAGCGGACGGTGAAAAAAAAAATTTCAGGGTGGAACTCTGCTTTAATGTAAGGCTAATAAAGGAGCCAATTACCATACCAGCATGTCTTTGGAGCATGGGAGGAAACCCACACAGGCAGAGGGGGAACATGCAAACTCTATGCAGGTAGTGCCATGGTTGGGATTCGAACCTACAACCCTAGTGCCACAAGGTAGCATGGACTGGCATCTATCCAGTGCAGAAATCGCCAGTCACCGCACTGTGTGTGAACAAGCCCTAAAGAGCGAGGGGGGATGAGGTCAGGACTTGCATATAAATTCCTACAAGTCTGGATCTGATTTGCAGTGGAAGTACTCTCAGTACTCTCTGCTTATGCATGATCTCACCATTCGCTGTTTGAATTGCCCAAGTTTATGACTTTGGTTATATTTTTCTGTTTAAGTAAACCGATCAGCACATGTGCAATGAAAATATCATGTGACAAAGTTATCATGTGATTTCAGCCTTGAAGGCCCAGACATTCAGAAACCAGTCTGCACCACAGAAAACCACCTGCAAGGAGCTGACCTCTTGCACTGGAAGAGAGGACATTCTACAAACACAGAACAACAAGGTCTAATATTTCCAGAATTAACGGATTATCTCTCTGCTGCCTGTAAACTCTTCCATACAAGCAGCCTTACAGGGCAAGAACTCCGTCATCACAAACAAGACTGATTCCAACTGACCTGCAAACTGCTCTCCAGCCCTCTTATCAGGCAATGGATACCACATGTATGAGTGCAATCAAATGACAGAATGAAAGAAAACTCTTACAGTAATGACTAACAAGAGTGCTGTAATGTAAGATTCCAACATGACTCATCCCTCGCTTCACAACACACTGCCTTGTGGGAAATAAAGGATACGTGTGCTGCAACAATTGCCATTGTTCTGAAAGCTGACAATTAAATGGAGATTAAAAAGAAAAACAAGTAGAAAGTCCAATCCTAAATAATATAAAATTTAGGACATTTAAAAAAAATGGAAACATTGGACTTTCATTTTGGAGCAAATGTTTTTGAATATCTTATTTTTTTTACTTTTTTTTTCTTATTAAAAAGGAAAACTGGCCAAAAATAGGAATTCTAAAAGAAAAGTTTTATATATTTTAGATTGTAAGCTCTAACGAGCAGGGCCCTCTGATTCCTTTTGTTCCAAATTGTAGTGTAACTGTAATGTCTGCCCTCATTTTGTTAAGCGCTGCGCAAACTGTTGGCGCTATATAAATCCTGTATAATAATAATAATAATAATAATAATTTTAGCTGCATCTCTCATGCCATTACTATGACCGATCACAAAAAAATAAAATATAGGCTCCATGTACACGGGACGTTGTAAATGGCCGTTTAGGAGCAGTTGGGCGTTTTTTTTCAGAAGCCCCTGAACGCAGCTCCATGTTATCTTATCTGTCCATGTACACAGGGTCGTTTACAGTCATTTGCAGGCAGTGGAGTTCAGGGACATTTTTTGGAATGCAATTATTTGCGTCCGAACGTGTGTTTCCCGGCGTTTCAAACGCAAACATGCGACCGATCGCGATGACCCGCGTTTAGCGTTCGTGTTTTTTTTTTCCATTTTAAAGAGGAATCATTTTTTTGACGGAACGGTTCTAAACGCAAACGCCCGCTAAACGCGGGTGCAAACGCGACCTAACGGACGTTTCAAACATTCTAAAAATTCCAGCATTCAAAAGGGACTTTTAACAACGTCCCGTGTACATGGAGCCTAAAACACACAGACTATAAAAGTTATTTTTGTTTTTTTTTTTTTTTTAATCTAAGGCCCGGTTCAACATAGCTGAGATATAGTATCCAACTTGTGAGAGCACAAGTCGCATAACATGTCAAATTCAATGGTTTCTCTATGAGAGCCATTTAAAATGATCCGACTTGAGAAAAGGTTCCGGCACTACTTTGGTCCGACTTTGATACGACTTCAATGCCACAGAGTGTAAAAATTCACATTAAAGCAGTTGTATCCTCGAGCATTGATTACCAGCGCAGAACCTTGGGGGGGTACCACTAGAGCCCCCAGGGATGCCCACCCATGGCCACCAGGGATGTCCACTATAGCCACCAGGGATGGCAATCAGGGCTCAGGGAGCCTGCCAGTGCCCTCCACATCAGTGCTGCCCACCATTGCCATCTATCAGTGCTGCCCACCAGTGCCCATCATTGCCATCTATCAGTGCTGCCCACCAGTGCCACCTATCAGTGCCCACCAATGCTGCATATCAGTGCTGCCTATCAGTGCCACCCCCACCAGTGCCTGTCAGTGCGGCCTCATCAGTGCAGGAAAAAACGTATTTACAAAATTTTATAACATAACAAAAAACATTTTTTTTTTCAAACTTTTTGTGTTTTCTTATTTGTGTAGCAAAAAAGAAAAAACCTTGCGGTGATCGAATACCACCAAAAGAAAGCTCTATTTGTGGGAAAAAATGACAAATTTGGTTTAGGTACAGTGTTGCATGACCGCGCAATTGTCATTCAAAATGCAACAGCGCTAAAAGCTGAAAATTGGCCTGGGCAGGAAGGGGGTGAAAGTGCCCTGTATTGAAGTGGTTAAAGAAGCGGCCGTGTGTGTGGAGCTCTGCATGGCCATGCTGCTTTCAAAAACTGACAGCTAGTATGGGGAACTTCTCCTTGTACTTCAGCCACAGGGAGGGGGAGAGGGGGGTGGGGGTATAGCGGCTGCAACACTGGGAACACGTTACATGTTCCCAAAGGTGAACTGATGCTTTAAGCAGGGGTCTCCAAACTTTCTAAACAAAGGGCCAGCTTAATATCCGTTAGAGAGAGAGATTTTTTTCATGCATTGTAGGCATTTGGGAGGGTATACTGATCAGTGCAATCTGTTATCAGCAAAAACGTTTCCAAAACTAAAACGCTGATGAACGCTGGTAAACATGGAATATAAAAGAGGTAGAATGGCCATTTTTTAACTTCGTTTACTGGCTGTCAAGTTCCGGCATTCAGAAGAGGTTTTCAAACGTCCCGTGTACATGAGTCCTAAGTGTCATTCCTGTCTGCTGCCTCGTTCTTCTGCTATCAGCATGAGTCGCTTCTGACAAGTTTTCCTGACACTATTGGTGCTTTTCCACTGCATGGAACCGAACGGTTTGGCTCGCTTTTGCGCTTTTCCACTGCATGGTACGGGTTAGAATGGTTTGGTACGGTACGTCGGCGCTTTTCCACTACATGGTATGGCTCGGTACGGTTTGCTTAAACAATACCACCTCGGTTGGGGTTCCAGGCGGGCCGTACCGATACCATATCCCACAATCCTTTGCATGCAGCCTTGATTGTTTGTCACTACTAGCCACTGATTGGTCAGAGAATCGTGGTAATCCCACCCACTTAGTACTAAGTACTACAACAGTGGAAAAGCAAACTGAGCCGAGCTGGGCCAAGCAGTGCCGAGTGGAGCCGAGCCGGTACTTGTATTGGAAAAGTGCCATAAGAGAAAAGGTGACAGGAGAGGGCACAGTCTGTGATTGATAGTCTCAGCTCTGTTTGTGTGAAGAGGAGTGTGTCCCTTAATTCCAATCAGCTCTTACAGCTCTCCTCACTGACTTAACTTCAGCTCTCTGCCTCCTGCTTTTAAAGCTGGGGATCCTATATACATTCTGCACTTTGAATGTATGTAGAGAAGAGAAGCCTGCAGATAAACAGGTGCAACTTATGGAGGATTTGTTTAATCTCTGTGTATCACCAGAGGCCAGTCCCTTAACTGGTTTTATGTAAGAGTTTACAACCACTTTAAAGCCTTGAAATCAGCTCCCTTAGGGCCCATTTGCTCCATCCCACTTTGTGGTGCTACATTAATTAAGAAGCACAGAATTTTTTCTTTTTTTTTTTTTTTTTAACAATCATACTTACCTAGGTGGATGCAGCATTTGTCCCCTGCTGGCTCCAAGAATGAGAACTGAGCGATTGAGAACTGAGCGATCAAACACCGTTGATTGCTCGGTTCTCAGAGCTCCCTGAGCAGAGAGCTGGTGACGGTCAGTCACTGCTGTCTGCTCTATCCCCCCCCCCCCCCTGTACACTCACTGGAGCACTTGACGGAGAAGGGGGCAGGAGAGGCCAGTTCAGGCTCCCAGTGGCTTGCCAGGCCAGGTGATGGTCAAGGCAGGTGGGCGGATCCTGACTATATGGTCACAATGTTTCCAGAGCCTGGACCAGCTCTGCGACGTCAGCCCACTGTCTGCTTAAAAGGGTCACAGGAGTGCAGAACGAACTGCATTCCTGTGATCCATAGGAGAAGTATAGCCTAACAAGCTTTGGCTGTACTTCTCCTTTAACCCCTTGCCGAACACCCACCGTAGTATCACTGCGACAGGGCAGCTCGGCTGCGCAAAACCACGTAGTACTACGTGATTTCGTGTACGTGGTTTGGCAGAACGCGCGCCGCTGGAGCCACGCTCCGCCAAGACCTCGTGCATGAAATGACGTGATTTTGCACAGCCAAGCCACCCTGTCACAGTAATACTATGGTTTAGACACAGCGGGAGGTGGGCCGTGGGAGGAGCGGCGGCGATTGCCGCCAGCCTCCCCCAATCGTCAGATAAACTGACAGAACACCCGCCTGCTTATGTAAACAAAGCAGGCAAGTCTTCTGTCAGACAGGCAGGGAGAGATCAGAGGTTTCAGCTAAGCTGGAAACCCCAATCTCTCTGTGCCTGTCACAGAACCCCCCCCCCCCCCGTGAGTAAGCACTGATTACTGTAGTAATGTCACTGGTCCCGAAAAAGTGACAAAAATGTCAGTTAGGGGCCCAATCTGTCCGCCGCAATGTCGCAGTCCGGCTAAAAAACCCTGATCGCCGCCATTACTAATAAAAACAAAAAAATTCCAAAAATCTATCCCGTAGTTTGTAAACGCTATAACTTTTGGGCAAACCAATTAAAATACCCTTTTTGGGATTTTTCTTTTACCAAAAATATGTAGCAGAATACCAATTGGCCTAAACTGATAAAAAAAAAATTAGATTTTTGAACTTTTTTTATTGGGAATGTTTTATAGCAGAAAGTAAAAAATATTGCGTTTTTTTTAAAAATTGCTGCTCTTTTTTTGTTTATAGCGCAAAATCTAAAAAAACGCAGAGGTGATCAAATACCACCAAAAGAAAGCTCTGTTTGTGGGAAAAAAGGACATCAATTGTATTTGGGTACAGCATCGCACGACCACGCAGTTTTTCGTTAAAGTAACGCAGTGCCGAATTGCACAAAATGGCCTGGTCATTAAGGGGGGGGAACCTTGCGGAGCTATGGTGTTGCCTAAAACACCATAACAGAACACAAATAGTGCATGCGGCATTTTGGCAGTGCAATGTAACGCATGGTGTGCTGAAATGTGCATTGGAGTGCCATTCAGAATGCCTTATGATAACACACACATTATCAGAGAGCGATGGTGAGAAAAGGAATGCCTTGGTCCATCAGCTACTGAGAAGTACAAATCCCAGCATCTGTGGTCATATATATTAGAAAGCCTTCATGTTGGTTATTGCCGGTGGCCAGAATGTAAATCTGTAACGTAGGACAAAGTCAGGTGGATGATCTGAGGGGAAGAGTGGAGAGTTGTTGATCAGCATCAGCTGAGACACACATAATACAGAGTCCTCTTCACACTACATGCAGCATTTGTGGAAACTGATGACACCTCCTCCTCCCCTCCACCCACACTCCTGTCATGGGGCATCCTCCTGTACTGCGCTGCTTACCTGACGCAGCTCGTGAGGAAAGTCATGCAAATCACTAAATCAGGAATTTGCTTACACGTGGCAAAATACGGGTTAAATATTGAACCTTACAAGCAGCTTTTACCACGTAAATAACATTTATCACACTGGGATCACAAAGCAGAATGGTGCCCAAATAGATTAAACCTGACCTGTAGCATCTGTAATGAGCCGAGTGACAACTGGACAGAGCGGGACTGTCACTAGGGGGCGGTACTTTGATGTCACCGTCACTTCAAGCCCTGGCTCTGTTCCTCTACCACAAACTTGTTTTGAAAGCATCTTCTCCCCGCTAAAAGGAAGTGGGCTCAAAGCTAGAGACTGTACAGTGGGTGCTCTCTACTTCTTTCCAGCGTAAACAACTCTGAATGAAACCGTGTCACCGCCCTGAAAAAAACAGGCAGGCCGATAGTAAATGTAATAGCAAATAACAAAATCAGACAGCCTGATCTGATATATTCACGCTGTAAGCAAGCCTGGGCCTACACAAACCACCCCCCAGGGACAATTTATAGCAATGCATTTTGCCGTTACTGGAGTAAGTCCATGAAAATACAGAGAAAAACAATGCAAACAAGGATAGAGGATGAGCCAAATGAACGAATGGAGACATCCCTGCAATAAATAAAAACACCAGAATATGGGCTGGCCATAGAAGATTTGAACCATGCATGGGCAGGCTGAATGTACCGAGTTGATCGATCAGTCAACTTGGGTACAACCAGCCTGCCGGATTCACTTGGGATTATTGCTAGCGGCTGCTATAGCTGCTAGCAATAATCACTGTCTTATCCCGGCGGGGACGGCTTCCTCCACTGGGAGCAGGCAATTGCCCGGCAAGAGGGATTCCCATCAGCACTGTCTGTGTTGATGGAGGAATCATGTGACTTTGGACCGCCTATGGCCTGCCTTAGTCCAGGCTGGCATCTGTGTGGGTGGTACATCTCACGTTTGCGCAGGCGCAGCAGCACATTAATTTGAATGAGCTGCTGCACCTGCGTTTCCCACATGGAAAAAGTCCTTGACCCTGTTTTTTTAAAATGCATTCTTATGGAGGCGCATAGCACTCTGGCACCATGCAGTTTCACTCACACGAAAATGTTCCACATTTTCTGATGCATGGGGTGCCAGTAAGAATTAATGGCACCTCAGCATGTTTGCTAATAAGCAGCGAGTTTTGGTTGTGGGCACACATGCGATTTACGCACATTCCCACACCCGCTACAGTGTGAACCTAGCTTTAAAACTGGCGGCCCTCCAGCTATTGCAGAACTACAATTCCCATGAGGCATTGCAAGGCTGACAGTTACAAGCATGACTCCCATAGGCAGAGGCATGATGGGACTTTTAGTTCCGCAACAGCTGGAGGGCCCTGCCATAAAGTGATTGGAAAGATGTATATATTTTTTATTAAATTATTAATATGTTATACTTACCTGCTCTATGTAATGGTTTTGCACAAACCTCTTCTTCTGGGCTCCCCCTCCAGCATTTCTGACTTTTCCTCAAGTACCCCCAAATAAAGCCGCTGCCTTTGGGGTCCATCAGGCTCCATCCCATGCTGCCCTGTCTGCGTTTCTAGACACAGACAGCGCTGCTCCACCCCGCCACCCAATCACTCGTCACAGAATTTGATTGACAGCAGCGGGAGAAAAATGCCTCACACTGCCATTAATCTGCCCTGTGAGGTAGGAGAGAGCGGAGAAAGACGCTGCTTTCAGGCACAGCGCTGCATTGATATCGGACCCAAGTAAGTATAAAGGGGGGGGGGGGGTGAGGGGGAGATGCTGCAGCACAGAAGGTATTTACCTTAATGCAGAAAATGCATCAAAGTTAAAAAATACTTTAACCTGTTCCCACCCATGCCTATTCTGACATTTCTCTCCTACATGTAAAAATCTGTATTTTTTTGCTAGAAAATTACTAGGAACCCCCAAACATTATATATTTTGTTAGCAGAGACCCTAGAGAACAAAATGGTGGATGTTGCACAGCGCAGCAGTTTTTCAAACACAATTTTTTGTAAAAAATACACTTGAGGAACTGCAGCATGGAGCAGCTCACAGCAGGGGTCTGGTGCGTCCCTGTTTCAGATCTGATTTCAGTCCCAATTTTTGGCTGAATTCGGACCTGAAACGGACCAGAAGACGCACAGGACTCCAATTTGCACCAGAACCACTCCGGAGATTTGTGAACCAGCTCCATAGAGAGCCGGGGAAACCCGCATCCAAATTTGCAATAGTGTGAACCAAGCCTTAATTATTTTTTTTAGCTCACACACTATACAATACCCAATTTTTTGTTAAAATATAGAAGATGATGTTACGCCAAGTAAATCAACAACAAACATGTGACGCTTTAAAATTGCATACGTCTGTGGAACGGTGCCAAACTACAGTACCTAAAAATCTCTATTAGTGGCACTTTAAATGCCTTTACAGGTTACCAGTTTTGAGTTACACACTAAGGGTCCTTTCACACGGGCGGTCCGTATGTCCGTTTTTCATCCCATCCGTATGTCTATGGGATTGCAGATGTCAGCGGATGCTTTACTTTTTCTATGTTGTTATTTTTGTTATTTATTTTATTTTACAATCTTTTTTTTTTTTTCCTTTTTGATCAATTTATTGCTTTCAGAAAGAATGAACATTTATGGAGAGATCTGAGGTCTATTAGACCTGGTAACCCCTTCAACCCGAGGACGCAATCTTTTTTTTTTTCTAAAGCTGAACAATCAGCCCCCGGGATTTGACAGGTAAAATCGCATGTGAAATTGCAGCCTATTTCCAGCGATTGAAGTCCCAATCAGTGTGACGCCCACATTGCGGCGCGGCACCGTTTTCCAAAGTAGTTCCTGCACTACTTTTGGCGACTTTGGGGGCAATTTCAATAGACATCTGTGCATGAAGCTGCACAGACTTCTTTGAAGTCACCCCCGAAGTCGGACTGAAATGCAGCTTTGAAATCGAGTTCAGATGAGCGAGGGCTAAATACCTTAAATGCTGTCATTTTAACCAGTTTATTTGGGCCAACAAACTATTTACTACACTACCAGGTGCACCTGCTGGGCACGCTGTTGTCTGTAGCCTCAGCGCTGCGTTATGGCTGTTGGACGCAAACTTCTTTCTCCATATTCAGTACAAAACTGTACCGGGCTCAGCACTGCTCAGCCAATCACAGGCAGCTTTGTACTGAATGAATACAAAGCTTTCTGACTGCCTGAGGAGAAGATTGTGCCAGGGTGCCAATATTTTTGGCCATGACTGTATATACTGTATGTAGCTGAGGCTACATACACTTTATATAGCCCGCTCAGCAGATACACCTGATAGCAATGGAAATAGCTGGTCTGGGCCAGCTGGGACCCGAATGAACTAGTTAAAGGGACATTAAAGCTGGAGATCAGCATTAATAGGTAAATTCAGCAAGCAGCCGTACAGTGAAGAGCTTGGTTGAGCACAGACAGGTAAATGTGCTTTGAAATCACAGTTATACCTTTATTATTTTTTTTTGCATATTGCAGGGAGGGTTCAAACTGCTCAGGTTTTGCTGTCTGTGAGTCCATAACAGGGCCAAACTAGGCCGTTAGGAGTCAGAAGGTGCACCTACCTAGAGAGCAGCTGCCACTCCCATTCGCTGTCAGTGTGTGAACAGGAAGAGGACAGCAGAGTCCTATAGGGGTACAGGGGCTGAGCGCTCCCCCATCGGTATGCTGCTACTGTCCTGGTTGGTGGGTGGCTATACTTTCTCACTAGGAATATAGCCTCTACTTACTAGTGCTGCAGAATATTATCCCTCACTAATCCTCTTATCTCACTGGAAGTTTACCAGACAGGATCTGAAAATAAGAGACTCCCTGTAGAATCCATATAAAGCACCCACAATGCCCCTCAATTTCCTGATACCATGTGATTCTGGATGCCTAGGATCACATCAGAACACTCAGGAACAGACATTTTTAATCCATTAACAAAATATTTATCCCCGAAAACACTAATGGTTTGATAATACAATCCTAGGCTCCACTAATTCATAATATTGATCCACTTCAGCAATGTTATGGAGAAACACCAAAAAGCTGAAAGCATTTGGCAATATTACTGCTTCTACAGCATTAAAAATCCCCCTGGGGTTCAATGTGAGCCGTGTCATTCAGACACAATAAACGCAGATCAGCTTGTAGTGTGATAGGCTCTGGCTACATCCGGGCACCACAACTATTCGGCAAGGGGAGGGGCTTCTTAAAGCTTTAATGCTGATAATCAGCTGCTGATTTAACCACTTACTGAGTATGCATCATCTTAAACTTTTTTAACCTTGCCTATGTTCCAGTTTAAGCTGGTGCCATAAGCGCTGCCCCAGGTTTCCTGTTTCAGGGTGGCTCCGTTCTCCTGCAGCATCCTATGGAGCCACCCCTTGCATGCAGGGACTAGAGTTATGTCTCCCTACTACATGTTGTGGATCAATAGAAACACAGCTGAAGATGGTAAGGCACTCCCTTGCTCCTCCCCCAAGCTAACAGACTGGCTGGAGACTGCACTGTACACCAGTAACTCTTTCCTGTGAAGACCGGAACTTCAGGGAAGCAGCACAGAGAGAGCAGAAGCCAGCAACATGGAAAGTTGGAGAAAAGAAAGGCGCCTCTATGTGCAATATTAAAATATTTATTGTAGAGCACAAGGGGAATAAAAACACAAGCTTGTAGAAGCAAAAAGCAAAGTAGTAGAGTCCTCATGCAAGTTGCTTTCCTTCATCTGTCTGCGAGGGGAGAACGGAGAGAGCCGTCCAGCAGCTGTCACATTCTCCAATGATGTGCAGGAGCGAGGGGACAGTGAGGAGGCCCGGGTTCCACATCCATGCTGGAACGCACGTGGCTGAGGTTGTCAGGTGAGGGGGGTGGGCTAACGCGTTTCGGAGCATGCAATGCTTCATCAAACCTCAGAGCTTTACCACCCACACGAACAACCACACCACGTGCGTTCCAGTTTGCATCCGAAAACTGGTCCTCCTTACGGTCTCCTCGCTACTTCGCACCTGCACATCATCGCAGAATCTGACAGCTGCTGGACGGCTCTCTCCGTTCTCCCTTCCCAGACAGATGAAGGAAAGCAACTTGCATGAGGACTCTCTACTACATGCCTTATTCCTTCTACAAGCTTGTAAGTCTTTTTATTCCCCTTGTGCTCTACTAAAAATCTTTTGATAGTGCACTTAGGAGCCTTTCTTTTATCCATGATCTTCCAGAGCTGCTTCTCCTCAAAGAAAGTGCTGCCTGAAGTGCCATCTCTTCACTACTACTCAGGACCAGCCACCCCCCCCCCCCAACCAGACCGCCCACCCCCACCAGAGCGCACACCCCCACCAGAGCGCCCCCATCTCTCTCTCCTTCAACAGGGAAAGTTGTAAACTGCAAGTCTAGGGAAAGAATTTTAACAAATCGCTTGCTGCAGAATATTTACTCAATTGTGCTCAATGTCTTAAAGTTGTTTTAAAGCCTAAACATGTTTTACCTTAATTCATTCCTTGCATTAAGGTAAAAAATGTTTAAGGGCTCTTTCACACGGGCGATCCGATCAGATCCGCCTATCAGTTTTTTAGGCGGATCTGATTGGATCCTCCATGCAGCTCTATGGGGCAGCGGGTGTCAGCAGAGACACCTCCGCTGACACCCGCTGCCATCCGCATCCGATCCTGTGCTGAAATCTGGACGGATGGAAACCCTATTTTTCCATCCGTTCAGTAATCGGAGCGGAGCGGATCTGATGAGAGCGGACAAGCGGTCCGCTCTCCTCCGATCCCCCATAGAGGGCAGCGGGTGCTGAGACACCTCCCTCTCCGCTCTGCAAGCGGAGACGGAGCTGTCATCCGCCGGCTCAGTGGGGATCGCGGATCGATCCCCGCTGAGCAACACGGATCCGCCTACGGAGGCGGACCGTGTGAAAGAGCCCTAAGTGTCAGCATCCCTCCTCCCCTTTTACTTACCTAAGCCTTGATTCCATCCAGTGCGGTGCACGGTTGCAGCTCTTCTCTCCCCTCACTTCCGGGTCTCCCAGGCTTTGCTAGGACACCAGGAGCCATTGGATATCAAACAAAGACATTGATGAGGGATCAGGGGGTGGGGCCGAGTCCCTCTATGTGTTAATGGACGCAGCAGCGGGGCTCAGGGGAGAGCACTGGACAGAGGGGAGGGGCAAGGAGCGCACGCAGGAGACCCAAAAAGAGGTTCATTGACGCTCTGTGCAATACTTACACAGATCATGTGATAAGTATAGACAGGTTTATTGTTTTTATTTACCTTTACAGCCACTTTAAGCTAAGCTTTATTCTTTGATCATTTATCCACCCCTTATTTATGTATGGTATATATTCTAAATACGAGGCATGCAAAGCCCAATTCCAGGATGGCACCAAAAATGTATGAGTATTCTCCCCTGAAAAGCATATACAGGGTTTAAAGATTATGTAAACCCAACATTTCATATTCCTGATGTGTGTCTGTTGTACCATGTACTTTGAACAAGTATTCTGTTCTCTTTGTATTGTTTCCTTTGTGTGAAATCCCTGGTGATCCTGCCAGTCCCTCTGTTTTACTATTAAAAACTGACCACACTAAGCAGGAGAGAACACTGTGACCAGTTCTCTAGCTGTACTGGGAACTCGGTCTGCTCTCCTCCATTAATCAGACTTGTCCGAAAATCCCCCCCCCGCACAGCCATATTTTAATATCTATACACAAATGGTTTTGCCTTCCATTTCTATTCATGAAATAAAAAAGTTGTTTTACAAGGTGATTGTTTGCAATCACTTTTATGCCAGTTTTGTCTAGGGGAGATGTAGCAGAGAGTATTACATGTCTTCATCCATGGGTTTGCTACCCAAAGAATGGTTGACACATTTTAATTTTGGACCAGCTCAAAGATCATCTTTAGCCCCCATTCACCCCTGTGCAACCTATCATGCGATTGACAGCTCCAAATTGCATGACAAGTCGCAACCTATTGTCGGCAATGGAACTGTTCCACCAACTTTGCAGTGCCGCATCGATTTGAAAAAGAAGTTCCTGCACAATTTCTGGGACTTGCATAAACATCTGCATAAAGGCGCACAGATGTCGGCCAAGTAAGTCGGACCTGAAGTTGCACTGACATCCGGCTTTGAAATTGTGCGATTTCAAGTGAAGTCGCACAATTTCAAAGTCAGATTCGGTGTGAACCAGGGCTTAACCTCTTTTACGCTGACATTAACACAAATATTTACCAACAGCTTAAGAGCCGGTTCACACTGGGGGCGACTTGTCAGGCGACCAAGTCGCCGTGGGTCGCCTGCCATAGATTAGCACAGGACTCGTTCTAATAGGAGCGACACAAGTCACTCCGACTTAGAAAAAGGGTCCTGAGCTACTTTGGGGCGACCTGCATTGACTTCAATGATATGAAGTCCGTGCATGCCGCTCCGAGGTCGCGGTGCGAGCTGTGCACCGCGACTTCACAGGTCGCCCGGCAAAGTCGGGTCGCGCCTATGTGAACCGGCTCTAAAAGAGCCCGCTGGCATCTACATGGGACTGAATGGTTCCTGAATTCTGAACTATAAAGCTAGCCATACTGACTAGACGCCAGTGCCCAGGCATCGCCAACAAATATTCTTGTTCAAGATAAACAAATGATTGAGCACAACCTATCATTTCCTACATGGAAAATATATCTTCTCAGTTTGTGTGGGCCTGACATCCCATAATACAAACCAAAACTTCTGCCTTTTTACCAAACTAGTGCTAGTGTTTGTTTTTAGGACTGTGACTACATTATATATATATCAATATTGAGGAAGGAATGATGAGCAAGATTGGAAGTGCTCTGTTTATAGCGGAGGTAAGACAGGGAAGTGATAGCCACTGAAAGTGAAAGTGGAAAAGCTACAAAACATGCAACAAACTTTGTTATGAATCTCAAAATCTGAAGAGATGGTCCACACTGATGCGACTTGTCAGGCGACTTGTCAGCCTGACAAGTCGCGCTCCCTCGCGGTCCATTGACCGCTACAGGACCCGTTCTAATAGGAGCGACACAAGTCGCTCTGACTTAGAAAAAGGGTCCTGTACTATTTCGGGGCGACCTCGGAGCGACTTGCATAGACTTCCATTATGTGAAGTCCCTGCAAGTCGCTCTGAAGTCGTGGTGCATGGGAATGCACAAGTCGCCCCCGAAGTAGTAAGGAGTTGTGTCGCCTCAGTGTGAACCGACTCTAAAACTTGCTGTATAGTAAACACTGACAGTGGGAGAACTTTGCAGCAGCATTAAGGCTGAACTCTGGGACCAGCAAATATTCTCCAAATACAAGAGGAATGTGTATTCTTGGTGTGTTCTGTGTATTTCCAGATCTGTGCAGTAATCCAATGTGAAACTTTGCCTCTGTGCAGGAGCTTCCTGTAATAAAGACCGGTCACTGCTGCTCTCTCTCCTTGTGCAGGGCGACTGGTCTTGCCTCCGCCCCGCCTCTAGTTTTCTGCAGGCAGCCGCTAGTGGGTGGAGCCTGCAGGTCCCTCCCACAGCTCTGTTTGCAACACAGACCATGAGCAGCACAGTGATGATATCACAGCTAGTTTTACAAAGTAACAACTGTGCTTGCATTGGAACTTGGTGCAAACAAAGTTGGTTTATATTCTTTGTGGCTAACAAGGAATATATATATATATATATATATATATATATATATATATATATATATATATATAGTGTTTGTTCCTGGCGTTCAGCTTTAAGTCCTATGAAAGTTTCCCTTTATTGCTGTGGACACACACAGATGATTTAGTGGACAGAGGGTACTCTCAGAAGTGTCAATTTGGTCAGAGGATTGCTGCCAAAATCTCTCTGCTGATTGGGGTCACACTACTATAGCAGGCAGGGTTTCTGAGAGTACTCGTAATACAACTTCCCTGCCTGTCTTTAGTAGGGATGGGCTCAGGCGTGTTCGGATCTTCTTAGTCCCAACCCACCTGAGCAATCCCGCCAGGAAGCCGTCACCACACACCGCCAATCATAGGCAGTGAGGCATTTCCCAGCCCGCAGCTGCACATACACACGCCCCGACTAGGCTGATCATGGTTGGCGGTGTGCAGTGACGGCTTCCTGATGGGACGGCTCAGGTGGGTTGGGACTAGGATCCGAACATGCCGAGCCCCATCTCTGGTCTTTAGTTAGCCAAGTACCAGGCCATGGACTGGGCTTCTCTGTGAACATATGGCCAGGCTACAGCCAATTCAATATTTACAAATCATTACAAAGCAGTAAATAAAATCCTCACTGATACATGTAGCTGCAACCACCGTGGAGAAATAAATCTTAAAAATTCACAGCAGAGGCACAGCTCATGGCCCCTTGCTTTGTCTGGCAGGAGGGAAATGGCAGCCTGCCAGCCTTCAATTATAAACATACAGCAGGTTTTCTAAGCTGTTTAGAAACAAACTGCAACCAAACCTCATAGACTCAGTTGTGAGCTTTGATGATGAATAGATACACCCAGCGCATGCAGCTGCAGAAATCAATGAGGGCTTGTCATAGAGCTTATTTATTGCTTGTAAAAATATGTACAGGTGCATCTCATAAAATTAGAATATCATCAAAATTGTATTTATTTCAGTAATTCAATTCAAAAAGTGAAACTCATTTTATATAGATGTGTTTCACACAGAGTGATATATTCCAAGCATTTCTTTCTTTTTATTCTGATGATTATGGCTTACAGCTCGCGAAAACCCAAAATTCACTAAGAAAATGTGATTATTAGATTAAATCAAAAAAAAGGATTTTTAATACAGAAATGTTGGCTTACTGAAAAGTATGTCCATGTACAGTATAGTTTGCACTCAATACTTGGTCGAGGCTCCTTTTGCTTGAACTACTGCATCAATGCGGCATGGTATGGAGGTGATCAGCCTGTGGCACTGCTGAGGTTATGGAAGCCCAGGTGGCTTTGATAGCGGCCCTCAGCTCACCTGCATTGTTGGGTCTGGTGTCTCTCATCTTCCTCTTCACAATACCCCACAGACTCTCTATGGGGTATGGGGTTTAGGTCAGGCAAGTTTGCTGGCCAATCAAGCACAGTGATATCATGATCACTAAACCAGGTATTGGTAATTTTTGCAGTGTGGACGGGTGCAGAGTCTGGGTGGACAGGTGCTGGTTAGCAGAGGGAATGCTCCCCAAATAATCACAGACTGTGGAAAATGTTGCATTTCATTTGGAAATGAGGGTCCCAGAGTCTGAAAGAAGAGTGGAGAGGCACATGATCCAAGTTGCAGGAAGTCCAGTGTGAAGCTTCCACAGTCAGTGATGATTTGGGGAGCCGTGTCATCTGCTAGTGTTGGTCCACTGTGTTTCATCAAGTCCAAAGTCAGCGCAGCCCTCTAGCAGGAAATTCTAGAGCACTTCATACTTCTCTCTGCTGACCAGCTTTATGGAGATTCTGATTACATTTTCCAGCAGGACTTGGCACCGCCCACACTGCCAAAAGTTCCAATACTTGGTTTATTGATCATGGTATCACTGTGCTTCCTGATTGTCCAGCAAACTAATCTGACCTAACCCCCATAGAGAATCTGGGAGGTATTGTCAAGAGGAAGATGAGACACCAGACCTAACAATGCAGACCAGCTGAAGGCTGTGATCAAAGAAACCTGGGATTCCATAACGCCTCAGCAGTGCCACAGGCTGATCTCCTCCATGCCATGCCACATTGATGCAGTAATTCATGCAAAAAGAGCCCCAACCAAGTATTGAATGCAAACTATACTGTACATGGACAGACCAAGTATTGAATGCATACTATACTGTACATGGACAGACCAAGTATTGAATGCATACTATACTGTACATGGACAGACCAAGTATTGAATGCATACAATACTGTACATGGACAGACCAAGTATTGAATGCATACTATACTGTACATGGACAGACCAAGTATTGAATGCATACTATACTGTACATGGACAGACCAAGTATTGAATGCATACTATACTGTACATGGACATACTTTTCAGTAAGCCAACATTTCTGTATTGAAAATCATTTTTTTTTTTTTTTTTTGGTCTTATGTAATATTCTAATTTTCTGAGATAGTGAATTTGGGGTTTTCTCTAGCTGTAAGCCAAAATCATCAAAATCAAAAGAAAGAAATGCTTGAAATATATCACTCTGTGTGTAACACATCAATATAAAATATATGAGTTTCACTTTTTGAATTGAATTACTGAAATAAATTAACTTTTTGCTGATATTCCTATTTTATGAGATGCACCTGTATGTTGCTTAGTGGTCTTGCAGCATTGCAGTTTGAATCTCAGTCAGGACATTATCTGCATAGAATATACATGTTCTCCCAGTGCTTATATTGATTTCTTCTTGCTATTCCTTTTTCCCCACACACAAAGCCATGTCGTAGGTCAATTTGCTGCGTATTCGACCCTAGTATGTATATCAGGGTTTCTCAACCAGGGTTCCTCCAGGGGTTGTGAGGGGTTCCTTGAGCAATGAGCGGTTTCTGCCTCTCAGATCAGTAACCACTGACACCAATCCTCTTTTTAGATATCTGTAGGGGGGGGGGGGGGGGGATTCTTCCCAATGGCCACCAATGTAAGGAGCATTCTTCCCACTGACCATCACACTACTGTATTGTGAGCTGCAAATGTAAAAATTATTAGTATGGATTCCCTTAAGACAAAATTGATTTCAAGGGTACCTCCATGTTAAAAAAAAGATTGAGAAAGGCTGATGTATACGTATGCAAGTATGAGTGTGTGTGAGGTGCGGATATTAGATTGTAAGCTCCTTTGTGGCAAAGACTGATGTGAGTTTACAGTAAATGAGTGGCACTGTATAAATACCTGTAGAAAATAATTAATAGTCATAGCCTGGCCACTAGCTCACTTTAATTAATTTCTCAGAGTGACAGAATTTTATTATTGCCTTCATTATTAACAACTAATCAGTCTCAATGTTGAAATATGATAAGGAGGGCATCCCATTGGCAGAGCAGTGTTAATTTTGGCAGCAAATTTCAATTTAGTTTTAGTCTTAGGACTAAAAGGGCATTTTAGTTTTAGTCCCATTTTAGTCTTCTGCAAGTGTTTTAGTCGTATTTAGTCGACTAAAACTCCAGTATATTTTAGTCGACTAAAACTCATTTTAGTCATCTATAATCAAATGGGTGTAGTTCAATTGTAATTTGTAATGCATTATTTAAGCATTTCTCTACAATTTCCAAACTCATTATATACTACTGCTGGTCCTGGAGTGAAAAATCTAATATGTTATTATTTATGCTTTGAGCATGCACCAGTGTTAATTTTTGGCAGCAAATTTCGATTTAGTTTTAGTTATAGTCTTTTGACTAAAATGCCATTTTAGTTTTAGTCGTATTTTAGTCACCTGAATTGTGTTAGTCGACGAAAACGTTTTAGTCGGTTTTAGTCGACGAAATTAACACTGTGGCAGAGGAACCATTTTACAAAGTACCTCACCAATAATACTGCAGGTGAGGTGATGCGGGTGAAGGAACACTATTGCAAGGATATAATATTTGAATTTTTAGTTTTAGAAAATCATAATGGATGCTGTAGGGCAGTGGTCCTCAACTCCGGTCCTCAGGGCATACTAACAGGCCAGATTTTAAGTATTACCTTGGGGAGATGCAGACTAGAATACTGCAATCACTGAGCAGCAAATGATATCACCTGGGATGTATTTCAGTTATCTTGCAAATCTGGCCTGTTAGTGGGCCCTGTAGGCCAGGGTTGAGGACCAGTGCTGTAGGGGACCAAATGTCAGATTCTGAAGATTCTTCAGAGGGCCGTTTCTCTTCAATACCTGAATGGACAGGCAGCAGGAGAGGGGAGTGTTCATTTTCATTGCAGGGAGTACAAGCCAGAGCCAGGCAACTAGACTTTCAGAAGGAAGCCAGCAACAGCAGAGCACATCCTTTCTTCATGACAGGAGTCTTTTAAAGTGACCCTGCTGAGTCCTTTAGCGACATAGGAGGTCAGAGTAACTTTTAAAGCTACCTTGCTGAGTCCTTTAGCGACATAGGAGGTCAGAGTAAGGAACCACAGCATGTGGCATCTGACGCACCCGGAAGTATCACATGCCGGAGACTGTAGTGCCGAAACGGGGGGAAGAGCTAGAACACACAGACTGCTGAGAGATAAGCACAAGCGCTCTTCTTTCACAAAACACGCTTTCTATTGTTAGTTGTCAGGGTCGCTTTAGGAAATGTACACATAAGTATAAGGCCTTATGCACATGACCCAATACTGCTGGCAGGAAGATCTTGGGGTGGTCTTTAATTCATCAGAACACACAGGCACTTATGTCGATATGGTAAAGATGCATACTACATTGTGCGCATGCCCCGCCAGCGCCTACACATTGTTGATGTTTACATCGCCTTGAATGAGTCATTCACGCGGCGGTGGCGCATAGGTAGATTGACGTCAGCTTTTGTCATTCAGAATGGCTGAAAGCCAAGGTCGTTCTGCACCCGCGCCGCCACCACTGACTACAGATATATAACAAGAGACATAAAAGGAGGACGGTTATAAGAGAATTCAGAAATAAACCTTGCACAGTTAAGCAAAAATGTCAGTAAACACACAAGAAAAAAACAGCACAAACGGCTTCCCATGACATTCAATATAAATGTGCCCTTTGCTTTGCCAAATAGGTTTACAAAATACCTGTTGAACCTGCCAGTAGAATTCAGGCTTTCAGTTTGCGTCGTTCCATTACAGAATGATGCGGCCGCTGTGTGCACTGCAATGTATTTTAGCACCGTTATATAGAGTATGCAGTGCTGAGTCCCGCGAGAAATACAGGCGACTTCCCTAAAGAGAGTCAGGCTGAGCGCTTCTTCCCTTCTCAGGGGAAGCATTGTGTTTTTATCAATGAATTCCTCTGAATGGAAGAGGTGGAAATGGTGGTGTCATGGACCGGTCTCCTCCCCTCAGCCAATCAGAGGCAGTCTTGTATTCATTGATAAAAATACAAGGCTTCTCCTAAATGGCAGATAAGCACTGAGGCTGGCTTGGTTCTAGCAGCAGATGGGAAGTCTGTACTGCTACTGATAACACAGTGCCACTTAGTGTATGCAGATATCTATATTACTGTCCATTGCAATGTACACAGAGGCCGACATCACTGTTTAATGGAGATGGTTTGTTTGGACCATCTTGGCCCAAGTGAACTGAAAGTTGGAATTCAGCTTTACCTTCCTGATATATACAGGCTGCTCCAACCTGCTGATCGAGTATATCCGTGTCAGATCGAAGTTTAATCAGTGCAGACAGAGTATATCAAAGTCAGATCTTACATTGTCAGTGATGGAGGAGTATAGAGGGGTTAGGTCAGTCAGTGATGGAGGAGTATAGCGGGGTTAGGTCAGTGAGTGATGGAGGAGTAGAGGGGGGTTAGGTTAGTGAGTGATGGAGGAGTAGAGGGGGGTTAGGTTAGTGAGTGATGGAGGAGTAGAGGGGGGTTAGGTCAGTGAGTGATGGAGGAGTAGAGGGGGGTTAGGTTAGTGAGTGATGGAGGAGTAGAGGGGGGTTAGGTCAGTCAGTGATGGAGGAGTATAGAGGGGTTAGGTCAGTGAGTGATGGAGGAGTATAGAGGGGTTAGGTTAGTGAGTGATGGAGGAGTAGAGGGGGGTTAGGTTAGTGAGTGATGGAGGAGTAGAGGGGGGTTAGGTTAGTGAGTGATGGAGGAGTAGAGGGGGGTTAGGTCAGTCAGTGATGGAGGAGTAGAGGGGGGTTAGGTCAGTCAGTGATGGAGGAGTATAGCGGGGTTAGGTCAGTCAGTGATGGAGGAGTATAGCGGGGTTAGGTCAGTCAGTGATGGAGGAGTATAGCGGGGTTAGGTCAGTGAGTGATGGAGGAGTAGAGGGGGGTTAGGTCAGTGAGTGATGGAGGAGTAGAGGGGGGTTAGGTCAGTGAGTGATGGAGGAGTAGAGGGGGGTTAGGTCAGTCAGTGATGGAGGAGTAGAGGGGGGTTAGGTCAGTCAGTGATGGAGGAGTATAGCGGGGTTAGGTCAGTGAGTGATGGAGGAGTATAGCGGGGTTAGGTCAGTGAGTGATGGAGGAGTATAGCGGGGTTAGGTCAGTGAGTGATGGAGGAGTAGAGGGGGGTTAGGTCAGTCAGTGATGGAGGAGTATAGCGGGGTTAGGTCAGTCAGTGATGGAGGAGTAGAGGGGGGTTAGGTCAGTCAGTGACGGAGGAGTAGAGGGGGTTAGGTCAGTCAGTGACGGAGGAGTAGAGGGGGTTAGGTCAGTCAGTGACGGAGGAGTAGAGGGGGTTAGGTCAGTCAGTGACGGAGGAGTAGAGGTGGGTTAGGTCAGTGAGTGATGGAGGAGTAGAGGGGGGTTAGGTCAGTGAGTGATGGAGGAGTAGAGGGGGGTTAGGTCAGTCAGTGATGGAGGAGTATAGAGGGGTTAGGTCAGTGAGTGATGGAGGAGTAGAGGGGGGTTAGGTCAGTGAGTGATGGAGGAGTAGAGGGGGGTTAGGTCAGTCAGTGATGGAGGAGTATAGAGGGGTTAGGTCAGTGAGTGATGGAGGAGTAGAGGGGGGTTAGGTCAGTGAGTGATGGAGGAGTAGAGGGGGGTTAGGTCAGTCAGTGATGGAGGAGTATAGAGGGGTTAGGTCAGTGAGTGATGGAGGAGTAGAGGGGGGTTAGGTCAGTCAGTGATGGAGGAGTATAGAGGGGTTAGGTCAGTGAGTGATGGAGGAGTAGAGGGGGGTTAGGTCAGTGAGTGATGGAGGAGTAGAGGGGGGTTAGGTCAGTCAGTGATGGAGGAGTATAGCGGGGTTAGGTCAGTCAGTGATGGAGGAGTATAGAGGGGTTAGGTCAGTGAGTGATGGAGGAGTAGAGGGGGGTTAGGTCAGTCAGTGATGGAGGAGTATAGAGGGGTTAGGTCAGTGAGTGATGGAGGAGTAGAGGGGGGTTAGGTCAGTGAGTGATGGAGGAGTAGAGGGGGGTTAGGTCAGTGAGTGATGGAGGAGTAGAGGGGGGTTAGGTCAGTCAGTGACGGAGGAGTATAGCGGAGCCCCCCCAGATATTCTAATTCCTCTCCACTATTAAAACACACCTTTAGTTATACTTTAACGTGGTATTAAACCCAAAAGCAAACATTTATTATATTGCCGCTCACAGATACTTTGATGTGATGGCTGCATTAGTTCCTTTTTTTTAGGCTTTCCACTATTTTCTTCCGGTGATCCAGTCAGCAAGTCTGTTGTTTTTCACACGCTCTCCAGCAGAATGTATCAGTTTACATGTGATCCCAAAAGGGATAAAGGTTTACTGTAACTGAATATAAAGTGTGAGCTGGAGTTTGGCTTCAATTTCTTAGTGATTCTCAATCTTTTAATACATTTAACACATCACTGCTGTGTGCTGTGCCCCCTGTGCCCATTCCTTCAGAGTTGTCTCACTAATACAGAAGATGTGTTACTGGCCAGATAAAGGTAAAACAGAGGGAAAAAAGCCAAACAAAAGAAGAGACTGCTGAAAGTGGAAGTAAAGCCTCCTCTGCAACTTCTACCTATAGGTAAGCCTTATTATAGGCTTACCTATAGGCAGTGCTGTATCTTGGCCTAGGCCAACAAGGCCCAGGCCTAGGGCGGTACTTTGCAGGGGGGGCAGCAAAAAAGCTGCACCCCGCACAAAAAAAAAAAAAAAACAGCCTCCTCCTGGCTCCCACATGAAAAGGGTCCCTGCCGGCTTGCACTACACTTTTAGTATAGTGCCAGTCTTATGGGGCGAATCGGGCCAGAGGGCAGGATCCAGGAGGCAAATAGGTCTGGCACCCACATAAAGCACTCACACTGCTACCTGCTGGTATGATAAGAGGACATTCGGACAGACTGCAGGCTGCCAACCACACTTAATACAACTGGTCCAACGGCCCCCAATGCTAATAAGTGTGGCACTGCAGCCTAATGCCTCGCCTACCCTCCTCCGCCCCCAGCTATGGCAGGCATCGTGTCAATAATATAATTTCATTTCTTTAAACCTTGTCCTTGAGCGAGCATATTGAATTGCATCATATACAATAAAGACTTTTAATTGTATATGATGGCAATAATATTTTTGACCGGCTCACCTCATATGTGATATCGCAATATGTCACTGGGTTAGTAAGATTACTCCAATCTTATAAGATATTTGGACTTGTGTTTGCTGCCACTGATTATTTCACTTATATGTATAATGACTGTGGACTTCCTAGCCATTATACAAGTAAGTGAAATATTCCTATAATTACAATCAGTGGCAGCAAACACAAGTCCAAATATCTTAGGCTGCACTAATGGGCACTGATAGGCTGCACTGGTGGTCACTGATGGGGCTGCACTGATAGCCACTGATGGGGCCGCACTGATATGTTGCACTGATGGGAAGTAATGAGGCGGCACTGATGAGGCTGAACTTATGGGAACTGATGAGGCTACGCTGATGGGCACTGATAGACTGTGGTTGTGGTCTGTGGTTTAAAGATGACAGAACGGGTCAGAAAGGGGTGTGGCCTTTACAGGAAGGGGTGTGTCATTTAAATTAGGAGGTGCACAAGTTTAGTCAGGCCTAGGGCAGCACAAAACCTAAATACACCACTGTCTATAGGTAGTGTAAATATCTCCTAAACATGTACCATTTAGGAGATATTTACTTTGCATGCAGCCAGTGACATCACTGGCGCATGCGCTCTGAAGGGACGTCGGCTGGTGCCGTTCCTTCAGAGACCTGTGCCGTGACCGCCGGCTCCCGCGTGCATGCGCGGAGTGATGTCATCGCGGCTCCTGACAATCAGATGGCCGGATGCCGCAAACCCGGAAGAAGGGCGACCAAACATGTCACCAATGATAGAGGTGAGCAAGCTTCATTAGAAGGTAAGTGTTTCATAATGAGCTAGTATGAGATGCATACTAGCTCATTATGTGTTTGTCTTTCAGGTGTTTTTTTTTTTTTTTTAATTTTCTGAAGATTACAAGCAACCTCTTGAAGCCCCCACATCTAATGACTGATAGGCTGCAAAATTAAACATTTTTGGATTTGGGTTTAATACCACTTTATGGGAAATCCTGACCCTGTGGGGTTTTCATTTATTTATTTTATTTATTTATTTCAGGTACTTGTATAGCGCTGTCAATTTACTCAGCGCTTTACATATACATTGTACATTCACATCAGTCCCTGCCCTCAAGGAGCTTACAATCTAAGGTCCCTAACTCCAATACATACACAGTAGGGACAATTTTTTTATACAGGATCCAATTAACCTACCAGCATGTCTTTGGAGTGTGGGAGGAAACCGGAGTACCCGGAGGAAACCCACGCAGGCACAGGGAAAACATGCAAACTCCAGGCAGGTAGTGTCATGGTTGGGATTCGAACCAGCGACCCTTCTTCATCATTCGTTACTCTGCTATGTCCCCTCTGTAATAATACTAACCCCCTGGCAGCTCACAATTTTCTACCGATTGCTCAGCTTTATTCCTGGTACACGCCGGCTGTGTTGGAATGACTGATTACTGTGCGCATGTGCAGGGTGATGTCATCCCCCACTGGCCAATCAAAGGCCCGTAGCCGAGAACACGGGGGGGGGGGGGGAGAGATGGCAGCGGCCGGCAGGGTATGTCACTGTCGCGGTGTATACTGGGCAGTTTAGTTCCACTTCAGGATAAAAGTTGTATAATAGAAGACAGATAGAGAAAATGATAAGAATATAGAAGGTACAAATGAATCCATAGAATGACAGGCAAAGGATTGATTACCATAAGAAGGGAATGGGAATTCATAGATATAAAGAATGACAGGCATGAGCAGGGAGTATATACAGGGGGGGGGGGGGGACATGGGATAGGTGTATAGAATGGATGTAACGATATGTATACATATACAGAGCGGAAACACACAATGACGGTATAACAATGTATGCACAGAAATAATGGGAGTATGGAGTAACAGAATGACAGCTGTGAGGAATGTATAGAGTTGTGCTATAGGAGGGGAGCAGAGATAAAAGGGGTGTGTGTGTGGGGTGGGGGGGGGTCAGTCAGTGCCGGCTGATGAATAGCGAGGTCAGATCCCAGGTCAGTCAGTGCCGGCTGATGTATAGCGGAGTCAGATCCCAGGT
Organism: Pelophylax lessonae; assembly: GCF_965119305.1. NCBI lineage: Eukaryota > Metazoa > Chordata > Amphibia > Anura > Ranidae > Pelophylax > Pelophylax lessonae. The sequence goes on from NC_138768.1 coordinate 82,164,061, forward strand.
CAGTCAGTGCCGGCTGATGTATAGCGGAGTCAGATCCCAGGTCAGTCAGTGCCGGCTGATGTATAGCGGAGTCAGATCTCAGGTCAGTCAGTGCCGGCTGATGTATAGCGGAGTCAGATCTCAGGTCAGTCAGTGCCGGCTGATGTATAGCGGAGTCAGATCCCAGGTCAGTCAGTGCCGGCTGATGTATAGTGGGGTCAGATCCCAGGTCAGTCAGTGCCGGCTGATGTATAGCGGGGTCAGATCTCAGGTCAGTCAGTGCCGGCTGATGTATAGCGGGGTCAGATCCCAGGGCAGTCAGTGCCGGCTGATGTATAGCGGGGTCAGATCTCAGGTCAGTCAGTGCCGGCTGATGTATAGCGGGGTCAGATCCCAGGGCAGTCAGTGCCGGCTGATGTATAGTGGAGTCAGATCTCAGGTCAGTCAGTGCCGGCTGATGTATAGTGGGGTCAGATCTCAGGTCAGTCAGTGCCGGCTGATGTATAGTGGGGTCAGATCCCAGGGCAGTCAGTGCCGGCTGATGTATAGTGGAGTCAGATCTCAGGTCAGTCAGTGCCGGCTGATGTATAGTGGGGTCAGATCTCAGGTCAGTCAGTGCCGGCTGATGTATAGTGGGGTCAGATCTCAGCTCAGTCAGTGCCGGCTGATGTACAGTGGGGTCAGATCTCAGGTCAGTCAGTGCCGGCTGATGTACAGTGGGGTCAGATCTCAGGTCAGTCAGTGCCGGCTGATGTACAGTGGGGTCAGATCTCAGGTCAGTCAGTGCCAGCTGATGTACAGTGGGGTCAGATCTCAGGTCAGTCAGTGCCGGCTGATGTACAGTGGGGTCAGATCTCAGGTCAGTCAGTGCCAGCTGATGTGGCCACGGCATCCACTGACCATGATTGAGCGGGAGCTGCACACCCCACAAGGGCCCCGGGAGTGGATATTGGTGGAGGAATCACTCACTATATACAGGTGTCTGCCGTCATCATTGGAGGATCACATCCAATCCCCAGAGGGGTTCCCTGGCTGTGTGGCTCCGGAAGGATCATTGTCCATGGATGCGGTTGGCTGTGCCGCTGGGAATTCTGTCTTTACCAATCTTTCTTGGCTGAGAAGTAATTTATGTCCTGTCTGCTTAATTTACCTCTATTCCTGAGACAGACCACACCTCGAAACGCGTTGGTCCATTCCCCATACAGGAATATGAAAGCTTGTTTTCTGCACTATCACACTTACATCTCGGCATATATAGGAATATGAGGATTCAATGGATAAATGTTGACATGACAAACAATGTATCAGGCAGTGTGCTATCAATGTTTGTACCTACAGCACACCTCATACACAACCCCAGCAATGGAGGAGGAACAAACCAAGTCAGGTCACAGGGTGCAAGCCGGGTACAGAGGTGTCACATCCCAGGTCAGTCTGGTCCAATCATGTCTACAGGTGTCAGATGGAGGGTGGGGGTGTCAGATGGAAGGTGGGGGTGTCAGATGGAAGGCCAGTCAGTGCTGGAGGAGTATCTCAGGGTCTGATCTCCGGTAAGTTATTGTGAAGGCAGTGTTGTGGTGTATACAATTGTGGGGGAGGGGGAGGTGTCCTCCTGTAGTGGGGGAGGGATGAGGTGTCCCCCTCTGTTGGGCGAGGGGTGTCCCCCTGTAATGGAGGGTTGGGGTGGTGTGTCACCCTGTAGTGGGGGTTGGGTCCCCTATAATGGGAGAGGTGGGGTGTCCCCCTGTAGTGAGGTGTCCCCCTGTGGAGGTTGGAGGGGGTGGGGTGTCCCCTTATAGTGGGAGAGGGGGTGGGGTGTCTCCCTGTTTTGGGAGAGGGGGTTAGGTGTCCCCCTGTTTTTGGAGAGGGAGTGGGGTGTCCCCCTATATTGGCAGAGGGGGGTGGGGTGTCCTCTTATAGTGGGAGAGGGGGTGGGGTGTCTCCCTGTTTTGGGAGAGGGGGTTAGGTGTCCCCCTGTTTTTGGAGAGGGAGTGGGGTGTCCCCCTATATTGGCAGAGGGGGGTGGGGTGTCCTCCTGTAATGGGAGAGGTGGTGGGTGCCCCCCTATGGTGGGGGAGAGGAAGTGGGGTGTCCCCTAGTGGTGGAGGAGGGGGGTGGGGTGTCCCCTGTAGTAGTTGAGGGGGGGTGGGGAGAGGAGGTGGGGGTCCCCTAGTGGTGGAGGAGGGAGTGGGGTGTCCCCTACTGGTGGAGGAGGGAGTGGGGTGTCCCCCTATATTGGGAGAGGGGGTGGGGTGTCCCCTAGTGGTGGAGGAGGGGGTGGGGTGTCCCCCTGTAGTAGGAGAGGGGGGTGGGGTGGAGTGTCCCCTAGTGGTGGAGGAGGGAGTGGGGTGTCCCCCTGTAGTAGGAGAGGGGGGTGGGGTGGAGTGTCCCCTAGTGGTGGAGGAGGGAGTGGGGTGTCCCCCTATATTGGTAGAGGGGGGTGGGGTGTCCCCCTATATTGGTAGAGGGGGGTGGGGTGTCCCCCTATATTGGTAGAGGGGGTGGGGTGTCCCCCGGTAGCGGTGTCACACACTCAGGGAGGGTAGGTAGCCGGTGTTGTTGTCTCTCCCGGTCATAGTGACACATCCCACCCCTCCCATTCTTCTTCCCCTCCCCCCAGGGGCCCCTGCCATCCCCCGTGTCCCCCTTACCTCTTATCCTGAGGTGGCGGAGGGAGCGGGCGCGGATGCTGGCCGTCATGTTGCTCGGAGGGGAGACATTCACAACACCGGAAACCTCGTGAGATCCCGCGAGAGGCCGGGAAGGGGCGGGGCGAGTGCAGGGAGGTCGGTGTGCTGTGTACGGGGAAGTGTCGGGGATCTCGGATCACCACAATGAGGATTTACAGGAACCTATTGTCTTTGGTTCTGCTGTAAAAGGATTTCGCCGTCAGTGAAGCCCGGGACGCCATCTTTGTGATGGGCAAAGCGCTGCGGTGGCCGGAAAGATCCTGATAATTGGGCTGGGAAGAGGGGCGGCGGGGTAGGGATGTGTGAGCACTCGCCCTCACTGAAGATGTGAATCACTATCGGCCATGTTTGTTGTGGGCACATCACCATTGTGATTGAAATTGAAAGGTTCTCCAGGAACAGTCTTTAGTTCCTCCATACCGGAATTAGATTGCACAGATAACAGGCCGGACAGTCCAGCCTGAAGGGTAGTTGTGGTCTGTGAAGCCGCATTACTCGGGCTGACCAAGGCAGCGGCTGGGCGCGGACTCTCAGCTAATGGAATGGACGTGCTGTATGATACTGCGACCGCCATGTTTGTTATGGGCAAAATGATCGATTTATATGGCATAATATATGCAAGATAGGATGATATTTTCCTAATTGTTAGATATCTTAACGTTCCTCGTAGTTCTGAGATATTTTATGACACAATTAGCTGGCAACTCAGGAAACTCTCTGCTGTGTGCTTTCAGGGTTGCCCATAACAAAGATGGTGAAATAGATGATTTGAAATAGGTGGGCAGTGGGTGGATAGAACCCCCTTGTGGCAGCTATTCTGAACTGCTAACAGTCACTGTGTGTGGGATCAGTGCACATGACTGCATCTACATATTGGGGGAATTTACTAAGACTGGAGCAGCTGTGCATGGCAACCAATCACATTCTAGCTTTCATTTTCAAAGCCCGTGAGTAGAGATGCTGATCAGTTGCTAAGCTTACTATTCTGTTAGTAAATACCCCCATTATTATTACTATGCAGGATTTATATAGCAACAGTGGTTTGTGCAGATATTTACAATATTAAAGCCGACCTTCACCCAATAAAAACTTATTTCCACTTGGCCCGGCTCCTCTCTTCCCTTTACCACAATCAGATACAAATACCATTCATAATACCATAGGCCCCATTCACACCACCGTACCAATCCGCACATCCATGTGAAGGGCCGCCTCAGCCTGCATGGGGTGCACAGGTGTCCCCTGCAGGCACTCCAAAACAAATTTGCGATGCATAGCACCTTGCTCCTGCGCTCAGAACCAGAGCCCCCTGACCACTCCTTCCACGGAACTCACACTTGGCATCCCAAATGGCTGAGGCCTTGCTGCCCTATAAGACCGGGGTAGTCTGCAGACAAAGGGCACACCGGCCTAGCACATTTTCCTCAATATAGGCTTTATTAGTAAAAAGTGAATACTCACAAACAATAGTATAAACCAGCATATCAAATCCAGTCTATGCAAATGTCCATTGTCTTTGACGGCTGAAACCTTTTGAGGCTTTGCCTCTTCCTCAGAGCTAATGGGCCATGTCAAAACCACCATTTTGCCATATAAACTGGTGGTTTTGACATGGCCCATTGGCTCTGAGGGAGAGGCGAAGCCTTGAAGCGCGTCATTCGTCAAGGACAGTGGACATTTACATAGACTGCTCCTGATGTTTGGATTTGATATGCTGGTTTTTTGTATGATTTTCATATAGTGTGTACCCAACTTTCGACAGCCGATTCCGAATTTTCGTACGAAATTTCTCGAAGGGACAGATTCTAAAATGTTTCTCGTATAGGAACAAAACTAACGATTTTCGCTTAATGTGTACCATTTTCATATGATTTTTGTACAAGAAAAATCAGAAAAGAAAGACTGCACATGATCAGAAACAATAAACAACAAAAAAAAAAGCCTTTGTCGTACGAGAATTTTCATTCATTGGTTCGCATTTGCTGTGAAACAATGAGGAAAATCAGATCAATTTTCGCCCGATTTTCTTATAGTGTGTACCCAACTTTATTGTTGCCTTTCTATCATCTGAAACCAGTCTGCCCATTCTACTCTGACATCAACAAGGCATTTTCATCCACACAACTGCCACTCACTGGGTATTTTCTCTTTTTCGGACCATTCTCTGTAAACCCGAGAGATGGTTGTGTGTGAAATTCCCAGTAGATCAGCAGTTTTTGAAATACTCAGACCAGCCTGACTTGCACCAACAACCATGCCGCGTTCAAAGTCACCTAAATCTTTCCTCCCCATTCTGTACATTTTGTATGACTGAAATCGCATTCCGCATCAAAATGGTGCAGGGCCCTTTTTTCCCCCACACTTGAATCACATTGCATGGGTGTTCACACGTGCACACTTACGTGGATTGATTGACATTACTATCTGGACAGTGGACTCAAGTATTTTTAGATCCGGGATGACTTCCAGGTTAAGTGAAAGCATGACGTTACATACGTGAAGATTTCTGCCAAGATTATAGTCCCTGCCAGAGGGAGCTGGTAGCCATGACACGTGAGATGTTCTCACAGGATATCAGGTTGGAGGCCCGAGGGTAGGGCGTTAAATAGGACTAAGGCTTCAGGTTATGTTTTTTAAAGCCCACCATTACAGGAAACCCGGCAGATGTTCCCTTTGAATGAAGTCAAATTCTGAATATTGAAGACAGAAGTCCAAGGACAAAAGAAAGAACAAAAGGCAAAAGCAAAAAGACACTAATCATCTCTTGTTTTTCTTTAAGTGCGCACAGGACTGTCATTCTTAACAGGGGTGTGTTTGTTCATATAAGCAGATAAAATGGAATGGTTAACATCTCAAACTCAGAAGTATAAACAAGGGATTGACCAATTATCGGCAAAGCCAATTATCAGAGGGCCGATATTCACTTTTTTTTTTTTTATGCTGATATATCGGTATCGGCCCCGGAATGGCTGATTATTACCGATGTTCCAAATATTGCTCATGTAAGGGTAAAATGATGTCACATAGCATAATTCAATTTAGAAATGTTATTGAATATGCCACTCACATATGTACAAAATATATAAGCAATTCCACATTACCAGATCTGCATCTTTCACCCACTTGCCATAAGTGATACCCGGGTGATACCGATCCGCTCGGTATCCACTCAATACTGCTCCATCCCTCACCCGCTCTATCTCCCACCCACCCGATACCACTCCGTCTCTCACCCACTTGCCGTTAGTGACAACTGGGTGATACCGCTCCCTCCGGCATACGATCTCGGAGAGTGACCTCCTAGATCGTATGCCAGATGGAGCGGTATCACCCGCGTGTCACTTACCGCAAGTGGGTGAGAGACGGAGCGGTATCGGGTGGGTGGGAGATGGAGCAGGTGAGGGATGGAGCAGTATTGAGTGGATGCCGAACGGAGCGGTATTACCCGGGTATCATTTGCAGCAAGTGAGTGAGAGATGCAGATCTGCTAATGTGGAATTGCTTATATCTTTTGTACATATGTGAGTGGCATATTCAATAAAATTTTTAAATGGAATTATTCTATGTGACAACATTTTATCCTTACATGAGCATCACCACCTAATGGTTGGAGGAGAAGATTAGTCTCGGACCCTAATGTAGGATGTACAAAATATCGGTCGATACATTGTGACCAACATATCGGTATTGGCCCTGGAAAAAACATATCAGTTTATCCCTAGTATAAACATGTTCCTGTACTATTGGGAATTGATACATTCCATATATGAAATACAGGCATGCAGTGGTTTATGGAACAATGTCAGAGTGTAGATAAGTTCTTTAATGGACAAACTAAGTTACAAGGGGCAGAAAAAAGCTTACAAAAGAATCCATCAATTGAGATTGTGGAATGAATTGTATGCAAATTAGATAAATGGAAAATAACCTGGTGTTTAGTGTTCAACAACAAACCTACAGATGAGGTTGCAGGAAACAATAAGTTAATGATTGACAATTTTTACAAAAGATTCCAAACTTGGATTTGGTTATCAAATTAAAGGTAGTAGATTGTCCTAATTTACTTGAGGCTACCCAGCAAATGTTGAAACCTAAATGTTTTGCGCAACCTGAAGTTTCTAAACGTCAACTATTAAAAGTCTTTGCAATAAACATTTCTGGTAAGAGTAAAGACTATGGTTGTGGGAGGAGTCTTTCTCAGGGGAATTGGCCGATTGCAGTTTATGGGTGGGCCCCAGTCTGTGAGTTTCACAAGATAGTCTCCAAACAATTTCTTTGTTTTTGCTATACAGTAATCAGAAAAGTCATATTAAAAAGCAGTGTACAAGTTTTTTTGAAGATGTATAATCAAAATCTATCAAAAATTATATAAACAAGATTGTTATTAACAGTATATTGGGATACAAAGTGTGACAGCTATGACTGACAGTAACAGATTATCTTCTGTGCTCTTTGAAAAGAATGTGACATTTAAGGCATACACTATCAGTCCTTGCAAAGATCCAGGTACACAAACTAGCTAGCTATCCCATAATAGTTTTCATTTCTTCTGTGGCTCAGAGAATGGCAGATTTCTGTGTCAATCCTTCCAGATACATGGAATATAGTACATGGACGAAAATAAAACTATTTAAAAGGTACTATTACCTACTAATGTAATTGTTTTAAGAAGATTTTTTTAGGCCTTGTCAACTTTTCTCAAAAATATATTGAGATTTTTGCAGACAAAGCATCTGAGTAAATCCGAAAGAATTATGGAGACTTACTGAGGATATAGGGGGAATATTTTTAAAATTAGGAAAGGCCTTGTATACAATCATTTGAGGATCTGAAGAAAGCCCTTATACATTCAGTATTTCTGATTAATGTAGATCTCTCTCAACCATTTTATATTCTAGTGTATGTGGATGATGAGGCAATTTCATCAGTAAAAATGTGGTAAGTGTGCATTGTACAATGCTACAAGTCAGACACATTGTGGGTTTTGCACCACTTGGTTTGCTAACACCTTAGGTTACACTAAATGTGTTATTACAAAGAAAAACAAAAGGTGTTAATTCTCAAAGATTTGCCTAGAGACAATTGAATCTTGAGGAGGAAGGCTTGTCGGTTGAAGTGGGAGGTAATTATTTCTTGGCTCAAATGACGCAATGTGAGAGACAGAGCCACGGTTGTGTAATTAATCATGAAAAGGTCACTCCTTCACCTTTTTAGTGGACATTTGTCGGGAAAAAATTTCCTGTGCCTATAAAGATGGATCCAGATATTGGAACAATGGAGCATTTGTGATGGGATTTGCTGTTTGGAATCTTGGATCAGCAACTTTTGTTACAATATAGGCTTCCTGGATATACGTCTGCACAAAGAGCTAAACCTGAGGCTGCCTTTTTTTTTGTTTTTTTTTTTTGCAGTCAGAATTAGGGTCCTTTCACAGGGGTGTTCCGTATGTCAGTTTTTCATCCCATCCGTTTGCAGATGAAAAACAGACATAATGCATGTCTATGTAAATGCGGATGACCATCCGCTGACATCCGTTTTGCGTCCGTTCCGTTTTTTTGAACGGAAGAGAACCCTATTTTTTCTTCCATTTAAAAAACGGAACGGACGCAAAAACGGATGTCAGTGGTGTCATCCGCTGACATCTGTATTTACATAGACATGCATTATGTCCGTTTATCATCCGCAAACAGATGGGATGATAAACGGACATACGGAACGGACACTCCGTGTCATCCGTGTCCGCAAAAAAAAAGGCACTGATCGGAGAAAAAAACTGAACGCCCGTGTGAAAGGACCCTTACAGTGCAGATGTGGTTCATTCACTCACACTTTATGTTTCTATATGGTCCATGAGAGGCATGGTTGGTTCTCAAAAATAATCCACTTCAACATGATCAAGTTTCTTTCGGAAATAGAACATATATCAAAATAAATCAGTGGTCCTTTTGCAAAATTAAAGCAATTGTGGGTGTAGTAGTCAAAAGGATATAATAATCCGATAAGGCTACTTTTTTATAAGATTTAATTTGGTCACAGGATAAAGAGGGGGATACTGAAATTTTATGTTTGTTAGAATCAGTGTCGCCTTAGTGTAGAATCAGTGTCGCCTTAGTGTGAACGGGGTGTTACTCCACTTTTGCTGAGAAAAAAACATTCCACTCTGGGTGATCTCTGTACTTTGCAGGTATTGTAACAAATTTTGTTGCAGATTCCTACCTTTTGTTATTCTGAAGAAATCACAGTTTGTTTCTCTGTGCTGAGTGGGTCAAATGGGAGTGGTTTCATAAATATTTGACAACTGTGGAAGCTGCAGAGCACTAACGAGGAAACCTTATGGGCCTGCATCCTTTTAGCCGTGTTCCTATTGGGAGTACCTCACCAAAAATGACATTTTTGTTGCAGGGGATGCCAGAAATCTGACTTGTATCTTAGGCAGACTTCTGGGAAAATTGGTGAGCCAATCACACAAGCAGGGAATGATGTTTCTGGGGTGTGGTCAGTACACATTCTGTGTACAGAACACCTCCAGATAGCCATATTGCATTGCATTGCATTTTTAGAAAATTACAACAGTTGCAGATTGAAATAGAAAGGTAATTTTTAATACCATTCAATTACAATATGATTTGTGTCACAATTGTATACGCTATATTGTTTTTTCTTTATTTGCTGTTCTTTTTTTCCACAAGAAAGTGGAGTTACCCTTTAAACTAAAGATTGGGTGACTTATTTACATGCTATAGTTTTTAGCTTAAAAGTTAAGAGCTTTAGTATTTTCTAGTATAGATTTGTCACTTATTGAGTTGATGACCGGACAAAGAATGTCTATTCTATCTTTTGAGATTAGCATACTTAGTTATTTACAATCTGTTGTATAGAAAGAAGTGTGGTTGCAAACATTGTAACAACAGGTACAGACACTCCAGAAGTTTGCTGCACAAAATATATATTGCTAGATTTAAATAGAAATTATGTTTTGAATACGATTTCTACTTCTGAGTATGTCAAGAAATTTATTCCAGGAACTCAAGTTATGGTTAAGAATTATAGATCTGAAGGTACTTGGGATGCCAACTTGGAAGGTTCTTTTGTTATTCTTAAGTTAATTGGGACTATAGTTCATTTTTGTTCAAATAATGGGTAAACAACATAGAAAGGAATATGAGTCTAGAATGGTCCATATTGATCAATGAACATTACTTAAGAAAAACATATAATTTGTTTATAAGAATTTGATACTTGTTTTCATTTTCTCTCGTAGATATGTATTTCATTTCTAAGTTTAAAAAAAATTATTAGACAACCACAATTAAACCTCTATTTGTATTTTCTTGTTTTTGATATCATCATTACTTCCTTTCTAATTGTGTTATCAAGAACTATCATTTTTTGGATGGACTTCAACGTTTTCCTCATATGGACTTGTTTTATAAGAGACATTGTGATCGTTCGATCCTAATGAAAGGGGGAGTTGGGATGCTATTCTCATATTCATTTTTTTATGAATTGTCTGATATAGGAGAATATGAGTGTTTACAGCTTGAAAATATTTTACACAATGTGTTGCCTTATCAAATAGAATGGATTATACAGTTATGGGGATATTATGTGTGAAATCTGCTGTATTAATCTTGATGGTAGTGACAAGATAGAAGGAAACATAAGTAACTCTGTGTTGACATTTGATACTTTTTCCTACACAACCTTTGTTAGTTTAGCAGATCCTTGGAAAATGTATATCCCAGCAACAGCTAATAATAATGATACTAGTTTAGTTTATATTATAGTTGTTACATCTAGGTTTCTTAATTATTTTATAGAAACACATATTATGATAAACTTAGATAAACATAGAATTTATTTTATTTTACTAATTTTATTAGCACACACAGAAATTAGGAAAGTTAGATGGATGGGTCATTATAACAAGGATGTACAAAACATGTACATTTGAAGCATTATTATCAATTAGATGATATATTTATCTTATTTTAAAAAGATGACTTATGGTTATATACTTATATTGAAGAGGATGCTAATTATATCTAGGTGGAAAAAAGATATAGTTAAAGTACATGCAGGCTTGTGTGGAAGAGAAAGGATCTGATTTAATGTGTTCAGAGTAACTGTTGAACTAAATAATATGGAATGTTGAAAAAAAGAGCATAGAAAAGAGTTGCTTGCTGGTGATAGATAGATAGATAGATAGATAGATAGATAGATAGATAGATAGATAGATAGATAGATAGATAGATAGATAGATAGATAGATAGATAGATAGATAGATAGATAGATAGATAGATAGATAGATAGATAGATAGATAGATAGATAGATAGATAGATAGATAGATAGATAGATAGATAGATAGATAGATAGATAGATAGATAGATAGATAGATAGATAGATAGATAGATAGATAGATAGATAGATAGATAGATAGATAGATAGATAGATAGATTATTTAAAAATGTATATGACAGTTGAATAATGGAAAGTTCTGATTACTTATCATACTTCTAATTGTTTGATGTGAAAGATAATGTATAAATGCTTATATTGTACGAATCATTTAGTTAAAGAAATTTTCTAGGATGGAAGAGATTTTATTTACAGAGTAATATAATTTGACATATGAGTGATATTTTTTATGTCTTCCTTACATTGAAATAGGAAATAGTTATATGATATGGTCAAAGATGTGAGAGTTTTACAAAAAGTTAAATGCATTTATGAAATTGAAGGAAGAAAATCTTTGATGATATTACATCATTTAGATGGAAAACTAACTAAAATAAATAATATAATGATTTATAGTCTCTTGATGGAAGGAAATAGTTACATTTTTCACAGACAAATCTCTGAGTTTTTGGAGAAGTGCTTATGTACATTTTCTGACATATCCAATTTTAATTTTGTTTATTGTATTGTTTGTAATATTTTGTTTGTATTTTTTTTATTTAGGATGAATGCTTTTTTATTCGTTTATTACAGTGAATTGAGGGGGGATTGTTAGAGATTAAGAGTTTAATATTATTTTAAATGATAAAAGTCTCTGAAATACATATGAATGTTATAATGTAATATGTTAGTTTTTGAAGGTTACTTCATTTTGTATTTGTGAAGGACAGAGAAGCCATTTTTCCATGTATATATTTATATTCTCAGTTTCTATGTCAGTATGTTAGGTGGAGTTATGTGTCAACTATAGATTCAAACCATATATACAAGAGTGGGTGTTACTTTTATATTTAGAATTACTACCTTCTTAGGACACACTTCTTGCTGACATCGTCTTTACATACAGTATAAAAGACAACTATATCTACAGATTAGGCAGAGAAGAGAAAATAACATCTTATACTCTGAGGACATCTAACATCTCTCTCTCCTTTTGTCCATTTTTTGTTTTATTCTGTTTCATATGATTTGCTTTACTTTAAGAAAATAAACAACTTTCCAGAAGTATCGTGACAGCTGAGAAGTCTATTTCAAACAGTGACAACAGAGGGGAAAAGCCTAAAAAAAAAAAAAGAAAACAAATGCAGCCACCACATCTAATGATTTGTAACCTGCAATATATTACGGTTTTGGGTTTAATACTGCTTCAAATTTCCTCTTCAAGGCATTGCTTCAATCTATAAATCCTGTATGATTATTATTGGTGTATTCGTTGTGTTTTTCAGCTGTGAAGCTCGGGTGACACCTAGTGGTGACAAAGTGACATTGGTGTACATGGGGACACATCAGCACATAGTAGTCATGCATCCTCCTTCTTGGAACACACGGGTGGAAGGACTGAGGTGCACAGAACAAAGTCAGTCTTATACATGAAGGCTAAAAGAAGTTGCAGGCACAAATTCTATGCAAAAATGGAAGAAAGACCTGGAACCCTGACCATATATTGCAATTGAATTTTTCTTTTGTGAATGTAAATTGCAACATTATACAGACTTCTCTGTAGCGTGTGTTTACTGTAATACGGAATGACACTTTGCAGAAAAGACAGATTGGCCAACAGTAAAATACATGAGGGAATGGACAACAAAGTGAGCATCAGTTCATGATTTATGGCTTCTAGTGTCCCCTATGCTTTGTTTTTCCTAAAATGTGACTGGGGGGTACACTGAAGAGAGAAGCAGCACACAGAATATTCTATACCATTTTAAATAGAGCTATAAGTAAAACATTTTTTTTCTCATTTTGGATAGAGCAAGAGAGGGTTATAATCCCTGTCAGATGTGTTTTCGCCATTTGTATCGCTTTGTGGAGATTTCCCTTTTCTTTCTGTCCCATAGCCAAACAGGTAGTGAGAGAAAATCCCTGCAAATTAGGAGAATCCCTTGGGGTCCCCAGAACTAGTGTCCCCATCAGAAGTTTTCCCCTTTATTACTTTTTTGGGGACAAGCCAACATTTGGAATTTTATTTTACTTTCACTTTCAATGATAATTGTAAACAGGACAAATAGAGAGGGTAAATCTCCCTAAAGGGGCACAGACAGCAATAAAAACCTGACAGGGGTTCTAATTCCTCTCTAATCTATCTAAAACTTAAAAAAAAAATTCTGCTTTAAGTTATACTTTAATGAAGTCTGTCTATTCTCCATATTCTCTGCAGAATATGCCACTGTCCTTGTCACCAAACTGGGAGCAAATTTAAACCCTATCGGGGGCCTAAAATAAACACAGTTGTTGGTGTCAGTGGGATTAAAAATAAAACAGATTATTTAGCCCCCGTTCAGATCGAGCGATTTGGCATGTCAAATCCCAGCCTTTTGCCAGCAACAGCACTGTCCAGTTCGGTGCGATGCCGACTGTGCGGGGCCACACCGATTTCCAAAAGTAGGTCCTGCACTACTTTTGGCGACTTCAAGGGCGATTTCAATAGACATCTGTGCAGGAACCCACATAGATGTCTGTCAAATCGCCCCAGAACTCGCAATGAAATGAGGGTTTGAAATTTTGCGAGTCCAACTGAACTTGCATGATTTCAAACCCGCCTCTAATGTGAACGAGGGCTCAAATCCAAAAGCAAACCTTTCTTGTAGTGCAGCTTACCGATTCTTAGATATGGTGGCTGCATTAGTTTTATTTTTAGGCTTTCTTTCCTTTATTATAACCTGGGGATCCAGCCAGTAAGTCTGGTATCTTTTAACCAAACAAGCTCTGTAGATATAGCAGTTAGAGGGATGAGACAAACTATCACTGACAGAGGTACTTACAATGGTCAGCTTTTATTTGTTTATGTAAAACCTTTATCCCAAAAGGAGAACAACTGCTTTTAGGAGTTTGGCTTCAATTTGTTAGTGTATCTAAATTTTCTAATACATCTAACCCTCCTCCCACCAGACTGACAATGATGCTGTCCATAGGTGTCTTTGTTCTCCTTCATCCAGAGCGGAGGCGCTCCAATACAGGAAGTGTGTTACTGGCCAGATCACTAGGTGAAAACGGAGAAAAAGTATGGTCTTTTTGCCTTTTTTTTTTTTTCATTTTGCATTTATTATCCTTTGATTTCATCCCAATTGCATAAAGGTGTTTAACTGTGATTATTCTATTCATATTCCTTTTGGATTCCTCTGTAATACCTGATCATTCTTTATCTCCTGTGCAGGCGACCTATATGCTTTTTTCTGATAAATACATTGAAACAGAAAACTCAAGGACAAAGCCTAAAAAAGAAAACTAATGCAGCCACCTAATGATTGGTAAACTGCAATATATAAAATTTTTGTTTTTGGGTTTAATACAGCTTTAAAGCGTAACTCTACTTTTGCTGAGAAAAAAACATTCCCCTCTGGGTGATCTCTGTACATTACAAGAATTGTAACCAATTTTTTTGCAGATTCCTACCTTTTGTTATTCTGAAGAAATTACTGTTTGTTCCTCTGTGCTGAGTGGGTCTAATGAGAGTGGTTTCATAATTATCAATCAGCTGTGCAGCTGCAGAGTATTATTAAGGAAATCTGCTGGGCCTGCATCCCTTTAGACGTGTTCCTGTTGGGAGTATGACATTTTTGTTGCAGGTGTAACGTTTCGGGGCGATTCAACTCAAGTGGTGCATGCGATTTCAATTACTAGTGCCAGTCCAGGACTGCATTTTTAAGGGCACGGCAACCCACTTTTATTTACAGGCATAAAGAAAGTTCACAAAACAGCAATTTTCCCTCGCAGGGGTTCCACCATTACTGTATATTTGTTAAATTCAGCCTCCTGGCTTCCTCACATGCCACACGGCTACTTCAGGCCTCACGCCTAGGCCTAAGGTCTGATCTTCAGATCAACACAAGTATCCTTTGGTCATGCTCGCTGGTATCTTCCTTGGGAGCAGCTTCATATTGCTGTGTTGCGGACTACATCTGCCTCCTCAAAAAAGCAAGGGAATTTCCAGTCACTACTTACCAACCAGCCAGTGACCAACCGAATGAACCTGTCTAACAGTATGCGTTAAAAGCAGGGGTTTAGTTGCACACATTTGCAAATACATGCGTAAGCTGCAAGCCATGGCAAGGCACCCTGATATCTGCAGACCCTAACTCTACTTTTAAAGAGTCTCCACAATGGGAAAACATGCATTCTGATGGATAGATGGAAGACAGGTGACTGGAGGGAGCCCACCCCTCCTTAAAGGCGCAGGGTCACACTGAACACCCATCTATCTCATCAGAGATAGATAGTTGTCATTAACCCGGTATTGTTTTACTGGCGGGTGGTCCTCTGTCATATAAAAGTGGTCCCAGTGGCGGGTTCACTGCGGGACCACTTTTATGGGCGACGGGAGAGGTGCACCCCCCCCCCCCCCCAGGAACTTCCCGTTCGTTTGTTCCGCTTACCGGAGCTGTCGGTAGCGGGGAAAATAATCCAGTCCTTTCCCCTCCTAGGCAGGAAGTCGAGTGAGGGCAAGCTGGCCCCCACTTGACTCTATGCCCTTGGAGGACCGTAGTGACGTCATACCTCGCTTTCTTCCAACGGCCTTAAAGGGCCCATTTTTTTCATGATGAAAAAAAAAATATTTTTTTTTTTGTTTTTTAGTGTAGCTGTGAGATCTGAGGTCTTTTTTTACCCCAGATTTCACCTTAAATAGGTCCTGTCCTGCCTATTTCTATACAAGGGATGTTTACATTTCTTGCAATAGGAATAAAAGTAATCAAAAAGAATGCTTTTACAGTTTTTTCTGAATGCTTAAGCACTAATCGTGATTCTTGTAGCACAATTTCTAAAACTATTGATACGTATAGCAAAACCACTCACTGAGTTTGCAAAACTAAAAGCACAAACACTGCTTTGCACTCAGTTTGCAATTTTGTAACACACACTTTGCAGGCACAATTCACTGCACAACACTCTTTTTGCAGAACTGTAAACACAACTCACTGCTTACACTCAATTACCAAATTTCCTACACCCTCCTAGCAAAATTATACACATGTATGGCTATCATTAACACTATTTTGCCAACTGTCTGGCACACTTTTACATGTGAAAACTGTTTTAGATAATTAGTTCACTTTGCAATCAGCCTAAGCACTATAAAAAGCCACAGGTAAGCTGTCTGTGTGGAGTACAATGGAAGGAGCAGTAAGAGTGAGAAGAGTGAGAATCAAAGGAGGCCGAGGGAGAGGACGCGGACATGAAGAAGTTGGAGGGAGAGGACGTGGAGTTGAAGAAGTTGGAGGGAGAGGACGTGGAGTTGAAGAAGTTGGAGGGAGAGGACGTGGAGTTGAAGAAGCGAGAGGGTTAGAGGAAGTTAGAGGAAGAGGACAAGGAGGAGCAAGAAGAGGACCAGGAGGGGAAAGAGGAAGGGTAAGAAGAGTAAGACATAGAATACTGTAACTGATGACATCAGAGCTACAATAGTGGACCATGTCCTCAACCATGGGATGACCCTGAGGGAAGCTGGCCAACGGGTTCAGCCTAATTTGAGCCGCTACACTGTGGCAAGCATCATTAGGACATTTCGAAATGAGAATCGGTAAGTTCTTTGTAGCAGTGCCATACTCTAATGAGAAACACAACTGTACCCTACATGCAAAAATCTGTGCCATCATCAATGTCCCAGGACAACGTGTTGGTAACATAACCATGTGTGCAGCTATAAGCCAAAATGGTGTTGTTCACCATCATGCAACCATAGGCCCATACAACACTGCACACATTATTGCATTCCTGGACACCTTACATGACATGCTAACTGTTCAGAGACCAGAGCATACCCGATATGTCATCATATGGGACAATGTTCATTTCCATAGGGCTGCTTTGGTCTGCAACTGGTTTACAGACCACCCATTCTTCATGGCACTCAACCTCCCTCCATACTCTCCATTCTTACAACCCATCGAGGAGTTCTTCTCTGCCTGGCGCTGGAAAGTGTACGACCGTCATCCTCATCAACGGGTAGTCCTTTTACAGGCAATGGAGGAGGCATGTGGAGATATTGACTAGGCATCATGTCAGGCCTGGATACGGCATTCAAGGAGATATTATCCCTGGTGCCTAGACTGGAGGATATCACATGCGATGTGGACGAAATTTTGTGGCCGGACCCAGAAAGACAACATGATGTAGGCTGATTTTTTTTTTTTTTTGTGAAATTACTATTTTGTGTTCTGACTTTGTCTTGGTTTTGATGAGTGTGAATAAACACCAATACTTGAAGTTTGGATCCTTGTATGTTTACATGACACTATGACAAAAGTATGACCTCAAATTTTCATCTGTACACAGAGAAAGCAAAAGCCAGATGTGTTTTGAATTCATACCATCAGTGTGTAGTTGGCACATTGTGTGCTTAGTAGATGATGGCTTGTGTTTACTGTTTGATACGAAAACACCATTTTTACGTAGGTGTGAAGAGTTAATCTAGCTGTGTTCACTTTTGCAAGAGAACTACAATGTTTTGATAATTGGGTGAAAGGTTTTCTTATTTGTGTGTAGAGTTTTGCAAAAATAGCCAATAGTTACAAAAAATGTGCTTAAGCAATCAGAAAAAACTGTAAAGGGACAGTGTAAAAATAAAAGGTAAAGTAAATAAGAAAAAGAAATTTAAAGCGCCCCGTCCCTCAGAAGGGAATGCATACGCAAGTCGTGCCCAGCCGCCCACATATGTAAACAGTGTTTAAACCACACATGTGAGGTATCGCTGCAATAGTTAGAGCGAGAGCATTAATTCTAGCCCTGGACCTCTGTAACTCTATACTGGTAACTTGTAGAATTTTTTCGCCTATGGAAGTACCAATGTTTGTCTCCATTCCAAGCTCTTCTGAGCAGGGCCCTCTTAATCCTCTTGTATTTTATTGTATTGTAACTGTATTGTCTCCCTCTAACATTGTAAAGCGCTGTGTAAACTGATGGCGCTATAGAAATCCTGAATAATAATTACACGGGCGTGCGCAATTTTGAAGCATGACATGTTGGGTATCTATTTACTCGGCGTAACATTATCTTTTACATTTATAGAAAAAAATGGGGCTTACTTTACAGTTTAGTTTTTTTTTTAACCACTTGCTGACCAGTCACGTTGACTGTACTGCGGCAAAGTGGCTCGTTATCGTCTGGCGACATAGACCTACGTCACCAGACATTCCCCTCTCTCGGCGGTGTGCGTGCCGCCGGAGGCTCGCTTCCGCTGTATTCAGTTACAGCGGGAGTCGGGCCAGGGGAGGAGCGGTGGTGATCACCGCTGCTCTTCCCCGATCGTCGGGGATCTAGTGTTTTTTGTTACACAAGCGGGCGGATCTCCTAAGTGACAGGCAGGGTCAGATTGCAGGGTTCAGCATAGCTGAACATGCGATCTGTCCCTGTGTCACTCAGTCACCTCCCCCCACACACGTTAGTAAGCACCAGGCATACATTAACCCCTCCCTCTCCAATAAAAATTAACCCCTTCCCTGCCAGTGTCATTTTTACAGTAAGAGTGCATATGTATAGCACTGATTACTGTAGTAATGTCATTAGTACCCCCAAAAGTGTCAAAAATGTCAGCCAAGGGTCCGATCTGTCCACCGCAATGTCGCAGTCCCGCAAAAAAAAATCGCAGATCGCCGCCATTACTCGTTAAAAAAAAAAACACCAAAAATGACAGAAATCTTTCCCTTAGTGTAAACGCAATAACTTTTGCGCAAACCAATCAAAATACGCTTATTGCAATTTTTTTTTACCAAAAATATGTAGCAGAAAGCAAATTTGCCTAAAATGATAAAAAATGTTGATTTTTACATTTTTTTGGGGGGGAATTTCATATAAAAAAAAATGTGAAAAATATTGTTGTTTTTTCAAAATTGTTGCTATTTTTTTGTTTATAGCGCAAAAAGTAAAAATAGCACAGGTGATCAAATACCACCAAAAGAAAGCTCTATTTGTGGGGAAAAAAAGGACATAAATTTAATTTGGGTACAGTGTTGAACGACCGCGCAATTGTCCGTTAAAATAACGTAGTGCCGAAACGCAAAATATGGCCTGTCAGGAATGGGGTAAAACCTTCCGGTCATAAAGCGGTTAAAAATACGCTCATTGAGCATTTTTTTGTCAAAGACATGTAGCTAAATACATTTTGGCCTAAATATATGACAAAAATTGAATATATTGGATATTTTTTAACTGTCAAATTAGAAAAATATTGTTATTTTTTCAAAATTTTTGCATTTTTTTTATTAATATCGCAAAAAATAAAAAGCACAGAGGTGATCAAATACCACCAAAAGAAAGCTCTGTTTGTGGGGGAAAAAAGGACGTAAATTTCGTTTGGGTACGGCGTTGCATGACTGCGCAATTGTCAGTTAAATTCGCACAGTGCCGAATCGCTAAAAGTGGCCTGGACGTAAGACAGCAAAATCCTCCTGTGGTAAAGTGGTTAAAATGCAGTGAAATGTATTTTTTCCAAAAAAAATTGCATTTGAAAGACCGCTGTGCAAATACCAGGAGACAAAAAAAAAAAAATTGCAACGACCGCCATTTTATTCTCCTGAGTCTTTGTTAAAAAATATATATATAATGTTTGGGGGTTCTAAGTCATTTTCTAGCAAAAAATACTGACTTTAACTTGTAAACAACAAGTGTCAGAAATAGGCCTGGTCCTTAAGTGGTTAAAGTGAAAAGGGGAAACGTTTGCTTGTAGAGCAGGGACTGATGTGAATGTAGAGTATGTAAAGTGCTGTGTAAATTGATGGTGCTATATAAGAACCTGTAATAATTACAAAAGTAAACCCCATTGTTGGTCTCAGTGGGAGTAGAGGTAAGCCCTATTGTTGGTATCTGTGAGAACAACCCGCTACCTGAGCACACACTCCCTCTCTTCTTCCTTTATCCATACAGAACTATGCTGATCGGTAGGAGATCACTTAACCCTACAGTACTGGGTAATTACAATGCTGAAGTGTAGAAAGTGTGCCAGCAATTGGCGTCTGCTGCCAGCATCTCTACAAATCAAGGTCGATGAAAGACATTTTGCAGAATAACAGGACAGACTCGGAGGACACTGGAGAGTTGGGAGACAGAGACACTGAGTTGTCACTCCATAAAAAGAAGTGCCTGAGCAAGCACCTTCATGGCAGGATCACCAAATAATGTTTCCTGACAGACTCCATGGCAGCTTACATGTGGGTTAGTCCCGCCTCCTCCTACCTCATAGGACCCTACTCCCATAAATTTTTACTCCGTGCCAGAGGCCGTGTTCCTTTTTTGTCCTCCTCCTGAAAGGATTATGGTCAAATCTTACCTCATGAAGATTCCCGATTCAGGCCTGGCGGTCTGCACGTTGGATCAAGTGGTGTCCCCTTCATGTCCAGCACGCCCTAGCTATTAGCAGGGTAGGACACGGGCGTGGAGTCAGTTGTCAGAAGAGCTTACAAACCTGGCCAATGGCAGGCAAAGCAACATTTGGCCAATCGTCCCAGCTATTAGCGGGAGGCCCATTAATACGCCCCATCATGTGTGCAGCCGTGGTGTCCGTATGGTCCAAGGTCTGGTCGTGGAAGTGGTGATGTACCCTGCTTTACATTCTATGGCAACAGTTTGTTTGTGTATATTCTCCTGTTTGTTACTTATCTCTCCCTGGAGTCTAGTTTGGCTGTGGGATGCATGGTGTTCCATTCCACGTCCTTCCCCTCCGCTCCACTGCTTCCTGGTGTCTTCCAGGCTCGATCTGAATCAAGGCTTGGTTCACACAGGTGGGGGGGGGGGGGGGGGCGGTGCCTTCCAGGCTCGATCTGAATCGAGGCTTGGTTTGCACAGGTGGGGGGAGGGGGGCGGTGACAACATTCCAGAAGCAAATTCAAATAGCTGTCAGTTTGAGCTATCTGTGGGTTTGTTCAGCAGTGTTTCCAGCGGCTTCCCCGTGCTCTGCAGGAATCTTTTAAAGGTGAGAGATGGCTGTGATTATGCTGAATAGGCTTCCTGCCTGCTTTCTGCATGTCACTCATTCATGATCTCTTGCAGTTTCCTAAAGTGATATGGATGTCTCACCGCCCCCTGATGGCCAGCCCTTACATTACAGGTAAGATTGGTTTTATTTCTCTACCTGTAATGTTTGGGGGTTTTTTTTTTTCTGCTGTTCTGTTGAGTCTTTATTTTCTTTCCTAAAGCCCTTCTAGGTCTGAAAGACGTCACTCAGCCCGTGAAAATATTCATATCCCTGGGCCTTCCCAGCACAGTCACTCCTCATCTGACTACTCTGAGGGTGAGCTTGAAGCAGACGACCCTGGTGCGGGTTTTGACTTTGCCATGGTTCCCTCCTTGGTTAAAGCTGTGAACGGAAAGAACAAGGGCTTGCGGGCCTCTTCAAGATCCATAGCGGCATGGATTGTTCAGACCATCCAATGGGCATATAAGGCTAAGGGCTTGGCTCCTCCAGAAGCGGTGACCGCACATTCGACAAGAGGGGTGGCCACGTCCTGGGCGGCTTCTTGTCATGTGGCCCCTGAAGTA
Organism: Pelophylax lessonae; assembly: GCF_965119305.1. Classification (NCBI taxonomy): domain Eukaryota; kingdom Metazoa; phylum Chordata; class Amphibia; order Anura; family Ranidae; genus Pelophylax; species Pelophylax lessonae. The sequence goes on from NC_138768.1 coordinate 82,185,652, forward strand.
ATATGCAAGGCGGCATCATGGTCTTCCATTAACACTTTCATGACTCATTATTGTATTGAGCCAGCTTCATTGTCTTCTGTTAACTTTGGTTTGCAAGTACTGTCTGTTGATGGTGCAAATTAAATTTATTTTGGCCAGCAGTTTCCCACCCTTGTGTGTTTGGCGAGTTATTTCCCACACGTAAGCTGCCATGGAGTCTGTCAGGAAAACGGAAAATTGTTATCAAATACTTACCGTAATTTTCCTTTCCTGATGGACTCCATGGCAGCTGGATTCCCCTCCCATCTGCTGGAGTAGGCTATTTATGGAACACGGCCTCTGGCACGGAGTAAAAATTTATGGGAGTAGGGTCCTATGAGGTAGGAGGAGGCGGGACTAACCCACACGTAAGCTGCCATGGAGTCCATCAGGAAAGGAAAATTACGGTAAGTATTTGATAACAATTTTCCGTTTTTTAGGGCCCTTTAACATTAAGAGAAGTATGGACTTTTTTTCCCCCAATCATACCTAGATCAATGAGCATCATTACGATGCTGCATCTGTCCCCCACCGGCTCTAACACTGATCCCCATAACTAAGCACCTGTGGGCGGAGCGAATCACTTTGGGGGCTGGCCTGGTGGGAGCCCAGGCTGAGGTTGTCTACCACCATAGGACTCCGTGAATGTTTTGTACCAGGGATCTTTCCTCTCTTCCTTCCAGTCGAAGGCCTGGTTCTCACCTATGCAGGTTGCAGTTGGCAAATTCCAGGTGCATTTTGCGTTTTTCAATACGCATTTTTTATCTATTGAAGTCTATGGAACCAAAAACCGGAAAAAAGTCCCTGGCCTTTTCCATATAATGCACAGATGTGAACATGACCCATAGGAAACCATGTCAAAAGGACTGTAGTGTGTTTCTGCAAAACTGAAAATGCACTAAAAAGTGCATAGGTGTGTACCAGGCTTGACACCAGTGGTAGCTGGTGCTCAAAATTTTTTTTTTTTGGGGGGGGGGGGGGGGGGGCGCAAACAGAAAAATGTAATAGGCATTGCTTTGCGGCAAAAAACGCTGTAAAAAATTGCGTGACTTTGAGGTCGCAAAAGTGTGAAATCGGCCTTCAGTAATTAAGGTATAGTGTGCCCCCTTTCAATGCAAAGAGACCAGCGTGCCCCCTTTCAATGCAGAGTGACCAGCGTGCCCCCTTTCAATGCACATAGACCAGCGTGCCCCCTTTCAATGCACAGAGATGCCAGCGTGCTCCCTTTCAATGCAGAGATGCCAGCGTGCTCCCTTTCAATGCAGAGATGCCAGCGTGCCCCCTTTCAATGCAGAGAGACCAGCGTGTTCCCTTTCAAAGCAGAGAGACCTGCGTGCCTCCTTTCAAAGAAGAGAGACCAGCGTGCCCCCTTTCATTGCACAGTGACCAGTGTGCCCCCTTCAAAACAGTGACCAGCGTACATGCCCCCTTCAATGCAGTGACCAGCGTACATGCCCCCTTCAATGCAGTGACCAGCGTACATGCCCCCTTCAATGCAGTGACCAGCGTGCGTGCCCCCTTCAATGCAGTGACCAGCGTGCGTGCCCCCTTCAATGCAGTGACCAGCGTGCGTGCCCCCTTCAATGCAGTGACCAGCGTACATGCCCCCTTCAATGCAGTGACCAGCGTACATGCCCCCTTCAATGCAGTGACCAGCGTACATGCCCCCTTCAATGCAGAGACCAGCGTACATGCCCCCTTCAATACAGTGACCAGTGTACATGCCCCCTTCAATGCAGTGACCAGTGTACATGCCCCCTTCAATGCGGTGACCAGCGTACATGCCCCCTTCAATGCAGTGACCAGCGTACATGCCCCCTTCAATGCAGAGACCAGCGTGCACAGGAGGACACATGGACATCTTACAGTCACCGCCGCTGCCCTGGGTGAGAGCGGAGAGAGAGGAGAGAGACGGAGGTACTGAGACAGCGACTGCTTCATCACTTACCTGCTCTTGGGCTGGCTCTGGCTGACTCTCTCGACCGGACTGACTGCTGTGCTGTGTGCTGCTGAAGACGGGACTGGAGAGACATCTCGACCGACCATGCGCGCCGCTGCTCCTCCTCGCTCTGACGGTGGGCGGGAAGGTGACGGCCGGTGAGTGACTGATGCACGCACCGCCCCCACGAAGACGTCAGCCGGGATGTCCTGAATGATTGGTCCAGGCTGGAGTCTGGACCAATCACAGCCAGGACAGGACTAGTGGCATTGCTCTGCACCCCGATGACAATTGGCGCCTCTGCCTGGCACCACGTGGGATGCCAAACCCCCCCCCCCATAGCCAGCAATAGGTCCGGTGCCCCATAGTGGGCTTTAAATGGAAATTTTTTTTCTTTGCACATGCTGATTGGGGGGGGGGGGGGACGCCCCTGCGCCCCCTATCGACCAGCTGCCACTGCTTGACACTGAGAACCAAGCGATTAAAAACTGCAGATTGCTCAGTCTTTACAGCTCCCTGAGCAGAGAGCTGGTGACTGTGGAGGAGGCGGCCTGGACTGGCTCTGTGACAAAAGCAGACTTCAGTCCGCTGTCTCCTGAAAACGGGGGACACGCAAAACAAACTGCACTCCTGTGATCCACAGGAGAAGTACAGCCAAACAAGCTTTGGCTGTACTTCTCCATTAATGCAGTCCCTTGCAGTGTGTTAACACATGCCTATTACGTTGCAAGTTAACACCTTAATTGCATTAAAGGAGAAGTTCATCTTTGTTATAAAAAAAAAAAAATGCACATTAAAAAAAATGTGCATTTATTATTATTTTTTGCACAGGAGCCTGCGGTACATTGCACCTGAGATCAGTGTAGTTTATTCACAGATCTCTGTGACTAATTGATGTAGCTGTGCGGGTCAGAGGGCCAAAGAGTCACACTAATTTTAAATGTGACAGTGGCTGCAGGAAAAAGAAACACCAGCATACGTTAATGAAGGGGATTCAGGGGGTGAGGGGTGCTGGTGTAGAGCAACATGTTATACCCTAAGGCAGGGGTGGGGAACCTTTTTTCTGCCAAGGGCCATTTGGATTTTTGTAACATCATTCGGGGGCCGTACAAAATGATCAACTTAAAAATTAGCCTGTTATATTTGACCACAGCGTTCCCCCTTTCAATGCAGAGTGACCACAGCGTGCCCCCTTTCAATACAGAGTGACCACAGTGTGGCCCCTTTCAATGCAGAGAGACCACAGCGTGCCCCCTTTTAATGCAGAGAGACCACAGCGTGCCCCCTTTTAATGCAGAGAGACCACAGCGTGCCCCCTTTCAATGCAGAGAGACCACAGCGTGCCCCCTTTCAATGCAGAGAGACCATAGCCTGCCCCTTTCAATGCAGACTGACCACTGCGTGCCCCCTTTCAATGCAGACTGACCACAGCGTGCCCCCTTTCAATGCAGACTGACCACAGCGTGCCCCCTTTCAATGCAGAGAGACCACAGCATGCCCCCTTTCAATGCAGACTGACCACAGCGTGCCTCCTTTGAATGCAGAGAGACCACAGCCTGCCCCCTTTCAATGCAGACTGACCACTGCGTGCCCCCTTTCAATGCAGACTGACCACTGCATGCCCCCTTTCAATGCAGACTGACCACAGCGTGCCCCCTTTCAATGCAGAGAGACCACAGCGTGCCCCCTTTCAATGCAGAGAGACCGCAGCGTGCCCCCTTTCAATGCAGACTGACCACAGCGTGCCCCCTTTCAATGCAGACTGACCACAGCATGCCCCCTTTCAATGCAGACTTACCACAGCGCGCCCCCTTTCAATGCAGACTGACCACAATGAAGAGATCATCGTGACCCCTTCAATGCAGACTGACCACAATCCAGAGATCATCGTGCCCCCTTCAATGCAGACTGACCACAATCCAGAGATCATCGTGCCCCCTTCAATGCAGACTGTACACAATGCAAAGATCATTGTGCCCCCTTACAATGCAGACTGACCACAATGCAGAGATCATCGTGCCCCCTTACAATGCAGACTGACCACAATGCAGAGATCATCATGCCCCCTTACAATGCAGACTGACCACAATGCAGAGATCATCGTGCCCCCTTACAATGCAGACTGACCACAATGCAGAGATCATCGTGCCCCCTTACAATGCAGACTGACCACAATGCAGAGGTCATCGTGCCCCCTTACAATGCAGACTGACCCCGCTATTGTCACACAAATGGGCGGGCTCGGGGCGCACTGCTCTGTGCCCTGGGTCCACCCTTTTCGGAAACTCACAGTGTCAGGACGGAGCCATCGGCTCCTTCTGACACAGTGGCACGGGGGGGGGAGGGCGTACGCAACGATTGTGCGGGCCGGACGTAACGATCGATAAGGGCTTGTTCACGTCGCATGTGATCGCACCACACTGCTGTGCAAATCACATGAGATGTCTGTGCGATGCAAATTCAGCCATACAGATTGTATCGCTGAATACGCATCGCATTGAGACCAAACTCATGCAGGACCCTTTTTTTGGTCCCCCACTAGGGATGAACTTCGGGTTCAAGTCGAATGTAAGTTCTCGCTCGTTCGTCCAATGACGAATAAATGGTCTTCTTCGCGGGAACTTCAAGTTCTTGCATTATCATGGACTGACCTCAATAAATCACCTGCTGACCAGGCGATTTGAACCCCACAGCAATGTCATTGCAAGCCTGGTTTCCATGACAGCAGCGTACGCCAAGCACTGAGATGCGTTCCGGGCCTCGTATGAGCGGCCTACGTGGTGCACCGTGATTGGCTCCCATGGTGCGCTGCTCTGCAGCATGAACGCTCTGCTCTGCTTCTTGACAGAAGAGATCGGGATGCATGGTAATGATGTACCCGATCATCACAAACATACTAGTCCCCATTCATACTGGTGAATCCCCAGTATTATATATCCTCCATATTTGTCAACATTTGATAAAGTCTGTATAATATGATTACTTAATATGTTTTAATAAGGCGGGATACTGACGTCATATAAGGGGGGTGTCACATATCTGCACTGTTTTTGATTGGTGGTATGTTCTTATATATTCACTGTATAACATGCCTGATGAAGGAGTCCTGCGCGGCTCCGAAACGTTGCACAATTTTTGTGATGTGATCTTCTTTCAATAAAACTTTTGGACTGCTTTTGCAAGATCCATGGTGTATATGTATCTACTTGTACCCGATATCCATTCACATGGGGGGGATCTGGGGGCCCCCTTGTTAGATTCTGATAAGCCTCCCCCCCGCAGATCCCCACAACCACAGCCCACGGTTGTCGGGAAGAGACCCCTGTCTCCATCAACATGGGGGCAAGGTGCTTTTGGGTGGGGGGGCAAGGTGCTTTGGGGTGGGGTGGGCCCCCTCCAAAGCATCCACCCCCCATGTTGAGGGCATGTGGCCTGGTATGGTTCAGGAAGGGGGGGTGCTCGCTCGCCCCCACCCCCATCCTGGCCAGCCAGGCTGTGTGTTCGGATAAGGGTCTGGTATGGATTTTAGGGGGAACCAGAGGGGTCTGGTATGGATTGGGAGGGGGACCCCACGCCGTTTTTTTCATTTTATTACCTGTATTACCGGGAGCCGACAATACATTACAGCCGCGAGCAAGTTTAAATTACATTTTTTCCTTTAGAAATGTCAGTATTGCTGCAGCAGGCTACAAACATCGCACAAATGCACTACTTTACAGGCACATTAAGGGGGGCCCCCAGGCACGATATTTAAAGGAAAATTTTCATTTTTATTGTTTCACTTTAAGCATTATTAAAGAGGAAGTAAACCCTCCTCGGACACTTGTACCTATAGGTAAGTCTATGATAAGGCTTACCTATAGGTACTGTAAATATCTCCTAAGCTTGCACCGTTTAGGAGATATTTACCTTACATGCAGCCAGTGACGTCACTTGCGCATGCGCTCTGAAGGAATGGCCACTGGTGCCGTTCCTTCAGAGCCCCGTGCCGTGACTGTCGGCTCCCGCGCGCGTGCGCGGGAGTGACGTCACCTCGGCTCCGGCCAATCAGATGGCCGGATGCCGCGATCCCGGAAGACGGGCGACTGGACATGTCGCCCGTCATACAGGTAAGCGACTGGCACGGCGGGGGCTCGTTCTGAGGTAAGTATTGCATAATGAGCTAGTATGCGATGCATACTAGCTCATTATGGGTTTCTCTTACAGGTAGCCAAAAAAAAAAGTCGGACGGGTTTACAACCTCTTTAAAATCACTGCTCCTGTAAAAACGATAATTTAAAAAAAACATTGTTTGCATTGATTCATGTCCCCCAGGGCAGTACCCAAGTCCCCATACACTTTTTTGGGCCAATAACTTGCCTTTAAAATTAGGACTTTTGATTTTTCATGTTCGTGTCCCATAGACTTTAATGGAGTTTGCATGTTCGCTAGAACATTTCCCCTGTTCTAGAAGTTCTGTGCGAACTGAACAGGGAGGTGTTCGGCTCATCACTAGTCCCCACCAGAATCGGATTGCATGGGTGTTCACAGCCCTGCAATCCGATTCCTGTTTGAATTGGCAGTTCGCACTGCCATGTGTGAACTGATCTGGGGGTGTCATTAACTTTGTATTGACACTGCCAGCTGTTCGCATATGGCAGTGTGAACTGCCTGTGAGTTGAGTGTGATGTAGGAGCCTGCAGTGGATTTGTAGGGTTCCCACATCGCACCAATGTGAACTGAGCCTAAATGAGGGCGTAACATGTTGCTTAGTATATATACATGATTTTGCTTTTCCAGCTAGCAGGCATCCGCCCGCTGTGCTGTAATTAGTCACAGCACAAGCTGATCAGCGGGTGCCGGCCAATGGATGACCGCCGGCACCCGCTGATCAGCGAGGGGAAAGCAGTAAACAGTGCAGAGCTCTGTCCTGTCAGTGGGGATGTGCTGGTTTTTGTTTCCCTGCAAAGCAGGCGTCAGGCTTAGAGAGCAGTAGCTACAGCAGTAGAGAGGTTTCCAACCACAAGCTGTATAAGTACACAAGCAGGTCACCCTGGTGAATGATGGAGGTTCACCAGAGATGCAGGGTCTAAGCACTAACCAGTATTCACCAGAGCTTCTAAAAGTGGAGATGGGTTTTTCTGCTTGTTAATAATAGGTTACTGTCCTCAGGATCACCCCACCAGGAGGTGAGTAGGTCGAGATCCAGTAGCAGATATAGCAGGTAGGGATCAAGCAGTGTAGACCGTAGACAAGCTAAAGGTTAGTAACAAGTAGTTGCAGGTTGGGATCAAGTGGAAGTGTAGTCCAGTAACAAGCCCCAGGTCGATTACAAATAGTTGCAGGTTGGGATCAAGGAACAAGCCAAAAAAGGATTTATTAAGGGCATTAACACCCTCATTGTACCCAGGCACAAGAAATGGGAGCACTAGTGCAACTGACAAAAAATAACAATAGGCATCCAAACGTAAACAACATAAAAAGAGAGCTTTTTAGTCCTTGAGAAAAGTCAGTATAAAAACACTGTGGCATGAAGTTCACATTATGGCAACATCAGCAATCAGGGTGTGGGGAGGCTCCCACCAGCAGACAATGTAAACAAAAAAGGAGAGAAAATGAGCACTACCTAAGTGTAGTATTTAGTAAAACATATTTATAAAATGAAAAACAATAAATATGTACTCACATTTACAAGATATTAAAAAGCCTATCGATAGAGGAGGAACAAGCCAAAGGTCTGTAATGGGTGGTAGTGGAGATAAGGACAGCTGCAGGTACGCAAAAGAGGAAGATGTCGACTGGGGAGAGCACAATAATCTGGCAAATAGAAAGGGCAAAGGCATGGCTTAAATAGGAAGTTCATGAGAGCAGCAAGGAGTTCAAAGTTCACCAGAAACAAGGCACAAGGCAGGATTGTCCAGAGAACTAGACAGGATGCTGTCTAACATCTCAGGTGCCTCAGCAAGAAGAGCCACTGCTAAATGCAGCAGAGGTTGTGGGTTCAGATCGGGGTCTTGATAGTAAGAGGCTGGGCGCCCTTCTCTTTAAAAAGTTTTCTAACATTTTATCCCCACATCTGCAAAATGTCTTTAGCCATCTTAGCCCCTGTTCACACCGGTGCGATTTGTCATACGATTTGACAGTTCCAAATTGCATGACAAGTTGCACCCTATTGTCCGACTTTGAAAAAGGTTCCTGCACTCGTTTTTGCCAAATTCATTGTGACTTGCATAGACTTTTGTTAAACGAAGCCACAAGCTACAATAAAATTGTAGATGCAAATCGCACTGATCTGCGGCTTTGAAATCGCACTGATGTAGTACGATTTCAAAGCTATATCAGTGATAACCAGGGTTTAAACAAGGCAATTCCTTTCCCCCAGAGTCGCCTAATGCAGCCGTGGTGATGATCCTAAACCGTCCTCTGTCCCACATACAGTATCTGGTCTAACTACAGTCCAATTTCCCTCCTAAATATTGATATAAAACTGCGTTTTTAAATGTTAGCATTTAAGCTCAATCCCTTTCTCAGTCAGCTAATTCACAAGGATCGAGTGGGCTTTGTCCTGTACAGGGGAGCATGTGAAAGTTCTCACAGAGCAATACATAATACATTTAGCCAAAACCCATTCAATAGAATCCATGCTGCTCTCCCTCGATGTCCGCAGGGCCTTCAATACTTTTTTGTGGCAATATTTGCTTTTTGCTCTCCAGATATGGGGCCTAGGGGAGAGCTTGATATCTTGGGGCAGGGCGCTCTACGCTCACCGTTCTGCCTCTGTTAAATATGCTGGCTTTACCTGAGCCCCCTTTACTGTACACCGAGGCACAAAGCAGAGTTGCCCATCCTTTTTTTCTTGGTATTAGAGCCATTGTCAGCAGTCATTTGGGCCCACCTGGATATAGGAGGCCTAGAACTAGCTGGGGTGCCTCACAAGTCACTGATGTTCGCAGACAATATTTTGTTGCATGTTTCCTCCCTTCATACCACCCTCCCCAATCTTTTCAAAATACTTAAAGAATTTGCCTCCTTTTCCAGTCTTCAGGTAATGAAGGTAAATCAAAAGCACTAAATTTAAACCTAAACCCTTCCCAGATCAGTCCAGGACACTTACACTTTCATTCGGTCAGCCTCAATGCCATACCTTGGCATTACGCTCACTATCCTCCTTTGACTTCCTGTAGAGCTTTTTATGGTGCTGTTGTTGGACCAGGCTGTTGTTTCATATAACAAAGTTAGTGTTCTACAAATTTTCTTTCTAAAATCAGGCCCTGCATCTTCACAAGGTCAGACTAAAGCCCCGTACACACGATCAGATTATCTAAAGATCTGTCGTCCGTTTTTTGTGGTATGCTAGTCTGATGTGGAAAGTGAAGAGGTTATTTTCATATGAATTTTCCCCTACGACAGAATTCTACTTCAGAAGTGATGTCATGTGTTGGATTGCTTTGTATGTGTTCTTTCGTCTCTGAGCATGCCTAGTCTTGCTCTTAAGATTTTTTTCTGTCGAAATCTGTACTAATGAGACGAAAATCAGATGTTGTATTACGGACGACAAAAATTTTATAGCCTGCACATCAGGATTTTTTCGGGCGAAAAGTCGGAGTCGGCTGTCGAAAGCACCATACTAACAATCCGAAAATCGGCAGATCGGTCGTCGGACGAAATTTCCCTTTAGATTTTCTTATCCTGTGTACGGGCCTTTAGGGACATTTTGCAGAGAGGCCGGGATATATCGATGTTTAAGATGCATACCAATCTTCTACAGTTCTGTTTGATTTGATAAATTATCCTTCCACCTTCCACTATCTTGAATGATAAAATGACAGAGTTTGAAAAAACTTGGGACCCATGAAATAAATATCTCTCAGGGTATGCTTAGCACCCTTTTGGGTTTTTCAACCTCATTGATAGTGCAGTATGGTTGGACAGTCATTTTTCTTTTTCCTTTCCTATCCTTCTGTTCCTTTTCTGTACCAAAATTAGATGTCTTTGCCTTTGGTGAAATCTATATAAGATGAATCTACATACCTGATCTTTTCCTTGTGTAGCGGACCCCCAGAACCCCCTAGGGCCTAGTGATGACCTTCAGAGACAGAGAGGGGCTACATACCTCCTGTGGGTGTGGATTGTCAGGCATGGTGGGTAGTGATGCAGGTAAAATAAATGCTGGGCGCCAGTCACTTTTATGCTGAAGTAAAAGAATAGTTTATTTCTTCTCAACAGGACAAGAATAAACCGGGGGAGAGAGGGGTAGGGTCCAGGACACCCTTTAAGAACAGTCTATTAGGCAGACTCCCATTGCAAAAGACAGGTATTCAGACAGCAGTACAGGATAGCAGACCTTGAGAATCATTAGGTATCCATGAGCTTCAGATTGATCTGGGAGACATCTTCTCTCCACTAGACACAATCCCTTTCTGTGGTCTGTACTGTCTGGACAGCTGTCCTCCATAAGAAACAGGCAGGTTACTCACACAGGTTACTGGATGTCTGTGGATGATCTTTCCCATGTGGGTCGCTGGCTCTCCTCAGCAGAATCCCAGGTATCTGACCAGGCCTCAGGCTTCAGGCCTAGTCAGCAGCAAACAGCAGCACACACCCTCCCCCAAGGGGGTCCGGGCGGGAAGAGAGCGATTATTGGGCCTCCCATCCTTTAAATAAGATCTCCCAGAATGCCGTAGTGACACTGTAATTGGCTGAGAGACACATGGACATTAACAGTTTGTTTAACTGTAATTCTCACACTAGAGTCAGAGGCAACAGTGCCACCTACTGACGGAAGGGAGAAACGCAGTCAAACCAGATTAAGAGAGGAAGTCCAATTAACCACAGTAAAATTACAGCCAAGCTAGTTAAGGCCCAGCAAACTAAATTTAACAGCAACCTTGCATTAAGACAAGGGTGCTACACTTGTTTTGTGGATGAACCTCATGTGAATCCTGTAACATTGCACATCATTTTTATACTGGCAACAATTTCTTTGTACTGTTCTGATACTATCCACTATCTCCTTTTAATGAGAGTTTGGGTTTGTATTATAAACCTTCGTAACAGAATAAAAACTATTGGAAATAAAGATGAATGCCAATGCCCATGGTGACTTAGTCAGGTTTGTGGATACTTTACCATGTCACCTATATGAGCTTGTTGGGCGTTTAATTTGAAATTGATGGCCATTAATAAGGATCTCATCCCCCACTTCTTTCCACAAATTTTTTTAGTGTATGTCTGTGGGAATTTGTGCCCATTTATCCAAGGAGCATTTGTGAAATCAGGTACTGATGTTGGATGGGAATATCTCAAAGGTGTTCTGTAGGGTTAAGATCAGGGATCTGTGTAGGCCACTCAAGTTCTTCAACACCAGACTTGTCACACACCATGTCAATATGGAACTGGCTTTGTGCACAGGGGTACTGTTAGACTCCATTCACACTAGCACGACTTGTCAGGTGACTTGTGTGCCCTCAAGTCGCCCCAAGTCGCTTGTCATAACAAATGCAATGTAAATGAATGAGAGCCGTCTTAATTGGCACTACTGAAGTCGCTCCGACTTCAGAAAAGGGTCCTGTACTACTTTGAGACGACTTGTATTCGACTTGTGTCAATAGACTTCAATGGAAGTCGCCTCCAAGTCGGATCCTTATCTTATTTGAAGCGACTTGTTATCAGACTTTCCAGGGAGAAGAAAGAGATTAGCCAGGCATTCCCCACATTGCAGCCAATCCTATATGGTATATATATATATATATATATATATATAATATATCCTATAATGGACACTGATTCGTGGCACTGATAAGTGGCACTGGTGGACACTAATTCGTGGCACTGATACGTGGCACTGGTGGACACTGATTTGTGGCACTGATACGTGGCACTGGTGGACACTGATTCGTGGCACTGATACGTGGCACTGGTGGACACTGATTCGTGGCACTGATACGTGGCACTGATACGTGGCACTGGTGGGCACTGATTCGTGGCACTGATATGTGGCACTGATACGTGGCACTGGTGGGCACTGATTCGTGGCACTGATTCGTGGCACTGATACGTGGCACTGGTGGACACTGATACGCGGCACTGATACGTGGCACTGATACGTGGCACTGGTGGGCACTGATTCGTGGCACTGATACGTGGCACTGATACGTGGCACTGGTGGACACTGATTCGTGGCACTGAATCGTGGCACTGATATGTGGCACTGATACGTGGCACTGGTGGACACTGATTCGTGGCACTGATACGTGGCACTGATTCGTGGCAGGGATACGTGGCACTGATACGTGGCACTGGTGGACACTGATACGTGGCACTGATACATGGCACTGATATGTGGCACTGGTGGACACTGATTCATGGCACTGATATGTGGCACTGGTGGACACTGATTTGTGTCACTGATGCATGGCACTGATACGTGGCACTGGTGGACACTGATACGTGGCACTGATACGTGGCACTGGTGGACACTGATTCGTGGCACTGATACGTGGCACTGGTGGACACTGATTCATGGCACTGATATGTGGCACTGGTGGACACTGATTCGTGGCACTGGTGGGCAGTGGCACTGGTGGACACATACGTGGCACTGGTGGGCAGTGGCACTGGTAGACACTGATACGTGGCACTGGTGGGCAGTGGCATTGGTGGACACATACGTGGCACTGGTGGGCAGTGGCACTGGTGGACACTGATACGTGGCACTGGTGGGCAATGAGGAAATGAGTAAAAAAAAAACAGAAAAGGGGAATTAGGTCACAACACATCATATTCTGATTGGCCAAATACAAAGTCGTCTGTCATATAAGTCGCGCAAAATAATTCACAAGTCACGCTGAAGTCACGCTGAAGTCGCGGTAACGCCGCGGTAAAAAGTCGCTCCGACATGGGGCGACTTATGGTCGCGGCAGTGTGAACTGGCTCTTATATCAGAACAGAAAAGGGCCTTCACCAAACTGTTACCACAAGGGTGGAAGCTCATACTTGTCCACACTGAATTTGTATGCTGTAGCATTAGGCTCCATTCACACCTCAGCATTTTGTAGCTTGAAGCTCCAAAACGCCGGAGGAAAAAAAAAATCAATTATTCTCTATGGAAATGGTTCACATCTCCACTCCAAGTCACATGAAGCTAAACGCCTGAAGCTAAAAAAAAAGTTCTGGAGCTTTTTTTGTAGCTCGAATCAGGCAAATTTGAGCATTTTGACATGTTTTTATTCCCATAGAAATAAATAGAAACACAACATCATCTTTTTTCGTGTGCATTTGCATGTTTTGTCATGTATATTTGTGCGATTTTCTGCTCAAATTAAAAAATGTAAAAAATAAAATAGTAAAAATATATGTGTAAATAAATGAAAAATAAATACAGAAATAACAAAAATCATCATAAATAATAAATAAAATAAATGAATAATATGTAATAAGACATAAATAATAATTAACCCCTAGCCTTAAAAAAATGATAATTTATTATTATTATTATTATTATTATTATTAATAATAATAATAATGATACATAAACATTACTATTACTATAATAATAATAATAATAATAATCATTTATTTATTTTGTATTAGGATTAGAGTGTTTAGCTTTTTGTTATTATTATTTTATTGTATTTTTTTAAGTGTTAGAGGTTTAAGATAGGGGTTAATTATTTGTCTATTATTACCTAGATCTCATTAATTGCATGTATTTATTATTAATAAATTATTTTTATTTATTTTTGTATTTATTTTACATTTATTTATTCATTTAATATTCTTATTATTATTATGATTATCAGTAGTAGTAGTATTAATTAACACCCTAACAAAAAATTAATAACAAATAATATATAACCCTAGCACCTAATCCTAACCCTAGCCCCAACTCCTAATCCTATCCCTAACCGAACCTTAACTCCAACCCCTTACCCTAACGAAAAAAATAAATAAAAAATAAAAATAATAAAAAAGAAATAAAAGCTAATGGAAAAGCTAAAAAAGCTGAAATGGCTAACACCAAATGATGCAACAGATGATAGTTTTCTCTATTGGCTAATAAAAAAACGCCAAAGCTCAAAAACGCTGTATACAAACGCGTATGTTGCACATAAAAACCCTCCAAAACCGCACATAAAAACGTGAGAAAAAACGCTAATATATGCTACGCTCAGGTGTGAATGCAGCCTGAAAAATAACCTTCTCTGGAAACATCTGAGCCCAATAATTTGGAGGAATGTCCACATAACTTTGGGTATATAGTAATTGCAACAGTCAGTTAGCAATTCACAAAATTCTGGCCATATGTGTAGAGATTTACTAAAATTGGTGCACACAGAATCAGGTGCAGCTGTGCATAGTAAACAATCAGCTTCTAGGTTTTAGCCTCAGTTCACACTCCTGTGACTTGTCATGCGACTTGAGAGTTCCAAGTCGCAAGGCAAGTCGTGCCCTATTAACGGCAATGGAACCGTTGAAGTCTTGCAGAGATGTTGGATTCAAAGTTGCGTGAAAGTCACGTGACTTTGAAGCTGCGGCAGTGTGAACAAGGGCTAATTGTTAAAGCTTATTTGAACAAGCCGAAGTTAGAAGCTGATTGGTTACTATGCACAGCTGCACCAGATTCTATGTGCACCAATTTTAGTAAATCTCCCCTGTAGTGTACTTACCGCCATTTCTCTCTTCCACAGCCCCCATTGTTTCATGAGAATGAAGCAGGGAAGATCTGTATAAGCTTTAAGGTGCTTTTCCACTGCATGGTACGGCTCGGTTTGGCGCTTTTCCAATGCATGGTACCGCATGGTATGGGTTAGATCAGTTCGGTACGGTATGGTACAGCAGTGCTTTTCCACTACATGGTATGGCTCGGTACGGCTCGCTTAAACAGTACCACCTCGGTTGGGGTTCCAAGCGGGCCGTACCTATACCATATCCCACAATCCTTTGCAGGCAGCCTTGATTGTTTGTCACTTCTAGTCACTGATTGGTCAGAGAATCATTGTAATCCCACCCACTTACTACTTTAGTGGAAAAGCAAACCAAGCCGAGTAGAGCCTATACAGTGTTGAAAGGTGCCGACTTGTACCACGCAGTGGAAAAGCAAACTGAGCCGAGCTGGGCCAAGCAGTGCCGAGTGGAGCTGGGCCGGTACTTGCAGTGGAAATTTGCCATTAGTTGGAGCTTACACAGGGCCAAGGACTCTCTTTTCTCTGCCCGTGAAAGCGCCTGATGCCTAAGTAGTCAATTACCAAGCAGCTGGACTGTCACATGGAAGGGGAAGGTCATTTATATGCTCTGCAAAATGGAATGGTATGGGAGGGAAGAAAAGTTGAGTATGTACTGTTGGGCGGAGTCTCTCACGTGACGTCACATCGCCGCGTTCGTTCATTTTGGCGGCGTCTTATATGTGAGTGGCTTTCATCGATTTATCACTGTTTTATCACTTTTTATGTGGATGTTATCATTAAACTGAGTTTCGTGACACTTTGTCTGTCCCATCTTGACTATTATGTGGAGAGAACGGAGTGTGTGGTCTATTGCTGCTGGGACCCTTTTGATAGGACAGTTGAAGTTATGGCCTTGATGATATGCAATTTACTATCATCTGTCTGGTAAGTGCGCATTGCATGTGGGGCGACAGGAGTGGAGCACTGGAGTCTGTCTTTTGCCTTTTTCACCACGGGTGATCTCCTCTATCAGCTGTACAAAGACTATATCCGTAAATGCTACACTGAGAGTTTTTTTGTTTTTTCCCATATGTCACTTGATGTAAGAGACTGAATGCAACATGGACATTCATTTAGTATTGATACATTCATCAGGTATCATTTAGACTAGGGATTGACCGATTATCGCTCAATGAATGCTTTTAAGTGCAGAGGAGGGGTTTGGGGTCTTTTAGACCCCCCGATCCCTCTACAAGAGTACCTGTAAAGTAAAAAAAAATAAAACATTTTTTTTTTTTAAATGTACGAAAATTTCGGCTGATATCGGCCGATACCAATACACGATGACCAAAATATCGGTATCAGTATCGGCAATGAAAAAACGATATCGTTCGATCACAAATTTTTTTTGGCTTTTATGGGCGCTGCAATTTTATATTTTCTTGTCTGATGAAGATTGTGTGTTATATCTTTTGATTGCGAGCAGCTATATTTTACCTGCACTGGTCCTATTTTTATTCTTCTGTACTGTTGGTTGGACCACCATTATAGTGAAGCTGATCCTTTCCTTGTATAGGCAAAGCACAGGTTTTCTTTAAGCATGATATCTGGAGTTTTATGAAGGTGGAGACAGACAGTAGGCAGCAATTTTGGGCAAACAAATGTGACATATTTATTCTTCATTTTCTATCCATACACATGAGCTGAAAACATCATAACTAGTGCAATGCCTTGAAAGCAAAATGCATATTTACAGCAAACTCCTATATAAACATATTGTGTTCCAGTGCATGACATTTTATCAATGACCAACAAACCAATTGCACATTTATTTTGTTCTTAGAATATAAATGTAAAGTAGCAATTTATTACAGCTTATCTCAGGATTTAAAGATAAAAAAAGTACATTCCAGTTCATACATCAATATTTCTCAATATAACAGAAAGGCTGATGTCAGACAGGCAACCTAGCTGCTAGTGATCCTACCGTTGGTGACTGTAATTACCAGTGACAGGATGGCAGAGGCTGCTTGGTTGTCCCTGTGGAATCACTCCGCTAGAGATCGAGATTCAGCAACATTTGCAATGGGGAGGGCATTCAGTTGTCTCAGCTGACAAGGGCACGATTCCATAAGGACAACCTCCTAACAAATCTGATGCTGTTGGTTTTGTCACTTGCACCAAAGTCACCCATCTGACATCGGCAATGGCAGTGACATATTTAACAGACAGTAAAATAAGCAAGTGGAATAATCCCTGAGACCACATAGAGTGATATAGTCAAATCTGAAATGTTATATAGTACATTTTCATACAGTAAATCGCTTTCCTCATCTTTAATCTGCAAGGCAGGTTTTATCTGCTCCTGTCCTCCATTTGCATGCCTTGCCTGTCATTATTGTATGGCTCTTGCCTATTCTATGCAGTAGCAACCTATAACCAGATTTATACTTTCAGCTCCTAAGGCTGGCCATACATTATACAATTTTCTTTAGATTTACCTTCAACTATGTAGTACAAGGGCCTGCCTAATTGGATACAATTGAAAGTGTTGTTTAGTTTTGACCTCATATATGTTTTTTGGTAAATCTAACAGAAAATTGTACAATAAAACTGAACACGTATGGCCAGCCTAAGGCAGATGTCTCGTGTGCCTCCCTTAAAGCGGAGTTCCACCCAAAAGTGGAACTTCCACTTTAAATACTGCTGTCCCCCTGAAATGCCACATTTTTTTTAGGGGGGGGGGGTGCGGGTACCTGACAGTTATCCGCTCCCACTTCCACTCGGGCCGCCTAGGTGGCTTGAGCGGAAGTTCTCCTCTCCCCCTTCCCTCCCTGCAATCTTCTGGGACACATCAGTGGTCCCAGAAGATTGCCTGGCCATTCATGACGCGCGGGTGGGTGGAGCATGCAAGTGCGCACCCTGCTGTGAAGCCGCAAGCTGTCACAGCTAGATGCCCACACTAGAGATGCCGGCGCCACCAAGAGGAGAGCGAGAGGAGCAAGGCTTCGGGCGGCCGCATTACTGGATCGTGGGACAGGTGAGTGTGTGTTTAATAAAAGTCAGCAGCTACACTTTTTGTAGCTGCTGACTTTTATTAAACACAAAAACGAGTAGAACCCCAGTTTAATACTGGTTAGCCTCAGCAGGGCTGCCATCTGGGGCAGCCAATACACATGTAGGGGGCCGGGGATTTTGAGGGGCCCGGCCGCCCAGGCCCCAACAAACGGGACTGAGTTGTTGCTGTTGTAGTAACTAGCAATTGCTAAAGGAGGACGGCCGCAGAGTTAGCTGATGCAGCCGAAGGGATGTCTCTTTGCTGGATTGGGCTCTTTGCTGAATATTTGAGGCCATCTCTTTGCTGGATTGGGATGTCTCTTTGCTGAATATTTGGGGCTGTATCTTTGCTGGATTGGATTCATTTTCATATATTAAGTTGTAATAGTGTTAAAACAAAAGTGTGATGGCCAGTGGGCGGATTCGGTGGGACGGCCAGAGGGCGGGCCCTGGGGAATATTGGTTGTCAGGCCCGGAGGGGCCCAGGCCTAAAGCTGTGTAAGGGGCCCCAAAATTTCTGATAGCTGCCCTGAGCTTCAGTATAATACTAACCTGATTGG
This sequence comes from Pelophylax lessonae, assembly GCF_965119305.1. Taxonomy (NCBI): domain Eukaryota; kingdom Metazoa; phylum Chordata; class Amphibia; order Anura; family Ranidae; genus Pelophylax; species Pelophylax lessonae. The sequence goes on from NC_138768.1 coordinate 82,203,870, forward strand.
ACAGCACAGCCACAAAAGACCCCCCCCCCCCCCAAGCTTGGGGTGGAGCACCAGCAAGAAACAGTCTAATACCTTTTATGCAGCACAACTGAAACGGACAACTAGACAGTTCTTGCTTATAGGTTGTGAAGGAATGGCATATCTAAACCCAAAAATAAAATCATAATATGTTGCATCTATCAGTGCTTAAATGTGCTGGAGGGATTTGTTTTCTTTTTGCTAGGCGTTTTTTTTCCTTTTATTTTCACATGGTGGTCTGCCCAGTAAAACATCTCCTGTCCTAAGGCTGGTCCACACTGGAAGGTGCACGTGTATTTTACACTATATATGTTGTGTTTTTACACTATATGTGTGTTTTTACACTACAGTATATATGTTGGGCTGTTTCTGTACATAACTGTTCTGAACAAGTCATTATGGCCGAAACGCGTTACCTTTTGCTGTACATATGGAGTTACAAAAATGTATTTTTTTTTTTTTAAATGATCACACAGCATATACCTATTATAATTTACAGTTAACGAGGACCCCTAACCCTTTTGTTTCGAATTGTATTATAACTGTACTGTCTCCTTTTATATTGTAAAGTGCTGTTGGGGTTATATAAATCCTGTATAATAAAAATAATAATGATTATAAAAAGGTTTTATTTGTATGCACTCATACCTCTATCACATAAAAATGTTAACATTTAAAGGTTATTTCACTTCTATGGAATGTCATTCCTGAATAGAATCTGAATCAGGACCTCTTTTTTTTTTGGTTTGTTTGAATCTCTGTTGATGTAGATGTGTTGATTTGCAAATGCAGTAGCATATAGCAAGTAATCATCGATTGTGTAAAATGATTTAATTACTGAAATGTGATAAACGGTTACTAAGAAAGATATGAAGACATTTTCCATATACACAGTGGTATAGTAGCCAACAAGCTACAATGTAGAAAAGACTGACAGAAAATGGCTCAATAGCACCACATGGTGGTAAAACATGTTATTATTTGTCTATTTTACACACATTTAAAGGATAAGTTCCCCTTTTAAAAAAAAAAATAAAAAAATAAATGCATATTTTTTGCAGGTAAAAAAATTTGCATTTATTTTTTTATTTTTTTACTTTGAGCCTGTACAGCATTTCACCCACGATCCAGTGTAGCTGTCTGCTCATACTTCGTACAGCCAAGCAGATACACAGTAACAATGAGGAAAGGGTTCTTTACTGTCAGAGCGGTAAAGATGTGGAATTCTCTTTCAAAAGTAGTGGTATCAGAAGGGAGCATTGATAGTTTCAAAATACTATTAGATGGGCACCTTAACGACCACAACATACAGGGGTATACAATGTACAGTTAACAACAAACACACACTCATCATAAGTTGAACTGGATGGACTGGTGTCTTTTTTCGACCTAACTATGTAACTATGTAACAATGAACGGCCAGAGCGCTCAACAGCTTTGTGGTAGTTCACTGAGAACTACAAGCCGACAGCCAGGAGTGGGAACATGTTACATGTTCCACCCTAAAAATGGGTGGAACATGTTCCCAATGGTGAACTTATCCTTTAAAGTGACACTAAACTTACAATTTATTTTTTTCTATAAAATAAATGCAATATGTTTAAATATAAGTAGAATGTGCCATCTAATCATCTCTCAAATACAATCTTTTTTTTCTGCTATGCTTAGACTTCCTGTTTTAGGGTGGCTACATTTGTTCTCTATACCCCCTTGTGTATGTGAATGTAGCCACCCTCTCCCGCTTACCCCCGTGATGGACTACACGTCTATGTACAGATATATTCAGTGCTATGGGAATTGTATTACGCATAGAGGAGAGGAGCATGTGACTAGAAAAAACAGGTGCTGTGGGGGGGGAGGGGGTTAGAGGCGCATCAGCAGAGCATCAGACAGAAGAAACAGAAGCCTGAAAATAATGAATGGAGCGGGGGCTCTTTTGAAAAATGGTATACTTGATATTTTAGAACAATTCTTGTAATAAAGGTGAGTTTAGGGTCACTTTAATTTGTCTGTAGACCAATAGAAATCTTTAATTCTGCCTGCTATACAGCACAAATATGCAGTACCAGCTATTGTATTCTGACACGGGGCTGCATCTGTTTGGATGCAGCTGCTGTTCGCCCATCAATTTTCCACTCGGCTCCTTCAATTTTTTAATCAAAGAATATCGGGCGGAGGATTCCATTAGGGACAAGTCAAAATTCAGTCAGACTATGCCAGCTTTAGTAATATATTCATACTTTGAATAGGAATACATATATTCTGAGATTGTAAGCTCTAATGAGCAGGGCCCTCTGATTCCTACTGTATTAAAGTGTATTGTATTTGTACTCTCTACCTTCAAGTTGTAAAGTACTGTGTAAACTGTTGGCGCTATATAAATCCTATATAATAATAATAATAATATATTGTCAATCCTTTAAAATTTTGGAAGCAGCACAGTGTGTATTGTTTAGACCAGGGTTTCTCAACCAGGGCTCCTCCTGAGGTTGCTGGGGGTTCCATGAGCAATGGGCAATTTCTGCCTCTCAGATAAGTTCCCAATGGCACCATTATTCCTTTTAGCTATCTGTAAGGGTGTAATTATTCCCAATGATGACAAGAGTAAGGAGCATTCTTCCCACTGACTGTCACACTAATGTGTCATGAGTTGTAGATTTTTAATTTTTAGCAGGGGTTCCCCGAGACCAGAAATTTATTTCAAGGGTTCGTCTGTGTTGAAAAGTTTGAGGAAGGCTGGTTTAGACCACAGAAATTCATTAAACGCCATAATAGGAGTGTAATTAAAGTGGTTGTAAGCATCTGAAATGAAAAATAAAAAAAAGCATATCCTTCTACGGTGTGTACTTCCCCTGATCCAAAGCACAGAGTGTGATTTCTGTCTGCTGTCTCCTTCCTCTGCTATATGCATGAGTAACTTCTGACAGTCTATACCTACACCAAGCAATCCAAGGAGACGCCTCTCCAAGGTAGCCACGCTCTTATAGCTGTGCTTTTGCAAGACTGTGTCAACATACAGATAAGTGCACCCCATAATGCTACAAGCCTGAAAGTGAAATATTTCCAAAAAAATATGGCTTAACAAGAGCATAAAACATTAAAACATGTTGAAAGATGTTTGGCCATGCATAAACAGAAGAATGCTTGCTGAACATATACAATAATCACTCTATATGTTGAGTGAATAATACATCACATTGATAGGAAATTGATAGAAATGTGATTTTTTTTTTTTTTTGCCACAAGTAATTTTCCTTTATAGAAAGTACTTGCAGCATATAACATAATATCTTTTTTTTGCAAGAAAACACAAGTGCAATCTGAAGTGATCATATTTACAACAATATTTTGTATTATCCTGTTCTTGCCGAGCAAAATCCTATAGGGAGGTTGATGTATGAAGTTGCAGGAAAATGTCAAAGTAGGCTCAGTCATTGTCATAGATGCAATCTGTGAATGAAGAGAACAAAAACATTATAAATGCATTTTTGTCTGTTCTATCAACTAACCGTACTGTCCGAAGAGGTTTCTGTTAGAGTCCTTAGCATCAGTGATAGTAAAACGCAATAATAATAATAATAATAATATTAAAATAAATTTAAAAATAATAAAAATAATAATTAAAAAAAAAACATGTCTTGAAATAAACAGTTTTCAGCAGTCATGTGAGGTAATCCCAGTGCAGTGATCTTGTGTTTGAAGGGCTTGGAGACATGATATTCTCAGCTGACCAATCAGCAATTTTACCTAAACACTGATATCGCTTTTGGCAGAGACCATGTGAGTGACGGTAGTTAGTCACGTTCAAGACATTAGACTTGCTTCGTAATGTTGAAAATGTTAAAGTGGTTGTTACACCACTTGTACCTACAGGTAAGCCTATAATATAATTTTTGGTTCGACAATACCTACTATCGTCAGAGTCGAGGAGTGGCTATGGGAGCGAAATTTGCGCCAAGTATGGCCAATTTATTTATGGCCAAGTGGGAGGAGGATGTCATCGATGATGTTCCCCGGCCGGAGTTGATGACATCCTCCTCCTATGGAATGGCGATTCCGCGTCCCTTGAATCATTCATGATGAGATTGAATGCGAATTACAGGGGGATCGTGTTGACCTTCGAGTGGAGTAAGAGCGAGATCCATTTTTTGGATCTAAATATTAAAATCACTGAAGGTCAGATCACGACCTCCACGTACTTCAAGGAGACTGACAGGAACGGATTTATTGACAATACCAGCTGTCATCATCCATCTTGGCTGAAATCCGTTCCTGTCAGTCAATTCTTGAGGCTCAGGCGTAACTGCTCCAAAAAGGAGGACTTTTTTAAAGAGGCGGCCTCCTTAAAGAAAAAGTTTTTGGAGAAGGGTTACGCCGAGAAAGATCTCGATTCTGCCATATTGAGGGCGGACCAAAAAGATAGGGAAGAATTACTTCAACCTAGATGTAAGCAGACAGAGGATTCATATACACATGCTTTCTTTTCATCATTCTCCAAGCCTCATTTTTCTATTAAGCAAATTTTGAGAAAACATTGGCCGGTGTTGAGGAATGATGGGATTCTGGGTCCAGTCTTGCCGGAAACACCCCAGGTGGTCTTTAGGGGTGTACCTCCTTTGAGGTTGCAAATAGCCCCCAATGTTGTCAATCCCCCCAAACGGGTATCCTTTTTTCAGGACAAAGTTGGGTTTTTTCCTTGCAGATCCTGTGGTGTATGTAGGGTCAACACGGGAGGCAGGAAAAAGTGTAAGGAGTTTGAAGCCAGGATTACCAGGGAGGTACGTAAAATTAACACCTTTATTACCTGTGCGTCCAGACACGTGGTGTATCTTATTAGGTGCCCATGTGGTCTGGAATACATTGGGCGGACCACTAGGATGCTTAGGGTCCGCCTGAATGAGCACATCACCAACATCTGCAATGGGTTCCCTAAACATAGTGTTTCCCGCCACTATGATACCCATCACAATCGGAACCCAGCGGGCACTCTTTTCCTAGGGATAGATAGGTATGTGGGGAATTGGCGGGGAAGTACCTCACGAGGGGTGTCTCCAGGTTGGAAACATCCTGGATTTATCGCATCAAGGCCTACGCACCCCATGGACTTAATGTCGAGTGGGACCTGAATGCGTTCATAAACAACGCATGATAAACCCATTCATCTATCCAATATTCTTTTTATATCAGAAGGTACATCTCTGTTTTTTAATATTCAGTATAAAAGGTACATCTCTGGTTTTTATTAACTGTGAGTGGATAGAGTTCATGAAGGTTTTATATAACTGAATGCTACCTGTTGCACCATATTTTAAGGATTGATGTATTTATAATTTTTAATTCTTTGTTTTGTTTGTGTTTCACTGTTATAATGATGTAAATGGCAGTAGTATGGAGTGTTGGCATGTAGATGTTTTATTTAACCACTAGATGGCGCTGTCTCGATACTGTGCATGTGTGTCCATTAAGGATACATATTATCGATTCTGGCCAAATGTTTAATAATGCAATTAATAAGTGGTCATATTGGGATTTACTATTCCCCCTTTTTTTCTGCATTTTATATCCTTTTTGGGTGGCCTGTAGGCTACTGCCGATCTTTTGTTCATTATTTCCGGGTGGTGGAGCGCATAGCTCCCTATTTCCGGTTATGGCTTTCATCCAATCCGCCTCGTCTTGTCTCTACATATAGTGCGTCCCTCCGCCATGTGGCCACGCCCCTGACGACGTCACTTCGTATGACGAAACGTACGTCGGGCGTTCCCATTAGTGGAGGCGGGCGCATGTGCAGTAGACGACGACGGCGGCCATCTTTATGGTTTGAAACATCCTGATATGCACGCTTCCAAACGCTGCTGCCACTCTGCAAGAAATGTGAGTGCAAATTTTTAAAGTTTATGTCAAATAAATTCTTTTTAAAACGTACTGCACCATGAGAGGTTTCTCTTATATTTCTTGGAGAAAAAGTGCGAGAGGACTCCGGTGTTTGTGATTTAGTGTGCCCTGGACATCTGTCGGGATTGATCCTATGTCTTTGAGGTCTATATCATTACATTGCTCAATACATGGTGATATCTGGTAAGGGTATTTATAATACCTATCTTGGTGGTGGTCTGTGTCACGTGGCCTTTGAAGGGAGGAAGGACTGCTTATTATAGTTTCCATCTGCACGTGGTTATCCAGCACTTGGATTGATCTTAAAGACTGTTCCTTTTAAGTTTATGGACTTTTTAATATTAGTTTTAAGCGCTACAATTTTACATGTTTTTATGCTTCATTACTTTTTCAGGGTAATTTTTGTGTAGCTGCTTTCCACATTCATTTATTCGATTGATGTTATTTGTTTATTGAGTGTTAGCTGAATTTCAGTTAAGTGGTGCATAGCACAGCTATTTTTCACTATTTAAGCCTATAATAAGGCTTACCTGTAGGTGGTACTCTGAATATCTTCTAAACTTATTTAGATATTTAGAAGAGTGCATGGAGCGGATGACGTCATCGGGGCATGCGCTCTGAACGCCTGGCTTACTATGCTGGACCTTAAAGGATAGGTCCAGGCAAAACCTAACTAACGCTAAACCTGCAAAAAATTACTGTACTTACCTTTTCTACACCCAATCTGGTCTGGTCCCACACTGAGCTGTCACCGGCAGCTTCAATATGGAGGCGGGTGCAGGAGAGGAACTCGACAACGAAAGTCCCATATTAAGTCTATGGGTGAGGTCACTTCTAATTCATTTCACAGCTGTTGTTGGTCCTCTCCTGAACACAGCTTCCCTCGCTGGAGACCGGACTGGATTGGCTGCAGAATAGGTAAGTACAGTGATTTTCGCTTTACGGGGTTAGATAGATTAGTTTAGAATGTGGCACAGAGCATTAGTTAGGTTTTGCATGGACTTATCCTTTAAGAGCCCATGCCGTAAAGATTGGCACCTGCACGCAAGCGCGGGAGTGACATCATCGTGGCTCTGGCCCGCAAACCCAGAAGAAACACCAGGGAAGATGTCAGCCGTCTCAGTGGTGAGCGGGCGCTGCTGGAAGGGTTTTGTTCTAAGGTAAGTATTTCATAATAAGCTAGTTTGCGATGCATTTTTTTTTCCCTCTTTAAGGCTTAATCAGCCCCATGGTAAATGTAGTCACCCTAAAACTCAACTCTGGACATTTTTTTTTTTATAAAATGGTCCCCCAGCAAAAGCTTGTAGTTTAAAAAAAAAACAACTCATGCTGCAATACTCACCTTCAAACAGGAGTTGTCCCCTGCAGTACTTCCTTTTTGTCACAAGGTGTCCACAGTTGAATGGCATCTAGTGGCATTCAACCTAGAAGACTAGGGAATACAGTGAATGCAAGGCATCATGAAACCCTATAAACACACCATCACCTTCTCTTGCATGAGCAAGGTGACACTGTGGGCAGGGCCGCCATCAGGGGAGGCCAGCCAATACAAATGTAGGGGGCCCAGGCATCCCGAGAGGCTCGGCCGCCAAGCAGAGCAAAGAGAAGGCAGGGGCGGGTGCAGGGAAGCCACGTGGTGCACTACAGAAGACAATTCCGCAGCTTGTGCTGTTCTGTATCATTGAGCTCACACATCAAACTCATTACTGCCACCTATGGCTACTTCCTGCATGTGTACCCCCGTGTCTGTGCTGATTGTACAGTACTATGCAGTGTGATCGGCTGCAGCTCCTCTGAGTCTCAAAGATATTTGTCAGCTTTGTGCAAACAAGAGCTGGGACTGGGAAGACCTCCTTTACAAGTAGGGGTATTGAAGGAAAGGGAGGGGGCAGTTTGTATACAGGGGGCCAGAGCTGGGTGTGTGTTTACAGATGTGTATATGTGGGAGGGGGCTGACATATATACAGGTGTCAGGGGATCTGAGTGCGTACATGTGTGGGGGGGCTGAGCTCATACAGGTGTGAGGGGGGCTGAGTGCATATGGGTGTCAGGGGGGCTGAGTGCATATGGGTGTGAGGGGGGCTGAGTGTGTACAGGTGTGAGGGGGGCTGTGTGCATATAGGTATGAGGGGGGCTGTGTGCGTACAGGTGTGAGGGGGACTGAGTTCGTACAAGTGTAAGGGGGGGCTGTGTGCGTACAAGTGTGAGGGGGGGCTGAATGCATACAGGTGTGAGGGGGCTGTGTGCGTACAGGTGTGAGGGGGGGCTGAGTTCGTACAGGTGTGAGGGGGGCCGAGGGCATATGGGTGTGAGAGGGGCTGTGTTTATACAGGTGTGAGGGGGGCTGAGTGTGTACAGGTGTGAGGGGGGGCTGTGTGCGTACAGGTGTGAGGGGATCTGAGTGCGTACATGTGTGGGAGGGGGCTGAGTGTGTACATGTGTGTGGGGGGGCTGAGTGCGTACATATGTGGGGGGGGGGGGCTGAGTGCGTACAGGTGTGAGGGGATCTGAGTGAGTACATGTGTGGGGAGGCTCAGTTCGTACAGGTGTGAGGGGGGCTGTGTGCGTACAGCTGTAAGGGGGGCTGAGTGTGTACAGGTGTGTGGGGGGGGGTGCTGAGTGCATACAGGTGTGAGGGGGGCTGTGTGCGTACAGATGTGAGGGGGGCTGAGTGTGTACAGGTGTGGGGGGGTACTGAGTGCGTACAGGTGTGGGGGGGGGCGCTGAGTGCATATAGGTGTGAGGGGGGCTGAGTGTGTACAGGTGTGAGGGGGGCTGAGTTTGTACAAGTGTGAGGGGGGCTGTGTGCGTACAAGTGTGGGTGGGGTGCTGAGTGCATATAGGTGTGAGGGGGCTGTGTGCGTATAGGTGTGAGGGGGGCTGAGTTCATACTGGTGTGAGGGGGGGGCCGAGTGCGTACATGTGTGGGAGGGCTGAGTGCGTACAGGTGTGAGGGGGGCTGAGTGCATACAGGTGTGAGGGGATCTGAGTGCGTACATGTGTGGGGGGGCTGAGTTCGTACAGGTGTGAGAGGGGGTTGAGTGCGTACAGGTGTGAGGGGGGGCTGTGTGCGTACAGATGTAAGGGGGGCTGAGTGTGTACAGGTGTTGGGGGGTGCTGAGTGCATACAGGTGTGAGGGGGGCTGTGTGAGTACAGATGTGAGGGGGGCTGAGTGTGTACAGGTGTGGGTGGGGGGTACTGAGTGCGTACAGGTGTGAGGGGGACTGAGTGCATACAGGTGTGAGGGGGGGGCGCTGAGTGCATATAGGTGTGAGGGGGGCTGTGTGTGTACAGGTGTGAGGGGGGCTGTGTGCGTACAGATGTGAAGGGGGCTGAGTGTGTACAGGTGTGGGGGGGGGGTTCTGAGTGCGCACAGGTGTAAGGGGGGGCACTGAGTGCATTCAGGTGTGAATGGGGGCTGAGTGTGTACAGGTTTGAGGGGGGCTGAGTGCATACAGCTGGAGTGGCCAGTGGTCGCATTCAGTGGCACGGACGGCCCGTGGGCAGACCCTGGGGATTATCGGTGATCAGGCCAGGGGGGCCCAGGCCTAAAGCTATGTAAAGGGCCCAAAAATTTCTGATGGCTGCCCCGACTGTGGGGTTGATTTACTAAAACTGGAGAGTACAAAATCCAGTGCAGCTGTGCATTGAATCCAATCAGCTTCTAACTTCAGCTTGTTCTATTAAGCTTTGACAATAAAACCTGGAAGCTGATTTGTTTCTATGCAATAAGGTGACCAGATTTTTAAAATGAAATCCGGGGACATATTTTTTTTTATTGGCAAATGGTAAACTATTATATAAGCATATTTTCCTCAAATGATTTATGCAGTGTATGTGGTATGTGTTTATGGAATGATTGTATGATATATACCAGGGGTGGAGAACCTTTTTTCTGCCGAGGGCCATTTGGGTATTTATAAAATCATTCGGGGGCCGTACCAATGTGTGTATATATATATATATATATATACAGTATATATATATATATATATATATATATATATATATATATACACACACACATTCCCTTCCCCCACGTGCACACCCACTGTTATATTTATATATAAATTTCCTAACCCCACGCGCACTCCCACAGTCCATTTATGGCTGTGTCCCATTGTCGGGTCGGTGCAGTGTGGGGCATGGAGATCAGATGGCTGTTTGTTATACGAGATCTTCCTGCCCACTGCCCAACCCGTTGCCGCGCATGCACACTAAAACGTGTGCCCGACACCGTTGCGATGTTGTCAAAATTCCCTACCTATTCCGCGCATGCGCAGTAGGACTTGTGACACGGCTACAGCTGAAGCTACAGCTGATCCGCAACCGAAAATGACTGAGGTATGGAGATCTGATAGAACACCGGGTAAGCAGAGGAACCCGCTCTGTGTGTAATCAGGAGGCGCTCCCCCTCCCCTTCCCCTCTGGAGGCAGCCCAATGGCAGGGCCGGATTAGATGGCTTTGCGGGCTGCATACGGCCCAGCGGGCCGTAGGTTCCCCACCCCTGATATATACATTATTTCTAACATTTCATCCATGAGATTAAGAAAAAGATACTTCTTAGAATTTTTTAAGATATGACTACCAAATGTTATGAAGATAAGATAAAGAAAAAAACAGACTTCAATGTTCAGTAGTGTGCTACTTAGAGTGCAGAGTTCAGAAGTTACATAAAGAATGCAGGGCTCAGGAGTGCGCTACATAAAGAATGCAGGTCTCAGGAGTGTGCTACATAAAGAATGCAGGGCTCAGCAGTGCACTACATAAAGACTGAAGGGCTCAGCAGTGCGCTACATAAAGAATGCAGGGCTCAGTTGTGCCCATCTATGCAGCCTGACCAGTGTCCAGCAATGCAGCCTCGCCAGTGCCCATCTATTCAGCCTCACCAGTGCTCATCAATGCAGCCTCATCAGTGCCTATGAATGCAGCCTTACCAGTGGCCATCAATTCAGCCTGACCAGTGCCCAACTATGCAGCCTCACCAGTGCCCAGCAATGCAGCCTCACCAGTGCCCATCAATGCAGCCTCACCAGTGCCCATCTATGCAGCCTGCCCAGTGCCTATCGACGCAGCCTCTCCAGTGACCATCGATACAGCCTGACCAGTGCCCATCTATGCAGCCTCTCCAGTGCCCATCTATTCAGTCTGACCAGTGCCCATCTATGCAGCCTGACCAGTGCCCATCAATGCAGCCTGACCAGTGCCCATCTATGCAGCCTGACCAGTGCCCATCTATCTATGCAGCTTGACTAGTGCCCATCTATGCAGCTTTCCCGTGCCCATATATGCAGCCTGACCAGTGCCCATTTATGCAGCCTATCAAGTTCCAATCTATGCAACCTGACCAGTGCCCAGCAATGTTGCATGACTGCACAATTGTCATTCAGAGTGTGACAGCGCTAAAAGCTGAAAATTGGCCTAAGCAGGGAGGGGGTGAAAGTGCCCTGTATTGAAGTGGTTAAAGCTGTCACAGTGGGCGACGCTGGCCTGACACCCCTCAGTGTGTTGCAGCCGGGGCAGACCGCCCCCTGCTGGTATGCCACTGGCTTTGATGCCCCTCCCCCCCTCTGCCTCAGCACCCACCTAGGTTCGTCCCTGCACCTAGCGCCGCCCCTGCCTTCCGAGGACAAAACCGGGGACAGTGTCCTCAGTCCGGGGACTGTCCCTGGAAACTGGGGATGTCTGGTCATCCTACTATGCAGAGCTTCTCCAGGCTTTGCATTCTCCAGCAAATCAACCCCCTGTCTCTTTAATATATTCACTGCTCTTCTAGCACAGCTTTCTCACAGTGGTTACTCACCGACTACTGCTAAATTCTGCATACAAAATGTTCAATGAATTCTGGATTTATATATATATGTAATATACCTGTACATGTATGGTATATATAGGTATGCACTTGTTTGTTTGTCTTTGTTGTGAATCCAAAATTATCTGCACTGATTCTAAGGAATGTAAATATTCATGAACTTACCTTCTCCAATATCATCATAAATTTCCCCGTCATCACTGCAATAAAGGAAATACATGATGTAATAATTATAGTAATTATATAAATACGTCAACAGTAAGCATTAAAGAATACCTAAAGGCAAAACTTTTTTTTCTAGTTTTGAACAGAGTAGGACACCTGTCAGTTTTTATTGCTGTCTGTGCCTCTGTTAGGGATAAGCACCCTCTCTATTTCTCCCGTTTACCATTATCATTAAAAGTGAAAGTAAAGGAAAATCCCAAATTTTGGGTTTATTTCCAGAAAAGTAATAGAGGGGAAATCTTTCATTGGGGACACTAGTTCTGGTGACCTGGGAGGCCCCATTGGATTCATTTAATTTGCAGGAATTTCGTCTCACTTCCTGTTTGGCTATAAGGCAGGAAGTAAAGGTAAATCTCTGCAATGGGAAACAGATGGCAAAAAAAAAAAAACTGATAAGGGTTAAAAACCTCCTTTACGCTATCCAACAAAATAAAAAATAAAAAATGTTTGCCTAGAGTTCTACTTTAACAAGAGTTTATACATTTCCTTATTAGCCAATATGTTTAACAGCCAACTAGATCTATGAGTCATATCAAGGTTCAAACAAATGTAAGACCGAACTGGATTACATTTACTTTGCAGCAACATTTTACTATTTATCATAAATAGCAGTTTTCTTTTCTTTTCTTTTTTTTTTACAGCTTTCACCCTCAACTTTCATCGTGAATTTACATTACATTTCTTTTTTTTTTCAAACTCTTTATTTTTTAGCAAACATATAGTCATTAGCGAGACACAGAACTATACAACAAAATACATTACATGATCATTCGCTGACAGGGCCGGTGCTTCCACTGGGCAAACTAGGCAGCCGCCTAGGGCGCATTGCCACCTAGGGGCGCAGCCATGAGTTGGCACTCTCTCTCCATCATGAATGATCCTTGTGAGCTGAGGGGAGAGGCGGCCGTGGGGGAGGAAGAAGGGGCAGTGGAAGATGCCAGGTGTCTTGGGCAGTGCGGAACTACCAGGCCCTGGCTTTCCACCACTGTTAGGGTGCCCAAAGAGGCAGGAAGTGAGTCCACCAGCATGCTGCCTGAATGATGATCCTCTTCGGCTGGAGCTGAGCAGCCTTAACCCCTGGCAGGAAGTGACTCTCTGCACTGAGTTGATGAGCAGCCGTTCATTTCCCTGGGTCGGTATTAAGCAGGGAGCTGAGGAGAGCTGAACCTGAGCCAGAGCTCGGCACCGGAGGGCTGAATCTTTACTGGAGCAGAAGCGACGAGGCCCCGGAAGGGTTTGAGGTGGTTGGCGATGAAATAAGTGTGGAGCTCTCTGACTGCTGCTTTTCCCTCCACCAGGAGACAGTTGGAGCTGTGGTGAGCACTGTGGTCCAGGAGGGGAGCGTCCTGGGAGAAGGAATCAGCAGGATCCCAGTGAAGGAGGGCAGAGTGCGGGCCACTCTCTTCATACCGCCCAGTGAGTGTGCCCACAACAGGGGATCGGGGTCCCTTGGTGTTACATGGAGCATCCCTGGTATGAAAGGGAATCGGGGTCATCAAGTGTGCCATGGGGAATCGGAGTCACCAGGTGTGACATGGGGGATAGGGGTCACCGGGTGTAACAGGGGTTCGGGGTCACCAGGTGAGCCATGAGGAATTGGGGTCCCTGGGTGTGCCATGGGGGGAATGGGGTCCCCAGATGTGACACAGAGAAACATTAGGGTCCCCAGGTGTGACATGGAGGAACATCAGGGTCCCCAGGTGTGACTTGGAGGAACATCAGGGTCTGACATAGAGGAACATTGGGGTCACTGGGTATGACAGCATGACATGGAGGAACACGGGGTCCCTGGGTGTGACATGGAGGAACATTGGGGTCAGTGGATCTGACAGAATGACATGGAGGAATATTAGGGTACCCGGGTGTGACATGGAAAAACATCAGGGTCCCTGGGTGTGACATGGAGGAATATGGGGGTCACTAGGTATAAGAGCATAACATGGAGAAAGCATCAGATCAGGGTCACTGGGTATGACATAGGGGAGTTTTTAACCATTTCCCTTTTTTTTTCTTTTTTTTGGGGGGGGGGGGGGCGCAAGTAGCTGGTCTTGCCTAGGGCATAAAATAGTCTAGCACCGGCCCTGTTCGCTGACAAATGTTTTCATGTGACAAGAGAAATAGGCTATGCTGGATCCAGATCGGTTTTCTGACGGCGACAAAGGCAGAATACCATGCCTGCACAATGAGCATCTACATGCCCACCTATAGTCTTCACTGGAATCTCACGTGACAGAGTGACAACACAGGAGAACATGGACAGAGGGTTGTCACTTTATAACAGGAAGTTCCTGCACAAGGGCCTTCATTGAAGGATGACCTGATATTAGTTTAAAAAGATTGAAGTTGACTTGAAATTGCGTTGGCGTGTTAAAGATGAGATTTAATATCTGGATTTACCTCTACTTTAATGATCCTAAAAAGTAAACAGGCACAGCTTTTCAAGACACTACATATTTTTTAATCTATCATTTGTTCAGAGGGTGGAATTTAAAGGCCTTTCCAATAACATCAGCAAGTGGACCCTGTGTTCAGTCTTATCTATGGATCACTTTTTATTTTACCATCTATACTGTTGATTATTGGTAGAAAAAACACTTAAAGCATACTTACTGATCAATTATATTGCTCCTTAATACGTAACCATCTGCAAAGCAACAGATTTTGATTACAACACTGAACAAAATATAATTTATATAAATAAAGTGATATTAAAGCCCTTTTTTTTGTTTGTGGAAAAATAGCAAACATGTTATACCGTACTTACCTGCTCTGTGCAGTGGTTTTGCACAGAGCAGCCCAGTGCTCCTGGCCTCTCCCTCCTGCCGAGTGCCCCCACAGCAAGTAGCTTGTTATGGGGGCAGCCAAGCTGAGTAGCTGCTCTGTGTGTCTATTCAGACAAAGAGCATTGGCTCACCCTCGCCCCCTTTCTCTCTTCATTGGCTCACTGCCTTTGATTGACAGCAGCGAGATCCTGCTTTTGGTTGTAATACATTCTCTCTGCCTGTCCACCGGCAAGGTGATTGATGTGGTCAGTCTCTGGGTGGAGACCGAACCTGATTTAGACCAGCCAAGTCTGCAGTCTCATGCTTGTGATATTGTAGGACGTGCTCCAAGCTTTCTGTTTGTCTGTCCTTCTCTGCTGTTTGGATTCCCTCATTGACCATCTTGAATTAGATATTGACTACTCTCTGAGCTACAGATTGAATGAACTGCCTTAAGACTACGGATTTGATCCTGACTATTCTGAACCTTGCCTGCCTTGTACCTGGACTGTCATTGAATTACTCTGCCTGTCTGTCAACCGCAAGTACCTGTTTGCTTTGCTCAGTTCACGCCTGCCCCGGTGTAGTAGCCAGGAACTATATAATTGTAAATAAGTCCCAGGGGCAACTGAGTACCGGTAAGCCTGCTGGTCTTATGTGAAATTGGGCTGCTATAGGTGAAGAACACAGAAGCCAACTATATTGTCTGAACACCTGTGTTAGGGGTAGACATGACATTCTGGGTGCAAAAATAGCAGTAGGACAGTCTCATGTAATGTGTCTCCAGGCTATGGCTGTCTTCTGAAGCACGTTTCCAGTCTCCAGCAATAACTATACCATAGTTGCAATATTTGATTATCTCCTGTTGCACATGTTCAGTCTGTGACGTTTTTTTTACATTCACTGATTATATGTGACCCTTTGGTGGTCAGGGGCCATACTTGAGGCTGACTATAACAAGTAAGTTGACCACCACCTCCTTAGATGCTTCCTTCGGGGAGCATAAGAACATTACCCTTTACTGCCAATCACAAAATCACTAATGAGGGAGGATATAACCGGGGCTTTTTTTCAGCTGGAACTTGGTGAAACTCAGTTCTACCACCTTTGGCTCAGGCCCTCTGTTCCCTGCTCACCACTATCACTTGTAAACACAGAAGTCCGGCTTCTGTGTTTACAAGTGACAGCTTGTCTCCCAACAGCTCCCACAGATCTAATCTCCTGAGTGTCTCCCTCTGAGTGCAGGATGGGGACAAGGGAGATGCAGATGCCCGGGGGGCAATGCAGATGCCGACAACCCCAATGCATGATCTCCCTGCAAGTGAGAGAGGCAGAGCCAATTACAGTGTGAGGGGAAGTACTAGAGCCGGCTGGGTGCTTCTGCTTAATACAGCAACAAAAGAAAGACATGGAAGATGACAGAGCTTTAAAGGAAGTTGGAGGAAGATGGGGGCATTGGAGGGGGGTTGCATGCAAAGGTGAGCACTGAAGAGGGGTGAAAGTGAGGTGTTGATAGGGGCTGCAGAGGTAAGCAACTGTGGAAGTAGGCTGAACTCTGTACTTTGTATGCAGCGCAGCCCTGAACTCTGCATTATGTACATATTGCACCCCCAAACTCTGAACTCTATTTGTAAACCCCTCCCGAAATCTGCACTCTGTACGTAATGCACTACTGGTATTTAATGCCTCTTTAAAACCCTCCCACTGTTAGATACATTTGACCACGCCCACTTTTTGATGTGGTTCGGAGTGTGTGTGTGTGTGTAGTGGGGGGGGGGGGGTCGCGGTTGAGTACCTGTACCTATTTTCTTAGGAAAAAAGCCCTGGATTTAACAAAATCATACAGAGCACTCTTTTTCTCATGTAGTAAGCAGTCAGCAATCCCTGTCTACACTAAGCAATGTGACCAAATCTTGACATTAACCCATTTTAAAGTATATGTGAACCCTTCCTTCTTTTTATAGGTGACCACATATTCTCTGTCCTCAGCTGCATAGAGGGCTCAAAGCTAGGGATGGAGAAATAGCATCACACTGATCTTCCCGGTAAATGGCTGTGGGGGGTCGTGAAAGCACAAGTCTGATAATTGGGTGACAGGTAGGCTGTTCTCCCAGCACAGCCAGAAACCTAACCACAACTGAATTGATGTGTTTTCAAGCCTAGTGTGGTCAGTTAGAATTAGTAAAGTAGGGGGGACTGGCAGGAATAGCAGGGATTTCACACACAGGAAGCAATACAAAGAATAGGTTACTTTTTAACACAAGTACATGGTATAATAGGCACATTACATGAATATGAAATGTGGGGGGTAACATTATTTAAGGGATATATACCATGTGACCTTTATGTACTTACATTTGCCCTCATTATTCCTACACAGAAGCGTGGAACCACTCGAAAGTTGTATCACATCTAAGGTTTCTCCAGCCTTCAGAGGTAAGTCTTTGGATCCCCATTTCTTCGTTGACAGATTTAACACAACCTGGACTGTGGAGAGCGCCCGGATATCTCCTGTGAACTGCACAACAAAGACCATAGTAGGTTACATTGTTGAACACAAAAACAATACAATATAACAATGGTGCTAGTTATAATAATGCACAATTTTTATAAGAGAATTAGTGCTTGCTTTTTTTTTAATTCGATTTTGGCACACATTATTACTTTGCATGTCTATTAACCACTTAAGCCCCAGAAGATTTTACCCCCTTCCTGACCAGGCCCTATTTTGCGATTTGGCACTGCGTGACTTTAACGGACAATTCGTGCGACGCTGTACCTAAACAAATTTGACGTCCTTTTTTATCCCACAAACAGAGCTTTCTTTTGGTGGTATTTGATCACCTGTGCGATTTTGTGATCATGCGGTATAAACAAAAAAAGAGCGACAATTTTGCAAAAATAACAATATTTTTCAAATTTTTTTTATATGAAATTCCCCCCAAAAAAACTTAAAAATCGAAATTTTTTAACATTTTTGGCCAATTTGTTTTCTGCTACATATGTTTGGTAAAAAAAATCACAATAAGCGTATTTTGATTGGTTTGCGCAAAAGTTATTGCGTTTACTATCTAAGGGAACGATTTTAGTCATTTTTGTTGTTTTTTTTTAACGAGTAATGGCGGCGATCTGCGATTTTTTTGCAGGACTGCGACATTGCGGCGGACAGATTGGACCCTTGACTGACATTTTTGACACTTTTGGGGTCACCAGTGATATTACTACAGTAATCAGTGCTATATATATGCACTGTTACTGTAAAAATGACACTGGCAGGGAAAGGGTTAACTTTATTGGGGAAGGAGGGGTTAAGTGTGTCCCTAGGGGCGTGCTTCTAACTGTGATTGGATGTGGCTTTACATGTAACAGCACAGATCAACGGTCCTACATAGCAGGACCTTATGATCTGTGCTGTTACACAGGGAAGAATGACAGGCGGCTTTGTTTACATTAGCCGTCTGCCTTTCTCCCTTCACAGCGGACGATCGCGAGTGACCAGCGGACATCAGGTCTGCCGGTCACACGCACGGAGGTGTCCGTGAATGAGCCGGGGCACGAGCTCGCCCCCTATTAGCTTACAGGTTAGTGACGTACCCATACGTCACTTTGCCTGGCCGGGGCTGACCGCCGCAGTATATGTACTTGCGGCGGTCGGCAACCGGTTAAGTTATATAAAACCTAATTTTGATTGTTCCATAAATAAAATCTTTTTTTTAAATCATCTAATTTGTGTGTTTTTAACTTGCTTTTACATAATCGACTCTATTTTATACTTTTATATTAAAATCCCATTTTGTCATGTATCGGCTCTCTAAAACCCATTGTATTTTTTACTATTTCTCTCCAGCATAGTTTATTTTTCTATTTTCCAAAACAATTCTACATTTTCTATCTCTCTTTGTAGCTAATCCTTCTATCATAGGTTTCAGTCTACAAATGTTTTCTATACATTTTAAATTCTCAAGTTTCACTAAGAAGGATGAAAAAAAAAAAAAAGATAGAAAAAGTGAAATAAAAAATAAAGTATGCTGGAGAGAAATAGTAAAAAGTACAGCATGTTCTAGAAAGATGATAAAAGATAGAAGGGGATTTAAAAAGTCACATAAAATGCACACTTGAACTCTTTGTAGAGTTTGTAAAGTCTTTTAATAAACGGTTGAAAACAGATTACACTATGTGCTGCTTTGAGCTCTATTTCTATGGTATACGCTTTATTAATATACTGTATAAAAGAGTGAAGTGCAGCCGTACCTCTGAGGATGGAGATTAACCCTTACTTGGGTAGCTAGTGCTTTTGATGGTACTAACATAATAAAGTTAAGGTCCACCCATGATAGCGAGTCCAGGTCTATTGGGTGTGTGTACCCGGAGTACTTGTGCAACTGCATGTACAAGTTGGAGGATACTAACAAGTGGACTCTTCTGATAAACCACTTTAGCCCCGGAAGATTTTGCTGCTTAATGACCAGGCCACTTTTTTCAACTTGGCACTGCGTGACTTTAACTGACAATTGCGCGGTCATGCAATGCTGTACAAAAACAAAATCTACGTCCTTTTATTCCCACAAACATAGCTTTCTTTTGGTGGTATTTGATCACCTGTGTGATTTTTAATTTAAAAAAAAAGTGTCAATTTTTAAAAAAAAAAACAATATTTTTCACATTCTGATATATAATATTCCCCAAAAAAATGTAAAAATCAAAAATTTTTAACATTTTAGGCCAATTTGTTTTCTGCTACATATTTTTCGTAAAAAAAAAATTGCAATAAGCGTATTTTGATTGATTTTCGCAAAAGTTATCGCATTTACTAACAACGGGAAAAATTTATGTAATATTTATTGTTTTTTTTTACTAGTAATGGCGGCGATCTGCGATTGTTTTGCGGGACTGTGACATTGCGGTGGACAGATCGGACCCCTAACTGATATTTTTGACACTTTTGGGGGGACCAGTGACATTACTACAGTAATCAGTGCTATACATATGCACTGCTACTGTAATAATGACACTGGCAGGGAAGGGGTTAACACGGTTGGTGATCAAGGGGTTAAATGTATGCCTCATGCTTACTGACGTGTGTGGGGGGAGGGGGTTCTTTGACAGACACAGATCGCAGGTTCAGCTATGCTGAATCCTGTGATCTCTCCCTGTCTGTCACAGAGAAGATCTGCCTGCTTTGTTTACACAAGTGGGCGAATCTTCTCACACTTTCCCCGACAATCGGGGAAGAGAGGCTGTGATCACCGCTTCTCCTCCTCCGGCCCGACTCCCGCTGTGTCTAAACGCATCGGGAGCGACCCTTCGGAACCGCGCGTGCGCGCCACCGAGACCACTAGGAGTCCAGCGACGTAAGTCTATGTCGCTGGACCCAGGGGAGCCGCACTGCCGCAGTAGCAGCACAGTGAGTGGTCTTAAAGTGGTTAATCATGCATTAAAGCAGAAGTCCAGCCTAATACCTTAAATTCTCCCCTGCAATCATTAATGTGAGCAGAGTTCAGCCTTATGTGTCAAAATGAAAAAATCCCAGTTTTTCTACATGTATTTTGCAGTTTTCAGTGCTGTCACATGACTTCAATTCCTCTTCCTGCTGAGTCCAAGAACAGCAAGTGGGTGTGGTTACTGAGAGCTAGTGACATCACTTCCAGGGAGGGACAATGTTCCTGTGTAGCCAATGGGCATATACAGAATGGGAGGAGCTGATCATAGTTTCCTGCCCAGTGTTCTCTTATTAGTAAGGATGCATTGTACATCCTAATTCATGAGAAAATTAAGAAATAATTCACACAGGACATGGGGGGAGGGGGCACATATACAGTATAGCTGTGCTAGACTTTGAATGAAGACTACCATAGGAGTAGAAAGCTGGACACGGGGGGGGGGGGGGGGGACTGTCAGTGTAGCTGGAAGTGCTCGGGGGTCTCAGCTCACAGTCTACAATGATCACAGTACAGGCAACCACACTAAGTCTATGTTTCTACTAGTGCGACTTGTCATGCGACTTTGGACACACATGACACACATGACAAGTCACAGCCCATTAATTTAAATGGCACTTGTTCCTTATGCGACTTGGAAAATCAGCATCTTTGAAAAGTTACCTACACTACTTTGATGCAACTTTTGATGCGACTTTGATCCAGAGAGTGTAAAGTTGGATCAAAGTCGCATCAAAGTCACTCTCTAAATTGCAATAGTGGAAACATAAACTAAAGCTTTGTTTCCAGTAGTGTGACTTGTAATGCGACTTTGCGCAAGACAAGTCACAGCCCATTGATTTTATTAGCAACCGTTCACATCTATGCGACTTTGAAAATTAGCGACTTTGAAAAGGTACCTGCACTACTTTGATGCAACTTTTGATGTGACTTTGATCCAGAGAGTGTAAAGTTGGATCAAAACTTCACTCAAAGTCACTCTCCAAAGTCGCACTCTAGTCTAGTGGCTATGTTTCCACTAGTGCAACTCTTAAGTTGTGCGATTTAGAGCGCGACTTTGAGTGCAGCTTTGATCCAACTTTACTTTTCTGGATCTAAGTCACATCAAAGTAGTGCAGGCACCTTTTCAAAGTCGCTCATTTTTAAAGTCACATTGATGGGAACGGGTGCCATGTGTGTCCAAAGTCAAATGACAAGTAGCACTAGTGTAAACGGAGCCTAAAACTCATTACTAACATGTAATGAGCAATAGAAATCGATCTGTATCCTTCTAAACTTTCAAAAACTTTTTTTTACAAACTTTCCTTTGTACCTTATTTCTTACATATATTGTGCCAGTCTCGTGACCCCCCCCCCCCCCTCTCTCTCTCAGGAGAAGCTGCTAGCCTAAACGAGGCTATGAAGACAGGAGATCATGTTCTGTGAAGGATAGGAGGGATTGAGGCAGGGCTGGGAAAGTCTAGGCATGTCTGTCTAAGAAAGACGACAACCTTTTCAGGAAGTGAAAGACAACTTAGCAAATTCAGATAAAGGGAGATAGTGTTGTCGGTGAAGAACAGGAAGAAGCTGATTATCCAGCCTAGATAAGACTTTCTAAGCTACACAAGCGTCTAGCCAGAAAATGAATAATATCAAAGATAAAGATATTTTACATACTATTAATAGGAAAAATGTTATTTTTGACTGGGGTTTCCCTTTAAATGCTTATATGTGTTTGTTAAGTATCTGATTGATGAATACACTATTGATGTTATTTTGTGTGCGGTGGGTTAGGAATGAGGGATCAGCACAAATTCAAAAAAGGCACAAGTGCTGTCTGTTTGTTCGGTAATCCATTAGACACCCTGTTAAGCCGGTCAAAGACAGAGCAAATTTCTTTGGGTTGCAGGAAAGAAAAATGCTCAATTCCCCCATTAACACAGTATACTATGTTGATGGGGGAATCCCTCCTGGGGAGCCATTGTGTTCTCCCGGCAGGGGGGCTGGGAAAGCTGTCCCTGCTGGGAGAACACAGTGATTATTGCTAGCGGCTATAGCAGCATGGAATTATGATTCCATAATGTATGTCCATGGATGTCATACTCATGAGGTTGAAAGAGAATCCAGAGGAGGCTTCTAATCCTGAGCAGGAGACCAGTTTGACACATAAACGCATTTGACTCTTTCTACCCCAAAGAGTCCATTTGCTTCGATAAGAGTTTCACTGTACCAAAGGGGGCGGAGCACATGAGGTGTCGGTGTCTTCAACTATAATCAATACTGTGGCAGCCATTGTTTTAAATTATTGATATTTGCACTATTTTGGACTGTTGATGTCACTTGAACAGCTATTTGGACTTTTCTTTTTTTTACTTTTTTAAAATGCATTTATAGGAATATTTATGGTAATTTCGTGTATGTTTGTTTTCATCATTATGTAGCACTGCCCCCGTAAGGACCGCTTGATTTTCACTCTGTGGGTTCCCTCTGGTTACCAACACACGGCCATAAGCAAAGACAATTCCTTAATTCTCCTTGGCTCACACTCCAATAATCAGTCCAAGGGTATTTGATTGTTTTTGTTGTTTATTGTCGAATGGGGATAGGAGAAGGAAATAGTGGGATACTCCAATCTTAACTATTCCCAGTGTTTGAGGACTCCTATCTTCTCTACTTTGCAATAGGTATGGAACAGCCAGGCTGTTGATTCATCCTGTCAATTCGGATGAATATGGATTAAGTCTCTTATTTTTAAGATGACTTGATGAACAATTAGTTATCTTCAGGACACTCTCCCTAGTATCCTCTCTCTTCCTCTGCTGACAACCGTCCACTGACTATCCTACGAGCAGGGGTGGCCACCCTCAGGTCAGGCCCCTTGACACGAATCCCTGTACTCACTATACTGCAGTCCCAGGGTCTCCAGCGTCTCCTCTCTCAGTCAGCTTCCCTGGACCTCTGGGTTCAGCTCCTCTAAACCGCTCCTCTGGCCCTCAGGACAACCTCCTGCAACCGCATGACACCTCTACAGAGGAGGAGGCAGCCAGCCCTCCCTCCTGGACTCTGCTCTCCGGCCAAAGACCCCCGCA
Source organism: Pelophylax lessonae (assembly GCF_965119305.1). Lineage (NCBI taxonomy): Eukaryota > Metazoa > Chordata > Amphibia > Anura > Ranidae > Pelophylax > Pelophylax lessonae. The sequence continues at coordinate 82,227,087 of NC_138768.1, forward strand.
GCATATGTACTCCTGGCATGGGCGGACGTACAGGGGTTGTAGGGGTCGCCATGATCCCCGCTGAGCCGGCGGATGACAGCTCCGTCTCCGCACTGTGTGCGGATAGGGAGGTGTCAGAGCCCCGCTGCTCTCTATGGGGAATCGGATGAGAGTGGACCGCCTGTCCGCTCTCATCCTATCCCATCCGATCCCCAGGACGGATAGAAAATAGGGTTTTCATCCGTCCAGATTTCACGGACAGGATCGTTGCGGATGGCAGCTGGTGTCAGCGGACATGTCACCGCTGACATCCACTGGTCCATAGGGCTGAATGGGGCATCCGATCAGATCCGCCTAAAAAACTGACAGGCGGATCTGATGGGAACGCCCGTGTGAAAGAGCCCTAAAGGTGGCTAGGAGGTATCACCATTCCTGCGCTACTGAAATTTTTCTATTTTGTATTGTGTGATCTAATTCATATTACAACATTTATACATGATTTCATTACCTATAATTACTTCTATATAAGTAGCAGCATTGTGTTATATGTGTCCTATACTCCTGAGCGCATAGGGTCACTCTGCAATTGTTTGCCTTTTATGGGCGAATTTGGAGGTGTTTCTTTAGTCCACCAGCACTATTACAGTTCCCATTCCGCCCTCCCCACCAGTCCTGCCACTGATCCCATACCCCCCTTTCCCCACGAGCACTATTACTGTTCCCATTCCCCCCTCCCCACCAGTCCTGCCACTGATCCCATACCCCCCTCTCCCCACCAGCACTATTACTGTTCCCATTCCCCCCTCCCCACCAGTCCTGCCACTGAACCCATACCCCCCTCTCCCCACCAGCACTATTACTGGTCCCGTTTCCCCCTCCCCACCAGTCCTGCCACTGATCCCATACCCCCCTCTCCCCACCAGCACTATTACTGGTCCCATTTCCCCCTCCCCACCAGTCCTGCCACTGATCCCATACCCCCCTTTCCCCACCAGCACTATTACTGTTCCGATTCCCCCCTCCCCACCAGTCCTGCCACTGATCCCATACCCCCCTTTCCCCACCAGCACTATTACTGTTCCCATTCCCCCCTCCCCACCATTCCTGCCACTGATCCCATACCCCCCTTTCCCCACCAGCACTATTACTGTTCCCATTCCCCCCTCCCCAACAGTACTGCCACTGATCCCATACCCCCCTCTCCCCACCAGCACTATTACTGGTCCCATTTCCCCCTCCCCACCAGTCCTGCCACTGATCCCATACCCCCCTCTCCCCACCAGCACTATTACTGTTCCCATTCCCCTCTCCCCACCAATCCTGCCACTGATCCCATACCCCCCTTTCCCCACCAGCACTATTACTGTTCCCATTCCCCCCTCCCCACCAGTCCTGCCACTGATCCCATACCCCCCTTTCCCCACCAGCACTATTACTGGTCCCATTCCCCCCTCCCCACCAGTCCTGCCACTGATCCCATAACCCCCCCTCCCCATCAGCACTATTACTGGTCCCATTTCCCCCTCCCCACCAGTCCTGCCACAGATCCCCTACCCCCCTTTCCCCACCAGCACTATTACTGTTTCCATCCCCCCCTCCCCACCAGTCCTGACACTGATCCCATACCCCCCTTTCCCCACCAGCACTATTACTGGTCCCATTCCCCCCTCCCCACCAGTCCTGTCACTGATCCCATACCCCCCTCTCCCCACCAGCACTATTACTGGTCCCATTTCCCCCTCCCCACCAGTCCTGCCACTGATCCCATACCCCCCTCTCCCCACCAGCACTATTACTGGTCCCATTTCCCCCTCCCCACCAGTCCTGCCACTGATCCCATACCCCCCTCTCCCCACCAGCACTATTACTGGTCCCATTTGCCCCTCCCCACCAGTCCTGCCACTGATCCCATACCCCCCTCTCCCCACCAGCACTATTACTGGTCCCATCTCCCCCTCCCCACCAGTCCTGCCACTGATCCCATACCCCCCTCTCCCCACCAGCACTATTACTGTTCCCATTCCCCCCTTCCCACCAGTCCTACCACTGATCCCATACCCCCCTTTCCCCACCAGCACTATTACTGGTCCCATTCCCCCCTTCCCCCCTCCCCACCAGTCCTGCCACTGATCCCATACCCCCCTCTCCCCACCAGCACTATTACTGTTGCCATTCCCCCCTCCCCACCAGTCCTACCACTGATCCCATACCCCCCTTTCCCCACCAGCACTATTACTGGTCCCATTCCCCCCTCCCCACCAGTCCTGCCACTGATCCCATACCCCCCTCTCCCCACCAGCACTATTACTGGTCCCATTTCCCCCTCCCCACCAGTCCTGACACTGATCCCATACCCCCCTTTCCCCACCAGCACTATTACTGGTCCCATTCCCCCCTCCCCACCAGTCCTGCCACTGATCCCATACCCCCCTCTCCCCACAAGCACTATTACTGGTCCCATTTCCCCCTCCCCACCATTCCTGACACTGATCCCATACCCCCCTTTCCCCACCAGCACTATTACTGGTCCCATTCCCCCCTCCCCACCAGTCCTGCCACTTATCCCATACCCCCCTCTCCCCACCAGCACTATTACTGTTCCCATTCCCCCCTCCCCACCAGTCCTGCCACTGATCCCATACCCCCCTCTCCCCACCAGCACTATTACTGGTCCCATTCCCCCCTCCCCACCAGTCCTGCCACTGATCCCATACCCCCCTTTCCCCATCAGCACTATTACTGGTCCCATTCCCCCCTCCCTACCAGTCCTGCCACTGATCCCATACCCCCCTCTCCCCAACAGCACTATTACTGGTCTCCCCCAGGTCAGATTTTACCGATCCTAAGGAGGCAAATCAAAGAAATTGATTGTTGAGGTTCACATTCCCTTTAATGAAAGAATATTATATATAAAGTATATACAGTAGTTTTTTTTTTGTATGTACCCCATCGGTGTCCAGGGGGCCTTACAAGCCTGTGAGAGGTTGAGGGTCTTGAAGGAGTTTTAGGGCAGTGTTGGGGGGGGGCCCTTCATGATTTCTTGCACCTGGGCCCTGAAAGTTCTAGTTACGCCCCTGGCTCCTGGCTTTTATACAGTATCCCAGAATGCCCCGAGGTGACCTTCCCTCTGCCAATCATCTGGACTGTATCAAAAGCCTATGAACCCATTCGTCAGGTTTCCTCCCACTGTCCAACATGCCTCCCTATTGGACCAGCATGAAACACTATCCAGACTGAATGAATCGCATACTGAGCACAATGAGCAGACCTAAGTAACAGATCCTGCTCTCTGGTAGGCAGAGAGCAATATAGATTTACCTGCAGCCCCTCTGGTAAGCAGACAGAGCTCAAAACTATACTCTCTCACTAGTACCTATCTAGGAGGGTGCTACAATTACTTTTAGCGTGGGACTTTTTGAGAATCTTATTGTTTTACACCAGTAGTATAGATGATTGTGCCAGCAGCTCTATAAGCTCTTAAAGCGCAAATTCATTGTTTTCACATACTGTATATATACAGTATATATATATATATATATATATATATATATATATATATATATATATATATATATATATATATACACACTCACACACACACACTATAATACCAAAAGTATTGGGACACCTGCCCTTTACACGCACAAGTCAGGACTCTGTGCAGGCCAGTCAAGTTCCTCCAACCCAAATGTCTTTATGGACCTCGATTTGTGCACTGGTGGGCAGTTATGTTGGAACAGGAAGGGGCCATCCCCAAACTGTTCCCACAAAATCGGGAGCATGAAATTGTCAAAAATATCTTGGTAGGCTGACGCCTTAAGAGTTCCCTTCACTGGAACTAAGGGACCAAGCACAACCCCTGAAAAACAACCCCGCACCATAATCCCCCTCCACCAAATCATTTGGACCAGTGCACAAAGCAAGGTCCATTAAGAAATGGATGAGGGAGTTTGGGGTGGAGGAAGTTAACTGGCCTGCACAGAATCTGACCTCAACCCGGTAGAACACCTTTGGGATGATTTAGAGCAGAGACTGTGAGCCAGGCCTTCTCGTTAAACATCACAGCCTGACCTCACAATTGCGCTTCTGGAAAAATGGTCAAACATTTAATTGGACACACTTCTAAAACTTGTGGACAGCCTTCCGAAAGAGTTGAAGCTGTTATAGCTGCAAAGGGTGGGCCAACTCAATATTAAACCCTACAGACTAAGACTGGGATGCCAATAAATTTCATGTGCGTGTTAAGGCAGGCGTCCCAATACATTATTTAATATTTATACAGTATATATACCAAACTTTAAATAACATCTCAGTAAGGTAAAGGGATACTTTTAATAAACCCCTCTAGTTAATTGATTCAAGGCCCATTTACACCATATGCATTGGGATGCAATGAGCAACCTTGCCCGATCCAGTTCCAGCACCTAGACAGGGAAATTGACCTTCTTTCCTATTAACTCAGTTCACTGAAACAATGACACACTACGCCACATCACAACATGCTGCAGTGCATAAAGTAGAATGAAATGTCATCTGTTTCACCAAAATGTTACCTTAAATTTTTTCCTGAATTCCTTCTCCTCTTTTTCCATCTTCTTGAGAGTCTTGTAATCCGGTGACCTTCCCAGAGTGTCAGTTCTTTTGCTCATAAATAAACTAAAACACATGAAACTCAAAATGTAATTTTCTACCTTAGCAAAAGGTACAATAAATAATATGAATGTTTGGCCCTAGACACATTTGTTTCATTGTGATTAGGGACGACTAGGTTAAGCTTTGAAGATCAGATTCAACAGCATCAACAAAGGCCATCTAAGTCTCCCTAAAAGAGAAGAGACATGATAGTTACCTCCCCAATAGGCCTTCTTACCTTCCCTCCCCTCCAGTGCTGTGGCCGCTTAACACTCTTTGGCATTCCACCCTTCTGGGAGTGGCCCTTAGATTTCAGTTGAGCCCCCCCCCCCCTCCAAAGCTTCCCGCCCAAACCCCCCCTCCATCTACCCAACACAAGCACATAGTCTATGAAAAACAGTGTCAAATATTGAACTTGTTTTATGATGCCCTCTTTTACTTTCACAATAAAAAATATTGCCAAAAAAAAATAAATAAATGAAGTTTTATTACTCAGATAGGTACAGTGAGGGAAATTAGTAGTTGATCCCCTGCTGATTTTATACGTTTGCCCACTGACAAAGAAATGATCAATATATAATTTTAATGGTAGGTTTTAATTGGTCTTGGTCATGGTGGAGAGATTGGAATCTAATTGATTGATTGATTTCTTCTGTGGACAGGTGTCTTTTATACAGGTAACAAGCTGAGATTAGCAGCACTCCCTTTAAGAGAGTGCTGCTAATCTCAGCTCATTACCTGTATAAAAGACACCTGGGAGCCAGAAATCTTGCTGATTGTTAAGGGATCAAATACTTATTTCACTCATCAAAATGCAAATCAAATTATAACTCTTTTGAAATGCGTTTTTCTGGATATTTTGGTTGTTATTCTGTCTCTCACTGTTAAAATAAACCTACCATTAAAATGATAGACGGATCATTTCTTTGTCAGTTGGCAAACGTACAAAATCAGCAGGGGATCAAATACTTTTTTCCCTCACTATACATTATCTATATCAGTGATCGGTAACTTGTGACCTGCCCGACTTTTTCTGCTCATCAGCTATCCTTACGATTGTTTATTTTATGTGCGGCCCAAGATAATTCCTCTTAATCCATTATGGCCCAGGAAAGTCAAAAATTTAGGACACCCCTGCTTTATGATGATATTTTAGTTTCTCTAAACAGAATTCTTTTGCTGGTGACATTCTTTAAACAATTAAACTGAAACTATGAAAATGTTTTTACAGCTTTTCATACTTACCTAGATTCTAAAGGAGGAGGTGGGAAATCAGTTTCCACATCATCATAAACATCGCTATCTGTATAAAGGAAGAATAAAGAAAAAATAGCAAATTGCAAATGGGACTAATGAGCTTTGTTTTATTCATAGCTATGGTTATTTTTTTCTAAGTTTAAATTATAAGGTATAATAAATCAACAACTGACGTGGATCTGGTTCATTAAAGCCTAACTCCTGCTAAAACTTTGTTTTTGTTTTGGATAGAGCAGGGAAGGGTTAGAACATCATTTTTTATTGCTGCTCATGCATAAAAAGTGTGCTGAAGGATATTCAGAAGCTAGTATCCAGTAAGGGTGCCACACCATTGGTGATAAGAGTACAAAATAGTTTAATATTAGAAGATTAACAAAATGAGAATGCCAATGCGTTTCGTGATATCCTGAAGGACATACAAGCCTTGATAAAGGGGGATTTTGTAAACCCCCCAAAACATGTTGGCCTTCTTCTCTTGTTGATCTTCTAACAATAAACTATTCCATTGGTGCCCTTACAGTTATCTACATAATATTGCTGCCTGTGTTCCTATTAGGGATATTTTGTCTCACTTCCTGTCAGGACAGACAATAATGGAACTCTTAAAGAGGCGCATGTGCGGCGGCTCCTGATATGGCCGATTGATGCAGGAGCTCTGTCCCGCCCGGCAGACTGAAGCCTCCCGTGGTCTAAAGAACCCTTCTGACATAGCACCAACAGCAGCCAGACCTTGGGGAGAACCCTCCGGTATTCCCTATGCTTGCAGGGACAGCACGCCGGGACCTAACTAACCAGTTTTCTGCGAGTGTATGCCAGGCTGCGGATCCCAAGATGGTGGATGGCACACAATCACATTTACAGGCTCTCTTACAGCCCCCGCAGATGACATCTCCCACGATGAGCCCGGCACCTGGATCATCTGTGAGTACTCCTTTTGTGAGCCCTGTATCCCCACCCTCCACCGAGTGACTCATTGGGTGCACATTGGAAGGTCTCCCATGCCTTCTTATGGAAGCAGGTGTTTTCCAGACCCACTTTCTGTCCCCATCCGCAGGATTCTCACCTGGCAACCAAGATCATGTCTCAGCAATGTTCACTAAACTTGCTGAGCTGCTAGATCGAGGACTGACTAATACTGTCTCCAAGATTGGAGGTGACATTAAAGCGGAACTACAAAACATAGGGTCCTGCTATCGAGCAGAAACTCGATCATTGAGTAGCTAGAATCAACCAAAACTCAGATTGCATACAAGAGCTCCAGACACAACTGGATGCTGCTTTGTTGAAAATCGATGATCTTGAAAACAGAAGCAGGAGATACAATTTCAGAATCAGAGGTATACCTGAATTGATTAAAGATGTTCCTGATGCTGTTAGATCCTTTAACAAGGAACTTATCCCAGACATACAACCTCACAGGCTAGAGCTAGATTGTGCTCATAGAGCTCTTAAGCCCCCACGCACTGATGGCCTACCACGAGATGTGATTGTTAAACCACACTTTTATGACGTTAAGGAGGAGTTAATGCTGAGAGCTCGATCCCTGCCTCATCTATCCTCCCACGGTCAGCCTGTACAAATTTTCACTGACCTATCTCCTTCCACAATCCAGAGACGAGAGGTCCTTTAAACCATTGCTGGCCACACTTACTCTGAAGGAAATAAAATACTGGTGGCTTTGCCCATGAAGCTTAAAATTTGAATATAAACAGAAATCCTACACTTTTGCCACATTTAAAGAGGTCAAGAATCCACTGCTGAAATTAAAGTTGATCCCGCAGAAACCTTCCTCTCTTCCTCATGGTTCGGCTTCAGGAACAAGTCAACCTCGCTCCAGCCCACTGTCTCCTCTTTTGCAAAAATCTAAGACCAAGAAACCTAAGGACAGTCGTCCCCCCTGATGGAGGGTCCTCAGTTCGCTACTGCTCTGTCAAGTCCTTCCCATATGGAAGTCCACTCATTTTCACTGATTTTTTTCGGACCCGTCCTCATAGATACTGAATCCTATAATCTGATTTACTGGCTGTTACTAATGCAACTATTTGTTTTCCTTGTTTTATCTCATTGTTCGATCATTTCCAATGATCCTATGGTACTAACCGCAGACATAGCCCCTTTCCTCTTTAAGCATTATCCCCTGCTCTGTTAGAGGGATGATTCTTTATTCTAGGGATGTGGACTATTTATTTTTTATTTGACTTGGCTCTACACTTTTGTAGCTACATTTTAATACTAGCTGAGATAGTTTTTCATGAGTCATATTGAAACATTGCGCTCACTCAACTTAGAATTTAAGCTCCCCCCAATATTGCCTCGTTATGTAGGTGAGATCCCATGAGGTTTTCACTTACACAAAGTTTTTTGTTATTTATACCCCTGCCCTCTTCACTCCATAACCCCTATCCCCAACCATATCTACTTACCTCTACTTCCCATTCCTCTCCTCTTTATCCCTTTATCCCCCCCCCCTTCCCCTTTCTCTAAGGTTGGTTTTACTGTTATGTGTACATTTTTTTTGTGTTTTTTTTATGCTAATCTGTATCATACTGGGGTTCCCTTGGCTCTACCTAGGCTTATGGCCTACTATTAGCCCATATTTTACTTAGGGAGCTAAGCAGCCGGGGCTGTACTCATTCCCCTCCTCCTGTCTTGGAAACTTGGATCATCTGACTTTCCAAAAGGGACTACCTCCTCTCCAGCAGAGGAGGATTTTTTGCTCTCCGATGAAGGTTTAGGAGGTTATGATCCTCGCCACCTTCGGAGTTTACTTTCGACCCATTGTACTTTTTCATCTTTACTTAAGTTCCTACTTCTTTCCTGCTTTTCTAACTCTAATTTTTTTCTCTAGAGACAAGCCTTGGATGAACAAGCCTCTTGCAACCTTTTTTACCCTAATGTCAGCCCAAGTACTGAGTCTCATCGAGCACACATTGGTCTGGAACATGGTGATTGCATACTTTATCCTGATTTTCTATGCTCTCATGCTCCATGGCTAACACCAAACACCCTACGTCCCCTTTTAGGGTAATATCCCAAAATCCTTAAGGCCTGAATTCACAAATTAAAAGGAGGGAAATTTTACAGCATTATCATACTCACAGGGTAGATGCAGCGTTACTTCAAGAGACCCATTTTCCTAAACAGTACTGTCTTTCATTTATTCACGCTAAATTCCCCACCTTTTCCTGGCCAATGCAGAAGATAAAACTAAGGGGGTTGCAATCCTATTCTCACGAAACGTAGCTGAGCACAAAGACCCAGAGGGAAGATTTATACTCGCTAAGGGACTATTGATAGCCAAATCTTCTCGTTTATTTCTTATTATGCGCCAAATCGGGGTCAGGCACAATTCTTCCAAAGTATGTTTAAAATTATGAACCCGTTGTATGAAGGTGTAGTATTCTTCGGGGGAGACTCAAAAGTTGCTTTTGACCAAGGTTTGGATAAAAAAAGACCTCCCGGAGAATGTCTCACATGTCCTTCTAAACAGAGCTTACGTAGCGCCAGTTTATTATCCCAACAGGGCCTTGTAGACATATGGAGAGAAAGAAATCCTACGCTACGTGATTTCACCCATTTCTCCCATCCTCATCAATCCTTCAAGGATTGACCATATCCTTATCTCCACGGTGCATGTGCCCCTGGCCTCTAAATCTTATATGAAAGACTTGGTTTGGTCTGACCACTCCTCAGTTCTTTTGACTCTCCCTCATCCCTCTGGTCAGAGAGGTGACTTCGGATGGAGGTTAAATAAATCTATCCTCAGCGACCCCATTAGAGTACTCGAAATTGGGAAGGCCATTCAAGAGTATTTTCTCCTCAATAATAATCAGGAGGTTTCTCCAGAGAGCCTATGGGCAGCCCACAAGGTCAGAATTAGGGGAAAACCTATCCAAATTGCTTCTCAGATCCGCTGGGCTAAACACGCTGAAGTCAACAAGCAAGGGAGAGACTTCCTGGCTCTGAGCACAGCACATAAATGCAATCCTAAGTCTTAATATTTGACACTGCTCAGACGACTTTCAACTTAGCACTCACTTCCAGGGCAGAGAAAAGTTGAAGTAATGCTCGGTTTTACTGTCAAAGAGAAAAATTGGGGACTATGATCGCAGGCAGGCTTATACCTAAAATTTGCTCTCATGCTTTACCCAAAATCAAGATAGCAGGAGGCACATTATCCCAAAACCCAAATCGAGTTTTAGAAACCTTTAAGGAATTTTACCAAAAACTTTATAACCCAGGTACGAACCTGTCTCAACCTGAATTGGATCGTCTACTGGACTCAATTCTGGTCCCCAAATTGGAGGAACGTCATCGACAGAGACTAAAACAATCAATCTCTGCTGATAAATCGTCACAAGTGATCAAAAATTTAAAAAGCGGCTCTGCTCCAGGCCCGGATGGGTTCTCTGTCCCGTATTATAAAACTTTTTCTACCATGCTCTCTCTCTACCTTGCTCGCTTCTTTAATGCATTACGATGAGGCGCCCCCTTGGATCTATCTCCTAACTCACTACATTTCGATCATACCTAAACCAGGCAAAGGCACAAGCTCAGTAAGCAACTATCGCCCGATCTCTCTTATAAATAATGACCTTAAGATTCTGACCAAGATCCTTGCAGACTGTATATCTTCCTTTATAGGTCTTTACATACATAAGGATAAGGTGGTTTTTATCCCTGGGAGACAGAGGCTGGACCAGATCTACAGGGCGATTGACATCATCTCTCTTTTAAATTCACGTTGGTATGGCAGTCAAGCCCAGGAAGGCTTTCTGCTATCCTTAGACCTCCAGAAAGCTTTTGATTCTGTTTCTTGGCCTTACTTATTTGCCATCCTGAAAGGTTGGGGATTTGGTGAGTGTTTATTTAACATCATCGGTGCCTTACACTCAACTTCAGAGGCTCAGCTACGTCTGCAGAGCTTCTACTCTGAATCTTTTTCTGCATCTCAAGTGATACTAGGCAGGGTTGTCTCCTATCTCCATTAATCTTTGCTATTGCAATATAATCACTAGCTATAGCTATCAGAGAGAATCCTGACATGCGAGGGAATAATTGCGGCCCTCAAACCCATAAATGTGCTCTATTTGCAGATGATCTCCTACTTTCCCCTTTGAATTTTCTTCCAAATATCTGCCACATCTTAGAGGTCTTTGCCAAGGTTTTGGGTCTCTGTGTAAATTACAACAAATAACAAGCCCTAAATATTAACCTACCACTTTCCCTGGTTACAACCCTTCGAGGACAGTTTGGTTTCTCTTGGAGTGACACAATTCCATACTTGGGAGTTAATCTAGCTTCCAGGATAGACCAGCTTTACAAAGCTAATTACCCCCCTTGATAAATTTGATCAAGATGACCCTGCTTCCTCAAATTCTCTATTTTTTTAGATCACTTCCTATTCCAATACCCAGGGATTTCCTGAAATGCCTGTAGACCAAAATTATCAAATTCAACTGGGGATCGAAGGGTCACTGCTTGTCCAAGACTGTGCTTTTCTGCTCCCACAAAAAAGGTTGCCTAGGCTTGCCGAACCTCCATTGGTATTATCAGGCGGCCCAACTAAGTGAAATCTCTTAGGTATATCGGCGCTCAGGACTCCCCCGCCATACATTAGATTACTTATTATGGTGGTCTCCTAAACTGAGACCCTGATTTTTTTGCTCTATGGGACACCCTTAGGACTCATGCGCAATTAGTATCCTCCCTTAGGCCTTTGGCCCATATTTTCAGGAACCCGCAATTCCCTCTGGGTATGGAAATTTAGGTCTTTAAGTGGTGGCTTTACAAAGGACTATATAAAATTGGTCACTTTTTTCTCCCATCTGGTCCAATATCTAAACGGTACTGTGCTAGTAAAACTTGATATGCCTGCTTCTGAGAAGTTCGGGTTCTCTCAAATTTCAAATTTTCTACATAAACTTTGGGATCCAAAACCTAGTCCACCCCACATCGCTCCCTATGAAAACTGGTGTGGTCAAGCCATGGAGCAGAGGGAGGGGAATTTCAGTGATATACAGCTCACTCTCTTCAGCCCAGACCAAGACCCCTAATATGTTAGCTTGGGAAAGAGATTTAGCTCATGTTTGGGATCTCGAAGACTTGAATAAGAATTCCCTCAGGGCCACCAAAGGCACTTTGAACAAAGCTATGGCCAAAGCTAATCTAAAATTCATGATGAGATGGCACCTGGTCCCCACAAGATTGACTAAACTTTATCCCTCTTCTTTCCCAACCTGCTTCAGAGGCTGTGAACACATAGGAGACATGTTGCATGTATGGTGGAGTTGTCCCAAAATAAGAAGCTTTTGGAATAAAGTCTTTAACATGCTCCGCAAGATCTTGGGCTTACCTATCACAAAATCCCCCCATATTGCACTGCTCAATTTCCCAATAGCTTCTGCCACTAAAAGTCTTCAACAACTCATTTTTTTCATATTAACAGGAGCTAAACCGACCATTGCCAGCACATGGAAGCAACCTAATGTGTCCTTCATTGGTGCTAAGAGAAAAATCTCCTGGATTATGGCCCAGGGAAGATGGTTAGCAGGCTCTAAAACTCCTCTGAGAAGTTTGAAGCGAACTGGGAACCATGGTCAAATTATGTGAAAATACTGACCCCCCTGTAGAAACATCAGCTTACCATATCCAAAAACATGTTCATTCCTTCCTGGTCTCCTATCTCTACTACCTGGAATTTTTCCATCCTTTTATCCATTCTGTCTCTTCCTCACATTATCTTTGACCCCTTTTACCCTCTCCTTCCTTATTTACCCCAGAGGACTTAAGGTTCATATAGGAAGAGTCAATTCAGACTTCTGGGATCTGTCTGCTCTCCTCCTTCTCTTACTCCTCCTGGTGTTTTGGGTAAAATCACCACTATGCTTTTCTACATTATTTGTGGTCAACTTTGCACTGCAAGGCTTTTATCCTATTGTGAGAGTGTTGTCATTCCCCCTTGACACAGTTTGTTCCCAGCTGGGGTCTCAGGAGGCATTAGACAATTCCCTTTACCTTATTACCCATACGCGCTACAGCTGCTAATGTCCACAATAATTTGTTATATTGTTAGCTTTGCTGTATCCACATTAATGCCTAACCTTACTGTTTTATAATATTCAACAGACTCAGGTCTTGCTTTTCTTTGTCTTTTATCTGTTTCATTTTGTCTTCAGAAAAATATTCAATAAAAAATAATGCAGGAAAAACGTATCAGTGTGAAAGGGTTCTTAGGCTTTAAAGCTCAGGGTATTATTTTTTCTTGTTTAACCACTTTTATTACCAATATGACTGCGGCAGAGTGGCTTGGCTGCGTCCCGTCACGTAGTTCTACGTGACTGAGTGCATGTGGTTTCGGCGGCATGCACGCTCCGCCGGAGCCACCCTCCCGCTGTGTTTAGGCGACTGCTGCTGCCCTCCTGTGATCGTCGGAGAAACGGAGAGAAGACCCGCCTGCTTATGTAAACAAAGCAGGCGGATCTTCTGTCAGACAGGCAGGGAGAGATCAATTCAGCAGTTTCAGCTAAGCTACAGCCCCGATCTCTCTGTGCCTGTCACAGAATCATCCCTCCACACAGTCAGTAAGCATACAGGCATACATTTAACCCCTTTGATCCCCCCTTCCCTGCCAGTGTAATTTATACAGTAACAGTGGATATTATTTAGCACTCATTACTGTAGTAATGTCACTGGTCCCCTAAAAGTGTCAAAAATGTCAGTTAGGGGTCCAATCTGTCTGCCGCAATGTCGCAGTCCCGCTAAAAATCGCTGATCGCTGCCATTACTAATAAAAAAATAAAAAGTCCCAAAATCTATCCCGTAGTTTGTAAATGCAAAATCTTTTCTTTTGCGCAAACCAATTAAAATACGCTTTTTGGAATTTTTTTTACCAAAAATATGTAGCAGAATACAAATTGGCCTAAACTGATAAAAAAATACAATTTTTTAATTTTTTTTATTGGGAATGTTTTATAGCACAAAGTAAAAAATATGGCGTTTTTTTCAAAATCTTTTTTTTTTCGTTTATAGCGCAAAATCGAAAAACCGCAGAGGTGATCAAATACCACCAAAAGAAAGCTCAAATCTGTGTGAAAAAAAATACATCAATTGTATGTGGGTACAGTATCGCACAACCGTTAAAGTAACCCAGTGCCGAATCACAAAAAATGGCCTGGTCATTAAGGGGGTAAAACCTTCCGAGGCTGAAGTGGGTAAATTTGCTCTGTGTGACCTTAATTCTATCAATCGTTTTGTTTTTACATTTTTCACAGTTCTTTCCATTGCTGTAGCTTTCTGGCCCCTATCTATTGTGCTGGTTACCATTGGTGATGTACTCATAGATGGCCATATGCAAGAGCTTATTCAATACCAAGAAATATGCTATAACCAGAGCCTCCTATAAGAAATCATCTTAGACTACTTTTGGATTAAAAATAATCCTTTGGAAAAAAAAAAAAACAAGCAAACATTAATTACATTGTTGTTTATGAAGCTGCATGGAATTAGCATGTAGCCATTTAGGCGTTGGAGGCCATGCTATGCAGATGCTTATTTTAGTGGCTAACTAGGTAGTGAAGGAAGAATAAGGATAACAGGTCAAGAGCATTCACCAAAAAACAAGTGAGCAATGGTAACTTCTATTTCCCCTTCCTATCAAATTCAACCTATAAAAAGCTGCTCCTCCTGTTTCCCTATTGGCCACTAAGGTCATCCTCCACAATCTGCAGCCAGTAGGGTGACAATAAAGGCAGGGTTGAATGACACAGAGGGGTTGATTTAATAAAGGCAAAAAGAGCCTTAGTAAATGAGGCGAAGCTTCACTTTGCGAAAGAATACTCAATCACATGCAGGAAAAAAAAAAATACAGCATTTTTGCTTGCACATGATTGGATGATGCAAATCAGCAGAATTTCACCCTTATTTACAAAGCGGTGGAGCAACTGCATTTGTCTAATGGCCTTTAGTGAATCAACCCCAAAGTGTGACCATGATAACCGTGGCTTATATCTCCTCTGATAAAGCACAGCCAATTTTCAGGGCTCATAGAATAAAATAAGAATGCATAGTTCAGTGCCAAGCTAAATATTAGGCTTTAAGGTCACTTACCAGGAATGGATGAATGTGACCTGTAAAATATAAAGAAAAAAAACTTGGATTACTGGCTGCACACATTCAAATGAACATAATACCTACCTCTCCCTTTTTTATAGAGGTTAACAATTAATGGCATGCTTACCTAACATGGCCTTATGTGATAAACATCGATGGGTTTACTTAATACACCCAGAGCAGTGATGTGTGGTCCAACTCAACTCTTTTATGGGTACAAGCACCCCAATACTAGGTGGCATTCAACTAAACAAATACAGAAAAACATATATACAGTACATATATATATATATATATATATATATATATATATATATATATATATATATCCCAACTGTCCCTGATTTCGAGAAACTGTCCCTATTTTGGAACAAAGTCCCTCTTTCCTCCTCATGTGTTCCTTATTTTGGTCTAATCTATATAGTTGTATATAAAATGCACTATCTTTCAAAAAGTGTTTCCCAGTGCTAAACCTTTGGTCACATTTCTAAATTGTTGCATTTTTAAATGCAGCAAGCTGTCACAGCCGGGTTCCCATGGTGAAGATGTCGGCGCTGTCGAGGGGGGAACAGAGAATGAAGACGACTGGGGTGAGCTCACCGCTGAACCGTGGGACAGGTGAGTGGCTGGTTTTGAAAAGTCAGCAGCTACAGTTTTTGTAGCTACTGACTTTTATTTATTTATTTTTTGGTAGCTGGAGCGCCTCTTTAAGTCTCGTTTAAGCAGGGGGTGGGTCCTGTGCTTACATACTTTTACTAAAAGGTGTCCCTCATTCCCATTTCAAAAAGTTGAGAGGTATATATGTGTACTGTATCTATCTATCTATCTATCTATCTATCTATCTATCTATCTATCTATCTATCTATCTATCTATCTATCTATCTATCTATCTATCTATCTATCTATCTATCTATCTATCTATCTATCTATCTATCTATCTATCTATCTATCTATCTATCTATCTATCTATCTACAGTGCTGTATCTTGGCCTAGGCCAACAAGGCCCAGGCCTAGGGTGGCACTTTGCAGGGGGGCAGCAAAAAAGTGGGCACTGATAAGCTTCACTGATGGGGCTGCATTGATATTCTGCACTAATTGGCACTAATGGGCTGCACTGATGACCACTGATGAGGCTGCAATGACTGCCACTGATGAGGCTGCGCTGATGGCCACTGATAAGGCAGCACTGATATGATGCACTGTTAGGCTGCACTAATGGCCACTGACGGGGCTGTACTGATGGCCACTGATGAGGCTGCACTGATATGCTGCACTGATGGCCAGTAATGAGGCTGCACTCATAAGGCTGCACCGATGAGGCTGAACTTATGGAAAATGATGGGGCTGCACCGATGGGCACTGAAAAACTGGTTGTAGTCTGTGGTTTACAGATAACAGGGCGAGTCATAAACATGAATGGGTGTGGCCTTTACAGGAAGGGGTGGGTCATATTTAAATTAGGGGGTGCCCAAGTTTAGTCAGGCCTAGGGCAGCACAAAACCTAAATACACCACTGTATATATATATATATATATATATAAATATATAAAACCAGGAGTGTAACTACAATTCATGCTACAGCAAATCTTTGATAGGGCCTTCCCAGCAACCTTTCTACTGTCACTGATCTTAAAGTGTTACTAAACCCAGATCCTGCATTCACTATATCTGGTCTCCCATAGTACACAGAATATGGAAATGCAATTATTTTAGTGAATATAAACTGATAAATATCTTTTCTCATCAGCAGTATATATCAGGCTTGTGACTTCTATCAGTGTCTAGCCGAACACTGGTCAAAGCTTGTAGGATGAGTTTTAATTCTCCTCTGACTGTCTTAGGAGGCAACATAACCCCTGACCCTCTGTCTGGACAGTGCTGACTGAGCCTGTGCCGATCACACGCACCATCCCAAATAATAAATAAATAAATATCTCTAGAAAAACACACTAAACTGAGAATGTGCAGAGTGCCCCCAAGACTGCACTATCAGGACATGGATTGGGAACTGTGGAAGACGGGGAGGATCGGAGAAGACAGCATCAAACAGCCTTTTTACACAGTGCATAGGTTTAACCCCTTAGGTTCCACAGTGAGTATAGCAATTATGCTTTACTGCATATACACACTGATTTTTACTGTTGTGGGTTTAGTAACACTTTGAGGCTCCGTTCACACCTGAGCGCATTGTTTTCACGCGTGTTTATTTGGGCTCATTTCAGGTGTTTTTTCTGGCTTTTTTCAGGTGTTTTTTTGCATGTGTTTGGAGGCAGGCATTGACATCTAACAAAAAATCTTGTAATCTGCCAAAAAAGAAGCTCATGTACTTTTTTGAGCTTCAGGTGACAAAGAGCTCATATGTGAACAGTGGCCATTGAAATGAATGGGATTTTGCTTGTTGGGCGTTTTGAGACTTCAGAGATGAGCATTATATGAGCTGAAATACGCTGAGGTGTGAACAGGGCCTCACATAAAGTAGGTCTGAATCAAAGACAGGTGACAGGAGAGCTTACAGCATAATCCGTACACTACTAGGGAGCGGTGTTATAGATAGAAATTGTCAGGTAGGAGCGGCAGTTCAGGAAATAAACTTTTAACATTAATGTTCCACTTTACACTATTAGGACACCTAAACAGAGTCTCCTTACTGCACAGCCTACAAAAAGGGAACTGTGACTAATGACAACAATTCAGAAGTCTGCTCATGTGTGTCTGATGTCATCTGTTCTTGATTGGAAATGTCACAGGCGGTACAGGGTCAGTGTCAACAGCAACCTTTGCAATCCTTAATGATACACTACTGGGTTTGCTATCTTTACATCCAAATAGATTTTCTATGTATATTTTCCCCAGACCCCATAGCAGCCACGCCGGCTGCTCTGGCTATTGGTATGCCACTGTATGTAAATATCATTTACAATAGATCAACTATAAGAGCTGGTTCACACTGGGGCGGCTTCAAAGCCGCCCGACTCTGAAGCCGCTCCCTGCAGCGCGACTTCAGCATGGCTTGCAAACAACTTCTTTAATAGAAGTCAAAGCAAGCCGCTCCGAAGTCGCCCCCAAGTAGTGCAGGAACCTTTTTCTAAGTCGGAGCGACTTGAGTCACTCTGATTAGAACGGTTCCATTGCACTGAACGGAGTGTGACTTGTCAGGTGACCAAGTCGTCTGACAAGTCGCCCCAGTGTGAACCGGCTCTTATACATGTAGGTGAAAACAGTGATGTAATTAAAATATATACAAATCCACATTAAGTGTCCATACACAGTATATAACAAAATATATAATAAAAATGACACACATCTTTCTAAGATCACCTAATGATTAGAACCTATATCTGAGCAAGTCACAAGCAAGTCTCAAGTTACAGTGGCGAAAAACAAGCAAGTCAAGTCGAGTCCCTGCTAGAAGTCAAGTCAAGTCAAGTCATTTATTTTGGTCAAGTCACAAATCAAGTCAAAATACTGATCTACCCCAATTTTCACCTTTAAATCAGTTAAAAGTCAGTGGTCAGAAAAGGTTTTGTTTTATTTTCAACAAAACTGCTTAGTGCTTTTTTCTTTTCATATTAAAGAAACACTTTGAATGTCAATCCTTCGTCCGGTCATGTTTCAACACCACAGTCACTAAAAACATGTTAAGTATTTCCATTGTTAAACAGCCAGTGTCCTAACAATCAGAACACACTGAGGTGTTTTAAGTGACTGCGGTGTTAGAAACATAACAGGCACATTAGTTTTGCTTTAACACATCTTGAGAAAATGCAAATATTTAATAACTTAAAAAAGTAAAGTAATTTTGAGTCATCTGTCTTAAGTCAAAGTCAAGTCTCAAGTCATGAATACCAAGTCAAAGTCAAGTCGAGTTAATTAACTAAATTTAATTTTAGTCAATTTTACTGAATTAATTTTAGTCAAGCAAGTCTCAAGTCCTCAAACTGGTGACTTAAGTCTGACTTAAGTCAAGTCATGTGACTCAAGTCCCCCACCTCTGGTCTCCCAAGTGTGGAGGTGAAATAATTGTGGTGATTGGTGATTTGGTTAAGATTTGGTTAGGAGTCCAACTTTAACCTTAACATTGAATAGGCTAAGTCGCCCGAGTGCAAGGACCTTGTCATGTTTATGATAGCGCCGCTGTATATTCGAGTACAGAATGCATTGCCATTCATGTCTATAGGAGGCTGTATGCTGCACCCGGGCTGCCCAAGCAGAGGAATGATTCCAGCTTTAGAATTGATTGGGCTAAGACACCCAAGTGCAAGGACCCATATGTGTTTTAACTATTTTACTGTTTGCACCTAATTTTTTTTATTAGAGTTGATCCACTGTACAGTATAGTTACGTATATATGTATTTTTCTGTATTTGTTCAGTTGAGGGCCACCTAGTTTTTGGTAAAATGTAAAACTCACTTTCAGTATGTTTTCTTTGGATCTGTGATTTACAAAGTGATGATGGCATGCGCCGCTTGGAAACAAGCAATTTTTAAAATGAGAACACTAATGGCAGCCATGTTCCTCTCTTAAGCATGCCCATTTTTGGGCAAAGGGTTTAACATATTAAAAATAAATGGAAAAGAAATAAAAAAAAAAACACAGGTGCATCCTCTTTTTTCTATTACCCTACTTTGAGGAAAAATGTTTGCTGTGAACCCCACAGGTACACTTTAAACATAGGTTGTAGTACTGCTGGAACCAGCACCCTCCAGCCTGAGAGAGGCCAAATATAACTCTGTGACATCAATTGGAATAATCAGCTTCTAAAATCCACATTAATCATATTTGCACTTACCACTCTGATTCATATTGATTTTATATATAAGTTATATAGATTATTTATATTAGAACAGTAATAAATATAAAATAACATAGATATTGCAGAATGGTAAATCAAACATTTCAGGAGAATGATTTACAATAATATATATAATGACACACCACAGTTTGTACAATCATAGAAAAGTGTGACAGTAAGTGAATATTAGAACAGATAAGAAATAAGTGCTGTTATTGATTATTAATTGCTGGAGGTGATGTAAAAACTGAAAGTTGAGATTTGTTTAAAACCCAAAGCAACACCCTGTTTAAATGCAATAAATATTGAAATGGTTTGAAATTTATCGATCAAATTAGTACATATACTCTGGCCATTATCGATTAGAAATTAAAACCATGTATGGCCGGCCTTAGTCACATATGCTAAGGCTTCAGCTAAAACGCCTTTAAATTCTGCTGGGTTTGTTTGGATTCCCCAAATCTCTTATCTTTTACAAAATACATGAATGTGAAAAATTGTTATCAGACCTCAGCTCTCTGTTCAAAGGTATGCTTACTAAGTGTATAGGAACCTGAGCGGTTGAGGCTGACATCCCTGGTGTGTATACTGCGTAGAGGTGGAAATACTGTGATTTTTTTTTTTATGTCAAAGGTATTCAAATGACAACCAAATGGTGGTTTTTTCAAAGATGAAAAGATTTTAACTCTGGAATTTCTTTAACCCTCCTCTTGTGTTAGGGTCAAAACTGACCCGTTTTCAGGTTTTGAATGTCTATAAGTATCACATAAATTTGTTTATTGCATCAAGATTTTTTTACTTTGTCAGGAACCTCTATTTAAACAATGTAATAGAAAAATAATCCTTTTCACTAAATTATAAAATACTGTGGTGAAAATTAAGACGTTCATGATGTTAGGGTCAATTCTGACCCAGTTATAATATAGGATTTTAGGACACTAATAAGTGCCAAAACTGAAATCATAAACACTCTCTCTGCTTAGTAACAGTGACAGCCAATCCCCTCTCAACCCTGTGAGCTGTAGTTAGGGAGGGGCCTATCTCTTTTCCTGCTTGTCTGCTTCTCTAAATAAAGTGAAGAAACATAGGACAAATTCATTTCAGAGTTGCTGACTTTATTATACCATTTTTTCAATTTGACAATGAGAGGTATGCTATCAAAAGAAAGGTCTAGGGGTCACACCAAAAATATTAAAACCAATCTTTTCAAGGATAAAGAAGCCTAACAAGGTAACCAAGAGGTAAGAAACAAATTTGATGATAAATAATTATTCAGAGGGTATTTTATGGCTGATTTAAAACACGGGTCAAAACTGACCCTAACATCATGGATAGTAATGGAATTCTAACATAAGAGGAGGGTTAACTAAAAGAGAACTACATAATTTAGCACTCTCAGGGGTTTGCCCAATGCAGCCTAAACGATAATGCTTCATGATAATATTTAATAACTATGTCCAATATACATAGCCAAATGTGAACACCTGACCATCATCCCTTCCCTATACTTTATATTGTTGGGCATCCCATTCCAATACCATGGCCCTCCCTTTGCAGTTTTAACAGCCTTTATTCTTCTAAAAAGGCTACCCACAAGATTTTGGTGTGTGTTGGTGGAAAATATTGTCCATTCAGCCAAAGAAGCATTTGTGAGGTCAGGTACTGATGTTAGATGAGAAGACCTAGCTCCCATTTTGAGGGTGATTTACTAAACTGGAAAGTGCACAATCTGGTGCAGCTCTGCATGGTAGCCAATTACCTTATAACTTCAGCTTGTTCAATTAAAGTGGCTGTAAACTCTCTCATATACCCAGTGAAGTGTCTGGCCTCAGGTGATACACAGAGATGATACAAATACTCCTACATAAGTTTTACTTGTTTGTCAGCAGTCTTCTCTTCTCTACACCCTTTCAAAAGGGCAGAATCGTGTTAGAATCCTTTTCTATCTGTTAGTATCACAGAGGAGGGGGTGGAGAGCTGCAGTTACACTGTGTGAGAGCTGATGGGAGGAAAGGGACACAGCCCACTTCACACAGCAAACAGTAGAGAAGGAAGGATACAGAGCTGTGTTTTGAATAGACAAGCTGTTGTGTTGAGCTCCCTCTCCCATCACAAATTTATCTCATGTGTCGGGAAAACTTCTCAGAAGTGAGACATGCTGATAACAGAATGAAGAAATGTCATCAGCACACTAAAGATTCCTCAAAGGGTCCAAAGCTTTATTCCTTGGTCACTTGCCTGATGAAGTGGTCCTGCATGGCTCCAAAATGTTGCTATATATTTATCATGTGATCACGGAATAAAGCTTTGGACCCTTTCGAGGAATCCTTGGTGTGCTGATGACATTTCTTCACTTTGAGTATCCACCATTTTCAACCTATGGTCATTACAGCACCCAGCATCACTGAACAGCTGGTTATCTTGAATGTGTGCGTAGGGAATATTGCGTTTGGATGCTGATAACAGAGAAATGAAGAACCAGAGAGAAACCACACTTAGAGCTTTGGGGAGAGATAAGTAAACTGCAATTAAACAAGTAAAACCTATGTAACATAGTAACATATTAACATAGTTAGTGAGGTTGAAAAAAGACATCAGTCCATCCAGTTCAACCTATGATGTGCGTGTGTGTTTGCTGTTAACCATACATTGTATACCCCTGTATGTTGTGGTCTTTAAGGTGCCCATTTACTAGTTTTTTTAAACTATCGATGCTCCCTGCTGATACCACTGCTTGTGGAAGCGAATTCCACATCCTTACTGCTCTGACAGTAAAGAACCCCCTACATACTTTAAGGTTAAACCGCCTTTTCTCTAGTTTTAGTGAGTGGCAACGTGTCTTATTGTATTCCCTTTCTCTGAATAGTTTGTTCCTTATGCTAGGGTCGCCAGTACAGTATTTGTACATTGATATCATATCCCCTCTCAATTGTCTCTTCTCGAGAGAGAATAAGTTCAGTGCTTGAATCTTTCCTCATAGCTGATGTCCTCCATTCCCCTAATTATTTTTGTTGCCCTTCTCTGGACTCTCTCCAGTTCCAGCACATCCTTCCTGAGGACCGGTGCCCAGAACTGGACAGCATACTCAAGATGTGACCGGACCAGAGTCTTGTAGAGTGGGAGAATAATCTCTTTATTTCTGGAGTGAATCCCCTTTTTTTATACATCCCAGTATTCTTTTGGCTTTGCTTGCAGCGGCTTGGCATTGCATGCCACTGCCAAGCCTGTTGTCTACCAGTACCCCCAGGTCCTTTTCCATCCTAGACTCACCCAGAGGTTCCCCCCCCCCCCTAGTGAGTAGCTTGCTTTCTGGTTTCTGGCACCCAGGTGCAATCCTTTACATTTTTCAACATTAAACCTCATCTGCCATGTAGTTGCCCACCCCATAATTTTGTTCAGGTCCGCTTGTAAGGTTTACACATCCTGCATAGAAGATATTGGCATGCTTAGTTTCGTATCATCCGCAAATACTGAGATTGTACTAGATATCCCCTCCTCTAGATCATTTATGAATAAATTAAACAGGATTGGTCCCAGGACAGAACCCTGGGGGACTTGTATCATCTCTGTGTATCACCTGAGGCGATTCACTTCACTAGGTATATGTGAGGGTTTACAACCACTTTAACCACTTAAGCACCGGAAGATTTTACCCCCTTCCTGACCAGGGCCTATTTTGCGATTCGGCACTGCGTGACTTTAACGGACAATTGCGTGGTCGTGCAACGCTGTACCTAAACTAATTCGACGTCCTTTTTTTCCCACAAACAGAGCTTTCTTTTGGTGGTATTTGCTCACCTGTGCGATTTTTTGATCATGCGCTATAAACAAAAAAGAGCGTCAATTTTGCAAAAATAACAATATTTTTCACATTTTTTTTATATGAAATTCCCCCAAAAAAATGTAAAAATCTAAATTTTTTTTAACATTTTAGGCCAATTTGTTTTATGCTACATATGTTTGGTAAAAAAAAAAATCGCAAAAAGCGTATTTTGATTGGTTTGCGCAAAAGTTATTGCGTTTACTAAATAAGGGAAAGATTTTTGTCATTTTTGTTGTTTTTTTTTAACGCGTAATGGCGGCGATCTGTGATTTTTTTTGCGGTACTGCGACATTGCGGCGGACAGATCGGACCCTTGACTGACATTTTTGACACTTTTCGGGGTTACCGGTGACATTACTGCAGTAATCAGTGCTATACATATGCACTGTTACTGTAAAATGACACTGGCAGTGAAGGGGTTATGTGTGTCCCTAGGGGCGTGTTTCTAACTGTGATTGGCTGTGGCTCAGTCAATCACAGGTCATACATAGCAGAACCGTATGATCACTATTCATACACAGGGGAGAAAGGCAGGCGGCTAATGTAAACAAGCCGCCTGTCATCGGGTCCGCCGGGGACACACGCGGGGGGGGGTCCGTGACTGCACGGGAGCGCGCCTCCGGCGGCGCGTGCTCGCTCCCTAGACCCTCACAGGCTAGCGACGTAGCCCTACGTCGCTTTGCCTGTGAGGGGCTGACCGCCGCAGTAAATAGTCGTGCGGCGGTCGGCAAGCGGTTAAGCTTTGACAAAAAAAAACAAAAACCTTGAAGCTAATTGAGTTCTATGCAGAGCTGCACAAGATTTTGCACTCTCCAGTATTAGTAAATTAGCCCTATTGGGTACCAGATAACTAATCCCAAAGGTGTTTAGTAGTAATGGGGTCATGGTTTTGTGTAGACCACTTGAGTTCCTCCACACCAAACTCATCAAACCATGTCTTTATGGAGCTGGCTTTCTACAAGGGGCACAGTCATCTCGGAACAGAAAATGACCTTCCCACAAGGTTGGGAGCACAGAAATGTCTACAATATATTTGTTTGCTGTAGTGTTAAAAATAACCTTCACTGAGAATACCAGGAAGCTGTAAATGAGAATACAAAGCCTAATCTTATATCTTTCTCTCTTTGTACTTGCAGAATGTAGTGCCAGACTAGTCAGCCTGGGTTGCAAGCCACTCACATGCCCCCTTTCACACTGTTGACTCAACAGGCAGAGAGATGGGATGCCAGTATTCAGTGTAGCTACATGCTCTTCTAAACTGCTATTCAGATAGAGGAGATGTGAAGGTAGTAGCACCAATGCCTTTCAGTTAACTAAGTAGATTTAAAGAGACCACGTTCCCAGAACTTTAATTTCTTAAAAAATATTCCCAAAAACTATATAAGCATTTAAAATATTGTATGCATGTTGTTTACTAGTAAAATCCTCCCTTATGTAGACATTCAAAAGTTCTGAGAGGGCTTCTAGGTGCTTTTTAGCTGCCCCAGGTGATTCAGAGCTGTAATTAATATGACCCAGATTGAGCAGCCTTCCTCAACCTTCTACTCCAGAGGAGTCCTTGAAATAATTTTCAAGTCTTATGCCCCATACACACGTGCAGATTATCTGCAGACTTTTGTCTGCAGACTTACCAAAACCATATAATATGAGGTCAAACCTAACCACTTTCAATTTGTATGCAATCCGGCAGGCCCTTGCACTACATAGAAAAGGTAAGTCTGCAGACAAAAGTCTGCAGATAATCTGCACGTGTGTATGGGGCATTAGGGAACCCCTGATAAGATTAGTCCAACAAGGATCATTGGAAAAGTGCCCCTTACATTGGTGGTGGGAACAATACCCCCCCCCCCCTTACAGAGGTGGCCAGAATGACACCCTTGCAGTCATGTTGCTGGCTTTGCCAAGTGGCATTGGACATGGAAATATGTAGGCACTATCAGATGGGAGGTCAGTTAGCCACAGCTCAAGGAACCCCTTTGCTACCCCTGGGAGAACCCCAGGGTTCCATGGAATCCACAGAACCCTTGTTGACAATACTTTTTCTAGAGTATTCCCCTTCACTACTCCCAGAGCTGCTACATAATAAATGATGTAAGGAACTAAGTGGAGGGACCGAGATATTGGGCCAGCACAGTGAGTAAATAGATACTCCCAGAAGAGGAGAGGGCTATGACATGCAAGGGGGAGGGGGCTGTGCTAGGCAATTGACTTTTCCTGGAATAGTTAGATTTTCTATCAAGTTCACAAGCACATTGCAAGTGAAAAACAACACAAGTAAACATTTAAAATTATTGATTTCTCTGTGATTTCTGGCAGATTTTTTTCAAGCTGGTGACAGGGTCACTTTAATCATCTTTATCATATCTCAGATGTGATCTTAAGGATGCTGTGGAAATATATTTTAAATAGTGATGCAACTGCTGATCTGCATGTGAAGGATTATCCCAAACATTACTAAATCATGCATGCTAATAAAATGCATGGAGCTGGTATTTATTAATTTCCATTAACAATACTGGTTTGGCTTAAAAATGAGGCCTTGTACTTTCCAGATTTTTACAGATATGCCTCGTTTCCACTGAGTGGTACGATACGGTTCGGTTCAGTACGGTACGGTTCGGAACGGTACACCTTGCGTTTCCACTGCCAATAGTACCCTTTCATTATAGGCATGGTGTAGCAGGAAAGCTGTGATAGACGATTCTCTGTCAACCAATCAAAGTTCTGCAGAGTGTAGCTCCACCCTGTTGGTACGATACTAATGTGCTTGGTACCCCAACGAAAGGGTCCCAAAAAAGTGGTACGGTACAGTTCGGAATTAGGGTACCATTCACAATGGAAACGGCATAAATAGCGTACCTTACCAAACCAAACCGTACCAGAAAGCTCAGTGGAAACGGGGCATTAGTGAACCAAAGCAGTTTCATACAGCCTATAGATGCTCAATCAAAACTGCTACTATTAAACAGCTAGTATCCAGAAGCATCTTGTATCATTGGGTCAGCTAAGGCAGTGATGAAATGCCACTCCCCTGCTGGTGGGCATCCCTCTGAGGTGCTAATCCTCTGCTCTCAAGATCCTTGCCAATATTTTGGCTATGGACATCTAAAAAAAATGCAGAGAAACAGATTCCACTGGGCAGAGACATTCATATCATTCATGCATGCATACCACTGGGCATCTAAAAAATATAGCCTATTATGAATTATAGCCTAATTATACATTTGGTGTACATACAGTACATACATGCATTAAACTTTTTCAGACTTGCTTTCTCTTATCGGTGCAAGATATGGAAGCTCAAGATTCTTTGCTAGTTGGTAAGGTTGAATAAAGATACCAGTTCATCCCGTTCAACCTTTGTGGGTGTGTGTTTGTGTTAATACCATTTCCCATATCCCTGTATATTACATCTGCTAAGATGTCCATCTATGAGTTATTTTAGAATTTTTGATTCTCCCTGCAGACACCACCAACTGTGGAAGGGAGTTCCACAGCCTTACTGCTTTGTAAAGAAACCTCTAAGGTTAAACGGCTTCTCCTCCAACTTCATTGAGTGGCCACATGTCCTGTTAAGCTACCTGAGACTGAAACGTTTCCTCTCTATGCTTGAATCTTTATTAAGATATTTGTATATCGCTAATATATCACCTCTTCTCCAGGGAGATTACGTTTAATGTTTGTAGTCATTCCTCGTAACTAAGGCCTTTCAGGCCCTTTTAACTTTGCTGCCATTCACTGGACTCTCTCCAGTTCAAGTACATCCTTCCTGAGGACTGGTAATCAGAACTGAACAGCACTCCCATGATGTGGCTGAACCAAAGTTTTGTAAAGTGGTGGACCTAAAGTTTTATCTCTTGAGTAAATATCCGATTTGATGTGTAGCACCTTCCTAGCTAGATAGGTGCTAGGTAAAGCATTTATTGCTCCTGCTGCTTATCAGGGGAGCCTGATCTATTAGGTTGCCTGTCACATGTTTCCAGGTGTGATTCACTGGGTCGGAGGGTGTGTCCCCACTGCATGAAATGAGGGAGCTTGTTGGACAGTGGAGGAAACCTAGCCAGTGACACATCATGTTTTATGGCAGTCCCAGTGGGAGGACATTCTGCAATGCATCCTGGGATTGGCTATAAATACTGAGTGGACATGTGACAGGGCGTCTTTGGCGGGAAGCAGAGTCCCAGGAGGAGGTGGACCGCTGTCTCTCCTCCTGCAGTGTGTGAGGAAGGTGATCTTAGGGGTCGGCCTAATGAACCAGGTGTGGAGCTGAGCTGCAGAGGATCCCGAGTAACTGACAGTGGAACTGCTGGCAGAGTCTTTTGGGAAAAACATGAATACTAAGGGACCTGCCAAAGGGTCTGGCCCAGAAAGGGGGACCACTCCAGTGAAGTCAGGGGATCAAGGAGCTAGCTCACACGGGGAGTATGACAGTAAAGGGGGTGCCATGTAAAAAGCCCTGAAGAATAGGAACAAAAGGGGGTGCCAGGAAGGACCCTGAAGTGTGTTCTGCAGTACAGTACAGCTTATCTAAAGTGGTTCATTTATCACTACTTCATCGCTATTGACAAGGTGAAGCAACGGCCTTGCCGCATTCAAGTGCAGTTAAACGTCCCAGCAAATTGTGCATAGTTTATTGAAGTTGGAGTATCCCACCCATTCCCGTCTCCTATCCAAGTTCTCAATAAAACAACAAAAAAAAAACAAACCCCTAGACTATTTCTTGACTGAGCCAGGCACTTTAAAGTCGCTAAACTATTGTACTGTT
The DNA here is from genome assembly GCF_965119305.1 of Pelophylax lessonae. Lineage (NCBI taxonomy): Eukaryota > Metazoa > Chordata > Amphibia > Anura > Ranidae > Pelophylax > Pelophylax lessonae. Next base: position 82,255,448 of record NC_138768.1, read on the forward strand.
GCTTTGGGTAACCCAGGGGAACCCGTCACCAGCAGTGCCCAAGGGAGTAGTGCTACAGATGCATGCTAAAATTCTGTTAGCTTTGCTTGCTACAGTATAGAACTCTCTTACACAATTGGTGGAATAGTACATTACAGAACTCTCTTCCAAAATTGGTGGAATAGTACAGTACAGAACTCTCTTCCACAATTGGTGAAATAGTACAGTATAAAACTCTCTTCCACAATTGGTGAAATAGTACAGTATAGAACTCTCTTCCACAATTGGTGAAATAGTACAGTACAGAACTCTCTTCCACAATTGGTGAAATAGTACAGTACAGAATTCTCTTCCACAATTGGTGAAATAGTACAGTACAGAATTCTCTTCCACAATTGGTGAAATAGTACAGTACAGAACTCTCTTCCACAATTGGTGGTATCAGCGGGGAGTATCAATACTTTTAAAAGACTATTGGACGTGCATCTCAAAGAACACAATATTCAGGGAAATGGAAAATTAATATCGTCACTGACATACACACACCTACACAGGTTGAACTGGATGGACTGTTGTCTTTATTCAACCTTAACTACTATGTAACTATGTGAGTGAAAAAAAAGTCTTTGAATACGCCCTATTGGGAGGGCGAAACGCGTTGACGTAATTCCGGTACGGCACCCGAGCTTTCGCCACTTCCGGTTTACTTCCTGAATAGCCGTGGAACGCACGCCGATAGCGGCGTTCCCGGCTCCCACTGCAATTTACCTCGCTCAGATTTTTTACTTATTATGTGAGTATGTTTTTGGCTTTACTTTAATAAAACCTTTCAAACGGGCTTCACTATTTTTGGTCCCCTTTCTTTCCTGATAAACACTGTCTGGACGAATCTAGGATTACCTACGGTTGGGAAGGTCCATTCAGCTCCTGATCCCTAAGGAGAAGCCCTTGTGTCATTTACATTTAAGTGTCCACAAGCTCTTTAGACCCTAACATAGGGTCCACATGTTCTGGTGAGTAGGGGTCCTGGAGGGGTCACTGCCACTTGAAGCACGAGTGTTTTTATCTGCACTGGAGCACTTTATCAACGATTATATATTTTTATATTTTTGGACATTTTTTCAGATTTTTTATCATTTTTATCATTTTGGACATTTTTATATATTCTATTTTATTTTTCCATACAATTTTGTATCACATGAGTATGTTTAGTTAATTTTATTCATGTATGTTAGCGCTGTGATATTGACTACTTATATGTAACTATGTAAGTATGGGATTGCATGCTACTGCTGAGTCTGTCATCAACTAGGACCCACAGATCTTTTTTCATCCTGGATTGGATTCCCCCAGAGGTTCTTCCACTAGCAAGTAACTTACATTCATTATATATATATATATATATATTTTTTTTTTTTAACACCCTTGCCCCACTTCCAAACATGTTTTTTCTTATTGGAATGTGGCATCCTCTTACTGAAAATTTGCTTCATTGTAACAGCATTGGGTCACTTTGTTAGCTTACAGTTTAACAGTGAATCAAACACAGATCAGGTGAATTTGGTTAATCTTTGATAGAGAAGCAAATGATTAATGGCAGATATTTGATTGGGAACAGTAGTACAGTTATATCAATGAATTAGTACAGCCCGATTGCTGTAAGCAGAGGTGCCGCCAGTTTTAAGGCTTTTTCTTACAAAGAAAACTCGTCTTCGCCCTCTTCAGACTCAGTTTTTTCGGAGACATGTTTCTGTTTTTGTTGGGTCCCCTTCCGCTTCTTAAACCAGGACCACGTGCCGCTTTTCTCTTCCTCCTGCGGTACAGAGCTTTGCAGTGTGTAGAGTGCACCGTTCAGTTCAGACATTCACATTTCAAGGGACAAAGCAACAACAGAACACCAACTGACAGAGTCATTTCCTACAGGGATAGAATCACTTCCTACTTCTTAGATCTCATGGGGATGTGGATGGAAAGGCCTATTTTTCTAGGTTCTGCTTACCTGCCCTAATATAGGGAGTATCACTTTTCCAGCTGCATTTATTATAATATTCAAAGCTGAAGTCCAAAAATCAAAAACAAAACAAAAAAAACAGTACAGTAATGTATTCAATAAAAAATAAATAAATAAATAAATGAATACATTTACATGCAGTTTTGAATTTGAAAAAAAATAAAAAAAGGTGCGCTCAACCTGTCCTGATGTATCCCATAAACCAATATGGGAACATAACAAAAAACATTTCTGTGGTTGCGTGAACTAATACAAAAAAAAGTTGATGAGTGCGCTAAAAAAATTTAGTGCAAAACGTAATAATTGCAATATATATAAAAATATAAAAAAATATATATATAATATGTGCAATAAATATGGTGCCAAAATAAATAGAGTGAATGAATAGATAAATATACAGTGTGCCAAAACTTGCTCCATCCAGTGATTAATATGCAAATGAATTAAATATATAAGAATAGATGCAATAAAAACTGTATATCAAAAATGGTGTTAAACGGGTTGACAATAAAAAAAATTGTACAATACTTAATAGTGGCAATATATATAACAATATATGCAATAATGGTTGGGCAAATAAATAGAGTGAATGAAAAACGAATTATATAAAGTGTTCCAAAACTTGCTCCATGCAGTGAATAAATATGCAAATGAATGCAATGTATATAAAAAAAAAAAAAAAAACATACAATAAAAATTGTGAACCAAAAACAGTGTTAAACGGGTATTTTCACATTGGGTTATCTGAGGTGGATCCACACCAAAGGATGTAAATCTATATACTCCACAAAAAGCAGCACTCCTTCTGGGTAAGGGAGAGGCAGGACTAAAGGCCATAAGGTTTGCTGCAGTGCACATATTCTAACAAGAAACATCCAACAAAAAGGGAAAGCATAGGGGTAGCTGCTCCTTCACTATTTGAGAACAGGCTGCGGGCATGGAGGTGACCGATCTGTATTTATTAAATTGCAATAGATAAAATCAGCTCACCAGTCTGACTGTGCTGTGTTATCGAACTGTGTAAAAGTCAGGGCTGAATGGACTGAAGTGCAAATTATTTTGAATGAATGAATGGTGTATTTAATATTTGCCCCGGGGTTTTGCCTTTAGGTTCTGTTCACATCTGCGCAGGAGCGACCGGTCCATAAGGGGCGCCACCCCCCTAGTTTGCATGCGGGACGCTGGATCCATAGATTTCTATTTGTTTTTTTTTTTTTTTTCCAAGCACATGATTAGAGCTTGAGGCTCTAAACGGTTTGAAAAAGGTTAGGCTCGGGGCGCAGTGCTCTACCCACCCACTTGTGAATCAATATTCGCTATTGGTTTCTGGCTTCTCCTCTCGGTCAATCAGGATAGGAGGCAGATCTAAAAAAAACCGGGTTGGCCGGGAGGAGAACCCTGGAGGGGTGAGTGCGGACTGGGGGTGGGGGGGTTATTTGCCTCCCCCCCCCAAAAAAGTTTGGCACCAACCACCACTGCATCTGTGCATTCCTGTAATGCCCACAGGAACCCACATTTCTATGTGTGTTCCCAGAACCTGTGAAAAATGTAATTATTAATGGCAACCCAAATGTGGGAAGCAAACACAAATTTTGCTGTGTGCAAAAATGTGCGAGAAACACGGCTAAATGCACGGTAATACCTGCGCAGATCAGAGCAAGGCAGATGAGCTACTTTGCCATGTTTGTCCTGCATAGGGCACCCCAATGAAATCATAGCGAGTGTTGTGCAAAAAAAAAAAAACGTGCAGAAAAAGAAACTCGTGAACAAAATGTGCATTGCAAAACGCTAGGTGTGAATGGGGGTCTTAATGTTACAGAGAATGCAGCCGGAGAAGTGACAATCCTTGGCAAGTTTGAACAGAGCACAGAGTTTCAAGACATAATATGGTTGGAATCCCAAAGCAATATGAGTAAGTAAGCATTTATTAGATGCAAAGATGAACATGGGCCATTTTATAAATGGTAAATTTTGGTATTTCATAATACATCTTGCTGGTTGCAATAGCAGCAAATACCAGGAAAAAAAAATCTCTTGTGCTGAATTACCGGCATTCACACAGTGATAGTAGCAGATTCATTATGTTGTTTACTATTGTATGCAGAATACATACCTGTCATGGGTGTCATCATCAACTCCATCATAGATGTCTTCATTGCTCGGTGGAGGTGGGAAGACTAGGCAAACAAAATATCCAGCATTAACTTAGTGCTAATCTCATTTAAAGCAAACCTGTCACCTAGTATAAATGTATAGTAAAAGCCCCAGACACTACAAGATGCGATTACATTTATTTTCCAGATAATCTTTATCTGTGACTCTCTGAAATGAGTTATTAACCCCATTCGCACCCTCTACCTGTCAATCTGGGGTATCTCTTTTTTGCTTTGGCTAACCACTGCGGACCTTACCAGTCTATATACCAAAGTTACCACTCTTATGGTCACTATTATTATGGTAACTAATCTATTATGGTTATTATTATTATTATTATGGTCTTATTAGTCACTACAAGTGACTACATCAGCCTTTTTTAAGTATTCGATTACAAATACTAAGCTAAAGATAATCATTTAATAAGATTCAGCAGGTATTTACTAAGCATTAGCAAAAATCTACAGAACTCAGCCCAGTTGTCTCCCAAAGCTCATATCTAGTCCCAAGTACAAAAACGTATTATACAGCAGCTTATCAGCTTTTGGATGAAGTGGCTGCATTATTTTTCCTTTTTTTCTGGCTCTTTTCCTTTTTTTCACCTGGTAATCCAGTCATTAAAGGGGTTGTATACCCTGCTTTGTTATTTTTACCTACAGGTAAGCCTATAATAAGACTTACCTGTAGGTAAGATGAGTATCTGTGGACCGTTTAGGAGATATCCACCCTGCATGCAGCCACTGACATCAACAGCGAATGCGCTCTCAAGGTCCAGGATATCGTGGCAAAATTTCAGAGCTTCTTGCCAGGACTGAGGGCTCCCATGCCCATACGCGGGAGTGACGTCATCGCGGCTCCGGCCACTCACAGTGCTGGAGCCGGCAATCCCGGAAGAAACGCCGGGGGAACATGTCAGCCCCCTCAGCGGTGACCGGGCGCTGCTGTGGGGGCTTTGTTCTAGGGTGCATACTAGCACATTATGCCATTGAATTGCAGGGTGTTTTTGTTTTTTTTTAAGGTATACAACCGCTTTAAAACACTTTCTTTCTTAGAGTGCCTCCCTTCTGGATGGAGGGGCAACAAGGACATTTTTGGACAGCAGCATTGTCAGTCTGGGGACAGGGTAGTGTTATATGCAAAAGACAACAGACTTACTGGCCGGTTTACTAGATGAGGATTACACAGTCACCACATTTAAGAAATGGTAAGCTGCAATATCATTGGGCAGCACAATGGTTAGATAGTTAGCACTACTGGCTAGCAGCACTAGGGTTGCTGGTTCAAATCTCAACCATGGCACTACTTGCCTGAAGTTTGCATGTTCTTACTGTGCAGTGTGTCTGTTTTCTCCCACACTCCAAAGGCATGCTGAAAGGTTAATTGGCTCCTGTCCATGTTGGCCCTTCTATGTGTAAGCATGAATGTGAGTTAGGGACGATTGTAAGCTCCTTGAGGGCAGGGACTGATGTAAATGCATAGTATATATGTAAAGCACTGCATAAATTGATGGTGCTATATAAGTACCTGTAATAAATAAATATGATAGATTTTTGGGTTTAATAAAGTTTTAAGAGGAGAATTTAACATTCTCAGACTGGAACTAGCTAGCACTTAGGGTGCTTCAAGAATGCAAGGGATTTGAAGAGGAAGATTATCAATGATGGCCCTAGTATATCTGTCATGACAGGTTTCCATTAAAAATGATTAAAAATGATTAAGATAAAAGTGACCACAACACAAGCAATGGAAGAGATGTTAAATGTATTTTGATTTAGTGCTTGTACAGATACAGAAACGTATTCAGCACACACTGCAAACATCATGGAAGGAGAAGCATATGCTCTAATGGCTTGGCATGACTCAACTTGGTGTAATGCAATGCCAGTCCCACCAATATGGGTACGCAGCTCTGTTTTTGGAGGCTATTTAGTAGATGTCAAAACCGCCCATGGAGTGCCCCTATTCTGTGACAATATAGATGAACCTTTATGTTGGAGCTGTAAATTGTGTGTGTACCAGTGGTATAATTGCATATCAATGTGCATTCTACCATTATGTTATGGTTGTATAACTCAAGATGTGTAATGAGTGGTATAATTGATTGGCTTTTTCATACAAGCATATGATACTTACAGGAGTTTCCGGCTGAGCTGTGAATTAAAAGAGACAATAAGGTAAGTTAAGGTAAGTACTGGTATTCTTAGACATACACTTTATTCAGTAACTAGCAGCATTCAGTGCTATTTGTGTGCTGGAATGCATATGTAGACTTAAACATGAAAAATGCAAACACTTCTGGCTTTATTTTCTGCAGTAGGCCCCAGGGCCGAGCTTATACTTTCTGCCCTTTAGGCCAATTTTTTTGCCCCCTCCCTCCTACCCAAACTATCTAGTTAGCCAAAAGCTGGCCATACACGGCTCGATTACTGCTGAATCAGCTGAAATTCACACCACGGGTGGCCCTGTTGGCACCACTCAGCTTCACATAATTCAATTTAAAAATCAAGGAGCCAGGTGGAAGGCAAATTATCAGCCAAACGGTGACTGAATCCTATCAGATGCAACCACTATTTAGGTGTAGCACCCTCTTAGTTAGATGTTTGAGTGAGTGTATATTGTTATTGGTTTCTCTGCCTAACAGACAGCCAGGCAAATGTATATGCTGTCTGCTTAACAGAGAGCTGTGATTGTTTAGCAGAGGCTGCTCAGTGTGCTCTGGTGCTGCTCATGCTGTCTTGATGTTTCACAATGATCGAGCAGCTATGGAGTATACTGGATAGTGGGTAGACATCTGAGAGATGAGAGCATTGGTTTCTATACAGCCCTGGCCAATTATAAGGGGATGTGCCCCAAGGCATGCTGAGTGACTGCTTGTATATCTGAAGAGCACATGGGCTCTGGGTCAGTCTTCCTCTACAGAGAGAGGTCCAGGTGGGGAGAGAACTGCTGCCTCCCCCCAGCACAGGCTGCCATGCAGCCTCAGGCGGGAGACCTGAGGGTCTGAAACACTGAAGCTGAAACCCATGACTCCCTTGCAAGCTGATTGAGGGAGGATGTCCATGGATCCTCTCTGATGTCACGGTGGAAGGTGACCTGCGGGCGGGGCCTTTGAAGTATAGACCCCAAAAGGGATCCTAGAGACTGTTGTTGATAAAATCCTCCTCTTTGTGCTAAAAGTCAGCATACTGGGTGTAAGCTAAAGGAGACACTGGCAGAAGAAGCAAGGTCCACTAGATTCCTTCTGCTACAAAGGGACTTGATTTATTCTGTACAGCCTGCTGCATAGTGCTACTGGCAGTCTGCTACACAGTTCTATTGAATAAGTTGTCCTCGCTTATGAATAGTTAATTTGGAGTATCCTACTAAATCTCGTCTCCTATCCAAGTTCTCTAAAGGCCCATACACACGTAGCAATTGTCGGCCGTAAATATTCGGCCACCGTCCGATCGGCCGATTGTCGGCTTGTTAGTATGATGCTTCCGACAACCGACTGCGACTTTTCGGCCGAACAGAATCTGATGTGCATGCTTTAAAATTTTTGTTGGCCAACACCAGAACGGCCGATTGTTCCTCAGTCAGTACAGAATTCGGCCGACAAACAGCAGATGAGCAAGACTGGGCATGCTCAGAGAAGAAAAAACACACGGAAAATTAACCATCACATGACATCACTTCTGCAGTCGGCTGTTGTTGTCCGACAAAATTAGTGTGCAGTCTTTACCACTTTTCAACCTAGACGACAGCACCGGACAAAAGACGGCCGATCGTTCGGCCGACAATCGGTGCGTGTGTACGGGCCTTAAATAAACTATAAAAACATATCCCCTAGACTGGGGTTTGGAGACAATGAGCGGAAGAGTGTGTGCACCTGGCTATGTGAAAATACCCTGTAACTGGATGTGGATTATTCAGTTGGAGACCCAGACACAATTATTCAAGCGGCTCCTGTGGGGGTAGCGCTACATAGGTATTCAGACAGCTGTGGGTGCTGTGGCTGTCTGAACACCCTAGGCGGCAGTGTAGATTCTTCCATCCACATTGTTTAGTCTCTAACCATAAGATGAGTTAGTACCATTACTAAGGTTTTGATTTTTTTTTTCTTTTGGATGGAGGATGTTTGCATGTTGAAGTAGTATGTGAGGCATACAACCTATACCAGTGATGGCAAACCTTGGCACCCCAGATGTTTTGGAGCTACATTTCCCATGATGCTCGTGCACTCTGCAGTGTAGTTGAGCATCATGGGAAATGTAGTTCCAAAACATCTGGGGTGCCAAGGTTCGCCATCACTGACCTATATCCTGGGATTTTAGCCTGGAGGTCTACTTACATATTAATAATTATTAATCATAGACACCTGAGACTCCATCAGCACAAAATCTCCAGTGAAATAACTTGGAGCAGAATTTTGGGTATAGTTATTGGATGCAATTGTGGTTCTTACTTGCTGGTGGCCTCCTCCTCTCCAACGTCGTCATAAATTTCCTGGTCTGAATCTGGTTTTATGGGCGTGAGCATAGTTACTGTTTTTCTTCTCCTTAGAGAATCATAATCAACATTCACCATCGTCGTTTTGATGTAACCATCTAAGAACAGAAATAACACCATAAAGGCAAAATCACTATGTGTGCCATTACTGAATTAAACTACTGTCTACCATTTTTTCAGCAGTACATGGCAATAATGATGTTCAAATCTTTGCTCTGGTATAGTTGTGCGTTATTACACAGAGGAGTCAGAAGCTGCGGTCCGATTCTAGGTCATTAAATAACACCCCCCCCCCCCCACTCTCCTTCAGGCTGGGTTCACACTATTGTGAATTGGATGTGGGTTTCCCGAACCCAATTTGCATGTCAGGAGATTGTGACTGGCTCTCTAGGAGTGAATTGCACAGGGGTCCTGTGCGTCTTCTGGTCCGTTTCAGGTCCAAATTCAGCCAAAAATTCGGACCCGAAATGGTGAACAGGGATGCACTGGACCCCTGCTGTGAGACGCTCTGTGCGACAGTGGTAACCTAGCCTTAGACTTCCAAATATCATGTACATCTAATATTAAAGCAGAGTTCCACCCAAAAGTGGAATTTCCACTTTAAGTGCTCCTGACCCCTGCCACATTTGGCATGTTGTTTTTTTGGGGGGGCAGGTACCTAGTTTTGACAGGTACCCGCTTCCACTTCCGCTCGGGCCACCTAGGAGGCTTGAGCAGAAGTTCTCCTCTTCCCCTCCCTGCAATCTTCTGGGACACGTCACAGGTCCCAGAAGATTGCCTGGCCACTAAGGAAGTGCAGCACGACTTGTGCATGCGCAGTGCGCACCCGGCTGTGAAGCCACAAGCTGTCACAGCTGGGTGCCCACACTTGTGATGCTGGTGCCACGTGGAGAAGAGGGAGAGATCCGAGGCTCCCGCCGGCCGCATCGCTGGATCTTGAGACAGGTGAATGTGTGTGTTTATTAAAAGTCAGCAGCGACACTTTTTGTAGCTGCTGACTTTTAATAAACACAAAACGGCTGGAACTCTAATTTAAAAACACACTGATTAGGGTGATATGCAAAAAGCAGCACACCACTGCAATCAATGGGCAAAAATAATTGTGTGCGACACTATAAAAATATGACGTCTGATTGGTTGCTTGAAATTGGGTACTTGGAGATTATATGTTACTTTAGGGAAGTTATAATAGCAGTCAGAGAAAGAAAGAGCCAAACGAAAAGAAAACAATTTACATAAACTAGTCAATACAAGAGCCAATTAGTTAAAGACTTGAGTGTATGACAAAATAGGCAAGAAAAATCATTTTAGTACATTTTTGAGATTTGTAGATTAGCCACTAGAGGGAGCTCTTAGTGGCTCAGTGCAATTCTTGTTAATAAGTTGGCCAGGTAACAGACTTGCATTGTAATAAAGAGTAGTGAAGCACAACCCTTGTCTAGCACTGATTACTGTATGTAATCAACAATTGTTGCTTCATGCACAGTTGTCTATTGAAGTTGCACCCGAAATCGGCAAAAGTAGTGTATGAACTACTTTTGCAAATCGGTGCACACTGATTGGAGTGGTTCCATTGCTGGCAATAGGCTGTGACTTGTCATGCGATTTGACCTGTCAAAACGTATGACAAATCCCTCCAATGTGAACAAGGGCTCAATGTGACTTTTACCAGTCTTTAGCGGTGAATCAATCACCTAGTCATTTAAAACACATGCACCTGGTGGATTCACCTGCAGTAAATGCTTGGTGAATGTCAGATTCATTTGTTTATAAATATACCCCTTAGACCCCGTTCAGACAGGGGCGACACGACTTGCTGGGGCGACCTGCAGGGACTTCATATAATTGAAGTCAATGCAAGTTGCCTCCAGGTCGCCCCAAAGTAGTACAGGACCCTTTTTCTAAGTCCGAGCGACTTGTGTCGCTCCTATTAGAACGGGTCCTGTACTACTCAATGGCAGGCGACCGACCGCGACTTGTCAGGCGACCAAGTCGCCTGACAAGTCGCGCTAGTGTGAATGGAGTCTTAATCTATATCAAAAACCCTGTAGTTTTTTCTTTGCCATCTCTGATTTGCCTTGATTTCCTGTACTGTACGCATAACAGAAATGTGAATGAAATCTCTTAAAAACAAGGAAAATCCACTTTCAGTTTTCACCATAAACAATCATTTGCGTTAGAAGATTTTTCTTCTATTTCTGTTCTGGCGACAACTCAAAATGTTGTATTTCCTATTCCTTTCTGACTCAGTGGCAATGTTCACCAGGACAAATACAGAGAATGAATCTCCCCAGTGGGGACACAGACAACAATATAAACCTGACAGATGTTGTAATCCTCCTCTACAATATTCAAAATTACAAAAAAATGTTGGGGTATATATACAATGTAACCTTTTGCCCTCATTATTTAATCTAAAGCGTAACCTCCAAACCCCTGGCCCCAACCCCAACACCCTACAGTATTTATAAAACTTTTACTGTGCCAATATCACAAGCATTCACACCGACATCTCAAATAATCACAAAATCATAATAATTTGCCTAATATGTTTATTTCCTGTTATCGTCATCCTCATCAAGTAGCCATCTTGCAGTATTTTTTTGAAACATCAGAAAAATACTGTATTATGGCCACTAGATGGAGCTGACAATCATTGGAAATAACTGTATTGGACAAATTATGGGGATTATTCGTGATGGCTGTGTGAACGCTTGGTACATTCGCACATTGTCTTTTTTTATAAATAGACTCCTTAACCACTTCAGCTCCGGAAGGTTTTACCCCCTTAATGACCAGGCCATTTTTTGTGATTGCTTTAACGAAAAATTGCATGGTCGTGCGAGGCTGTACCCAAATACAATAGATTTTTTCCCACAAATAGAGCTTTCTTTTAGTGGTTTTTAGATTTTGTGCTATAAACAACAAAAGAACGACAATTTAGAAAAAAAACGCCATATTTTTTACTTTCTGCTATAAAACATTCCCAATAAAAAAAATTTAAAAATCTATTTTTTTTATCAGTTTAGGCCAATTTGTATTCTGCTACATATTTTTGGTAAAAAAAATCCCAAAAAGCATATTTTAATTGGTTTGCGCAAAAGTTATAGCGTTAAAAAACTACGGGATAGATTTTTTGAATTTTTTTTTGTTTTGTTTTTATTAGTAATGGCGGCGATCAGCGACACTGCAGCGGACAGATCGGACCCCTAACTGACATTTTTGACACTTTTTGGGGACCAGTGACATTACTACAGTAATCAGTGCTAAATATTATGCACTGTTACTATTAAATGACACTGGCAGGGAAGGGGTTAACACTGGGGGTGATTAAATGTATGCCTAACTGTGCTTACTGTGTATGGGAAGGGTTCTGTGACAGGCACAGAGAGATCTGGGTTGTAGCTTAGCTGAAGACCCGCCTGCTTTGTTTACATAAGCAGGCGGGTCTTCTGTCAGTTTATCTGATGATCGCGGCAGGAAGGCAGTGATCGCCTCAGCTCCTCCCGCAGTAAGCATCCCGCTGTGTCTAAACACAGCAGGAGTGCGGCTCTGGCGGCGCGGGCGAGCCGCCGAAACCTCATGCACGAAATCACATATTACTTCGTGATCTTGTGCAGCCGAGCCACCCTGCCACAGTAATACTACGATTGGCGGTCCGCAAGAGGTTAAAGTGTATGTCAAGCCACTTTTTTTTTTTTTTTTTTTTTGGAAAGAGAATGGATATAATAGAACCCCTGGCTGTTTTTTCCTGCTATCCAGGGTTCCAGAGAGACTTTTCCTTACTTTCTCTCCTGTTGACAGTAAAAGTAAGACCCAGTTTGATGGTAAATGAATGATTTGACATATACTCACAGATTCCATTCATTCTACCCAGCCATTTTCCTTCAGGGTTATCTGTCACCCGTATGATTTCAATCTGATCACCACTCCTGAAAGAGAGCTCATTTTTACCACCTTTGTGGTCCACGCTGGCCTTGACTTGATGAATAACCTCAATCTTACTTGTTAACTGTGGAGAAAAAGAACATAAACATTAAAGTGTATTTAAACTCAAAAACACACATTTAACCTCTTGGCACCAACAGAAAGCAAATATGTTGCCTCTCGATCGGTGGGCCAGTGGGCGGGTGCCCAGTGGCCGCATATTTGTGTGCAATATTGCAAAAACAGCTGTTGCACAGTTACCGACGGCTAACGGAAAGCTCCCGATCACTGCTTTCCGATCATGTGACCGCCGTGACAGCCAATCACGGTCGTCACATGATCCTAAACCCCACCCTGCCTCCCGACATCTAAATCCCCTGAAGGGGCCAGGAGGGGCCGGCACCAAAGGGATAAAGTCTACGTTTGCCTTTTCAGAAAAAATGAGGATGGATCAGACCGACTCTGATCTGTCCCAGAATCCCTGCAGAAATGAGGGGGAGAAAAGTGGGTATTCAGATCCTTGGACCGCTACATGTGGGAGCACTGACAACTCATCACCCATGATGGAGATAAGTACGGCAGGGGGTAAGGATGGTGCTGTAGGGTGTTAGATCACCTTTTCATTTTTGGGCTCTACCCAAATAAAATGTATGTCCCTTTTTGTTCCCACAAATAGAGCTTTCTTTTGGTGGTATTCGATCACTTCTGTCATTTTTTTTTTTGTGCTGTAAACAAAAAAAATAGATAATTTTGAAAAAAAAAAAAGCAATATTTTTTAATTTCTGCTATTAAGCATATCTAATAAAAAAAAAAAAAAAAAAAAAATCTAATTTCTTCATCAATTCAGGCCAATATGTATTCTTCTACATCAATTTGGTAAACAAAAAAAATCCCAATAAGCGTATATTGATTGCTTTGCGCAAAGATTATAGCATCTACAAACAATGGGATATATTTGTGGAATTTTCTATTTATTTATTTTTACTAGTTATGGCGGCAATCAGTCACTTATAGCGGGACTGCAATATTGCGGTGGATAAATTGGACTGACACTTGACACTTTTTTTGGAACCAGTGACAGTAATACAGTGATCAGTGCTTTAAAAAAAATGCACTGTCACTGTACTAATGACATTGGCTGGGAACGGGTTAACATCAGGGGCTATCAAAGGGTTAAATGTGTTCCTAGGGAGTGCTTGCTAACTGTGTGGGGGTTGCTTGTACTGTGGGAAGGCAGAGATTCGTGTTTATGCTTAGCAGAAACAAAAGATCACTGCCTTCCCTTGTCACAGAACGGCGATCTGCCTTGTTTACATTGGTTGCTGTTCTGCCTGTGCCTCGAATGATCGGCGGGTCCCGGCAGACATCGCATCTGCCAGGCCTGCTGATTGGCTCCTGATGTGTCCAATCACAGCGGGAGCAGGTCGCTGGCAGCGTGTGTGCAGGCCCCAGACCCGAAAGTGACACATAGACACTATGCTCTGTGAGCAGGCACTGCTGTGTCACACATTTTACAGAGCCTGCCTTCTGCACTACAGAGGTGCTGAGAGGAGGAGTTTCAGGAGGCGGAGTCAGTACAGGATTCACTGCTTGGAGGCAGCAACGTACCATGGGATATATAGTCCTTCAAAATTAAAAGTAAACAGTAAAGGAGATCCTGCAAAGTATGCAGGGAATCAGGGAAGCTGTGGAAAGAGATGGCCATGCAGAACATATGCAGCATGAGATTAGTTTTTCAATAAGCTTACAGTATATTGGATTGTGAAATATAATGCTAAATTTAGAAAAAGTGTGTGCTGCAAGTGTAGATTTTGTCAAATTCCTGGGGTTAGATTCTAATGAAGTGTCGGGTCCTGATACAGGGCAGGTAGGCTAAACATCATTAGAATTTCACACACTGACAAAGTGGACCTTTGCACCCCCTGGAACTCTAGCCCACACAAATGGCATAGTTAGGATTCAGCAAATAAAGAGATTTCTCATGAATGGGACACAGATGGCAAAAAAAAACCCCCAAAACTGACAGGGGTTATTATAACCCTCCCTTACTCTATCCAAATTGAAAAACAAAAGTTTTGCATATAGTTCTACTTTAACAATTGCAGAATGACATGAAAGACAACATCATGTCAATAGGTGGTGCACCAGTCTATTCCTTCACTAAAGAAAACTATGGCAGCTACTTACCACCTTACTACCTACTCCAAGTTTTCCAAATTATCATGGGATTGTACATCTGGAATTTTTGCGTTGGTTAAAGCAGCTTATAAACTTACCTTAAATTTCTTTCGTATCTCTTGTTCCTTCTTTTCTTTGTCCTTTTGCTCTTTCCTGGCTTGCTCCAGTTCTTTTTTTCTTTTCTTTTCATCTTTTTCTTGTTCTTTCCTGCAGTGAGTACAGTGATGAAAATGCAAATCAAATAACCAAAAACCAAATAAACTACAATTAAGAGCTGCGTGTTGTAAAGTGTAAAAAACATATATACCGTGAAAAGAAACAGAGGAACCGCGCTCTTATAGCATAAAATACATATCACCATAACGAATAAACAATAGCGAATAAACAAATAAATAAATTCAACTTCATTTAAATTATAGAAATGATAGAAAATACATAAAAATTGTGAAGTCCATGTATAGATCCCACCTGCGTTCTAGCTGACCGGAAATTAAGCATCTCAAACACCACACAATGCCGTTTTGTCAGCCTATTTCTGATGTCCTCAGGGGTCCCGTCATTTCCAGTCAGCTGGAACGCAGGTGGAGCGCAAACCGGCAATTCCTATACAATACATGTTGATCCCTGTCTTCTTTGATGTAAGTGCAATACAATCTTCTTTTTTAAATAAATGATTTGAAATACTGCACTATGAGAGTGTTCTTCCCTCTCCCTCTCTATATGGCAACACTGGAGCTTTGAATACGATATTTATATACACCAGGTGGATTATACCTTGTTTTTTTCAGGACAAATTGGGATTTATTTTGGTGGTAAATGGTAGCAGATATCTCCTTTTTTTTTTTTATTTATTTATTAAAGGAAAATGGGCCCAAAGTAAAAACATATATATATATATATATATATATATATATATATATATATATATATATATATATATATATATATATATATATATATATATTTTTTTTTTTTTACATTTGGCTGTGTATTTCTTGCTATTACCATAATTTACCACCAAGGAAAAACCCAAAATAAATTCTCCTGCTCCTGGCGATTGCAGTGATACCACATATGTGTATGTTAGTTGTTGTTTGTACCCGTAGTACAGCCCAGAAACAATAATGCACATTTTGCATTTTTTTATCCTGCCTAAAACACAGGACCCTGACACTGATTATAAGTATTTTTAAGTTCTACCCAAAATATACTGACTGTGAACTTTGACCCGACCTTAGCCCTAACACTAACCCTGGCAAGCCTTTATTTTGTTAATTTTTTCCTTGTTTTTTCTTTATTTTTTATTATTTATTTGTATTAGATTTATATATATTTTTTTTTTACACACTTTGGTTTGTTTACATTTTTCTCTCTTGCAAGAAGAGGAAGATACAATGTATCTTCCTCGTCATTCAGAAGAGGAAGTAAACACAGGGCTTTGCTCACAGTTACAGATCACTGTGATAACCAATCAGAGGCTATCAAAGCAATTAGGTGACCCAGAACCAAGAGTCCCGAGTCCTGATCGTTAGTATGAGACCCAGGGCTCTCGATGAGAGCCCGGGCTCTGTGCTGGGAATGTGTTGCACAATACAATGGGAGATGCACATATATGCGGCTCCATGGAAAAAATCCCATATCAGTAAGGCCGCATATATGTGTGCGGTCAGTGTGAAGGGATCACATTTTCCAGAAATGATTGTGTTATATGATCTTTAGCGTGGGACATTATTGTAGGTACTTTAGGCTTATATAGCACCATTATAGTTACTTAGTTACATAGTTACTGAGGTTGAAAAAAGATACCAGTCTATCCAGTTCAACCTATGATGTGTGTGTGGGTGTTTGCTGTTAACAGTACATCGTATACTCCTGTATGTTGTGGTCATTAAGGTACCCATCTAAAAGTTTTTTGAAATTATTGATGCTCCCTGCTGATACCACTGCTTGTGGAAGAGAATTCCACATCCTTACCGCTCTGACAGTAAAGAACCCTTTATGCAGTTTAAGGTTAAACCGCTTCTCTTCTAATTATAGTGAATGGCCACCTGTCTTTTTAAATTCACTTTCGCTGAAATGTTTGTTCCCTATGCTAGGGTCACCGGTACGGTATTTGTACATTGATATCATATCCCTTCTCAACCATCTCTTCTTCAGAGAGAATAAGTTCAATGCTTGTAGTCTTTCCTCATAGCTGAGGTCCTCCATTCTCCTAATTATCTTTGTTGCCCTTCTCTGGACTCTCTCCAGTTCCAGCACATCCTTCCTGAGGACCGGTGCCCAGAACTGATACTCGAGATGCTATAGACCAGAATCTTGTACAGTTGGAGAATTATCATTTTATCTCTGGAGTGAATCCCCTTTTTTATACATGCCAGTATTCTGTTGTCTTTGCTTGCAGCATCTTGGCATTGCATGCTATTGCTGAACTTGTTGTCTACTAGGACCCACAGGTCCTTTTCTATCTTAGATTCCGCCAGAGGTTCTCCCCCTAGCGAGTAACTTGCGTTCGTATTTCTGGCACCCAAGTGCATTACCTTACATTTTCCAACATTAAACCTAATTTACCATGTAGTTGCCCACCCAATTATTTTGCTCAGGTCTTCTTGTAAGGTTTCCATGTCCTATGTAGAAGATATTGCCCTGCTTTGCCTAATATTGTCCGCAAATACTGAGATTGTGCTGTTTATCCCCTCCTCCAGATCGTTTATGAATAGATTAAACACGATTGGTCCCAGGACAGATCCTTGGGGGACCCCACTTTCCACACCCGACCAATCCGAGTACTGCCCTCTTATCATCACCTTCTAGACTCGCCCCTTTCAATCCAGGTACTCACCCTATGGTCCGTACCTAAGTACCTTAGTTTGTACAGTAAGCGTTTGTGGGGAACTGCCTTTGCAAAGTTCAGATACACTACATCTCCAGGCTTTCCTTTATTTACATGGCAGCTCACTTCTTCATAGAAGGTTAATAGATTGGTCTGGCAAGAGGGATTCTTCATGAATCCATGCTGATTACTACTATTTATACCGTGTTATTACTAAAATCTTGTATATAGTCCCTTATCGTCTCAACCAATAGCTTGCAGACTACTGATGTTAGGCTAACAGGCCTGTAGTTCCCAGGGATATATCTTGGCCCCTTTTTAAATATTCACATTGGCTGAATAATCCGCGTTGGCTTTTCTCCAATCAGCAGGTAGCATTCCCGTCAGTAGACTGTACTTAAAAATTAGGAACAATGGTTTTGCCATCACCTAGCTGCGTGTAATGTTCTGGTACCTCTGGTACCCTTATTTCCACATTTCTCTCTTAATATTGCGTCCCATCTTGCTATCCAAATGGAACGCATACACCTTTAAGGGCAATGACGTCATCGCCGGGCGCCGCTATGAGCGGCTATTTCAATCGCCGGCTTTCTCTCACTCATTGCTCGTTCAAACCGCATGTTGCCTTGTCTTGTCCAATGCTGCCGGAGCTTCAAGCTATTCCCCTTGCCTGAACAAGACCGGAACCTCGCTACCGATCCCGTATCTCGCTACCGGATTACTCCATTACTCTTGGACCTTGCTACTACTAACCCATCTAGTGATAAGTACCCCGCAGGGGATTCCTTCCTAAACCTAACTTTCACTATCTACTACTGCATACTAAAGGGACTATTACTATCTAAGCTATTTCTATCATCTGCATAGATTGCTAGCTCTTGGGACTACCATCATCTATCATTGCACTAGGTTACTCTCTCTTGCATACTTCATCTGCTGTCCCCTACCACCTGTTACTATATATGATTGCTAAAACCTATCTGCATACTATCATCACCTACCACTCTCCTGAATACTACTACTAAGTGCTCACCATTCTATTGCCTGTCTCTCACCTCTATTCTATCATATACATTCTATCACTCCAGGAACATCATATTGAGTGTATGTATATTTGCATAACAGGCTGTACACAGTGATGAAGTCCTGAGAGTTGGATATGTTGTTCAACACATTCTCTACATGACTACTGAGTGTAATAATTCTGCAGCTGCAAATCCATTCACTAACAAAAAACGCAGGAGCGTTACACTGCGTTCCTTAAGGACCCTCGGGTGTAAGCCATCTGGTCCAGGTGTTAAGTTTTTCGAGTCTAGTTCTGAGTCTGTCTTCTGTTAACCATGAGGGTGCATCCTATGAAGTGTTATTAACTTTAACATTACAGTCTAGTTTACTGTATCCCCCCAATTCTTTTGTGAAGACTAAGGAGAAGAATTGATTTAGAACCTCTGCCTTCTCTCTATCCTTTATAGCCAGATTCCCTTCATCATCCTTTATGGCGCCAATATGTTCTGGCCTCACTTTCTTACTATTTATATACTTAAAGAATTTCTTGGGGTTTTTCTTTCTCTCTTTTCTGCTATGTGCCTTTCGTGTTCTATCTTAGCCACCTTGATTATGCTCTAACATTTCATATTGCATTCTTTGTAGTGCTAGAATGCTGCCAATGACCCCTCTGCTTTGTATTTTTTGATGGCCTTTTCTTTTGTTTTTATATGTATTTTTATGTTGGAGTTTAGCCACCCAGGGTTTATTTTAGCTCTTTTAAATTTATTCCCTTTTGGAATGCACTGAATACCTTTATTAAGTATGTTCTTAAAGCACTCCCATTTTTCCTCAGTGTTCTTTGTTCCCATTTAATATCATCTAGCATAGAGCGCAGTTTAGAGAAATTGGCTCTTTTGAAGTTCAGTGTCCTTGTATTACCCTTATGTTTCCCATTTCTGTGATTTTGCTGAAACAAATTGACCTATGGTCACTGTTTCCTAAGTTGCCCCTTATTTCTACAGCCCCTAATAATATAGGTCTGTATTATTCGTAATTACTAGGTCTAGTAACGCATTGTTTCTTGTTGGTGCGTTCACCATCTGACCCATGAAGTTGTTCTGCAAAACATTTAGGAAATGGCGAGCCTTAGACGATTGTACGGTTCTTCCCGCCCAGTCTATCTGGATAATTAAAATCCCCCAATTTAATGACATTTCCCATCCTTGCTGTCATTCCAAGCTGTGATAGGAGGTCTGCCTTCCCCTCCTCCCTCTGGTTGGGGCGCTCATAGCATACGCCCAATATTACTTCCCCCTTAGTATCTTCCCTTTGAAGATCTACCCATAGGGATTCCACCTCCTCCCTAACTTCATTAGTGATATCGTTCCTCATATTCACTTGCACATTGTTCTTGATATACAGGCAAACTCTTCCCCCTTTTTTAACCTCCCTGTCTGGGAAAACCCCTGAATGGTTGCCAGCCAATCATGAGAGCTGTCAAGACAAGTTTCTGAAATTCACAAAAAATTGTTATCCTCCTCATACATTAGCAGCTCTAGTTCTCCCATCTTGTTAGCCAGACTTCTAGCATTAGTATACAAACCTCATAATTTTGTCATCAATTTACATATCTATGTAATACATTCACATTAATCCCTGCCCTTAAGTAGCTTACAGTCTAAGGTCCCTAAGTCATATTTATACTACGGACAATTTACATAGGAGACAATTAACCTACCATAATGTCTTTGTAGTGTGGGTGGAAACCCATGCAGTAACAGGAAGCACATGCAAATTCTGTGCAGGTAGTGTCCTGGTTGGAATTTGAACCGATGATCCCAATGCTGCTACATGTAAATTCTAATCACTTAGCCACTGTGCTGCCCAAAAGAAGGATTTTCCAATGCAGATCCATTTTAAACCCATCTATTATCTGGATGTGTATGGATTATTTTTGGAAAATATTTTACGGATGTCACTTTAAATTGGTCATAAATGGTCAAATATTATTTCCATTTCAACTGCTTTTTTGGTGATTTTTTTTTGTTATCAGAATTTAGATTTTAAATCAGACACAGCCAGACAGCAGCTTTCCTTGCAACAGTGACAATTTAGAAATGGAGAAAAGATAAATAGAATAAAAGTAGTGTTTAAAATAAAGACAAAACCTGCTTAGTTGCTATTGCCAACCCCTACACTTTTGTTTCATTTTGTTCCCTTGTTTAAATGAATCCCCCTTTCAGAGACAAACGCCACTATATTAAAATATACCTTGGCTCATCAAGTTCATCATAGACCTCTTCTCCTTCACTCTCTTCACTCTACAGAACAATAAAAAAGCAATAAAACATGAATTAACCAGAAATAAAATAAAATGTCATATAGAGATACATTCTCAAAGTGGTAGTAAGGTCACCCTTGTTTACTTTTACCTACAGGCCGGCCAATAATAAGACTTACCTGTAGGTGCAGTAAATATCTCCTAAACGTGCACCACTTAGGAGAAACTTACTTTCGTAGCAGCCGATGACGTTACAAGCACAAGCGCACTGGGCTCTCAATAGACAGCATGCTGTCAATTGAGAGAGGTGTGCCGCAGTACTGATGTATTCATGGCTCAGTGATTCAAACAGCCGATGCTGGTGAACCCAGTAGGAAGACCTGGTGAAGATGGAAGCCCTGTCAGCCTAAGTAGGTGCTAGTGAGAGAGTATAGTTTTGAGCTCTGTCTGCTTACCAGAGGGGCTGCAGGTAAATTTATATTGTTCTCTGCTTACCAGAGAGCAGGATCTGTTAGTGGGGTCTGCTCAATGTGCTCAGTATGCAATTCATTCAGTCTGGAGAGTGTTTCACGCTGGTCCAATAGGGAGGCTTGTTGGACAGTGGGAGGAAACTTGACAAATGGGTGCATAGGCTTTGATACAGTCCTGATGATTGGTAGAGGGCAGGTTGCCTCGGTGAATGCTGGGATACTGTATAAAAAGCCAGGAGCACATGTGCTCGGGGTCTTTCGTTGGAGAGTAGGGGGCGGCTGCCTCCTCCTCTGTAGAGGTGCCGTGCGGATGCAGGAGGTCATCCTGAGGGCTATAGGAGCAGTTGAGAGGAGCTGAACCCAGAGGTCCAGGGAAGCTGACTGAGAGGGGAGACACTGGAGACCCTGTGGCTGCAGTATCATGAGTACAGGGACTCGTATCAAGGGGCCTGAGCCTGAGAGGGGCCACCCCTGCTCATAGGATGGCCAGTGGACTGGTGTCAGCAGAAAGAGGGTGCTAGGGAGAGTGTCCTGAAGATAAGATAACAGATTGTTCACCAAGTTGTCTTGGAGGAAAACAAGAGACTTAGGGAGAGATTTACTAAAACTGGAGCACTCAGAATCTTGTGCTGCTGTGCATGGTAGCCAATCAGCTTCTAACTTCAGCTTGTTCAGTTAATCTTTGGCAATAACACCTGGAAGCTGATTGGTTTCTATGCAGATGCATCAGATTTTGCACTCTAAAGTTTTAGTAAATAAACCCCTTAATCCCTATTCATCTGAAGTGGCAGGATGAATTAACAGCATGGCTGTTCCATACCTAAATGTGACGTAGAAAAGATAGAAGTCCTCAAATAATGTGAATAGTCAAATTGGAGTATCCCACTATTTCTTTTTCCTATCCCAATCACAAAATAACAACCAAATACCCCTGGACTGATTATTGAAGAGACAGAGCAAAGAGGAATGTAAGAAAATTGCATTGCTTAAGCTGTGTGCTGGTAACCGGGGGAACCCGCAAAGTGAATATCTAGCAGTCCTTACAGGGGCAGTGCTACAAAAGAAAAGCATTACATATATTTATATTGCACCTTGCTCTAAAGTGGTTCAGAAGGCTGAAGGTTTTTTTACTTTAATGCATTCTCTGCATTCAGGTAAAAAAAAAGATTCTGTGTTCTGCTCCTCCCCCCCCTCCCTACTTACCTGAGCCGATCTTAATCCAGGGACGTGCACGAGAACAGCAGCTCTCTCGTCTCTCTCCCTCCTGATATGCTCATAGGCGGCTGCTGTCAATCACAGCCAGTAAAGAGGGATTGGGGCAGAGCAATGCGCTGTGTGTCTATGGACACACATAGGTGGCTTGGTAGAACCAGTGGCCCCATAGCAAGCGGCTTGCTATGGTGGGCTCTCGGCAGGGGGTACAAGCTAGGAGTGCTGGTGGGGGTCCTGAAAAGTGGAGAATTGGTGCTTTACTGTGCAAAACCATTGCATAGAGCAGGTAAGTATGACATGTTTATTATTAAATAATTAAGGGTTTACAATCACTTTAAAGGGAAACTGTAATGGCTGTAGGGTCAATTCTATTATTTTTACTGGTATAGTTTTAAAGTGTTTAAGTGTTTAGCCTCATGGTTTTTCACCGAATGTAAACAATTTGTTTTTCAGCAAGTAAACGAACACATGACCAATGATTTCCAGAGCACTATGGATTATCTAAAGAGTTAATACATAAGAAGCTCCCTGCCTTAAAAGGAAACTGTCATTGAAGTATTTGGGAGGCTA
This sequence comes from Pelophylax lessonae, assembly GCF_965119305.1. Taxonomy (NCBI): domain Eukaryota; kingdom Metazoa; phylum Chordata; class Amphibia; order Anura; family Ranidae; genus Pelophylax; species Pelophylax lessonae. The sequence goes on from NC_138768.1 coordinate 82,278,535, forward strand.
CCATTTGCTGAACCCTCCTTTGGGCATGCTAGTTCCCTAGCTGTTATGTTGTTGCATGGCTTCAGTGCTGGCTAAGTTACTGACCTGGAAACCAGTATAGAGATAAGAAGGTCTGACACTTTTCTCAATCATAATTAGGAGATGCTTTTTCTGGGTCTGTGACTTAAAAGTACTTAAAGCAAGCATCTTCCCAATGATGTCACACAAGAACATGGGGGCGTGGGACTCAAGCAGCCTCAGAAGAGGGTTGGATCTCAGCAGGATAACAATGTATACTTTGGGTGGGTGAGTATCTGAATTGAGGACAACCCAGCATCAGGTAAGCAGGTACTGACCTGGAAACAAGTATAGAGATAAGAAGGTCTGACACTTTCCTGAAAACCAATTAGAAGATGTTTTTTTGGGTCTGTGACTTAAAAGTACTTAAGGCGAGCAGCTTCCCAATTACTTCAAACAAGAACATGGGGGTGCGGGACCCAAGCAGTGGCAGAAGAGAAGTGGATCTCAGCAGGATAACACTGTATCTGCTGGGTGGGTGAGTATCTGATTCGAGGACAACCCAACATCAGGTAAGCAGGTACTGACCTGGAAACAAGTATAGAGATAAGAAGGTCTGACACTTTCCTCAAACCCAATTAGAAGATGTTTTTTTGGGTCTGTGATTTAAAAGTACTTAAGGTGGGCAGCTTCCTGATGATGTCACACAAGAGCATGGTGGCACGGGACCTGAGCAATGGGTAAAGAGAAGCCGATCTCTGCAGGACAACATTGGATCTGCTGAATGGCTGAATTGAAGATAACCCAACATCAAGTAAGCAGAGAAAAAAAAAATGAAAGGGAGGATGAAGTCCCCTTTTTAAAATGGAAACGGCTTTAAAGTGGACCTTCACCCATTACCATGATTTTACATGGTTACAAGCCCTTCCGACTTCTGCAAAATATAAAGCTACCTTTATACTCCATCCTTGCCTAGTTGAGAATGGTATCTCCTCCGCTCCTGAACCCTCCCGGGGTATCCACATTACCTATTCTAGGAGGCACTAGAGGAGGATAGAGCCTGCGTACATCATCAGGGGGCTGGCTGTCTGAACCTGGAAGAAACAGCGGGCTCCCATTGATGTCAGAAAAAAAGATGTGGGCTTGTGGCAAAGGCATGGCAGAACAACACTGGATTGGCTCTGTGGGTGAGTATTTTTATGTAGATACCAGCAGTGACGGAAGTAGGGATTGGGGGACAATTAGAGGGACTGAGGTTTCACTGTAAGTCAGACACAGCCAGGCAACTAGCATTTTCAGACGGAGGTGAGCTTATAGTACTTTTTATACTTCCTACAGGACAGAGTGGGTGTGGGTCTACCTTAAAAAAAAAAAGCCCAGGACATTTTAAAAATAACAAAAAAAAACAGCTTTTGCTGTAATACTCACCTTTAGTCTAGAGCTGCCCCCTGCAGTAGCTCCTTTTCATCATATGACATATCACATATGTCCTCATGTGAAATGCAAAACAGTGAGCCTCACACTTCCATAGTTTCTCAAAAAGCTTTATTGAAGCAAGTAGAGAGGACACTCCACCTGCTCACACCTCTCCTGTTGCTGGATCATAATCGTACATCCAGCGCTCGGTGTCGCAGGCTGTATTTACATTATTTTATACAGGGAGGTGCTTCATTTGTTATACGCAGATCAGCGACTTTTCACCTGCTAAATCATAATTCGCTAACATTATTTCTACTACCACTTTCCTATATTACGTTTAATACAAAGTTCTAAAACTTCTCTATTCTGCACTAGAAAGCTTGAGTTTCTAAAAATGACTTTATGTTCCTGCCAGTCTTTGTCATATATCTTTGTATGTGTTTTCCTGTAGACCTTTATCCGTCAATGACTATCTTGTTTCATGGGCAGCAGGGGAGCTGCACTCCATCTGCAGTCTCTCGCCAGGGACACAGGTATGTCGCTGTCACTCACTTTATAGTTTAGAACACAACTTAAATTGTAACAGCGTGCTACACACGTTTAACCTGTCAGTCTGACCAGATTTGATGATTTCAGTGTTTGGTAGATGCTGGAGAGAGAAATCTCTGAATAGTTTCTGATGTCTCTATTCTTCGGTTCCTAGGCCTGCACAGCTGCTGCAGTATGTTGGACAGGTTCCTGCTCTCCTATATAGATTTTTCAGTTTCAATATATATATTGATTTAAGAGGTTTGACAACTGTGTAGCTCAGTCAGGGGCAAAGGTTTACTGGCAAACACCAAAGCATAGAGAAACAACATGATAATGGCAAGGAACAGTGGCTTAGGGGGAGATTTACTAAAACTGCAGTGTGTAAAACCTGGTGCAGCTCTGCATAGAAACCAATCAGCTTACAAGTTTAAGGCCCCTTTCACACATGGAAGTCCGCCGATCCCCCGCTGAGCAGGCAGATGGCACCTGTGTCTCCGCGCTGTGTGCAGAGACAGAGCTGTCAGGTCCCTCCTGTTCTCTATGGGGAAATTGGATGAGAATGGACCACCTGTCTGTTCTCATCCAATCCCATCTGATCCGCTGGAAGGATGGAAAATAGGGTTTCCATCCATCCAGATTTGATGGACCGGATTGGAACGGATGTCAGCGGACATGTCTCCGCTGACATCCGATGCCCCATAGAGAGGCATGGGGAATCCGTTCAGATCCGTCTGTCAGTTTTTCAGGTGGATCTGAACGGATGCCCCATGCCTCTCCATCGGATGTCAGCGGGGGCATGTCCGCTGACATCCGATCCAATCCGGTCCGTCAAATCTGGACGGATGGAAACCCTATTTTCCATCCGTCCAGCGGATTGGATGGGATCGGATGAGAACGGACAGGTAGTCCATTCTCATCTGATTCCCCCTTAGAGAACAGGGGGGACCTGACAGCTCTGTCTCCGCTAGTGTGAAAGGAGCCTTATTGTCAAAGCTTAATTGAACAAGCTGAAGTTAGAAGCTGATTGGCTACCATGTACAGCTGCACCATATTCTGAGTTCTCCAATTTTATTAAATCTCCCCCTCTGTGTCAAGGACCACTATGCCAAGACAAAGGTTGCTCACCTCCGGGGCCTATTTACATTGTTTGCATTGGGATGTACCAGACAGCATTGCAGTGGTGTGCATGGAAAAAAAGTACTGCGTGGCATACATTTTTTCAATGCAGTGGGCTGCAGCAGAAATCACTGTATCCCTACACTGGTGAGTTAAAAGAACCCAATGAAATGTCAATTGTGACATTTCAATAAAGTTCCAACCAAACAGAGAAGAAAAGAGAAAAAAGAAAAAAGGAAAAAAAAAAAACAGTGCAATATACCAAAAATGGCAATACAGCACTGTGTTCTCCCAGCACACACCAGTCAGTCCTAATGGGAGTTGTTCTGCTTTGGTAGCTACACTAGTCTTTGTTCAGCATGGGTGTAGGCAGGTGCAGTCTGCTTTCTATACTGCAGGTGGCACTCACACCACAGCCGCATTGCAGAGGAGCAGGAAGTTTTCCTGGGTCACTGGGTGGTCTAATTAATTGGATGCTGATGCCTCAGGTCACTCTGGTGGTCACCTTCGGACAGTAATTAGCAGCAGGGAGAGGTTCCAGATGAGTAGGGAAAGTACAGGGACATGCCATCCTTCCTAGAAGACTCCCTGCTTGGGTATGTACTTTGCTGAACTTTAACTGTCTTCAATACAATTCTCTGAATCATACTGGACTCTGAGTGATTACTGCCCCCTGCACCACGCTGCACCTTCCCACACTGGTGGCTGCACTCGTCTTTGTTCAGCATGAGTGGCTACACTAGTATTTGTTCAGCATGAGTGGCTACACTAGTATTTGTTCAGCATGAGTGGCTATACTAGTATTTGTTCAGCATGGGTGCCTACACAAGTCTTTGTTCAGCATGGGTGACTACCCTAGTATTTGTTCTGCACGGGTAGCTACACAAGTCTATGTTCAGCATGGGTGGCTACACAAACTTTGTTCAGCATGGGTTGCTATGCTAGTCATTGTTAAGTATGATTGGCTAAACTAGTCTTTGTTCAGTACGGGTGGCTAAAATAGTCTTTTTTCAGTATGGGTGACTACATTAGTATTTGTTCTGCACGGGTAGCTACACTAGTCTTTGTTCAGCATGGGTGGTTACACTAGTCTTATTTCAGAATGGGTAGGGGTAGCTACACAAGTCTTTGTCTAGCATGGGTGGCTACACTAGCCTTTGTTCAGTATGGGTTGCTTCGCTAGTCTTTGTTCAGTATGGGTTGCTTCGCTAGTCTTTGTTCAGTATGGGTTGCTTCGCTAGTCTTTGTTCAGCATGGGTTGCTTCGCTAGTCTTTGTTCAGCATGGGTTGCTACGCTAGTCTTTGTTCAGCATGGGTTGCTTCGCTAGTCTTTGTTCAGCATGGGTTGCTACGCTAGTCTTTGTTCAGCATGGGTTGCTACGCTAGTCTTTGTTCAGCATGGGTTGCTACGCTAGTCTTTGTTCAGTATGGGTTGCTTCGCTAGTCTTTGTTCAGCATGGGTTGCTACGCTAGTCTTTGTTCAGTATGGGTGGCTAAACAAGTCTTTGTCCAGCATGGGTGGCTACACTATTATTTGTTCAGCATGGGTTGCTACGCTAGTCATTGTTCAGTATGGGTTGCTTCGCTAGTCTTTGTTCAGTATGGGTTGCTTCGCTAGTCTTTGTTCAGTATGGGTTGCTACGCAAGTCATTGTTCAGTATGGGTTGCTTCGCTAGTCTTTGTTCAGTATGGGTTGCTTCGCTAGTCTTTGTTCAGCACAGGTAGCTACATAAGTCTTTGTTCAGCATGGGTTGCTACACTAGCCTTTGTTCAGCATGGGTTGCTACGCAAGTCATTGTTCAGCATGGATGGCTAAACTAGTTTTTGTTCAGCATAGCTGGCTACATTAGTCTGTGATAATGGGTACAAGATAAAATACGGGTAGGAAAGAAAAAACAAACACACCAGGCTTCCTAACACACCAAAAAAGGTGCATGCAATTTTTATTTTTTTTGCAACGCATGCTAGTGGGTTACCATTAGTTGTGGTGTGCTGTGATGCACATCCATTGGTCAGGTACTTTGGGGTACCATGAAGAACTAAGCATTTGCAAAACGTAAATTTTTCCACTTTCACGTACATGTAATGCACTATTTCACAAATGAAAATATTACTTACTATATCATTGGGTGCAGAGCCTGAAAAAGAGAACATCAGTTTATTATATAGCAGTGGATTAAACAGAAATTCATATTTGTTTTTAAAGCTTTTTCCAAACATTCTTACAACTTGTTATTTTACACTAGTTCCCGTGCTAAAATTTAGCGTGTTTGGTATTGGTATGCCAACATTTTCAACACAAACTTTTTTGTGCTAGTTGCATTTACTGCAGTTATCACGATACACATAATTTAATGTATACGGAGTCCAATGAAAATTTAGAATCAGATCTTTCTCATAGCACTTTACTTATTACTGCCCCTCGCCCCATCCTGCATTTCACAGCATAATATTAAATTTAAATATATCCAAACCTAAGAACAAACATGTACAATTTTACAGCTTGCCAGTATTTTAATGTGATGGCTGCATTCGTTTTCCTGTTTCAGGCTTTTTTTCCTTTATTTTCACTTGGCAATCCTGACATGAACACATTGCCTGTCCTAGCGTGACACTGTGCCGTATCTTTGGAGAAGCAGCATTTTCACCCTAGGCTTCTTGCCTTTGCTTTGGACTGTAGAACACCCCCATTGTCCTCATCTTGAAAGGAAGAGGGTCAGGTGTTCCAAAGTTCTTGCAAAGAATTGGTAGGAGCTGATAACACTGCTTGGGATTTCAATGCAGCATTGACAGAGTGCACAGAATGTTTAGAGCTCACAGGATTTTTGGCAGGACCAACAGGTATTTTCCAGCCCTCCCCCCCCCCCCCATCTGTTCGGAAAAAATTTAAAGTCAGCAGCTACAAATACTGTAGCTGCTGACTTTTAGTATTAGGACACTTACATGTCCTGGAATCCAGTGGTGTCGACATCCCAGCCGATGTTTCTATCAGTTCTCAGGTTCTGCCCCCACCATAGCCTGTAAAGGGAAACCGGCACTGCGCTTTCTGAATTGCCCGGAGGCGGGTGGCTGAACCTCTGTCAAAAACAGGTACCCGCCCCCCCCCCCGAAAAGTGCCAAATGTGGCACCGAATATGGGGAGGAGATAGATAAGCGGAGCTTCCACTTTTGGGTGGAAATCCGCTTTAAGCCCTGCAAGGTAAAGACATAATGTGCTAGTATGCATAGCATACTAGCACAGTATGAAATACTTACCTTAGAACTAAGCTCTCCAGCGACGCCCTGTCACCACTCTGAGGGCTTTCATCTTAACCCGATCTTCCTTCCAGGTTCACATGCTCTGTTTGGCCATGCCACGATAATGTCACTCCCACGCATGTCCATGGGAGTCATGGATGGAGGCATTGGGCTCTGAAGGGATAGCACAGGTATGGCGTCCATTCAGAGCGCATGCGCCAGTGACGTCACCAGCTGCATGCAGTGTGAATATCTCCTAAACAGTGCAGGTTTAGGAGATATTCACGGTACCTACAGGTAAGCCTTATTATAGGCTTACCTGTAGGTACAAGTGCAAAAAGAAAAAATAGTTTACTTCCACTTTAAAGAGACAAAGCATTGGAATTGTGAATGAATTGGAGAGGTTTTTTTTTTTTTTTTTTCAACTATGCCCTGATATACATTTTGAGGGTCTATGTATAAAATCAGGACCAAAATTGACACATTTTCTCTGATTTGTGTAATTCCTATATCGTCAGTGCCACCCAGTGTGGCCACTTAATGGCGCTTATGATCTAGGATTCACACATACAGTAATAGAGAAATTACAGCAATTTTCATCTTGAAAATACACACAGTGAAAGTTTAAAACATAGACACATAAAGTAGCTAAACTTCCAATTTTACAAAGTGGCGAAGAAATGGAAAAAGGTCCCTCTCACTAGCTGCTGGTGAATGGTAGAGTGATAAAATCCTTTATGAAGGTTTGCCATCTGACCAGTAAATACTGTTCTGGCCAGTAAAAGGGGGACGTGTTGCCTATATTATTATACTGAATAAAATTATAAACGCAACACTTGTTTTTGCCACCATTTTTCATGAGCTGAACTCAAAGATTGAAGAAAACCGGGATTCATCCATGAAGAGAAAACCTCTCCAAAGTGCCAGACGCCATTGAATGTAAGCATTTGCCCACTGAAGTCAGTTAGGACGGCAAACTGCAGTCAAGTTGAGACCCCGATGAGGACGAAGAGCATGCAGATGAGCTTCCCTGAGACGGTTTCTGACAGTTTGTGCAGAAACTCTATGATTATGCAAACTGATTGTTGCAGCAACTGTCCGGGTGGCTGGTCTCAGACAATCTTGGAGGAGAAGATGCCGGATGTGGAGGTCCTGGGCTGGTGTGGTTACACGTTGTCTGTGGTTGTGAGGCCTGTTGGATGTACTGCCAAATTCTCTGAAACGCCTTTGGAGACAGCTTATGGTAGAGAAATGAACATTCAATTCACAGGAAAAAACTCTGGTGGACATTCCTGCAGTCAGCATGCCAATTGCACAATCCCTCAAAACTGGTGACATCTGTGGCATTGTGCTGTGTGATAAAACTGCACATTTTAGAGTGACCTTTATTGTGGCCAGCCTAAGGCACACCTGTGCAATACTCATCCTGTCTAATCAGCATCTTGATATGCCACACCTGTGAGATGGATGGATTATCTCAGCAAAGGAGAAGTGTTCACTAACACAGATTTAGACAGATTTGTGAACACTATTTGAGAGAAATAGGTCTTTTGTGTACATAGAAAAAGTCTTAGATCTTTGAGTTCAGCTCATGAAAAATGGGCAAAAACAAAAGTGTTGCGTTTATAATTTTATTCAGTGTATACGGAACAAAATCATAAGACTGATATTTTTTCTAGAGATTGTGACAACCTCAAAATAATTATTTAGGCATGGCCCTTTGATGATATGACGTGGTCATCAGTAACTCAGTGTTCTCTAAAGAATGCTAACTTTCTTTATTACTGAAGATATATATATTCCATAGGTGGGCCTGTGACTCTTAACTCAATGTAACCACTAAACATGACACTTAGCCTGAAACCAACCCCTAACATTACCTTAAAGTAAACTTGTGCTTCTCACACTACCTGTTAAAAAGTATTTCTGGTAGAAAGATTGGGCTTACCCACATCAGGAAACTAATAGAATGTTTGGAGTTTCACTTTGTCAAGTATCACCCCTTTGCATGTACCATGCAACCATTTGTTAATTTTACATTATGCTTTTTTTTATAAGTGCAGGAGGGTAAGGGATGCAGCACAAGGTTCAGAGTTTATTAGTATTTTCTTTTCTTTTTCTTTCTTTTGATCACCACTGGATACTTGTATGTCAATACAGCCAAAATCTTGAATGGAGAGCAGATATGGAGCTGTTTAGAGGAGTAACAAGTTGCTCTTTGCTCAAGTAACATACAGACATCTCCCATTCTTTGCAATCTCATGAGGGGTGCACTGTTCAATCCAGTGGTAGCCCAACAAATCAAACAGATGGCATTTCAAACAGTATGTTCTGATTTACATTGTATGTTTGCTGTTAACTCAGGGTACTGTGTTGGGTGACCAAATGTTGGAGCTGGTATGATTGAGACTAATTATTTATACCATGTGTAGCACCCTAGTAGGCTACTAGTGTTAGGTACATTTAGTTATTACCCTCCCTGTAGCCAGGGAGACCAGCAATCATTTAGTAGTGTCTGTTCTAGGTTATGCTGGTGCAGGCTCAGCTACTTTCCCCTGCATCCCACTGAGCTCTGTTATATAGTAGGAGGGAGAGATTGGACCGTGGCCTGCATATTCATGCCTCTTTAGCCAATCCCTGGTAAGGAGAGTGAGTGACCAGCAGGGGGTTGGGAGGGGTATAAATAGGCTGGGGCCTTCAACAGCTTCCTCTTGTTCCTTGGGGAGTAAGACCCAGCCTGAGGGCTGAGGCATCCCTGGGAGATCAGCTGCATCATGCAAGAATCCTTTTTGGGGTCCCAGCTCCTGCTTGGGCACTGGGACCTCAGGCCTAGCCTTCTGAACACATGCAAAAAGTTAATCTGAAGATCCAGGGCTCAGGCAAATAAGTACAGCAGCTGACTGATACTGCAGATGGCAACACAGCATTCAAGGCACAGTGAGTACTAGCATTTTGGACTTTAGAGATATTCCTATGCTTCAATTGGAAGAGTTTTTCACAGTACATCCAGGACAAAACTCCTGCTGAGGAATCCCTGTTTGGAACCAGTTTATCCTTCACTTTAAGCTCTGGTTTACACCGGTGCTTCTTTGAAATCAAGCTACTTCAGTGCAATTTCAAAGCTGCACATCAGTGCGATTTGCACTGCCGATTTCATTGCAGCTTGCGACTTCATTTAACAGAAGTCTATGCAAGTCATAATGAAATTGGTAAAAAGTAGTGCAGGAGCGCATGACAAGCTGCACCGATGTGAACAGGGGCTAAAGGGGGGGGGGGGGCATCACCCTGAAGGAGCAGATTAGCTATAGAGTCCTTAACCACAGTTTTGCTAGAAGTTTTCTTGGAGTATCGCATGGCTCATCCTCACCCTATCCAAGTTTTTTTTAGCAAATAAACTGCAAAACGACATGTACAGCCTGCTCTCTTGGTCGAGTAATTGTGAACTACCGTGTGCCAGGGTGCTGTGTGCCTATCAGCAAATGTAACGTGGGACCAAACAGCAAGACCAGTCCCAGGTTCTCGCTACATATACAGTACATATCTGGAACAGTGTTCAATCCAATTACAGCTCTGAATATATAAAAACAGGGCTTTTTTTCAGCGGTAACTTCGAGGACCCTCTAGCACTGAATGTATTTTAGCTCTGGGGTGTGCCTAAAGTAGTGATTGACCGATATCGGTTTTTCGTTGCCGATACCGATATTTTGGTCAATGCATATCGGTATTGGCCGAAATGTGCTGATATTTTCGTACATTTAAAAATTTGTTTTATTTTTATTTATTTTTTTTTCTTGACAGGTACTCTTCTGGAGGGATCTGGGGGGTCTAATGCTGTCATTTTATTTAATCTGGCACCAGTACCCGGAAGTGATGCCATGACATCACTTCCGGGTTTTTGCACGGAGACCCGATCAGAGCCGAATGTGGCTTTGATCGGGTCTTTGGCAGCCGTGCAGGCTGGTTGCCGGGTCTCCCGGTGGGACGGGAGACCCGAGCGAGCCACGGAAGGTGGTGGGGGGGAACGTCCCCTCCCGCTCCTTGTAATGACACCCGAGCGGCTTCTCAGTTGGGTCTATCAAATTCCATACAAATTTCTTAGTAGTGCAAAATGATACTTGGTTCCGTATTCTCTAAAAGGGGATGTACTGGAAGGTGGTAAACAATTAACCAATAATATCAGAAAAATGCTGTATAGCATACATACCCTCAACTACAACGTCATCATAATTATCATCATCAGGCATACTGTGGGAAAAAAAGGTACATTTTAGTTTATTAGCATCGCAATAACTAGAATCACAAAACTACACATAACTCCATGACTGAGGGGCAAAGACCAGAAGAGAATTCCTGACAACTGTAGCAGGAATGGAGCCGATTAAAAGAAAATTAAGACCTCATTTATGTGGGCGTATTTAGGGTACATTCGTGTGCAGGCCATCTTTGCCTGCATGGGGTGCACAGGTGTTCCATGCATCCACATGCAGGCAGTCCCATTTATGTCTATTGGGATGCAGCAGCTGAACAGACATGGCTACTGCTCCCAATTTGACATGCATGCAGGTGAGTGCATGTCCCTGACCGCAGACAGTGTGAGTATGGGGACACGTACTCCCATGTATGTCAAACTGGGAACAGTGGCTGTGTCCGAGCAGCTGCTGCATTCCAACAGACATAAATGAGACTGCCTGCGCGCGGATGCATGGAACACCTGTGCATATTGTGTGGGCAAAAATGGCCCTTTGCAATATGTATTCTTGAAGTGGAACTTATTGGCTAAAATTCAAAATGGGTGGACAGGCTGATTTTGAATGCACTTTGTTATTTATGAATCCCAATTCTGCCCAGTACACTTCTTAGTTTGTACTGTTTTAGCTGACTGGAACCATGGTATGAAGTGGAGGATCAGGCATCATTCATCACACTCAGTAGTGTGCCAAACGCTGAAGATTGTTTAACTATCATGGCTCTTCTAGGCAGTGAAGTGGAGACTCTACAGGCTTGGTTCAAGGATTTTGTCTACCTAGGCAAAGGTGCATTTTGCCCCCACCCCTCCTCTCCACCATCCTAATGTTTAATTTTGTTTATTAATTTTTATCTGTCTCCTCATATGCTTAAAACTTTTTTGGTTTAATGTTTATTTATTTTTAAATAACATTTATTGCAATCACATAGGGGACCAATAGCCCCTATGTGATAGCATATAGGTGACAGGTTTTCTTTATTGAAACACCCAGGGTCTATTAGACCCTGGGTGTCTCCTTTCTAATCCACTGCAGCTGATGGAACACAGACCATGTTCCATCAGCTGCTTCCCCCAGCACTGATCCCAAAGAATGACAGCTCTGGTCCAGGAAGTGACATCATACATGTCACTTCCTGGTCTGTGTACAGAAGGAAGACTGAGCAGATGGAGGTCCGCTGAGCTCCCACCACCCTTTACACCCGCCATGACCATACCAGGTCCGTAGGTGGGACAGTGGGGCCTGGTGAATATGGCGGTGGGTTCACGCAGTAGGGGGTAAAGGTGGCACATCACGGCATTGGTGGAAGTGATAGACGTCTTCACAACTGCTTGTATCACTTCCACATGAAAGCCGACAGTTGACTTTACTAAAGTACACACACTCCAGGCCGCTACAGCAGGCAGGAGTGTGTAAAAAAACATCTGCAGCTTTGTGAAAATCCGAATCCCCAGTGGTTGGGGATTCAGATTTTACTGCCCCCCCCCCCCCCCCCCGGCGCCCTAAGGCGGCTGCTTAAGCCGCCTTATGGTAGCTCTGGCCCAGAGACTGTAGGTTTTTATCAGCATGGTACCGACAACATTTTGCAGAGCTCAGGTAAGACAGTACATTGGGTAATCGCTGCACATGAAAGATAATTATAATGCTGTATGGTTATATTTAATGACTGGAGCAGTTCCCCATTTTAAAGCATTACCCTGCTTTATAATTAAAACAGGGTTCACTGCATTTTTATTTCTTCTTTCATTTTCTTAAGCATTCTTTACAAAATGTTTAGAATTTCTTATCTTTAGGAAAATGTAAGCCTTTTTTTGTGAAGAGCAAAATACTTCTGGATCTTAGGTGTACCATCTAAATGTGTGTACATGTAAATGCAATTAAAATTAGAGATACTGTAAGGCTGATGTGTCTGATTTTTTTCTAAAGGCTGCTCAAGTATTTCATATGGACAATAAATGTGACTAAGGTAAAACAGATGTCAACCCCTGAAAACACCATAGCAACTGCTACAACACCATAATCCTTTTACCAACTGTTCTAGAATAACTAGACGACACCATTCAGAATGGAAATTGGCCATAGCAGACATTAACATATAACCAATACAAAATATTCCTTTGAACAGAAGCATAATAATATCAATGTTAAACCATAGTCAAGGGTGCCGATCTTTGAAGGCACCGACGAAGCAAAATTTGTTTTTGTATACTTACAGGTCCCCAGCTGCAACACACCGAATCGGGGATCTCAACTCTTCACATTATCTGCAGATACCTCCATGTCCCAAATGCCCAGTTAACCCACCATTAACTTCAATTTTACAGAGGACCCCATATCATGGATGGGTCCCCACTATGTGATATCACTGTTACTTTTACCTCCAAAGATCTCAACCGCCAAGCCACTACGACTGCTGAGGAACACCAATCCAAACATCTGGGCAAAGAATCCAAACTTCTTTGTCCGTTGGGTTCAAACTGCATGGAATACACCCTAATCCCACCTAGACCACATGGAAGGCCCTCCTAATCCTTCAAGGCCACCAGTCCTGGTATGTAACCTTCTATCTCCTGATTGAGCTATATACCCTTTATCTGCCTGTTTACCTAGTCATGCCAGCCCTTTGTTTTTTTATTTATTTTTTTGCTTTGGGCCTATCTCTCTGCCAGTTACCCTACACTTTAATAAAGCCCAATTGACATCTCACACCTATATAGTCCAGTTTCTCCGAATGTTATGATTTGAGAGCAGTTTATGGGTACTGGCCACACCACTCATGATATCAGACTTGTACTGCAAAGGTTCAGAGGGGGTGTGTCTAAACAGTGCTGATTACTAAGAACATTGGGTCTAGCACTTGTGCTTTTGGACTGTACAGCCATATTTGGACACCAAGCACAACGGCTATAGCAGGAATTAAAAGTTTAAAACGTGGAGGTTGTTAGTACAAAATTTGACTCCATATCTATTCCTTTGATTTCGGTTGGGTTTTATAAAATATTGAAGATCTGGGTTAAAAGAGAAACATTATCAGGGCTCATGATTCATCTTTCCCTCCCTCACATAGAAATTCATCCCAAATACAAAAAAAAGATAATTGAAAGCTAGGTCCAGAAACCAATAGGCATTTATTCAGAATAAAGACAATAAACCAGCTAGCAAAATACTTTCTTGTTTTTAAAAAAAAGTAATGGACTCCAGAGAGAGAGTACAAATCATTAGAAGACCTCACTCGGAATTTGCAGTTCAGTTTTGGGCACCAATTCACAAAAGGATATTGGGGAACTGGAGAAAGTGCAGAGAAGGGCAACCAAACTGATAGGAGGCATGGAGGAGCTCAGCTATGAAGAAAGATTAGAGGAACAGAATTTATTCTCTCTTGAGAAAAGGCGATTAAGGCTGAGATGCGACTTTGCATATTCTATGGGCCAAATTACACTATAAATTGCACCAATGTAGTGCAGGGATCTTTTACAAAGTCACATTGATTAGAATGGGCACCAATAAAAATGAGAGTTCCCTTGTCATGCGAATCTGTGCGACCCAAGTCAAATCAGAAATCACACTAGTGTGAACCAGGCCTAAGAGCGGAATATGATCACCTTGTATAAATATATGTCAAACCCTCCGTACTATGGCTCAAAAACCTTAAAAGGTGTATATTGGTAAAATATCAATGAATACATTTATACAGTAAATAACACTAAACTATTGTGAATAAACTTCAGCTGCTATATTAGGGGGAACCCTTAGGCTTCATTCACATGTCAGCGCAGAGATTGCGGGCAGAATCACCGAGATTCTGCCCGCGATCTGAAAATCATTGCAAATCGCGGGACGCCTGAGCGTTGCCCGTGATTTGCAATAGCACCCCAAACGCTGTGCGATGTTGCCGTGATTTGCGCCTGCCGAATCGCGGCAACATCGCGCAAAAAAATCACGGGACGCATGACGCCCAAAAAAGGTACAAGAGCTTCTTTGGGGCGTCATGCGTCCCGCAATTTTTTGGCGCGATGTTACCGCGATTCGGCAGGCTCAAATCGCGGCAACATCGCACAGCGTTTGGGGTGCCATTGCAAATCAACGGTAACGCACAGGCGTCCCACGATTTGCAATGATTTCCGGATCGCGGGCAGAATCGCGGTGATTCTGCCCGCGATCGCTACGCTGACATGTGAATGAAGCCTTACACAAATATACCTCAATTTATACAGCACTGATAGTTAAAGCAAACACATGTGTAAACAATAAAATTGCTCCTAAAAAGAAAGTGATAAAAAATTGTGATGCAAAAGGCCTCCAAATATGATAAAGTCATAATCAAAAATCCATATAAACACCCCTTCGACAAGATTTGTGTATAGTCCGATGGTGTATTGTCCTAAAGTTTCTACCACCATAAGAATCTTTAATCAATATTTGATCACCTCTGTGTTTCTCATTTTTTGCGCTACGAACAAAATAAGACCAACAATTTTAAAAAAAACAAAACAATATTTTTTACTTTCTGCTATAAAACATATCCAATAAAAAAAAGGAAAAAATCTAATTTCTTCATAAATTTAGGCCAATATGTGTTCTGCTACATATTTTTGGTAAAAAAAATCCCAAAAAGCATATATTGATTGGTTTACGCAAAAGTTATAGCGTCTACAACCTATAGGATGTTTTTATTCATTTTTATTGATATTTTTACTAGTAATGGCAGCAATTAGAGCCTTATAGTGGGACTGCGATATTGTGGCAGACAGTAGAACACTAACTGACACTTTGGGGGACCAGTGACACTAAAACACGTAGTGATAAAAAACGTACACTGTCACTGTACTAATGACCCTAGCTGGGAAGGGATTAACACCAGGGGCAATCAAAGGGTCAACTGAGTGTCTAGCCAGTGTTTTACTACAGTGTGGGAGGGGCTTTTACTAGGGGATGACGTGGATCCCTGTTCCTGCTTTGCAGAGACACAGGATCCATGCCTTCCCTCCTGTCAGAATGGCTATCTCCCTTGTTTACATTGGCAGACCGCCGTTCTGTGTCTCTGCAGGGTGATCGGCAGGTGCCAGTGGATATCGAGTCCACAGCACCTGCTGATCGGCTCTCGCTGTGTATAACCACAGCGGGAGCATGCTGGTGGCAATGCACATTTGCGCTCCCTACCCAAAAGAGCCGAATCACGTATATGTAGCAGGATTTCCAGGCATTGAGCCTCATGTGGGTCTGCCATGGTCACCGGTAACACCATCAGCACATTTAAGCTGATTGCCCAAGTGTGAGATCTGAGACAATGAACAGTCCGGCATCTTTGGTTTGCTTTGTTTAGTTTATATGGGGATGGGAGAAGGGAATGAGTGGGATACTCCTCTGGCTCAACTAGGTACAAATTGGGACACTTGAGAACAAAATGCCTTTCAGCACTGACTTGACGCCAGCTGGGTGTCGACCAACGCTTGCTGGCGCTTGAAATCACTGACTTGCTGAACTGTCTTGAAAACTGACTTCTGACGCTCTGGTTAGCTCAAAAGTCTTTGACACTGCTCCCTCCAGCCCTCCCTGACTGAGGTAGCCTTTAGTAACACTGCTGCTGCAACTCTCAACACTGTACTTGCCTTTCCCCAGAGCAGTGCGCATGCGCCGCCGCCACTCGGAAAAGCCCGTACATGTTCGGCTATTCCCGGGCAGACGGCGCGTGCGCGGTGACGTGTTGGTGCCATTTTTAAATGAAAGGAGCCTCACCAAAAGGTAAGTGAGACTTCTCTGCAGCCCCTGCATCTCCTCAGGAGATACAGTGCTGCGGGCATGGTACAGGAGATTCTCCTGCACCATGCCCACAGCACTGCATCTCCTGTACTATGCCCGCAGCCCTGCATCTCCTGTACCATCTCCTGTACCATCTCCTGTGCCATGCCTGTACCATCTCCTGTGCCATGCCTGTACCATCTCCTGTGCCATGCCTGTACCATCTCCTATACCATGCCTGTACCATCTCCTGTTCCATGCCTGTACCATCACCTGTGCCATGCCTTTACCATCTCCTGTGCCATGCCTGTACCATCTTCTGTACCATGCCTGTACCATCTCCTGTACCATGCCTGTACCATCTCCTGTACCATGCCCACAGCCCTGCATCTCCTGTACCATGTCTGCAGCTCCTGCACCATGCCTGAAGCCCCTGTTTTGGGTCTTGTGGTGGTCCAGTTGGGTCAAGTAGCTGCTGCATTTCCCACCCTAGGCTTATACTCGAGTCAATAAGTTTTCCCAGTTTTTTTGTGGTAAAATTAGGTGCCTCGGCTTATATTTGGATCGGTTTATACTCGAGTATATACGGTACTTCTATTGAATAGTACTGTTGCAACATTTTCATTTCATCCTTAGCTACATCAATCTTCTGCAGTGCTAATCAGTGTATTCTGAGTCCCGGCTGTCAGAATACAATAGCATAGCAGAGAGGATTCCTCCATCCAGTTCGCAGACCAGCCTAACAATGGCTGCCCCCAAGTTTGCTTTAACCATTTTACAGAAAACGAAATGCATGCTTGTCTTTTTGTAGTTTCCTCTTATCTGATAGTGATTTAAACAATCTGTCAAAGTATTTCATCAGATGTTGCTTCATTCTGGTGCAGCCCTCAACGAGTTTGCATGCAAAGACTGACCTCTGTACTTCCACATTTTCTTACTTAAAGTAGCAGTAACCGATGGGTCAACTTTCCTGCCAGAACGGGTTCAAAAAGGTGTAAGTGGTATCATGTGGTGAGGTTGGCTGTACTCTTTCTCATAAATAAGAAGCACATTTTGGATTTAGTGAGTAAATGCCTCGTACAATAAAGGCTTATTTGCAACTATGTGCAACAAGAGTTATGCTGGCCATACACTTTACGAAAAATCGTTCAAACAAATTTTATAAAAATGAACACTCGGCCGTGAGAGCAAATGATAGAGCCATCATGTAATGACCGATAAATTGTTCAATAGACAAAAATGAATCCTTTTTTTGTTTATTTTTTCACATATACCTAGTGCACACAGTTTGGACGAAAAACACATTAACCTTTCAATTTATCGTTTGTTCGGCAGAAAATTTCCAAACTTGTCCTTCATTTTTTGTCTCAAAAACATCACAACCGATAACTGATTCGCGCTCATAAACTGGGCGAAAAACAAATGAACTGTCCAAATGACAGAATTTCGGCCGATTTTTCGTATAGTGTATGGCCAGCATTATTTTACACATGTGTGATACCATTCCTGCATGGGTGTGAATAGGCCCTTAAAGTTTCCCTTTAAGATCAGACTACTGAACTGCAACATAGATGTGAACCAGCCACATAGGAAAGAACAGGATTTCTACTTGAAATGTGTTTTATGCAGTAAAATTCAAGTGTTGTACTGCAGAAAAACAGACCAGTGTCAATAGGCCCCAACAGGGCATCTGTCAAATACAGTTACCAAGTATGCATTTCTATAGCCAAACAATAGGTCTCAGTACAAAAAAAAAAAAAAAAATAGTGATGAAAATTTCACCCAGTATGCAGCAATAGTATATAAATTGCTTTTTATTTTATGTGCTATTTTTTTTTTTTTTCATTTTCCATGTTTACATGTGGATCAAGCTGTCCAGAGAAAGTGATAGTGATAGGGGGTGGGACACAGCCTAGGGTGCTTACAACACTTGCCTTATTACCAAGGTTGAAATCTGTTCAAATAATACCCCTGGCACTGTTGTTTATAGTGTTAACCCTCGGCATTTTACACATAGAGCAAAAGAAAATAAACATTCCCCAAAAAACTATGTGTTAAAACTTGTTAGAATTCATACATCTGCTCTTGCAGTTTACAACAATCAAGACTGCTGGCTTCTGTCTTCTCAGTACTGTTTTTTTTTCCTCTTCTTGAAGTCTGGTCTTCACAGGAAAGAGGTAACAGTTGACAGTGCAGTCTGGAGTCAGCCTGTTAGTTTGGAGGAAGGAGGAGATGGGAAGTACCTTGCAGTAACAGTGTAACACTGTGCATTGTTACTGTAATGCAGATCTTTATTTTGACCACAGGATGGCAGTGTTCAGGAACTCTGTGCATTGTAAGTCCCAATACAGGAGTGAAGAGGCCGCTGGGACAGTTTAGCTGAGATCAAAGTATACAGTCCAGGAGCAATTGCCAGGGGGTGGGAGCATATAAAATAAAAACCCTGGGAACACTGGGGGGTGGAGGAGCGATAGAAAGACTTGCCGCTGGAAGGATATGTATTGGGCAACTGTGTAAAACCACGTGGGACTAGACCAGGTTAAGCCCGAAAGCCACGAGTGACATTGGGAAGCTGGGAAACCTGAGGATTCAGACTGGTGGAGACCTGTTTGCTGCTGGATTTGGAGGTCATCTTTATCATGGCAGCCACATCTTCAAAGAACAAAGGGGGCTCATAAGCCGAATGCTCATCACCACACTCTTCTTTGCATAGGGGCCAGGTGAAAGGGTTCCAAACCCACTTTACTCAACTCTTGTAGCAAGCGTGTATGCTGTTCAAGCCACTTCAAGTTTAAGGACACTGTGTAGTACAGGCCTCTGCAATCAATACAAGTTCAATAGCCCATCCATTGCCATAGTCTTCCATTTTTATGCAATCAACACATGTGCCAGCGCCCATCCATTGCTGCGGTCTATCATTCTTAACCGCTACTACGAATACTGCCTGCAGGTTTTCTGGCTGAGTTACCCTATCCCCTGCTAGGCAGAACTCTGTACCTCCTTTAGCACACGTTCAAGACATCTAAGGAGGGAATTAGCCGCTCAAGTTTAATTTCTCTATTTAAAGGGACCTACATCATACAATTCCTCCCCCTATTTTCTTAAGGTGATCTTTCCCACCAGTTTAGGCAATACTACATCTCAAAAAAAAAAATAAATAAATCATTCTGTTTTTTTATTACCTTAAAAGGACTTCACTCTTCACTGCACACCAACTTAAGGGCTCCAACAAAGTCGGCAGAAAAATCCATTACAAGTGTTGTTGGGTTGTAGATTTGATAAATCTCCTGGAGCTTAAATGTGGTCCCTTCTGACTGAGGGACTACAAGTGAGCTAGCCTTGTGTTTTATTTAGTCTTCTTTGCTCACTATGGGGAACATCTCTCAGTCTGAGTCATTTACTTCCTGCAGGACAGGTATCTTAAAGTGGAGTTGTACTGTGTTGCATTGTTCCTCTGCTATACTAACTCACTTGTTGATTGCTTCAGCTAACTGTTTTCTGTGCCTGTCATGCTATTCATTGATCCTAATACAATCTAATCATTTATTTCATAATTGTGTGCATATTTTTCCTTTGTGTGACAGCAAGGAAGCTACCTGGCCAAGGTAGTTTGGTGGTGTCAGCAGAGGTGGTGCTCTGCCTAGGGCTCAGTGATGAACAGAGAACCCAAGTATTCTAGCGGCTTCTGTGGGGGCAGCGCTACACTACCACAGGTAGGGAGATGCAGCTCTTGTCCCTGCATGCAAAGGTGGCATCATAGGATGTTGAAAGAGAAATAACCTACCCTGAAACAGTAAACCTGGGGCAGTGTTCATGGCATCAGCTTAAACTGGAACATAGGTAAGGATTAAAAGATAAAGAAGCGGCATACTCAGTAAATTAATAAATTAGCTGCTGAAAGTGTTTAAAATACTGAGGGTGTAATATCACTTGCATTGACAATAAGTTGGAGGTGTTTTTGATGCTCTTGTAGCACCCTCCTAGTTTAGAATAGGCTGCTAGGCAAATTTAGTTTAGATCCACTGTAATCAGTGAAACAAGGGTTGGATTGCTTCTGGCTGCTCGGTTACTTCCCTGTCTTCTAGAGATTTCTAGTGGGAGTGAGGATAGAGTCTGCAGCTTGCATATTTGTCTCTCCAGCCAATCCTTAGGGAGGTGTGGCAAGAAGGTAGGGGAAGAGCCCATAAATTGGCCAAGGTCTGAGCAGCAGGAGAGAGAGTTCCTGGGTCCAGTTTTGCAGGAGGAGATCCCTGTTGAGGGGCTCTGTTTCTTTGGGCAGAAACTTGGGAGAAAGGCAGCCTGAAGACACCAAGGTCCTAGCTAGGCCTAGCCGGGGGCGGGGGGGTTCGGGGGGGCTATTTGCAAGTCCAGTCCAAGGATCCAGCTGGGTCAGGAGTGAGCTCACGGGATAGAGCCTGGAAGAATCTGTGGGAGAGAGCCCAAGTTGCCCAGAGGTGGTGTAAGTCTACCCTCACTAGGAAGGGCCTGGTGGATATCGGCAAGAGGCAACTGATGATCCTGCGGCTAAGTGATAAAAAAGACCCCAGTGCTGCAAGTGTGACAGTGTGATGCTTTGAAACTCTGGGAGGATTACAGGTCACAGACAGCTTAGAGATCCTGTGCGACATTACTTTGAGAAAGTGCAGCCGGAAGCCATGTAGTACAGGCAGTAGTTGTGCAGTACAGCCTGGAGTTGTGCAAAACCACCAGGAGTTGTGCAGAGCAGCAAAAAAAAAAAAACAAACAAACAAAAAAAAACCCAGAAAACTTAAAAAAAAAAAAAACAAGAGGGGAAAAAGAGCACTGTAATTGCACTCAAAATGCATAAAAAAATCACTGGTACGCATCAAAAAACATGCATGCAGAAATGCATCCAGACTGCGTTTCTGTGGTGTGAAATGGCTGGCCCTGAAGGGAATTTAATAACATTGGAACAGACAGAATCTGGGGCAGCTGTGCATTACATGCAATCAGCGTCTAGATTTAAATTTCAAATTCTAGCCCTCATTCAAGCCGTTGCGGCTTTGAAGTTGTGCTATTTCACCACAATTTCATCAGTGCGATTTGCACTGCCGAATTCATTGCAGCTTGCAACTTCTTTTAACAGGTGTCTATTTAAGTCGCAATGATATTGGCAAAAAGTAGTGCAGGAACCTCTTTCAGAATCACTGTGACATGAGCCGTGGTCGATATGAACGGTTCCACTGCCAGCAATGGGGTGTGAATTTTCATGTAATTTGAAACTGTCAAATCACATGACAAGTCGCACCAGTGTGAACAGGGGCTAAAACAAATGAAATGAGGCTAAAAGCTGATTGGTTGCTATGCACAGCTGCACCAGATTCTGTCTGCTCCCGTTTTAGTAAATTCCCCCCCCCCCCCCGCTAAAGTCATGGCAAGCTTAGATAGATGGGGAATAAATTGGAAGTGGATACGTTTTTGAATAATTGTACATTCTTGTAGAAAAAGAGCCTTGCCATAGCACTCTGCAAACACGTTAATGATTAATTGATAGTTTGGAACACATTTGTGGTGTGCTTGCATTGACTTGAATGGTGGTGTTTGGCTAAATATTTCAGCAAGATCAAGATCAATTCAAAGGGGTGGATTTACTAAAGGCAAGTGCAAGTTGCTCCAGAGGTCAGTAAATGAGATAGAGCTTCACTTCACAAACCATACCCAATCACATGCAAGGAAAATGTAAAACAAAAAAAAAAAAAACAATATTTTTGCTTGCACATGATTGGATGATGGAAGCTTCCCCTTATGTACTAAGCTCTGCAACTGCACTTGCAAAGTGCACAATCTATTTGCTATTAGTAAATGAACTCCGAAGTGATGCATGTGATTATAAAGCCCATTTCCAGGGAAAGGGATAAATGCTTCTTTAGGTCTAGGAGGCTGCAAAAGGCAGCTCAAGCTCTCCTCTTCGTCCCTAGGCTTCAGCTAGGATTGCCACCTGTCTGGGATTCTCCCGGACATTCCAGGTTTTGAAATATGTGTCCCAGGTTTCAGACGGACTGAAACCCAGACACATTATTCAGAGCGGCTGTGGCTTCCCAAGTAACCAAGATAGTCACACACAAATCTGTTGCCGTCTGGGGGCATGTTCGGCATCACTAGGGGGCAGAACAATGATGTCAGTGAGAGCAATTTGGCCACACCCACTGTTGACTGCAGAACACTATGTGCACCGCATTACTACTCTCCTTGGGGCACCCAAAGGTGTCCCAGGCCACTAAAGTGTTCAGTTTTAGCTTGAAAAAAAAGGTGGCAACCCTAGCTTCAGCAGCGAACTGTCCCTCGGCATCCTCACATCCAATGCAGAGCTATAAGCTCTGACATTAGAGAACTTGCACCCATCAGAACATAGAGGGGAAGAGGCTATGAGGGACTGTTCTTAAAGCGGTAGTATACCGCTTTTTTTCACTTTTAACTACAGGTAAGCCTATAATAAGGCTTATCTGTAGGTACAATTAATATCTCCTAAACCGGCACGGTTTAGGAGATATTTGCAGTGCATGCAGCCGCTCATGCGAGCGGCACATGCGCTCTGAAGGTCCGGCGGACCTTCAGCTTCCCTTGCAGGGAGCTTGCTGGAAAATCCCTCCCGCGCATGCGCGGGAGTGTCGTCATCGCGGCACCGGCCAATCACAGCGCCGGAGCCGCCGAACCCGGAAGAGACGCCGTGGGATCATGTCAGCGCCCGCAGCGGTGTCCGGGGGTCCGTGTCGGGGCTTCGTTCTAAAGTAAGTAATTCATAATGAGCTAGTATGCGATGCATACTAGCTCATTATGCCTTTGTCTTGCAGGTTTTTTAAAAAAAAAATTATTTTAGGTTTACAACCGCTTTAAACCTTGAAGGAAGCCTGCAGGAGTGGAGGATCAGGTGAGTAAAAGCTGCTTCTTGCAGCACCCTGGACCTAAACAAGTATTTAATCCTCATAGCACGGGGGGGATATTTATCCTTTCCTCAGAGCTAAACTTTGATGTGTACCAGACCATTCTCTATTGATGTATAGAACAGGCAGGGCCGCCATCAGGGGGGTACAGGCAGTACAGGTGTAAGGGGCCTGAGCTTCCAGAGGGGCCCGGGGCCCACTTCCCTTGCATAATTTGAAAATGTCAGCAGTACAGCACTGATTAATCTCGCTGACAGCACAACCGATCAACACCCAACACCCGACAATCCCCCCCCCCCACCCGTACTCGCACGGGAGAGACTGAGAGAGAGACACCGTGATACATGTCACCAGCTTTCCCCAGTCCAGCTCGCCTACAAGTTACAACACTGCTCCGAGTCCCCACAAGTAAAACCTGGCCACTTGCTCTGCTCCATTCAGTTCCCTGCTGAGGCGGAGCCTACTTCTGCAAAGATCTGATTGGGGAGCACTCGGGCATGGGGGTGTAGTCAGTTGCTCAATGGAGGAAGTGGCCCCAGCCTTGCAGGTGCATGAAGTAGAATTGAGATAGCAGTGTGGAGGGTAAGTCACTGACCGAGTTATGTGTGTGCAGCAACGTGCTGCTGCTGTGCTGCCTGTACTTTTGATTGGACTCCTCTGATGGGACACGGACACCAGACAAGCTGGCATGATGGAGTTGCATTGTGAAAATGGCTGGGGTTGATTCTGGGTGGAGAAAAGATCCCCACCCAGAATCATCCCCAGCCATTTTCACAATGAAACTCCATCATCCTCATCTAGGCCAGATTCTTCCTTCCCTCTGCACAATGTATTCCAATTCCTGCCCAGAATCATCTATCCCTCTCCAGGAATTTTGGACGGGGATGAGGATACATTGTGGAAAGGGATGGATGAATCTGGCCTGAGTGGGGATGAAGATGATGGAGTTGCATTGTGAAAATGGATAAGGATGATTCTGAGTGGGGATGAGAGTTACATAGTGAAGAGGCTCTCCAGAATGGAACTCTCATCTCCACTCAGAATCATCCTCATCCATTTTCACAATGCCCAGGGCCGTCTTTAATATTGTTTGGGCCCTGGGCAAGCACAAGCATTTTCTTGCCCCCCCCCCCCCCCACATGCAATTTCGCTCCCCACTCCAAAAAACAAACACACACTCTGTACCCCAACTCTGCCCACAGCCACCTCTGTACCCCCACTCTGCCCACAGCCACCTCTGTATCCCCACCCTGCCCACAGCCACCTCTGTACCCCCCCTCTGCCCACAGCCACCTCTGTACCCCCTCTTTGCCCACAGCCACCTCTGTATTCCCCTTTTGTAGTTCTCAAATCTTTTAAACAAATTCACCCCCCTACTTCTCATCCTCACAGCGATGCTGCACCATTCTGTTATGTGTGCGCGCTCTTTTTCCCACACACACTCTGCAGTCTCCGCCTATCAGATCAGTAGCATACAGCCAGAACACTTCACTCTGTTCTGTGCTATGCTATAGAAGTCTGAGAGGCAGGAGGGGGGCAGGGGAGCACGGAGAGCAGCTCTGACTCACTCCCTGTCAGGACGAGCTACACACAGACCCCACAGCTGTGCTTTTCCCCTGTCTGTGTCCGCTTGCGTTGTTGTTAACCTGCCTGGAAGAGAAAACGGGAGGACAAGACAGCTGTATTTGTGACTGCTAAACCAAAATAGCTATTTGAGGGCAGCACGGGTTCCAGGAGCAGCTGCTTTGTGCCCCCCTCCCCAACAATACCAGGGCCCTGGGCAGATGCCCCTTTTGACCTGCGTTAAAGACGGCCCTGACAATGCCACTCCATCATCCTCATCCCCACCCAGGCCAGATTCATCCATCCCTCTGCACAATGTATCCTCATCCCCACCCGGAATTATTCATCCCTCTCCAGGATTCTGGGCAAGAATAGGGGATACATTGTGGAAAGGGATGCATAATTCTGTGCAGGGATGGGAATAATACTTCTCATTTTCATATATTATGTTTTAAGAGTGTTAAAATAAAAGTGGGTGCACCGAAGGACTCGGTGGGATGGTCAGTGGGAAGATTTGGTGGGAGGGCCAGTCGGCGGGCCATGGGGGAATGTTGGTGGTCAGGCCCCGGGGGGCCCAGGCCTAAAGCTGTGTAAGGGGCCCCAAAATTTCTGATGGCTGCCCTGAGAACAGGTATTGATTTGCAAAGTGTTATGAACGCTATATAAATTGGGAGCAAGCTCCTGTGCGAACAAGACCTTGTAGTTTTTCTCATTCACTGTCACTGTCATTTTTGCTGGACAGCTCAGCTGGCACATATTAACCACTTCCCGACCGCCCGCCCTAACTGCGCAAACTGACGTAGGTATACGTCGTTCACGCGCCTGCAGCTCCCGCCCCCACTCAGCAGCAGGGATGCCCAGGGCAGGCGGCTCCGATTGCTCCCCGCTGAGAGAGAAGGACGGGCAGCTGTTGTATATACTGTAGGAACACAGGTCTCTGTGATCATTTCACAAGCCACGCCCCCCACAGTTAGAAACACGCCGCTAGCTACAAATTTAACTCCTTGATCACTTACTGTGTTAACCCCTTCCCTGCCAGTGTCATTATTACAGTAACAGTGCATATTTATTAGCAATGATTACTGTAGTAATGTCATTGGTCCCCCCAAAAGTGTCAAAAATGTCAGTTAGGGGTCCGATCTGTCCGCCGCAATGTCACAGTCCCGCAAAAAAATGCAGATCGCCGCCATTACTAGTAAAAAAAAATAAGAAAATAAAAATGACCTAAATCTTCCCCCGTAGTTAGTAGAAGCGATAACCAAACAAAATACGCTTATTGCAATTTTTTTTTACCAAAAACATGTAGCAGAAAACAAATTAGCCTAGAATGTTAAAAAAAATGTATTTTTTAAAGGTTTTTTTTGGGAATGTTATATAGCAGAATGTGAAAAATATAGTTTTTTTTTTCAGAATTGTCGTTTTTTTTTTAATAGCACAAAAAATAAAAATCACAGAGGTGATCAAATAACACCAAAAGAAAGCTGTATTTGTGGAAAAAAAGGACATAAATTTTATTTAGGTACAGTGTTGCACGACCGTGCAATTGTCCATTAAAGTAACGCAGTGCCGAATCGCAAAATATGGCCTGGTCATTAAGAGGGAATATCTTCTGGTCCAGAAGTGGTTAAAGACGGCAAATAACAAAAAGAATTGACTATATGAATACCACCAGCATTACAAGTTCAGACCTTAAGATATCATTTAGTACACATTTTTCACCATAGTGCTTCTTTAGATCAGTATTATTATTATACAGGATTTATTTAGAGCTGACATTTTGCACAGCGCTTTACAATATAAGGGAAGACAATACAGTTACAATACAATTCAATACAGGAGGATTTAGAGGGCCCTGCTCGTTAGAGCTTAGATCACGCACTTTCATATCGATTGATAAACCACACGGAAATTTTTAATTATAAAAAAATGCTGCTTTTAAACCCCCTGGTCCTGACCTCCAGCTATTTATGAGGACAGTCTCGGAATCATACAAATACAGGACAATACTGTCTGAAGATATTAGAAGTGTTACTTACATGGGCTCTGGAAGTCTGATGTTCCTCGGTGGTAAACTTGGGACTGGAATGGGGGCTATGGGTGATTTGATGGGCGGTGGAGGCAATGCAGATGATAATGCAGAGGACTTCTGTTCACTGACGGGTACCTTTGCACCTATTGATGTAGAGAACAGGAGATAAATCTGTTAAGAATACAGTGCATATGGAAATGGAGCGCAACAAAAACTTTGTTTTTCTATTTTTGGCTGGAGGTTAAAATTTCTGTAGATGTCAGGTTTTTATTGTCGCCTTTAGAGAGATTTTCCCTCATTTCCTGTTCTGCCAACACCCTTCAAACAGGAAGTGAGGGAAACTCCTCCCAGTAAGGACACAAACCATGACAAAACCCTGGTAGGGGTTTATCAAGAACGCACGCCTGTTGCAGCTAGATAACTGGGGTGTGGACCTTGACTGGGATAAAAGGGAAAGAGGGGGAGCTTATTTTGAGCATCTGGCTGTAATACACTTTTTACAGCCAACAATACCTCTGGCCACCACTAGAGGGAGACTCCACTTCAATCCAGCTGGCTGACCACATGCAGGCAGATACCAAGCTTACATAACATCTGATGCACTGGAAGGGTTGGGGAGCAGTCCAGCAATTAGCACACACTACTAGGATTCCTCCAGCTATCCTACGAGCTAGAACCCTGGGTTAATCACTCTTCCCACTGTCCACACCCCAGACACACAACAAAAGGTAGCTTTCCACCACCCAGCAGTTTGTCCGCTGACTGGCCTGCAAGGCAACCACACACTCACTAATGTTAGATTTTCTAGTTTACAATCTGCAATTGCCAGATTGGCAATGAACTTGGACCAATCACATACACACTAAAATGCAACAATCTCTCCAGGGCTATGAGACATTAAGACTCGATTCACACTGCCGCGACTTGTCAGGCGACTTGTCAGCCTGACAAGTCGCGGTCCCTCGCGGTCCATTGACTGCTACAGGACCCGTTCTAATAGGAGCGACACACAAGTTGCACCGACTTAGAAAAAGGGTCCTGTACTACTTTGGGGCGACCTCGGAGCGACTTGTATAGACATTCATTATATGAAGTCTGTGCAAGTCGCACCGAAGTCGCGTGCACAGGACTTCACAAGTCGCCCCCGAAGTAGTACAGAGTCGTGTCGCCATAGTGTGAACCGACTCTTACACACAGAGGCCACTTCTTGATTTTATAATTTAATATCTCAAAAGTGTGCAGTGTATAAAATATATACAAAGAAAAATAATTACAAAAAAAGAGACACAAAGAACATACACAGTTAGCTATTCGCTATGCCAAAAAAAGGGATAAAAAAAAAAAAACAGAAATAGAACTTTGCCAAGGTTTATCTTGTGATAGGAGCATGTCAGAACATCCGCAATTCACCAGATCTCCGTGTGAATCATCCATGACTCATGGTCCTCAAATTATTGAGTTATGGAGCTGGGCTGGATTTTAACCCTTAGCCAATCAACCTGGGGGGGGGGGGGGGGGTGTTCCGTCCCAGCTCCCAGGAAGGTTCTGTGTTCTGAAGGGGATAAAGTTAAATGAACCATGGATGGTTCTGATTGCTGGGTCGAGGATAGGATTTGTGACACAGAACATCAATCTGATCGCAACAAGGCCAAGAACCGCATGGCTGTCCCAATCAGGTGCCATATAACCATTCTGTGAGATTCTCCTGGATTCTGCTTGCACTACAATTACACTTTTATATGTACACACAGCCTAAAATGTATGTGATCAGAATTCATTATTATCATCTCTCTACAACTAATATATTTAAGTTTTTACGAGAGATAAAATAGATTCCTCTGACTTGGGCCTACCGTAAATCAATGGTTGGCAGACATTTAGGAGCCTCTAGAGTGAATAGGCTTTGTCCACTACGGGTCCTGGAGAAAAACTGGCTAAATGTTCCCTTTGATGTTTTAGGGAGGTGATACAGTAGTTCATTTTACCCAATATACTTTTACAAAGATGTGAAAATGTAATTGGCAGCTACAGTAGGTGTCACTTCTGGCCAACAGGCCTGTCCGCTTCTTTCAGCTTGTAATCTGGGACCATTTGTCTATGATTGATTACTGATTAAAGGAAATATTGTATCTTTAATACCACCAAATTAAACTACATCTACAATCACACTACTTCTATATAGATCTCATCTCAGCCCAACTTTTACATTTTTGTTACAAGGTTCTAACCATTTTCTACTCTATCAAAATCTAAATATCAATATAAAAAAATAAAAAAAAAATGCCTAGAGTTGAGTTTTGTAAATACAGTTAGGCTGAGATTTATTGTGCATATAAAACTCATAATCATAAAGCAACCTAATGCTTATATACATAAACCATTTATCAATCCCAGTGTAAAAAAATCCAGTGATAAATAAAGTCCCAATGGTGAAGAGCTTTGAATATTAAGTGATCAATAAAATCAAATAAAGAAATCAATCTTCATCTGTGATCAAAACAGTGTAAAGTGCTCCATGCTTCCCTCCAGTGCTCCCGGTAGCTAGTGCAGGATTAGCAGCTCACCTTAGGGATAGAGATGTATAGAACTGTTCGCCGGCGAACAGTTCCCGGCGAACTTAGCATGTTCGCGTTCGCCGCTGCCGGCGAACATATGCGATGTTCGGTCCGCCCCCCATAAGACATCATTGAGGCAAACTTTGACCCTGAACTTTACAGTCAGCAGACACATTTCCAGCCAATCAGCGTACCTCCCTCCCACACCCTCCCACCTCCTATAAATAAGCAAGGGCAGCATCCATCTTAGATCATTCTGAAGCAGTGTGTGTAGTGAGAATAGGGAGAGAGCTGCTGCTGCTGCTGCTGCTGTTAAGCTAGGGACAGTTAGTCAGTGTTCCTGGTCTTGCAGTGTTCTTGGTCCACTACTGCTGTAATATCAGCACCCCAAAAAGCCCTTCTAAGGGCTGGTATTTGTGGTTTTTTTTTTTTTTTATATATATATATATATATATACCTAGCGTCCCCAAAAGCCCTTTTAAGGGCTGGTAATTGAGTTGTTTCTTCATATATATATATATTTATATCTATCTAGTGTCCCCAAAAGCCCTTTCAAGGGCTGGTAAGGTAATAGATTTTTTTCTTTATATATATATATATATATATATATATATATATATATATATATATATATATATCTATTGTACACTGCAGTTGCCTGCCCGCTGTGTGTGAGAGGCCACAGACCTACCACAGACTGTACTGTGTGCACACCACACTCATTTCGGGTGGCACAGGCACAGTACCTGGCATTTTAAAAAATATTTTTTTTTTCTCTGTCATAATTGCAGTGAGTGCTGTGTCAGGTCCACAGAGTGCACTGTACCCACTGCAGTGCACTGCCCACCACTGATATATATACGTTGGCACAGCATCTTGTTGCAATAAATTGAAAAAAAAAATATTTTTTATTATTGCAGTTGCCTGGGCTGCCAGTGACTGTCAGGTCCACAGAGTGTACTGTGCCCACTGCAGTGCCACTGTGTGCCCACCCACCACTGATATATAAGGTGGCACAGCAGCTTGCAAAGTAAAAAAAATATATATATTTTTTTAAATTGCAGTTGCCTGGGTGCCAGTGACTGCTGTCAGGTCCACAGAGAGTGTACTGTGCCACTGCCCACCCACCACTGATATATAAGGT
The DNA here is from genome assembly GCF_965119305.1 of Pelophylax lessonae. NCBI lineage: Eukaryota > Metazoa > Chordata > Amphibia > Anura > Ranidae > Pelophylax > Pelophylax lessonae. The sequence continues at coordinate 82,309,011 of NC_138768.1, forward strand.
GGCACAGCAGCTTGCAAAGTAAAAAAAATATATATATTTTTTTAAATTGCAGTTGCCTGGGTGCCAGTGACTGCTGTCAGGTCCACAGAGAGTGTACTGTGCCACTGCCCACCCACCCACCACTGATATATAAGGTGGCACAGCAGCTTGCAAAGTAAAAAATATATATATATTTTTTTAAATTGCAGTTGCCTGGGTGCCAGTGACTGCTGTCAGGTCCACAGAGAGTGTACTGTGCCACTGCCCACCCACCACTGATATATAAGGTGGCACAGCAGCTTGCAAAGTAAAAAAATATGTATATATTTTTTAAATTGCAGTTGCCTGGGTGCCAGTGACTGCTGTCAGGTCCACAGAGAGTGTACTGTGCCACTGCCCACCCACCACTGATATATAAGGTGGCACAGCAGCTTGCACTCATAGTACAACAGTAACAACACATTAAAAAAAAAAATGACAGGCAGAGGCAGGCCACCCCGCAAGGGCCGTCGTGGTCGTGGTGCTGTGATTTCCTTAGGCTCTAGAATAATGCCCAGTGTTCAGAGGCCACCACAGCCCCTGAACTCAAAAAATTCTGAGGCCATAGTTGACTGGCTTACACAGGACACCCAATCGTCTACAGCTTCCGCTCGGAACCTTAATGCACCATCCTCCTCCAGCTCAGCTTCGGGCACCTCTCAATTTACCACTCGCCAGCCCGCCGGCACCACCACCAACACTAGCACCACAGCCGCTTCACTTGATCCGTCAGAGGAGTTATTTTCACATCAGTTTGAAGAAATAAGTGATGCGCAACTATTAGTGCCAGAGGATGTAGATAACGGGGATATGTCTCAGTCAGGCAGCATTATACACATGGACGTACATTGTGATGATGATGATGTTGTACCTGCTGCTGCTGCCTTTGCTGAGTTGTCAAGTGAAGCGGCTGATGATGACGATGTGTCTGTGGATGTCACCTGGGTGCCTGCTCGAAGAGCAGAAGAAGAGGGGGAAAGTTCAGATGGGGAGACAGAGAGGAGGAGGAGACGAGTTGGAAGCAGGGGGAGGAGGTCATCGCAAGGAGCTAGTGGCGCAGTCAGACAGCATGTAGATTCGGCACCCGGGGTCAGCCAGACAGCACGCCAATCAACGCAAGCTGTTGCCACCACCAGAATGCCGTCCTTGCAAAGCTCAGCAGTGTGGCATTTTTTTTGTGTGTCTGCCTCTGATATCAGCGATGCCATTTGTAACCTGTGCCAAAAGAAACTGAGTCGTGGGAAGTCCAACACCCACCTAGGTACAACTGCTTTGCGAAGGCACATGATCTCACATCACAAACGCCTATGGGATCAACACATGAGTAAAAGCAGCACACAAACTGAAAGCCACCATCCTCCTCCTGGTCCAGCATCTTCAGCCACGTCAACCACTGCTGTCCTCCATGCCCCCTATCAACAACCCGCCCCTCCGCCTCTCACCTTCAGCAGTTCCTGCTCGTCACCTGCCCACAGTCAGGTGTCTGTGAAGGAAATGTTTGAGCGCAAAAAGCCAATCTCGCAGAGTCACCCCCTTGCCCGGCGTCTGACAGCTGGCTTGTCGGAACTCTTAGCCCGCCAGCTTTTACCATACAAGCTGGTGGAGTCTGAGGCCTTCAAAAAATTTGTCGCTATTGGGACACCGCAGTGGAAGGTACCCGGCCGAAATTATTTTTCACAAAAGGCAATCCCCAACCTGTACTCTATTGTGGAAAAAGAAATCATGTCACGTCTGGCACACAGTGTTGGGGCAAGGGTCCATCTGACCACTGATAGCTGGTCTGCAAAGCACGGTCAGGGCAGGTATATAACGTACACTGCGCATTGGGTAAACCTGCTGGCGGCTGCCAAGCATGGAATGCGTGGCTCTGCTGCAGAGGAGTTGGTGACACCGCCACGACTTGCAGGCAGGCCTGCTGCCACCTCCTCTACTCCTCCTACTCCATCCTCTATGCTAACCTCCTCGGCTGAGTCCTCTTCTGCTGTTGCGTCTTGCTCCACACCAACTGCACCCCCCCAGCTCCCCAGGGGCTATTCCACATGCCGGATACGACAGTGTCACGCTGTCTTGGGGTTGACTTGCCTGAAAGCAGAGAGTCACACCGGACCAGCACTACTGTCCGCCCTGAATGCACAGGTGGATCAGTGGCTGACCCCGCACCAACTGGAGATCGGCAAAGTGGTGTGTGACAACGGGAGCAATTTGTTGGCGGCATTGAATTTGGGCAAGTTGACACATGTGCCGTGCATGGCACATGTGTTGAATCTGATTGTGCAACGTTTTGTGCAGAAGTACCCAGGCTTACAGGACGTCCTCAAGCAGGCCAGGAAGGTGTGTGGCCATTTCAGGCGTTCCTACACGGCCATGGCGCACTTTGCAGATATTCAGCGGCGAAACAACATGCCAGTGAGGCGCTTGATTTGCGACAGCCCGACACGTTGGAATTCAACACTGCTAATGTTCGACCGCCTGCTCCAACAAGAAAAAGCGGTCAACGAGTATTTGTATGACCGGGGTGCTAGGACAGCCTCTGCGGAGCTGGGTATTTTTTTGCCACGCTACTGGACGCTCATGCGCAATGCCTGTAGGCTCATGCGTCCTTTTGAGGAGGTGACAAACCTAGTGAGTCGCACTGAAGGCACCATCAGCGACATCATCCCATATGTTTTTTTCCTGGAGCGTGCCCTGCGAAGAGTGCTGGATCAGGCCGTAGATGAGCGTGAAGAGGAAGAGGAAGAGTTGTGGTCACCATCACCACCACCAGAAACAGCCTTACCATCGATTGCTGGACCTGCGGCAACACTGGAAGAGGAGTGTGAGGAAGAGGAGTCAGAGGAGGAATGTGGCTTTGAGGAGGAGGAACACCAACCACAGCAGGCATCCCAGGGTGCTCGTTGTCACCTATCTGGTACCCGTGGTGTTGTACGTGGCTGGGGGGAAGAACACACCTTCAATGACATCAGTGAGGACGAGGAATTGGACATGAGTAGCTCGGCATCCAACCTTGTCCAAATGGGGTCTTTCATGCTGTCATACCTGTTGAGAGACCCTCGTATAAAAAGGCTGAAGGAGAACGACCTGTACTGGGTGGCCACGCTACTAGACCCCCGGTATAAGCAGAAAGTCTGTGACATGTTACCCAATTACCGGCAGTCGCAAAGGATGCAGCAGCTACAAAATAAGTTAAAAACTATGCTCTACACAGCGTATAAGGGTGATGTCACAGCACAACGGGAATCCAACAGGGGAAGAGGTGAAAGTAATCCTCCTCCTACCACCACAACCACGCCGGCAAGGACAGGACGCTTTACAGACGTCTTGTTGATGGAGGACATGCGGAGCTTTTTTAGTCCTATGCATCGCCACAGCCCTTCGGGGTCCACCCTCAGAGAACGACTCGACCGACAGGTAGCAGACTACCTTGCCTTAACTGCAGATATCGACACTCTGAGGAGCGATGAACCCCTTGACTACTGGGTGTGCAGGCTTGACCTGTGGCCTGAGCTATCCCAGTTTGCCATTGAACTTCTGGCCTGCCCCGCTTCAAGTGTGCTGTCAGAAAGGACCTTCAGCGCAGCAGGAGGTATTGTCACTGAGAAGAGAAGTCGCCTAGGTCAAAAAAGTCTTGATTACCTCACGTTTATTAAGATGAATGAGGCATGGATCCCGAAGGGACTGACAGTGGGGGATGCATTTGACTAAAAAAGGCCTGGTGATGACTGAGATGCCTTGGCCTAAAAATGGTCCACACGCTGCTGTATATAATCATTCTCTGCATGCCGGATGACTTACGTGACGTCTCCGCCACCAACTACGGTTCAAGCAGCAATGTTTTAGTGCACTTTCTGCCTTAAAACCTCAATTTTTCAGGCCGCTGCTACAGCAGCGGCTGCAACAATACCTACTTTTTCATGCATGTGTACATGCCTAATTTTTCTGGCCTCTGGTGCTACACTGTGGCTGCAAAAAAACAAAAAACAAAAAAAAAGGCACATACATGTGTCAATTCCCCTTCGTGATCGTTACCTTGTCGTGGTGAAGGGGCTTGCGTATCACAATGAAGCGATCACCTCTAGGATTGTGTTGGCACACCCCAGATGATAAGGTCGTTGCTTCATTGTGTACAGACCAAAAGCGATCCGCAGGATAATTCATTTTCTTTCATTCTTTCTGCGGAGCTGGGTATTTTTTGGCCGCGTTACTGAATGCTCATGAACAATGGCTGTAGGCTCATGCGTCCTTTTGCGGAGATGACAACCCTGGTGGTCAGTCGAACCCAAGGCAACATCATCGACCTCATCCCATATGCGTTTTTTCTGGAGCGTGCCCTGCGAAGAGTACTGGATCAGGCTGTAGATGAGCATGAAGAGGAAGAGTTGTGGTCCTCATCACCACCAGAAGCAGCCTTGTCGTTGTCAATTGCTGGACCTGTGGCAACGCAGAGAGAGGAGTCTGAAGAAGAGAAGTCAGAGGAGGAAGGTGGCTTTGAGGAGGTGGAATACCAGCCACAGCAGGCATCCCAGGGGGCTTGTTCTCACCTTTCGGGGACCCTTGGTGTTGTATGTGGCTGGGTGGAGGAAGAGACCTTCAATGATGTCAGTGAGGACAAGGAACGGGACATGGCTAGCTTGGTATCCAACCTTGTGCAAATTGGGAGTTTGCGGTTGTGCAAATGGACTGACTGACTGTTAAACGGGGAGTTTGGTCTGTCAGAGTTTGGTCTGTCACTGTGAAGCGGGCAACGGGCGTAACCCTTACACTACTTGACCGATAAAACATCATACCTGATCGTATTCACACACTGGATGTTTTAGTGCTGGTTTACACTGCCGCTACCACTAAAGTAGCGTCGCTTCCAGTGCGACTTTGGCGCGACTTAGCGCGACTTTGGCGCGACCTCATCGCGAGGTGACTTTTTATTTGGCCAATCACAATATCATGTTTTGTTACCGTCACCTAATTTCCTTTTCCTGTTTTTTGTTTTACATATTTCCCCATGTGTGCAGTGTTGTCTGTGTCATAGCTCAACTGATAGGCATGTTTGCCTTGGCATATCATATTTCAGCTTGCCAGAAAGAAAAAAAGACAGCTGGAAAGACACTGCATTAGTTTTCTACTAAAAATCATAAGAAAAATGCTGTTTTTTTTGGGTTGTGGACATACTACAGAGCTGAAACTTGACAGGTACACTTTTTAGACCCCCCAGACACTAAATACAAAAAATGACATGCCTGCCTAAAAAAATGCCCGATAAATGCCTGCAAGAGAAAAAGACAGCCGCAGAGAAGCCGTATTCCTGAAAATATAAGAAAAATGCTGTTTTTTAGGGGTTCTGGACATGCTACAGAGCTGAAACTTGACAGGTACACTTTTGTGACCCCCCAGACACTAAATACAAAAAATGACATGCCTGCCTAAAAAAATGCCCGATAAATGCCTGCAAGAGAAAAAGACAGCCGCAGAGAAGCCGTATTCCTGAAAATATAAGAAAAATGCTGTTTTTTAGGGGTTCTGGACATGCTACAGATCTGAAACTTGACAGGTACACTTTTGTGACCCCCCAGACACTAAATACAAAAAATGACATGCCTGCCTAAAAAAATGCCCGAAAAAATGCCTGCAAGAGAAAAAGACAGCCGCAGAGAAGCCGTATTCCTGAAAATATAAGAAAAATGCTGTTTTTTAGGGGTTCTGGACATGCTACAGAGCTGAAACTTGACAGGTACACTTTTGTGACCCCCCAAACACTAAATACAAAAAATGACATGCCTGCCTAAAAAAATGCCCGATAAATGCCTGCAAGAGAAAAAGCCAGCCGCAGAGAAGCCGTATTCCTGAAAATATAAGAAAAATGCTGTTTTTTAGGGGTTCTGGACATGCTACAGAGCTGAAACTTGACAGGTACACTTTTGTGACCCCCCAGACACTAAATACAAAAAATGACATGCCTGCCTAAAAAAATGCCCGATAAATGCCTGCAAGAGAAAAATCCAGCCGCAGAGAAGCCGTATTCCTGAAAATATAAGAAAAATGCTGTTTTTTAGGGGTTCTGGACATGCTACAGAGCTGAAACTTGACAGGTACACTTTTGTGACCCCCCAGACACTAAATACAAAAAATGACATGCCTGCCTAAAAAAATGCCCGATAAATGCCTGCAAGAGAAAAAGCCAGCCGCAGAGAAGCCGTATTCCTGAAAATATAAGAAAAATGCTGTTTTTTAGGGGTTCTGGACATGCTACAGAGCTGAAACTTGACAGGTACACTTTTGTGACCCCCCAGACACTAAATACAAAAAATGACATGCCTGCCTATAAAAATGCCCAATAAATGCCTGCAAGAGAAAAAGCCAGCCGCAGAGAAGCCGTATTCCTGAAAATATAAGAAAAATGCTGTTTTTTAGGGGTTCTGGACATGCTACAGAGCTGAAACTTGACAGGTACACTTTTGTGACCCCCCAGACACTAAATACAAAAAATGACATGCCTGCCTAAAAAAATGCCCGATAAATGCCTGCAAGAGAAAAAGCCAGCCGCAGAGAAGCCGTATTCCTGAAAATATAAGAAAAATGCTGTTTTTTAGGGGTTCTGGACATGCTACATAGCTGAAACTTGACAGGTACACTTTTGTGACCCCCCAGACACTAAATACAAAAAATGACATGCCTGCCTAAAAAAATGCCCGATAAATGCCTGCAAGAGAAAAAGCCAGCCGCAGAGAAGCCATATTCCTGAAAATATAAGAAAAATGCTGTTTTTTAGGGGTTCTGGACATGCTACAGAGCTGAAACTTCACAGGTACACTTTTTAGACCCCCCAGATGCTAAATCCAAAGAAATTTTTTATTTTTATTTTTTTTTAATTTTTCCAATAATTGGCTCTCTATCAAAAAATTATAATTTTTAAGAACTTTTTTTTGCGTGATCCCTCTCCGGCATGCCACAGTCCAGGTGTTAGTCCCCTTGAAACAACTTTTCCATCACTATTGTGGCCAGAAAGAGTCCCTGTGTGTTTTAAAATTCGCCTGCCTATTGAAGTCTATGGCGGTTCGCCCGGTTCGCCGGTTCGCGAACATTTGCCGATGTTCGCGTTCGCCGTTCGCGAACCGCGAATTTTAGGTTCGCGACATCACTACTTAGGGATAGACTCATAAGAGTCATACACGCTTTTGGATGTTATGGATAACAGCCTGATCTCCCCTCTTCCTCTGCTCCGGCTGACACTCCACGTGGGCCAGGAACCCAGTGTAAAACAAAATGGAAGAAGGGATCTAGTGCTCTCTGTTTTTAATGCTTTATTTGATTCAATAAAAAGAAATCCACTTACATCTTCATGCACTTGAGTAGTGCGGGCTTACAGCGTCAGACAGTCAGACTGTGTACCTCCAAGGTACCTCCAAGGACCGACGTACTGCGAGTAGGCTCCTCCCCCGTACGCGTTACGTCAGAGACTTCGTCACCTGTCCTGGCACTGTCATTTTAAAACCCTTTGAATGCTGATATTCCTTCACCAGATCTTTTCACATGTCACACCTTTCACTATACCCTCTTCAGCCAAAATGCATGGAGAGAAGCTGTTGTATACATTCACGAGGGCTCACCACCCGTGGTCCAGGACTGACCTATAGGAGCGATCTGTTACAGTGGTCCCTAACATTGGGAACCTACTACTTAGAAGGGTAGACCATAGAGCCACTTGGCTGCTCCTTCTTCCCTTTATATCTTTTACTCTTCGTCACCAAGAGGATTAACCTGTATGTCTATACTTAATTCCCTGTTCCCATACACTGTCGGAGCACATGCTGACTCTCGTTCCACAGTAAATCAGGCCAATCGCTGTTACTAAATTACAACTCTCTGTACTTGAATAAACTGCATAGGAATTACAGTTCTCAAACAATTACACAGGCAATACACAGGTTAGCAACATGACAGTATCCCTCCCTTCCTCTTGTATATTATACCGGACTTGGGCTATTCTGTGGTGCTCATACCTTTAGCTTGTGATAACTTCCTACTGAAAGTGACATGGCTTCATCTGCATAGTCCTTTCTGGGTCCTCCCAAGGATTAACCCCTCTTAGGTGCAATACTACATCTCCTGGTGTATGGTCCTCCCACCTCCTATGACCAGCAGCCCCTCCTTCCTACCCCCTATGTTATTTATATATATATATACACACACTGCTCAAAGAAATTCAGGAACACTTTAAAAACACATCAGATCTCAACGGCGAAAAATATCATACTGGCTATATATATACTGATATGGACTAGGTAATATGTTAGGAACGAAAGGATGCAACTTTGTTTAATGTAAATAAAAAAAATAAAATTATCAATCCACAGACGGTTGAATTCAAAGACAATCTGAAAATCAAAGTGAAAAAGTTATGTAACAGGCTAGTCCATTTTTCTGAAATTTCATTGCATCAACTCAAAATGGTACTCAGTAGTTTCAATGGCCCCCACATTCTTGAATGCATGCCTGACAACATCAGGACATGCTCCTGATGAGACGACGGATGGTGTCCTGGCTCTGGGGTATTTCCTCCCAGATCTGGACCAGGGCACCACTGAGCTCCTGAACAGACTGAGGTGCAACCTGGCGGCGTCAGATGGACCGAAACATATTGTCCTTGAGGTGTTCTGGGTCAGGTGAGTGTGGGGGTCATTTGATGGTATCAATTCCTTCATCTTAAAGGAACTGACTGCATACTCTCATCAGATAAGGTCAATCATTGTCGTGCACCAGGAGGAACCCAGGACCCACTGCACCAGCGTAGGGTCTGACAGTGGGTCCAAGGATTTCATCCTGATACCTAATGGCAGTCAGGGTGGCATTGTCTAGGCTGTAGAGCTCTGTGTGTCCCTCCATGGATATGCCTACCCAGACCATCACTGACCCACCACCAAACAGGTCATGCTGAACAATGTTACAGGCAGCATAATGTTCTCCATGGCTTCTCCAGACCCTTCACGTCTGTCACATGTGCTCAGGGTGAACCTGCTTTCATCTGTGAAAAGCACAGGGCGCTTAGGTGGACAAAAGGCGCTGGGCACAAGACTATATAATACACAGAGCGCTGGGTACAGGACTGCATAATACGCAGAGTGCTGGGTACAGGACTACATAATACATAGAGCGCTGGGTACAGGACTGCATAATACACAGAGCGCTGGCACAGAACTGCATAATACATAGAGCGATGGGCACAGGACTACATATTACACAGAGCGGAGCTGGGTACAGGACTGCATAATACACAGAACGCTGGGCACAGGACTGCATAATACACAGAGCGCTGGGCACAGGACTACATAATATACAGAGTGTTGGGTACAGGACTGTGTAATAAACAGAGTGCTGGGCACAGGACTGCATAATACACAGAGCGCTGGGTACAGGACTGCAAAATACACAGAGCGCTGGGTACAGGACTGCATAATACACAGAGTGCTGGGTACAGGACTGCATAATACACAGAGCGATGGGCACAGGACTACATATTACACAGAGCGATGGGTACAGGACTGCATAATACACAGAGCGATGGGCACAGGACTACATATTACACAGATCGCTGGGTACAGGACTGCATAATACACAGAGCGATGGGCACAGGACTACATATTACACAGAGCGCTGGGTACAGGACTGCATAATACACAGAACGCTAGGCACAGGACTGCATAATACACAGAGCTCTGGGCACAGGACTACATAATATACAGAGTGCTGGGTACAGGACTGTGCAATACACAGAGTGCTGGGCACAGGACTGCATAATACACAGAGCGCTGGGTACAGGACTGCATAATACACAGAGTGCTGGGTACAGGACTGCATAATACACAGAGTGCTGGGTACAGGACTGCATAATACACAGAGCGATTGGCACAGGACTACATATTACACAGAGCGCTGGGTACAGGACTGCATAATACACAGAACGCTGGGCACAGGACTGCATAATACACAGAGTGCTGGGCACAGGACTATATAATATACAGAGTGCTGGGTACAGGACTGTGTAATACACAGAGTGCTGGGCACAGGACTGCATAATACACAGAGCACTGGGTACAAGACTGCATAATACACAGAGCGCTGGGTACAGGACTGCATAATACACAGAGCGCTGGGCACAGGACTGCATAATACACAGAGCGCTGGGTACAGGACTGCATAATACACAGAACGCTGGGCACAGGACTGCATAATACACAGAGCGTTGGGCACATGACTACATAATACACAGAGCGCTGGGTACAGGACTACATAATACATAGAGCGTGGGGCACAGGACTGCATAAAACACAGAGCGCTGGGCACAGGACTGCATAATACACAGAGCGCTGGGTACAGGACTGCATAATACACAGAGCGCTGGGTACAGGACTGCATAATACACAGAACGCTGGGCACAGGACTGCATAATACACAGAGCGTTGAGCACAGGACTACATAATACACAGAGCGCTGGGTACAGGACTGCATAATACATAGAGCGTGGGGCACAGGACTGCATAATACACAGAGCGTTGGGCACAGGACTACATAATATATAGAGCGTGGGGCACAGGACTGCATAATACACAGAGCGCTGGGCACAGGACTGCATAATATATAGAGCGCTGGGTACAGGACTGCATAATACACAGAGCGCTGAGTACAGGACTACATAATACACAGAGCACTGGGCACAGGACTACATATTACACAGAGCGCTGGGCAAGGGACTACATAATATAAAGGAGGGTGTTAGGCATAGAGTGCAGGGTTCAGAGGTTTGCTATGCACAGAGGACACTTCCGCCCTTCACATCCATAGCTCACCTCTGCACCCTTCTCTCACAGATTATCTCTGCAGTCACCTCTTAGCCCTTCCCCCACAACAGGTAAACTCTCCATCTCTCCATGCAGCTGCATCAGCTCTGACCCCTGCTCCCCCCACTGCTCTAACCGGTGTACAAACAGACTCCCCCCCCCCCCCGCATCTGCTCATCTCCTGTTCTCAGACCTCCACACAGTCAATTCTTGGCTCTGCCTCTCCTCCACTGAACAGCAGCAGAAGTGGCAGTGAAATCGTCCAGCAGGGGGCGTCTGCTTCTGAGCCGCCAGCATGGGATGCCCCGTCTACATTAATCCGGCCCTGAATCTGGGGACAAAACCAGGGACAGACTTGGACCGGGGACAGTGTCCTCAATCCAGGGACTGTCCCCGTAAACCAGAGACGTCTGGTCACCCTAGTATAAGGGGGTAGGGGGACTCCTTTGCAGAATAAATGCCCTACATGGACATCATGACAGTGTCTCAAACCATTGACTCCACCTTGCATGAACAGATCACAGGTTTCCTTCAGAAAAGCACAACTCATGTCAAAAACAGCATGCAACAAATGAGTACACATTGCATAGGTAGTCTTCTTACAATAAAATACATCATTAGAAGAGTGAGACATACATTTGTGCAATGTGGACGTTTATGTTTAGATGACATTCAGTGTCTTTGACCCAGATCTATAAAAGACACACAGGTCTTCCGGCTATTTATTAAAACAGAGCCAGCCTTCATGCCACATTCCAGCCAAAAATAACCTTTTAAAAAACGAAGGGTTGTCCTCGCTTCGGCAGGACATATACTAAAATTGGAACGATACAGAGAAGATTAGCATGGCCCCTGCGCAAGGATGACATGCAAATTCGTTAAGCGCTCCATATATAAAAAAAAAATGAAGGGTTCTAGAGATAGCTTTATCATTCTTAGTTTGGTGTGCTATCCTTTATTTTGAAAAGGGTAACGCCTGAACAGCAGGCAAATATAGTATAAAAGACACAGATTAATCCATTAATACATCATTACAAATAGGTAAAAACAAGCAGTGTAAGTACTTAAATTGATAACAGCTACTTGAAGTCCTTGTACAGCAAGGCTAGAGCGTGAGGGGAAGAAGCAGCACAAAAAGCCAATCAGTTCATGTGCTGACAAGAAGCATACTGATAGGAGGAGAAAGCAGTGTGCAAGAGAGTTGAGCTAATCACTACGCTATTTCTGCTTTCACTGTCCAGACACTGACTGAGGTAGGTCCAGGACTGAGACATGTAGGGGCAGAAAAAGTACTGTTGGGGAAACCACAAGACTGTGGAGTCCTACCCCACCTTCACAGGAAGCTGTGAATGAAAAACTACCACGACAGAAGTACTGTAGTTCCCAATGGAGTAAAAATGCAGCGAAGTCACACTTGTAGTCCATTGATAATTCCTTAACCACTTGCCGACTGCCGCACGACTATGTACTGCGGCAGTCAGCCTCTTCAGGGCAAAGTGACGTATGGGTACGTCACTCGCCCACGAGCCTGTAGGGTGCCAGCGTGCGCCGCCGCCGGCGCGCTCCCGCCCCCACTCGTTCCCTGCCTTCCCCGCACGTGTGACAAGCGGCTCTGATGTCCGCTGGCCACTCACGATCTCTCTAAGGAGAGGGAGAAAGACAGACGGCTGATGTAAACACTGCCGTCTGTCATTCTCCCTTAGATCATCACTGAGGCTATGTGATCCTGCTATGTAGGATCGTATGTCTCTGTGATAATCTAACAAGCCACACCCCCTGACAGTTAGAATCACGCCGGACACAATTAACCCCTTGATCACCAATAAAGTTAACCCCTTTCCTGCCAGTGTCATTTTTACAGTCTCCAATAAATTTTTTACAGTAACAGTGCATATTTATAGCACTGATTACTGTAGTAATGTCACTGGTACCCCCAAAAGTGTCAAAAATGTCAGTCAGGGGTCCGATCTGTCCACCGCAATGTCGCAGTCCCGCAAAAAAAAATAGCAGATCGCCGCCATTACTAGTTAAATAAAACAATGAAAATGGCATAAATCTTTCCCGTAGTTAGTAAATGCAATAACTTTTGCGCAAACCGATCAAATACGCTTATTGTGATTTTTTTTTACCAAAAATATGTAGCAGAAAACAAATTGGCCCAAAATGTTAAAACATTTAGATTTTTACATTTTTTTTGAGAATTTCATATAAAAAAATGTGACAAATATTGTTATTTTTTCAAAATTGTCGCTCTTTTTTTGTTTATAGTGCAAAAAGTAAAAATCGCACAGGTGATCAAATACCACCAAAAGAAAGTTCTGTTTATGGGAAAAAAAGGACATCAATTTCATTTGGGTACAGCGTTGCACAACCGTGCAATTGTCTGTTACAGTCAAGCAGTGCCGAATTGCAAAATAGGGCCTTGTCTTTGAGAAGCCAAATCCTCCGGGGCTAAAGTGGTTAAGCTCCATAGCTAAAGATCCATACCTCGGTATGGGCCAGGGGCTGGAGGAAAGGTTTGCAGGAGCCAGGGCATTGCACCTACAGTCCACTGATCACAGTTGCAATGCTTTGCAAGCTCAAATGCAAAAAACTAATACAATCACATTTTTGCTTTTTGTCAAAATTGATGCATTTAAATTCATTATTATTATTTTTTTTTTTATAAAAGGGAGGATTCTCATTTTTTTGTCTGAATTCTTCTGATCATTTGTTCTGTGCAAATTGGGACAAAAACAATTGTTATTAAAGTATAACTAAAGGAAAAACTTTTTTTTTTTTTTATTATTTTTTTGGATAGAGGGGGAGAGGGATTAGAACACTGTTTTTATTGCTATCTGTGCCCATGTTAGGAACATTCACCCTCTTTATTTATCCTGTTTACCATTATCATTAAAAGTGAAAGTAAAAGAAAATGCAAAATTTTTAGGTTGCCACCAGAAAGGTAATAGAAGCAAATTTCTCCAATGGGGACACTAGTTCTGGTGACTTGCGGGTCCCTAGGAGATTCCAGTTAGCATAGATCCTGTTACAGGAAGTGAAGGTAAATCTCCCCAATGGGACAAAGATGGCAAAAATAAACATTACAGGGGTTATAACCCTTCCTTACTCTATCCAAAATGAAAAAAAAAAGTTTTGCCTATTGTAACGCTACTCCCATAGGAGCCGCTGGGATTTTTCCCAGGTTCTTCCCCAGTGGATTGTCTGCAGCCAGGCACACAAACACAGTCACTCTTTTCCTCAATAATCAGTCTAGGGGTGTTGTTTTTATTTTTGGAGAACATGGATAGCTGTAAAGCTGAAGCAGAAGTCCTTGCATATAGACAGACTTGTATAAAGTACTCGAAATTTCTACTTGAGTAAAAGTACAAGTGCTCGATCAAAAAGTGACTTGAGTAGAAGTGGAAGTGCTCGCAGAAAAAGTTACTTAAGTAGAAGTACTAAAGTATTCAACATTTTTTTTACTTAAGTATTGCAAGTAGTTTTTTCAAAAATTTTGCTACTTAAGTACTAAAAGTAAAAAGTACCAGTAGTTTTGAAAAAAAAATTCTACTCAAGTACTGAAAGTAGAAGTACAAGTACTGTGTTATGAAGTTATTAAAGAAAGAAGTCAAAAGTTTGAACATCATATTATTTTTTATTATTTCAAATGATTTATTCAAATGATTAACCTGTGTTTTTTAGCAGTTTCTTGATGCACTTTAAGCGCTGTAGCACCATTTATTTGTTTGTTTCATATTTTCTTTTTATTGGAAAGATTTGGTATAGCAGCTTTTATTATACACAGCCTTTATTTTCGTATGCGCTGATTTACAAATGACATTATACACATTTTTTTGAGCTTTATGCAACCGGCCATCTACTGTTCTGGCAGTGGTAATTTTTTTAAAAGTAACGAGTAACTATGCAGCACAAAAAAAATACTTGAGTAGAAGTATCGAAATCATCAAAAAAATGTAGTGAAGTAAAAGTAGAAGTAGGAGAAAAAAATTCTACTCTAGGAAAGTACAGATACCGCATTTCGGTACTTAAGTACAGTACTTAAGTAGTTCTACTTCGTTACTATACATCTCTGCATATAGAAAACTATATACTTGGCTTTGGGATAGAAGTAGTTAAAGAGTTACTAAACCCACAACAGTAAAATCAGCGTGTGCATATGCAGTAAAGCATGCTTGTTATACTCACTGTGGACCCTAAGGGGTTAATCCTCTGCATTGTGCAAAAAGGCTGTTTGATCTTGTATGCACAGATATTCCTCTTCTTGCATTATTCCCCATAACATGTCTAAATAAGACAAAGTTATTGGAGTCAGGATGCACATGCTCTGTTTGGTTTGTATTGCTAGAGAGTTTTTTTTTTAGCAATACGCGATGGGTGTCCTTTATTAGTCCGTGCTCCATTTTTTCTTGTTTGAATTGACAAACATTTTACCATGTTATGCAATTGTACTGTATATTTGGCTCCCTTACTATGTAGCTGATTTTATGTCGAACTAATAAATTTATGTTTTAACCAATTCTCGGTGTTATTCTGGCCTTAAAGTCCCATTGGCTAAGGGGGGTTCCTCTTTTTTCAATTTTTCCAGGGATGTTGGCCTTATAACACGCAGCCCTACTTAGATGAGTGATCTTATGTTTTTTATAGTTCTATTATAAGCTATTTTTCTCCTAAATACTTATTTATTGCGATTTTCAGCTTGATTTAGTAGCCATAATGCAGTATTTTGTCAAAACCAATCTATTTTTTTTATCATATAAAAACATTCCTCCCCCTTTCTTCTGCCACATTTGGCACCTTTCAGGGGGTGGCAGAAGAGCATGTAACTGGTTTTCACAGGTTCCCCGCTCCCACTTTCGGCTGACTTTGCCATGGCAAACTCAGCCGGGAGTTCGGCAATCTCCTCCTTCCCCCGCCCCAGGCCAATCACAAAGCACAGAGTGATTTGCGCATGCGCAGTAGGGAACAGGCTGTGAAGCTGCTGGGCTTCACTGCCGGTTTCTCTTAGCCGAGATGGTGGCGGCAGCACCCAAGAGCCGACTAAAAAATTGGCTTTGATGAAGACACCGTTAGATTTCTGGAGAGGTGTGTGTCGTAAAATTAAAAGTCAACAGCTACAGTATTTGTAGCTGCTGAATTTTATTTTTTTCTGAAGGAGCCTGGAGCTCCGCTTTAACATAGCATAAAGTTTTTTTTTTTTTTTGGGTAACCGAAAGCCTGAAATAACAACAATTAATCAGAGAGATTCAAAGAGATCATTATAGCATAGCCATACATCTGTGTTCCAGCACTTTATCTCTGCAGTAGTCCCCCATAACCCCAACAGAGTTTCTTTAAAAACAGTCAAAATCTCATACAAAAAAGCAGTGCTGGACAGCTTTGTAAGTCTGTCTGGTTCCCTTGGTTGGGCCCCAGGGTCACTGCACCCCACATCTCCCTTTATAGTCCTTGGTGACAGTCCAAGCATGCACTAAACTCATGGAGGATCTTGTGCAAATCTACTACCCAGCAGCTGTAGCATCGATTGACAGATTTCATGGCAGCACTTTCACAGTTTCACAATACCACTTTCCGTAGTTAGGAGTGTGAAGTCATTTATGAGAAATGCCATTACAAATAACTTGCCCTTGTTTCACACTTTTTCAACATTTTAGCTTTTTAAAAGTCAGCTTTGAGAAAACGAAGGGCTTTTTCACACTTGCCTTAAATTATAAAGCAGCCTAAAAGCACATTGACGCACCCATAGTGTTAATGAGCATTTAGGATGTGTTGTCCTTGTGTTCATGTTGCATCAGGCAACACTTCTCAAACGCCCTGTGTGTTGTTGTTGTTTTTTTTTTTAAAGGCCAAAATGGGAAATAATCACTTTTGACACTTTGCAAGCGTGCGTTTAAGGTGCATTTGTGTTGCATTTCAATAGAGGTGAAAGGAGGCAGTTGCAAAGCATCAATATTTCCTAAACTCTGCAGACAGCAATATTTTTGCCTCGCTGCAACGCGAAAGAAAGCTAAAGCTGCAGTGTGAACACCTACATCCACTCTCCATTGTAACAATTTGGGTGGCATTAATAGGCATTCAGGAAGTGTTAAAAATGCGACCTAACTGCCTATTTTCAATGCCTGTGTGAAAGAGTCTAAAGCCCTGTACACACGCAACGATTATCGGCCGACCAATCGTCTGTCTTTTGTCCAGAGTGGTGTTTTGTTGGTTGGAATGTGCCTAGACTGCACACGAATTTTCTCGCCCAACAAAAATCTGCTTCAGAAGTGATGTC
The DNA here is from genome assembly GCF_965119305.1 of Pelophylax lessonae. NCBI lineage: Eukaryota > Metazoa > Chordata > Amphibia > Anura > Ranidae > Pelophylax > Pelophylax lessonae. The sequence continues at coordinate 82,326,129 of NC_138768.1, forward strand.
ATGTATTGGTTTGCTTTCTTTGTGTTCTTTCTTCTCTGAGCATGCCCAGACTTGCTCATCAGATTTTTCCCTGTCGAAATCTGTACTGACTGCATGAAAATCCACCGTTGTGTTGACGGCCAACAAAAATTATATAGCCTGCACACCAGATTTTTTCGGCCGAAAGGTCGGAGTTGGTTGTCGGAAGCATCATACTAACAAGCCGAAAATCGGCAGATTGGACGTTGGACGAAAATTCCCTGCCAATTTTCGATGCGTGTGTACAGGGCTTAAGGCTAAGTTGTTAATGCAGCCTTATCAAATGCACCTATTAACGCGCGTTAACGATATAGGCGCGTTTAATAAGCATCAGTATTTTGAGGAAGTGTGAACAAGCTCTAACACTTTGTTGTATTGCCCACGTATAATTTATTAATTTAATCCCCCCGCCCCCCTCCACGCACGCAGCCTGCCGTTAAAACTTGAACTTAGAAGACTAGCCCAGACTAAACACAAATTCATTCACTAAACACAAATTCAATTCACACAAATTCCCACAATAACTTAACATGTCTGCATAAATAAAGTTCTGACGCGTCTCAACATAGGGCAACAGCCTCATTTTTTCAACAAGCTCCACCGTTTATCGATAAAGAAGAATTTCAGGTATGGATATTTTATACATAGTTGCATTGACTCTGCTTTGACCAATGTAACTAAGAATATACCATACCTGGCCGATCCCTCTAGAAGCTGGAAAACACTGAAGTGGACACCGCTACTACAGTACACTGATTAAAGGAAAGAGGAGTGTCATGGGACTTTAAAGGTGCGTGTTTTTCTTTTTGGTATCAAAACTAAGCAGGACACAAAGTTTTAAAAGGAAAGAAAGTTTTCCAATTTTATTAAGTAACTGCATTAAAAACACTTAGTACATAATAGGCACAAACAAGAATATAATAAAAGAATTTCATGCCATAGCAGGAGGCATGAGGTATAGGTGGCTTCTGAAGGCTATGTGGTTTTGACCGGTTTCGCCAAATCAGGCTTCCTCAGAAAATTTAGCGTAAACAGGAGTCCCTCTATCAAGTAAAACATACACATGTCATTACAAACAAAATGATAAATTTTAAGCAGAAATACATTAAATGCAACAACAAAATACATCGATGTTCATGCTTAATGACCAAATCCCGCCCAATGAAACCCAATGTTTATAAACTGATCCAAACCTGTAATTGGAGCAGATAAGGAGAGGATGAATGTATGTGAGCCCAACGTTTTGTGGAACGCAGATGTCCAGGGACTACGCAGGTTCGGCCACTATTGGTCTCCCGCAGAAGGGGGTGGTATAGGAGCCAAAATGTGGAATTGGTATCTTAATAAAACACATATGTACTTAATTAACCTGTAATATGAATGCAATTAACTACATTTAAAGAAAGTTATAGAGTAATGAGTATATATGTATACTTAGAATTACTTACTAGGCCAAAATAACTGGTTATGTTCAATACAACAAAGAAAGATGTTTATTGATCACAGGTTGGGCCATTAAGGTCCAGGTTGGAGCAGGGATTCAAAGAGGTCTTAGTTTGCATAGGGTTTCCTTCATCCTCTATAACAGTGATGGCGAACCTTGGCACCCCAGATGTTTAGGAACTACATTTCCCATGATGCTCATGCACTCTGCTGTGTAGTTGAGCATCATGGGAATTATAGTTCCAAAACATCTGGGGTGCCAAGGTTCGCCGTAACTGCTCTATAACATCAAAAACTCCAAAGTAATGCCAAAGAATGACAACGACAAAAAAATCCATTCAATATGTGCTGCTGATGGTAAGCAATATAAGACCCAAAAATGGTGTATTCAAATTGCCCCTGTTATAAAAAGGACAAAAATGCAATGGTAGACCCTGTCCACCTGTAACAGACAAAAAAAACAGCAAATGCTTCATTAGGACAGGTAGCTCTATCCAACTCCCAAATGGGTCTATTTGGTCTCCCAAAAACAAAATAACCTGTCAGACTATAGGAGTAATATACTTCTTCAAATGTACCTGCGATGCTTTTTACGTGGGAAAAACCAAACGCCCATTCCTTAAAAGAATAAGGGACCATGTATCCCTGATCAGAAACAAGAAAATGGAAACTCCCATAAGTCGCCATATGGGGCTCTACCATAATTTTGATTTAAAATCTTGTGGGTTTTTTGGGCTCGAACATATCCCCTATGGATTTGGATTTTTTTCTGTTTCAGGTGGACAGGGTCTACCATGGCATTTTTGTCCTTTTTATAACAGGGGCAATTTGATTACACCATTTTTATGTCTTATATTGCTAACCATCAGTAGCCCATATTGAATGGATTTTTTTTGTCGTTGTCATTCTTTGGCATTACTTTGGAGTTTTTGATGTTATAGAAGATGAAGGAAACCCTATGCAAATTAAGACCTCTTTGAATCCCTGCTCCAACCAGGACCTTAATGGCCCAACCTGTGATCAATAAACATCTTTCTTTGTTGTATTGAACATAACCAGTTACTTTGGCCTAGTAAGTAATTCTGAGTATACATATATACTCATTACTCTATAACTTTCTTTAAATGTAGTTAATTGCATTCATATTACGGGTTAATTAAGTACATGTGTGTTTTAGTAAGATACCAATTCCACATTTTGGCTCCTATACCACCCCCCTCTGCGGGAGACCAATAGCGGCCGAACCTGCGTGGTCCCTGGACATCTGCGTTCCACAAAACGTTGGGCTCACATACATTCACCCTCTCCTTATCTGCTCCAATTACAGGTTTGGATTAGTTTATATACATTGGGTTTCATTGGGCGGGATTTGGTCATTAAGCATGAACATCGATGTATTTTGTTGTTGCATTTAATGTATTTCTGCTTAAAATGTATCATTTTGTTTGTAATGACATGTGTATGTTTTACTTGATAGAGGGACTCCTGTTTACGCTAAATTTTCTGAAGAAGCCTGATTTGGCGAAACCGGTCAAAACCACATAGCGTTCAGAAGCCACCTATACCTCATGCCTCCTGCTATGGCATGAAATTCTTTTATTATATTCTTGTTTGTGCCTATTAGATACTAAGTGTTTTTAATGCAGTTACTTAATAAAATTGGAAAACGTTCTTTCCTTTTAAAACTATGTGTCCTGCTCAGTTTTGATACCTAAAAGAAAAACACGCACCTTTAAAGTCCCATGACACTCCTCTTTCCTTTTTTCTAAATATACTATGGGGATGTTGGTGCATTACTTAATTCTCAATATATTGGCTCCTTTTTGTTCATTTTTTCTTACAATACACTGATGTCTACTTTCTTCTGGGTCCCGTGCCGAGTGGTTGCCTTGATGCATTTTGAATACAGGAGGGTGACCGCTCAACATGGGTGCCATTCAGACAATGCTTTGCATCACCTGAATAAATGTAAAGCGTTCTCTGTTTGGATGAGGTGGAGAGCATGACATCATCAACCTGCCTCTCCGCCTTGTCCACTCAGAGAACGCTTTGTATTCATGGATGATTCTGTACATTGATTGCTGTTTATGTTCATGTACTAATTAACTTTTATAGTGATAACAATTAATAATGAAATGCGAGATTGTGTGCTAACTCTATCGGATGGGCCATGGTTTTGCCAACATCGTGTGTCCCTGCCCCCCACTTCAAATGCAGCTATGGGGGGGGGGGGGGGGAGATACTCATGCAAAATTATTATTATTCCCTATGTACCGCCCAATGAACCAGTTCAACTCAATGGGACCACGCCGCAGCCTGCAACTGAAAGTGAAAGATAGAAGCTGGTTGATTGCCATGCACTGCTGATCCAGATTCTGGCTGCTTCATTTTTGGTAAATTAATTTAATTGTCTCTTACTATGTTTATGGTGTGCAAACCTATCAATAAGTATAGCATGCTGAGGAGGAGTAGCCATAAACACGTGTAGGAAAGTGCCCATTTACCCACTATGCTCAGATGCAGGTGCAAGCCCCTTTAACTTTTTTTCCCACATCTCCCAGGGTTCCTGGGCACGTCCAAGGAAGATACGTTTCTCTGCTTCGCTCTATCAGCAGCTTAGAGAGACCAAACTTGATGAAGTTGAGCTTGTTGGATAAGTGATCTGCAGCCACGTGAGAGGCCCTACACTGTCAGAACCAGTGTGTGCATGCAGCTGAGCAATAGTACCACCTTCTCCAGAAGACACAGCTTCTATGGGGAGCTTATTCCCAATTGCTACTACAGTACTCTAATTCCACTGTTGTGGCCCTATGTCATCAGGTCTAGGATCCTTCCTGAGTCCTGCTGTTCACCTGTGTTACCAGAGCTATCCTGGGCTTCTGTGGGGCTTCTGAGGGACACTGTTTATGAGGATAATCCAAAAGGGTTTGTTCAGTGTTATTTTAGTGAAATAGTGGTTCTCAGCTTGACTCTCTGTTGTTATACAGAAGGCATCACTAAATGGTGGACAACGGTCCAGATCCAGACCGAGTGACGGTCCTATCTGTACCGAAGCATTCAGGCCACTTAGGAGCATGGTCTCTCTTTCTGCTCGGCGTCCTATAGATCCCTTCGCCAGTTGCTGAGTCAAGGTAGCTCTCTATGAAATATTTTATTTATGAATATTGCGCTTTATCTAAATCTATAGTATATTTCTGGATGGAGGGCGGGGGATGCCCAAGTTAAGCTCTCACACTCTGTCCAGAGTTGCGCATCAAGCCCACCACCCTGTGCAAGGTGATACTGTGAAGGAGGCTAGGACAGGTCTGTGAAGAGACAAAAGGGAGGTAGAGGGGGTGATGTGAAGGGGGCTAGGACACTGCTGTGAAGGAAGGAGGGGGGGTTGATGTAAAGGGGGGCTGGATGCACTACTATAAAGGTGGGGGTGTGTTATGTGAAGAGGGTTTGGGAACAATGCTGAGAAGGCGTGCGCGTGTGTGTGTGTGTGTGTGTGTGTGTGTGGGGGGGGGGGGGGGTGGTGATGTAAATGGGGCTAAGGACAAAGCTGTAAATGGGTGACTGGTATAAGGGAGAAGGGGGGACACTGATGAAAAATGGAGGGGGGAACTATAATGTAAAAAGGGGGGGGGACTGGGGACTGTAAGAAGGTGACTGCGATGTGAAGGATGTGAGCCATCGCACAAACATGCGATTCAGACCAATGCTGGAAGAAAATGTTACTGCCCAGGATTGTTTGAATGTGAATTCAATACCACTGTGTTTACAATATCCCTCAATATGACCAACTCCATGATGGGTCAAATTATCTGCATCTGAACTCCTTTTCATGAGCTCTTTCAATTAGTATTCTTAAAGGAGATGTACAGCCAAAGCTTGTTTGGCTGTACATCTCCTGTGCATCACAGGAGTCCAGTTTGTTTTGCACTCTTGTGACCCGTTTTCAGCAGATAGCGGCCTAAAGTCTGCTCTCTGCTGACATCACAGAAGTCAGTCCAGGCACCGCATCATCACAACCACTGAGTTGGGGTACGCAAGGTGCCTGGACTGAAACCCAGCTCAGCCTCTCAGCGAGCTGCTGAGAGCCTGAGCCGGCCGCTCCCCACCCCTCGACAGCCCAGGGCTCTAATGTACGAGGAGGGGGTAGAGAAGAGAGCTGCTGACTAACAGTCAGCAGCTCTCTGCTCAGTGAGCTATCACAACCGAGCAATCAGCGGTGTTCGATCGCTCGGTTCTCAGAGTAGAGGCGCCGGGGGACAGATGCAGCATCGGACCGATGCTGCATCCACCTAGGTAAGTATAAATAGGGGGAAAAGCCCACACATGTCTTTTAAAGTGCATGGGAGCAGAGCATTCTGTGCCTTATGAATTGGGTTGTATTGGTGTATTCCAGCAAAACGGACCCTAAAAATCTAAAATAATAGACCCAATACCAGGGTATGTTTTCAATGGCTCTGAAAGAGGAACATTAAAGAGAAATTGCTCACTTAATTTGTATTAAAAACATCTTTGCCATTCTAAAGCTTCCCTCCAACCACTTTGCATATTATTTTATATATACTGGGATTCTGTACTTACCAAATATGCTGCAGAAATCCCCCTCCACTAAGTTTGACTGCAGCCATTTAAACTGTGGGCAGCTGACTGAGGCTGCTGCCTGTTCACCTTCTGGATTTACACAAGCACATATATATATATATATATATATATATATATATATATATATATATATATATATATATATATACACACACACACACATGCAGTATCTCACAATAGTAAGTACACCCCTCACATTTTTGGAAATATTTTATTATATGTTTTCATGAGACAACACTGAAGAAATTACGCTACAATGTAAAGTAGTGAGTGTACAGCTTGTATAACAGTGTAAATTTGCTGTCCCCTCAAAATAACTCAACACACAGCCTTTAATGTCTAAACCGCTGGCAACAAAAGTGAGTACAGCCCTACGTGAAAATGTCCAAATTGGGCCCACTTAGCCATTTTCCCTCCCCGTGTCATGTGACTGATTAGTGTTACAGGGACTCAGGTGTGAATGGGGAGCAGGTGTGTTAAATTTGGTGTTATCGCTCTCACTCTCTCATACTGGTCAATGGAAGTTCAACATGGCACCTCATGGCAAAGAACTCTCTGAGGATCTGAAACATAAAGATGGCCTAAGCTTTAAGAAGATTGCCAAGACCCTTAAACTGAGCTACAGCACAGTGGCCAATATCATACAGCAGTTTAACAGGACAGGTTCCACTCAGGACAGGCCTCGCTTTGGTCGACCAAAGAGGTTGAGTGCACATGCTCAGCGTCATATCCAGAGGTTTTCTGTGGGAAATAGATGTATAAGTTTTGCCAGCATTGCTGCAGAGGTTGAAGGGATGGGGGGTCAGCCTGTCAGTGCTCAGACCATACACCGCACACTGCATCAAATTGGTCTGCATGGCTGTTGTCCCAGAAGGAAGCCTCTTCTAAAGAAGATGCACATGAAAGACGCAAACAGTTTGCTGAAGACAAGCAGACTAAGGACATGGATTACTGGAACCATGTCCTGTGGTCTGATGAGACCAAGATAAATTTATTTGGTTCAGATGGTGTCAAGCGTATGTGGCAGCAACCAGGTGAGGAGTACAAAGACAAGTGTATCTTGCCTACAGTCAAGCATGGTGGTGGGAGTGTCATCGTCTGGGGCTGCATGAGTGCTGCCGGCACTGGGGAGCTACACTTCATTGAGGGAACCATGAATGCCAACGCTTACTGTGACATACTGAAGCACAGCATGATCCCCTCCCTTCGGGGACTGGGTCGCAGGGCAGTATTCCAACATGATAATGACCCCAAACACACCTCCAAGACGACCACTGCCTTGCTAAAGAAGCTGCCCAAAGTTAAAACAACAAGGGCAGAAGATTTAATAGGTGGAAAGATGAAAAAATGACTGAAGAGCGGCTTTAAGGTGACAGAGTCCAATTCCAGAAGTTTGCCAAAATCTGTCAATGCAGTGCCCCCCCACTCCTTCACATACACACACAGACACATACTGCAAGGGTTAAATACTTTGGGCCTGGGGGGTCTCCAGGCTGTGGGCAGTCATGTTGTACAATGATGAGCTATTAATCCTGACTGTACGTGGAGGGGGCAGGAGTGTGACCATGGCTGGGAGCACCTTAGAGAGAAGGCTTCATGGGAGTGGTCGAATAGATCGAGGAAGCTTACAGAAGTGAGGAGTAATGTAAGTATCGCACTATATTTATGCACCCCTAGCCTGAACAAGCAGTGCCCCACTGCAAAGGCAAATTTGTCCAATTCCTGGAGTTGGGTCTTAAAATGACTTAGCTGTTAGACTGAAAAATGTAAAAAGGAGAAGATAAAAAGGATTTTAGGGAAAGAAGAGGTTTTATGCTGTCAGTCAAACTTCACAGCAAAAATCTCTGTGGAGTGGGGCAGGTAAGTATAAGCTCCTAAAGAATTGCTATGGGAGGGGTGGGGACAAGGCTGCTGATAGAAATCACAGGGGCCCCATACAGCTGACAGGCCGCTATCCCCCTCCATTCCCCCTCCCTTCCCCAAATAACAGAAATGTTAAAAATTATTTATTTCAATGCATTCTTTACACTTTTAAATGACTTTTGTGATTTTTTTTACAATGCTGTGGGGGGGGGGGGGGTGGGCTTGGATAAAATATCAGGGGTCTACACAGACCCCTGACATCTCACCTTTGGTCAGAGAAAGGAATTAGGGAAATCAGCTGCATTGAAGATGAATGAAACATTCATAAACTGCAGCATAGAAAACACAGGTCACTATGCTCAGTTATCAATGGAAACAGGAGAGATCCGTACCTGTGTCCAATTCTGGAAAGAAAGGGGCTGGTAAATTACAGATTTACCGGCCCCTTCCCCCGCTCTCCATCTGCCTGTGTACCCGCAGCAGCCGGTGGAAGAGGAAAGTCAGCAGCGCTACTGTGGGGGGTGGGCAAGGGAGGGGCAGCACAGGGAAGAGGCGGGCCAGGAGGACAATTACAGAATGATGCACTGTGCCTGTGTCTCTCCCTCTAGCAACTAAAAGCCAGGGGGAGAGAGAAGGGGAGAAACCAGCTTTCAGCAGCTGGAGGGAGAGACACAGACACAGTGCATCTTTCTGTAATTGTCCTTCCGCCCCACCGCTGTCTGGGGCCCCTGTGTGCCTGAGCCCCCTACAGGAGGCCACATGGTACCGCTCTATCAGCGGCCCTGGGTGTGGGGTCACTAAGGGTAAGTACATTGTAAGTTCACTTACACTTTAAAAGTGCTTCAAAACAGAGTTTTTGCTTCTTTTTGTTTTCAAAATACTTTAAGAGTTTGTTCACACCTTAAGGCTTCTTTCACACGGCCGCTCCGTGTGAAAGGTCCGCTGCGGGACTTTTTTTTTTCCACGGAGCGGATGACATTTTTGTCATCCGCTCCGTGTGCCCGCATATCATCCCATCCGTTTGCGGATGATATGTGGACATAATGTAAGTATATGGCACTGCGGATGTCAGCGGATGACACCGCTGACATCCGATTTTCCTTCCTTTCCGTTTTTTACACGAAAGAAAAAATAGGGTTCTGTTCCATTCGAAAAAATGGAACAGAACTGAAAGGAGGAAAATCGGATGTCAGCGGATGGTATTCCGCTGACATCCGCAATGCCATTCACTTACATTATGTCCGCAAATCATCCGCAAACGGATGGGATGATTTGCGGACACACGGAGCGGCCGTGTGAAAGGACCCTTATGTATGTAGAAGGAACTACTACTCTTACTCAAAAGATTGTGTATATGGGATTGTATAGTTGGGTTTTCATTACTGTTTTTTTTTTTTTTTTTTTATTGGTTGAGCCGGATGGACTTGTGTCTTTTTTCAACCTGACTAACTATGTAACTATGTAACTATGATTTACCTAATGGCATTAAAATCGCAAAAAATCAGATTGACCATGATATATGGTCTATCTGATTTATGCGATTTTAATGCCATTATTAGGTGTTACCATATATCTTGAATCCATTTGACATACTCTTTCATGTTTTTTAGCGCGGCACTGTTTATGTTTTTAGTGGTTTTCACACCATAATGTATGCAATAGCACTGGCGAATGTTCTTTTCAACTTTCAATATATTTTTAAGAAGAGCTGAAATGCATTTTTATGAACCCCTTTTTCTTTTTTTTTTTTAGCTTTATTTACCCTGCATTGTGTCCTGCAAAAATGTAACTAAAGCCAAAGGCTATTTGCCTTGTCCTTGCGCTGGGACTTTATTGTGCAACCCAGCACGGATGGTGTGAAGGGGCCGGTGCAGGCAGGAAGACCATTCTCTTATGAATAAGCTCTCACTTAGCAAGATGGCTTTAAAACAATGAAAAAGGCAGAAGGTGGCTAAGTAATAAAGAGGATTATACTGCCCTAAGGATTTTCATTAAAGGAAACTTGCTACATTAGATGTTACTGAAATGACTTCTCTTTTCTGGTAGATTCCAAGTTGTTCCTCATATTCTTTTCTCAAGCCCATTATCTCATTGCTCATAAATATTCAGGCTGAAAGGAAGAAGTGAAAACTGCAATATCAGCCTGCAAGATTTTTTTTTTTTTTTAACGGGAAACGAACATGTCGTAACAAATATATCCTTCATATATTGTCATTGGAAGATTCACCTAATCAGATACATAGGGAGAAGTGACTTTAAAAATAAATGTTTGTATGGCAGTGCTCTGACGTCAAATCTATGTATTATTTTCATAAAGGATCTCTAAACCCAGTTACCTATAGTGATACTAAACACAAACTGTTTAATTTACATTTTCCCTTCTATTTCTGTATATGTATGACGGCACTGTAATTATTTTATTTAAAAAAAGCATCTAAGTATCTTTTTCCTAATTGATATACAGCGGTCTCATGACCCAGCTCTTTCCCAGCCTGTCTGCAGGGAAACATAAGCAGGAGGAGCTTCTGGTCCTCTGCTGCTGGTTACATGTTTAAAATATTTAAAAAAACAGCCTTTGGAATACAGAGTAAAAATAAATAATTAATATCAATAAATAGTTTTAAATTGTCATACAAATATATATATTTGTAATTAAATCTTTATTATTTTTTAGCGGGTTAGTTTAGACCTCTATTAAGCTTATAAGTATAGGTGTCTGCCTTCATCCCTGGGTAAATTGTGAAAAGGGGGGTTGGTACCTCATGCCAAGTTGGGTGGGATTTTTGAGGCAAGTAAATTATATACAATATATAAAATAAAAGTATATTATATTTAATGGAAAAATTGTTGCATCAAACATACAGGATGTTTATCATAGTCATTTGTGGTGGGTTATAGACCCAAGTGAAGAAGTGCTTAAAGATTAGAGGTAGTGTGACAAGTGTCATAAGGTGACATTATTGTAGGAAAAAATGTCTCTGTCCCTCCATGCTGTTAGCTTGGAAGTTTGTTCAGAGATGATTCCTGTTTAACCTACGCGTTTCGGCTAAGAATAAGCCCTTTTCAAGGAGTATTGTCACCATTTATAGATTGTTTTGTTCCATGTGTGATTCTTTCGCCCTTTGCTAAACAGCAAGAACCTTGGGAAGCCTTAATTGCGTGCTTTATCAAAACGATCGGTGAGCAAAATGATAGTTCGGATTCCAATAGGGTCATACACTGCATATATTTGGTATTCCACTCTGGGTCCAAAATATTACAACCTAAGATTGGTTTGATGTTAGTAGGCAGTGATGGGTGTCTTTCCAATTCTTAGCAGTCAAAACTGTATCCAAGGTTCAAATGACCGCACATTGGTCATTTATTGGTCCTCAGTAATAGTGAGATCTGGTACAGAGTTATTGCCGGTGCAGCTAGTTCCATCAAAGCCTGATTTGCTCTAACGTTTTTCAATTCCGGTTTGGGAAGTATCCTCTGCAAGTGGCGATCCTGCGTCCTACCTTCTCCCTCTCAGCGAAGGGAAGTATTCTTTTTTAGCAATTTTTAGCAATAATATGGTGTGGGCGGATTTCTGTCAGTCACAGGCTGCGTCATGTCCATCCAGCCTATGTCTTAGAATAAGAGGGAGGCGAAGCCTCCATTAACGTTATTGTAAAATCTCGGGTTTTTTTTGTTAAAAATAACAAACATGTTATACTTACCTGCACTGTGAAGTGGTTTTGCACAGAGCAGCCCGGATTCTCCTCTTCTCGGGTCCCTCTTCAGTGCTCCTGCTCTCTCCCTACTGTTGAGTGTCCCCACAACAAGAAGCTTGCTATGGGGGCACCATGATTCGAGTCACAGCTCCCTGTGTTCATTCAGACACGGAGTCACGACATGGCCCCATCCCCTCTCTCTCCTCATTGGCTAACTGAATTTGATTGACAGCAGTAGGAGCCTATGGCACTGCGCTGCCATCTCAGCCAATGAGGAGTCTCAGGCAGCCAAGACACTCCTGCAACATCACTGGATAGAGATGGGGCTCAGGTAAATATTAGGGGCGCTGCTGCACACGGAAGGTTTTTTATCCTTAATTGGGGGATGTTAAAACAGAACTAACTCCCTTTTTGAAAAATATTTTGGGCATTATTAAGAAAATTTTTTGGGTTGAGTTAAAGTGTCAATAAACCCCCTTCATTAAAAATGATCAACACATGCTGTATTACATGCTCTTCATACTCACTTAGTCGCTATAGGATTTATTTTCTGTATTCTACATAGAACCTGGTTGATCCTCCTGTATATCCCTCCATTCTGTCCATGTTCCCACTGGAGCTGGGGATTCTGCAGAGCAGTCTTGGCAGCTAGTGCACATGCTCAGTCTTCAGTGAGTTTCTATGCTGATCATTTCCTCCCTGTCACATCTAAGCAGCCCAAGTAGCTATAGAGTTATGTGAGGGTATACACAGTGATAAATTTAAGCCCTCCTCCTCCGTGCCAACTAAATGGCTAAACACAATGGGGGTTGAAATATTACATCTTGATTGATGGAGGCTTCACCTCCCTGCTAGCCTAAGCGCATACACACAATAGGCACAGGCTGGAGGGGCATGACACAGAAATGGCTGAAATCCACCCATACCATGGTATTAAAAAAAAACAACAACAATTTGATTTCAAATATACTGTATATTTGTATGATGATTTAAAATAGTTTATTATTAATTATTTATTTTTAATCTGTATCCCAATGGCTTTTTTTTAACATGTGACCAGCAGCAGAGGACTAGAAGCTCCTCCTGCCACTGTTTCCCTGCAGACAGGTTGACAAAGAGCTGGGTCACATGACAGCTGTAGATCTAGTGTGTGTTTAGTATAAATGGTAAATACCATTTTAAAAATGTAGCAGTGTTTGTAAAAGATCTACTAAAACAAGATGGATTTCAAAACATTATAGTTTCCTTTTTGACTATGTCTGGGATTTAATAAACAACTCAAAATATCAACAGGAGTATTTAGTGATAACGCTAAATATATGCATGCTGGTTTGTTGAGGTGTTGACAAATTAATCTGTTAGGACCAAGTGGGTTATTGAACAAGTATCCAAATCAGATTAGGGGCAAACGGCGACAATCCAACCTTGTACTGAGATACTGGCTGTGCAATGTGCTTTATAATTTTCTGCTACACAACTAAAGGGAAGAGTACCTACAATCGGTGGAAGGACCATGACCTCTGAAATGGGACATGGGACACTTGTAATATTCCTGGAGAGGAAATGAAGGAATGGGTTGGAAAGGAAATGAACTTCTAAATGACAAACCCAACAGGTCTTACAAAAAGGTCTGCAAAAAAGAGGATGGTGATGTGTACAGAAATAGATAAAAATGTCAAGGCTTTAAGAGGAAGTAGATAGGGCTGCAATCTAAAGGATCCTATAGATACTAGATAACAATCGCTGGATCTGCTTCTTTTTTGACCAAATCAGACAATAATCCAATATTTATAGGTCAGTGTACGAAAGCCGCAAAAGAGTGGATAAAGGAGTGAAAAACAAATTGGTAAAGCATATTAGAAAACCTTGAATGATCATTAATGTACCCCAGTGATGGAACTGTCTACTCATGGTTCCTCTTCTACAATATCTTCCATTATCTCAATCGGAGACACTAATGTGAGAAGGGTACTCCTGTTTAGGTGAGAAAATGGCCCTGTAGACGTTAGAAGATGGTTAAATCTGCCTGTCCAACTCTTCTCTAATATCTATGGCCAGTTTGGGTAAAGACAGTCTTGGTCGGTTGGTTAAAAAGGCATGGTCACTTTGCCTATCCAAAGTGACAAGATTTACATAAAATCCATCTGCCCGCAGCCCAGTGCTTCTAGGTATGGGGGAGCAAGAGATCTCTTTCAGCGATGCAGTCGTCAAACCCAGTGGCCGGTCGATATGCCCAAACATTGTGACATGAAGGAGAGTAAAGTCACTACTATCTCTAAGCTCTGACACAGAGGTGTGCACAGCTTAATGCATTGGGGTGTGCACCATAAAGCTCAAGCACCCATGTGTGTCTACACACTGTATACAGGCCCACTTTTAAGTACGGTACACAATGGGACCAGAGCATGTATGTAAAATGAAAATGTACTTAAAGTGAAGCAATACCTTTTTTTCACTTCTCAATGCATGTAAATACACTAGCTTTATAGGAAATCTTGGTCTGCTTGACATGGCACTGCTCCCAAACCATAATTGACAGGGACACCAAACATGGGGAGCACGTTAAGGCATACCTGCCAACTGTCCCATTTTCCCCGGGACAATCCCAGCAAATAGGAGCCTGTCCCGGGTAATTTACATTGTCCCTGTTAATCAGGGACAATGTAAATCATTAAAAAATTTTTTTTTTTTTTTTTTTTTTTTTTTTATTTTGTTCCACACAGTGTCACTCTCACCCCAGCTATGTGTTGTAGTTCTGGCAGCAGGTTGTCTCTCTTTCGGTGCCCGCTCACTCTTCCCGCCTGTCGCAAATTTAACGTGTCACCAGGGGCAGGGTGTCAGCATTGTGCACTTTCCGAAATCCGCCAGCAGGTAGAGGCAGAGCACCTTCCGACAAGCTGACACTCTAGAATTGCAGGGAATTGTGATGAGAATTTTAAACTTTAGGCAGAAGTAGCGCAGCTGAATGGGAGAATATTTCCAACTCTGCTACTTAGGCCTCAAGTTTTCAATTCCGTTTTCAAATTCCTGTAATTCTCTCTTTATGAAGTAGACCCTATAATCTGATAAGTAGGCGGAGATTAATTATGCAGAGTGGGCAGAGCTTCGGGGAAGTGGGTGTGGTAAGTAATTGATAGCTGTCCTGCAAAGTGTCCCTGGAATTTTTTTTCAAATGTTGGCAACTATGCGTTAAGGGGACCAAGGGTTATGACATGGTAGATTACATAGGCAAGCTGGGTGGCCACAAAATAGGATATGTTGTAGTTCTGGGTCCCCACTCAGTGCTCTCTAAATTTTGTGCCCCTGTCACTTATGGTTCAGGAGCAGTGCCATGTCAAGCTGACCAAGATTTCAACTAGACGCCAATGTTAAACAGAGAGTAGTGCAATGCCAAGCTGACCAAGATTTCCCATAGATGCCAATGTTAGACAGGGATCAGTGCCATACCAAGCTGACCAAGATTTCCCATAGACACCAATGGTGAAAACCGGGAGTAGTGCCATGTCAAGCTGACCAAGCTGTGTCCGTACTCGTGAGTGTACGTAAAATGCGGTATGCCTGTATATGGTGCCGTTAGGGAGATCAATCTTCCTGCCGACACAGTGAAAGATAAGTGCGTAAGCACTTCTCTTATGGCAGAGCCGGTAAAATTGAGATCGTTCTCATCTTCCCACTGGCACACAGAGCGATAATGCTAATGTGCATGGTGTGATTAGGATGTGCCAAGGCACATCCCGCACACCCTGTGGGCACGCATTAGCTCTGACACAAGGTTGCTGGAAGGCGCAGCAAGGATCACTGGGGTGGGTGGTTAGGTATTAGGTGGTTAAGGGGGGGAGGTTGTAATTTACACAAAGGCCCCTTTCACAAAGGCTTTCCGATCCGGTCCGCCTGTCAGTTTTTTAGGCAGACCTGATCGGATCCTTCATGCAGCCCTATGGAGCAGCAAATGTCAGTGGAGACATCTCTGCGGACACTCGCTGCTATCCAATCCCATCCTGTCTGTGAAATCCAGACGGATGGAAACCCTATTTTCCATCCATCTGGAGGATCGGATAAGATCGGATGAAAATGGACAGGTGGTCAGTTTTCATCTGATCTCCCAAAGAGGAGAGCGGGGATCTGACAGCTCCGTCTCTGCACACAGCGTAGACGGAGCTGTCATCCGCCTGCTCAGCGGGGATCGGCGGATCGATCCCCGCTGAGCAAAACAGGGTCCGTTGGGCGGACCGCCCGTGTGAAAGGGGCCAAACACTGTTACTTTGCCATAAATGGGTCACATCCTTCCCCATACTAAAAGAGCATAGGGTAATTTGCAGTGGCAGTCATAGAAAAAGGAGTGAACCCTGGGGGAACCCTGTAGACAGGGTCATGACTACAGAATATAGGCACAATAACAAAATCCTGATGGGCTCCCAGCGTCATCTCTTTGTAGCTCCTGGCAGTGCTATGACATTACTACCAGTTATCTTAACATAAACTATGCTTAGAGACAGGTTGCATTAGGCGTACAAGGTCAGTTTCAGTACTGACAGGGATGTAGTAAAAACTCTGAGGGCAATAAAACTACACTGATTAGAAAGCTAATCACATTTTACTAACTACCCTTATAAAACAAGGGGAGCAATGATCCTGATGACTTCTAGATTGTAGACTTTGCTGCAACAAGCTCCCTATTATGTCCCTCTCCATCTCCATGCCACATAGCAGCCACATAGGCTTCTATTCCAAAACAAATTTGCATTTGCATAGCACATTGCTCCGGTGCTCAGAAACAGGGCTCCCCGTCCACTCCTATCACAGAACTCTTACTTGGCATGCCCAATGGCTAAGGCCTTGCTGCCCTCTAAGACCAGGGTGGTCTACAAAGTTCTGCAAACAAAAAAAGGGCGTACCGGCCTAGCACATTATCCTCAGTACAGCTTTATTAATAAAAAATAAAATTGGCTAATCACAAACAAAATGTGTAAACCAGCATATCAAATTCAAATGTCGGAAACAATTGTTGCAATGTCCACTGTCCTTGATGGAATGACGCTGACGCATTTCAAGACTCTGAGGAAGAGGCGAAGCCTCGAAACGCGTCAACTGTCATTCCATCAAGGACAGTGGACATTGCAACAATTGATTCCGACGTTTGAATTTGATATGCTGGTTTACACCTTTTGTTTGTGATTAGCCAATTTTATTTTGTATTAATAAAGCCGTACTGAGGATAATGCGCTAGGCCGGTGCGCCCTTTTTTTGTTTTTTGTTTACATAGGCTTCTATGCCTATGGTTGTGCCACTGGCTGTAGGTATAAAGTGATTGGAGGCTGGGGAGGAGTTGAATCTAAATAGACAGCATCACTTTGCCTAATAGGCTGGGCGGAAGTGTCTTTTTGACTTGTCAATCATATTTTATAAACTTCACATTCCTGTTCTC
The DNA here is from genome assembly GCF_965119305.1 of Pelophylax lessonae. Lineage (NCBI taxonomy): Eukaryota > Metazoa > Chordata > Amphibia > Anura > Ranidae > Pelophylax > Pelophylax lessonae. Next base: position 82,343,169 of record NC_138768.1, read on the forward strand.
TGATACCTTAGCATTATTGATTGTAGCATTACTGATAGCCCACTTATGGATTTGGTATATCCACCAGCTTTAAAATGGTCCAGCCACTTTTATACAGCACAGTGGCTTAGTGAACACCGGTGAAATCCCAACCAGGACATGACCTGCATGGAGTTTTCATGTTCTCACTGGGCTTGCATGGGTTTCATCCCACAGGAGGGAGTTGTCATTAACCGCTCCAGTTCCTTCTTATAGCAGCTTTACTGCCACATGGTGGCACCTGTGCAGTGGATCGTGTATATATACGTGACCCCACACCTCCAGGTAGGGGGTGCGCATGGGCGCTGACGGCTGATTACACACAGCAGAAACCAATTGGTGGGCACGGGGTACTCAATGTTCTCCAGCACCGGCCGACCATCTATGTAAACAAGGCAGATTGCTGATCTGACAGGAGGGAATGGATGGAGTTTGTGTCCCTGTAAAGCAGAGAATGAATTCCATCTCTTCCTCTAGTTAAAGCACCTTACGCAGTATAGTAAAACGCTGGCTAGGCACACAGTTAACCCTTTGTTCGCCCCTCATGTTAACCCCTTCCCAGCCAGTGTCATTAGTACAGTGACAGTGCATATTTTCTATCATTGATCACTTTAATAGTGTTACTGGTCCCCAAAAAGTGTCAGTTAGTGCCAGAATGACTGCCGCAATATCACATTCCTGATATAAGTTGCCGATCGTCCCCATTACTAGTAAAAAATAAACCATTACAATAAAAATATCCCATAGTTTGTAGACGCTATAACTTTTGCGTAAACCAATTAATACATGCTTATTGGGATGTTTATTACCAAAAATATGTAGCAGGATATATATTGGCCTAAATTTAGGAAGAAACTAAATTTTTAATAATTTTTTATTGGATATGTATTGTAACAGAAAGTAAAATATATATATATATATATATATATATATATATATATATATATATTTTTTTTTTTTTTTTTCAGAATTGTCAGACTTTTTTGTTTCTAGCAAAAAAAAAAAAAAAAACTGCAAAGGTGAACTCGTACATGCTTTTGAATCAAGGGAGAACCCGGATGGAGGAGGATGCGTTAGACCCCTGAGTAAATAAAACAATAACTCGGCAGGAAAGGGAGGAGACCATTTCCTATACCCTTTTCTTTTCATCCCTTCCTTTTTTGATCCCCCCTCCCGTCTTTCCCTCCCCCCCCCTTTTTTTTTTTTTTTCTTCTGGGGTTGATTTATGTTTCTTCTTTTTTGATCTCCTTTTCTTCTTCTTTGTTTTTTTGTTTTTTTACATATAGAGAAGTTAAGGTGTGCAGAACCTATATAATTGAGTTATGAAGAAGTTAACGTAAGAACATATTTGAATATGATATGTTTTGTTTATTTTGGTATAATTTCACCTTGAAACTTTAATAAAATTTATAATTGAAAAAAAAAGAAATTACATTTTTAATCATTTTTTATTGGATATGTATTGTAACAGAAAGTAAAAAAAAAAAATATATATATATATATATATATATATTTTTTTTCAGAATTGTCAAAAATATAAACCGCAAAGGTGATCAAGTACCACCAAAAGAAAGCTCTATTTGTGGGAAAAAAGTGCATACATTTTATTTGAGTACAGTGTCGCACGACGGTGCAATTGTCAGTTAAAAAAAAGCAGTGCCATATCGCAAAAAACGGCCTGTTCATGAAGGTGGGTAAATGTTCTGCAGGTCAGGTGGTTAAGGGATATGGAGTTGGAGTCTTATTAATTCAGTGGGGTATTAAATATACAGTTTGCATACTTCAAGCAGGTCTTCGTTGTCCTGTCCCCAGATGCCACAATAGGAAATCACAAATGAAAGAAATTCAACTTGTTGTACACAAAAACAAAGTCTGGGGGGTGCTACATATTTTAACTTCCTTTAGATTATTTTTAAAACTTTCTTGTGTAGGACTTGATTTAATTAATTTTAGACATTGCTACGCTAAAGCAATTTTTCATTAAGTGTCAAACACCCCCTTCACCAGCATGAAATACCTGGCATATTCACATAAAGTGCACATACATATAAAGTATATGTAAAGGCAAAAGTTTTTGTTTTCATTTTTTAAAACTTGGGGAAACATTAGACCTTCTGTATGGTTTTTAGTACTCTCTGTGTCCCCACTGTAAAGATGTGCCCTCTCTGGTTGTCCTGGTGAACATTGTCACCAAACCTGGAAATTATGTGAAAGCCAAAATGTTATAGTTGTACCTGGTGTATTTTCTGAAAGCAGTGGGCCTGTGTGCAAGATCATTAGTTGGACTCTCCTGCCAGAGGAAAAGAAAGTACGACCCAGGCAGCGCAGTGCGGAAAAAATTGGGTGTGGTTTTCATTGCGCTGAATATTGGCCATGGCTTAAAGGGACACAGAGTGCAGGGGTTCAAGAGTGCATGGAGAGTCCAAGGGCCAGTAGTAAGTGACACAGAGTTCAGGGGTAAGTAGTAAGTGATGTGAAGTTTAGGGATTACTAGCAAGTGGCTCAGAGGTCAGTAATAGGTGACTGAAATTATAGGGGTCAGGAGTAAGTTGCACAGAATTCAAGGGTCAGTAGTAAGTGGCGCAGAGTCCAGAGGTCAGGAGTAAGTGGTGCAAAGTTCAAGGTTCAGTAAGTGAGGCAGAGTTCAGAGATCAGGAATAAGTGGTGCAGAGTTTAGAGGTTGGTAGTAAGTGATGCAGAGTTCAGGGGTCAGGAGTTAGTGGCACAGAGTTCAGGAGTCAGTAGTAAGTGATGCAGAGGTCAGGAGTAAGTGGCACAGAGTTCAGGAGTCAGAGTAAGTTACGCAGAGTTCAGAGGTCAGTAGTAAATTACAGAGTTCAGGGGTTTGGAGTAAGTGACATAGAGCTCAGGGGGTCAGTAGTAAGTGAGGCAGAGTTCAGGGGTCAGGAATAAGTGGCACAGAGTTCAGGGGTCACTAGTGACGCAGAGTCCTGAGGTCAGGAGTAAGGGACACAGAGTTCAGGGGTCAGGCGTACGTTACTAAGAAGTCAGTAGTAAGTGACGCAGAGTTTAGAGGTCAGTAGTAAATGACACAGAGTTCAGGGGTTTGGAGTAAGTGACATAGAGTTCAGGAGTCAGTAGTAGGTGATGCAGAGTTTAGGGGTCAGGAGTAAGTGATGCAAAGTTTAGGGGTCAGTAAGTTACACTGGGCTCAGAGATCATTAGCAAGTGACACAGAGTTCAGGGATCAATACTAAGTGATGCAGAGTCGAGAGGTCAGTGGTTACTGATGCAGAGTTCAGAGGTCAGGCATATGTGGTGCAGAGTTCAGAGGTCAGGAGTGAAACAGATTTCAGGGGTCAGGAGTAAGTGATTCAGAGTTCAGGGGTCAGTAGTAAGTGACACACAGCTCAGAGGTCAATAGTATGTTAGGCAGAGTCCGGAGGTCAGGAAAAGGTGATGCAGAATTCAGGGGGTCAGTAGTAAATTATTCAGAGTTCAAGGGTCATAAGAAAATGACACAGAGTTCAGGGGTCAGTAGTAAGTGATGCAGAGTTGAGAGGTCAGGGGTAACTGATGCTGAGTTCAGAGGTCAGGTAAAAGTGGCACAGAGTTCAGGGGCCAAAAGTAAGTAATGTAGAGTTCAGGAGTCAGGAGTAAGTGATGCAGAGTTCAGGGGTCAGAAGTAATTGACATGCAGCTCAGAGGTCAATAGTAAGTTAGGCAGAGTCCAGAGGTCAGGAAAAGGTGATGAAGAATTCAGGGGGTCAGTAGTAAATTATGCAGAGTTCAAGGGTCATAAGTAAATGACACAGAGTTCAGGGGTCAGTAGTAAGTGATGCAGAGTCGAGAGGTCAGGGGTAACTGATGCTGAGTTCAGAGGTCAGGTAAAACTGGCGCAGAGTTCAGGGGCCAGAAGTAAGTAATGTAGAGTTCAGGAGTCAGGAGTAAGTGATGCAGAGTTCAGGGGTCAGTAGTAATTGACACGCAGCTCAGAGGTCAATAGTAAATGTAGAGTCCAGAAGTCAGGAAAAGGTTATGCAGAGTTCAGGGGTCAGTAGTAAATGATGCAGAATTCAACGGTCATTAGCGAGTGACACGGGATTCAGGGGTCAGTAGTAAGTACAGCCACACGGCACTCCCCTGCACAGCTTACCACCTAGACTTCTGTTCTCAGAGCCACGCTCTCTTTCTGCTTTCTGGTAGGCAGGGTCTGGTAGGCAGGGCTTGCAGGGCTATATTTGGCATTAGCATGGGTCAATTACAATCTTGCTCCACCTTGAAAGAAGGACCAACCCCCCCCCCCCCCCCAGCATTAGCCCGGCGGCATTCAATTTCCTCCCCAACAAGCACTGAGTGCATCTTTGCTGCTGGGAGTGATAATCACAGCTGCAGCAAATGCCTAGAAGACATGGGGCATTTCCCCATGCTGTGCAATGTGTGAGAGCACAGTGGGCTCTTCCTACTAGGGGCCAGTGTGCACTTTACATATTGCACCCATGGAGGAATACACCACTGAATTTTACCCAGAATAAAAGGTGAGGGAAATTTTCCAAATGGTGTAAAATGTTCCAATGACGACTATATAAAATGGGAATCCTCTTCATTTTTGGGAAGGCTTCCTCTTAGTTCTTGTAGCAAGAGATGGTGGGGGCTGAACTCCCCCCCCCCCCCAGCGTGTGACACTACTCCATGGCCATGGAGTACAAGTGTGGGTTCTGTGCATCTAGGCCAGCCAGTCAACAAGGTAGCAGTGGCTATGCTCCCACCCTTGTTTATCCGCCTATCGCCAAGAACTGGATGCATTTCGGCCCTTTCTGAGCAGCTTTGGCCATATAGAAGGGATGGCATCACCCCTCAAGTGACTGGGGTGGACCATGGGAGATGGGCACCAAGGATATGATGTAGGTGAGGGCATGTGGAGAGGTGTTGCCAGATCCCGCTAGTCAGCCTTACCTTCTGCTTTGCTGTGGAAGTGACGTCATATGCTGGGAGCATGTAAAACCTTGGAGGGAATATATAAATACTCACCCTATTGGTTCACCACCACCCCACAAAAGTCTTAGTTTTTCATGTGGCCCCTTGGAAAAATGAATTGCCCACCCCTGATCCAGGGGATTCTTTAATTAATGCTAAACAGCGTAGATAGAGGATTCTGTCTGCCGGCTATTGCATCCTGATAGGCGGCACCTGCTGCTGTCAGAATACTCAAACAGTGACTGCATCTGATTGGATGCAGTCACTGTTTGGCTGACACTTTTGCATCCTGCTCCCTAATTTTTCATTTTAAAATTTGCCATGTTTGGTGGTGATGGCAGGGCCACCCATGGCTCATATTTGGCAGGCTTAACAGTGGGGTAATAAGGGGGATTCACAAATTTGATCATTTCCTGGGCCTATTTGGGCTGACTATACTTTGTAGTACATGTAAATACACTACTACAAAGGCAACATGGCTATGATACAGCCCGTATCTAATTCTATGCTCTTAAATACATTTAATGTGTTTCTAAACACATGAGCAAAATAATATATTGCAGCTTACCAGACCTTAAATGTGGGGCGGAATTACAGTAGTTTGCTTTTCTTTTCAGGTTTTTTTCATTAATTTTTACATGACATTCCTGCCAGTAAGACACATCCTGTCTTACAGTGACAATGCCTACTAATTGTACTGTTCCAAAGGAGTAGCAGTGTTGCCACCAGGGCTGGAGTGGGACTCATTTTCAGCCCTGGCGTTTCGTGCTTTAGACCGGCCCACTTTAGTTCACGACTGACTATATTAAAATAATGTAATTAAAACCTCCGAATATAAGTTTGCAATGGCTGCAGACATGGTACTGGAGAATACAGGGCTGCAGACATGGTACAGGAGAATGCAGGGCTGCGGGCATGGTAAAGGAGAATGCAGGGCTGCGGACATGGTACAGGAGAATGCAGGGCTGCGGCCATGGTACAGGAGAATGCAGGGCTGCGGACAAGGTACAGGAGAATGCAGGGCTGCGGACAAGGTACAGGAGAATGCAGGGCTGTGGACATGGTACAGAAGAATGCAGGGCTGCGGGCATGGTACAGGAGAATGCAGGGCTGTGGGCATGGTACAGGAGAATGCAGGGCTGTAGACATGGTACAGGAGAATGCAGGGCTGCGGACATGGTGCAGGAGAATGCAGGGCTGCGGGTATGGTACAGGAGAATGCAGGGCTGTAGACATGGTACAGGAGAATGCAGGGCTGCGGGCATGGTACAGGAGAATACAGGGCTGCGGACATGGTACAGGAGAATGCAGGGCTGCGGGCATGGTAAAGGAGAATGCAGGGCTGCGGACATGGTACAGGAGAATGCAGGGCTGCGGGCATGGTAAAGGAGAATGCAGGGCTGCGGACATGGTACAGGAGAATGCAGGGCTGCGGACATGGTGCAGGAGAATGCAGGGCTGCGGGTATGTTACAGGAGAATGCAGGGCTGTAGACATGGTACAGGAGAATGCAGGGCTGCGGGCATGGTACAGGAGAATGCAGGGCTGCGGGCATGGTACAGGAGAATGCAGGGCTGCAGACATGGTACAGGAGAATGCAGGGCTGCGGGCATGGTACAGGAGAATGCACGGCTGTAGACATGGTACAGGAGAATGGAGGGCTGCGGGCATGGTACAGGAGAATGCAGAGCTGCGGACAAGGTACAGGAGAATGCAGGGCTGTGGACATGGTACAGAAGAATGCAGGGCTGCGGGCATGGTACAGGAGAATGCAGGGCTGTGGGCATGGTACAGGAGAATGCAGGGCTGTAGACATGGTACAGGAGAATGCAGGGCTGCGGGCATGGTACAGGAGAATGCAGTGCTGCGGACACGGTACAGGAGAATGCAGGGCTGCGGGCATGGTACAGGAGAATGCAGTGCTGTGGGCATGGTACAGGAGAATGCAGGGATGCGGGCATGGTACAGGAGAATGCAGTGCTGTGGGCATGGTACAGGAGAATGCAGGGCTGCGGGCATGGTACAGGAGAATGCAGGGCTGCAGACATGGTACAGGAGAATGCAGGGCTGCGGACATGGTACAGGAGAATGCAGGACAGTGGACATGGTACAGGAGAATGCAGGGCTGCGGACATGGTATGGTAAAGGAGAATGCAGGGCTGCGGGCATAGTACAGGAGAATGCAGGGCTACGAACATGGTACAGGAGAATGCAGGGCTGCGGGCATGGTACAGGACGATGCAGGGCTGCGGGCATAGTACAGGGGAATGCGGGGCTGCAGGCGTGGTACAGGGGAATGCGGGGCTGCGGGCATGGTACAGGAGAATGCGGGGCTGCAGGCATGGTACAGGGGAATGCGGGGCTGCGGGCATGGTACAGGAGAATGCGGGGCTGCGGGTATGGTACAGGGAAATGTGGGGCTGCGGACATGGTACAGGAGAATGTGGGGCTGCGGGCATGGTACAGGGGAATGCGGGGCTGCGGGCATGGTACCCGGGAATGCGGGGCTGCAGGTATGGTACAGGGGAAAGCAGGGCTGCGGGCATGGTACAGGGGAATGCGGGGCTGCTTGCATGGTACAGGAGAATGCAGGGCTGCAGGCATTGTACAGGAGAATGCGGGGCTGCAGGCATACTACAGGAGATGCAGTACTGCGGGCATGGTACAGGTAGTGAGTGTACAGCCTGTATAACAGTGTAAATTTGCTGTCCCCTCAAAATAACTCAACACACAGCCATTAATGTCTAAACCGCTGGCAACAAAAGTGAGTACACCCCTAAGTGAAAATGTTCCAATTGGGCCGAATTAGCCATTTTCCCTCCCTGGTGTCATGTGACTGGTTAGTGTTACAAGGTCTCAAGTGTGAATGGGGAACAGGTTTGTTAAATTTGGTGTTATCGCTTGAAATCTCTCCTACTGGTAACTGGAAGTTCAACATGGCACCTCATGGCAAAGAACTCTGAGGATCTGAAAAAAATAATTTTTGCTCTACATAAAGATGGCCTAGGCCATAAGAAGATTGCCAAGACCCTGAACCTGAGCTGCAGCACGGTGGCCAAGACCATACAGTGGTTTAACAGGACAGGTTCCACTCAGAACAGGCCTCACCATGGTCGACCAAAGAAGTTGAGTGCATGTGCTTAGCGTCGTATCCAGAGGTTTTCTTTGGGAAATAGACTTATGAGTGCTGCCAGCATTGCTGCAGAGGTTGAAGGGGTGAAGGGTCAGCCTGTCAGTGCTCAGCCTATACGCCGCTCACTGCACCAAATTGGTCTGCATGGCTGTCATCCCAGAAGAAAGCCTCTTCTAAAGATGCATAAAAAAGCCCGCAAACAGTTTGCTGAAGACAAGCAGACTAAGGACATAGATTACTGGAACCATGACCTGTGGTCTGATGAGACCAAGATAAACTTTTTTGGTTCAGATGGTGTCAAGCGTGTGTTGTAGCAACCAGGTGAGGAGTAAAAAGACAAGTGTGTCTTGCCTACAGTCAAGTATGGTGGTGGGAGTGTCATGGTCTGGGGCTGCATGAGTGCTGCCAGCACTGGCGATCTACAGTTTATTGAGGGAACCATGAATGCCAACATGTACTGTAACATACTGAAGCAGAGCATGATCCCCTCCCTTCGGAGACTGGACCGCAGGGCAGTATTCCAACATGATAATGACCCCAAACACACCTCTAGGATGACCACTGCCTTGCTAAAGAAGCTGAGGGTAAAGCTGATGGACTGGCCAAGCATGTCTCCAGACCTGAACCCTATTGAGCATCTGTGGGGCATCCTCAAAGGGAAGGTGGAGGAGCGCAAGGTCTCTAACATCTACCAGCTCCATGATGTCATTGTGGAGTGGAAGAGGACTCCAGTGGCAACCTGTGAAGCTCTGGTGAACTCCATACCCAAGAGGGCTAACGAAGTTCTGGAAAATAACGGTGGCCACACAAAATATTGACATATTGTTAGGCACACATTTAACCCCTTGATTGACTTAGTCGTTATTACTTCTGAACCGGAAGGTTTTAACCCCTTAATGACCAGGCCATTTTTTTGCGATACGACAATGCATTATTTGTAACTGACAATTGCGCAATCGCGCGACGCTGTACCAAAATAAAGTTGATGTCCTTTTTTTCCCTCACAAATAGAGCTTTCTTTTGGTGGTATTTGATCACCTCTGCGATTTTCATTTCTTGCGCTATAAACAAAAAAAGAGCGACAATTCTAAAAAAAAAAAACAACAATTTTTACTTTCTGCTATATATAACATTCCCAATAAAAAAAAAAAAATCTAATTTTTTCATCATTTTAGGCCATTTTGTATTCTGCTACATATTTTTGGTAAAAAAAAATCCCAATAAGTGTATATTGATTGGTTTGCGCAAAAAAGTTATCACGTCTGCAAACTAGGGGAACGATATATGTAATTTTTTTTTTTTTTACTAGTAATGGCGGCGATCAGCCATTTATTGTGGGACTGCGACATTTAGGCGGACAGATCGGACACTGACATTTTTTTACACTTTTGGGGGGACCAGTGACAGTACTACAGTAGTCAGTGCTAAAAATATGCAGTTACTGTACTAATGACACTGGCAGATAAGGGGTAAACACCAGGGGCGATCAAAGTGTTAAATAGGTCCCTAAGGGGTGCTTTCTAACTGTGTGGGGGATGTATTCACTGCATGAACACAGAGACCTGTGTTCCTATATAAGAGGAACACAGGATCCCTGTGTTCATTACTGACAGAACAGCGGTCTGCCGTTGTAAACACGTTCTGTCTCCATGGGGAGTGATCGCAGTTGCCCAGCGGCAATCACGGCCACCGGACCTGCTGATTGGCTCTCCCTGTGGCCAATCGGGGCGTACGTGTGCGTCCGCTAGCAGTCCAGCAAAAGGTACGTCGCTTCGCGGGACAGAGCCGACCTGCCGCCGTAAAACTACGGCGGCTGGTCGGCAAGCGGTTAACCCCTTCCCAGCCAGTGTCATTAGTACAGTGACAGTGTATAATATTAGCACTGATCACTGATTAAGTGTCACTGGTGATGTCAGTGGCAGTATTGTCAGTTCCCCCCAGTGTCAGTTACCGTCAGATTGCCTGCTGTACTATTGCAGTCTAATTAAATGTCGTTGATCACCGGCATTAGTAGAATAAAAAGAAAAAAATTCCAATATATATATATATATATATATATATATATATATATATATATATATATATATATATACCATAGTTTGTAGATGCTATAACTTTCACACAAACCAATCAGTATACATTTATTGGGATTTCTTTTTTTTTACCAAAGACATGTAGCAGAATACATTTTGGCCAAAATTTCTAAAGACATTTTATCTTTTTATTTCCTATTGGATATGTTTAATAGCAGAAAATAAAAAATATTGTTTTGTGGGATGATCAAATACCACTAAGGCTCGATGCACACCGCCGCGACCTGTCAGGCGACTTGTCAGCCTGACAAGTCGCGGTCCCTCGCGGTCCATTGACTGCTACAGGACCCATTCTAATAGGAGCGACACAAGTCGCTCCGACTTAGAAAAAGGGTCCTGTACTACTTCGGGGCGACCTTGGAGCGACTTGCATAGACATTCATTATATGAAGTCTGTGCAAGTTGCGCCGAAGTCGCGGTGCACAGGACTTCACATGTCGCCCCCGAAGTAGTACAGAGTCGTGCCGCTGCAGTGTGAACCGGCTCTTAAAGAAAGCTCTATTTGTTTTGGAAAAAAATATATAATTGTCCTTTGGGTACAGTGTTGCATGACTGTGCAATTTGAGTTAAAGTAGCACAGTGCTTAATAGCAAAAAATGGCCTGGTCATGAAGGAGGTAAAATCTTCCAGAGCCGAAGTGGTTAATAGGCCAAACAGGAACAAATATCGTGGTTAGGGTTTATACACACTTTAAATAATATGTTACGTTTATTGGTCTTTTAATGCTGAATTAGCTTTTTTTAAGCTGTAATAAAATAGTAAAAAGGGGTTAGAGCCCGACATTAATAATATATAACAGTCAGAATTACAGGTCCAATCTAATGGCAAACAATTATTTTCTTTTACAGTTATTTAACATGTGCTTTTTGTGCATATCTACTCACTGCGCAGACAAAGTTGAAGCCAGCCTGATTACCTTGGGAACGATCTAGAGTTTAGCCCTACAAATTTTGAAATGAAACAAGATGGAGCCAACTGGGGCCTAACTTAAAAAAAAAAAAAAACCCAAACTCTCCTATTTTAGCCACGCAGTACAGATAAGCAATTTAGTTTCACATATACAAACTGATAAACCTGTAAAATTCCAGCATATACAAACTGTAAAATTCCAGCTTACCAGCTCGTTTCCTGAATTTTTCTATATCGACATTTGGTGGTCTTGAAGGTTTTTGTGGTGGAGGGCCTAATTTGGCTAGAGATGGAAGTGGCTTTCGCTTTGGTTCGTTGGGATCTTTTGGTTCTCCTAAATTGTCTGGGACAGATGATGTTCTAGGATGTTTTAGTCCGAAAGGTGAAGAACTGTTACCATTTTGGTTAGTTTTCATTTGAAAATCTTTGGCTATGGAACTAGGTTTCGGACTGTCATTTGTCTCCTCTGTGCTTTTATTTAGAAACGGACTTTGGAGCTGTCTAATACCAGCAGACCTTAACGGTACTCCATGGAAAGGTTGCGAAGACGTACTTGAAGACATGTTTTCTTCTGTTGATTCCTTTATTTGTCTTACAGGCTTGTTGTCCTGGGAACCCGAAAATGTCTTTGCTACCGAGTTGTGTTTGTTGAAACTGTTCTCACTTGGTGCTCCACCCACGTTGATGGGAGGTTTCGCCCCAAATGGCGGCTTCTTTTGGAAAGGAGGCTTGGGCTCATTTTCTGAAGTTGAACTAACTGCTTTAAATTGTGATGGTTTAGAGAAAGGTGGTTTTTCTTCAATTCCCTTTGGCTCTGGTGGAAAGTTTGGCTTGAGTCCACCAAACTTAGGCTCCTGTGAAGCATTATTAGGGGTCCCAAAAGGTCTGTTAGCTATAGGTTTTGGAAATGGGAACTTTGGTTCTTCTGTCTGTTGGCTTGTGGGTTTAAATCCAGGTGGTTTTGGAAATGTAGTTTTCTCCTCCCTTGCTTGGATGTTTATGTTGGAAGAGACGACAGTCCTGTTGATGCCTCCAACTGGTTTTACAAGTGGCGGCGGTTTGAATTCATTTGCTGGAGCTTTTTGTGCCAGTACAGGTTTTGGAACTGCTGGCTTCTTAGGTGTTAATCCTGGTGGAGTGTTGCTTGTTGACTCAAATCCTTTTCTTCTATCTTGAAATGATTTTAAAGCGGACAGTCCTGGGGAATTCTCTGCCTCCTCCATGGGACTGGGAACTCCACTGAACATAGCTGCAATCGACTTCACATTTGTGCTTTTCTCCTGCAAGCCAAAGGAAGAAAAGAGCTCAAGTGAAAGGTTTCACGTAGCACAGACACACACGCACACAGCTCTTTCAAAGGCTTCCTGAGCTGAGGCTTGCAACAGAGCTGATTGGTAGAATGTATTTAACAAGTATCTTCCTGTATGTCTAAATAATGCTGCCTTCTTACTTAGTTTAGTGTACTTTAGTTTTTCTTTTTATATAACATAAATATAGCACTTTCATATGGGTTTTAACAGGTGCATATACTCTTAGACTACTTGAAAGGCACATATAGACTTTCATGTACACATCATTATCTTTATTGTTTTAAACTACATAGACATTTTACATAAAATCTATTTAATTATGTGGAGGTTGTATTGTTTTTTCTGGGAAGGGGGGAAAGTGCACACTGAAAAGGACATAAAATCATATGACTGGGACTATACAGTATCTCACAAAGTGAGTACACCCCTCACATTTTTGAAAATATTTTATTATATCTTTTCATGTGACAACACTGAAGAAATGACACTTTGCTACAATGTAAAGTAGTGAGTGTACAGCTTGTATAACAGTGTGAATTTGCTGTCCCACTCACTACTTTGCATTGTAGCAAAGTGTCATTTCTTCAGTGTTGTCACATGAAAAGATATAATAAATTATTTACAAAAATGTGAGGGATGTACTCACTTTTGTGAGATACTGTATGTCGTCCCATCAGAGCCAACAGCTGCCAATCACTCCCTGTAGAAATAGATGGTATACAAGCCATTCATGGTGTTCCAAACTGCCAGTGTAAGGAGTACGATCATAAGGGTGGCTCTATGGGACCCTGCAGAGGAATGGAGCCACCCTTAGAAAGGGATATTTTTATTTGGAATTTCAGAAGAATGAGAGCCGTAAAACATCAAACCAAATAAGTGCAAACCTATGCTGTCCATTACTATATAACTGTAATTGTATAATATTAAAGTGGTTGTAAACCCTTACATATACCCAGTGAAGTAACTATTCTCAGGTGATACACCGAGATTAAACTAATCCTCCTACATAGATTATACTTGTCTACCTGCAGCCACCTCTTCTTGACATCTGTTCAAAGTCCAGTATTTATAAAGCTTGTCTGAGCTGTCAGGAAACAGGGGGCTGAGAGCTGAAATTACACACCACAGAGCTCTGAGAGCCGATTGGAGAGAAGGGACACACCCCCTTCACACAACACACAGAAACAGGGCTAACAATCAGCTGGAGATCCCTCCCCTGTCACTTTTTTCTCTTGGTGTCCAGAAAACTTGTTGGAAGAATATTACTGTCTGTATATGGTCCTGATGAAGCTCACCGTGAAACGCGTCGACTCTTGAGCAGAGGTATTCTCATATCCACGCACTGTTTGATATGTATTGCACTTTTTTGTGTATAGATGACTCACAATTTATGCATATATGCTGGGTGACTTAAACCTGTGTTTGGTCAGTTTCACCATTTTTTAGTTAGTGTTTTTAACTATTGAATCAATAAATGTGTTTTTATATATCTGTGTCAAAGTCTATCTTATAATGTGCCCTTAAAGTCCACACATGTTTCCAGTTGTCTTTTACAACTGTTGTTTTTTTTACTTGAAATAATTCATGCTGATAGCAGGGGAATGAAGCAGCAGACAGAATTGACATTTTGGGGTTACATAGTTACATAGTAGGTTACATAGTAGGTGAGGTAGAATAAAGACAATAGTCCATCCAGTTCAACCTGTGTAGGTGTGTGTGGCTGTAATCATCTCACATACCCCTGAATGTTCTGATCCTTGAGATGTACATCTAAGAGTCTTTTGAAAGCCACCATACTACCCGCAGAAACCACCTCTTGTGGTAGAGAATTCCACAATCTTGAAACCCTAACAGTAACGAACCCCCCACGTTGCCTGAGGTTAAAACGCTTCTCCTCTAATCGCATTGTATGCCCTAGAGTCCTCATGCAATCCCTTCGACTGAACAGCTTTTTTTCTAAGCTGAGATCCCCATTGAGATATTTAAAAATTGCTATCATGTCCCCCCTCAGGCTTCTCTTCTCCAGGGAGAATAAATCAAGCGATTGCAGACGCTCTTCATAATTAAGATCCTCCAATCCCCTAATTAGTTTAGTTGCCCTTCTCTGGACTCTCTCCAGCTCCAACACATCCCTCCGGAGGACTGGCGACCAGAACTAGACAGAATACTCCAGATGCGGTCGGACCAGAGTTTTATAAAGTGGAAGGATTATAGTCTTATCTCTGGAATACATCCCTTTCTTTATGCATTCTAATATTCTGCTGGCTTTGGCAGCTGCCGCTTGACATTGCATGCTATTGCCTAGTCTATCATCAACCAAGACTCCCAGATCTTTCTCCATTTTTGATTCCCCCAAGGGTTCCCCTCCTAACGTGTATTGTGCTTTTATGTTTCTAGTCCCCAAGTGCAAAACCTTACACTTCTCCACATTAAACCTCATTTGCCAAGTCGTTGCCCACTCCGTTATTTTGTCCAGGTCATTCTGTAGGATATCTGCTTCATGCTGTGAAGTTATTGCCCTGGCCAATTTTGTGTCATCTGCAAAAACTGATATTGAACTACTGATCCTGTCCTCAAAGTTTTTTCATGAATAAATTGAACAAGGTTGGACCCAGGACTGAGTCTTGGGGGACCCCGCTTACTACCTCAGACCAGTCTGAGTATGTGCTGTTTATTACCACCCTTTGGACATGCCCTTTTAGCCAGTTCTGTATCCAAGAGCAAACCCTGCTGTCGATACCTGCAGACCTTATTTTATAAATTAAGCGCTTGTGGGGAACTGTATCAAACGCCTTAGCGAAATCTAAGAACACCACATCCACTGGTCTGCTCCTATCTAGCTCACAGCTCACCTCCTCGTAGAATGTTAAGAGATTGGTTTGACAAGAACACCCATTTGTAAACCCGTGCTGGTTACTGCTGATGATGTTGTTGTCTTTAGCGAACTCTACGATATAGTCCCTTATCATCCCCTCCAGAAGTTTACATACTATTGATGTGAAACTGACAGGCCTATAATTTCCTGGTATATGCCTCTGACCCTTTTTGAATATCGGAATCACGTTAGCCTTCCTCCAATCCTCTGGTACATCTCCTGTCCTAATACTGTCAGCAAAGATCAGGAAAAGTGGTCTAGATATAACCTTACTGAGTTCCTTGAATACTCTCGGATGTACGCCATCCGGGCCTGGTGATTTGTTTGTGTTAAGTTTATCCAGCCTTTCCCTGATTTCACCCTCTGTTAGCCATAGTGGCAAGTCCTGTGTATTACTACTAACCATACAGTCATGGTCAGTGTACCCCTCTGTTTCCTGTGTAAAGACTGACGAGAAAAAAGCATTCAGCACGGTTGCTTTTTCAGTGTCCTCTGTAACCATCCCCCCATCATCGTTAATTATGTGTGCAATATGCTCTGCCCTCATTTTTTTGCTGTTGATATATTTAAAGAATTTCTTTGTTTTTTTTTTACCATCCTCCGCTATTTGTCTCTCAAAGTTTATTTTAGCCATCTTGATTTCGTGTTTCCTTTTCTTATTTGCCTCCTATTGGTCGAAAGCCGATACTGTGCCCTCTGATTTATATTTCCTGAAGGCCAATTTTTTTCCCCTAATAAGTTTTTTTAACGCCACGGTTTAGCCAGCCAGGTTTGGCTTTGTCTCTTCTAAATTTATTTCCCATAGGAATGCACTGCAAGATGCCTTTGCTTAATATGTTCCTAAAGCATTCCCATTTTTCCTCTGTGGTCAGTGATCCCAGGGTTTGGTCCCAGTTTACCCTTTCCATCAATGAGTACAATTTTGGAAAGTTTGCCCTTCTGAAGATTAGGGTTATTATGTTCCCCACTTGCCTTGTTATATTGTTATTTACACTAAATGTGATCATCCTGTGATTGCTAGAGCCTAGGTAGTCCTGGACTCCTACCTCCGAGATTATGTCTGGGTCATTAGTGATCAATAGATCCAGGACTGCGTTTTCTCTAGTAGGAGAATCCACCAACTGTGACATGTAGTTATTCTGTAATGTTTCCGTGAATAGACGGGCCTTTTGTGAGTGTGTAGTCCCCTCTTCCCAGTCAATGTCGGGATAATTGAAGTCCCCCAATATGATGACTGATCCCAGTTTTGCCACTTTACCCAATAGTGCTAAAAATTCCAGCTCTACCTCCTCCCCTTGTTTAGGTGGCCTATAGCAAACCCCCACAATTACTTTTCCCTTTTATCCTTCCCTATGGAGTTCTACCCACACGGATTCTAACTCCATACTCATCCCTTCCGTAATGTCACTCCTCTCTATCACCCTTACATTGTTCTTGACGTAGAGACATACCCCTCCCCCTCTTTTTCCTACCCTGTCCTTCCGGTACACTGAATACCCTTGGATATTGGCCAGCCAGTCATGTGAGGGGTCGAACCAAGTCTCAGTTATTCCCACAAGGTCTATGTCCTCCTCATGTACTAACATTTCCAACTCATCCATTTTATTAGCTAGGCTCCTGGCATTAGCATATACCCCTCTTAGTTTTACGGAAGTTAAACGTAATTGGGGGTTATGTTTATTCCTGTTTGGTCTGAGGTTTTCCCGCACAGACCTACCAATTGACGTTATGGCCCTACTGTCGCTTCTGACTCTAATACTACCTTCTGTCCTTTGCTCCCTCCTGACTGACTCTACTTCTGAGCCCTCCCCCCGTCTCCTAGTTTAAAAGCCCCTCCAACTTGGTGGCCATCTTTCTCCCCAAAAGAGCTGTACCGTCCCCATTAAGGTGCAGCCCATCCTTACTAAAGAGCCAGTAGCCGACTGAGAAGTCAGCCCAGTTCTCCAGGAACCCAAACCCCCTCCTTCCTACACCAATTCCTCAGCCACTTGTTAAGTTCCCTAATCTCCTTCTGCCTCTCCTGTGTGGCTCGAGGTACAGGCAGTATTTCAAAGAAAACCACCTTGGAGGTCCTTTTCCTCAATCTATTACCTAAATCCCTGAAATCGTTTTTTAAGATCCACCACCTTCCTTTTACTTTGTCATTAGTTGATTTACTAAAGGCAAGTACAATTGCTCCAGAGTTAAGTAAATGAAATGAAGGTTCACTTTGCAAAGAATACCCAATCACATGCAAGGAAAATTTAAAAAAAAACAACATTTTTGCTTGTACATGATTGGATGATTGAAGTCAGCAGAGCTTCTGCTCATTTACTAAGTTCTGGAGCAACTGCCCTTGTATGAGTGCAACTGCACTTTGCAAAGTGCACAGTCTATTTGCCTTTGTAAATCAACCCCCTAGTGCTCTTAATTGAGACAAGTACACACTATAGAGGGATATGCTTTGTTCATATTTCATGTCTGAAGTTTACAACCGCTTTATGTGTTGTTTATAACATGCCAACAAATTCAGGAGCACTGTACAATGAAAGGGCAAACATTGGGGGTCATTACAGGACTGGACAGGGAGCCCCGGGCAGGCGGCTGTGTACACAGTAGGAATACATACTATATATATGACCTGTTGGATGTGATTGTTTAGCCAGGCAAACAGTTTGGAAAGTGACAAACAGTTTTTGTCCCCTTTCCATTTCTAGCCTGCTCAGTGGACAATAATTCAGCATCATCATACTGCCATATCATTGCCTAGTATCATCTTTCTGGCTATGCTGTGTGGAAGAAATGTGTTACCTGAGGCTGACATTTCCCCAAATTTCCCATCCAGGGTTCAGTTGCAGTGGCTGGGAAGAGAGCTCAGTAAAACTGAGCGTATGATTTTACCAGTGGAAACTCTGTTTTTAATGCCATCACCTTCATGAGTGCCACCAGAGGCAGTCGGTTCAACTTCCCTCATGGTAGGAGCGCCCCTGGCTATAAAAGGATGCTGAGGTGCAGAGTCAATCTCTGAGGGACATTAACAGGGGAAATTGAGCTACTAAGACACAGATCGGGAGTTGAACTGTTGAGTCACGGTTCGTAGGGGGGAGCAAGGAGAACTGATTTGCTGACAGAGGTATTTGAATTACAGTAGTGATTATTTGGTGAAATTTAAGGATGAATTTCTACACTGTGCCTGCAGTTACAGATATTAGTGAGAGCTTCTTTTAAAACCCATTTACTGCTTGCTAAGAATATGTAAATGGATTCTAAAATGAACAATGAAAAGTTTTTATTGGGTGACAATGCATGAAGAAACTGTATAAGGGTGGGCAGATATTGTCCTGTCCATCATTTTTTTTTTTTTTTAGTTCTTTAATTATATTGTCAAATTACATCCAAAAACGTAAGTGTATTTGATCATGAATGAATTTCTAGTGACATGTTTTAGTGCTAATTTTTTGTATACTTTGACAACAGAAGCATAACCAATAACTGTCAGACTAACAGGAACCATATTATATTTATACAATAAATTGTATAAAGAAAACCAGATCAAAAGGTAATAATGACCCAATGAGTCATCACCGAAACAGAGAAACACTAGAACCTCCAGTTTCAGGTTTGTACCTGCTGTTCTCCAGAGGAAGCTGTCTGGTGCTACTGGGTGCTGAGACCCACCTATTGTCTACTACAGCCTTTCTCAACCTTTCCAGCACAAAGGAACCCCTTGAAATAACGTTCTGGTCTCAGACAACCCCTGCTAAAAATAACTATATCTAAAACTCAAGATACATTAGTGCGATGGTCAGTGGGAAGAATGCCCCTTACACTTGTGGTATTTGGGAAGAATTATCCTCTTACAGAGAGCTAAAAAGATCAATAGTGTTAGTGGGAACTTATCTGAGAAGCAGAAATTGCTCTTTGCTGAAGGAACACCTAGCAACCTCTGGAGGAACCATAGACTTCCATGGAATCCTGGATGAGAAACACTCATCGTCTACTACAGCCTTTCTCAACCTTCAACTATGTAATGCAAGGGCCTGCCTGATTGCATACAAATTGAAAGTGTTTAGTTTTGACCTCATATTATATGGTTTTGGTAAATCTAAAGGAAAAAAATCTAAAGATAATTGTACAGTGTGTATCCAGCTTTACAGAGCGCTAAAAAGATTAATAGTGTTTTTGGGAACTTATCTGAGAAGCAGAAATTGCTCCTTGCTCAAGGAACGCCTGCTCTGGAGGAACCATAAGCTTTCATGGAATCCTGGATGAGAAACCCTGGTCTACTAGATAAGAAGTTGTATGAACCCGCTGTAAAAGTTGTAGGTTTTCTATCTTTCTTGTCAATCTGTCCTACCTCAAGTTATTATAAAATACTTAAACTACTTTCAAGTGTGGACCTACTTTACTTCAAAGGAAAGTCATTTTTTTTCCTGTGGACTAGAAATGTCCTAAGAAGGATTCCCACTTGTATATGCAAGACACCTTCAGGTGGAAGCATTTTAGTGGTATGAACATCAGGACATTGGTTTTAGAAATTTCACTTAGCAGAGGCTCAAGATCCCCTGTAATACAGTGTTGGGAATGTAATTACTGCATAGTTATGGCCATTTCACATGAATTCCCAAAACAGGGTTATATGTATATCTCTGCAATGTCTTTAAAATAAATATGCAGTGCATTGCGAAAGTATTCGGCCCCCCTTAAACTTTTCGATCTTTTGCCACATTTCAGGCTTCAAACATAAAGATATAAAACTGTAATTATTTTTGAAGAGTCAACAACAAGTGGGACACAATCATGAAGTGGAACAAAATTTATTGGATATTTCAAACTTTGTTAACAAATAAAAAACTGAAAAATTGGGCGTGCAAAATTATTCAGCCCCTTTACTTTCAGTGCAGCAAACTCTCTCCAGAAGTTCAGTGAGGATCTCTGAATGATCCAATGTTGACCTAAATGACTAATTATGATAATAAAATCCACCTGTGTGTAATCAAGTCTCCGTATATTTATATTTATATATTTATATTTATGTGGAAGAAGGTGCTCTGGTCAGATGAAACCAAAATCGAACTTTTTGGCAACAATGCAAAACGTTATGTTTGGGGTAAAAGCAACACAGCTCATCACCCTGAACACATCATCCCCACTGTCAAACATGGTGGTGGCAGCATCATGGTTTGGGCCTGCTTTTCTTCAGCAGGGACAGGGAAGATGGTTAAAATTGATGGGAAGATGGATGGAGCCAAATACAGGACCATTCTGGAAGAAAACCTGATGGAGTCTGCAAAAGACCTGAGACTGGGACGGAGATTTGTCTTCCAACAAGACAATGATCCAAAACATAAAGCAAAATCTACAATGGAATGGTTCACAAATAAACATATCCAGGTGTTAGAAGGGCCAAGTCAAAGTCCAGACCTGAATCCAATCAAGAATCTGTGGAAAGAACTGAAAACTGCTGTTCCCAAACGCTCTCCATTCAACCTCACTGAGCTCGAGCTGTTTTACAAGGAGGAATGGGCAAAAATGTCAGTCTCTCGATGTGCAAAACTGATAGAGACATACCCCAAGCGACTTACAGCTGTAATCGCAGCAAAAGGTGGCGCTACAAAGTATTAACTTAAGGGGGCTGAATAATTTTGCACGCCCAATTTTTCAGTTTTTTATTTGTTTAAAAAGTTTGAAATATCCAATAAATTTCGTTGATTGATGATTGTGTCCCACTTGTTGTTGATTCTTCACAAAAAATTACAGTTTTATATCTTTATGTTTGAAGCCTGAAATGTGGCAAAAGGTCGAAAAGTTCAAGGGGGCCGAATACTTTCGCAATGCACTGTACTTACATTACTAATTGACTACTTTAATCAGAAGCCCCAAAAATAATTAGGCTAAATACGAAAAAAAGAACAGGAATACTTCTTCAACAACCTTTATTGTCAGGGAAGTCCCAGGAGCCATGAAAGCCAGGAAAACAAGTAAAAATCAATAAAATACAAAGTAAAGATGGCTAAATATTTTCTTCCAAAGCCACTTTGTGGAACACTGCTAACAATCCCCCCTCTTAGCCATATATTCATAGAAAATGGCTCATTCCACATGTTCTTTCTGACTGTTTTGTCTGTGATCCATGTTATTCAGCCATGTGGACAATGAGGACAATGAGCAATGAACATTATTGTACAAAACCCAATAAAAATGATTGAAAAAGAAAGAGGCTCATTGTGTGAACAATCTGTGTGTCAGGTTACAAGCAATATTTACCATTTCAGTCAGCTTACATGTCTGATGGATTACAAGCTGAATGTAAATGCTGTAACTACACCATGTGCCTGCTACAGAGACCCAACAAGATTAAAGTGTTTGTTACCCCAACATTTTATACTGTTGATATGCGTGTGCTGTACCATGTATTTGTATGAGAAAGTATCCTGTTCTCTCTGTATTGTTTCCCTTATGGGAAATCCCTGGTGTTCCTGCCAGTGCCTCTGCTTTCCTATTAAAAACTGACCACAATAAGCAGGGGAGCACACCATGGTCAGTTCTCTAACTGAGTTGGGAAAGCAGTGTGCTCTCCTCCAATGATCAGACTTGTCCTGACACACCTCCCCTGTACAGCCTTTCACTGGGAAGCTCAGTGTGCTGCAGCTTCTCCTCCTCCAGCTCTTATGTAGCTGAGAACAGAGGGAGCGTGATCACTTATAATGTTTTTTTTTTTATTTAATCTATTCAAAAAAGTTTTAAATTGAATGGGTTGTTTTACAAGGTGATTGTTTACAATCACTTGCTGACTGACAGACTATATATAAACTCAATTTGTATGCATGTTTTTTTTTTTTTTAAACAAGGACCGCCTGGGGTTAAAATAGTATTAAACTCAAGCCAGCAAGTCTGTTATTTTTCAACTTCCTTTAACAGTCCAGACAATGTAGTAGAGGGTTGATAAACAAAAAAATAGAGTTGCGCTAGAAATATTACTATATATATTGAAGATAGTGCTTACAGAATAGCATTAAGACTGCAGAAGTTGCAATATGAAGTCCCAAAGAAATTTTGAATTTGAAGAAATTGAGTCAAAACGGATAGTCTATCAAAGTTCCACACAACCCAACACCACCCCAGTGTTCAGCAAATCACCAAAGATATCGCCACCCTAGGTGAAAAGGAATGGCCTCTTACCAAACATACTGGACCTCTTAATATAGGAGGCCAGTAGCACCTTTGGCTGTTTGCCCTGCCAGGGCTTGGAATGATGTTTCTGTGGGCTTATGCTACACCATAAGGATCAGGCATTTGATTCATCCATATATTCAGCTTTTGTATCTCCCTTCATATATTTGACACAAACACCATGTAAAGATCCAACTGGGTCACAGTCACATGGACGACAAGATTTAGGATAGTCATGGTGGACAGCTGCATGGCCCGAGGAATGGGGGGCAGCAGGGTTCTTATGGAACCTGGTGTTATTGGAGCTGTCTCCAATTTCAGTAGCCATAGAAATCCAATCATTGGATTTGTTTTCATTGCGATAATCTGGGGGTAGTGGAAGTTGTGTCCAGCCTGTCTGCCTCTTCGACGCCAGTTGTGTGCTTATTGTGTCACCTTATTTGGCGTTGTTTAGATTTGAATTGTTTTGTGCAAGCTATTCATGTCCCAGGTGTGTTGAATTACATCGCCGATTCTTTGTCTCGTTTTCAGAGGGAAAGGTTCCGAAGGCTGGCAACGGATGCGGACCAGCGCGGGGTTTCTTGCCCTGAACTTCTGTGGAAACTTGTGCTGGAGTAGCTGGAGAGCTATTACTTCGCTCTGTGAGTGAGGGCACATGGGCAGCATATTCGTCAGTTTGGGGTGAGCGGTCCGCATTGGTAAGTTCAGGAGTTGGCTGTTTTTCCACTTCGGATTGATTGTCTTTGTTGTTGTATTTTATTGGGATGGAATTGACCCGGGGCACATCCGTTTTGAAGATGAACAGGAGTATGGCTGCCTTGGCTTTCTTTTTCCGACTGCGTGGCCTGGGTGATGTGACCAAAGACTTTATGGTAAGACAGGCCATGAAGGAATTTTGGAGCGGGCGTGTGCAGCCGGATACTAGGCGCCCGGTTTCCTTCGATTTGTTTCAGGAGCTAGTGGAGGGTATTGCACAGGGTTTGCTCTTCTGCCTATGAGGTGGGGCTGTTTATCGTGGCTTTTGCGTTGGCCTTTTTCGGGGCATTCAAGATTGGGGAGTTGGTAAGCAAGAACAGGTGTGGTGTGGGTGAGCTTCAATTCTCTGTATCGTTGTCTGACGAATGCGTCCGAAATTTTATTGGGAAAATCTAAAACAGATCAGTTGGTTAGAGGGGTTACTGTGTCATTGTTTCGGGTGTTGCCGGATGCGGTATGCCCAGTGTCTTACGTACAATGGTTTTTCGAGATGAGAGGGTCGGCACTTGGTGCCTTTTTGCTGCATGAGGATGAATCGTCCTTATCGTGCTTCCAGTTTTTGCCAGTTTTCCGCCGTTATTTGGCTGAGGCGGGCAGGGATGTTTCCCAGTTCAATACTCACTCCTTCCGTGTTGGGGCAGCGATGGAGGCAGCCAAATAGGGTTTGAGCCCTCAGGTCTTGAGGCGTATATGGAGGTGGGAGTCAGATTGTTTCAGGATATATGTTCGCTCTCATTTCCTATAAAGTTATCAGATCTTATTTCCATTGTGTATTTTGTGTGGCTATATGTTTTCTTTGTTTTGTTTCAGGTCTTCCTCTGGGTGTTGTCTGGATCTTGGGGGATTCATGTTTTTTGGGAGGCAGTAAGGGTGAGGGGAGACAACTTGGCATACAACGGAGCAAAACTCTTCTGAAATGGCTGGACATTCGAGATATGACGTGCGGCTGTGCTCTTCCCGAATTTCATTATTATGCTACTGGACAAGCCCCCGGATGTCTTAGTGCTTCATGTGGGGGTAATGATTTGGGATTCGGGCTACTAGAGATCTAGTGAGGGATGTAAAATTTGACATTTTGCGTTGGATGCGCAAATTTCCCGGATGTATCATTGTATGGTCAGATATTGTGGCCAGAAGGGTTTGGCGTTTTGCTCGCTCAATTGTTCGCCTTAACAAGACGAGAATTAAGCTAAACAGATTAGTAGGCAGGTTTGTGTCCAGGCTCAGGGACATTGTGGTTCAGCACCGGGAGCTAGAGCATCAGTCTGTCCGCTATTAGAGGGATAATGGCGTTCACTTAAATGCGGTTGGCATGGATATCTGGTCTTTGGGCTTACAGGAAGGAGTGCTGAGGGCGCTGCAGGTGTGAAGGGATTCGCTTGAATAAGGTGTCACTCAAGCTCAGGTGGTGGGTCAGGGGTCTTTGGGGGGGTCAATGAGTAATTAAATTGGTAAAAACATGTGGGGCTCATCTAGCGTATGGCGCTTTCACTCGGTTAGTGGTGGTCCTCCCAGGAGCTAGGTCCCCTGGGGGAATAAAAGGGAAGTATGTGTGATGTCGTAACGTCTTCGAGTTGGGGCGCAGGACACCCAAAGACCCCTTGTTGGGCATTGTTAGAATTACATTGTTGAATTTGCACTTATTGGTATGTTTTATTGTGATGTTATTTATTCGTTCCTTAATAAAATTGGCTGCTGTGGCCGTATTAAACCCATGTCATGCAGTCCGTGCCGTTATGCTATAGTTTTAAGGACCCAAGTTGATTCATTTTTTAGTTAAGAAGTGTTTTACTGGCTGGATCGCCAGGTGAAAAAAAGGAAAAACAAAAAGGCAGAAAAACAAAAACTGCAGCCATCATATCTAAAGATTAGTAAGATGCATTTTATTACATGTTAGGGTTTAATACTGCTTTAATATAGCCTACCACTGGTCATATTTAAGGCTGGGTTCACACTGATGCAAATTGGATGTGGGTTTCCCTGCATCCAATTCGCATGACAGGAGACTGTGACCGGCTCTCAATGGAGCTGGCACACACATCTCCGGGGCAGCCGCGGAGCGCATTGCACAAGGGTCCTGTGCGTATTTGGCTCAGTTTCAGGTCAAAATTCAGGCAAAAATTTGTCTCTAAAAAGGAGAACAGGGATGCACCGGACCCCATGCTGTGAGCCACGTCCACACACGGTGTGAGCACAGCTTAAAGTTTGAGGGTTGTAGAGAAAACATGAAGGGCTATACAGACTTAAATAGAAAAAAATAAGGCAAGAGGCGGGGAACATAATATTTCTCTGACATTAAAGAGTATGGAAGCCTAACATTTCACGTTCCTAAAATATTTGCCTGTTGTACCATGTACTTGTATGAAAGTATCCTGTTCTCTTTGAATTGCTTGCTTTGTATGATATACCTAGTGTTTCTTGCAGTCTCTGGTTTCCTATTAAAAACTGACCACACTAGACATGATGTTAAATGTGGTCAGTTTTCTAGCTGTGATGAGAATTCAGCCTGCTCTCCTCCAATGATCAGACTTGACCTGACATTTCCTTTCCCTGCACAACCATTCACTTGGAATACCAGTGTTCTGCCGTTTCTCCTCCCCTAGCTCTCTGAGCTCATTATACAGTTGAGGTTATGTGATCACTTAATAAAAGGGAGTGAAAAGGTATTTATAATGTTTTTTATAGGTATACACAAGGTTTTGCCTTTTATTTTTTTGTAAAACAGAATGGGTTGTTTAACAAGGTGAGGCTTTACATATACTTTAGGTAAAAAGACCACATCAGATAGACTGGCATTAGTTGTGTTTATGGAACCCCACAGCATGTATTCTCATAAATATCACTCAGTGCAAAGAAAACACAACTGCCACAAAATTTTATTCATTTAAGAGATGGCCACGCGGCCCACGCCTAATAACCAGTTTCTGACCAGCTGCCGCAGTTATACGGTGGCAGGTCGGCAGGTTCGCGGGCAGGTTCCCATGAATCGCTCCCTGTGAAGAGAGAGCGGTAGTCTGCTGTTGTAAACACAGCAGACCGTTGTTCTCTCTGCTATCAACACAGAGCCCCTGTGTTCCTGCTTTTTAGGAACACAGGTCTCTGTGTTGATATTACAAGCCCACCCCCCCACAGTTAGAAATCACCCCCTAGGCTCACATTTAACCCTTTGATCGCCCCTGGGTTAACCCCTTCCCTGCCAGTGTCATTATTACAGTAACAGTGCATATTTTTAGCACTGATTACTATAGTAATGCCATTAGTCCCCCAAAAAGTGTCAAATATGTCAGTTAGAGGTCCGATCTGTCCGCTGCAATGTCGCAGTCCCGCTAAAAATCTCTGATCGCCGCCATTACTAGTAAAAAATAAATAAATAAAAATTACATAAATCTTTCCCGTAGTTTGTAGACATGATAACTTTTGCGCAAACCAATCAAAATACACTTAGGGGGATTTTTTTTTACCAAAAATATGTAGCAGAATACAAATTGGCCTAAATGTATTTAAAAATTAGATTTTTACATTTTCTGGGGGAATGTTATATAGCAGAAATTGAAAAATATGGGTTTTTTTTTTCTTGTATTTTGAATTGTCGCTCTTTTTTTGTTTATAGAGTAAAAAATAAAAATCGCACAGGTGATCAAATACCACCAAAATAAAGCGCTATTTGTGGGAAAAAAAGGACATCAATTTTATTTGGGTACAGTGTTGCACGACCGCGCAATTGTCCGTTAAAATAATGCAGTGCTGAATCGCAAAAAAATGGCGTGGTCATTAAAGCGGTTGTATACTGAAAAAAACAAAAAAAAAACAAACCCTGCAAGACAAAGGCATAATGAGTTAAGGCCCGTACACACGCGTCGAAATTCGGCAGGGATTTTTCGTCCGACGACCGATCTGCCGATTTTCGGCTTGTTAGTATGATGCTTCGGCCGAAAAAATCTGGTGTGCAGGCTATAAAATTTTTGTCCTCCGTCAAAACACGTCCAATTTTCCTGCAGTCAGTACAGATTTCGACAGGGAAAAATCTTATGAGCAAGACTGGGCATGCTCAGAGAGGAAAAAACACAAAGAAAGCAAACCAACACATGACATCACTTCTGAAGTAGAATTTTGTCGGTCGACAAAAGTCCAGTGCAGTCTAGGCACATTCCAACCAACAAAACACAACTATGGACAAAAGACGGACGACCGGTCGGCCGATAATCGCTGCATGTGTACTAGGCTTTAGTATGCATCACATACTAACTCATTATGAAATACCTTAAAACGAAGCCCGACACGGGCCCCCGGACACCGCTGTGGGAGCTGACATGCTCCCTCTGCGTCTCTTCCGGGTTCGGCGGCTCCGGCGCTGTGAGTGGTCGGAGCCGCAATGACGTTTTACTTTCCGGCAAGTTCCCAGCAAGGAACTCTGAAGGTCCGCCGGACCTTCAGAGCGCATGCGCCGCTAGCGTCAGCGGCTGCTTGCAGGGAAAATATCTTCTAAACCGTGCAGGTGTAGGAGATATGAATTGTACCTACAGGTAAGCCTTATTATAGGCTTACCTGTAGATAAAAGTCACAAAAATTAGTATACTACCGCTTTAAGGGGGAAAATCTTCCCGTCCAGAAGTGGTTAATACTTCAAAAGTACTTGTCCTTTACAGAAACTTCCCTCTCAACAAGATGAAAACATGATCAGTGATGAAGTAAGAAGCTGCCTTTGGTTCCCATAATGCGCTCACTGTACACACGTTCACACACTCACAGACACACACACATCGTTAGTGTGATGACAAGTCACTGTAAACCTGAAGACGATGTGATGGTTGCTGAAGCCACTTCCTGATTACACCAGAGATGAAATGGCTTCTGCAGATTTTTTTTTTTTTTTTAAGAGCATCTGCTACAGCAATGCCTCGTAAATTAGAATGTATTTCCCTATTCTTCCATCAGAAATCTAAACAAGTATCTCATACAAGAATAATCGAACTAGTCAAGGTACATATCTTCCTGCATGACCTGCCGGCTTGCTGGAGGCTTTTGACTCTTCTTTCCTGCTTCTACCTTTGATGAGCCAACAGAACTGTAGAGCAGAAAGACATACAGAGGTGGTAGGATTTAAACTGCCAAGTCTTTAAAGGGTGTGCTAAAATTCACCTTCTGAGCTTTTGCAACTTGCTGCTTCTTCATGGTGTCGACCTACCAATCTCAGGCTTTCTTTAAAGGGGACTTGATGGTGAATTGAGGCTGCAAGTGAGCAAGATTTTAGGACCAGCACAGAGGCGTAACTAGAACCTTCAGGGCCCCGGTGCAAGAAACCATGAAGGGCCCCCTGGACCCCTTCCCTTCAAGCCTGGGGCCCTTCCCACTGATCCTGGGGCCCTTTACTCTCATTGTGGGGCCCTTTATTATGGTCCCACAGTGGGACCCTTTCACAAGTTCTGCAGTGGGCCCCCTTCCTGCCATCTTGGGGCCTCCCCACGGTGGTGGAATGCCAGGGCCCGGTCACAAGTGTGACCTTTGCGATCCTGGAAGTTCACCCACTGGTGTCAGTAGTTTTTATGTTTTTGGTATTTTAATTGTATTATTTTTTATCATTTTATTTTATTTTTTTTATGTCACTGACAATGACTCTGTCCATTCAGAAAAGGAAGGAGCTGATAAATTTCATATTTACCGACCCCTTCCTGGTTCTCTATTGTGACACATCCCCTGCCGCAGGGACGGGAGCACAGTGGGGGGGGGGGACCAGGGGAGCACACAGGGGCCCAGAGACAGCAGAACACAAGTGAACTGGATAGGAGGAGTGGCGGGGGCAGCATACAGAGGAACTAATCTCCATTTTCCTCCTGCAGTTACGGGAGGAAAAAGGAGGACAGTGATTTCTCTACATGCTGCCCCCGCCGCCCCTCCTATCCAGGTGTACAGGGGAGCCACACAGGCACCTGGAGCATGGGGCCTGGTTGCAATTGCAACCCCTGTAGTTATGCTCCTGAACCAGCATATGCTGCATGCAGGGCCGGGTCAAGAAGTGAAAGGCTCCCACCTCAGGCATTGTGGTGGCTAAGCAACTGTGGTGGGGGCATCTCCTGCCTCTGCTTTCTACCAGAGATAAAAATTGTGATGGAGAAAAGGCAAAGAAGCAGCACTCACAACGGAGAACTTGTGTGTCCACATAAGGAATCCACCTACAGGTGCTCAGGCTCAAAGTGTTCTCCCACACTGCAGGTAACAAAAACCAAGAAAAAGATCTGACAACTCTGGTATTCGTATCTTAATTTTATTGTTGGCTACATAAAAGTGACATAAAAGAGAGCTAATGCGTTTAGTCGAGAGCCCTAATCATAGCCATGCTTCTGGCTCTGGATGAGATGCGTTAGCTCTCTTTTATATCACTTTTATGTAGCCAACAATAAAACTACTATACTGTACAGATACCAAAGTTGTCAGCTCTTTCTCATAGTTTCTTGATAAAAATTGTGTATCTTTAAAAAAGGGACACATTGCAAAGTAAAATTTGAACAGAATCATACTAATTTAACTATGTCGCAACAACCCCTTTCTTTAATTGTCCATGGACAAAGGTAGTAACCTTAGGGCCTGCAGACAGCGACTGTCATTTCTGGATCCTGCACAGGCCCAACCACTGTACATGTGGAAGCACACACTCTATCCGTGTCAACTCAAGGGTGAGGGGCACACTTTGGCATTTTGAAGTTGGTGCCAGAGGACCTTGTACCAGATCTGTCGGCATGACTAAGCTCTATGGACTTGGCATTTATTTTTTGTGATGAACAATTCTCATCTGTTGAAGCTTTTCCACTGAAATGTAACCATCAAGATTTCTGCCTGTACTGTATAGTCTTCAATTTATCATTAGGAAAGTTCCTCCTTCTTTTAAGCAATGCCCTTATTTCATTACCAGGAACTATCATTCCATGGCCATGCAAATTATTGCTACATGCTCCTGTGTAAAATGTGCCTTTAGAACCAGAGTTGTATATACTGACATAGAAAGATCTATTTATAAAAAATTGGCTTTACAGTCACAGTATTCACACAGCCATCATGAATAATCCCTATAATGTGTCGGATATAGTTACATAGTTACATAGTTACATAGTTAGTGAGGTTGAAAAAAGACATCAGTCCATCCAGTTCAACCTATGATGTGTGTGTGTGTTTGCTTTTAACCGTACATTGTATACCCCTGTATGTTGTGGTCTTTAAGGTGCCCATCTAATAGTTTTTTGAAACTATCAATGCTCCCTGCTGATACGACTGCTTGTGGAAGAGAATTCCACATCCTTACCGCCCTTACAGTGAAGAACCCCTTACGCATTTTAAGGTTAAACCGCCTTTCCTCTAGTTTTAGTGAGTGGCCACGTGTCTTGTTGTATTTCCTTACTCTGAATAGTTTGTTCCTTATGCTAGGGTCGCCAGTACAGTATTTGTACATTGATATCATATCCCCCCTCAAACGTCTCTTCTCTAGAGAGAATAGGTTCAGTGCTTGTAGTCTTTCCTCATAGCTGATGTCCTCCATTCCCCTAATTATTTTTGTTGCCCTTCTCTGGACTCTTTCCAATTCCAGCACATCCTTCCTGAGGACCGGTGCCCAGAACTGGACAGCATACTCCAGATGTGGCCGGACCAGAGTCTTGTAGAGCGGGAGAATAATCTCTTTATTTCTGGAGTGAACCCCCTTTTTTATACATCCCAATATTCTGTTGGCTTTGCTTGCAGCTGCTTGGCATTGCATGCCACTGCCAAGCCTGTTGTCTACCAGTACCCCCAAGTCTTTTTCCATCCTAGACTCCCCCAGAGGTTCCCCCCCTAGTGAGTAGCTTGCTTTCTGGTTTCTGGCCCCCAAGTACATTACTTTACATTTATCAACATTAAACCTCATCTGCCATGTAGTTGCCCACCCCGTTATTTTGTTTAGGTCCGCTTGTAAGGTTTCCACATCCTGTATAGAAGATATTGGCATGCTTAGTTTAGTATCGTCCGCAAATACTGAGATTGTACTAGATATCCCCTCCTCTAGATCATTTATGAATAAATTAAACAGGATTGGCCCCAGGACAGAACCCTGGGGGACCCCACTTTCCACACCCGCCCAATCCGAGTACTCCCCATTAATCACCACCCTCTGGACTCTCCCCTGGAGCCAGTTCTCTATCCAGGTACTCACCTTATGGTCCATACCTACCTTCCTTAGTTTGTACAGTAAGCATTTGTGGGGAACGGTGTCAAAGGCCTTTGCAAAGTCCAGATATACCACATCCACAGGCTTACCTTTATCTAGATGGCAGCTCACTTAATCGTAGAAGGTTAATAGATTGGTTTGGCAAGAACGATTTTTCATAAATCCATGCTGATTACTTCTAATTATATTGTTTTCATTACTAAAGTCTTGTATGTGGTCCCTTAACATCCCCTCCAAAATCTTGCAGACTACAGATGTTAGGCTGACAGGTCTATAGTTACCCGGGATACACCTCGGCCCCTTTTTAAATATTGGTACTACGTTGGCCTTTTTCCAATCTGCTGGCACCATACCTGTCTGTAAACTATCCTTAAAGATCAAGAATAATGGTCTGGCAATCACCTGGCTGAGCTCTTTAAGAACCCTCGGGTGCAAACCATCCGGTCCCGGTGATTTATTTATGTTAAGTTTCTCAAGTTTAGTTCTAAGTGCTTATTTCCTTATTTCCTATGATCATCAGCAACATCTAGACGCCATAATGTGGTATTTTACTGATTGTGGTATTTCAGGAAAATACTGCATCATGGCCTCGAGATGGAGCAGGCGATCTTAGAAAATAAACATGGACATATGGACAGATTATGGAAATTATTGGTGATGGCTGTGTGAATGCTGTGACATCTGTACAGCATGTTTTTTTTTTATCAATAGACCAAAAGAATAACTACATCTGAATTTTCTTTAGTTTTCAATAGGTTTGGAAAAGGTCAGAAACTTAGCTGTTTTTTTTTTTTTTGTGGCTACCCTACCTTCCCACTCCAGTGACAAACTTGCCACCAGGAAAATGAGTAGAAGTCTCTCTAACGGGGACACCAAAGACATTTTGAAAATTGTCATGACTTGGGAATCCACTCCCACAAGGGGTTGAATGGTTGACCAGAACTTAGGATAACAGCTTGGTGGATGGTGGTGAAAGCTGGCCACTCGCTTAGGGAAAGTGAAAGCCCTGGGAAGGTGCAGAGTCTAAGATACCACCTGGTTTCCACCAGAGCTCCCAGAGGTGGAGATGTCATGCTGCAGGCAGTATCCAGGTTGTGGTCCTCTGATTTACCAGATCAAAGAACTCCCTTGCAGTGTTAAGGTACTGCACTCATGAGGCAGCAAATAACCAAAGAGCACAGAGAGACACAGTGAGACACAGTGCTGAAAGTGAACAGGTGCAGATAACATGGCAGGATGGAATTCACAGGGGAAACAGACTTGTAAGGAGAAACAAGTAACACATTGAAGAGCTAAGAGAAAGTGAAGGAAGAGGGACAGACAGAGGGACATAAGGCTGGGACACACTGAGAGCAAGGCTGGGACACACAGAGAACAAAGCTGGGACACACTGAGAGCAAGGCTGGGACACACTAAGAGCAAGGCTGGGACACACTGAGAGCAAGGCTGGGACACACTGAGAGCAATGCTGGGACACAATGAGAGCAAGGCTGGGACACACTGGAAGAAAGGCTGGGATACAATGAGAGCAAGGCTGGAACACAATGAAAGCAAGGTCGGAACACACTGAGAACAAAGCCAGGACACACTGGGAGCAAGGCTGGGACACACTGGGAACAAGGCTGGGACACACTGGGAACAAGGCTGGGACACACTGGGAGTAACGCTGGGAAACAATGAAAGCAAGGCAGGGACACAATAAGAGCAAGGTTGGGACAAAATGTGAGAAAGGCCGGGACACAATGTGAGCAAGCTGGGATACATTGAGAGCAGGGCTGGGACACAATGAGAGCAAGGCTGGGACACACTGGGAGCAAGGCTGGGACACAATGGGAGCAAGGCTGGGACACAATGGGAGCAAGGCTGGGACACAATGGGAGCAAGCCTGGGACACACTGGGAGCAAGGCTGGGACACAATGAAAGCAAGGCGGAGACACAATGAAAGCAAGGCTGGGGCACAGTGGGAGCAAGGCTGGGATACACTGGGAGCAAGGCTGGGACACACTGGGAACAGATTGGGGCACAGGGCGACAAATAGGCTGGCAGCAGGCTGGGACACAATTAGAGCAAGGGTGGGGACACAATGAGAGCAAGGCTGGGACACACTGAGAGCAAGGCTGGGACACACTGAGAGCAAGGCTGGGACACACTGAGAGCAAGGCTGGGACACACTGAGAGCAAGGCTGGGACATAATGAGAGCAAGGCTGAGACACACTGAGAGCAAGGCTGGGACAGACTAAGAGCAAGGCTGGATCCCACTGAGAGCAAGGCTGGGACACAATGAGAGCAAGGCTGGGACACACTGGAAGAGAGGATGGGATACAATGAGAGCAAGGCTGGAACACAATGAAAGCAAGGCCGGGACACACTGAGAACAAAGCTGGGATACACTGGGAGCAAGACTGGGACACACTGGGAACAAGGCTGAGACACACTGGGAGCAAGGCTGGGACACACTGAGAGCAAGGCTGGGACACAATGAGAGCAAGGCTGGGACACACTGGAAGAAAGGCTGGGACACACTGAGAGCAAGGCTGGGACACAATGAGAGCAAGGCTGGGACACACTGGAGGAAAGGCTGGAATACAATGAGAGCAAGGCTGGAACACAATGAAAGCAAGGCTGGGACACACTGAAAACAAAGCCGGGAAATACTGAGAACAAAGCCGGGACACACTGGGAGCAAGGCTGGGACACACTGGGAACAAGGCTGGGACACACTGGGAACAAGGCTGGGACACACTGTGAGCAAGGCTGGGAAACAATGAGAGCAAGGCAGGGACACAATGAGAGCAAGGTTGGGACAAAATGTGAGAAAGGCCGGGACACAATGAGAGCAAGGTTGGGACAAAATGTGAGAAAGGCCGGGACACAATGTGAGCAAGCTGGGACACATTGAGAGCAAGTCTGGGACACAATGAGAGCAAGGCTGGGACACACTGGGAGCAAGGCTGGGACACAATGGG
Source organism: Pelophylax lessonae (assembly GCF_965119305.1). NCBI lineage: Eukaryota > Metazoa > Chordata > Amphibia > Anura > Ranidae > Pelophylax > Pelophylax lessonae. The sequence continues at coordinate 82,377,512 of NC_138768.1, forward strand.
AGCAAGGCTGGGACACAATGGGAGCAAGGCTGGGACACAATGAAAGCAAGGCGGGGACACAATGAAAGCAAGGCTGGGGCACAGTGGGAGCAAGGCTGGGATACACTGGGAGCAAGGTTGGGACACACTGGGAACAGATTGGGGCACAGGGCGACAAATAGGCTGGCAGCAGGCTTGGACACAATTAGAGCAAGGGTGGGGACACAATGAGAGCAAGGCTGGGACACACTGGGAACAGATTGGGGCACAGTGAGACAAAAAGAGTGGCAGCAGGCTGGAACACAATTAGAGCAAGGGTGGGACACACTGGGAGCAGGTTGGGGGACAGTGGGACAAATAGGCTAGGAGCAGGCTATGACACACTGACAGCAAGTCTGAAAATAAGATGGAACACACAAGGAGCAAAAGGAAAGCAGAGGATAACAGAGAAACAGGAATCCACTAGATGAGAAACCCGGGAGGTCTAGGGTTGCCACCTCATCCCTTTAAACCAGAACACACAATAATTACACAGGTTCTGTGCCTGATTAAGGTGGTAAATAAACTCACTTAGTGCCTTGTCTGCATTATATTAGCCTCAGAACCTGTGTAATTCATATGTGTCCTGGTTTATAGGGATGATGTGGCAACCCTAGGGACGTCTGGCTTCTACCATATGGATGTTTTGTTCAAACACTGAGCAAGCTGCACGCTAGCCTTCTAAAGCAACACACCCTTTGTGATTGGTTGGAAGCTGACAGCTACACACAGAGGGAAAGACCCAGTTCTGGAATACGGAACAGAAGCGTGTGATAAATACATTTTAGTTCAGTGAAAAAGGTTAGAACCTCCATCAGATTTTTATTTTTATTTTACTCCACAGAAATTACCCCTTGCTTCCTGTCATGCTTACAGTGCTTCCACAGTGACAGGAAGTGAGGTACAATCATCCCTACAGGGATACAGGCAGCAAGTAAAAACATGACTGAGTTTCCAGACTTTCCCCACTCTCTCCAAAACTAGAAAAAATCTTTCACTTAAGTCACACTTAAAAGGGGAGGGGGGGGGGGCAGGGCCATCTTACCGAATGGGCACGCTGGGCAGTTGCCCGGGGGCCCCACCTGGCCAGCGAACCCAGCCACAGCCATGCACTAGTCCTGATTCTTGTGTGCATCCTGCCGCCGAACTTAGCAGGTGGCAAGCGCCTGTCTGCCCTGCACTGCTTTCAGGCCACTTGGGCCGTGGAGGGGGAGCCCAAAACTGCCGAATGCCTGCATGCCTCCACAGGAACAGACACACACAGGACAGTCGAGTCTGACTCCCGTCCGTGTGTGTGTTCACCGGACCCAACCGCCGAATTTTCAAGCTGTCATTAGCCTGGCACTGCTGTACCAATAAATATCACCTTATCCATAATTTGCATTTTATTCTCATGGGTGATTGTGTAGGCGGGGCCCCAGTGCACTGCATTGCCCGGAGCCCTATAATGCTCTTAAGGTGGCACTGGGGGGGGGGGGGTAGATATGTAGGCTGTCATGGCTGATGTCACCTTTTGAAAAAGCTAGTTTCCTGTCTGTCAGTTAATGCTTTGACTTCAGTGCTGTATCAATGGTCAGACTGTAAAATCGTAATGTTAATTTCTGCATTGTATTTCAATTGTTTTTAGCCTACTACTATTAACCACTTGCTTAACCAGTTGCCAACCACCCGCCGCAGTTTTACCGCAGCAAGGTGGCTCGGCTGCGAAAACCAATGTAACTGTACTTTGGTGGCGCGCGGGGCTAGGGGGCGTGCGCGCAGGTGCCCGCTGTCCCCGCGATGTGCTGATTCAGTTCAGAACCGATCAGTCATCAGGTCCAGGCCAATGACTGTCAGCACCTGCATTTAGCTCCTCCGCCCATCCCCCAAGAAGTGCAGTATCAGCAGATTACTGTCGCTAAGTTCCGATACACAGCACACTAAACCGCAGTGTTAGCAGATCCAGGTCTGATCTCTGCTAGCACTAGCAGGTACATTTTTTAGTAGCGGTTCAAACAGTCCTTGACAACCAGGTGCTTTTTTACCTGTAAGTCACACTAGATACCTATAAATTTATTGGCCAAAATGTCCAAACAGAGGCACACTAGTGAAGAGGCCTAAGCGATGCTGAGCATGACAGATGAGAGCGATGGGGAGACCTCACTGTCAGAATCAGGCTCAGTATTAAAACCTGTAGAGAGCAGCGGCACCCTGACAGATAGCTCTGCCAGCGGAGTAGTGATCCTTGCTAAGGTCAGGCGTACCCGACCCCGTTCTTCTGTTGCTGAGGTGCAACAACCGCAGGGTTCTCGTATGCAGCAGAGTGTCGGTACTAGTGCCGCTCAACCATCTGGTGAACTGGCAAGCACCAGCGGCCTAGTACATCCTGGTCATAGTCAAACCAGCACTGCACTAACACTTGGTGAGGTAACTTCTGTATCCAGAAGTTGATGTGGCCCAAATTCACAATCTAGATGCAGTGAGCCAGCTGTATGAGAGGTATTTTCCGGATGTCCACCCCAAAGAAGAGGTTGTGTCTGTAGAAAACACGTATATAGGCATTTTTTCGGGAACTGTTTCCGTCGATACCACACACTACTACAGTATTAGTATAGGGTACAGCATGGCACAGTCTAGGGCACACTTTCTCACAGGGTCTCGAAAAATGTTAGCTGAGAGACCCTAGCCTGGAACATTTAAAGTTTTTTACAGTTACAAAAAAAGTGTTAAAAATAATAAAAAAATACAAAAGCCAAAAATAGGTGTCATTTTATTGAGTTAATTTTCTGTTCTTACTCTTTTATAATATACTGTTTCTTTTACTGTACTTTATAATATACTGTTATACTGTAATGTTTTTTGTTACTGTTTTTCATTGTTAACCATAGTTTGCTTTCCAGATACCACCTTTCTAATGTATGCTATTATAATGTAATGTTTTATTGTTTCTGTGTTTTTAATTGTTAACCATGGTTTTTTTTTTTTTTTTGCAGATACCACTCATTCTACTGTTTTACTGCACTGTATACTATTATAATGTAATGTTTTATTTTTACTGTGTTTTATTTTTTACCATTGTTTGCTTTGCAGGTATGCCCCTCAGATGCAGAACTGATTTGTCTATTCTGACAGCAACAGTGTTTGCTCTCCGCATATACGTAAATCAATGATGGCAGCGCTGTAGGAGGTGATTTCACAACCGCAGTTGAAAAAAAGAGCATATATATGGTGAAGCATAGGGGATGGGGTGGACACAGAGGCCTGATCTCCCCTATGCATCAACATATATTTTTTAACACTTTTTGGGTTGAGATTTCTTCATCCACATCGATCAATGCGAATGGAGGAATCTGCTATGTTCTTTTTTTTTTTTCATTCAGCCCATGGGCTGAATTAAAAAAAAAAAGGACATTGCATGTATGCCCATCATTAGAAGTGGGTGGATGCTGGGAGGTCTAATGGTAAGCATACCACACACTTTCTGGCAGAGATTTCATCATCCACGTCGATAGATGTGAATGGAGGAATCTGTTAGGATCTCTTTTTTCATTCAGCCTACAGGCTGCATGAAAAAAAAGGAACCTTACAATATATGCCCAACAAGGACCAGCAATGTACTGATATGTCGCTGGACTTTGAGTGGTCATACCAGATGATGCCTGCAGATTTAGGCATCATCTTGGTATTGTTTTTTACAATCAGCGGTCAGCTTTAATGTAAAAGCAATCCTAGCAGATAATTAGCTGCTAGACTACTTCTACAAGCATTGGGAGGCGACATCCCCCCCCTCCCGCTGCCTTCCACGGTTTTCTCAGGCTCTCCTGTCTTACTAGGTAACCCGAGACTTCAGCTGGTGGTTCCGTCAGCTGACCATAGAGCTGATTGGAGACCAGAATGGCTCCAATCATCTCTATGGCCTAAGATACCGGAAGCTACGAGCATTTCATAACTTCGGTTTCGCCAGATATAAACAGTGCCATTGGGAAATTGGGAAAACATCTTATCACACCAATCTTTGTGTGGTCAGATGCTTTAAGGGCAGAGGAGAGATGTAGAGTCTAAAAGACCCCAATTTTTTTTAAACAAAGAGTACCTGTCACTAATTATTGCTATCATAGGGAATATTTAAATCCCCTGTGATAACAATAAAAATTATTAAAATAAAAAAAAAGGAAAGGGAAGGTGCAAAATAAATAATAATAAAAAAGTAAAATAAATTTAAGCACTCCCTCCTGCGTTTGCACGCAAAGTCGAACGCAAGCATCAGTCTGGTGTCATATGTAAACAGCAATGGCAGCATGCATGTGAGGTATCGCCGCAAATTTCAGATCGAGGGCAGTAATTCTTGCAGTAGACCTCCTCTGTAAATCTAAAGTGGTAACCTGTAAAGGCTTTTAAAGGTTTTTAAAAATGTACGTAGTTTGTTGCCGCTGCACAGGCTTGCACAATTTTACAGCATGTCATGTTTGGAATCTATGTACCTGGCATAAGATCATCTTTCATATTTTACCAAACAATTGGGCAATATATAGTGTATTTGTGCATTAAATTTAAAAAAAGTGTTTTTTCCACCAAAATATTGCGTTTGGAAACTTTTTTGTGCAAATACAGTGTGACAAATTGCAACAGCCACCATTGTGTTCTGTAGGGCCTCTGCTTTAAAAAAAAATATATATAATGTTTGGGGGTTCAAAGTAATTTTCTAGTTAAAAATAAATAATTTAATGTAACCAAAAAGGTGTCAGAAAAGGCTTGGTCTTCAAGTGGTTAGAAGAGTGGGTGATGTGTGGCATAAACTTCTAATATTGGGCATAAAATGCCAGGACAGTTCAAACACCCCTCAAATGACCCCTTTTCGGAAAGTAGACACACCAAGCTATTTGCCGAGTGGCATGTTGGGTCCATGGAATATTTTATATTTTGTAAACATGTTTCGGGAAAATTACAATTGTTTTTATTTTTTAAACAAAGCTGTCACTTTAAAGATATATTGCTCAAACATACCATAGCTATATGTGAAATGACACCCCAAAATACATTCTGCTGCTTCTCCTGAGTACGGGGATACCACATGTGTGAGTCTTTTTGGCAGTCTAGGATCCCAAAAAACCAATCACTGCCTTCAGGCTTTCTAGGAGCGTAAATTGTTGATTTCACTCCTCACTACCTATCACAGTTTCGGAGGTCATGAAATGCCAAGATAGCACAACCCCCACAAAGACCGCTTTTCAGAAGTAGACACCCCAAGGTATTTACTAAGAGGTAGGGTGAGTATTTTGCAGCTCTCATTTGTTTTGGAAAATGAAGAAAGGAAAGGAAACATTTTTTTTTTCCTTTTTTCAAATTTCAAAACTTTGTAACAAAAAGCGAGATCTGCAAAATACTCAACATGCCCCTCAGCAAATAGCTTAGGGTGTCTACTTTCCAAAAAGGGGTCATTTTGGGGGGGGTTTTGTGCTATCTTGGCATTTCATGGCCTCTGAAACTGTGATAGGTAGTGAGGAGCGAAATCAACAATTTACGCCATTAGAAAGCTTGAAGGCGATTATTGGATTGATTCTGTGGTCCTGTACACGGCTAGACTGACAACAAGTCTCACACATGGGGTATCCCTGTACTCAGGAGAAGCAGTAGAATGTATTTTGGGGTGTCATTCCACATATACCCATGGTATGCGGTATATGTGGCAACTTTGTGTAAAACCAATAAATATACGCTTATTGAGATTTTTTTTATCAAAGACATGTAGCTAAATACATTTTGGGCTAAATGTATAACAAAAATTTAGTTTATTGGATATTTTTATAAAAAAATAGAAAATGTAATTTTTTCTCAAAATTTTCGTTCTTTTTCCGTTTATATCGCAAAAAATAAAAACCGCAGAGGTGATTAAATTCCACCATAAGAAAGCTCTATTTGTGGGAAAAAAAGCACATATCGTAAAGAATAAAAACCGCAGAGGTGATAAAATACCACCAAAAGAAAGCTCTATTTGTGGAAAAAAGCACACAAATTTAATTTGGGTACAGCATTGCATGAACCAGTTAACCTCCCTGGCGGTATGATTGTTTCCAATTTTAGGTGCTGAAAGCGGTACCATTATTTTGCATGTAATTCTTAAGGACGAGCAGCCCAAACCAACTATTTACATATGATTTTTTTTTACTGTTCTTCTTTATAACATTTCGGGTATGATAAAGTTTGAAGCACAAAATCATAAATTATAATATAATAAATAACTATAAATAAGTTAAAGTATATATATATACATATATTATATATATATATATATATATATATATATATATATATATATATATATACAGTGCCTTGCGAAAGTATTCGGCCCCCTTGAACTTTGCGACCTTTTGCCACATTTCAGGCTTCAAACATACAGATATAAAACTGTAATTTCTTGTGAAGAATCAACAACAAGTGGGACACAATCATGAAGTGGAACGAAATTTATTGGATATTTCAAACTTTTTTAACAAATAAAAAACTGAAAAATTTGGCGTGCAAAATTATTCAGCCCCCTTAAGTTAATACTTTGTAGCGCCACCTTTTGCTGCGATTACAGCTGTAAGTCGCTTGGGGTATGTCTCTATCAGTTTTGCACATCGAGAGACTGAAATTTTTGCCCATTCCTCCTTGCAAAACAGCTCGAGTTCAGTGAGGTTGGATGGAGAGCGTTTGTGAACAGCAGTTTTCAGTTCTTTCCACAGATTCTCGATTGGATACAGGTCTGGACTTTGACTTGACCATTCTAACACCTGGATATGTTTATTTGTGAACCATTCCATTGTAGATTTTGCTTTATGTTTTGGATCATTGTCTTGTTGGAAGACAAATCTCCGTCCCAGTCTCAGGTCTTTTGCAGACTCCATCAGGTTTTCTTACAGAATAGTCTTGTATTTGGCTCCATCCATCTTCCCATCAATTTTAACCATCTTCCCTGTCCCTGCTGTAGAAAAGCAGGCCCAAACCATGATGCTGCCACCACCATGTTTGACTGTGGGGATGGTGTGTTCAGGGTGATAAGCTGTGTTGCTTTTACGCCAAACATAACGTTTTGCATTGTTTCCAAAAAGTTCGATTTTGGTTTAATCTGACCAGAGCACCTTCTTCCACATGTTTGGTGTGTCTCCCAGGTGGCTTGTGGCAAACTTTAAACAACACTTTTTATGGATATCTTTAAGAAATGGCTTTCTTCTTGCCACTCTTCCATAAAGGCCAGATTTGTGCAGTATACAGCTGATTGTTGTCCTATGGACAGAGTCTCCCACCTCAGCTGTAGATCTCTGCAGTTCATCCAGAGAGATCTAAACTTTCAGCTCATCAGTCTTCTCCTTGTATGAGCTGAAAGTTTAGAGGGACGGCCAGGTCTTCGTAGATTTGCAGTGGTCTGATACTCCTTCCATTTTAATATTATCTCTTGCACAGTGCTCCTTGGGATGTTTAAAGCTTGGGAAATCTTTTTGTATCCAAATCCGGCTTTAAAATTCTCCACAACAGTATCTCGGACCTGCCTGGTGTGTTCCTTGTTCTTCATGATGCTCTCTGCGCTTGAAACAGACCTCTGAGACTATCACAGTGCAGGTGCATTTATACGGAGACTTGATTACACACAGGTGGATTCTATTTATCATCATTAGTCATTTAGGTCAACATTGGATCATTAAGAGATCCTCACTGAACTTCTGGAGTTTGTTGCACTGAAAGTAAAGGGGCTGAATAATTTTGCACGCCCAATTTTTCAGTTTTTTATTTGTTGACAAAGTTTGAAATATGCAATAAATTTCGTTCCACTTCATAATTGTGTCCCACTTGTTGTTGATTCTTCACAAAAAAATTACAGTTTTATATCTTTATGTTTGAAGCCTGAAATGTGGCAAAAGGTTGCAAAGTTCAAGGGGGCCGAATACTTTCGCAAGGCACTGTATATATATATATATATATATGTGTATACATACAGTATATATATATCGATATCCGTGTATATCTATATCTATATATATGCAGCAGGGACAAGGTAAGTAACCTCTACCAGGATCCAGCGATGCTCCCTGGTGGTACCCTGAGTGTGGCTCGGAGTTACCGCTAATGGCACTGAAATTCCACCCCGAGCCACACTCGGGAATACCGCCAAGGAGATTAAAGTCACCCAGTGCCAAATTGCAAAAAATGGCCTGGTCATTAAGGGGGTTAAACCTTCCGGTCCGCAAGTGGTTAATGGGCACTTATACCCCCTTCCTGCCCAGGCCAATTTTCAGCTTTCAGCACTCGCACTTTGAATGACAATTGCGCGGTCATGCAACACTGTACCTATATGAAATTTATTATCATTTTTTTTTTCCACAGAAATAGAGCTTCCTTCTGGGGGTATTTATTAATCGCTGGGTTTTTAATTTTTTGCTAAACAAAGAAAAAAAAAATATATGGCACATAGCTTGTGGAATTTGGGAAATATGTCAAATGATTCTTCAGAATTTCCAACGGAGCGATGTGCCAGAAAGAGACATCAGAATCGTCGCTGTCGTCACTTTCCGTACCTGATGACCAATTTTCCCACAAATCGCTATCACTCAGTTCTTCAAGTAACACTGTTTCGCTGTCGCTGTTTTCCGTCTAAAAGCGCTTTTGCGCAAAAAGAATGCTTTTTGGACGCCATAGTCGTTCTCTATTTATCAGGCACTGGAAAAGCACAGGCAGGGCACTGGAAAAGCCACCAGGTGCAATCCTGTGGAGAAATGGCATGGTACAGTGTAATCCGTTAGGATCACAGCTTTATATCATGTAATTTAGTGTATTTACATTTTTGAAATTGCTGTCGGTTTCACCCCCCTGCGTCGCAACGCTCTCAGGGAAGGGAACCGGAAGACAGGTGCCGGCATCGGCTGGGAGGACAGCGGGAGGATGGCTGGAGGATGGCGGGGGAGGACAGCGGGAGGATGGCAGGGGAGGATGGTGGGAGGACAGCGGGAGGACGGCGGGGGAGGACGGCAGGGGATCGCAGGAGAAGGTGAGTTTTAAAATATAAAACAACAGATTTCCATGCAAAACAATGTACTGCTTTTAGCACAGAAATTCTGACATAATCAGACCGCCAGGGAGGTTAAAACAGATAAGTAAAGGTTCGGTCCTCTTACATAAAGATTTTCCAACAAAGTAAAGCGAATGCAGAGCAGAGCACAGAGGAGTTTTAATTAACTGATAATGTTTGTGGCTCTTGCTGCTAGGCAGAACCTACTGTATACTTTTCAAAGTTTAGAACAGTTTACAGGTTCACTTTAAATGTTCTTAGAAGCAGGTCTCTCTCATAAGGCCTTTACAGGAAGCTAAAGAAGATAGATGAGTATGGCAGCGTCTCTCTGCATCCTCGTTATCAAGGATATTGCTTCCTCAATGTGTCAGTGTATATTCTAAAATGGCAAGTGCATTTCCTTAGAAACGTGAATACAAAATCAAGCATATCATACAAGCGCAGCCGGTCACAGAACGGAAGTCATCACATGGATTATATTGCTTAAAATAAGTAACAATGAAAGTACAAAATATGTCCTTCTAAAGCCGACCTTTGGTCCAAAAGGGAGTTTTATTCCTCGTTTACATTCTTTACATTTTTTCTTTTACTGGGGCCCCACTAGGTAGTTCTCACCTTGGTGAGAATGATATATACCTGTTCCTGTGTCTTTCTGGGATATGCATGTCATTTTAATCATTTCCCTGTCGGGATTAGTAGAGTATTCTAAATCTGAATATCCCAAGAGTCGACACGAGTAGGGACTAAGATTGGACAGTGCATGGGCCTGGCATCCAGGGCCGCTGATATGGGGGGGGGGGACCACTAGTCATCCTGTAGGGGGCCCCAACAGCATGGGGAATCAGTGTGGTTGGGCGGAGGGGCAAATACAGAAGGAAGCCCTGTGCGGCTCTCTACAGCAGCTGAAAGCCAGTTTTTCCCCTTTTTGCCAGCTTTCAGTTGCTGAAGGGACAGACACAGGGCATCCTTCCTGTAATTGCTTCTCCGACTCTGATCCCTCTCCCTGTTCTGCCTGTTCCTGAAACCCCCCCCCCCCATGTGCCCCCCTTTCACTGTGCCCCCCCCCCCCCCTCCTTCCCACAGCACTGCAGGCTTCCCTGCCCTGAAAAAAAATAACAAATTGTAAAAAAATAAAATAACAATAATACATTGTAATAAAAAAATTGTAAAATAATCGTAAACATTTTTAACATTTTAAATAAAAAAAAAAAAACAATTAAAAAGGACCAATTCATACAGGTTCGCTAAAAATGATTTTAGTGTATTTTTAGTGAAAATATTGTCTTGATATATTCGGGGGGCCCTGCCCAGTAGGCTGTTTGGGGCCCTGTGATTTCTAACGACAGCCCTGCTGGCATCGGAGCCTGCCACCGAGTATCCAAAAGATGTCAGAGAAAAAGATGATGTTATGGGACCTGGGCAGGGGATTGCAGCAGGACAATGCTCCATTTGCTGGGCAAGTGAGAACCTAAATAATCACAACCCAGTGTAGCCCCCTCCTAGGTAGGTGCTAGGAAAGTTAGATAAGTAGTTAGTGTGGCTGTCATTTTGGTCAAGGTAAAAGCATAGTTTGGCTCACTGTACTTAGTGAGCTGTAATTGTTTAGTTAGGTCTGCTCTGTGTGCTCTGCTGCTGCTGCTGCTAGTCTGCCTGATAGCTCCCAGGTAACTTGTGAAATTTCTGGATGATAGGTGTGAAGTTATGCGGATGGCAGGATGAATATTGATGCATCCCTATCCTATCTCATAGAGGCTTGCTCTGATGGCATGCTGGGAGACTGCATATATTCTGGGAGCACACAGAGCTCCCGGGTCCTGTCCCAGAGTGGAGGAGTTCAGCCGGAGGGGGGCGCTCTGACCTCTCAGGCACAAGCTGCAGAGAGGAGGCCCCAGGTGGGCGACCTGAGGGAGGAATGCAGAGACACAGGTGCTTGGAAGAAGCTGACTGAGGAGAGCTGCCATAGATCTGTCTGGTATCACTGGAGGGCATCACTTAGGAGGAAGAAAGGAGGCATCCATCTGTCCTTGACCCTTGTTATTAGGGATGGGCCGAGCAACCCCCCCTGTTCAGTTCGCAGCAGAACTCCCGAAAAGAGGAAATACTCTAACCTGAACAGAAAACCCCATTGAAGTCTATGGGAGCGTATATGCATGTAATTAGCCATAAAAAGGGTATGGGGGTCTGGGTACTGCCCTGTGGGACATGTATCAATAAAAAAAAAAAAAATTTTTTAAAAACGATCATTTTTTAAGGAGTTGTGATTTTAATGATGCTTAAAGTGCAACATTTAAAATGAAAAAATCCTTTAAATATAGTGCCTGGGGGTTCCCCCTAATGTGCTATAGATCTTCTTACAGCAAAAATGACATTTCTGAAGAAAAAAAAAAAGAATCAAATCCCATTTAAAATGACTCGCGGTTATAATTGCCAGCTCCCAGGTATTACAAAATGAAAGAAAAAAACGGAATGGGGTCTCCCCCCTAGTCCATACTAGGCCCTTCAGGTATAATATGGTTCAGGTTTTAAGGGTAACCTCAATCCAAAATTTAAGAAAAAAACGGCGTGGGCTCCCCCCCAAAAATCTATATCAGACCCTTATCCAGGCACGCAGCCTGGCAGGTCAGAAAAGGGGAGGGGACGAGCGAGTGCCCCCCCTCCTGAACCATACCAGACTACATGCCCTTAACATTGGGGGGTACTCTAGGTCAGGGGGGGCTCTTCCCCCCCACCCTGGAGCACCTTGTCCCTATGTTGATGGGGACAAGGGCTTCTTCCCGACAACCCTGGGCTGTGGTTTTTGGGGTCTGTAGGAGGGGAATTATTGCAATCTGGAAGCCTCCTTTAACAAGGGGGCCCCTAGATCCAGCCCCCCCTGTGAATGGGTATGGGGTACATAGTACCCCTACTCATTCACCAAAAAAGTGTACAAAAAAATAAACACACGAGACAGTTTTGGCTAGTCCTTTACCCAAAAAAAATAATAAAAAAAATAGGTTGCCCCGATGGAAATCCATTGTCTATCAATGCTGCCCGCCGACCCAAAACAGAAAAAAAATTTATATATATAATAATAATAATAATAATATATATATATATATATATATATATTATAGGGAATGGGCTGAGCCACACTGGTGACGTCACTGGGTGGTCCCGCCCCTCATGACATCACGGACTGGCGCATGCTGGGTCAGTGACATCACGAGGAGCGGGACCGCCAGGTGACGTCACTGGTGTGGACCTGCCCATTCCCTATTTAAGAACCTGCAAACCGGGGAATAGGCAGACCGAAGGAAGCGTTCAACGAGAGCGGAGCATTTTTTTTTCTTTTTTTGGGTCGGCGAGTGCGGTGGGTGTCGTGATTGACAATAGATTTACATCTGGGAAGACTATTTTTTATTTCTATTTTTGAATAAAGGATTTGTCAAAAACTTTGAGTGTGTGTTTATTTTTTTTGTACATCATTTGGTCAATGGGTAGGGGTACGTTGTACCTGATACCCATTCACATGGGTGGTCGGGATCTAGGGGCCCCCTTGTTAAAGGGGACAACCACAAACCAGAGTTGTTAGGAAAAGCCCCCCCTACCCCTTAACCCCCCCCATGTTGAGGGCATGTGGCCTGGTATGGTTTAATAGGGGGGAGGGTGCTCGCTTGTCCCCTCCCCTTTCTCTGACCTGCCAGGATGCCTGTCCGGATAAGGGTCTGGTGTGGTCATTTTAAATGTGATTTGACAAGGCTGCGAAAACAGCGCTGTTTGCCGATCTCGACGGGGGGATCCCAAGACATCTGCATACCCTCATTTTTTTTATCATTTTAGCTGCCAAAATAACCATAGCATGTTCCTGGAAGTCGCCAGTCCTCAATATTGTGATGGTTAAAAATAAAATATCCTGGATCATGGTCAATGAAAAATTGACTAGTATTCGTAGAGACACTCAGATAAAGTTTGAGAAGGTGGGGAACCCGTTGGTGGCTTATCTACATGCTCCTTGACAGTGGGGAGGCATGCTATGTTTGCATTGGGGCTTGGACCGGGGGGGGGGGGGGTATGTGGGCTCTTACTTTTCTCCTCTTTTCCCCCTTTTTTTTTCTCTCTTTTTCCTTCCATTTTTCCCTTTCTTTTCCTTTCCTCTTTCTTCTCTATCCTATTAGCTTGGTTCTTTGATTGATTGGGACAACCCAAACTGCTTTGGACGATCTCTTTACAGTTCTTTTTCTCCCATGCTGTTCTGTTATGTGAGGAGTCGCCACTTTGAACCAATTTATTTGACACGAGATGTTATATATTGGGATCGCTGTGCATATGTATGGGACACTCTTGAACATTATTGACATGTTTGTGTACAGTTGACACCTCAAATGCAGATAGCAAATGCTGTGTGTTTGCCTGCACTGGTTTACATGGTACCAAAGTAGCATGTGATTAGGTTGCAGTGCTTTCTAGTGCTTGCCAGTGGCATGGCTATGGAGGGGTAGTCGCACCCAGGTGACACTCCCAAAAGGGGAGACACCAGGGCAGGGACAAGGCAGGGACTGATAGTGCAGGGCGCAACAATTCAGAGGGCGGGGGCCCAGGTGGAGTGAAGTGATGACGGAGTGCAGGCAGTGCTGGCTAAAGTCTGCCTGATGGCGGCTAAACATGCACAGTGGTGCACAGTGCCCTTGCAGAACTGCAGCGGGGTGCAGAGTTCTGGAACACGCCTTGCTCCCCTGCACTGAACACTAATAAACATCCATTACACTTCTCTGTCAGGTGGACTAAACTGAAATGTTCTGATGCTGGTCACTGATGTATTAGTCACCAGTGGCAGTTGCTTAACCCCTTTGTGCTCCATTAGTGGCCAGTGTCAGTGTTAATTACCCATTCATGCTGCAATACAAAGGGGTAATTAAGGTGGGGTACACACTATAAGAAAATCAGGTGAAAGATCGTCCGATTTTCCTAAATGTTTCAAAGCAAATCAAACCCGATGAAAGAAAATTTCGTACGAAAATTCTCGTATGACAAAGGCTTTTTTTTTTTGTTGTTTTTTTGTTTCATATCATGAGCAGTCTTTCGTTTCTGACTTTTCCTGTATGTAAATTGTACGAATACGGTACACATTAAGTGAAAACCATTCCTTCTGTTCCCATACGAGAACAATTTTGGAGCTTGTCCCTTTGGAAATTTTTGTTTAGAAGGTCGGAATCAGCTGTAGAAAGTTGTGTACACACTATATGAAAATCGTACAAAAGTTCTTTGAACAAAAATTCTCGCCCATTTTTCCTGTAGTGTGTAGTTTTTTAGCAGTTTTACGGGTTTTGGTGTAGGGTGCCTGAGAGTTCAATGACCTTGCATTGTGTGCGGTGCGTAACTCCATGTATCAATAAAATGGTACAATTCTCAAATGTGGGTTTATAATGTGATATGAAAACTTAAGGAGACTGTAGTTCTCTTTTAAATATTAGGATTTAATTAAAGGAAAACTAAGCAAAAATACTGCACTCTAAAGCTGGTGCATCCAGATCTAGTGATTCGAGTCATCTAGATTTTGATCTAAAGGCTTACTGGTTCCTGTCCCACATCCTGCCATTAAGCAGAAAACAGGTGCATATGCAGTAGTCAAAGGAAAATGAAATTGGACTTGTATCAAGTAAGGCAGTGGTTGGCTTAGAGCTGAACTTCAAGAAGCGTAGGCAGATCCTTCACTCCCTGAGACCTCTCTGCAGACTAAACTGAAAAACTAAAGTGACACTAAACACTCATTGTTTAATTTATATTGTACCTTCTATTTCTGTATATGGACAATGGCACTGTAATTATTTTAATTTAGAAAAAAAAAAAAAAACATTAAAGAACCTTTTTCCTAATTGATATACAGAGGGGAAAATAATTATTTGATCCCCTGCAGATTTGGTAAGTTTGCTCGCTTACAAAGAAATTAAGGGTCTATAATTTTTATCATAGGTGTATTTTAAATGATAGAGACAGAATATCAACCAAAAATCCAGAAAAACACATAAAACAAATGCTATAAATTAGGTTGTTGTTCAGTGAGGATAAAAAGTATTTGATCCCCGAGCAAAACATGACTTAGTTCTTGGTGGAGAAACCCTTGTTGGCAAGCACAGAGGTAAGACATTTCCTGTAGTTGGTTACCAGGTTTGCACACATCTCTGGAGGATTTTGGTCCACTTTTCTTTACAGATCTTCTCTAAATGCTTAACCGGAGCCGCCCACAATATATTTACTGCGGCAGTCAGCCCCTCCTGGGCAAAGCGACGTAGTACTACGTCGCTCGCCCAGGAGCCAGCAGGGGGGCGAGTGCGCGCCACCGGAAGCGCGCTCCCGCCCCCGCTCGTTCATGGCCATCCCCGCGCTTGTGACCGGATGTCTGCCGGCCACTCGCGATCTCCCGCTGGAGAGGGAGAAAGGCAGGCGGCTGATGTAAACAAAGCCGCCTGTCATTCTCCCTGGTGTAACTGCAGAGATGTCTTTGTGGTTACATCACAAGCCATGCCCCTTTACAGTTAAAATCACGCCCCTAGGGACACACTTAACCCCTTGATCACTAATAAAGTTAACCCCTTCCCTGCCAGTGTCATTTTTACAGTAACAGTGCATATGTATAGCACTGATTACTGTAGTAATGTCACTGGTACCTCCAAAAGTGTCAAAAAATGTCAGTCAAGGGTCCGATCTGTCCGCCGCAATGTCGCAGTCCCGCAAAGAAAATCGCAGATCGCCGCCATTACTAGTTAAAAAAAAACAATAAAAATGACATAAATCTTTCCCTTAGTTAGTAAACGCAATAACTTTTGGGCAAACCAATCAAAATACGCTTATTGCGATTTTTTTTACCAAAAATATGTAGCAGAAAACAAATTGGCCTAAAATGTTAAAACGTTTTGATTTTTACTTTTTTTTTTTTTGGGAATTTCATATAAAAAAATTTGAAAAATATTGTTATTTTTTCAAAATTGACGCACTTTTTTTGTTTATAGCGCAAAAAATAAAAATCGCATAGGTGATCAAATACCACCAAAAGAAATCTCTGTTTGTGGGAAAAAAAGGACGTCCATTTCATTTGGGTACAACGTGGCACGACCGCGCAATTGTCCGTTAAAGTCACGCAGTGCCGAATCGCAAAATAGGCCCTGGTCTTTGAGCAGGAAAATCCTCCGGGGCTTAAGTGGTTAAAGCGTTTGTTACCCTAAAAAAAAAAAAAACGTCAGATACTGTTCCCTTGAAGCATGCATGTAATACAACACAGTGCTTGTGCTGTGTCATTTGGCCCCCTGTAACACCTAAAAAACCTGGCTGATCCTGCCAGTTTCTAACCTCCCCCCTGTTCTTAGGGTCATAGTCAGCATTTTTCTTCCTCCAAACATGGCAAGTCCCCCTCCTCAAGAAGGCACATGTACAGTCATGCCAATGAACATCTAAATGATTCAGAGAAGGATTTGGAGAAAGTGATGTGGTCAGATGAGACCAAAACTGAGCTCTTTGGCATTAACTCGACTCGCCATGTTTGGAGGAAGAAAAATGCTGACTATGACCCTAAGCACACCATCCCTCCAATAAAGCACAGAGGTGGAAACATGATGATTTGGGGCTGTTTCTCTGCTAAAGGTACAGGCCGCATTGAGGGGCAAATGGACTTGGCCATGTATTGTAAAATCTTGGTTGAGAACCTTCTTCCCTTACCCAGATTACTGAAGATGGGTGTTCCAGCATGACAATGACTCAAAACACACTGCCACGGCTACAAAGGAGTGGCTCAAGAAGAAGCACATTAGGATCATGGAGTGGCCTAGTCAATCTCCAGATCCTAATCCTATAGAAAATTTATGGAGGGAGCTGAAACTTTGAGTTGCCAAGAGACAACCAAGAAACCTTAAGGATTTAGAAAAGATCTGTAAAGAAGAGTGGACCAAAATCCCTCCTGAGATGTGTGCAAACCTGGTAACCAACTATAAGAAACGTCCTACCTCTGTGCTTGCCTACAAGGGTTTTTCCACCAAGTACTAAGTCATGTTTTGCTTGGGGATCAAATACTTATTTTACTCACTGAACTACAGCCATATTTATAATATTTGTTTTATGTGTATTTCTGGACTTTTGGTTGATATTCTGTCTCTATCATTTAAAATAAACCTATGATAAAATTCATAGACCCTTAATTTCTTTGTAAGTGGGCAAATGTACAACATATGCAGAGCATAAAATACATACTTTCCCCACTGTACAGATGCCACATGCCAGCTCTTTACCAGCCTGTCTGTAGGGACATGGTGGCGGGAGGAGCCTTTGGAATACAAAGTACAAATAAATGATTCATATCAATACACTGTTTTAAATTATCATACAAATATATATTTGAAATCAAATCTTTATTATTTTTTTGGCAATAACATGGTGTGACCCGATTTCTGCCAGTCACAGGCTGTGTCACACCCCTCCAGACTGTATCTTCGAATATGAAGGAGGGGAAGCCTCCATCAATCTACATGTAATATCGTGCCTCCATTGTGTTTAGCTGGTTAGTGGGCATGGAGGAGGAGGTAGGGAGTGGGCTGTCATTTACCACTGTGTATACGCCCACATGTGTGACTCATGTGTACAGAGTTGTTACTACATCTGCAAAATCCCTAGCTGAATTGGGGACATGGACAGGAGAGGGAGACAGATAACAGCAGGATCAACCAGTTTTTTTGCAGAATTCAGAAAACAAATCCTATAGTGACTGAGTGAGTATGAACAGAATGTAATACAGCATTAATTGATAGTTTTTATGATTTGGGTTTAGTGACACTTTAAATAATGCAGCCAGATCCTTTCCCACCCTAGTGTCAGGATCATTGTACCAGCTATCAGGAAGATCATGCCAGCCGTAAGGCCCATGTGCATGGGCATACAGTAAATGCAAGTGTTTGGATAAGTGCAAAGAAGCCTAAGTGGATGTGTAACCAACCATGCATGCACATATGCGAATTGCCATGTGCATCACAGCGTGTGAACATACAGGCACATCCACCCAAGATATTGGGGCCTAGCAGGCTATTTAAACCTGAATCATTGCTGAACAGTCTTTTAGTCTCTATTCCTGTGGTTCCTGATCTTGAAACCCGTGCTTGACCTTGTTACTGACCCGGCTTTCATCTGACCTGCTTCTGGATTTTACTGCCTATGATTGCTGTTCATCTCTGGTTCTTACCTTGGCCTGGACTGATGACCAAGATTCTGCCTATTGACTGTACCTCACTGCCTGCATGTTGCCAACCTCTGCTTGTTCCATATTTTGAGTCTGCCTACAATTTGGTAGCTTCCTGCTTAGATGTCATCAAACCCATTTTGTGACCTGACTCCATTCATAACTGAACTTGGTGTACCTGGGTGTACCACCAGCTGTACTTCTGCTCATCTCCCAGGCTTACCAGGAGTCCAGTCACTACCCTTGCAGACCCTGTCTCAACTGCAGCACCCTCATCATCTCCGACTCCTCATACCCCTGCCTGCTAGAGCTGAGAGATCCTGTGTAAATTGTGATTTTTAGGAAGGTGTGGATAAGAGAGGGCTGCAGATAATCATGTACAACTTATGTAGGAGGATTTCTTTAATTTCTGTGTATCACCTGAGGATAGTAACTTTAGTGGGTATATGTCAGGGTTTACAATCACTTTACATTAGCTGTTTAACCAGTGTTGCCAACCATCAGTAAATTTACAGACAGTTTGCAAAAATATGTGATTTTTACAACTGTCAGTAAATATCAGGGGCTGATAATTTGTTGTGACGTTTGTAAGTGTAAACCAGTCATATTAATGGTAATGGGTATTGTCAGTGTTTCTATATTGTGTTTATACCGTTTAACTGCTTCCTGCCCACACTTTAACTGAAAGACGGCTAAAGTGTAGGCTTATGAAGGAGAAAGAAAGTTTGGGACTTTATATGAGACATATAGTAAGGAAGTCTCCATCCCTGGATCAATATGAAAACAAGGGGAAAAAATTGGGACTTTAATTGAAGCAAGATGGCGTTAATCATGGTTAAGAACCATATTAAATTTATTAAATAATAACAAATAGAAAACATATATCGATGGCAGCATCCATATGCACTACCACATGTATAACACCCAGCAGTACAGTAGAAAATATATGCATATGGATGCTGCCATCGATATATGTTTTCTATTTGTTATTATTTAATAAACATATGGTTCTTAACCATGATTAATCTTCCAACGCCATCTTGCCTCAATTAAAGTCCCAAATTTTTCCCCTTGTTTTCATAAAGTGTGGCTTAGTTTCCCGGGAGAGAGTTCATGGACGTCCTCCCGTGTTCGGGCAGGTCAAGTTCCTCCACCCCAAACTTGCTCATCCATGTGCTGATGCCTTAAGAGTTCACTTCACTGGAACTAAGGGGGCAAGCTCAGCCCCCGGAAGACAACCTCACACCATAATCCCCCCTCCACCAAATGATTTGGACGAGTGCACAAAGCAAGGTCCATAAAGACATGGATAAGCAAGTTTGGGGTGGAAGAACTAAAACACCTTTGGGATGAATTAGAGCGGAGACTGCGAGCCAGGCCTTTTTGTCCAACATCAGTGCCTGACCACACGAATGCGCTTCTGGAAGAATGGGCAAACATTCCCATAGACACACTCCTAAACCTTGTGGACAGCCTTCCCAGAAGAGTTGAAGCTGTTATAGCTGCAAAGGATGGGCCAACTCAATATTGAACCCTACGGATTAAGACTGGGATGCCATTAACGTTCATGTGCGTGTAAAGGCAGGCGTCCCAATACTTTTGACAATATAGTGTATTTTCATGACACATGCATTTTTATGTGCTGCAAAATGCTCAGGTGTGAACTAGGCTTAAATAATATCAATACAACAATAAAAGTAAAGGTAGGGTAATGGCGCTGCCTGCTGACAATGAACTAAGGTGATTTTGGTAAGTGTAACAGTAAAACAATATGATGTAAACAGGAAGATAAGTAAAAATAGGTACAATAGGTGAGCAATGATATAGATACGTAGTGTATAAATATATAAAAAATACTATAAGTGAACAATAAAGAGGATAATAAAATATGGTGTAATGCAACCGAGAATAAATAGCTTAAAAAACTCCTCAAATAAATAGAGATGACAGGAAATAATATATCTATATATAAATAAATATTTAAAGTGACCTAGTGCACTCAAAGCTATCAAATTGATATAGTGCAAATAATGGGCACTGATATGTGATAAAAGTGGCAAATAATTATTAAAGTGGCAATGTGCAAGTGGAATGTAAGTGGAATTGATCGACCAAAAATGAGCAATAGAGTGATCTGTGCACATAAAAAAATATATATATGCAAAATAAAGTGACGGTTGAAAATGAAGTGCAATAAGGTGCACAAAAAGTGATCAGTGCATATAAATAATATATGCAATAAAGCGACGGAATATCAACTGGCAAGAAAGTCCGTATGGCCAGTACATACAATAAAGGAATACCAAATATACAACAATAAAGGCACCCCATTATAAACTGCACTAAATCTCTACAACAGGAAATAGGTTTCCTTGATCTTCAGCTCCTGATCATTTCTGAAAGAATCTCTTTTGACTCCTAAACCATAGCATTTAATCATGAATACGTGAAATTATGTGACCACCCAGCTTTTTTGGTGATCACCCTGGTGCACCCATCCCTAAACACATCGCCAATCTTGTTTCTCATGTACAGACATCTCCAGGGAGAGGCATATTGTAGAAAATTCTCTTGACAAGGAAGTGACAGTGTTGGCTGAATGTGGAAGTATTCTGCAGCTAGCAAAGTGTCGCCTTGCATGATAACTTTGCCTTTTGGTGCTTCCCTTTTTCACATTTCTTCCCCATTTTATGAGTCTGTACTGCTTTTAGTGTCTTTATTATTATTATTAGCAGGAGTTGACAACCACCAGAAATGTAGAAAGAGTCAATCATTAGCAGCTAAATAAAGAAATACACCGGCCGCTATATGATTTCTGAAAATGTTATATTCTGGTTTGTGTAAAAGAGGTTTTAGGGACCTTCATGCATAACTATCCAAAAGTTGCAGTGGAATAAAAAAAGTAGGAGAGAGTGGAATGATTTCAGAGAAATTGCTGCTTAAAATATTTTTTAGAGGGTGGGGGGTTTTCCCTTGTGGGTTATTTAAAATATTTCAATTTATTTGATTAGATGTTCTTTGTATTTTTCTTTTTCTCTTTTTTTTGTGTATCTTCCTCCGAAAAGGAGGAAAAAGGAGCTTCTTTTTAAAGCTTATCATAAAATAAACCAAATAACAGTGCTTGTACCTAAAAAGGTAACTCAACTAAACTAATTCGGGATTGGAGGACCTTAATTATGAAGAGCATCTGCAATTTGCTTGATTTATTCTCCCTGGAGAAGAGACGCCTGAGAGGGGACATGATAGCAATTTATAAATATCTCAATGGTGATCTCAGCATAGAAAAAAAGCTATTCAGTCGAAAGGATTGCATGAGGACTCGAGGGCATATAATGCGATTACTTTTAGGGCTACAAGATTGTGGAATTCTCTACCACAAGAGGTGGTTTCTGCGGGAAGTATGGTGGCTTTCAAAAGACTCCTTAGACGTACATCTCAAGGATCAGAACATTCAGGGCTATGTGAGATGATTACAGCCACACACACCTACACAGGTTGAACTAGATGGATTATTGTCTTTATTCAACCTCACCTACTATGTAACTATGTAACTTTTGTGGGGAAAAAATAGCAAATAAAAAAAAATATATATTATTTAAGATTATTACACTTGTAGTAAAGATAGCGCCGCAACAAGTAAGGCTCCTTTCACACGGTCTGCCTCCGTCGGCGGACTCCGTGCTGCTCAGCCGGGGATCGATACACAGATCCCCGCTGAGCAGGCAGGTGACATCTCCCTCTCCGCTCTGTGTGCGGAGACGGAGGTGTCAGAGCCCCGCTGTTCTCTATGGGGGAATCGGATGAGAGCGGACCGCCTGTCCGCTCTAATCCTATCCGATCCGATCCCCTGGACGGATGGACAATAGGGTTTCCGTCCGTCCGCATTTCACAGACAGGATCGGACGCGGATGGCAGCGGGTGTCAGTGGACATGTCTCCGCTGACATCCACTGCTCCATAGGGATGCATGGAGGATCCGATCAGATCCGCCTAAAAAAAGTTTTGAGACAGCCAAAAAATTGATGGCAGCAGCTGATTGTTAACTACCTTCTTCCCAAGCCTATTCTGACACTTCACGCCTACATGTAAAAATGTACTTGCTTTTGCTAGAAAATGACTTAGAACCCCCAAACATTATATATATTTTTTAGCAGAGACCCTTTAGAATAAAATGGTGTGTGTTGCAATTTTTTATGTCACACGATATTTGCGCAGCGTTTTTTCAAATGCAATTTTTTGGGGAAAAAAAAACATATTCATGAATAAAAAAAAACCAGTAAAGTTAGCCCAATTTTTTGTATAATGTGAAAAATTGCATCTGCCCGTGGAATAGCGGCAAGCTACGGTGTTAAAATTCTCCATAGGCAACGCTTTAAACGCCTTTACAGGTTACCAGTTTAGAGTGACACAGGAGGTCTGGTACTAGAATTATTGCTCTCACTATGACGTTCGTGAATATCTCACATGTGTGGTGCATGTGGCCATTTTACAAGGCATGTGGAAATAACGTATGTGATCACATTTGCGTGTAAGCATGGTGAGACGGGGGTGCTTTACATTTTTTTTTTTTTATTATTTTATTTATTTATTTTATACAAATTCTTTTTTTTTACACATTTTTACTTTTTTTGTACAAACTTTATTGCTATCACAAGGGATGAACAACATTTCTTGCGATAGCATGGGCCGTGACAGACCCTCTTTATGGAGAGATTTGGGGTCTATTAGACCCCAAATCTCTCCTCTGGCCCCCCATGCAGCCAATGGGACTGAGATCGGTCCCATCAGCTGTTTCTCTGGCCACTAGTGGCCAGGTAAACAAAGAGCCGGAGCCAGAAGTAATTAATTTTTGTCGTTCCTGGATTCCAGGGTTACAAGGGCAGGGGGGGGGGAGGTCAGTTCCTCTCTCTCTGTCCCAGGCAGCCATTGCCGCCAGCCGCTTCGCTCCCGGCCCTCGCAATGGGACCGGAGAGCCCAGGAGAGGCGGCAGCGGGAGGGGGGTGGGATCTCCTTCTGCCACCCACAGAAGTGATCGAGTGGCTAATTAGCAACTCAGATCACTTCTGCTTTGTAGGGAATAAATGGGGGAGCAAGGAATTACTGTGCTAACTAATAAAGTGAAAAAGCAGCTAGCACCAATCACTAGACAAAAAAGTGACCAATAATACAAATACAAAAAGAAATGTGCAGCGCTAATAAATATGTATAAACAAATGATACATGAAAGTCCAATCAAAAGATTAGCAAAAAAAGTCCATCAAAAAAATCCCAAGTGAATAATTTGATGAGGTAAGTCCAACAAAGGATAACGTGATCTTAATGTGCAGCAAATCCCAACACCAATAAAGATAAGTGGATTGCGCTCACCAGATGGATGGGACCCAGATACCATATAGCATATGGGTCATACAGGCTTAAGGGTATATTTGTAGGATGTCCCAACTGGATGTACCGACCTCAATGAATTTCATATGGATCAGCAACGATTATGGACACACCAGATCTCAACTCCAACATGGATATAGATAAAAACCAAAGGGGGGACAGACATAGTGTAATACTGCTAAAATCAATTTATTAAAAAGATAAAGCCGATACACTTACAAACATCCACAGATAAAATGCATGTCAGGTATACATAGCGGGGCTGACTGTAGTCCTCTTAACGCGTTTCAGCATAAATGCCTTTATCGAAAGATAATGCCAGCCTTCAAATGCCCTCTATATATAATAAAAATGGATTGTTTGCTCCACCTGTGGGAAATCACCTGCTGGCATTATGAAGGCTGGCATTATCTTTTGATAAAGGCATTTATACTGAAACGCGTTAATAGAACTACAGTCAGCCCCGCTATGTATACCTGACATGCATTTTATCTGTGGATGTTCGTAGGGAATAGCCAGCTGAAACTAACGGTACCGGGATGATGCCTCTGTAGGTGCATCCACCATCCCGGTATAACCGCTGAAACCCAAGGAGGTATGGGCACGTCCTTGGGTGGGAAGTGACTAATCACTGGGTGAATTACACATAGGGGGCGCTGTTTACCACTTAAGGACCGCCCCACGTACATTTACTGCGGCAGGGCGGCCCCTAAGTGCAAAATCACATACCTGTATGTGATTGTTTCCATTGGCTCTGAGAGCCTCTCTCCCACTGTGACTGGACTGACCACCCGCGATAGTTCGGAGGAATGACAGAGTGGCAGTCTGCCTATGTAAACAAGGCAGATTGTTGTTCTGTCAGACAGAAAGAGAGGGATCTTGTGTTCCTACTAATCAGGAACACAGATCTCTCTGTTCCTGCAGTCAATCTATCCCCCACACAGTTAGAAAGCACTCCCTAGGAGCATACTGAACCCTTTGATAGCCCCTGATGTTAACCCCTTCCCTGCCAGTGTCATTTATACAGTGACAGTGCATTTTTTTAGCACTGATCCCTGTGTTAGTGTCACTGGTCCCCAAAAAGTGTCAGTTTATGTCAGATTTGTCCGCCGCAATGTCGCAGTCCCACTAAAAATCAGTGATTGCCGCCATTAATAATTTAAAAACAATAAAAAAATAAAAAGTCCATAAATCTATTCCATAGTTTGTAGACTATATAACTTTTACGCAAACCAATTAATATACGCTTTTTGGGATTTTTTTTACCAAATATATGTAGCAGAATACAAATTGGCCTGCTGAAGAAATTAGATTTTTTACTTTTTTTTTTTTGTATGTGTTTTAAAGAAAGTGAAAAATATTTGTTTGTTTGTTTTTTTCTTCAAAAATTGTTGCTCCTTTTTTGTTTATAGCGCAAAAAATAAAAATGACAGAGATTATCAAATACCCCCAAAAGAAAGCTCTAAGAGCCGGTTCACATTGCAGCGATGCTACCTGGCACCGCGACCTCCGAGGTCGCGGTGCGAGCAGCGCGCCACTACCTCGGAGCGGCCACCACGGACTTCATAACATTGAAGTCTATGGCGGTCGCCTCCGGGTCGCCCCAAAGAAGCTCCGGACCCTTTTTCTAGGTCGGAGCGACTTGTGTCGCTCCTATTTGAACGGGTCCGAAGCTTCCCTATGGGAGGCGACCTGCGGCGACCTGTGAGGCGACCAGGTCGCCTCACAGGTCGCCCTAGTGTGAACCGGCACTAATTGTAGGAAAAAAGGACATCAATTTTATTTGGGTATAACGTCACATGACAGCGCAATTGTCAATTAAAACAACGCAGTGCCGTATTGCAAAAAAGGGTCTGGTCTTCAAGGGGGTAAAACCTCCCGGGGCTGAAGTGGTTAAATAATAATATAGTGTATACAATTGTGACTCAAGTCACATTGGGGTTTTTTATACTGAAGCTAGAGAGTGCAAAATTAGTCACATTTCTGTATAGAAACCAATCAGCTTCTAACCTCAGCTTGTTCAATTAAACTTTTGCAATGAAGCCTGGAAGCTGATTGGTTTCTCTGCAGAATTGTGACTCATTTTGCACTCTCTAGCTTTAGTAAATAAACCCCATTGATTCGTAGCACCGTCCTAGGTAGGTGCTAGAGAGAGAGTATAGTTTTGGATCATTTCTGCTTATCAGAAGGATTTCCAGGTAAATCTATATTGTTGTCTGCCTCAGAGGCGTAACTAGAACCTTCAGGGCCCCGATGCAAGAAACCATGAAGGGCCCCCCAGACCCCTGGCCCTTCCCTTCAAGCCCGGGGCTCTTCCCACTAATCCTGGGGCTCTTTAATCTCATTGCATGGCCTTTTATTATGGTCCCGCATCAGGATCCTTTCACAAGTTCTGCAGTGGGCCCCCTTCCTGCAATCTTGGGGCCTCCCCACAGTGGTGAAATGCCAGGGCCCGGTCGCAAGTGTGACCTTTGAGATCCTAGAAGTTCACCCACTGGTTTGCTACTGGGCCCCCTGGAGCATGGGGCCCGGTAGCGATTGCAACCCCTGCAACCCCTGTAGTTACGCCCCTGGTCTGCCTACAAGAGAGCAGGTGTTAGTGAGGTCTGCTCAATGTGCTCAGGTGCAACTCAGTTTGTCAGCAGAGTGTTTCACACTGGTTCAATAGGGAGGTATATTGGGGAGTGGGAGGAAACCTGACAAATGAGTGCACAGGCTTTTAGTACAGCCATGGTGATTGGCAGAGGAACGTTTTTTAGTCTTTTTAGCTTCGTTATTTTATGTTTTTTTCAGGGATGTGTTAGGCCCCTTTCTCACAGGGCGAATCCATTTGCTCCGTTGATCCCCACTGAGCAGGTGGATGACAGGTCCGTCTCCGCTCACTGTACAGAGACAGAACTGTCAGAGTCCTGCTCTCCTCAATGGGGAGATCAGATGAAAAAGGACAGCATGTTGGTTTTCATCTGATCCCATTCGATCTGACCCGCTGAAAGGATGGCATACGTATAGTTATCTGTCTATTTTCAGCAGATCTTGTCGGATCGGATGCCAAGCGGGTGTCAGCGCTGACACATCCGCCAACCTATAGAGGAGAAAGGGTGGCGCGATCAGGTCCGCCTGAAAAACGGATAGTCAGACTTGATCTGTCCGATTGTGTGAAAGGGGCCTTTATGTTACTCTTCTTTTATACAAGGACATGAATATGGTTTTAGAAAGTTAAGCTGGCCTTACATTACAATTTTCCTATTCAATTTCCTTCAGATTTACAGTACCTTCAACTATGTAGTGCAAGGGCCTGCCTGATTGCATACAAGTTGAAAGTGGTTAATTTTGAACTCATATATAATTTGTACACAAAAATTGTATAATGCATGGCCAGCCTAAAGCCTCGTACACACGCGTCGAAAATCGGCAGGGAATTTTTGTCCAACGCCCGATCTGACGATTTTCGGCTTGTTAGTATGATGCTTCCGACAACCGACTCCGACTTTTCGGGCGAAAAAAATCTGGTGTGCAGGCTATAAAATTTTTGTCCGCCGTCAAAACACGTCCGATTTTCGTGCAGTCAGTACAGATTTCGACAGGGAAAAATCTAATGAGCAAGCCTGGGCATGCTCAGAGAAGAAAGAACACAAAGAAAGCAAACCAACACATGACATCACTTCTGAAGTAGAATTTTGTCGGGCGAGAAAATTCGTGTGCAGTCTAGGCACATTCCAACCAACAAAACACAACTCTGGACAAAAGAGGGACGATCGGTCGGCCGATAATCGTTGCGTGTGTACTAGGCTTTAGACTGTAACCAAGCACACATGAAACTACTTTCATAAAATTCTGTTTAGAATTAGATCGACAGGTGACAAACCAGGTGTGTCCAGCCAAGGAGACCAAACTGCTTTGAATTTGTTTGGACATCCCCTATGCTGAAAGATATATTTTTCTAGGCATAATGTATTCCCCATTGTGGCAACCCATTCTTTCCACGAGGGAGAATCAGCTGTTTCCAATGTCGGAGGATTCGTTTTCTGGCCTGAAATAAGACCCAGGCTAATGCCTGTTTGGTAACCTCCTCCATGACCCCCAGGAGACAGGCTTTAGAGTCCCATCTTATGGTGACTTGAAATACCCTATGTAGGGTATCCAGGACTTTCCCCCCAGCAGAGGTGTAATTTGGGGCATCTCCGTAATAAGTGGATGAGGTCCCTAGAGTGTATAACGGAAATGGGCCCCGCGCTTAGATGTGAATAAATAATTAAATAAATAAATTAGTTAACAATCTGTGAAAAATTAGTGAATAAATATAAATGTATTATAAGCTGCTAGCTGCAAATGTGCCTTTAAAATGTGAAACCAGTGTTGCAGCGCTACCTAGAGTCCCTAGAGTATCTGGAACATATAGGGTCCTCTCTCATTCCCATTTAAAAGAATCTTGCTGGGGTAAGATGAGCTCTGAGAAGGATATACAAAACAACTGTGATAATCTTTGTGTAACGTTAAGTGAGCACATTTGTACAGCCTGTAGAGCCTCCTCCCATTGTTCCTCCTCGAATGCCCCCACATCACATTCCCATCTGGCCTCAGCCCTCGAAGGGAAATTCTTCAAGAAACCAACATGCATTTTAAACACACATCATTTATGTTTATCCATTTGCCGATTTTGGGTGTGCAAAGCTGAAAAATGTCCACAAAATACACGGGGTTTTCATCAAAAACCTTGTGATGCTGTCCCGCCACTCTTGTTAGAAAATCAAAATGACAACCGGGACTTGCTTTCTATTATAGCAGCAGCTATAATAAACTGTTCAGAAGCTTAACTCAGAAATACATTATGAAAACATTGTTGTTAGATTGTATTTACATTGTTTTACAGTATATTGCCCCTCATTAGCCTCATTATTTTATGTTTTTTACACACATACAAGATATATAAAAAAAACACTAGGGGCTCCTTTAAACTTGTGGTTGGGGAGCGTTAAAAGCATTTGGTTGACCCGCACCCCCAACTGCCCCTCTAAAGCTACAAAAGCAGCTGACAGGGGTGTTTACATGCCGTGGTTGTGAAGCTTTGCCTCACGCCAACAGCAAAAATATCACATCTGTCACGGGCTGTGCCACCATTGAACATGACCAATTAAACAAATGGGGACACACCACAAATGCCCTTCAACCGTGCATTGCATGCAGTTTTGGGGTGCAGCCTTTATAGCGTTAAAACATGGCAAGTTTACACTTAGCCCAAATTAAATAAGCTAAACTACCTTAAATAAAGTCAACCCCCCCCCCCCCCCAATGGCAAGGTCAGTAATTTTGCAGTGCAATAGTTTTTGCCATATATCACTACACTCATTCTTATTTATTAAATTATATATATTATATGAATTATTGAAGCATAAGAAATAAAATCATATATTGGCCCTGATTTGGTTGCATACCTCTGCTGTAGACAACTAAATGCTGTTAAATACACAAAGAGCCAAACAGCGCAAAACAAAACCTAAATAAAATCAATAAAGCAGCTATGCAGTCAGGGTCAAAATATCAACAGTATGGGCCAATGCTTAGACAAGATGGCCTCCATTTTTTTGTGTTGGGCATGAAATTGTGTAGTGAACCTGGTAGGCTGAAGGGAATCCTGGTCCTTAGGTTTGGGGCGACTGGTATTAAAATTCTGTATAAAGGCCTCCTTGACAAGAGGAGAAGGAAAACCTTTATCGTGAAATTTCTTGGGCAGAAGTTGTCCCTGAGTACTATAGTCATCGTCAAAAGTACAATTCTTCCGCAGGCGACAATACTGCCACCGGGGGATGTTCTGTACCCACTTTGGGTGATGGCAACTTCAACTACAGAGTTACCTGCTGTAGGTTTAACAAAGTTATTTTCAAAGATTTTATTGTCGCCATGGCATAATTCGAGGTCCAAGAACACCAAGGAATCTTGGGCCAGGACATACGTGAAGGAAAGGCCTAGTGGGTTATTGTTGCAATGTTGGACAAAAGGATCTATAGTCTCTGGTGGGCCATCCCAGATGATAACTATATCATCTATATACCTCCAGTGGTAAACCACATGGGCAGCGAAGGGGTTGTTTTGGGTAATATACAATAATTCCCAAAAGCCCATGGTGAGATTTGCATAGCTGGGGGCAAAATTAGCCCACCCCAAAAAAATACAATTTTTAATATCTTTGTTTACATCCTTTATTTATATTTTTGACAAGTAATTTTTAGAGGATTCCATATGTTATATATTCAGGAATGATATCATGTCTATGGTATGTATTTAATATCATCCCTGTTCTATTATGCAGTTAATTATTTGTACCTGTTATGCCCTTGTTGATATATTGATCTGACTATAAATAGGACCTTGGTGTCATGCATTGATAGGCCTGTAGAAGGAGCTGCTGCTCCGAGCGCATAGCCTAATTGTTTGTTGAGTCTGGTCCGACGCCTTCCGGTTTAAGTGACGCCATTTCTTTACGGTCCACGCTGGTTGTTCGCGGTGGTCATGGGACAACTGAATTTCCTTGCTGCTGTCTACTACATCTTACAGCCCAGAGGATCACTGGGTTCTTGATCAGGGACAGTCCAGGGCGGCTCTTCCTATACATCATCTTTTATAAGCTTGTATACTCCTACATCCTGTGAGTTCTTTTAACCCTTTGTTGTGGAAATAAATTGCTTATATACTACACTTTGGTGGCGCTTCCTTTTTGCCCTCCCCTTCTTCTAACTCAAACCGCTCACCTCATTAATAGACCCCTGAGTCAACAGGTAGGTTTAAAAACACTTTTTCCCAAATGAAGGAAAATGGGTAATTCCTACGCACATCCACCACAATAGAGGGATATTCAGAGATCATGCAATACTGGAAAGGAAAAATCTGTCTCTCAATAGGATCCAATCCTGGACTCCTCAGCGTATATCATATGCAAAAGTAAAGCATATACATAGTGCTCTCTGCTTCAAACATCACGTTTATTAAAGTAAAAAATTGCTCTTACAGATCTAGCACTGTAAACTGGCGAGCACTGGGTATTGGCGAGTATTGCATGTTTGAAGCAGAGAGCACTATGTATATATTTTTCTTTTGCATATGATATACGCTGAGGAGTCTGGGATTGGATCCTATTGAGAGACAGATTGATCATTTCCAATATTGCATGATCTCTGAATATCTCTCTATTGTGGTGGATGTGCGTAGGAATTGCCCACTTTCCTTCATTTGGTACCCTGGAGGGAAAAGTGTCCTTTGACACTTTTGTCCAAACACCTACCTGTTGACTCAGGGGTCTATTAATGAGGTTAGCGGCTTGAGTTAACTGTGGTGGAGGATTTTAGCACTGTGTCACCAGCAAGTTGTCTACTCATAAGCACGACCCATCACATATTTGGGACTGTTGTGTGTTTTCCCTGCACGATCCTCTACATTCATCCACTTTTTAATTTAGTTTTTTAACACTGAAATTATATTTTATATACTATGAACTGTATGCTGTTGTTTAAAGTAAAGAGCAAACTCTTCTCACTAGCCAATGGTCTAAGCCAGTGGTCTCCAAACCCAGGGGCCCTTTGCTTGCCTATATCTGGCCCTTGGGGCACTATTCCATCAAATGACACCAATGATTGGTCACTATTTCCCCTGCTGACACCATCAATGAGGCAATATTCTTCCAGTTGATACCAACAATAGGCACCATTCCTCCCAATAAAACCAATGGTGGGGTACTGATGCCGGAGCATTTTCTATTCCCACTGGCCACAGTTCGGCCCCCCTAAAGCCTGAAGGTAAGTAAACTGGCCCTTTGCTTAGAAAGTTTGGAGACTCCTGGTCTAAGCAAAATAAACATTAACATCAGGCAAAACATTTTACACATATGGTATATTTTGTTGTATTTTGTTGTAGAGATTCAACATAATTCTGTCCTTACTGAAAGTTATTATTAGAATTCAAAAAAGGATGCGTCTCTTCACAGCCCTTGTATAAAAATGGAAGAACCGACGGCATACAGTATATAGAGTAGATGTAAACCGTTACTGAATGGCATCGAAGGGGACTGTTTATAATGTAGAGCACATATCGGTTTTCGCTATACGCCACGGTGTTACTCCACTCCAAGGCCCGCATTTTACAGCCCATTCATAAAATGCATTCTGCGGTATTGGCTTTGATGTATGGCATGAAAAATGACTGGAACATAGTCAAGGATAAAAGATAAAGAAGCTGAATACTCAGTAATGATTTATTTAGCTACTTAAAGTACAGAGCTTAATGCATTGCTTAATATCATTTTTAGTTTAGTGTTACTACTCCAGAAATACAATATAGCAACTGAGTTGGTAGCTTTCCTAAAAGAATAATCACACAGACTGCTTGATGATGGAGTCTCTTTCAGCAGCCATGACTCTGAGCCTACACGTAGTATACAGTAAATCCAGCTAGCTTTTATTAGTCGGATGCCTGTGGGGCATTTCTCCGTGTTTATAAATCCCAGCTTCCTGGTAGCTATTCTACGCACAGTATATATTTCTAATAGGGCGAGGCATGCCTTACAAATCACATTTATCAATTTTTTAAAGATCAATAACAATAGGATAGACCTGAACAATGCTACCTATCTGGCCTCACAGCAGCCACATAGATAGCATTTGCGCTTGGTTTGCCGCTACTACAATGTAGTAATCAAACAAAGAAACAAAAATGATGTAATAATTAGCTTATTACTAACTTAGATGTCTACTTAAATTGCTACTTACATGTGCAGTAATGCTGAAGTGCAGCAATGGTGGAAGACAAAATCAGGTAACAGGAAAGATTGTATTGGTGTATTCCAGGTAGTTTCTTGTTTTATATTGAGAGCAGTGCTAGCCGGTTGCCAAGTGAGAAACAATTACTCTTCTCATACGGTGGCATTGTTTAAATAGGAACTGGCTTAATAAAGGGAAGCTGAAAGGGAAACTAAAATGCTCAGTTCCTGCAACAATTCCTGCAGACCTAAAGGAAACCACATGCAAGACACCATTGCAGTGTTGTACAAACAATGTAAAGAAATCTGCCTCATTTTTTACATTCATCATTCTGTTGCTGAGTATTCTGCAGTGGAAAATAAGCAAAAATGGTTTGTAGCCTGTACCCGAAACTTCAAAAAGGCTAAATATATACAAGGCAAAAAAATAAATCCTCCCTGGTCCTTATGCGACAGCACTCAAGCCTGGAGGGTGGCCAACTAGACACCAAGCAATAAATTAGGGGGAGGCAGGAGTAGTATTACATGTGCCCTATACCCAGAAGTACCAGCCATTTCTTGGAGGTCTGGAACCATGTCCATTAAAAGAGCTTCTGTACCACCCAAGCAGGGCCGGTGCTAGACTATTTTACGCCCTAGGCAAGACCAGCTACTTGCGCCCCCCCCAAAAAAAAAAAAAAGGAAAGGGGTTAAAAACTCCTCTAGGTCATACCCAGTGATCCTGATCTGATGGTTCCTCCATGTTATGCTTTTATACCCAGTGACCCTCCATGTCGCACCCGGGGACCCTAATGTCCCTCCTTGTCACACCCAGGGACTTTGATGTTTTTCCATGTCACACCCTTGGACCCCAATATTCCTCCATGTCATGCTGTCATACCCACTGACCCTGATGTTCCTCCATGTCACACCCAGCGACCCCCGTGTTCCTCCATGTCATGCTGTCATGACCCCAATGTTCCTCTATGTCAGACCCTGATGTTTTTCCATGTCATAGTTGGGGATCCTGATGTTCCTCCATGTCACACCTGGGGACCCTGATGTTCCTCCGTGTCACACTTGGGGACCCCAATCCCCCATGGCACACCCGGGGACCCCAATTCCTCATGGCACACCTGGTGACCCCGAACTCCTGTTACACCCGGTGACCCCTATCCTCTATGTCACACCTGGTGACTCTGATTCCCCATGGCACACCTGGTGACCCCGATTCCCTTTCATACCAGGGATGCTCCATGTAACACCCAGGGACCCCAAACCCTGTTCTGGGGACACTAACTGGGCGGTATGAAGAGAGTGGTCCCCACTCTGCCCTCCTTCACAGTGATCCTGCTGATTCCTTCTCCCAGGACGCTTCTTTCCTGGACCACATTGCTCACCACAGCTCCAACTGGCTCCTGGTGGAGGGAAAAGCAGCAGTCAGAGAGCTTCGCATGTCCTTCATCACCAACCTCCTCAGACTATTCTGGTGCCTCGTCGCTTATGCCCCAGTAAAGGTTCTGCCCTCCAGTGCCGAGCTCCGGCTCAGGTTCAGCTCTCCTCCGCTCCCTGCTTAATACCTACCCAGGGAAATGAACCGCTGCCTACCAGCTCAGTGCAGAGAGTCACTTTCTGCCTGGGGTTAAGGCCGTTCAGCTCCAGCTGAAGAGGATCATCATGCAGGCAGCATTCTGGTTGGCTCCATTCCTGCCTCTTGGGGCCCCTCAAACAATGGTGGAAAGCCAGGGCCTGATGGTTCCGCCACTGCCCAAGACACCTGGCATCTTTCTCTGTCCCTTCTTCCTCCCCTACCGCCACCTCTCCCCTCAGCTCACAATAATCATTCATAGTGGAGAGAGAGTGCCGACTCCTGGCTGTGCCCCTAGGTGGCAATGCACCCTAGACGGCTGCCTAGTTTGTCTAGTGGAAGCACCGGCCCTGCACCCAAGGATAAAAGAAAATGACTAGTTGAACCTCACATTTTTTTTTAAATTTCCTCTAACATATGTTTCATTACATGTTCCTACCCTTCCCTTAGTACCCCACATATAACCCTTGAGGAGATGCATAAGGCAGGTACACTTCCATAGCACAGGCAGCAGCAGGCAAAGTGAAGAGGCAAGTAGAATAGACCAGTGCATTTCAAAAAGTAGTGCTTGCAGTACTTTTTTCACAGTCGAGTGCATTTGTAGCCCATCCAAATAAATAGTGCATACTATTGTATGTTCCACCCACTCCTTTTCAGTCTGATATGTGCCTATTTTAATTCTCTGGCATCAGGCACTATTGTTCCCAAGGAGGCGTTGCTTGCACATATTACAGTGGCCCCCAAAGACCACACTCTATCCCCAGTAACTACAGACCAATATCGCTTTTAAATACTGATATTAAAACACTAGCGAGAATTTTAACCAACTGCTTTAAACCCATCCTGCCAACAGTATTCCACCCTGACCAAACAGGGTTTATCGCTGGGAGGGAAGCAAGGTACATTCTAATCGGGCGATCCAGCTGATCCACTGGGTCTGGTCGCAAGCTGACCATCCACCCTGTTTCCTGCTTTCTACAGACGCCGAAAAGGCATTCGATAGGGTGGATTGGGTGTACCTCTGGGTGGTACTTGCCAGGTTAGGCCTCGCTCCCAATATGCTCCCATGGATAGCGTCACTTTATAGCATCCCAGAGTCTCGGGTTAAGGTGAACGGCGTCCTCTCCAGTCCATTTTCCATCTGCAATGGAATGAGGCAGGGGTGCCCTCTGCCCCCCCTCATTTTTGCCTTTACCCTCGAGCCACTGCTTGATAAAATACGCATGATTTCTGATATTAAAGGATTTTGTGTGAGGCCAATGGATCATAAACTGTTTGCTTACGCAGATGATGTCCTATTCTACATTTCTTATCCATTGATCTCTCTCCCCAACATCATGGTAGAGCTTCAGGGCTTCAATTCGCTCTCAAATTTTAAAATGAATCATAGTAAATCAGAAATTCTGCCTCTGAATATACCTCCTGGTTTGCGTACACAGCTGCAATCCTCGTTCTCCTTCACCTGGTGTCATACCTCTCTGAAGTACCTGGGGGTCTATCTTCCTTCCCATTGTTTCCAGCTGTTAACCTGTAACTATGCTCCACTGCTTTCTACCATATGAGGGGATTTTTAAAGTTAGGACCGTACAACCTTTTCATAGATAGGCGGAGTCAGTGTCTTTAAGATAAATGTGTTGCCTCAAATTCTTTTTTACTTGCAAATGGTGCCCACCTCTTTACCTAGGTCCTTCTTCTCAACCTTCAACAGTATGTTCTTAAAATACATCTAGCATGGGCGAAGCCAACATTTGGCTCTTTGCATCTTGCAACACCCTAAGGCATGGAAGGCATGGGTGTGCCTGTCATTTGCAAATATTATGAGGTGATTGCCCTGCAACAGATATTGGACTGGCACCATATGTCCACTAAATTGTTGGCTGACCATAACCTCTCATGATCCTTCACTCCTCCCAGGAGCATAGAGGGCTATCTGAATTTACCTCTCCCACTTCCACTCATGCCCTGAAATTATAGGATGCTTTAAATAATTTAGAACAACTAGCCCCTCAAGGCTCCCCTCTTGCTCCCTTGGTAGGCTTCCCTTGGTTCACTCTGGGGAGAACATTTCTCCTTTTTTTTGTTCCTGGGCAGCTTATGGGGAGGTGAGTTGTGGCAGATTTTTACAAGACCAGGGACTGCTACCCTTGGCTGCCCTAAGAGAACAATTTGAGTGGAGAAATTTCATCAGCACACCAAGGATTGTTCAAAAGGGTCCAAAGCTTTATTCACACGGTCACACTTTACACATACGGCTTTGACCATCTTTACCGCCTCACCCACACCAGCTCTGTGGATACAAAAATGCAATGGTTTTAAATTACTCACTTGCTGGTATACGGTTCCCTCTGAGCCAGCTAGAATCTACCCAGCTTGGTCTTATGCTTGCTGGCAGGGGTGTGGGCACCGGGCACATTCCTACACATTTGGTGGGAATGCCCCAGGCTGCAACCCTACTGGCAAGACATTAGATCATAAATAAATTGATCTTGGACATTGACTTGCCTGATTCCCCGTTGGAGCTTTTGCTTCATATACCCTCCATCACTCTCAGCCATAACCGCAAGTTGGTGTGGCCTCATCGTCTAAACGCGGCTAGGCGATTGAGTCTCATATTCAGGAAGAAGTCCCAAATTCCTAGCCAGGTAGATTGGATTCGCCTCATAAATGATATCATGGCTACAGAGGAATGGATGGTGACATGTAAGAATTGTCACAATGAGTTTTATAGTATCTGGGCCACGTGGATTTATTACAACGGGAAAACCCTGCCAGGATCTCAAACAGCTCCATCTAACCCATCCCCTACACTTGACACTGTCAGAACTATCTTAGGCCATTGACCTCAAAGGGAGGTTGACTGTCTAAGACAGACTAGACCGTATCCTCCGATATCTTTCCTGCATAACTAAAAGTACTTTACAGTAGAGTGCTTTTTTGTTACCCTTCCTTTTCTCCCCCTTGTCTCCCTATTCCCCTGCCCTCCCTTCCTCACCTCTCTCCCTCCCTGTAATTTCTCCCACTGCTATCTTTTCTTATGCCCAAGTCATGGGTACCGAGTCACCATCGGTTTTGAGACACGTTGGTTTCCCTGGGGCAGTATATTATTGTTAGTTTTCATATGTTACAGCATTAGTTATGTTGTGCTCTCTGCCTTAATACCCTCTAAGTTGGATGGTTTGCTGGACTTTATTATGTGTTCCATGACTGCTGCCAATTTGGATTTGTTTTATTCCTCTAAATGCTCCATTTGTTTGTTTGCAATTTTTGTTTACAAAATTATAAACTTATAAATAAAGATTAAATGAAAACAAAAAAAAAAATAATAATAAAATACCCCAGCGTCAGAGGGAAGAAATAAAGTCTCAAGTTTTGGTAGTCAGTGGGAGTAAAATTATA
Source organism: Pelophylax lessonae (assembly GCF_965119305.1). NCBI lineage: Eukaryota > Metazoa > Chordata > Amphibia > Anura > Ranidae > Pelophylax > Pelophylax lessonae. Next base: position 82,414,841 of record NC_138768.1, read on the forward strand.
TAGAGTCTGTGGTCAGTAAAAGAAGTTATAGTGCCCCATCACTGGTATTAGTGTAAGGAATAATCTCCCATTCTTGATGCCAGTGGAAGGAGTAGTGCCCTTATGGTGGCATCAGTCGAAGGAACTATGCCCAACTGTTGGTGTTGTTGGGAGGAATATTTCCCCATTGTTGGCGTCAGTGGAAGAAATAGTGCCCCATCATTGGCGTCAGTGGGAGTAATAGTGACTTATCATTTGTGTCAGTAGGAGGAACAGTGCCCTGTCATTGGTGTCAGTGGGTGTACTAGTGACCCATTATTGCTGTAAGTGGGAGGAAAAGTGTGCCATAATTTGTGTCAGTGGGAGGAATAGTGACGCATCATTGGCCTCAGTGGGGGAAATAGTGCCCCATCATTGGCGTCAGTGGGAGTAATATTGACCTATCATCCTATCATTTGTGTCAGTGGGAGTATTAGTGACCTATCATTTGTGTCAGTGGGATGAACAGTGCCCCATCATTGGTGTCAGTAGGAGAACTAGTGACCCATCATTGGTGTCAATGGGAGGAATAGTACGCCATAATTGGTGTCAGTGGGAGGAATAGTGCCCCATTATTGGTGTTAGTGAGAGGAATAGTGCCCCATCATTGGTGTCAGTGGGAGGAATAGTGCCCCATTATGGGTGTTAGTGAGAGGAATAGTGTTCCATTATTTATATCAGTGGGAGGAATTATGCCCCACTGTTTTTGTAAGTGGAAGGAATAGTGTCTCATATCAGAGGAAGGAATAGTTCCACAAGGGCCGGGTAAATGCAAGCAAATTGTCGCATCCGGCCCACGGGCCACAGTTTGGATTCCGCTATTATAGCGTATCCTGGTCACATATGACACACATGAATTGTAAAATACCTTATTGTAGTGTGAAAGTCTTCATGAACAATCCATTAACTATATATCAAAACATACAGTATCTCACAAAAGTGAGTACACCCCTCACATTTTTGTAAATATTTTGTTATATCTTTTCCTGTGACAACACTGAATAAATGACACTTTGCTACAATGTAAAGTAGTGAGTGTGCAGCTTGTATAACAGTGTAAATTCGCTGTCCCCTCAAAATAACTCAACACACAGCCATTAATCTCTAAACCACTGGCAACAAAAGTGAGTACACCCTTAAGTGAAAACAGTGTTGTGTTCCTTGTTAGTGTTACAAGGTCTCAGGTGTGAATGGGGAGCAGGTATGTTAAATTTGGTGTTATCCCTCTCACTCTCTCATACTGGTCACTGGAAGTTCAACATGGCACCTCATGGCAAAGAACTCTCTGAGGATCTGAAAAAAAGAATTTTTGCTCTACATAAAGATGGCCTAGGCTATAAGACTATTGGCAAGACCCTGAAACTGAGCTAAAGCACGGTAGCCAAGACTTACAGCAGTTTAATAGGACAGGTTCCACTCAGGCCTCGCCACAGTCGACCAAAGAGTGCATGTTCTCAGCATCATATCCAGAGGGTGTCTTTGGGAAATAGACGTATGCGTACTGCCAGCATTGCTGCAGAGGTTGAAGGGGTGGGCAGTGTGACAGGAGTCACTTTGGGTGGGGGGGCTTGTGGAACCCAGATTACTTTAGAGCGGTCAGGAAACTCCTTGTCCAGCTTCCCTGGCCTCTCTTATGTGTAAGTCACCCTGTGTCTATTAGGGGCACAGGGTGACCAAGAACCCCAGTCGGGTCTGCACTAATCAGACTCGCTGAACAACCACACCGAATTTCGTGTTACCCCTGTTATCCTGGGTTCTATATGTGTGGTTTGTGTTGAAAGAGTGAGGAGCTCTTTCACTTGGGATAATAATATTTCTGAACAGTGTCCCTCAGGAAATATGTGAAGATGAACGGTTTGACTTTTATAGATTGCTAGAATATTGTAGGAATGTCTCATAGACCCTTGCAAGATAGTGAAGTGGGTGGGGTTTGTTATTGTTAAGTACCTGTATCCCACTGTTCTGTTGTTTCTGTCTGCCTTAAGATCAATCAATTATGGGATGTATATGTGTATGTGGATTGGCTGCTAAGGGGAAGGGGGGGGGGGGTTGTTGTCCCACAGTGTATACCTCTTTGTGCCTGTGTTTGAATAAACAGTTTTTTCTGGTTGACTCCAAAACTGTTACTGTCTAGTTCTTGGGGTAACTATAGCCAGATTCTAGGGTCTCGTGTTCCAGAGCTTAGGAAGCAGCTTCTTGGTGGAGATACCCAGTCAGGGGTGTCCTGTTCCGTCACAGGCAGTCAGCCTGTCAGTGCTCAAACCATACACTGCACACTGCATCAAATTGGTCTGCATGGCTGTCATCCCAGAATAAAGCCTCTTCTAAAGATGATGCACAAGAAAGCCCACAAACAGTTTGCTTAAGACAAGCAGACTAAGGACATGGATTACTGAAACCATGTCCTGTGGTCTGATAAACCCTAAGATAAACCTATTTGGTTCCAATGGTATCAAGCGTGTGTGGAGGCAACCAGGTGCGGAGTACAAAGACAGGTGTGTCTTGTCTACAATCTAGCATGGTGGTGGGAATGTCATGGCCTGGGACTGCATGAGTTCTGCCAGGACTGGGGAGCTACAGTTCATTGAGGGAACCATGAAGCCAGCATGTACTGTGACATACTAAAGCAAAGAATGATCTCCTCCCTTCAGAGACTGAGCCGCAGGGCAGCATTCCAACATGATAACAATCCCAAACACACCTCCAAGATGACCACTGCCTTGCTAAAGAAGCTGAGGGTAAAGGTGATGGACTGGCCAAGCATGTCTCCAGACCTAAACCCTATTGAGCATCTGTGGGGCATTCTCAAATGGAAGGTGGAGGAGTGCAAGATCTCTAACATCCACCAGCTCCATGATGTCGTCATGGAGGAGTGGAAGAGGACTCCAGTGGCAACCTGTGCAGCTCTGGTGAACTCCATGCCCAAGAGGATTAAGGCAGTGCTGGAAAAAAATAGTGACCACACAAAATATAGACACTTTGGGTCCAATTTGAACATTTTCACTTAGGGGTGTACTCACTTTTGTTGCCAGCGGTTTAGACATTAATGGCTGTGTGTTGAGTTATTTTGAGGGGACAGCAAATTTACACTGTAATACAAGCTTTACACTCACTACTTTGCATTGCAGCAAAGTGTAATTTCTTCAGTGTTGTCACATGAAAAGATATAATAAAATATTTACAAAAATGTGAGGGGTGTACTCACTTTTGTGAGATACTGTATAGGCCCCTGTGCTAATGTACAGTATATACGTTTTAGTTGCTTTTATGGAGATTGTAACATGAGACTGTAAACTTTAGATTTGTTTTTTGTGTTTCTTTCAAAGAAATGGGATATTATAATTCTTATAATTTACAGCTAGAGTGCCTGAAAGTCTTTGTGAGACTGCATTCATTCCGGTTTGGTAATCTCATTGTTTTTCAAAGCCCAATTCATCCCTAAGCACTAAAGTATGAGAAAATCCAAGATACCTCCTTTTGTATGGGTCCTGTTGCACAACCGCAAGGTCTCCCACTTAAGGACACAAACCTCCAACAGTCCCTGCTGTCAGAATACAATAGCACAGCAGGGGAGATTCCTGTATCCACCTTGCTTGTGTAGATGAAGGAATCTGAGTTCTTTTTTCGTTCAGCTCTCCGGTTGAATGAAAAAAAAAAAAACTCCCAGTGTGTACCCAGGTTAAAGCAGTAGTAAAGTCCGCTTTGTGATTTATACCTACAGGTAAGCCTATGATAAGCACAGTATAAATTGTAGATATTTACTTCAGTAGCAGCCAGTGACGTTAACAGGACATACATGCTGTGCTCTGAATGGATGGTGCCATCCATTTAGTGGTTTGTGCTGTGGCCGTAACTCCCACGTGGAGTGACATCACCGCAGGTTGGCCATTCAAGCAGCTTATGCTCCCGAACCTGGAAGGACAGCGTGCCACGGGAGGGCTTTGTTTTAAGGTGAGTATGCAGTGCATACCAGCACATTATGAGCGTATCCTGCAGGGGCCTAATTTCTTATTTTTTTTGTGGTTTACTACCATTAAAAAGGCCCACTTTCCCCCCACTCCTCACATGCAAATTAATTTAAAAAAGTAAAAAAAATCCATTGAAAATAAAGTTTGTTTGAAGAACTAAACTAACTAAAGACAATTTTTTTTTTGTCTTTATAACCAGTGTCATGGGGAATAAGAGTGAGGGTAAATTCCAAATTTTGAATTGCTAGAGAACAGTAATATGGGGGACATCTTCCAATGGGTACACTTCTTCCCAAGGCAACTGTCTAAGAGGGAGTTTATCTTCCTTCCTGTTGAGTCTGAGAATGGGCCTGAGCCCAGCGAGAAAGAGAATGGGCTTGAGCCCACTGCAGAAGTGCATCAGAAGCCATATGTAGGGTGGAGGGAATGTGAGTAAAAGAGGACCTTGCCTTTCTATTTACATGAAAGGTCCACTTTAAAATAAGTTCCAAAGTTGTTTTCAGTCTTTTTATATCTGCAATTTTCATTAGGGCCCAATTCACAGTAACAAACAAAATGGCCCACCTATAAGTGGCCTTTACAGCATTGAGCACATGGAAGGGCGACGCATGCAAGACAAAACCAGAAAAATTCCCAGCTCAACTTACCAACCAGTCTGCTTACCAACTGAATTAACCTGTCTGACAGTACGCGTTAAAAGCAGGGGTTTGTTAGCACACACTTGCAAACGCATTCGTAAGCTTCAAGGCCAATTCACCGTATTAAGTTGCGATAATTCACATGTATAGCATCTGCCAGTGGCCCCTTTAAGCCCCCAGACAGAGCACTCCTCCACCGGTAGACTATTGCTTCCTCCCTGCACTGGCAAAGAGCATAGGGAGAAAGAGAGAGAAGAACACACAAGGAGAGCAAAGAGGGAATTCATTGGCAGCTGCTGCAGCCTAGGAAAAGTCCAACCTTGGCAACAGGCAAAGAAGATCGGGATTGGCTGATACACAGCCAGGGACTGTAACCCATCTAACTCAATCTGCATGGAGGAGCATCTGAGACTCATGGGGAGTTCACTGTGAGCCTGGGAACCTGTGTACACAGCTTGGGGGCTGCTATTGCAGTTGGGTGCCGGTTGAGAGCCCCAATGCACAGTTTAAAACACAGAGCGTGTTTCCCACATGGGGAAGAAGGGCGTCCTTTGAGAGCACCATAAAGGTGATCACATTTAACCCGAAAGCCCTTCACTGATTCTTAAAGCCACTACCAGGCTCATGCAAAGGTACTAATATTTATAGGTAAAGTTGATTGAGGGAATATCCGATTGCCTCTCGGGGAATCAGGAAGGAATTTTTTCACCCCGCTGGAGAAAATTGGATCATGCTTTTGCTGGGGTTTTTCACCTTCCTCTGGATCAACTGTGGGTATGGGATTGTATGATTTTTATTTTTATTTTTTATTGGTTGAACTTGATGGACTTGTGTCATTTTTCATCCTGACTAACTATGTAAAGGTGTTTTTTAACGCTACCTGGTTACATAAAAGTGGATTCCCACTTTTGGATTTGTGATGAATACATTTGCAATAAACAGTGAAACCCATTTTACAATAAACAATTGAAAAAGCTAATTATGTGAAATTATGTGAAATAAAGAATAAATAAATAAATGATATGTGTCATTCAAAGTTAGTCCATTTCCTTGTATCTTCATACATGCAGAATGTGATAGTCAATCTTGCAATTTTTTAAAGTGCCAAGTGTTGTCTCTTTAAATAAAGTTTTATTTGTGTTCCCCTTCAGAGTCCCCACTCACTCACCAACTGGTGTGGACTCCTATATAATAAGAGTCTCAAGTGCTTAATATTATCCTTGATATGCTGGAATTCGTAGTCCTCCTTGCTGGTTACGGTCGCAAAGTGGTTTGCCGTAACGCAGTATTTATATTCATAAGCAGACATAAAAAGGAATGCAAAAGAGATCCAAATAGTGTAATTCCAATTATTAAAATAATTAACAAGTCAAAATCAGTTACACTCACTTTTACATGACGAAATGCAAGCAAAATACCAAACCGGAAGTTTGCTTCTCATCGGACGAAAATGACGTCACCACCCACGGTCACTGACGCGTTTCACTCCCACAGGGCATTGACAAAGGCTGTGTATTTGCATGTAATTTAAGGGTACAGTATCCTAATAGAGCAGCAACTGATGGTTTGGTTAATTCACATTGGTTAATATCCTAAGCCAGTGTTTCTCAACTCCGGTCCTCAGGACCCACTAACAGGCCAGGTTTGCAAGAAAACTGAAATACATCACAGGTGATATCATTTGCTGCTCAGTGATTGCAGTATTCTAGTCTGCATCTCCCCAAGGTAATATTTAAAATCTGGCCTGTTAGTGTGCTCTGAGGACCGGAGTTGAGAAACACTGTCCTAAGCGTGGGAATACTGTATATATTCAGTCCTAGTACCAAGCTCAAAGCTGCAGCAGCTGTAAGCTTGATTTAACCACTTGTCTACCATGTTGTTTTTAAACATACCTTGGTAGACAAGTGGTTAAGGTAAGCTCAGAACACAAGTGTTAGCTCTCTGTGGATGTTTTTTTTTTTCAGTTTTTTATTTTTTTTTTTTTTAGGCTCATGTAAGTTAAGACTCTTTCACATGGGTGCCTGAGACCATGCAACGTAAATTCCTGGTGCTGCATACAGCCACCCACAGACATGAATGATTGTGCACGGCTGTACTAGGGTATACGCTGGTGCTTGCTTAAACACTTGTATAGCATACGGGCATATTTCCAGATTAGAAAAAAACAGAATTTTATAAAAAAAAGTATATTTAGGGATATAACATTTATGGCATGAAGGTGCTCACGTTGTTCTTAGATTGGTTAAGTTTTTTTTTTTTCCTCTTCTAACCACATAGAGTCTGCAGCATCTTTGTACTTCTGCCGCTAAGTGGTGGATTTGAATAACAACATGTGACAGTGCATTAAACCGTGATATATCATTAGGTAAAAATGTTTTTTTTTTAAAGCGGAATACCACAAATACTTTGTTCGTTTTAGGTGAAGAGAGACAGGTTTACATTTCCCGCTGGATATGTACAGTTAGATTTTCAGAACGCCAGCATGAGGGCTACAGGATTTTAGGTGCAATCAAGCTGTCCCTTGATCCTTTTTTAAATGATTTTTTTTCTGCACCATGATATCAGATCAGGAACATTATTGGAACATTATTGGATGTCAGGTGCTAAATAAGGCAGCTATCATTTAAGGGTGTGCTCTGTTCAGACAGCTCTAAGTGACAATGTCACTTTACGTCAAGGAGCCGGTAAGGAGCTCTGAAGGTTCGGAGTTATCTGGTGTCAGTGGCTGCATGCAGGGTGAATATCTCCTAAACCATGCAGGTTTAGGAGATATTCATTTTACCTACAGGTAAGTCTTATTATAGGCTTACCTGTAGGTAGACTCTGCTAGCTCAGTGGGGATTGCTCCGTTGATCCCCGCTAGTGAGCAAGTGGATGACAGGTCCGTCTCCGCTCACTGTGCAGAGACGGACCAGTCAGTGTCCTGCTCTCCTCTATGGGGAGATCCCATCCCATCTGACCCGCTGGATGGATGGCAAACGTATCCCCACCCATTTGTTTTCAGCGGATCTTGTCGGATCGGATGCCAGACAGGTGTCAGCAGACACATGTCCGCTGACATCCGCCTCCCTGCAGAGTAGAATAGGTGGCCTGATCAGGTCCGCCTGAAAAAACGGACACGCGGACCTGATCAGTTCAATTGTGTAAAAGAGGCCTTAATCACTTCTGGACCAAAAGGATTTAATGACCAGGCCATTTTTTGCGATTCAGCACCCCGTTACTTTAACTGACAACTGAGTGGTTCTGCGACGCTGTACCCAAATAAAATCAACACTGTTTTTTTTCCTTTTTTTTTTATTTGATCACTTCTGCTATTTTTTGATTATGCGCTATAATCAAAAAAAGTGCAACAATTTTGAAAAAAAAAGCAGTATTTTTCACCTTCTACTATTAACAAATCACATTTTTTTCATCATTTTTGGCCAATTTGTATTCTGCTACATATTTTTGGTAACAAAAATCACAATAAGTTTTGATTGTTTTGCGCAAAAGTTATCGCACCTATAAACTAGGGAAAAGATTTATGTCATTTTTATTATTATTTTTTTTATATAAATGGCGGCGATCTGCGATTTTTAGCGGGACTGCGACATTGCAGCGGACAGATTAGACACCTAACTTACATTTTTGACCCTTTTGAGGGTACCAGTGACATTACTACAGTAATCAGTGCTAAAAATATGCACTGTTACTGTAATAATGACACTGTCAGGGAAGGAGTTAACACCAGGGGCGATCAAAGGGTTAAATGTGTACCTAGGGGGTGATTCTAACTGTGTGGAGGCCAGATTTGGTGGATGGAAACAGGGCTCTCGTGTTCCGAAATAGCAGGAACATGGGAGCCCTGTTTCAATCAGTGACAAATGAGTGGTGCACCGTATTTACAACAGCACACCACCTTCTGTCAGTCCCTGCATCGATTGTCGGGTTCCCGTCAGCCATAGCAGCCGCCTGACCTGTTGCTTAGTTGACGGGCTAGAGAGCGGTTGCGTGATCGCGCCGCTGGTGGCGTGTGTGAGCACCTGAGACCCGCTCCCGCGAGCCATCGTACGGGTACAGAAGTTTGCGCAGGAGAGCCAGCCTGCCGCAGTATATCTGCAGCAGTTGGTCGAGAAGCGGTTAAAGCAGAACTTTACCTAAAAAGGGAAGTTCTGCTCTTCCTTCTCCCCCTCTACCATATTTGGAATACTTATTCTCGGGGGGGGGGGGGGGTGAAGCGGGTACCTAGTTTTGGCAGGTATCCTCTCCCACCTATAAGGTCAGAGGGGAGGTTTGGGTCCCCTCTCTGCTCGCAATCTTCTGGGACATGTCACGTGTCATGTGGGACCATTCACTGAGAACAGCGCGACTTGCACATGCGCAGTAGGAAGCTGGCTTTGAAGCTGCAAGGAGTCACAGCTGGCTTCCCATATTATCATACTGGCACCGGGGACCTGAAGACCGATGAAGAACCAGTCTGGGTGAGGATAACGCTGGATCTCTGGATAAGTTAGTAAGTGAGCTTGTGGGGAGCGAAAGAATGACCCATAGAGAGAGTTGCTGTGTCTTGAAATCCAAGCTGGGAAGACCTGTTGCTGTGTGCTACCACATGAGAGAGGACCTGATCATGAGGAGTGAGACTTCTGGGACAACTGATCACCAAGGGTACAGGACCTGATCTGTTGCATACTGGGAGTGGTGAGAGGAACTACTGAGCTTTACCTCTTGCTGCCCACAGTTAATGCCAACTGAGATTGCCTCTTACTTAGCAGCCTATCAGCCATCCATTGCTTACAGTCTTAAAGGGACAGCTACATGTGCACCACCTAGAGAAGGGCCCCAATGACAGCTAGGTACCAGGTACTTTAGCCACAGCCAGGGGTAATCCTTTCCCAGTAATGTTTACACTCAACCACTATTGGAGCTGTATGCATAGAGTGCAAACAGGGATACAATTTGTATATCCTTCGCTAAGTATTACAGTGAGGTTTCTTTACGCCATTCATGTTTTCATGGTTAATATCATTCTTACTGTGTGGACTACGTAGTGTAATGGGACTTAGCCTTATTGCAGAGTAAGTCAAGGGCCATAGGTGAGGCTAACCTGCCCGTCAGTTAATCTAACGTATTCTATTGTCCAGTATGTTTGTTCTTTGCATTGCATTTGCTTGCCTCTCAATAATACCTTCATCTTAATAACTCCCAAGTTGCTTGTGGCCTGTTTCCTGTATGTTATTACTGCTGTCGTATTATACTCATTTTTAAGCTACCCTTGCAGCATGTTAAGATTTATGATCCAGGTGTGTCAGTGGGGACCGAGTGGGTTAAAGAGTCGTGGTAGAGAACAGAGGACCCAACAAACAAAGTGGATAATGCAGGGGTAGCGGTACATATATGTGCAATAACATCTACAAAAATCTCAACCAAAGTGACTGAAGCCAGGGGCGTAACTACAGGGGTTGCAGGGGTTGCAATCGCTACCGGGCCCCATGCTCCAGGGGGCCCGGTAGCAAACCAGTGGGTGAACTTCCAGGATTGCAAAGGTCACACTTGCGACCGGACCTTGGCATTGCACCACTGTGGGGAGGCCCCAAGATTGCAGAAAGGGGGCCCACTGCAGAACTTGTGAATGAATCCTGCTGCGGGACCGTAATAAAAGGCCATGCAACGAGTGTAAAGAGCCCCAGGATTAGTGGGAAGAGCCCTGGGCTTGAAGGTAAGGGCCCCGGCCAGGGGTCTGGGGGGCCCTTCATGGTTTCTTGCATCAGGGCCCTGAAGGTTCTAGTTACGCCTCTGACTGAAGCCCATCATTTTTGGCAAGTAAGTGGGCTTGGGACATTCACAATGTAGTCACTGTTAAGCTGAAGGTAAATATTTATAAATGTACAAACCGTGCTTCACCCTAGTGTTGCAAATGCAATAAGTCATGATAATAGCAGTAGCTCAACTCTCAAGCAAGCTCAAAGGATGTCATGGCCATGAAGGCGACCATGGGAAATTCCAAAGGCAGCAGTGAAGGCCCACCCCCAAAATGTGGGAAATGATTCTGAGTCTGGTTGCTCTTTCACCTCCGCAGCTTCCTAGTTGCTTAAAAAGTATGAGGCCATATGTGACTGTGACTTTGATCTGCATTATTTCTAGACAGTGACCAGCAGCCCAAATTTGTAATCAGTGTGGAATTACACTTTTTGGTGTCAGCAAATATGAGGGAGCTTCCTCTTTGTGGTATTCTCGACTACAGCGCAGTACGTGGTATGGCATAATACACAGACGCTATTTACAAAACACATTTCTGTAGTTCCATTTTGTGCACAAAGACATTTTCTGTAACATTTGCATGATAGGAAACCAGATAATCCTTTTGAAATACTCAGGTAGAGTGCTAACAAAGGTCTACTCAATGTTTTGTACTTCATATGCAAATTTTTGTACATGTATTGTAATACAAACCTGGGAAGTATATTTAATGAAATATGGCCTGTAAAGTATACCTCCGTAACTTGATGGTTAGTATTTCCTTTCATTTTGGTGGTCGGTTTGCCCTATTGCGTTGGTAGTCAATGTGCCACTGAAATTGGTGTTTTACAATGGTGATCACTGTGCCAGCCTTACATTACAAAGTGGAGACTGTCTTTCTTTCCACATGATCTGGAGTGCTGCGGCTCTGCTTATATCTGCAGAAGGGCTGTCCAGGATGATTTAATTTGGATATGATATGATCTTTGCCTGTTAGCTTAACCACGAGAGTAGTTAAGCAACTATATCTGGTGAGCATGCATTTCATTGTTTCCCTGGAAATGGTGGTGCTGGAGAGCGGTGATCCAGTACTTTGTTTCACATCATCATAGTATTCCTTGGATTTTTCACTCATTGACTTTTATTGATTTTATGTACTTTACGTTTTTTTGATCATTCTATTCACTTAATTTGTGTTTAATGGTACGTATTAGTTCACGCTTATGTCTATTGTGGATGGGGGTTGCCCATTGTCTCTTTACTTGTTTTTGAGGCCCTGTGGTATTCATTTTTATTTCTGTTCCACTTATATGTGTTGAATGTGGTGGTAAGCTGTAAGTTGTAAAGCCTAGAACACACGAACCGAATGTCGGGCGACATTGGCCGGTTCAATAAAACCCCCTATTGTGGATGGGGGTAAGCATACATGATATATATTATCACTCCCACACTTGTATTTGCGTTTAAGTGGTAGTGAGAGGATACCACCATGACTGCGCTACTGGATGAATTATCTTTTTTCTTCCTAAATTGATATGTTTTTTTGATAAGTAGCAGCATTTCAATTACATCTCCTAAAGCGCTTGGGGTTGCCCATTGTCTCTTTACTTGTTTTTGAGGCCCTGTGGTATTCATTTTTATTTCTGTCCCACTTATATGTGTTGAATGTGGTGGTAAGCTGTAAGTTGTAAAGCCTAGAACACACGAACCGAATGTTGGGCGACATTGGCCGGTTCAATAAAAACTGTCCGACATTCGGCAGCTGGTGTATGGCAGCTGGTCTGACAGAAGCCAGGGTTTTGGCCAGCTTGTCAGACGAGCGTTCTCCCAACAGCCCCCCCCCCCCCCCCCGCACCTCTTTCCTTGGTTTTTCTATTTATACTTCATCCATTGGACTCCTCCTGCTCCCAGGTACATTGGCACTTGTAGTTTCTTTTCCAGCAATTGCAGTGGCACCACTTATGGCCCAGACTACATCTCCCAGCATTCAGTGTTCTATATCTGAGCATCAGGAGCTCAAAGCCTCTACTAGCTCCATCTTGTGACGGAAAAAAGGGAACTGCATTCAGGAAATTTTACAATAACACATTCAAGGCTCTGCATAATATACTAACAGCAATTCTGGTTACATCACCAAGAGTTCTGGTGACAACCAGGGATTTCCCACTTTGGAAGGATTTCCTTTCACATCCTTCTCCGTTTCCATCCAGAAAATAAAAAGAAATCTTCCCAATAGGACACAGATGACAGAAAACCTGATAAAGGTTATAACCCTCCCTTACGCTATCCAAAAATGAATTAAAAATATTTTACCTTTAGTTCTACTTGAAGGTTAATATTTAGCTTCATTTATTGATTGTGTTTCACCCTAGCATTACATATGCATTGACAAGTAATGTTCTCGGTGCTGTAAAAATGTCTCTGTCATAATAATTTGAGTCCTTGCCAACCCAATTTGATATTCTCCCTAATGTCATGAAAACATTTTATACAAAAAGTTTGTTTTTTGCTGCTTGCATCGAAATATAGTATCAAAATCAGAATAAGCACAGACTTTCACATATAGTAATATTAACCACTTCAAATCCAGAAGGTTTACCCCCCTTCGTGAACAGGCCATTTTTTGCGATACGGCACTACTTTACTTTAACTGACAATTGCGCGGTCGTGGGACGCTGTACTCCAATACAATATATGTCCTTTTTTCCCACAAATAGAACTTTATTTTGGAGGCATTGAATCACATCTGCGGTTTTTATTTTTTGCGCTATAAACAAAAAATGAAAAAAAAAAAGACCGGCAATTTTGAAAAAAAAAACAAAATACTTTTTACTTTCTGTTATAAAACAAATCCAATAAAAAATGTAAAAAATCTAATTTCTTCAAAAATGTAGGCCAATATGTTTTCTGCTACATACTTTTGGTAAGAAAAATCCCAATAAGCGTATATTGATTGGTTTGCGCAAAAGTTATCGCGCCTACAATCAATGGGATACATTTATGGAATTTTTATTTCATTTTTTTTTAATACTAGTAATGGCAGCATTCAGAGACTTAGAGCGGGACTGCTACATTGTGACATCTAACTGACACTTTTGACACTTTTTTGCAACCAGTGACACTAATAAAGTGATCTGTGCTAAAAATATGCACTGTCACTGTACTAATGACACTGACAGAGAAGGCATTAACAGTGGGGGCAATCAAAGGGTTAACTGTGTGGCCTAAAATATGATTGGTCACTGTGTGGGAGAGGTGCTTGTAATATAGGAAGGCAGAGATCTGTGTTCCTGCTTTGCAGAAACACAGGATCAATACCTCTCCTAATGATAGAACAGCAGTCTGCCTTGTTTACATAGGCAGACCACCATTGTGCTTGTGTGCTGAACGGATATCGAGTCGGCTGGTGTCCAATCACAGGGGGTCGCCAGCAGCGCTTGTGCACGCCCCATACCTGGAAGTTCAGGATCCTGTGCAGGAGAGCTGCCTTGTCCCTATATATATATATATATATATATATATATATATATATATATATATATATACAGTATATGGCAGGGAAGCCATTAAACCCACTAGTCACTTGTAGGTGAGGTGTGAGAATTCAGAGGTCAATAGTAAGTGGGGCGTGAGAATTCAGAGGTCAGTAGTAGGTGAGGCCAAGTTCAGGGGTCAGTAGTAAGTGAGGTGGAGGTCAGGGGTCTGTAGTAAGTGAGGTGGAGTTCGGGAGTCAATAGTAAGTGATATCGAGTTTAGAAGTAAGTAGTAACTGAGGCGGAGTTTAGGGGTCAGTAGGAAGCGATACGGAGTTTAGGGGTCAGTAGTAAGTAATGTGAAGTTCAGGGGTCAGTAGTAAATGAGGCAGAGTTCAGAGGTCAGTAGTAAGGCAGAGTTCAAGGGTTAGTAGTGAGGTGGAGGTCAGGGGTCTGTAGAAGGTGATGTTAAGTTCAGGAGTCAATAGTAATTTATATGGAGTTCATGGGTCAGTAGTAAATGAGGTGGAATTCAGGGGTCAGTAGTAAGTGAGATGGAGTTCAGGGGTCAGTAGTAAGTGAGGTGGAGTTCAGGGGTCAGTAGTAAGTGAGGTGGAGTTCAGAGGTCAGTAGTAAGTTGATCAGAGTTTAAGGGTCAGTAGTAAGTGAGATGGAGTTCAGGGTTCAGTAGTGAGTTGGAGGTCAGGGGTCAGTAGTACGTTTGTCAGAGTATGGGGGTCAGTAGTAAATGATGTGGAGTTCAGGGATCGGTAGTAAGTGGTGTGGAGTTCAGAGTGTCAGTAGTAAATGGGGCAGAGTTCAGGGGTCAGTAGTAAATGGGGCAGAGTTCAGGGGTCAGTAGTAAATGGGGCAGAGTTCAGTGGTCAGTAGTAAATGTTGTGGAGTTCAGGGGTCAGTAGTCAATGGTGTGGAGTTCAGGGGTCAGTAGTAAGTAAGGCAGAGTTCGGGGTTCAGTACTATGTGATGGGGGGTTCAGGGGTCAGTAGAAAGTGATGTGGAGATTAGCGGGTCAATACAAAGTGATGTGGAGTTCAGGGGTGTCGTAAGTGATATGAAGTTCAGGGGTCAGTAGTAAGTGATGTGGTGTTCAGGGGTGATTAGTATGTGATGTGGAGTTCAGGGGTGAGTAGTATGTGATGTGGAGTCCAGGGGTCAATCTAAAGTGATGTGGAGTTCAGAGATAAGTAGTAAGTGATGTGGGGTTTAGGGGTGAGTAGTATGTGATGTGGAGTTCAGATGTGAGTAGTATGTGATGTGGAGTACAGGAGTGAGTAGTAAGTGATGTGGAGTCAAGGGGTGAGTAATAAGTGATGTGGAGTTCAGGGGTAAGTAGTAAGTAATGTGGAGTTCAGGGGTGAGTAGTAAGTGATGTGGAGTTCAGGGGTGAGTAGTAAGTGATGTGGAGTTCAGGGGTGAGTAGTAAGTGATGAGGAGTTCAGGGGTGAGTAGTATGTGATGTAGAGTTCAGGGTTGAGTAGTATGTGATGTGGAGTTCAGGGGTGAGTAGTAAGTGATGTGGAGTTCAGGGGTGAGTAATAAGTGATGTGGAGTTCAGGGGTCAGTAGTAAGTGAGGCAGAGTTCAGGGGTCAGTAAGAAGTGATGTGGAGCTCAGGGGCAGTAGTAGGTGAGGCAGAGTTCAGGGGCAGTAGTAAGGGAGGCGAAATTCAGGGATCAGTAGTACTTCCCTCTGTCTACAGTGCAGACACTCTTTCTTTTTTTTCTTAGGTTCTGCAGGTGGGGATAGAAGGACTGTATTTGGCCACTAGTAGTGCACTGTGACAGCCAGCCACCCATCCACAGCAGGGTGCCAGCCAGCTACCCACCCACATCAGGGTGCACCGTCTGAGCCAGCTACCCACCCACAGCTGGGAGCCAGCCAGCCAGCCACAGGAGCCAGCCAGCCACAGAGGACACGGGCACCAGCCAGCCACAGAGGACACGGGAACTATCCACAGCTACAGTACTCATAGTTAAGGTAGGAGGAGCGCTACACAGTGCCAATTTTATTTCTACTTTGTGAGAGGTTGGGGCAGGGGTGAGAGTCATGACACAAGGAGGGGGTCCCGTGAGGACCAGAGTTATTGAAGGTGTTCATTGTACTCTCTGTAAGAAATAGTTCAAAGTTCTACTTTGTGCAAAATGTATGGACGGGGCCAAGGGCGGGTCCTGGATGGGGCCAGGGGGCGGGCCATGGGTGGGGCCTGACAGAGGGCCCTTGCTTTATTTGGTTTGGGGGCCCTGAATGTTGTCTGCCCGCCCCTGGCCACTACTAAGGCCAATCACAGTCCTCCTCCCATGGAAACCAAAAACTCACCTGAGCTCTCCAGAGGGAAGCTGTGAAAGCTGATCACTAAGTATAGGTGAGACATTTCATTTCCTGCCCAGCACCGGACATGCTACAGGGCGAGGAATCCCTCTGCTGCCTATGATTAGCTGTTGGGTTTTACAGCTTCCTGGCTGTATAGGTCAGGCATTCAAAACTGCCTGAGCTCATCCCTGCCTCCTGAATTTGTCACTCGCAGCTACAGATAAGACAAAATTGAATGGGGTTTCCATGTTGTACAATGTGTGAGGGCACAGTGGGCCTATGGAGGATACGCCCCTGCATACAATGCAGGGCTGCTGCTTTTTACATTGTGAATGTAGCACCCTTCTAGGTACAGTAGGTGCTAGAAGAGAGAATATAGTTTTTGGATCTTTTCTGCTTACAAGAGAGATTGTCAGGTAAATCTATATTGCTCTCTGCCTATCAGAGAGCAGGATCTGCTAGTGAGGTCTGCTCATGGTGCACCTCAGTTTGTCTGCAGTGTTTCACACTGGTCCAATAGGGAAACATATTGGACAGTGGAAGGAAACCTGACAAATGAGTGCACCGGCATTTGGTACAACCCTGGTGAATGGCAGAGGAAAGTGCCTCGGTGCATGCTGGGATACTGTAAAAATGCCAAGGGTACATGTGGGCGGTTGCCCCTCCTCTGTAGAAGCTGCTATGCGGCCTCAGGTGGTCGACCTGAGGGCCTTAGAGTCAGAGAGGAGCTGAACCCAGATGTCCTGCAGAGCCGACTGGAAGGGAGACACTAGAGAGTAGGGATCGACTGATTATCGGCAACACCGATATATAGGGGGCCGATATGCACTTTCCCCGATATATCGGAATCGGCCCCTGAGGTTACAAATATTGCCTATATATAGGGAAAGTGCTTGTACCGTGGTGATGCCTGCAGCTAGAAGCATCACCCCGGTACCGGTGTCCATAGCCGGCGGTCGACTGACTTGTAATGACAACCGATGCGGCTGAAAAGCCGCTCGGTTGTCATTACAAGGAGCTGGAGGGGACGTCCTCCCCCTCCCACCACCTTCCGCGGCTTGCCCGGGTCTCCCGTCCCACCAGGAGATCCGGGCATCTTACCTCCACTGCCGCCGAAGAGAAGACCCGGGTCTCCATAACATCACTTCCGGGTACTCGGCACCAAAATAAACAAACTGACAGCATTCAAAACAGCCAAACTTGCCGTTTTGAATGCTTTTCGGTGCCGAGGAGGGGTTTGGGGTCTTTTAGACCCCCAGATCCCTCCACAATGAGTACCTTTAGAAAAATAAAAGAAACATTTTTTTTTACATGTACGAATATATCGGCAGATATTGGCCGATACCGATATCCGATGACCAAAATATCGGTATCGGCATTAAAAAAACTATATCAGTCGATCGCTACTAGAGAGGATCTGATTCTGCCTACAGTGAGTATAGATCTGTTTCGTGAGGCCTGTCCTGTGAGGGTCACACCTTCTGCTAGAAGAGTCAGTGGATGGGTGTCAGTCAAGGGGATGCTAGACAGTGTCCTGGAGATAATGTAGTTGCATCAAGTCTGCTGCTAGAGAGAGCAAGAGGACCAAATTCCTCCATACAAGTGGCAGTATGGTTAAAACCGTGTGTCTGCTTTCACAAGCAACCTGGTGAGGACAAGTGATATTTGTCCTTATCAACTGTGAATAGTTCAAGTTGGAGTATCCTACTATTTACCTCTCCCATCCAAGTTCCACAATAAATACCAAAAACCAAAACCCCTGGACTGTTTATTGAGTAGTGAGCAATTGGGAGTAAGGATGGATGAGTGAACTGTCCCTTAGTGATTGTCTGCAGGTAATCAGAGGAGGCCCAATAAGTCATCACAAAGCAAGCCCTATGGGGATAGTGCTAAATGAAATTGGAAAGCCTTAGACTGGTGGAGCAGCACATGGAAGCAGCTTTGGGGACTGGTCTCGAAAGCATGTGGGAGTGAGGAAAAAGGTAACAATTATTGCATATTCCTATCTTCCGAGACTACAAAAAGTTATTTAATACTTTCCATGTGTATGTGGGGAATGTTGCCAGGGTTATTTTTTTTCTGTTTTCAGAGGTTGGGCAACTTTAGGATTCTTAACAATGATCCCTTGCAGTAGGGTTGTGCCCATACTGTGACAGTTAATTGCTTGTTTAGGTCTGTAGAAAAGTAAGCATGGGGAGCTTGGCAGGCGACAATTCCCCATTGCTCCGATGGTGGACTGTTCCTCATCGTGATCATGTCCAATGCAAGCCTTGGACCCTACATTGGTTCTTGATGACATCAGGACCTTAGACCACCAGAGCATGAGGGTGAAGGTACTGCGGAGACCTCTTAGCAGAGGATCAGGTAAGTCAATCCACTTTAACAAATCCCCAAGACCTAAACAAGCAATTAATCATTTTTAGTATTGGGTGCAGCCCTACCACAAGGGATACTTTTAAGATTTCCTGGAGTTGGGTTTTTCAATTACATAAATAAATGAAAACATAAATACTGCCCTGATGTTTATTAAAAACAACTAAAAAGGAACTTGAACAAGACCCGGGCCACAGTAAGATGTTGGAAGATAAGGGAATCAAAAGCCAGCTGCTGCCACACACTTATGAGCATTATTGCAAAATGTTTTCAGCTCCAGATGAATATTAATAATACTATCATATGACCGAGATATAGTGTGTCTATTGTGTATCTTTTTTTTGCAACTTCTTTTTATTGAGGTTTATGCTTGAAATTTACAACACAGGGCCAAATGGGCACACCCAGGCTCAAAAGGACAAATAAAAAAGTAAACCATGGCTTTTACTTTATATTTTGTGGATTGAAGGAGAGGCAGCAAATTTAAATCAACATAATCTGAAGTTAAGGAAGAAACATGGACTCCCAGGTATTTGAACTTAGTGGTCCATTTTAGAGGCACAGTAGGATCCAAAACTGCCTGTGCTTTAGGATCAATGGGGAGACCTTTGTCCCAATTTACCTTCAGGCCCGAGAGGCCAGAAAAAAGGATATAAGACTAAGAGCCTCCTTAAGGAATGGTCCAGGATTATTAAGAAAAATAATCAAATCAACCACATACAGAGCTAATTTTTCTACAATGGAGCCCACTCTGATACCTTCTACCTAGGGGGGGGACTTCCTAATTACCAATGCCATGGGTTCCATCATTCAGGCAAATAAAACCGGAGAGAGTGAGCATGCTTGTTTCATCATCCTTCCAACCAACAAAAGAGAGGATTGCATGCCACCTAGTTTAATTTGAGCCGCAGGTGAGTTGTATAGTATCTCAACCCATTTACGAAAATTTGGTCAAAACCCATAACGTTCACTACCACGGACATCAATCAACAGCATTGAATGCCTTCTCAATATCTAGTGCAACCAACACAGGGGTAGAGGAGTCACTTGGAGGAATTTGCAGGTGCGTAAATACTCTACGAGTATTATTATCTGTCAATTTTCTGGGCATATACCCCGTTTGGTCAATTTTAACCAAGTTAGGCAGTACTTTAATTAACCTGATAGTCAGGACCCTAGTTAAATTTTTAAAATCGTAGTTAAAAAAGGGAGAGAAGCCTATATGAGGAACACTGGATTGGTTCCCTGCCCTGCTTTGGCAACAGCATGTTATGAGCCTGGTACATGGAAGGAGGCAAATACATGCAATAAACACACTCAGCATATAATTTATGTAACCTTGGCTCTAAGGCTTTGGCATTCAATTTGTACCAGTTCCCTAACAGGCCATCTGGCCCCAGGATTTTATTATTCAGAGATGACTGTATGGCAGTCTCAATCTCAGTGACAGAAATCTCTGAGTGTCTATGAGTGCCACCTATCAGTGCCTCTCAGTGTTGCCTCATTCTGTCTGGTTGAGGTCAGGACTCTGTATAGGCCAGTCAAGTTCCTTCACCTTAAACTCGCTCATCTCTATCTTTAAGGACCTTGCTTTGTGTACTGGTGCGCAGTCATGTTGGAACAGGAAGGGGCCATCCCTAAACTGTTCCCACAAAGTTGGGAGCATGAAATTGTCCAAAATGTCTGGATATGCTGATACCTTAAGAGTTCCCTTCACTGGAACTAGGGGGCTTAGCCCAACCCCTGAGAAACAACCCAACACCCTAATCCCCCCTCCACAAAATGCTTTGGACCAGTGCTCAAAGCAAGGAGAAGGGAAAGCCGATCAGCGGCATCTCCTCATAGGAGAGACCAGTACAGATAATCAGGGCACTGATCATCAGGCCCTTGATTATCAGTGCAGCCCTGCAGTGTCCATCACTGTCACACGATCAGTGCCCATCAGTGATGCCAGTAAGTGCTGCCTAGCAGTGCCTGTTTATCAGTGCCACCATCAGTGCCACCTATCAGTGCCCATCAGTGCCGCCAATCAGTGCTCATCAGTGCCATATATCAGTGCCACCTATCAGTGCCTATCAGTGTCGCCTCGTTCTGTCTGGTTGAGGTCAGAACTCTGTGTAGACCAGTCAAGTTCCTCCACCCTAAACTCGCTCATCTATGAAATTGTCCACAATTTCTGGATATGCTGATGCCTTAAGAGTTCCCTTCACTGGAACTTGGGGGCTAAGCCCAACCCCTGCAAAACAACCCAACACCCTAACCCCACCTCCACCAATTGAGTTGGACCAGTGCTCAAAGCAAGGAGGGGAAAGCTGATCAGCAGCATCTACTCGTAGGGGAGAACTGTACAGATAATCAGGGCACTGATCATCAGTCCCTTGATTATCAGTGCAGCCCAGCAGTGCCCATCAGTGACACTAATCAGTGCCCATCAGTGATGCCAGTCAGTGCTGCCTATCAGTGCTTGCTCATCAGTGCCACCTATCAGTGCTCATCAGTGTCACATATCAGTGCCTATCAGTGTCACCTCGTTCTTTCTGGCTGAGGTCAGGACTCTGCTTAGACCAGTCAAGTTCTTTCACCCTAAACCCACTCACTTTATGGACCTTGCTTTGTGCACTGGTGCATAGTCATATTGGAAAAGGAAGGGGCCATCCCCAAACTCCTCCCACAAAGTTGGGAGCATGAAATTGTCCAAATGGTTTTGGTATGCTAACACCTTGAGAGTTCCCTTCACTGGAACAAAGGGGGCAAGCCAAATCCCTGAAAAACAACGCCACTTCATGATCCCTCCTCCTCCAAACTTTTCATTCGGCACAATGCAGTCAGGCAAGTACCGTTCTCCTTGCAACCGCCAAACCCAGACAGGTCCTTCATGATTGCCAGACAGAGAAGCGAGATTTGTCATTCCAGAGAACACATTTCCACTGCTCTAGAATCCAGTGGAGGCATGCTTTACACCACTGCATCTGACACTTTGCATTGCACTTGGTGCTGTAAGGCTTGGATGCAGCTGCTCAGCCATGGAAACCTTTCCCCTGAAGCTCTCTATGCACTGTTGTTGTGCTATCCTGGAGGCACGAAGTTTGGAGGTCTGTAGCTATTGACTCTGCAGACACACCCTTCACTGACCTTGCTCTGTGTTTTTATTTGGTCCACCACTTTGTGGCTGAATTGCTGTTGTTCCCAGTTGCTTCCACTTTGTTAAATTACCACTAACAGTTGACCGTGGAATATTTAGTTCAAGGAAATTTCACAGATGGACTTATGCACAGGTGGCAACCTATCGCAGTACCACGCTTGAATTCACGGAGTTCCTGAGAGCAAACAATTCTTTCACAAATGTTTGTAGAAGCCTAGGTGCTTGATTTTTTCACACCTTTGGCCATGGAGGTGAGTGGAACAACTGAATCCAATGATTTGGAGGGGTGTCCCAAAACTTTTGGCAATATAGTGTTTGTTGTCACATTACTTGCATCCATTAAAGTTTATCTATGGTTAAAATTCATATATTAATTTCCACATTTTTTTTTCAATTTAAATTTACGAACCTACTCCTATTAATTTTAACAATCTTGACATTTGCATACTTCGTGAAGAATCCCACACATTTACTTGAATTCTATGACATGCTGTGACGCTTAACCTGATGCTTAGGTCAAGAACTATCGCTGACTAGTGCCTCTTCGGCCTTCAGCAGTCCCCATTCCTTTAAGGCAAACAGGCCTTCTGGTACTTGGTTACCCCAGGTCTTTGTACACAATGTTACATATCCTGACCAGATGGCACCAGGACTGAGCATAGGAAAGAGTACCGGTGGTCTTAAGGCTGCATTCACATGTCAGCGTATGGATCGCGGGCAGAATCGCCGCGATTCTACCCGTGATCCGGAAATTATTGCAAATCGCGGGACGCCTGTGCGTTGTCCGTGATTTGCAATAGCACCCCAAACGCTGAGCCATGTTGCCACGATTTCCGCCTGTCGAATCGCGGTAACATCGCGCAAAAAAAAAATTGCGGGACGCATTACGCCAAAAAAAGTACAAGAGCTTCTTTGGAGCGTAATGCGTCCTGCAATTTTTTTTGCGCGATGTTACCGCGATTCGGCAGGCGGAAATCGCGGCAACATGGCTCAGCGTTTGGGGTGCTATTGCAAATCACGGACAACGCACAGGCGTCCCGCGATTTGCAATGATTTCCGAATCGCGGGCGGAATCGCGGCGATTCTGCCCGCGATCCATACTCTGACATGTGAATGCAGCCTAAGGCAGGCTTGAAGTGGGCTGAGCCATTACAGGAGAGCGTACATACTGCAGTCCAGGAGCTGATAGTAGCTGGAGAGGCAGTAGCCTCCAAAAATTAGTATAAGTTCAGGGCAGGCAGCAGACAGCAAAGTTCAGTAGGCAGCTCTGAGGTCACGGTGGGAGGCAGGTAAACATAATCCAGCAAGCAATCTGAGATCAAGGCAGGCAGCAGTCCAAAAGAGTAGACAAAATCACAAGCAAGGGTGAAAGCAAAATATAATTCAGTGTCAGATATTGCAGAACTGGGTCAGACAGGGAAGCAGACAGGGAGTCAGGAAGCAATAAAGCTATCGCAAGTCCAGAGCTCTGGATTGTGATGCTCAAAAAAAGCACAACGGTGGTGCAATAAATAAGAAGCAAAGGATGCAAGAGCTGATCTCTGCCTAGCAACCATAATCCAATTGCACGTACCCAAATAAAATTTATGTTCTTTATTTTCCCACAAATAGAGCTTTCTTTTTGTGCAATTTGATCACCAATGTAGTTTTTATTTTTTGCACTATAAACAAAAAGAGGCCGACAATTTTGAAAAAAAAAAACAATATTTTTTACTCTTTGCTATAAAATGTGTCCAATGAAAAACTTGCGCCCAATATCCAAGAGTGCAGGATCACATATATATACGTGATCCTGCACAGCGCAGCTGCCCTGTAACAGTAAAACTGCTATAGGGCCTTTGGCGAGTGGTTATTGTTCAAAGCAAGCTTCCCCTTCCATGTCTCCATGCTTTATTTTGTTGAAAAGGATCACTTTAAAAAACACCCCCCCAGCATTTCTAGACGTGGTCATCTTGAGTAAGATTAGATTATATATATTTAGCATTTACTTCCTTGAATCTATTTGCCCTTAGCTCAGGCATGCAGGCAGGAGGGTGTTCTTAGCTTTGAAAACCCTTCCTCGCCTCCTCCAGATGATAGACTACTGGGATGTATGACATAACTTTGGTGTAGGGCAGAAACCAGGAAGCAGCTGAAGAAATATTTTAAAAAAAGTTTAAAACAAGTTAATATAATATACCTTCCTAGCTATTTACTAATGCTAGCAGCATAAGAATTAAAATTCACTAATGTTGATTGAGAGAGTTTAGTTCTGCTTAGTTTACTGTATTTGTTCAGTGGACTTGTGCTTTGATGGCTAAGCCAGCCTTTCTAAACCGGTGTGCCCCGCCACACTGGTGTGCCGCCAGAGGTCCTCAGGTGTGCTGCGAGATCATGGTAGAGAAGGGCTGTCAGATGAGCCCGATCTCCTGATCCCCTGCCGTGCTGTGAGGGAGCTCCGTCAGCCTCAGGAAAGTGAAAGTAAAGGGAGGGGGGAGTGTGCTGTGCTCTCTGCTTCCCCCTACAGTGCAGTACCCGGCTGTGTGAGGAAAGGTATTTTATTGTACTACAATTACTGTATTATTGTACTAGAATGTACTAGTATTGTACTAGAACTTTTAAAGTTTGTGTGTATGTGTACACATGTGCATGTGTGTCTATGTGTTTGTACATGTGTTTGTATGTGTCTATATGTGTGCATGTATACATGTGTATGCATGTGTGTGTACATGTGTCTGTATGTGTGCATGTATACATGTGTTTGTATTTGTACATGTGTTTGTGTGTGTATTTGTGTCTATATGTGTGCATGTATACATGTGTATGCGTGTGTGTGTTTGTACATGTGTTTGTATGTGTGTGCATGTGTCCATGTGTCTGTTCGTGTTCATGTATACATGTGTATGCATGTGTGTGCATTTGTATTTATGTGTGTATGTGTTTGAACATGTGTTTGTATGTGTGTGTGCGCATGTGTCTGTATGTGTGCATGTATGCATGTGTGTGCATTTGTATGTGTGTGTTTGTACATGTGTTTGTGTGCATGTGTCTGTATGTGTGCATGTATACATGTGTTTGTGTGTGTATGTGTTTGTATGTGTCTATATGTGTGCATGTATACATCTGTATGCATGTGTGTTTGTACATGTGTTTGTATGTGTGCATGTGTCTGTGTGTGTTCATGTATACATGTTTATGCATGCCTGTGCATTTGTATGTGTGTGTTTGTGTGTTTGTACATGTGTGTGTGTGCATGTGTCTGTATGTGTGCATCTATACATGTGTATGCATGTGTGTTTGTACATTTTTTTGTATGTGTGTGTGTGCGTGTATGTATGTTTGTATATATATATATATATATATATATATGTGTGTGTGTGTTTGTGTATGTATGTTACTTTTAATCCTGACCCCCCCATTCCTGTACTGTCAGAACTGCTTTTTAGGGCTTGTTTCTGATAGCAGCAAGGGCTGCTGCTCCTTTGAAAATCAATCCTTGCTTAGATCACTTTTCAGAGGCATTTGGCAGGCGGTAAAGAGGCAATATGTTGCTTCTCACCTCCTGTTTTAAACCTGGAAATGCAGCACCACCACACCGCAACCATGCACACAGTGGCAGGGTGGTTGCAGTGCAGCCCCATTCACCCTGGGTATACCTCCAGCTGCAGCCACCACATGTGTACATCCCCAGATGCTGCCTCTGCAGCTAAAGGGGAAGCAGCTGAGGGTAGTAAAGACAGCTCACCCATGTGATTTTACTGCCCCTCCAACCTGACATGTGAACAAGCCCTGTGTTTTGTATGTGTGCTGCGTGTAGGGCTTCAATGGGCTTCCCTACCAGCACCCTTGTACCGCACCCCAAGCACCCCATGTTTGCCAAAGTGTGGGGTGCCATTAAGAATTAATGGCACCCCTAAAGAGCAGAGCATTTGTCTGTTTGTCAGGAACGAGCACAATTCTGCACGTGTTCTGCGATACACAGTAACGTGAATCAAACCTCAAGACTGAAAATACTTTTCAAGGGCGCCCTGACTGAAAATAGGTTGAGAAACACTGGGCTAAGCTGTTGGGCATTTCTTTTTTTATTGGTCAAAGGCTTGTTGGTCTAAGTGCCGGTTCACACTATTGCGAGTGCGGCGATTGCATGTAATTCGGAGTGCACTGCTCCTTCATTACATGCGATCGGATGTACGGATGCAAATTCAGCCATACACTTTGTATGGCTGAAATTCGCGCTGCACCAGCACAAAAGACGCACATGACCCTTTTTACCAGCCGCATCAGGATCGGATCGCACAGTGGTTCACACTTGTGCAATCCGATCCTGTGCAAACTGTCAGATCGCACTGCGATATGCGATCAAACTGGGGGTGTCGTTAACATTTAATTGACACCCCCTGCGTATTGCATATGGCAGTGTGAACTGCCAGATGTGCGTTTGCGATGCGGGAACAGGCTGCGAATTCTTAAGCTTGTGTCCTGAGTCAAAGTTTATATATTTTAAATATTGTTATTTATTTAAACCCCAAATAAAGTACTGTGGTCAATGAATTGCATGTGCTGTGTTGCTGTGTGATTGTGTTTATTGTTTATAATTTACAGGGTTTATATGGTGCCAACTGTTTGAGCTTTACAATATAACGGGAGACTGTACAGTTCCAATACAAACTTTGACAAGAAGGCAGAAGGGGCCCTTACAATCTAAATGTAGCACCCTCCTAGTGAGACTGGTAGGTAAATTTAGTTCTGGCTTGCTCGTAATCAGAGGAGCAGTGTTTTTTGGTCTGGTCTGCTCAGGGTTTGGATGTTTGATTACTTCCTTCTGTCTCTAGAAGAAATTTCTGGAATTTAAGCCAATCCCTGGGGAGATGTGCTCAGATGGTGGCTAGTAGGGATGGGTGAATGGTTTGGGCTGAGCATGAGTTCAGGCTGAACATTGGCTGTTTGCTTGTTCGACAAACATCCAAATTATAGGCGCGTTCGACCATTTGTTCAGCCCGCCAAATTACCAAAATGCACTACGCTGCGCACAGTGCATTGGAAGCCCTGATTGGCTAAAGCAATTAAAGCTTTGCCCAATCAGGGCACAGAGCACTGTCAAAGCCATGATTGGAGAAAGTAATGATGACTCTATCCAATCATGGCTCATTGCTCTTAGACCCACCCCACACTATATAAGTATTATTTCAATAGCGGTCATTTGTAGCGTGATATTGACGTGGAGAGAGAAAGAACAGGGCTCTGTACAGTGCTACTAGAGAGTAATGCCCCATACACACGTGCAGATTATCTGAAGACTTTTGTCTGCAGACTTACCTTTTCTATGTAGTGCAAGGGCCTGCCGGATTGCATACAAATTGAAAGTGTTTAGGTTTGACCTCATATTATATGGTTTTGGTAAGTCTGCAGACAAAAGTCTTCAGATAATCTGCACGTGTGTACGGGGCATTAGAGTGCTATATTGTGCTGTTCTGATTCTATTGTCAGTGTAGAATATCGGTTTAGTGTGAAACTAGTGATAGTTGAATGTGAGTGTAGTAAACATTCATTTTTACTTTTAGTGTTACTTTAGTGTGAATCTAGTGATAGTTCAGTCAGTGTGAGTGTAGTGACCATTCATTTTTACATTAGTGTCAGTTTATTTTGTCAGGGCAGATTTACTGCAGTATAGTTCAGTTCGTTAATGCACGTTTAACGCAGTATATTTCCGTGTGTTAAGTGCTTTTTAACGCAGTATATTTTAGTGCATTAATGCACGTTTATCGCAGTATATTTGAGTGCGTTACGTGTTGTTTCACGCAGTACATTTTGGTGCGTTAGTGCACGTGTAGTGCAGTATATTTCAGTGCGTTATGTGCCGTTTAACGCAGTATATTTCAGTGCGTTATGTGCCGTTAAACGCAGTATATTTCAGTGTGTTAGTGCTAGTTTTACACTGTATACTTCAGTGTGTTACTGCACGTTAACACAGTATATTTCTGTGCATTAGTGCACATTTAACGCAGTATATTTCAGTGCATTACTGTGCGTTTAACAAAGTATTTTTCAGTGTGTCAGTGCATGTTTAACGCAGTATATTTCTATGCATTAGTGCACATTTAACACAGTATATTGCAGTGTGTCAGTGGAGTGTGTCTGTGTAGTGAGTACTCAGGTTAAAGTGCACCAAACACCACTTTCCAATTATTGAAGTGCATCCACTTACACATTTCCACATCTTTATTAAATTTGTTAATAAGCACCCCCATCATGTCTGGGAGGCCAGCAAGGAGAGGCAGACATTCCCATGGCACTGTGCAGGGGCCAGCAGCATATGTGTTCACAGGTAAAGGTGGACATGGTCAGTCCTCAGGCAGGGAATTGTCCTCATCCTCCATCACTAAGCAGAGACGAGTGCGCAGTCCACTGCAGCTGCCAGAGTGGCTAAATCTGCCTCCTTGTCCACAGCTATTCCTGCCCCAGCATCAGGCATTGAGGAGTCAGCTGAGTTATTTGAACGCAGCTTCAGCCACTTGCTCCTTGACGATGCACAGCCATTACCTAATGCAGATGTTGTTTTTGAGCCTACAGAGAGGGGAGAACACTGGTACACATATTGGCAGTCATGTTCCCCCAGCCTCATTATACAGATTTGCTCTCCAAGCCGTTATTTACAAAATAAAGAAAGCTTGCAGGGAAAATGTCATTTTTTTTTACTTTATAAATGCATATATTTCTACAGCAGTTTCTATACACATTACAGACCCCAGAGGCACTATATTGAAAGGAATTTTTCATTTTTATTGTTATATCTCATTTTTATGCTTTCAAAACAGGCACTTTTGATTTTTTCCAGTTCGGGTCCCATAGACTTCAATGGGGTTTGTTGTTTAATCCTGAACTTTCGCAATGTTCGAAAGTTCTGGTGTGAACCGAACAGGGGGTCGTTTGGCCCATCCCTAGTGGCTAGGATGCTGTTAAATAGCCTGGAGCCCTGAGCAGATTGTCTTTTTTTGGGGATGGATTTGTGAGCTGCGGAGGGTGGGGGGGGGGGGGCTCCTTGCCTGTGGAGCCCTTAAAATTGGAAGTTGGTCTGCTTTACAGGAGGCTGCATCTACAGACTGATCTTGTTTCAGGATCCTGCAGGTAAAGCCTCTTTTCTGTGCTGCACCTAAATTCATGTCGCCCAAATGTGAACCCGTGGACTGTTCCAGTCTACCTATACCAGTGCTACTGCTGCTAAGTAAGAAGTGCCCTCTGCTAGCAATACATTCTGTTTTAGAGTATCCAACATCACCCCAAATCCCCTCCCAAGATTCTCCTAGCTCATAAACTTCCAAAAAGACAACCCCTAGACAACCCCTAGACTGAATATTGAGCCGGAGTGAATGAGCAGTTTGTGTGCCACGCTCCCTCTGCACTGTTTTGGGAAAGAACTAGTTGCACTACATAAAAGGGAGGCGCAAGTGATACAGTAAAGTTAATAACTGTGGTGTGGTGATGAGCTGATGGAAAAAGTGAAAGTTCAGTTGTTAGGTTGAAGTGGGATAGGCTTCCTTAAGAGATGAGTTTTCAAGGATTGCCTAAGGGCAGACAGAGTAGAAGATAGCCAGACAGACTGAATTAGAGAGTTGTTGAAGTCCTGGAGAGTAGATGACAAGGAAACTAGGGTGCAGGAGGTCTTGTGAGGAGCAAGGTTGGTGATTAGTTTGGGGCAGAGTTGTGCCTGACTTTGTATGTTGGTGTTAGAATTTCAAATTTTAATTGCTGGGCCAGCAGAAACCTGTGGAGAGATTGGCAAAGTGAGGAGGCGGACACTGTTGTTGGCATACCTCCCAACCGTCCCTGATTCACAGGGATGTCCCGGGTTTTTATGTATGTCCTGGAGTCCCAGCGAATCAAGGCTGAGTCCCGAAATGGAGCCCAATACCGGAACAAGCTTTAGTACTGGGCTCCAGTGACTCGCCCAGCAGGGGCGCACTAGCGCAGACACCATTCACAAACCACCCGTGGCTTGTGCGGGGTGTCTTGGGTCCTTCACGCCGCAAGAAAAGCTTTCTTTGACATCTCTCCCCACCAGCTGCCTTTTACACAATGCAGAGCAGAGTGCACCAAACTCACCCTCTCCTCCTCCTGCTGTGATGTTTTTTTGTGATGTACACAGGCAGGAGGAGGAGGCACTGAGAAGCTGAACTGAGGTCTGTAATACATACACATATATGTAATAAATATACATGAGACTTACAGAGGAGGAGGACATTGGGGAAAGGGGTTAAGTGGGCAATTTTACAAAGTTTACTTATTTGCGCGGGGGGGGGGGGGATATGTGCTAGGGGCCACTTTGGGATTGGAGAGCATCAGGCATCTGTGCTTCTCATATTTTGTACCAGAGCCAGGTAGGTTTTAGTTACACCTCTGGTCAGGTCTCATGACCAGCTTCAACCTTGACAAAATCAAACAAAGCCATCAGATCCATGGAAGTCTAAAACAAATATTTAATAACTGACAGTGTTTAGTGCTGAGCACTAAACAGCTGCAGCTTTATCTTGTGCTATAAACATTTAGAAAACCCAGTTGAATATACTGTATTAACTTATATTGTGTTTTGACTTACTTAAAGTGATTCTAAAGGAAACTTAAAAAAAATGTCATACTTACCTGCTCTGTGCAATGGTTTTGCACAGAGCAGCCCAGATCCTCCTCTCCTGGGGTCAGGTGGTTCTGGCCACTCCCCATCTGAATGCCCCCATAGATGCTATGGGGGTGCTTGTGCAGTCTCACTCTTGAGCCACCCTGTGTTAAACCATTGACACAGCATGGCTCTGCCCCGCCCCTGCTCTCCCCCCACTGACTGTGGAGTCAGTGAGAGTAATAATGGCCTCATCATTGGTATTAGTGGGAGAAGAAGTGCCCCAATGTTGGTATCAAGGGAAGGAATAGTGTCCCATTTAGTGTTAGTGGGTGAAATAGTGTCCCATTGTTGGTGTCAGTGGGAGGAATTTTGCCCCACTGTTGGTGTCAGTGGGAGGATTAGTGCCTTGTATCATTGGCAGCAATCATGCTCCAAGTGCTGAATAAAGACAAGCAAAGGGCCATATTTGGCCCCCGGCAGCAGTTTGGAGACCACTACTTAAGACAGTTTATACTCACAGAGTAAAAGTATGTGAATGCAAAATATGTCTTTAAATGCTGGAAATCTCTGAATGGCGTTGGGTGTCACTGTGAGGGAGATTGGGGTTCTGAAGGGGGTTAAAGTGGAACTACAGTTAAAAAAATTGCAAAATAGCTATCTATCTATCTATCTATCTATCTATCTATCTATCTATCTATCTATCTATCTATCTATCTATCTATCTATCTATCTATCTATCTATCTATCTATCTATCTATCTATCCATCCACACTTACATACCTCTTCACAGTTTAAACCACTGGTGATATTATTTGATAATGTTCACCCCCTAGGTACACATATAACCCTTTGATCACCCCTGGTGTTAACCCCTTCCCTGCCAGTGTCATTTTTACAGTAACAGTGCATATTGTTAGCACTGATTACTGTGGTAATGTCACTGGTCCCCCCAAAAGTGTTAAAAATATCAGTTAGGGGTCCGATCTGTCCGCCACAATGTCGCAGATCGCCACCATTACTAGTATAAATAAATGTAAAAAATTACATAAATCTTTCCCCTAGTTTGTAGACGTGATATCTTTTGCGCAAACCGATCAAAAAACACTTATTGGGATTTTTTTTTTACCAAAAATATGTGGCAAAGTACAAATTGGCCAAAAAAGATGAAAACATTTTATTTTAATTTTTTTTTTTATAATAATAATAATAATTTTATTATTTTATTAGCAGAAGGTGAAAAATACTGTTTTTTTTATAAATTGTCACTCTTTTTTTGTTTATAGCGCATAATCAGAAAACCGCAGAGGTGTTCAAATACCACAAAAAGAAAGCCCTGTTTGTGGAATCAAAAAGGTTTTTGGGGTACATCGTCGCACGACTGCACAGTTGTCAGTTAAAGTAACGCAGTGTCGAATCGCAAAAATGGCCTGGTCATTAAGGGGGCAAATCCTTCCGGTCCAGAAGTAGTTAAGTGGAGATTAAGGGGGAATATGATCAACATGTATAAATACATAAGTGGTCCATATAGTGAACTTGGTGTTGAGTTATTCACTTTACGATCATCACTGAGGACAAAGGGGCACTATTTACGTTCCGGAGGAAAAGAGATTTAATCTCCAAATGTGGAAAGGTTTCTACACAGTAAGAGCTGTGAAAATGTTGAATAGACTCCCTCAAGAGCTGGTTCTGTCCAGCTCAGTATATTGGTTTAAAAAAGGCCTGGATTCTTTCCTAAATGTACATATTATAACTGGATACTAACATTAGGGGTAGACAAGCTCATACCAATTATAAATAAATATGGAAGCACCACGTCCCCATCTGAATGTCAAAGAGAAAAGTATTTTTGGGCGTATATTGGGACTTTTGTATATAGGGGTGCTTGATGTAGATATGGTATTGGAAAAAGAGAAAATGTGTAATAGAAATCAAAATTTTATTATAGAAAAAATATAAAATTGTATACTGAAAACAACAGGATACAAACAACAATATGATGTAATATTGTAATTAAAAACATATGCAGTAGACAGATATATTGACATATATGACAATTTACAAGTGATTTACAGCTCCTACATAGGGGTGATTGTCAAATACCCAAAACTCATCCGAAAAGAGGTATCTATGCAGGATAGCGGTGAAACCCAGAGTATCAACCCAACATGTTTCTCGGCCTTAGGCCGCTTCCTCAGGGGTACTTTCTCTATGGGGTATCACTTGGTGAATATATCAACACTGTCTGGTAAACCAAGAAGCCAGCAATGGTGGAGGACCGGGACCACAAGGAGCAGTTTGCAGGGACGCGACGCCACAAGTTGCACTACCGCAGGTTATGTGCAAAGGATCCTGTTGTGGACATTGAACGCTACATGATCCTAGATTTACCACATCTACTATACCCGCTCCCTGTCCATTTGTCCTATCCGGAATCTACTGGATAGAGATATTCACTTATTGCAGTATTGCCTTTTGGTTCAGTGGTTTGAGCTCCCGTGGCCGCCCCCGGGGGAATCGTCACCCCACCTTGTGGTCCCGGTCCTCCACCATTGCTGGCTTCTTGGTTTACCAGACAGTGTTGATATATTCACCAAGTGATACCCCATAGAGAAAGTACCCCTGAGGAAGCGGCCTAAGGCCGAGAAACATGTTGGGTTGATACTCTGGGTTTCACCGCTATCCTGCATAGATACCTCTTTTCGGATGAGTTTTGGGTATTTGACAATCACCCCTATGTAGGAGCTGTAAATCACTTGTAAATTGTCATATATGTCAATATATCTGTCTACTGCATATGTTTTTAATTACAATATTACATCATATTGTTGTTTGTATCCTGTTGTTATCAGTATACAATTTTATATTTTTTCTATAATAAAATTTTGATTTCTATTACACATTTTCTCTTTTTCCAATACCATATCTACATCAAGCACCCCTATATACAAAAGTCCCAATATACGCCCAAAAATACTTTTCTCTTGGATACTAACATTCATAGGTAAAGTTGATCCAGGGAATATCTTAATGCCAGTCTCAGGGGATCAGGAAGCAATTTTTTTCTCCTGCTGGAGCAAATTAGATCATGCTTTTCTGTTTTATTTTGGCTTCCCCTGGATCATCTGTGGGTATAGGATTATGTATATAGGCTGGTATATATATATATATATATATATTTTTTTTTACTTTTTATTGGTTAAACTAGATGAACATGTGTCTTTTTTCAACCAGACTAATTATTTTATTATGTAACATTAACCCTTCAAAACCTTCTTGGAGTCATCTGCCTACAAATGCCCCATCATTGATTTCCATGGGAGAAATATAGCCCTATTGCCGGTGTCAGTGGGAGAAATAAAGCTCTGTTATTGGTGTTAGTAGGAGAAAGTGTTCCATCATTTGTATCCGTGGGAGCAATTATGTCCCACTGCTGGTGTAAGTGGAAGGAATAGTGTCTCGTACCAATGGAAAGAATAGTACCCCAAGAGCCGAATAAATTCAAGCAAAGGGCCACATCCTTTGGAGGCCACTGCTCTACATGGATGAAACACCTTACTAAATGGATGCATGAAGACGACGTCTTTTGATGACGAAACGCATCGGCGGCACCAGACGCAACATCCACAAGCCCCCATCCGTGCCGGCCTACTTCCTGTATACTGGTTGGGAACACGCGGGACGCCGCGGTCGGACCCACAGTTCTTTTTTATCGATGTGCCTGCCTGTATCGTCTTATTTGTAAGAAGAATTTTAAATAAACCTTTTCAATACATTACAGGATTACGCTATGGTCTTCTGTCATATATCCTTTACATATGTTCGTACCTATTTGACTACTGTGGACCTGCTGTGGAGATCTGTATCTTCCTTGGTGCTGATTCCCATCTGTTGTTACTATATGCTTGCTGAGGCTATCTCATTCATTTGAGTGGCCATATTACTCTGGTAAGCTGCTTCCCAACACCTTACACAGTGGTGTCCCCTACCTGCACTTCCCTGTGGTGTCACAAGAAGGATACACGGTATGATTTTTGGATATCAATTGTGTTTTGGATACTCACATTCTCATGTTTCACTTTTTGGGACTTTCACTTGCACAATTGTTTTTTCTTTGGACTTATCACATGTTATATTGCTGGTCATTTTTTATGATGTTTTTTGTAATATTCATTTATGTACATTGATTAGCGCTACACTATTTTTTATTTATGTTTATTGGATCACCGCCTGTTGGTCTAGTGTCAGCAGCTCCCCCCCCCCCTCTCCGCTTCATTTACACCAGTCATTCATATTTTTAGCGCAGAAATCTTCCACCCTTTTTTTTTAGTAAATTAATAAAATAAGCAGCACAGTGGATACATGCACCAGTCAAGTTCCTACACCCCAAACTTGCTCATCGGTGTCTTTATGAACCTTTATAAAGGGGGCCTCCCCAAATTGTTCCCACAAAGTTGGGAGCATGAAGTTGTCCAAAATGTCTTGGTATGCTGACACCTTAAGAGTTCCCTTCACTGGAACTAAGGGGCCATCCCAACCCCTGAAAAACAATCCCACACCATAACCCCCCCTCCACCAAATAATTTGGACCAGTGCACAAAGCAAGGTCCATTAAGACATGGATAAGCGAGTTTGGGGTGGAGGATCTTGACTGTCCTGCACACAGTCCTGACCTCAATCCGAATACTTTTGAGATGAATTAGAGCGGAAACTGAAAGCCAGGCCTTCTCGTCAAACATCAGTGCCTGACCTCACAAATGCGCTTGTGGAAGAATGGTCAAATACTCCCATAGACACACTCCCAAATCTGGTGGACAGCCTTCCCAGGAGAGTTGAAGCTGTTATAGCTGCAAAGGATGAGCCAACTCAATACTGAACCCTATGGACTAAGATTGGGATGCTATTAAAGTTCATGTGCGTGTAAAGCAGGCGTCCCAAAACTTTTGAAAATATAGTGTATATGCAGGTGCAGGAAGGCATTTCCTCAACTGCAGGCAAGCCGCACTTCTATTTATCAGATGCACAGGTGTGCCATTAGTTCCTAATGGCACCCCCGCATCTGAAAATGCAGTGCGCTTTCGGGTGCAGGAAATCGTATGGTGAAAAAGCATCATGCTATTCCTGTGTGGCTGCAAATTTAAATAGGTGCAGATACCTTTGTCTTCTGTTTCTCACAGGTACAGCAGCCTACTTAAATGAATAGGCTGCTGTGCCCACACAGATGCAAGCCACACCAATTGCATAAATGTGAACCTAGCCTTACCTTCCTGCACTAGGCACTGGCCCAGGGTGGCCATATTGGTTAATACAGCCCTGCTTCCTCTCACTACCCCTCAGCTTGTGACTTACCATATTGCTAAGCTGGGTATACACAAACATTTTTTGTTCAATAGGCTGGTTAAGCAAAAAATAAAAAAGAGATCCCCAAGCGATATGCATGCAAGGATCTCTCCCACTCTTCTATTGTATTCTCACAGTGGAGACTTTCCCCCATTAGAATACACTGATCGAATGCTGGGTTTCTAGCATGACCGCTTAATAGAAGGCAGTCGTTTCTGTTGAACAGACAGCAGTCTGACACACGTAGGGTAGGGGCAAGGATGGTGGTGACACCTATATTCTCAAAGTATTTTGTTTGTATCTAATCATATATTCATTGCACGTACCCACAGTATATATTTTGTTTTTATTTTAATTTTGGTTTGGATGGATGGCATAGCGTGGCACTTATTTTTGGTTTGATTGTATTTAGCACATGTATATGGGATTGTAAACAGTATCAGCAGCTGGCCCTTACACTAATTTGTAAAAACGCATGGTAGCTCGCAAGATTCCTCCTGCATTTGTTTCTTAGCCGTCTTAGCTTCTGTTTGATCTGCAAATGCCATGACGCAACACATGTGATCTGGTATGACACCAGCCATTTGATGGTTTAAGAGTTTGGTTGAGAGCACAACCAATATGATGGTTACATTCCTGGCGTGCCGAGAATGCAACTGTTTTCTGAAACTGTTAAATCAATGGGGTTAGAACCACTTTAAACCTCTGTTGGAGTAAAAAGATTGTACCTATATACTGTTATGTGACAGCAGAGTGGCAAGCAACACAATAAAACTAGC
Source organism: Pelophylax lessonae (assembly GCF_965119305.1). NCBI lineage: Eukaryota > Metazoa > Chordata > Amphibia > Anura > Ranidae > Pelophylax > Pelophylax lessonae. The sequence continues at coordinate 82,451,204 of NC_138768.1, forward strand.
AAATATTTCCTTCATGTAATTTTCTACCATAGCAACATGTAAATGTGAATGTCAGATGGCCTCAACACAACATAAAAAATTTTTTTGTGAGCATGTCACCTTCCTCTAGCTAGTATAGAAGTCATGATGTTTGCTGGTTCAACCATGAAGGACAGAGGAACAGATATTTTATTACATTACAGCTGTCACTGTTATTTACATCTAGAGTTATGATGATGAATGAGGACTAGGCACTGCCAGATGCAGATTGGAATCTTTATTGGGAGTTGCCTGGCATTGCACTGTTAGTCATTCCATGCCATCACTGTTTCCAAAGCAGAAATATGCATAATGCAGGTTCCCGGGGAACCCTGCTAAGGATAAAAAACACCTACACTATATTGTCAAAAGTATTGGGACGCCTGCCTTTACACTCACATGAACTTACATGGCACCCCAGTCTTCATCTGTAGGGTTCAATATTGAGTTGAGCTCTAACAGCTTCAACTCTTCTGGGAAGGCCGTCCACAAGGTTTAGGAGTGTATAACGTATAGTGCAATCAATGTTTTCGTGAATAAGGGCCCCTACGCATGCATTTGTGTTTCTTACATGTCTGTATGTGGCGGGGGAGGGGCTCAAACATTTTTGGAGGGGGGATTTTAAGTACTTGGGTGTAACTTTAATTTTTTAAACTTTTGTTTACACTTTTTTTTCTGAAAAAGACATAAAGTCCCCTATGTGATTCACATGGAAGAAAAACGAGAACAGACGCCCCTGACTCATGCATTTGCGTTTCGTACATGTGTGTATGTGGGGTTGAAGGGGCTCAAAACATTTTGGAGGGGGGATTTTAGGTACTTGAGTGTAGCTTTCATTTTGTACACTTCTTTTTACATTTTCTTTTCTAAAAAAAACAAAAAGTGATGCATTTTTGTTGACAGGTACTGTTTAATGAGACAACAGGGGTCTAAAAGATGTTTTACGCATCGCTTTCAAGTCACAGTAACAGGAAGAGGAGATCAGCAAATGGACGTTTGCTGATCTTCCCCTCAACCTGGCGGCACCTGCCATGGTGGTTCTGGATCTGCCAATTGGCGCATGGAGCCTGGGAAATATGGCGCGGAGGGGGGCCGGCAGTAATGGGGGTGTGTAGAAGTGATCAGTTCACTTCCATCTGATAGCTATCTTGTCAGATTTACACACACTCCCAGTGGCTGTATCTGTCAGGAGTGTGTGTAAAACCTCCAACGGTGGTAGTAGTAAAAAGTTTTGAGGAAACATTTCCAGAGAGAGACATGGAGACTGCCATTGCTACATCTCTTTCTGCATATTCTAGTATCCTGACTGTCTTGTTTGCCTTCTCCCTTACCTGCAACAAGCATGCAAATAAGGATGTCTGACCTAACTCGGACTTCACAGACATACACATCAACTACTCAGACCTTACTGAGTCCAGGTTATTAGTGTACTAATCAATTTTCACCTTCAGAAGAGAATAGGCACTGTAGCTCAACAGTGCAGCTGCTTTTGCCGTTACACTTTGTCTGCTATCTAATGAGAACACGTGGTTCAGAAAACAGAGACTATAGTGATGTTGAAAGAGAGACACTTATGTATGACCTCAACCAAACTGCAACTGATTCGGAAAAAGGTATAATATCCCCTTTAACCATGGTCCAGTTTACTCCAACAAGTAAAAAAAATGATCTTATAAAACAATTGGATCACCATTACACATTGTTATTTCTCATAATAAACCTTTACAGGTAATTAGTCATTTAGATTTCATACACCTGTCCAACCTTTTTTTCTGAAGCAGTACAGCACAAGCCATTGGGGGTTAATTTACTAAAGGCAAATAGGCTGTTTAGTTTCTCCAGAAAAGATATGTTGCCTTCCATCATGCAATCATGTGCAAGGGTATTCCTTGCAAATGAAATTTCATCGTAATCACTAAGCTCTGGGGAAAAAAATCTCAAAGTGCAACTTCACTTGCAAAGCTTATAGCCTATTTGCCTTTAGAAAATCAACTCCATTGACTTCTCAGAGGACTGTTGTCAGAATGTCCTATCTATCTATCTATCTATCTATCTATCTATCTATCTATCTATCTATCTATCTATCTATCTATCTATCTATCTATCTATCTATCTATCTATCTATCTATCTATCTATCTATCTATCTATCTATCTATCTATCTATCTATCTATCTTAGTCACCTGTCTGTATAGTTCTATTTATTCTAATTGCAAATAGAAAAAATAACTATTGGTTGTACTCACCATTGTTGCTTCTGTACGGTATGGGATCTGTTTGTGAAATGTAGTGACAGAGTTTAATAATTATCCTTTGTACGTAAGTTGAAGCTCAGAACACACTTCCTCTTTTTTTTTTTTTGGTTCATTAGGTCTTATCGGGGAATTGTTATCTGAGCCACTCTACGTGCTCGCTCTCCGTCCCCAGACCTACTCTGATTTTCTGTAAAAAGTGGAGGAAAGCGGACCCCATAGAGTTGTCTTTGGTAGACACTTGTGGCTTTGGTGGATCTAGGAAACACTTGAGACTTGCAAGTCAGCTGGTGATTTGTTATGTGAATTTCCTCTTTCCAATCTTCTGTAGTTGATATCTGCTGGGTGTGTATATTTTTTAAATTGTTATCTGTTTAACTTGCTATATTGCTTAATCTTTTGTGTTATTTATTCTCCTTTTTAAGGATCTCATGTTTTTCCTCTGAGTCACATGCCCAGGGTTGGTATAAATAGTGCAGTTACAGCAGAGAGAGTTGCTTAGGATTAACGTAAATGTGAACTCTCACCTTGTAAGTCAACCCATTCAGTTTAATATAGAAATGAAAGGCAAAACATTTGTGTATACATAAATAATAAATAAATATATAGTTTTTCCTTTTTTATTTTAGGCTCTGTTCACGCCTGAGCGTAGTGCAGTGACAGCTGCTGCACTGCCATCTTTTTAGCTTTTTTGTGGTGCGTTTTTTTTAATGGCACTATTCATTTGAATGGGCCTCCCTCCGCTCCACAAACACTCCAAAGAAGCTCATGTACCAAATTTTGGCACAGAGCTAAGAGCGCTTGGCGGTGCGATTTTTTATGATCTTAGCATTTTTTTGTCGCTTGACAATCGCAGCAAAATCACACCATGTTTGGGGTGCCATTAGGAAAGAATGGCATTACAAACGCGTCCCATGTTTTGGGGCACTCAGGTTTGAATGGAGCCTTACTTAGTGGTTACTTTCCCTCTGTTTTCAGCTGCATAAGGAGCTCGGGGAGGAGAAACAGCAGCAAACTGATCTTTCCAGTGAATTGCTTGCAGGGGGGCATGTCAGCACAAGTCTGAGCTGTGGCGGCTGGTGCTAAATATTTTGTGGGGGCAGCAAGCAAACCAAAGTCCCAAGCAAGGTAGTCACTTCACATGTATATATATAAGCATAAAGTCCCAATTATGTGCTATGAAATCCTCTTTGCGTTTTCCAAAACTTTGAGAGCAGATGCTCAACACCACCACCACACCTCCGTGAGCCCCTTAGGTAGTGAAAACGTACCCTTATGACATATGTCTGGCACTTTAGAAAATCATATGGACCCGGCTCTCCACCTCGGTCTGCTTGCACACACCCTGATCCGGAACCTCGTCTGGAAAGCAACCAGCACTCCTCCAGATAATCTCCAGTATCCGTGGCCACATAAAATCATAAAAGGGGACCTTTAAACAGAAGCAGTGAGGCAAATCCAGAATGGTCAATTCACAACCCCAGAGCAATAAACTGACATTCAGGAGGAAAACTCACCAGAAATCCATGACCCCTTGGTCTTAGTGGGTTAGCATGCACCTTGTTCCCTTAGGGAACCAACAATCCAGAATTTATGCATTTTTCCTCTTTAGCACATCCACCATAACCACCATAAAAGCAAGAAGAGAAAAGCCCATTATAGTGTAAAAACTTTTTTAAAATTGCACCATCAGAAGCCAACGGTATGTGCACTTACATTTAACAGTGCATACTGCCATGCACCTGCGATAAATTGCTTAAAGTGTTACTAAACCCAGGAGCCTGCATTCACTATATCTGGTCTCCCACAGTACACAGAACATTGAAATGCAATTATTTTACTGTAGTAAATATAAACTGCTAAATACCTTTTCTCCTCAGTAGTATATGCGGCCAAGGCCTTTAATGTGGAATGGCCCTATCTTTGGCAATGCCTGAGGTGCTTCGGCTTTGGTCCTAAATTTATTAAGCGTCTCTCCATACTCCATACTCCATCACACCGCAGGTGAGGGTAGTAGCTAATGGGTTGGCCTCTGCCGCTTTTCCTTTAAATAGTGTGATGCGCCAGCGGTGCCCCAAAACCCCCCTCCATTATATGCTTTGGCGGTTGAACCACTGGCTTTGGCCTTAAGATCCCACCCTGGAGTCCAGGAGCTGTGCTCTGGAAAGTTCATGGAAAAAATAGGGCTCTATGCCAATGATCTGATCTTGTAACTTGCAGATTCAGGTCCCTCCCCTACTTCAGCACTTCAAATTATAGAGCAATTTGGCGCCTTTTCCGGCCTTAAGATTAATTGGGACAAATCCCAAATCCTCCCCATAGACATCTTTCCTCCCTCAGCAGATCAAGCTTCTTTACTGCTGATGAGCGTAAGCTCCTTTAGGTATTTGGGTATCCGGGTGTCTAGAATGCAGTCGGAATTTATTCCTCTAAATGTAGAGCCCCTCATACTGCTACTTAAGCACAAAATACAGATATGGGCAAAACTACCATTAGGGGTTATGGGTCAAATGAGCCTAATTAAAATGGTATTGCTGCCAAAGATATTATATAGTTTTAAAATACTTTAAAACTATGGACAAATTGCTAACGTCATCCATCTGGGGTACTAGTAGGCACATACTGTCTTGGAAAGCCTTAAAGATTCCCATGACACTGAGCAGATTGGCGGTTCCAGACCTGGGATTATACTATTTGGCGGCTCAGTTATCCCATTTGTATCAGTTTAATGAATACGACAAGGTGAGATATATATAGTTTGTCTGCCAGAGCTATGAGTCCCATTTCCCACATATGTTTTGTTACATACTGAGGGGTCTCCGTGGCTCCTCTTGTTTTCTGAGCCTTTCTGTTCTCCTCTTTCAGCACAAGCAGATTTGGAATCTGGCTACAGCAAAAATGAACGGTCCTCTGATACATGTGGATACTCCTTTATGGTATAATAAGCAACTGAGCAAGCTCTTGCAGATTCCTGACCCGAAGATGTGGATCTTAGATGGCGTATTTCAATTATCGTATGTTATGCAGAGTGATAGACTAAAGAAATTTGACCAACTTGAGAAAAGCAACTTAAACTTGAGTTCACTCTGCCAGATCACATGTTCTTTAGGTACCTTCAGTTGCGTCATGCCTTATGAACACAATTTGATGGTATTTATCTACCTTTACCTTCCCTTGATGTCTTGGCTGTACTGAAGGGGGATGAGCCTCGTAAACTGATCTCGGTTTAATATGACACGTTACTTACCCCATCTGCAGCTCAGTTAGCCTACTCTCTTAAGTCTAGATGGGGATTGGAGTGAGGTGTTGGAAGTGGGTAGGCTGGTGTCTCCTAAGATGTCAGACAGGCTGACGTACATACAGTATATATCCTCCATAGAGCATACATTACGCCAATGCAGATGGCTAAATTTTGTCCCTCTCAGAGTCACGAATGTCCTAAGTGCTTGACTTCCATTGGCACCTTTGGGCACTTAATCTGGCATTGTCCCAGAGTTAATTAATTATGGGTGCAGTTCCTTCATGATCAGATGGGCTCGCCAGTGATAATGGATCCTAGACAGTGTTTATTGGGACTATTCCCGGACTTAGACATGGATAAGTATTCATTAAAGTTTGTACATGAAACCCTGTTTATTGTCAGAAAGTTAGTGGCAATGAAGTGGATACAGGCCACAATCCTTACCCTTGCAACATGGATTAGGACGGTAAATAGCACTTTGCCATATAAGAAAGCCATTTACACCAATCGGGGATGCCCGGGTAAATATAATACAATTTTGGATAGATGGTTACAATCTTCACTGACATGTACCTCGTAACACTGCCCAGATAATTAACATATATGCCCCTGAGGCAGCTACAACATAAACCAAGTTGGGTTTAGTATACAGAGACTATGATCACAACTGTCTTAGTGTAATTGGTGCGGTTATTCTTTTGATAATTTGACTAGTAATAATTTATGGCTTCTCTTTGGTTGAGTGAACTAGATGCGCAATTAACTCTGCCTTTCTCTCCTATACTGATACTGTATATCGGTTATAATGTAATGCAATACATGGAATTTACTATTCATATTGCAGCTTTGAAAGGGATATTTGTTCCATTCCTTTTTTACTTTTTATTGGTTTGTACTTCTGTGATGTATACACATCTATACTGTGTTGCTGTTTATTACTGCAAATGTATCTTTGTTATACAACTCAATAACGTTTTTTTTGTTGATTAAAAAAAAAAAACTTAGCTATCAACTCTTTGTATACCAATCAGCTTCATGTATAACTACTGTATTTATCCTAAAAATTACACATAAAATATAAGCTTTTTCAATAACAAACTTTTAAAAAATTAAATATTTTTTTTTACATTTGCAATTCACAACAAAGTGATCTTCCACCTTCTCTTTTCAATAAAAAAAAAAACCAGATTGCTTACTGCCACTTGAGAGGACAAAATAAAAAACAAAAACTATTGCAGAATAAGACAAAACGGATGTGTACCCTGGATACATTAACACCAGTAGGTCTTAACATATAAATCAATCTGAACTGCTTTATTACTAATTTTTTTTAACAATTTTATTTTATTTAATTTAAATTAAGGTCTTTATTAAATTTAAAAAACGTTTTACACTATCTGGAGCTTTTTTCTTTTGGCTTTTATGGTGGGTATGGTGGATGTGCTGAGGAGGAAAAAGGCATAAATCCTTTGGCGGTTCCCTGTGGTGGTCATGATTGGTTCCCTGAGGGAACAAGATGCATTCTGAACCACTGGAACCAGTGGGTCACAGATTTCTGGTAAATTTCTGATGGTGGAGGCACATTGGTTGAGTGAAACCCTGGATGTTTTTGCACTAAACATTTTATTCACTAGTATCACAGAGGACATTTGAAGAAGCACTTTGTTTGGCTGCAGTTTTATGTTAAATATTGCACTTTATTGTATTATAATATTTATTCATTACAGGTTATTACAGGGGTTATGGAAACACTACACGATTTGCAGGTGTGAAAGTGACAACATGTTTTGTGTTGAAGGCAGAAGTCAGGGGCGGACTGGGCCGGGGGGAGGGGGGGGGGCATTTTCCCCCTGGGCTGCTCTGATGCTTTGTAAAAAAGGCCGCTGTCACCAGCTCAGAACTGCGCACGCGCAGTTCCGGAGTTGGCCGAGTGCGGCTGTACACTAAGGAACTCCTTCCAATAATGCGAGGCAGGCAGAGGCAGCGTTGTGTTCTGTCACAGGGCTGTGTCTGCATTACAGAACGAGCTACCCAGCCCCTCCCTCCTCCACAGGAACAGCTGCTAGAGAGGCTGGAACCTCTCTCTCTCTCTTTGCCCGCCCACATTCCGAGCAGCCTAGCCGAGTACTGTCTGTGAAGAGAATGTGGAGAATGTGTGGGGCGGGCGGGAAAGTTCAAACTGAGCTGTCGGCTCAACAGATAGAGAGCTTTAAAGTGAATCCAGTGAGTGAACGTCCAAGTGAATTTCACCTCTCCTCCCTCCCTCTCTCTCCCAAATCCCTCTCCCTCCCCCTCCCTCTCCCCTTCACTGCAGAGAAAGATTTTTCCTTCTATCAGCCTGTGACAGTACCTTGCCCTATGCTAGGTGCAATGCAGTGGGCTCACACTGGCATGCTGGGGTTTGGCTGCAGTGCTGGTGTACTGGCAATCTTCCTGCATGTTACCCCAGTCCCATAGACCTCCTATTAGACTGCACATTTTTACTGCATGCTCTGAAAATGCAGCAAAAACGCACAACCTAAAAGAAGTCTAAGGGACTGCAGCTAAGGAAAAGTGCCAGCACACCGTGTGAGCCCAAAGGCTTGTATGCACTTACAGCAGGCAATGAAACTCCACTGAAAAGTGATCCATGCTCAGATCACTTTTCAGAGGCATTTGACAGGCAGTGAGGAGGTGATATCACATTTCCTCCTTGCCTGTTTTAACTTCCTAAATGCCAGTCCCTCCAGGTCAATGGCACTTCTAAAAGGGGTGCTCCACTTAGGTGTAGAAATTTACTATGAACTCCACCTTATTTACATTCCATCCACCTCATTGTATTACCTAAAGAGAGTTATGGAAATAAGGTGGAGTTCAAAGTGAATTTCTTCACCTAAGTGGAGCCCCTTTTAGAAGATTTGAGGATATTAAACCCAGAGACTGGTGGACTTAAGCCACCACAGACAGATTGAAATTTCTGCTGAACCGGCAGAATTTCCATCTATGTGTAGACTGGTTCTACAGAATTCAATCTATCAATTGACTTCAGTACAACCAGCGTGTCTTTTTTTTTTGTTGATCACTTCTGGCTGTTCTAGCTGCCGGCAGTGTTCACTGTATTCTGATGGCTGGGAAACTTTCACTGCAGAGCACACGCCAGCACACAGTTCTTATGGAAGTTTGGTTAATCAAATGCCAGGCTTCCCGAGCATTACACCTGTGCGGTTGTTACCAAGTCTGGGCACAATCCAGCACAGGCTCCTGGAAATACAGGGTGCCAGAGAGCTGAGATATGGTGTTACTTATGTCATATCCCTACCACTCCAGCACCAGGCCCACAATGCCCTTAATCTGGCCCTGGGGGCCGGTGCACCAGCATGTGCCTGCATGTGCTTTTCTCACTACCCGCAATTGGCACAGGAGGAGCCGCAGCCTGGGAAATTTGGTGGTTGTGCCCAGGGAGACAGCAGGACTTGCGTGTTTAGCCTGCTGCACTTACTGTGACTCTCGGCTACTCTGCTTGCTTGGCTTGCCCAGTGGTGTGGTGCTCACTCACCAGAGAAGATCCAAACTCCACAAGTAGCCTTAGGGCTCTTTCACACGGGCGGTCCGATCATATCCGCCTGTCAGTTTTTTAGGCGGATCTGATCGGATGCCCCATGCAGCTCTATGGGGCAGCGGATGTCAGCGGTGACATGTCCGCTGACACCCGCTGCCATCCGCATCCGATCCTGTCCGTGAAATCCGGACGGATGGAAACCCTATTTTCCATCCGTCCTGGGGATCGAATCGGATTGGATCGGATGAGAGCGGACAGGCGGTCCTCTCTCATCCGATTCCCCATAGAGAGCAGCGGGGGCTGTGACACCTCCCTCTCCGCACTGCAAGCGGAGATGGAGCTGTCATCCGCCGGCTCAGCGGGGATCGCGGATCGATCCCTGCTGAGCAGCACGGATCCGCCTACGGAGGCGGACCATGTGAAAGAGCCCTTAGTGTGGCAGCAGTGACAGCAAAGACTTTAGTCTTCATCTTCCTGCAATCTCTTTGGTCTGTGTACTGAGTGTGGGGAAGGGGCAGGCTCTCTGCCTCATTCTCTCTGGGACAATCATGTGGAGCAGTCTCTGAAAGACTGCTCCACTTGATTGCCCAAACAGAAAGTAGCCCCCACAGAGAGTGACCGCTTTCACGCTGCCCGCACAGAGAGTGACCGCTTTCACGCTGCCCGCACAGAGAGTGAGACCACTTCACGCTGCCTGCACAGAGAGTGACCGCTTTCACGCTGCCTGCACAGAGAGTGACCGCTTTCACACTGCCCGCACAGAGAGTTACCGCTGCCCACACAGAGAGAGAGAGAGAGACCGCTCCACATTGCCTGCACAATGTTGAGTGGTCTCTTTCTCTCTCTCTCTCTGTGCAGGCAATGTGGAGCAGTCACCCTCTCTCTCTCTGTGCGGGCAACATGGTGCAGATGGATGGTGAGCTCATTCGGTGGTTCAGTGGGCCACTTGACTGGACTTGCCCCCCAGGCCTGGGACGGTAGGCGGCATAAACTCCAAACATACAAAGAACACTAGACACACCAAACTGGATTAATAATGGCCACAACCTTGTTTATTGTTTTCAACAAATATAAACAATTAACAATTTACCATAACTTTTGAAATCAACAAATACTTTAAAATTGTAAGCAAAATCAGCCAAAATCAGTGAGGCAGTTTCCTGTAAAACGTCATCTGATAAGCATAAGCGCAGTCTACTGCTATCAGATTCCATTGTCCATGACTTATGTTTGTCACTCTCAGGAGAATTCAGGCCATCATGGATGCCAAAGGTAGCCAAATACCATATTAGGTAATGATGTTGTTCTTTTACCTAGTGTTTCCATATTTTTGTCCAACCCCTGCATACAGCACTTACATTTATGCAGCGCTTAAGATATATATTGTTCATTCACACCAGGGAGCTTACAATCTAAGGTCCCTAAAGCCTGGTACACAAGAGCCAAATGTAGGGCGGCATCGGCTGGATCAAAAGAAACCAGCTGATATTCGGCCTGTGTGTACAATAGCTGGCCCGACAGAAGCCGGCCCATAGGTGTGCACCTGGGGTGTGCCAGGTGTGCCTGAGCACATCCTGATCACTATTGTGCAGTGTTGATTCCCCCTACTGCCTGGGTCCCCCCCCAGTGTTGGCCCTGTAGTGCTGCTGCCTTCCGTCTTCCCCTCCTCCCTGCTATGGTGGGGGATGTTTTAGGATGGAAAGCTGGGGAAGGGGCAAGTAAATATATAGTTTTTTAAATGAACACACTTTTATAACTGAAACATGCTTCAGTTTGTGAATGAACAGGAAGCCGTTCAACAGAGAGAGAGAGAGAGAAACCAAGCGCCGATCTAAGTGTAGAAATGTATGTACTTTAATATCACATAAAAAATGTTACTCACAAAAGTCCATTAAAAGCAGGCATCTCAAAAGCAGTGGGGGTGTCCGTGTGGTCACATCCAGGGGCCGTGCCGTGCCTGAAGAAGGAGCGGAGCTCGGCAACGCGTCGCCGTTCTACCCCCTCTGCATCTCCAGGAAGTGATGTCACAATCCTCCGACCTGCGCACCCAAGCCTGCCCTATCACCGCTGTGGACCGGCAAATCCCCTGCCTCAGAACAGGTGAATAGCGCTCGTCCCTCACAGCAGCAGCCTTGCAGCAGGATCAAGATGACACCATGGATGTGACCACACGGACACCCCCACTGCTTTTGAGATGCCTGCTTTTAATTTTTATGTGATATTAAAGTACATACATTGCTGCACTTAGATCGGCGCTTGGTTTCTCTCTCTCTCTTTGAATCCATACAGGGTTGCTTCACCCTTCACAGCCTGCAGCCATCCAAGTGTTCCAGCAATCCCTCAGACCTGTATATTTGCCTTTGCCCACATTTAGTCTACTTTTGCAGCCTGCTCAGTCCGATCGCGCCAATCTCCCCCCCCTTTTTTTCTGAGTTCAACACAGAGCACTTCCCATTTATTCCCTGTCCAGTGCAGTTGAGGCTGCAGAAAAAGGCATACATGTTTGAGCTTTAGGGTGCACACCGTAATGCAATAGGCTGCGCATGCCTATGAGCCAGCTTTTGTCAAAGGGTCATGACCAAAAAAGGCGACCGGATGCTAATCGGCACTCTCAGCCAATGGCTGAAAGCATTGACTGGGATGCTCCTGGTAGAGGGCTGCGCTGACTTTGGATTTGATAAAACACAGTGGACCAACACTAGCAGGTGACATGGCTTCCCAAATCATCACTGACTGTGGAAATTTCACACAAGACCTCATGCAACTTGGATTCCGTGCCTCTCCACTCTTCCTCCAGACTCTGGGACCTTGACTTCCAAATTAAATGCAAAATTTTCCACAGTTCATGATAATTTGGGGAACCATGTCATCTTCTAGTGTTGGTCCACTGTGTTTTATCAAGTGCACAGTTAGCGCAGCCCTCTAGCAGGAAATTCTAGAGCACTTCATACTTCCCTCTGCTGACCAGCTTTATGGAAATGCTGATTTCATTTTCCAGCAGGACTTGGCACATGCCCTGACTGCCAAAAGTACCAATACCTGGTTTAATGATCATGGTATCACTGTGCTTGATTGGCAAGCCAACTTGTCTGACCTAAACCCCATAGAGAATCTCAATCTGTAGGGTATTGTCAAGAGGAAGATGAGAGACACCAGACCCAACAATGCAGACCAGCTGAAGGCCGCTATCAATACAAGCTGGGCTTCCATAACACCTCAGCAGTGCCACAGGCTGATCGCCTCCATGCCATGCCTCATTGATGCAGTAATTCATGCAAAAGGAGCCCCAACCAAGTATTGAGTGCATACTATACCATACATGGACATACTTTTAAGTAAGCCAACATTTCTGTATTGAAAATCCTGTTTTTTTTTCTATTGGTCTTATGTAATATTTTACTGAATTTTGGGTTGTCACTAGCTGTAAGTCCTAACTACCAAAATTAAAATAAATTAATGCTTGAAACATATAAAGTATATGAGTTTCACTTTTTTAATTTAATTACTGAAATAAATTAACTTTTTGATGATATTAAAATTTTATGAGATGTACCTGTATATGCAATTTTCATGCACTTTTCATGCACTCATATTGAAGTCTATAGGAGATGCATGATTTTGATTGTTGTGCATTGTGCACGACAGCAGACACATAAGAAATCATACTATTACAAATAAAAGAAGTCTTGGTATGCAATGAAACTTTTAAAATAATAATACATTAAACCAATATGTAACCAAAACCAACATTGCATCAACGTTCACAGCATAAATCATGAGCCAACAATAGTCCACAGTGTGTCAAACCGTAATGATGTAATGATCAAATCTGATAAGCCATATACAGTATGTACTAATTTTAGAAATGGTTACACCCCATTGATGGCTTATCGAAGTCACTCCCTCTATCTGATAGATTCACATTTTAAATTCCATGAAAAATGACTGCAGTCATGTCACTGCATGTGCCTCCAGAAATGACTGACAGCAGCAGAGGGGTGAAATGCTTCTGCATTACATCCATCCCAAAAATGGAAGCTCGAACCTAAGGGGTCAGATTGTACAAATTATGTACAGTAAAAACATTCTGTTTAGGTACTGACAGCCATGTATGTTTAATTTGTTTGGAAATGTTTTTTTTAATTTTTTTGCACACATGTAAAAATCTTCATTTTTGGCTATAAAATCACCTAATCCCCCAGGACAACATATAGTTTCTGAAAGCAGAGACCCTATAAAATAAAAATATTATTGTTGAAATGTTTAATGGCACAAGATATTTACAAGATAAATTGATTTGCATGTTAAGCTCAGGTGCTGTACAGGAGGACCGGTGATATCCCCTGATCAGTCAGCAGTCCTGATCTGTCCTGATCTGAACACAACAGAGGGAGTAGTCACTCATGGTTCTCATTTAATTATGTGTAAAAAAAATGGAACTAGTGCTATTGATCTATGAAAATGACTTGCTGGAGTATTTAAAATGAGCCTATTTTTTTTTATTTAAAACATTGAAAAAACTAAAAAGCAAAAAAAAAAAAAAATGTTTCTACAATTGTATTTTTTTTTTTTATATATTTCTTACTTACATTGTAGCATGTTTTTTTATTTTGAAAATGTTTGTACTCAGTAATGGCACTTTTCCACTGCAAGTACCGGCTCGACTCTACTTGGCCCTGCTTGGCCCTGTTTGGTTTTCCACTGCATGGTACCGCATGGTACGGTGTTGGAACGGTTCGGTACGGTTTGGTATGGTTTGCTTTTCCACTAAAGTAGTACTAAAGTAAGTGGGTGGGATAGTGGGTGGGATAACAACGATTCTCTGACCAATCAGTGGCTAGTAGTGACAAACAGTCAGCTGCATGCAAAGGATTGTGGGATATGGTACCGGTATGGTACCTCTTGGAACCACAATCAAGGTGGTACTGTTTTAGAGAGCCGTACCGTTCGGTTCCATGTAGTGGAAAAGCGCCGCCGTACCGTACCGAACCGTTCCTACACCGTACCATGCGGTACCAGCAGTGGAAAAGCACAAAAGCGAGCCGAACCGTTCGGTTCCATGCAGTGGAAAAGCACCATTAGTGTCCTGCTGCTACTTAACACCTGTAGTAAGCCTATAACCCTGGATGAGTCATAAAAGGCTAAATATTCTGTTAAACAAATGTATAGCAGCTTCCTAAATATTTTATAAATTCTTTATTAAAAAAAAAAAAACAGTACGAACATTGCGTAATTACATGACATCACATAGTACTCTCCATATTTGATTACACATATTTTTTTATTTGAATATCTTTTTTTTTTTTTTTGGTCAGAAAAAAAAACATTTCAAATTAAAATGTGTGTTTTTTTTGCCAGGTAAATAAAACATACAGCTGTGTTATATTATATGGTCTTTTATCCAGCCAGCAGGGGGGAACTCTCACATATCTTCCGGTTTCTCTTTACCACTGTGCTGTAAAAAGTTTGCAGTAGCTCAAGTTAAAATTTACACACAGCTCATACGGCTCTGATAGAGTCAGAGCAGTGACTCTTCCCATTGTCAGACTCCTCTGTCTGAAAATTCATTAAGAATGAGTCAACCTGTGCAAGTGCATAACGTAAGAAAATCTTTCATCATGTCCTATATGTTTATATACTTAACCTAGAACTCTTATATTTGCAAGTTGGCCTTTATAGGAAACCCATCTAGCCCCCCAAACAGGCAAAGTGGTAGTTTCCTGGATTAATACTCCTTTTTTCATTAAAAAATAAAAAATAAAAATTGACACTCGATTGTTTTAAAAACCTAGATACTGTTTATAAAGATGGATACATTAAATCCAGTTTACATTTCATTCCATCCAAATTCCAGCATCAATGATATATAGAGAAGGAGAATCTCTCCAGCATTGAAACATACAGCAAAAAAAATTGTAAATATAATGCTTTTACTGCCAACATAGTACATAGTACAGTGGTAACAGTGGGGGTTTACACACACTGCAGCCACCAGGAGTGTGTGTAAATCTGACAAATCGACTGTCATTTGGAAGCAATCCAGCAGCTATGCAGCCACCAGATCGCTTCTACTCATCCTTGTATGTGAAGGTCCTCTTCCCCCTGTGCACATCGGTGGACCTGGGACTGGCATGGTTGGTGCCCCCGGGTAAAGGGGAGGGAGATCATCAAATGTTCCTTCTCTGATCTCCCCTCCCTGCTAATTACCCAAAAGCAAGATGTAAAATGTCACTTCTGGGACCTGGTGTCACTAAAGGCGCTTTTCCACTGCATGGAACCGAACAGTTCGACTCGCTTTTGTGCTTTTCCACTGCATGGTACCACATGGTACGGTGTTGGAACGGTTCGGTACGGTACGGCGGCGCTTTTCCACTACATGGAACCAAATGGTACGGCTTGCTTAAACAGTACCACCTCAGTTGTGGTTCCAAGAGGGCCGTACCGGCACCATATCCCACAATCCTTTGCATGCAGCCTTGACTGTTTGTCACTTCTAGCCACTGATTGCTCAGAGAATCATTGTTATCCCACCCACTTTAGTGGAAAAGCAAACCGTACCAAACCGTACCAAACCGTTCCAACACCGTACCATGCGGTACCATGCAGTGGAAAACCAAACAGAGCCAAGTGGAGCCGAGCCGGTACTTGCAGTGGAAAAGTGCCATAATAGAAGATCTGAGCCCTATTAGCTGAATTGGAGAACAGGTCATGGGTCCCCCCCAATTAAAAATATGTGAAGATTTAAAATTACATCCAAGCACTTAAAATCCCCCCCCCCCCATATACGTGTATGTTTAATGTGTTAATTACAAATGGCGGGGTCACCTACACACAAAAATGTTGATGTACGCTACACATCTTACAAATCACCTCATGCGCCACAGAGACAGTAATAATTCTAGGCCCATTATTCACTGTTCACTCTAAACTGATGACCTGTAGCGGCTTCTAAAGCATATGGAACATATAGGGTACAAAAGTTTGTAGCGGTCTCACGGGTGCATGCAATTTTAACCACTTCAGCCCGGAAGGTTTTACCCCCTTAATGACCAGGCCATTTTTTGTGATTCGGCACTGCATTACTTTAACTAACAATTGCGCGGTCGTGCGAGTCTGAACCCAAATACAATTGATGTCCTTTTTTTACCACAAATAGAGCTTTCTTTTGTGGTATTTGATTACCTCTGTGGTTTTTAGATTTTGCGCTATAACCAAAAAAACAACAAAAAAACAATATTTTTTACTTTCTGCTATAAAACATTCCCAATAAAAAAAATGTAAAACTTTTTTTATCAGTTTAGGCCAATTTGTATTATGCTACATATTTTTGGTAAAAAAAAATCCCAAAAAGCATAAGTTATAGCATTTACAAATTATGGGATAGATTTTTTATTTTTTTTTGTTGTTTTTATTAGTAATGGCGGCGATCAGCGATTTTAGCGGGACTGCGACATTACGGCCTACAAATCTGACACCCCGTGACACTTTTTAGGGACCAGTGACAGCAATACAGTGATCAGTGCTAAATAATATGCACTGTTACATAGTTACATAGTTTGTGAGGTTGAAAAAAGATATCAGTCCATCCAGTTCAACCTATGATGTGTGTGTGTGTTTGCTGTTAACCATACAGCGTATACCCCTGTATGTTGTGGTCTAATAGTTTTTTTAAACTATTGATGCTCCCTGCTGATACCACTGCTTGTGGAAGAGAATTCCACATCCTTACTGCTCTGACAGTGAAGAACCCCTTATGTATTTTAAGGTTAAACCATTTTTCCTCTAGTTTTAGTGAGTTGCCACGTGTCTTATTGTATTCCCTTTCTCTGAAAAGTTTGTTCCTTATGCTAGGGTCATCACCAGTACAGTATTTGTACATTAATATCATATCCCCTCTCAATCATCTCTTCTCCAGAGAGAATAAGTTCAGTGCTTGTAGTCTTTCCTCATAGCTGATTTCCTCCATTCCCCTGATTATTTTTGTTGCCCTTCTCTGGACTCTCTCCAGTTCCAGCACATCCTTCCTGAGGATCGGTGCCCAGAACTGGACAGCATACTCCAGATGTGGCCGGACCAAAGTCTTGTAGAGTGGGAGAATAATCTCTTTATTCTGGAGTGAATCCCCTTTTTTATACATCCCAGTATTCTGTTGGCTTTGCTTGCAGCGGCTTGGCATTGCATGCCACTGCCAAGGCTGTTGTCTACCAGTACCCCCAGGTCCTTTTCCATCCTAGACTCACCCAGAGGTTTCCCCCCCAGTGAGTAGCTTGCTTTCGTGTTTCTGACGCCCAAGTGCATTAGGTTACATTTTTCAACATTAAACCTCATCTGCCATGTAGTTGCCCACCCCATTATTATGTTCAGATCCGCTTGTAAGGTTTCCACATCCTGCATAAAAGATATTGGCATGCTTAGTTTAGAATCATCTGCAAATACCGAGATTGTACTTAATATCCCCTCCTCTAGATCATTTATGAATAAATTAAACAGGATTGGCCCCAGGACAGAACCTTGGGGGACCCCACTTTCCACACCCACCCAATCCGAGTACTCCCCATTTATCACCACCCTCTGGACTCTCCCCTGGAGCCAGTTCTCTATCCAGGTACTCGCCCTATGGTCCATACCTACATTTCTTAGTTTGTACAGTAAGCGTTTGCGGGGAACGGTGTCAAAGGCCTTTGCAAAGTCCAGATACACCACATCCACAGGCTTACCTTTATCTAGGTGGCAGCTCACTTCATCGTAGAAGGTTAATAGATTGGTTTGGCAAGAACGATTTTTCATGAATCCATGCTGATTACTACTAATAATACCGTTTTCATTACTAAAGTCTTGTATGTGGTCCCTTAACATCCCTTCCAAAATCTTGCAGACTACTGATGTTAGGCTAACCGGCCTATAGTTACTTGGGATATATCTCGGCCCTTTTTTAAATATTGGTATCATGTTGGCTTTTTTCCAATCAGCTGGCACCATACCTGTCTGTAGACTATCCTTAAAGATCAAGAGTAATGGTCTGGCAATCACCTGGCTGAGAACCCTCGGGTGCAAGCCATCCGGTCCCGGGGATTTATTTATGTTAAGTTACTCTAGTTTAGTTCTAAGTCTATCTTCTGTTAGCCATGGCGGTACTTCCTGAGGTGTATTATTTAGTTTAGCCTTACGAGCTGGGTTAGTGTAGCTCCCCGATTCTTTTGTGAAGACTGAAGAGAAGAAATTATTTAACACTTCCGCCTTTTCTCTGTCCTCTGTGGTCATATTTCCTTTGTCGTCTTTTATGGGGACAATGTGTTCTGGCCTTGCTTTCTTACTGTTTATATACTTAAAGAATTTCTTGGGGTTCTTTTTACTCTCTTCCGCTATATGTCTCTCGTGTTCAATTTTAGCCGCCTTGATTTCGTCTTTACATTTCTTATTACACTCTTTGTAATGCTTGAATGCTGCCAATTACCCCTCAGCCATGTATTTTTTGAAGGCCTTTTCTTTAGTATTAATATGCATTTTTATGGTGGAGTTTAGCCAACCAGGGTTAGTTTTGCTCTTTTAAATGTATTTCCCTTTGAAATGCACTGGCCAATCCCTTTGTTAAGTATTCTCTTGAAGCACTCCCATTTTTCCTCCGTGTTTTTGTTCCCAGGGTTCTATCCCATTTGATATTTTTTAGCAGAGAGCGCAGTTTTGGGAAATTGGCTCTTTTGAAATTCAGTGCCCTTATATTACCCTTGGGTTTCCTATTACTATGATTAATACTGAAACTAATTGACCTATGGTCACTGTTTCCTAAGTTGCCCCGTATCTCTATATCCATGAGCAGGTCTGTATTGTTGGTAATCAGTAGGTCAAGTACCGCATTGTTTGTTGTCAGTGCATTCACCATCTGACTCATGAAATTGTCCTGCAAAACATTTAGGAACTGCCGAGCCTTGGCTGAATGCGCGGTTCCTTCTGCCCATGCTATATCTGGATAACTAAAGTTCCCCATTATAATGACACTTCCCATCCTTGCTGCCAATCCTATCTGTAAAAGGAGGTCCGCCTCCCCCTCCTCCCTCTGGTTGGGGGGCCTATAGCAAACGCCCAATATTACCTTCACTATAGTGCCTTCTGTAACACTGTAACTGTATAAATGACACTGGCAGGGAAGGGATTTACTGTATGCTGGGGGTGATCAAGGGTTTAAGTGTGTTCCTAAATTGTGATTACTAACTGTAGGGGGGGCTCTGTGAAAGGCACATAGAGATCAGTGTTTCAGCTTAGCTGAGACACATGATCTCATTGTGCCTTTCTGACAGGAGAGCCGCCTGCCTTTTAACATAGGCAGGGGGCTTTTCTGTCAGTTTCTCTGAAGATCGCGGCAGGCCGGCAGCTCTGGCTCCCCATGTGTCTAATTACAGTGGGAGCGCGGCTCCAGTGCGCGTGCGTGCCCCCAAGACCAGTTGCACATAATCACGTAGATCTATGTGATTATGCGCAGCCAAGCCGCCCTACTGCAGTAAACCTGTGTGGGGCAGTCGGAAAGTGGTTAAGACTTAACATTTTGGGCATCTATTTACTTGGTGCAACCTCATATTTTAACATAAAATTGGGTAATATAATGTGTTTATAATCCCTAAAAATAAACTTTAATGTATATTTTTACTGAAATGTTGCCTTTAATAAAGCTTTCTGCTAATATCGTGTGACAAAAAAAATTTAAAATATCACTATATTATTCTCTAGGGTATCTATTTAAGGAAAATATATAATGTTGTGTGGCTTTTATATAATCTTCAGGCCTAAAATGATTTTTGGAATCTTGTGTTAAAAAAGAAAAAAGAAAAAGGGCAAAATGGCTCTGGCAGCGAAAGGGTTAAGAGTAACCTTTTTTTTTTTTTGTCTGACATATAGTTTAAAAGTTTATTTGGCTAAAAGGAATACATGTAACTAATGTTTAATCAGTATAATCCACAATAATCCTCTCTCTACCAACTACCAGTCTTTTGGTTTTTTTTTATTTACACTAAACCAGGCTTTTTCAGGCATATTTTGTTAACAAGTTTAAATCAGTATTTTTTGCTGGACAATTACTTATAACTAGGGTTGAGCGAACACCTAGATGTCCGTGTTCGACGGGTTCGGCCGAACTTTAAAAAAAAGTCCGGGTCCGTGTCCCGGACTTTTACCGAACTTTTCCCGGACACCGAACCCCATTGAAGTCAATGGGGACCCGAACTTTAAGGCACTAAAATGGCTCTAAAACACCAAAGGAAAGGGCTAGAGTGCTGCAAATGGCAGCAAAACGTAATTAAGAGCATGGCAAGTGCTCTGCAAACAAATGTGGATAGGGAAATAACTTAAAACAACAAAAAAAAAACAGAAAAATAAAACAATGTTCTTCTTCATCTCTGAAGGACGAGGCCCATATGGAGTAGGAGGGAGGTTGAGGTGGTGGTGGATGTGGCGGTGACATAGGCGTGCGCACAGGGTGTGCTGGGTGTGCCTGGGCACACCCTAATCACCTAGGGCACATAGCATTGCCAGTGAGGAGATGGGAAAGATCTCCCTGGGACCTGCTCTGCTCTATTTCTCCTTGCCTACAGGTACATGGCCCCGATACATTACTCTCCCTGCTGGCAAACACATGCATGTGTATTTCAACTTTGGGGTGCACACCTTAATGCAATAGGCTGCGCACACCTATGGGCGGTGTAGGTGGAAGCGGCGGTGGAGGAGGACCAGGGCCGGATTAACAGCATCATGGGCTTGGTGCTGAGGATTTTGAAGGGCCTTAAGGGCCGTGCCTTGCCATGCACCCAGAGGAGGAAGGGTGCAGCCATGCATGCCTAATTCAACATGGGATGCTGTCTCTGAAGCCCATAAACACATCCATGCATCGCCAACTGTCCCTCCTTGTCCGGCCTTCACGCTGTGTGGGGAGGTTCTGAGGGTGCTGCCTGGGGAAGCGAGCATAGAAGCCAGACTTCTGTGTTTACAAGTGACAGAAGAGCGGTAACAGTGAATATGGCCAACCCGGGGCCTATATAAAAGGTAGGGGCCTGGAGCTGCAGCTCCAATAGCCCCTACATTAATCTGGCCCTGAGGAGGAGGACGAGGTAGCCAACACTGCTTCTTTTCAAAAATTTTAAATGAGGGTACACCCCAAAAGAGTGAGAAAGAGCAAAAATGGAACAATGGGTGGGTAAGGTCGGTATCCATTGCTATTCTGCATAAGGTACGGAAAAGTCCCGTGGGATCCATGCCTGGTTCATTTTAATGAACGTGAGCTTGTCCACATTGTCTCTGGACAGGCGGCTGCGCTTGTCTGTTATAACGCCCCCAGCCGTGCTAAATACCCGTTCAGATAATACACTGGCTGCAGGGCACGCCAGCACCTCCAAGGCGTAAAGGGCAAGCTCAGGCCATGTGCCCAATTTGGAGACCCAGAAGTTGAAGGGGGCAGACCCGTCATTCACTACATGTAGGCGTGTGCACACATACTGCTCCACCATGTTGGTAAAATGCTGCCTCCTGCTAAGACGTTCCATCTGAGCTGCTGGTGCTGCTGTTTGTTGTGGCGTGCTGACAAAGCTTTTCCACATTTCGGCCATGCTAACCCTGCCTTCTGAGGTGCTGGCGGTGCCCTGGTTGCGTTGGCGACCTCCTCCTCCTCCTCCTCTGCCTTGTGCTTCCACTGTGGCCCCGCTGTCAGATGGGAATGCCAGCAGCATGGCGTCTACCAGCGTGCGCTTGTACTCGCGCATCTTGCGATCGCGCTCCAGTGAGTGAATTAAGGACGGTACGTTGTCCTTGTAACGGGGATCCAGCAGCGTGGCCACCCAGTAATCAGCACAAGTGAGAATGTGGGCAACTCGGCGGTCGTTGTGGAGACACTGCAGCATGTAATCGCTCATGTGTGCCAGGCTGCCCAGAGGCGACGAAAGGCTGTCCTCTGTGGGAGGTGTATCGTCCGTGTCCTCTGTATCCCCCCAGCCACGCACCAGTGATGGCCATGAGCTGGCCTGGGTGCCACCCTGCTGTGAACATGGTTCCATCTCCTCCTCCAGCTCCTCCTCCTCCTCATCCTCCTCATCCTCCAGAACTGTGCCCCTGCTGGACAATTGCGTCCCTGGCGTTTGCGTGTGCAGGAACCCACCCTCGGAGCCCCTTGCGAATGACTGCCCTGAAAGCCTTGGAAATGTTACCTCTTCATCCTCCTCCTCCTCCTCATCCTGTGCCACATCCTCTTCCATCATCGCCCGAATTGTTTTTTCAAGGAGGCATAGAAGTGGGATAGTTAAGCTGAGAACGGCGTCATTGCCACTGGCCATGTTGGTGGAGTACTCAAAACAGCGCAACAAGGCACACAGGTCTCGCATGGAGGCCCAGTTATTGGTGGTGAAGTGGTGCTGTTCCGCAGAGCGACTCACGCGTGCGTGCTGCAGCTGAAACTCCACTATGGCCTGCTGCTGCTCGCACAGTCTTTCCAGCATGTGCAAGGTGGAGTTCCACCTTGTGGGCACGTCACATATGAGGCGGTGAGCGGGAAGGCCGAAGTTACGCTGCAGCGCTGCCAGGCGAGCAGCAGCAGGGTGAGAACGCCGAAAGTGCGCACAAACGGCCCGCACTTTCTGCAGCAGCTCTGACATATCGGGGTAGTTTTTAAGGAACCTCTGCACCACCAAATTCAGCACATGCGCCAGGCAAGGGATGTGCGTCAAACCGGCTAGGCCCAGAGCTGCTATGAGATTTCGCCCGTTATCACACACCACCAGGCCGGGCTTGAGGCTCGCTGGCAGCAACCACTCATTTGTCTGCTGTTCCATGCTCCTCCACAACTCCTGCGCGGTGTGTGGTTTGTCCCCCAAACAGGCAAGTTGTAAAACTGCCTGCTGTCGTTTACCCCTGGCCGTGCTGAAGTTGGTGGTGAAGGTGTTACGCTGTCCGGATGAGGAGGCGGTAGAGGATGAGGAAGCGGAGTAGGAGGAGTTACGAACAGGAGGCAAACTGAAGCGCCCTGCAATCCTCGGTGGTGGAAGGACATGCGCCAAATTGCTATCCGCCTCAGGCCCATCCGCCACTGCATTTACCCAGTGTGCCGTTAGGGAGATATAACGCCCCTGACCGTGCTTACTGGTCCACGTATCCGTAGTTAGGTGGACCTTGGCACAGATGGCGTTGCGCAGTGCACACCTGATATTTTCCCCCACTTGGTTGTGCAGGGAAGGGATGGCTTGCCTGGAAAAGTAGTGGCGGCTGGGCACGACGTACTGTGGGACAGCCACCGACATAAGGTTTTTAAAACTGTGCGTCTCCACCAGACGGAATGACAGCATTTCAAAGGCCAATAATTTTGAAATGCTGGCATTCAGGGCCAGGGATCGCGGGTGGGTAGGGGGGTACTTCCTCTTCCTCTCAAGTGTTTGGGAGATGGAAAGCTGAACGCTTCCACGGGACATTGTGGAGATGGTTGTTGGTGACCCAGGTGGTGGTGTTGCTGACAGATCGTCTGTTTGCGGGGTGGCAGGTGCCGGTATCACTACAGATGTGGCTGGAGCGGCCGAGACTGCAGCAGAAGAGGAAGCAGGATGAGCCAGAGACGTTTCTTGGTTTTGAAGGTGTGTACTCCACTGCAGCTCGTGCTTTGCACTTAGATGCCTGATCATGCAGGTTGTGCTCAGGTTGAGAAGGTTCATGCCTCGCTTCAAGCTCTGATTGCACAGGGTGCAAACCACTCGTGTCCTGTCATCAGCACATTTTCTAAAGAACTTCCACGCTAGAGAACTCCTTTGAGCTGACTTTGGTGCGCTCGTTCCCTTGCTGCGTTGGGCAGTAGCGGGCGTAGTGTCTAGAGCACGGCCGCTCCGCTTCTGCACCCTGCTCCCTCTTCTGCTGTGCTGGTGGCTCTGTGCGACCACCGCCTCTTCCTCCAAACTACTCAGGTCACCTGCATGACGTTCATTCCATGTGGGGTCGAGGACCTCATCGTCCTCCACATCATCTTCCACCCAGTCTTCACCCCTGCCCTCCTTGTCGGTCTCCACAATGCTGAACGCCGCAGCAGTTGGCACCTGCGTTTCGTCATCATCGGAGACGTGCTGCGATGATCCTTGCATGTACTCATCTTGAGAAATAAGTGGTTGGGCATCGCTGCACTCAATCTCTTCCACTTCTGGGGCAGGGCTAGGTGGATGGCCCTGGGAAACCCTGCTGACAGAGTCCTCAAAAAGAATAAGAGACTGCTGTATGGCTTGGGGCTCAGACTGCTGGCCTGATTTGCAAGGGGGTGAGGTGAAAGACGGTTGGACATTGGCTGCAGGTGCCAACTCTGACCTTTCTGCAGTAGACTGGGTGGGAGACAATGTGAAGGAACTGGAGGCACTGTCAGCAGCAAACCAATCTACTATCGCCTCAACTTGTTCTGGCCTCATCACTTCTAGGGGCGTTTGATGCCCTACCAAATACTGATGCAGGTTCTGTCGCCTACTCACACTTGAGGAAGGTGTTTCACTTGTGCGTGTAGCTGGCACAGATCGACCATGTCCTCTCCTTGCAACAGGAGCTCTACCAGCAGCACCACGACCCAGGCCACGGCCCTTATTTGACGGTCTCCTCATATTTCTGTAATTTAAGATCTTGCCCTAGAAAGGTTTTTATTGAATAGCGGAATAGAAAATATGATCCAAAAAAAGTGTATGTATATCACACGTACACAACCACACTAGGCCCCAATTACTATTGTTTGTACCCCTAAAAGGCTAGATGAGGAGTAGGGGGAGTATGGAACAGGCAGCACCCTCAAACCTTCAGAAGTATGAGATGAACCCCAAAAACTTGGAAAGGTGGATCTCTCTCACACGTACCGACACAGACTATCCCGCAATTCAATTGATCCTCAAAGGTTTTTATTGAATAGCGGAATAGGAAATATGATCAAAAAAAGTGTATGTATCTCGCACGTACACAACCACACTAGGCCCCAATTACTATTGTTTGTACCCCTAAAAGGCTAGATGAGGAGTAGGGGGGGTATGGAACAGGCAGCACCCTCAAACCTTCAGAAGTATGAGATGAACCCCAACAACTTGGAAAGGTGGATCTCTCTCACACGTACCGACACAGACTATCCCGCAATTCAATTGATCCTCAAAGGTTTTTATTGAATAGCGGAATAGGAAATATGATCAAAAAAAGTGTATGTATCTCGCACGTACACAACCACACTAGGCCCCAATTACTATTGTTTGTACCCCTAAAAGGCTAGATGAGGAGTAGGGGGGGTATGGAACAGGCAGCACCCTCAAACCTTCAGAAGTATGAGATGAACCCCAACAACTTGGAAAGGTGGATCTCTCTCACACGTACCGACACAGACTATCCCGCAATTCAATTGATCCTCAAAGGTTTTTATTGAATAGCGGAATAGGAAATATGATCAAAAAAAGTGTATGTATCTCGCACGTACACAACCACACTAGGCCCCAATTACTATTGTTTGTACCCCTAAAAGGCTAGGAGTAGGGGGAGTATGGAACAGGCAGCACCCTCAAACCTTCAGAAGTATGAGATGAACCCCAACAACTTGGAAAGGTGGATCTCTCTCACACGTACCAACACAGACTATCCCCCAATTTAACTGATCCCCAAAGGTTTTTGATTAAATAGCGGAATAGAAAATATGATCCCAAAAAAGTGTATGTATATCACACGTACACAACCACACTAGGCCCCAATTACTATTGTTTGTACCCCTAAAAGGCTAGGAGTAGGGGGAGTATGGAACAGGCAGCACCCTCAAACCTTCAGAAGTATGAGATGAACCCCAACAACTTGGAAAGGTGGATCTCTCTCACACGTACCAACACAGACTATCCCCCAATTTAACTGATCCCCAAAGGTTTTTGATTAAATAGCGGAATAGAAAATATGATCCCAAAAAAGTGTATGTATATCACACGTACACAACCACACTAGGCCCCAATTACTATTGTTTGTACCCCTAAAAGGCTAGGAGTAGGGGGAGTATGGAACAGGCAGCACCCTCAAACCTTCAGAAGTATGAGATGAACCCCAACAACTTGGAAAGGTGGATCTCTCTCACACGTACCAACACAGACTATCCCCCAATTTAACTGATCCCCAGAGGTTTTTGATTAAATAGCGGAATAGAAAATATGATCCCAAAAAAGTGTATGTATATCACACGTACACAACCACACTAGGCCCCAATTACTATTGTTTGTACCCCTAAAAGGCTAGGAGTAGGGGGAGTATGGAACAGGCAGCACCCTCAAACCTTCAGAAGTATGAGATGAACCCCAACAACTTGGAAAGGTGGATCTCTCTCACACGTACCAACACAGACTATCCCCCAATTTAACTGATCCCCAAAGGTTTTTGATTAAATAGCGGAATAGAAAATATGATCCCAAAAAAGTGTATGTATATCACACGTACACAACCACACTAGGCCCCAATTACTATTGTTTGTACCCCTAAAAGGCTAGGAGTAGGGGGAGTATGGAACAGGCAGCACCCTCAAACCTTCAGAAGTATGAGATGAACCCCAACAACTTGGAAAGGTGGATCTCTCTCACACGTACCAACACAGACTATCCCCCAATTTAACTGATCCTCAAAGGTTTTTGATTAAATAGCGGAATAGAAAATATGATCCCAAAAAAGTGTATGTATATCACACGTACACAACCACACTAGGCCCCAATTACTATTGTTTGTACCCCTAAAAGGCTAGGAGTAGGGGGAGTATGGAACAGGCAGCACCCTCAAACCTTCAGAAGTATGAGATGAACCCCAACAACTTGGAAAGGTGGATCTCTCTCACACGTACCAACACAGACTATCCCCCAATTTAACTGATCCCCAAAGGTTTTTGATTAAATAGCGGAATAGAAAATATGATCCCAAAAAAGTGTATGTATATCACACGTACACAACCACACTAGGCCCCAATTACTATTGTTTGTACCCCTAAAAGGCTAGGAGTAGGGGGAGTATGGAACAGGCAGCACCCTCAAACCTTCAGAAGTATGAGATGAACCCCAACAACTTGGAAAGGTGGATCTCTCTCACACGTACCAACACAGACTATCCCCCAATTTAACTGATCCCCAAAGGTTTTTGATTAAATAGCGGAATAGAAAATATGATCCCAAAAAAGTGTATGTATATCACACGTACACAACCACACTAGGCCCCAATTACTATTGTTTGTACCCCTAAAAGGCTAGGAGTAGGGGGAGTATGGAACAGGCAGCACCCTCAAACCTTCAGAAGTATGAGATGAACCCCAACAACTTGGAAAGGTGGATCTCTCTCACACGTACCAACACAGACTATCCCCCAATTTAACTGATCCCCAAAGGTTTTTGATTAAATAGCGGAATAGAAAATATGATCCCAAAAAAGTGTATGTATATCACACGTACACAACCACACTAGGCCCCAATTACTATTGTTTGTACCCCTAAAAGGCTAGGAGTAGGGGGAGTATGGAACAGGCAGCACCCTCAAACCTTCAGAAGTATGAGATGAACCCCAACAACTTGGAAAGGTGGATCTCTCTCACACGTACCAACACAGACTATCCCCCAATTTAACTGATCCCCAAAGGTTTTTGATTAAATAGCGGAATAGAAAATATGATCCCAAAAAAGTGTATGTATATCACACGTACACAACCACACTAGGCCCCAATTACTATTGTTTGTACCCCTAAAAGGCTAGGAGTAGGGGGAGTATGGAACAGGCAGCACCCTCAAACCTTCAGAAGTATGAGATGAACCCCAACAACTTGGAAAGGTGGATCTCTCTCACACGTACCAACACAGACTATCCCCCAATTTAACTGATCCCCAAAGGTTTTTGATTAAATAGCGGAATAGAAAATATGATCCCAAAAAAGTGTATGTATATCACACGTACACAACCACACTAGGCCCCAATTACTATTGTTTGTACCCCTAAAAGGCTAGATGAGGAGTAGGGGGAGTATGGAACAGGCAGCACCCTCAAACCTTCAGAAGTATGAGATTGTGTTCACTGTACCCCACAAAGATTGAGTTCACTGCACCCCACAATGATTGTGTTCACTGCACCCCACAAAGATTGTGTTCACTGCACCTCACAAAGATTGTGTTCACTGTACCCCCCAAAGATTGTGTTCACTGCACCCCACAAAGATTCTGTTCACTGTACCCCACAAAGATTGTGTTCACTGCACCCCAAAAAGATTGTGTTCACTGCACCCCAAAAAGGATGTTTTTCACTGCACCCCAAAAAGGATGTTGTTCACTCCACCCCAAAAAGATTGTGTTCACTGCACCCCACAAAGATTGTATTCACTGCACCCCAAAAAGATTGTGTTCACTGCACCCCAAAAATGATTTTGTTCACTGCACCCCAAAAAGGATTTTGTTCACTGCACCCCAAAAAGGATGTTGTTCACTCCACCCCAAAAAGATTGTGTTCACTGCACCCCACAAAGGATTTTGTTCACTGCACCCCAAAAAGATTGTGTTCACTGCACCCCAAAAAGGATGTTGTTCACTGCACCCCAAAAAGGATTTTGTTCACTGCACCCCAAAAAGATTGTGTTCACTGCACCCCACAAAGGATTTTGTTCACTGCACCCCACAAAGATTGTGTTCACTGCACACCAAAAAGGATTGTGTTCACTGCACCCCAAAAAGATTTTGTTCACTGCACCCCAAAAAGATTGTGTTCACTGCAGCCCAAAAAGATTGTGTTCACTGCAGCCCAAAAAGATTGTGTTCACTGCAGCCCAAAAAGATTGTGTTCACTGCAGCCCAAAAAGATTGTGTTCACTGCAGCCCAAAAAGATTGTGTTCACTGCAGCTCACACACAGAAAAATGGATGTGGATCACTGACACCTGCCTATCTCCAATCCCACACCACACAGCAATATCGATTGTAGTTTGTAGAACACAGTTTCCCTAAAATTCAGCAGACTCTGTCCCTAACAGGATTGAGAAGAGATCGTAGATCAGGATTGAGTGCAGACCCCACCCCCCACACAGCAATATCGATTGTAGTTTGTAGAAGACACTGACCCTATAATTCAGCAGACTCTATCCCTAAAATGCCTACAACTCGCCCTGCCTAAACACTCCGACCTGTCCCTCAATTCTATCTGGACACAAATGGTTTTTTCCTGCCTATCTTTCCCTAATCAGCAGCCAGCACGTTGATGTGTGCTCTGTCCCTGAATCTAAGCAGCATAATGACGCCGCTGCGGCTGCCTCGAACTTATAAAGACTTGGTCACATGCTTCAGACGGCCAATCACAGCTACTGAGACATTTGCAGGCATGGCTGGGATGGCTTAAGGCACACCAGTTAAACGATTGTTGATTGGCTGTTGAAAGCCCGCCATGAAAAGAGCGCCAAAGCATGCAAAACCCGGAAATAAAACGACCGAACACGGATTTTTACCCGAACATACAGTAAAGTGTCCGTGTCCGTGTTCGGGTACAAAAAATCCAATTATTCGGTACGAACACGAATAATACAGTCCGTGTTCGCTCAACACTACTTATAACCCTTTTTTTTTAGCAGACACCCTAGGCCTAGGAAATAAAATGGCGATTGTTTCAATTTTTTATGTCACACGAGATTTGCACAGTGGTTTTGCAAATGCAATGTTTTTGAAAAAAATACTCTAATGAATTAAAGGAAAAAAAAAAAACACAATATATACCCTACTTATTTTAGAAAATGTAAAAGATAATGTTATGCTGAGTAAATAGATACCTAACATGTCATGCTTTTAAATAGCGCACACTCGTGGAATGACAACAAACTAAGGTACCTAAAAATCTCCATAGGCGACGCTTTAAATGCTTTTACAGGTTACCTTTTTAGAGTTACAGAGGAGGTCTAGTTCTAGAATTATTTTTCTTGCTCTAAAGTTTGCAGTGATACCTCACATGTAAAGTGTGAATACCATTTACAAATGGGTGCGCAACTTACATGTGCGTTTACTTCTGCATGCAAACATGGAGGGATGGTGGTGCTTTAATTTGTTTCCTTATTTATTTTACTATTTTTTGTTTTTACAATGTCCCCTAAAAAAAAAAGTTTTATGACTTTTTTCCTATTACAAGGAATGTAAACATCCCTTGTAATATAAATAGAGATGGCAGGTCCTCTTATGAAGACATCTGGGGTCAAAAATACCCCAAATCTATCCTTTACCTTTAAAAAGCAAAAGGCGATCTACTCTTTGATCACTTCTGGCACTAGCTGTTCATTTTCTGGGACTAGCCGTTAATTTCTCAGGCAAGCCGACAGAAACAGTAAGCCTAAGAAACACTGGTGAGTGGTGGGAGGTGGGGGGAGTCCGCTCCTGCCGATTCTGAAAGTGATCCAGTGGCTCATGAGGGGCTCACAATGCTTTTAGGAGAAAGCCAGCCGACGGCTAAAGAAAAAGATACCGGGGTTCTGGCTGATAGCTTCAGCCATAATCTTAGTAAACCACTTCAAAGCCCCAAAGTAAATATAAGTAATGAGTAGACATGTGTGCTTTGTTTCGTTCCAAATAAATATTCAGACAAATTTTTCATTATTTGGAGATTTGGATATATCCGCATACCCGAATTGCAGTATAAACGAAGTTTACAGAATGCTCGGAATACCAAAAAGAGATTTGTCTGAATTTCCGAAATTCTAATTGAAATTCGAATTGAACTTTACATCGAATTCCAGTCAAATTCGAACTGTAAACATATTTCTGTGTGTTATTAGAGTAGCATTTTGAAATAATGCTCTATTTGTTAAGCCAAAGATGATTTAAAGAGTCCTTGTATTAGTTTAAGGAAGATTTTTCTTTTGTTTATTCACTTTGCCACATTCAAATCGGAAAAAAAATCTAAATTCCACTAATTCAAAATGTATCGATTCGAGCGTTTCGAATTAATAAAAATCTGTGAATTTTATGAAAATTTGAAAAAGACATAAAATGAATTCCAAATACAAATCCGGAATATGAATTGAACTAATCAACCGAATGTAAGGAAACAAAATAACTAGATTAACTAATCTAAACAAAAGGAAACAAAATAACTAATTTAAACGAAAGGAAACAAAACAAACTTTTTTTCGTCATGCACATGTCTAGTATTGAGGTCTTGAAGTGGTTAAGAGCAATAAAA
The DNA here is from genome assembly GCF_965119305.1 of Pelophylax lessonae. Classification (NCBI taxonomy): domain Eukaryota; kingdom Metazoa; phylum Chordata; class Amphibia; order Anura; family Ranidae; genus Pelophylax; species Pelophylax lessonae. The sequence goes on from NC_138768.1 coordinate 82,482,424, forward strand.
AAATGTAAGAGGTACCATTTTAACCCTTCGTCATTCAATTCAAAGTTAAAAAAATGTTTTGCCTTTCGGTACAATTTAAAGATAGGATTTTGACAGATTTATTTCCAAAAGTATGAACCACTAGAGGGGTATGTAAAGACTTATGTGGCATCAAATCCCAAGGCTAGGTTGATAGTTGATAAAATAGCAATACATTCCAGGAATGCTATACATTTCCTTAAATGAGTAGATCAGGATTCAGCAAGATAAAGCAGTAGAGGGAAGTACATAGCAATTCAGAGGAAGAGGCAGGGCCGCCATCAGGGGGGGTACAGGCACTACTGATGTAAGGGGCACAAGCCTCTAGAGGGGCCCGGCGGGGACTGCTTCCCTTACACTTTGAAAAAAAAAATTTTCCGAACTTTACAGGACCGCCACCCGCACCCGACCCTCCCCCCGCCACGGGGGGGGGGGGGGATATGAGATAATACTGTTTGTAAGGGGCCCGGCGAGGATGGGTAAAAGACGGGGGTGGATGCAGCGGTGCTCCGTGACTGCCCTGGCTGAGTGTGAGTTGGAAGCTGCTGCGTCTGTGTCATTGAGCTGAGAGCTCACATCGGGCTCTTTGCTGCCACCTCTGGCTACTTCCTGCATTTGCACTCCTTGTCAGTATCCTGGACTGCAGCTCCTCTCTGTGTCACAGACACATGGGGGAAACAAGAGCGGGGGATGGGAAGACCACCTTACAAGTAAGGGCTATGTACAACTGAAAAGGGGGTGGTTGTGTACATGTGTGTCTGTGTATGTACATGTGTGTCTGTGTATGTACATGTGTGTCTGTGTATGTACCTGTGTGTCTGTGTATGTACCTGTGTGTGTACATGTGTGTGTGTGTGTATATATCTGTGTGTGTATATATCTGTGTGTATATGTCTGTGTGTATATGTCTGTGTGTGTATATATCTGTGTATATAGATATATATATCTGTGAGTGTACATGTCTGTGTGTGTATATATCTGTGTGTATATATATCTGTGAGTGTACATGTCTGTGTGTGTATATATCTGTGTGTATATATATCTGTGAGTGTACATGTCTGTGTGTGTACATGTCTGTGTGTGTACATGTCTGTGTGTGTACATGTCTGTGTGTATATATATCTGTGTGTGTACATGTCTGTGTGTGTATATATCTGTGTGTATATATATCTGTGTGTGTACATACCTGTGTGTGTATATATCTGTGTGTGTACATGTCTGTGTGTATATATCTGTGTGTGTACATGTCTGTGTGTGTGTGTGTATATATCTGTGTGTGTACATGTCTGTGTGTGTATATATATCTGTGTGTGTATATATCTGTGTGTGTACATGTCTGTGTGTGTATATATCTGTGTGTATATATATCTGTGTGTGTACATGTCTGTGTGTGTATATATCTGTGAGTGTACATGTCTGTGTGTGTATATATCTGTGAGTGTACATGTCTGTGTGTGTATATATCTGTGAGTGTACATGTCTGTGTGTGTATATATCTGTGTGTGTATATATCTGTGTGTGTATATGTCTGTGAGTGTAATATATCTGTGAGTGTATATGTCTGTGTGTGTATATATCTGTGTGTGTATTATTCTGTGAGTGTACATGTCTGTGTGTGTATATATCTGTGAGTGTATATATCTGTGTGTGTATATATCTGTGTGTGTGTATATATCTGTGTGTGTGTATATATCTGTGTGTGTACATGTGTGTGTACACGTGACTGTGCGTACATGTCTTTAAGTGTGTGTACATGTCTGTGAGTGTGTATATATATCTGTGAGTGTACGTGTGTGTGTGTGTATGTGTGTGTACATGTTGTCTGTGTGTGTATATATCTTTGAGTGTACATGTGTGTGTACACGTGACTGTGTGTGTGTGTGTGTACGTGTCTGTACATGTGTGTGTGAAATATATACACATGTGAGGGGGCTGAGAGCGTAAACGTGTGAGGGGGGCTGAGAGCGTAAACGTGTGAGGGAGGCTGAGAGCGTAAACGTGTGAGGGGGGCTGAGAGCGTAAACGTGTGAGGGGGGCTGAGTGCGTAAACGTGTGAGGGGGGCTGAGTGCGTACACATGTGAGGGGGGGCTGAGTGCGTACACATGTGAGGGGGGGCTGAGTGCGTACACATGTGAGGGGGGGTTGAGTGCGTACACATGTGAGGGGGGCTGAGTGCGTACACATGTGAGGGGGGGCTGAGTGCGTACACATGTGAGGGGGGGGGCTGAGTGCGTACACGTGTGAGGGGGGGCTTAGTGCGTACACGTGTGAGGGGGGGCTGAGTGTGTACACGTGTGAGGGGGGGCTGAGTGTGTACAGCTGCTGAATTTGGATATTTTTGGACAAAATATAATTACTTACTGTTAAATCTTGATAGCACTGATGACTTGGAATAGAATTTTCATATATTACACTGTAAGGTCCGGTTCACACTTATGGGATGCGGGAAGGCTGCGAATCCGCAGCCTGTTCCCGCATCGCACACGCACCCCAGGCAGTTCACACTGCCATATGCGATACGCTGGGGGTGTCAATGTAATCTTAACGACACCCCCAGTTTGATCGCATATCGCAGTGCGATCTTGCAGTTCGCACAGGATCGGATCGCACAAGTGTGAACCGCTGTGTGATCCGATCCTGATGCGGCTGCAAAAAAGGGTCCTGTGCGTGTTTGCTGCGGGTGCAGTGCGAATTTAGCCATACAAAGTGTATGGCTAAACTCGCACTGCACAGCCGATCGCATGTAATGAAGGAGCAGTGCGCTCCGACATTACATGCAAACCCCGCACTCGCATAAGTGTGAACCGGGGCTCAGTGTTAAAATAAAAGTGTGCACTGAAGGGCAGGAGGGGGGGGGCCCAGGCCTAAAGCTGTGTAAGGGGCCCCACAATTTCTGATGGCTGCCCTGGGAAGAGGGCAATGATCTTCAGGGATAAAGTGAGAACTGTAATGATTTTTAGATTCTATCAGGCCGTTTCTTCAGAGCGGAAGAAAAATGAGAGCACAGTTCACGTCTGTTGGGGAAATAAATGCCATAGTGGACGAATATTAGACCTGGTTTCTTGGAAGGAAGAAGAATCAAACTTTCCCCATATGGCAGATACACTGTTAAAGAAAAAGGAAGTAAAAAGAAAAAATGTTTATTTGCATCAGCAAACCAAAGAAAATAAAGAATTAAGAACAGTTGATGTAAGAGTTAAGTCTAAATATTTATTTGGATTTTTTATTCTTTTTTTTTTTTTCAAAACAACTGTTTCTTTATTCTGATTACATACAATATAATTGTTTATGGTTCAAGAACGTCCTCCATGGCCTAATCTTCAGCCATTTATTTTTAAAGAGGAAGTAAACCCCTTTTTTTTTTCTTACCGGCAAAGTAAAGGCATAATGTGCCAGAATGCATCGCATCCTAGCACATTATGTGACACGTACCTGCAAAGGAAGCCCTCGTTGTCTATGCTGGAGGCTGCATCCATCTTCACCCATCTTCCTTCTTGGTCTGTGGACACTGCCTGTGTGACTGGTGGATGCTGCGTGACGTCACTCCTGCCTATGCGCCTGGGAGCCACTGGTCACGGCTCAGGGCTTTGAAGAAACGGCACAGGCGGTCGTTCCTTCAGAGTGGATACGTTGATGACATCATCGGCACAGTATACAGTAAATATCGCCTAAACAGTGCAAGTTTAGGAGATATTTACATTACCTATAGGTAAGCATAAAACATAAACATAATATAATAAATAGAAAACTTCCATATACAGTATTCTATATCCACAGGTGATCCAGAGGAAGGCAAAAAAACAACCTAATTGTCCATTTTGCCCCAGCTCTGGAAAAAAAAAAGAAATTCCTCCCTAAACTCCCAGGGGGCACGCACAGCGTTTAGAAAATTGTCACAAGTTTTTACTCAACCCAGTGTTACTATTTTTTATTGTTTGTTTTTTTCTTCATCCCTGCAAGGCCCTAGTCAATGCTCCAGGAATGCTCGTTTTAGCGCACTGCATATAGGGCAGCCCTTTCCCTTGAATCAGCTGGCCTACATAGGACAAATGCGCCAAAGAAACTCCTTCACCTTTTTTGGGTGTTGACCTTTGTGTATTAACTACTTGTTTTGGTGCATTTGTAACACGTCTGTAGAACGTTTGGGGTGCCTTTAAAGCAGAGTTCCACCAACATTTTGAAATTTGCACCTGTCCATTTGTTATTTCTTTATAATACCACATTGTACTTTTTTTTCTGTAGTAAAATAACCCTATTTGTAAAGGGTAATTGCTCCTCTTCCGGTGTACCTTGCTGTGGTCATTTCCGGCAGCCGCAGGTACGTCATTTCCAGCAGCCGCATTGGCTCCTGGGATATGAGTTTTATCAATACCAGGAGTCAATGGGCATCATCTGCTGGTAGCATTGCGTTATTTCCAAACAGGAAATGACGCCATGCAAGGCAACAATGAGTGGGCTGCGCTTTGTAGTTTATGCCCATACACAAGATCGGGAGGTCCATGCTGAGTAGCCAGCAGTGCTGTATCCTGGAAGAAGATACCAGTGGGCTTCACATGCCTACACTGAAGATGGAAGCGCACAAGGAAGGGGGCAGCAAGGTTAGTTAATAATAAATAAATAAATAACAACATATAAAAAACAACATTAGCTATTGATACAGTTTGGTATTACATTTTATACAAAAATCAAGGAGGTGTCTAAAAAAAAAAAAGAAAAGAAATCCAGCTGGAACTCTGCTTTAAGAATTAATGGCATTGCAAACGCCATTTGCATTCACACGTTCACAGAACATGAGCAGAAACGCACATTTTTGCATTAGTTCCCTGGATTTTGCAGGTCTGAATGCAGCCTTAGAGAGACTTTCCACCACTTTCTGTAAGGAATAATCTCCTCAAATAAAAAAACAGACAAATCAGACAATAAAAAAACCTCACATACATTCATTCCCGTCTATATAAAATGATATTGTTTTGGCAGGAGCTGGGCTTTAAACTCAACAACTTTTTGTTTTATTTGACATACAGATTTCCAGTCCAGATCCCAACTTCATATCCACCATCTTAACTTGCTCATGGTTGCCCCAAACATCACTCTAAAGTGGAATATCCGCTTTATGCCCTTCTTCATCCCCTTTTGTTTTTGGCACTTTTTTTTGGCGGGGGGCGGGTACCTGTAAAAACTACCACTTCTGGTCAGATCGCCACCGGAAAATCTCCTCCCCCCATCTGCAACCTTCTGGAAAATGTCACAGGTCCCAGAAGGCTGCGGGCACATTCAGAAAGCGCATCGTGGCTCACGCATGGGCAGTGTGCTGACTGTGAAATTGAAAATAGAGGAGTGTAGCGCTACCCTAAAAAGTAGCTGAAATATGTAACCTTAAAGCAAAATTTGGGCAGTGATCAATTAATGTGAAACCTTTGCATAATTGACACACAGTGAAAATGACTTCCAATGATAGTAAACAGTAGGCAGGGTGTCACTCAATGTCTAAATTAAAGTGCCACATGCAAATATGTAACCCTAAGACAAAATTAGGCAGTGATCAATGAAGGTGAAACCTTTGCATAATTGACATACAGTAAAAATGACTTCCAATGATAGTAAACAGTAGGCAGGGTGTCACTCAATATCAAATACAAACAGTGCAGCGCATATTGTAATAAGTAAGTAAATCATACGTCATATAGTCCATATGTATCATAGAGATGCAGCCTCTTGTGGAAAGGGGTGATTCAATTAATCTCATGCAATGGTGTGTAGAGAAAAACAGCCCGTCCACCAAGGCAAATGCTGCCTCTCACCTCAATAATTCCATCCTATAAAGGATCACACAGCCAGATGCCAAAATCCCAAATGATCAGCTCCAAGTAGGTAATCCCGAATGGAGGAATGGATCTTCATGTGGCTCCGTGAGGATAAGAGGAAATAAATAGATCTAGTGCTCTCTGTGTACATGAATCAACTTTATTTAAATAGCAAAGGTACTTTTAAGCAAAGCACTATCCCAGTGCATAAGGAAAACATGTATTAGAGCAAAATGATGGCCGCGGGTGATGTCATAACTCCTCCTCCCGAATGCGTTACGTCTGTGGGCGAGACTTCGTCAGCGGGATTGGAGTAACGTCAGACACCTGCTCCTTAAAGAGGAAGTAAACCCTCCTCTGACACTTTTACCTATAGGTAAGCCTATGATCATGCTTACCTATAGGTACTGTAAATATCTCCTAAACATGCACCGTTTAGGAGATATTTACCTTACATGCAGCCAGTGACGTCACTGGCGCATGCGCTCTGAAGGAACGGCTGCTCGTGCCGTTCCATCAGAGTCCAGTGCGGTGACCGTCGGCTCTCGCGTGCGTGCGCGGGAGTGAGGTCACCGCGGCTTCGGCCAATCAGATGGCCGGATGCCGCGATCCCGGAAGACAGGCGACTGGACATGTCGCCCGTCATACAGGTAAGCGGGCAGCACGGCAGGGACTCGTTATAAGGTAAGTATTTTATAATGAGCTAGTATGCAGTGCATACTAGCTCATTATGTGTTTCTCTTTCAGGTTACAAAAAAAAAAAATATATATGGGTTTACAACCTCTTTAAGTAACCATTAGCCTAACAACAGGACACCGGGTCCTATCACTAGGGGGAGGGAGGAGAACATGCCCCTCAGCCTGCCCAGAGAACATATTTATCTGCAGATAGGACACCAGAAAGGCTCCAATAGGAATATCTATGTCAGCATACATAGACCTTGCCTCATGTGCTCCTGCCTTTTATTTCCAATCCCATGATGCACCTCTCCAGGTGCCAACCCACTGGGACGGTTACAAAAGCCTGTGTATCATTGGCCAGGTTTCCTCCACTGTCCAATATGCCTCCCTATTGGATCCAGTGGGGACATTCCCTCAGACCAGATGAATACACACTGAGCACAATGAGCAGGCCTAACTACTGATCAGGCTCCCCTGATAAGCAGATGAAGCAAAACAATTGCTTTTACCTAGCACCTGATTAGGAGGGTGCTACACTTATATTTTTCAGCTGCTTGTGCCATTATTACATTTAAAGGGTTGGATGCTAATTTGTATCTTTGCATTGCAGCTGATGGGTGACAGTTACAACAAAAAAATAAGAAAAAAAGAAAAACTAACCAATTTCAACAAGGGAATGCTATTTTTCTGTAGGACATCAAGCAATAGTTGTATGAACTAGAGATAGAGGAAATTATGATTTCAATAAGAGACATACCATTACCATGAATACAATACATACTGTAAGGCCAAAGATGAAATGGTTGAGCAGCATTGTAGCTGGTAATAACAACAGGTTGAACGGATCTAAGCAACAAAAAAACCTTTGCCAGAACAAAGGGTTCTTTTCACCTACTGTAGTTTGCTGAACACGGTACTGTCAAAGACAAATACAAAGTGCTGTGAACAGTTATAACGACTAAGCCGCGCTTTCACCATTTCTCAGAAACCGCCAAACATTACTAACACTTGACAAGAAGAACACGACCTAAGTCGTTAACTGCACGTTTCTGCTCGAGCAGCCTATCAAGCATATGCAACGTTGAGTTCCATCGCGTCGGGCTGTCACAAATAAGACGCCTGAAGGGCAGGTTGTGTCGCCGTTGAATCTCAGCAAGGCGAGCCATGGCTGTGCAAGATCTTCGGAAATGGGCCGAGATTTTCCTGGCCTGCCGCAAGATGTCCTGGACCCCAGGGTATTTGCCAACTAATCGCTGCACCACTTAGTTCAGGACGTGTGCCATGCATGACACATGTGTTATTTTGCGCTGTTTCAGCGCGCTCAGCAGATTGGCACCGTTGTCGCACACCACGTTACCAACTGTCAAATTCAGTGGTGTCAGCCACTGATCTGCCTGTGAACGCAAATCTGAAAGGAGTGCAGGACCAGTGTGGCTCTTGGCTTCCAGGCTCAACAGACGCAGCACAGCATGGCAACGTCTCACCTGGCATGTGGGATAGGTTCTGGGGATCTTGGGCGGCGCAATGGAAGAGACAGTAGCAGTGGAAGAGGAGGAGTCAGCCGAGGAGGATGGAGGAGGAGGAGGAGAAGAAGAGGCAGGCCTGCTTGCAATCCATGGTGGTACAACTAAATCTACACGGGTGCCACTGGTTACATGCTTGACGGCCGTCAGAAGGTTCACCCAGTGGGCAGTAAAAGTGATATACCTTCCCTGCCCGTGTTTGCTAGACCATGTGTCTGTGGTCAGATGTATCTTGGCACTAACACTGTGTGCCAGAGATATATTAACTTCCTGTTGAACATGGCCATACAGCTCTGGAATGCCCTTCTGCGAGAAATGTTTCCTGCCTGGGAACTTCCATTGTGGTGTTCCAATGGCCACAAATTTACGAAAGGCCTCCGAGTCCACCAGTTGATATGGCAGTAGTTGGCGGGCTATCAGTTCCGACAAGCCAGCAGTCATACGTTGGGCAAGAGGGTTATCCGCCGTCATCATTTTTTTCCGCTCCAACATTTGGACCACAGAAGCCTGCCTTTTTCCAAAACAAAGTGACGACGGCATCATGGAAGGTGGAGTGGAGGGCAAACGTGAGGAGAGAGGAGAAGGGGCCGGACGGTGAGAGCCTGGAGTGTGGCTTTGTGGGTTCTGACGGTGTTGCTCCCACTGGGCTCAGTGATGGGAGTTCAGGTACCTTCTTAAGGCGGTCATCCCTAGGTGAGTGTTGGGCTTACCGCGACTTATGCGTTGACTGCAAAGGCTGCAGATGGCAACACTGTTGTCAGCAAAGGACCCATTAAAAAAAGCCCACACTGCTGAGCCATGTGCCAGCGTCCTGGGAGCGCCAGATGTGACTGTACATGGTTGATGGCTCGCTCCTGATACATTTGCAGTCTGCTTTGTACCTCTTGTGCAATGCAAGTTCTGCCTGCCTCTCCTCCCTATCTGCCGGTCCGTCTCTCCCTCTAAACTCCCTTCCTCTTCCTCTCTTGTGGCCACCCATGGACTTGTCATCATCCACGGCACCCTCCCCACCACTAACATTCGAGATCTCGGAGTAGGCAGCAACAGCGGGGACCAACCTCCTTGGCCTGATCTGGGTACTGTCGTCTGACTGCTGAGTGGCGGCTGTTGCTACCTCCTCTTCCTGTTCTGATTCCAACAATGGCTGCACATCGCAAACGCCTTGTGATGGATCTGAAAATAATTCCAGTGACTGAAGCGGAGGGTATGTGGTGATGGTGGTGGTGATGTCTTTGGGGGTGCACACAGCAGAGAGTGAAGAGGGTACAGATAGAGAGGATGAGGAGGGTACATTTTTGCAGGACTAGAATACACTCTTAGAAAAGTATACTGTTAAATAACACCACACTTCAATATGTGGTATTGGGGGGCCACTGGACTATCACACCAGTTGTTGAAAAAATTGGCCAGGGAGTTTGGCACTGTGTGTATCAGACTTAACTCAGCAAAAGAGGTAATATTGTTGCAGGACACAAATACACTTGTAAAAGTATACTCAGATAACACCCCACTTCAATATGTGGTATTGGGGGACCACAGGTTTATTACAACAGTTCTACAAATAATTGGCCAGGGAGTTTGGCACTGTTTGTAGTATTGCTGGAGCAACGCTCAGTTGCCACACCTGTCACAATGCTGCACAGTGCACAATAATACTACTAATCCACTATAAAATGCTTTCTACAAAGTATATTATACTGTGGATTACCCCCCCCCCCCCTTTTTAGTGCACCTGAAAAGAGACTGGACCTATACCAAAAAATTTGCAGCCCTTTAAATGACTTTTGTGGACATTAACAGAGCGGTTTGTGTGACTGCTGCCGATCTCTAACTGCCCCTAAAGCACAGACTGGATACCTGAACCTAACCTGAAAAGAGACTGGACCTATACCAAAAATTGCAGCCCTTTAAATGACTTTGGCGGACATTAACAGAGCGATTTGTGTGACTGCAGCCAATCTCTCTAACTGCCCCTAAAGCACAGACTGGATACCTGTCCCTATACTGAAGAGACTGTAATAGACCTATAACAAAATTGCAGCCCTTTAAATGACTTTTGTGGACATTAACAGAGCGATTTGTGTGACAGCTGCCGATCTCTAGCTGCCCCTAAAGCATCGACTGCATACCTACCCCTAACCTGAGAAGATACTAGTAGACCTATACCGAAATACCAGCCCTGAAAAGGACTTTTGTGGATCTTCACAGAGCTATTTGTGTCTGGCAATCTCTCCCTCATGAGCACAGCAGATCTCTCCCTACACTGGCAAAAAGCGTAATGTGAAATGGCCGACAGCTCAGGTCTATTTATAGGGTAGGGGGCATGTCCATGTGCTGAAATGTTTTAATTGGCTGTCCCGTTCCACCTGACGGCTGTGTCATGGGTCAAAGTTCTCCCCAATGTAAACTAATATGGCCGCCGCGAACAACGCCACGTGTTTGCAAATTTTGCGGGAAGCGAACAAGCAAAATTCGCCACGAACCGACCGCCGGGTGAACCGCAAGGCCATCCCTAGTCATAACGTCACTTCTGGTATTTCTTCGCCCACGCCCTATGCATTACGTCACGAATTACGTGACTTCTTCAGGAAAATGTCACATGTCCCAGAAGGCTGAGGGCACATTCACATAGCGCAGCGTGGCTCACGCATGGGCGGTGTGCTGGCTGTGAAGCCACAAGGACGCAAGTATCTTGCGGCCAGGGACAAAAGTCCCCCGAAGAACCAGTTCAGATTAGCACGGTGCTGGACCCCAGCTCAGGTAAGTGTCCTCTTATTAAAAGTCAACAGCTACAGTATTTGTACTTTTTGGAACTGTTTTCGTTTAAATGAATGTACTGGTGTGCTGGAATTGTATAAACTTTGGCAGGAAAATGGAAGACTCATTTAGATACAAAAGTAACCAGTAGGAATGCACTGATACCAGTTCGAGTATCAATACTTTTTTTTTAGTACTCACCAATACCAATTGCCGATGCCTACTGCAACTGTTTTGTTTACACTTCAGCTGTCTGCAATGGTACAAAGCATTGAAAATGTTATTTACAAATTAAATATTTTTTTTTCTTTAATTTTGCGCTTGTTTCAATGTGAGTTGTGTAAATATATGTTAAAGGTGTAAAAATATTAACGAGCAAAGCAAACAAAAAAAAAATATGTATTAATGGTTTAAAAAATAGTGAACAAAAAAAACCAACAGGAAAATATTAATTAAATGGAGGAGAATAAGAAGTTAATTACGGCTGATTAGAGTAAATTAAGAGTTACTATGGGGCTAAACAAAGTAACATTTAATAAAAAAAAACAACATTTATTATTTTACTTGACAGGTTGCTTTAAACTGACTTTATCAACAGATCAAAGTTCATCCCTTTAATCTGTAGATGAATAAAAAGAAAAATACAAAAATAAATAATGATTCTTTTTCTCTCTTTGTTTAAGTGGCCGAGGGAAGTTGTTGATAAACATTGGCTACTTTTTTTTTTGACAGCTCCAATTGCAGAGACTTCTTTTACACTTCAGCTGTCAACACTGACAGCTGAATGAGTCATTGGTTGTTAGGCCCCTTTCACACTAGTGCGACTTGTCCCGCGATTTTGGACCGCAAAATCGCATGACAAGTCGTTTTCCATTATTTTCAATGAGCCCCATTCATATCAGTGCGTTTTGAAGTCGCACCGACTTCAAAGTATTTCCCGCACTACTTTGGCACGATTTTAATGCGTTTTGAGGTATATAGCCCTGAGCCATTGCTCAAAATCGCGGCAAAATCGCTGCAAAGTCGCGGCAAAAAATCACGGCAAAATCGCGGTAAAATCAGGTCGTATAAGTGTGAAAGGGGCCTTAAAGATGCGGCTGCCCTGCTCCTGAACAACTGATAATTGCCAGCTTTTTTTCTTTGCCTTATAGCTGTCTGTGGGGAAATCCTGCTGACAGCTGAAAGAACTGAGCCTTAAAGTCTCGGTTTCAGGTATCGGAGCATTGACACGAGTGCCAATGCTTTTGCAAATGCTTAGTATCAGTACCGGTATTGGTGCAACTCTAGTAACCATTATATCAGCTGGAGTTTTTGGTACTTCAGGAGTTCAGTTAAATAATCGCCTAATCGAGATCACTGGTTGTGAATTAAATATGAGCTCCAGAATAAGCAAATATTGTCTAAATACAAGCGTCATGTGTTCTTATTTGAATCTTAGTGTGCTTTGTGTATTTCTTCCAGATCTGTGCAGTAATCCAGTGTGAGACTTTACCTCTGTGGAGAAGCTTCCTGTAATAAAGACCGCTCACTGCTGCTCTCTCCCCTTGTGCAGGGTGACTGGTCTTGTCTTCGCCCCCTCCTGTCGTTTTCTGCATGCAGCCTGTAGTGGGTGGAACCTTCTGAGCCCCTCCCACAGCTTTGCTCTCTGCACAGGTTATGTGCAGCACAGTATTTATGTCATTGCTACTTTTACAAGGTAATAATTGACTTTGCAAAGGCACTTGTTGCAAATAAAGATGGTTTATATTATTTGTGGCAATTCAGAAATATATGAAAATGAAAATTTAGTTGGATTTACTGATATGTCTAACCATGCAAAGGTGGTTTAGAACCCATTTCTCCCTGTTTAAAAAAACATTTCAAAGCCTATGGGGAAACAGCTTTGACCTGGCATTGACTTTAAAAGAAAGATGATGCACAATAGGTATTTGTTTAAATCATTTGATTATCAAATTGGTGAAACTCGTTTTAGCTATCAGAGGTCTGCAGCATTAACAACTGTAGTTGTTGTTATTAAGTATTTCCTCATTTCTTTGAAAGGGAATTATAGTTCATTGTATTGTGTATGTGCATGTGGATGGGATCAGCTAACATAGGCTCATCCATGAGTGCCATGTGTCTATTTTTAGCTACAGCTTTTATTGATCCATGTACATGAGTACAGTTTTATTTGCAAATTCCATATGTATGTTGTACTTCCCAGTTAGGATGCTCATAGCATACTAAGACAGCATGGGCAGACTCTGCAGGCTTTGGCTAATTCTATGGGTTACCTATAGAAGTTTGCTTATATCCTAACACTGTACAACCTTAAAGTGACACTAAACAATATCCCTATTCTCAAAAAATAATCCATACAGATTTACTACTTAAGGAGAAGCTCCAGGCTCCCCCCAAAAAATTTAACGTCGACGGCTACAAATACTGTAGCTGCTGACTTTTAATATAAGGACACTTACTGTACCTGTCCAGGGATCCAGCAATGTCCTCACCCGAACTGATTTTTCAAACGGCTTCGGGTGCAGGCGCCAGCATAGCAAGTAAGGGAAACAGAATATGAAGCCTTGTGGCTTCACAGCTGGTTGCCGAGTGCACATGCACGAGCCACACTGCGCCTTTTGAATGGTCCCGCTGTCTTCTGGAACCTGTGAGGTGTCCCAGAAGACTGCGGGGGAAAGGGAGGAGGTCAAACTCCAGGTACTCACTTCCTGTCTGATGAACTGGAAGCAATAACAATGCTATCTGCCTTCTGTAAACTACTATACCCTCCCCATGTATAGAAGGTAATTACGGGACAAGGGGAGCAGCCGAGGGTGAGAACCATAGATATGAAGGACTTTCATTGTCACCTTAGGACAGGCGACAAACAACAAGTGTGTTATTTTTAGATTCACCAGGTTCACATAAAGGAAAAAAAAAAGCCAGAAAAAAAGAAAACGAATGCAGCCACTACATCCAAGAAAAAATAAGCTACAATATAATACATCTTTGTTTTGGGTTTAGGTGTTCTTTGATATAAATACAAAATAATGCAGCTTATTAATCATTACACTATTAGCTCTCTTTATTCAGGCATTTGCTTTTATTTTCACCTGATGTTTCTGCCATCAGCACACTTTCCTTTTTCGGGTGACAACACTTACTCTAATATAGGTTATTGTGGATGGGACCAAAAGTAAACTATGAGCACCAACATCCCTAAAATCTATAGCACAAAAGGATGTAGAACATGAGACTTTTGAGGTACTCAGACACGTGACACCACAGAATTTTTATATTAAAAGTATAAACATTTTTTTATCAAAAAGTATTTAAAATCATTTTATACAGCAAAATGTTCCATTTATGAAAGTAGTATCATTCACTGCGCCTTTGTTTTCAACCAGTTTTTCCGTATCGGCTTCTTTAGGGAAACGGGTGAGGAGTTTATACTACTAAGTAAACGAAAAATAGTAATGAAAATCAAATATATACATAACTACAGTGTTGTAACAGTTCCAAATACAAAAGATAAGAAACAATAGGCTGAGCTAATTAGCCCTGTAGAGGTTCCTAAAAAATAGCTCCATACCTGTATGCTGTATAGAACAACAAAGTCAATTTGGAAGTGGAATTGAGTCTGTCACCAAGGGCTACTAACACCAGTAGAATTCAGGGAAAAGTCCACAAACGGGGTCTCCGGCAATTTAACAATTAAACCTGCATTGATAGCAGCGTTGTATCAAGTAAGGCCTGAGGGCATTTTTAAAAATAAAAACAATTATGACTCACAATTTGTTCATAACTTGGATTTTATGGTTAACTTACATGTTATAGAGGCAAACATATACTGTAACCACTAGATGGCATTCCAATTGCTGCTCAATTGAATGTAGTTAGTTCTCAAGGTACACCAAACACTAGGGCATAAATAATTCCTTTGTCATTCCAAATCTACAGTATGGCCCCTTTCAGACAGGTGCACCCCCTGACGGAGTCCGTTCTGCTCAGCGGGGGATCCGCCGATCCCCGCTGAACAGGCGGATGATAGCTCCGTCTCAGCTCTGTGTGCAGAGATGTCAGATCCCTGCTGTCCTCTATGGGGAGATCGGATGAGAATGGACCACCGGATTTCCATCTGTCCGGATTTCACAGACAGAATCGGATAGCAGCGGATGTCAGCAGAGATGTCTCCGCTGACACCCGCTGCCCCATAGTGATGCATGGAGCATCCAATCAGATCCGCCTGAAAAACTGGGTGGATCGGATTGGATCGCCCGTGTGAAAGGGGCCTCAATCACAAAAGTGAGTACACATTTTTGTAAATATTTTGTTATAGCTTTTCATGTGACAACACTGAAGAAAGGACATTTTTCTGCAATGTAAAGTAGTGAGTGCACAGCTTGTATAACAGTGTCAATTTGCTGTCCCCTCAAAATAACTCAACACACAGCCATTAATGTCTAAACCGCTGGCAACAAAAGTGAGTACACCCCTAAGTAAAAATGTCCAAATTGGGCCCAAAGTGTCAATATTTTTTGTGGCTACCATTATTTTCCAGCACTGCCTTAAACCTCTTGGGCATGGAGTTCACTAGAGCTTCACAGGTTGCCACTAGAGTCCTCTTCCACTTCCCCATGACGACATCACGGAGCTGGTGGATGTTAGATTGCACTCCCCCCCCCCCCCTTCTGTTTGAGGATGCCTCACAGATGCTCAATAGGGTTTAGGTCTGGAGACAAGCTTGGCCAGTCCATCACCTTTACCCTCAGCTTCTTTAGCAAGGCAGTGGTCGTCTTGGAGGTGTGTTTGGGGTCGTTATCATGTTGGAATACTGCCCTGCGGCCCAGTCTCTGAAGGGAGGGGATCATGCTCTGCTTCAGCATGTCACAGTATATGTTGGCATCCATGGTTCCCTCAATGAACTGTATCTCCCCAGTGCCGGCAGCACTCATGCAGCCCCAGACCATGACACTCCCACCACCATGCTTACATGTAGGCAAGACACACTTGTCTTTGTACACCTCAACTGGTTGCCACCACACATGCTTGACACCATCTGAACCAAATAAGTTTGTCTTGGTCTAATCAGACCACAGGACATCGTTCCAGTAATCCATGTCCTTAGCCTGCTTGTCTTCAGCAAACTGTTTGCTGGCTTTCTTGTGCACCATCTTTGGAAGAGGCTTCCTTCTGGGACAACAGCCATACAGACTAATTCAATGCAGTGTCAGTGTTGTATGGCCTGAGCACTGACAGGCTGACCCCCCCCCCCCCACCCCTTCCACCTCTGCAGCAATGCTGGCAGCACTCATACGTCTATTTCCCAAAGACAGCCTCTGGATATGGCGCTGAGCATGTGCACTCATCTTCTTTGTTCGACCATGGTGAGGCCTGTTCTGAGTGGAACCTGTCCTGTTAAACCACTGTATGGTCTTGGCCACCATTCTGCAGCTCATTTTCAGGGTCTTGGCAAGCTTCTTATAGCCTAGGCCATCTTTATGTAGAGCAACAATTCTTTTTTTCAGTTCCTCAGAGAGTTCTTTGCCATGAGGTGCCATGTTGAACTTCCAGTGACCAGTATGAGAGAGAGAGCGATAACACCAAATTTAACACACCTGCTCCCAATTCACACCTGAGACCTTGTAACAATAACGAGTCACATGACACCGGGAGGGAAAATGGCTAATTGGGCCTAATTTGGACATTTTCACGTAGGGGTGTACTCACTTTTGTTTCCAGCGGTTTAGACATTAATGGATTAATGGCTGTTTGTTGAGTTTTATTTTTTTTTTTTTTTAAATGAGTTATTTTGAGGGGACAGCAAATTTACACTGTTATACAAGCTGTACACTCACTACTTTACTTTGTAGCAAAGTGTAATTTCTTCAGTGTTGTCACATGAAAAGATATAATACAATATTTACTAAAATGTGAGGGGTGTACTCATTTTTGTGAGATACTGAATATATAAAGAAGAATGAAAGCAAATAATAAGAGAAGTAGGTTGTTCCCAGATCATTCCAACAAAGACCCATTCGTCTGAATACCTGTAGTCTCTGTGTGGTGAAAACAGAGATTCCTGGTGTACCAGCAAGTATACCAGATGTGGGTGGATTCCTTTATACCTCCTCCACCCCGCTGACGTTGAACGTCAACGTGAGATGGAGACGCAAAGCAGGAGATTGCAAATGCGCAGTGCGAGGTTCGGCCGCCCCGTGCGTCATCCTCAGCCTGAAGCCTCTCCCATAGGGGCGTGATGGCACAATGTGTCCAGACCAGCCCGTCCCTTGGACACCAGAGGGACGGGACCGGGAGGAGGAGATGTTTTGACAGGGTAAGGTGTGCACTATTTGGGACAGCAGAAGGAGAGGGGACCCCGCATCCACACATATACAACACCCCAAGGAGGGCGGCGTCTGGGTCAGCACCATCAGAGTTTAAATAATAAGGGGAACTGGCGCCTAGGAGTTCTTTGGAAAAATAGAGAGCCTTTCAAAAATGAGGATAATCTATCAGAAATGCAGCCAATAAACCATAGCAGTGCTATGTATGCAATTATTAGAAAATATGATTAATCTCTATTGTATCTAATAAATATGGGTTCAATACTAAAATCCCAATGGTAATAACTGTTTTAGATGAAAAATTAAAATTAAAATAATTGGACAATAATTACAAAGTGCTAGTGCATGTGCAAACCGCAAAAAAAAAAAAAAAAAAAAAAAATTATAAATAAATATGTCCAACTATAATGGAAATATGTTATGTCTTCCTCAAACACAGTGGTATAAATATATGTTATAATAAAGGAAAAAAATAACACAATTTCTATAGGTGTATCACCTATACAGTACTACCTATTATTATGAAAGTACTAGACTCCTTAATTTATTTTAAAGTGAATAGATGAAGTAAATAAATTATTAATGAATCACATGTGAAAAAATATTGCACTGATGAAAAAAATGATCAAAAAAGTTCTGGTGCAAAAAAAAAAAAATTGAAAAATGTGCTAAACCAAAGTGCAAATCAAAGTATTACTTTTATGGCAGCTGTTGGCTGCTGATTACTATTAATATATAGATTATATGCTTGTTACTAATCTCTTATAATTAATTATTTTGAAGTGAAGCAAGTTATGACAAAATTAATCCTTCAAAGGGGAATTGCAAGTGCAATAAATAATTCTTAAAAAAGTGCTAGTGCAGTGCAATAAGTTTTGCATAAATTATATCAATAAAAAATAACCACAGTAAATATCAAAAATAATAAATTTATGTGACAACATTGAATAAATAGTGTAAATTATGAGGAGTCCATCAACAAAGTCCATATTTAAATCATCCAGTGACAAAGTGCAAAAATGCTATTCCTCCAAATGCAGAGTGTTCACAGTGTTCACAAGTGAGGATCCTTCCACCTACAGTGCTTAATTAATTTGCCTAGATCCAACTCACCAGAGATTTTGCTGGTAAAGTTATAAACCAGAAAAACAGCATAAACCACAACAGAGATCAGCCTGGAATCCTTTCTCCTTATAGTATGGTTAATCACCCCAGGATGGATACCAGCTCAGGATGGACCATGTGAGGAAACATAAGAAGGGATGCCGACAATAGCATAATATTGTATGAAACTCTTTTATTGAGAAACAAGATAAAAGCACTCACACAAGATGGAGTCTACCAGACACTAGGAATCTGCATAAATAAAACTCCTCCGCTGCTCGGGTCGCTGTGTAGTAAGCCACGAGCATGGATACAAAGTAGCAGTGTGCGGTATTGTCTCAGCATCCTAACGCCACGCTCTACCGGTTTCGTCACCTGACGTCTTCTCAGGGCGTCACTATTTATTCATTGTTGTCACATTCATTTATGATTTTTGATATTTACTATGGTTATTTTTTATTGATAGTAATTTATGTAAAATTATTGCACTGCACTAGCACTTTTTTGAGAATGATTTATTGCACTTGCACTTCCCCTTTGAAGGATTAATTTTGTCATAACTTGCTTCACTTCAAAATAATTAATTATAAGAGATTAGTAACAAGCATATAATCCATATATTAATAGTAATCAGCAACCAACATTTGCCATAAAAGTAAAACTTTGATTTGCACTTTGGTTTAGCACATTTTTCAAATTTCTTTTGCACCAGCACTTTTTTGATCATTTTTTGATCAGTGCAATATTTTTTCACATGTGATTCATTAATAATTTATTTACTTCATCTATTCACTTTAAAATAAATTAAGGAGTCCGGTACTTTCATAATAATAGGTAGTACATTGATAAACCTATAAAAATTGTGTTAATTTTTTCCTTTATTATAACTAGAGTTGAGCAAAGACCTGGATGTCCGGGTTCAGCGGGTTCGGCCGAACTTGAAAAAAAAGTCTGGGTTCGTGACCCGAACTTAACCCGAACTTTACCCCGATCCCGAACCCCATTGAAGTCAATGGTGACCCGAACTTTTGAGCACTAAAATGGCTCTAAAAAAAACATGGAAAAGGCTAGAGGGCTGCAAATGGCAGCAAAATCTTCTTAAGAGCATGGCAAGTGCTCTGCAAACAAATGTGGATAGGGAAAGAACTTAAAATAACATAAAAAAAAATAAAAAATAATAATCTTGATCTAGGAGGACGAGGCCCATATGGAGTAGGAGGTTGAGGTGGCGGTGGATGTGGCGGTGTAGGTGGAAGCGGCGGTGGAGGAGGACGAGGTAGCCAACACTGGTTTTTGTTTTACATTTTAAGTTTCTTTTTAAATTAGGGTACACCCCAAAAGAGTGAGAAAGATCAAAAATACAACAATGGCTGGGTAAGGCCGGTATACATGTCTATTCTGCACAAGGTACGGGCAAGTCCTGTGGGATCCATGCCTGGTTAATTTTAATGAACGTGAGCTTGTCCACATTGGCTCTGGACAGGCGGCTGCGCTTGTCTGTGATAACACCCCCAGCCGTGCTAAATACACGTTCAGGTAATACACTGGGTGCAGGGCAGGCCAGAACCTCCAAGGCGTAAAGGGCAAGCTCAGGCCATGTGCCCAATTTGGAGACCCAGAAGTCCTATACCCGTCATTCAGTAAGTGTATAGTACGTAAGGAACGGTAAGGAACTGTATATGGTATATGGTAAGGAACGGTAATGGCGGCGGGGGAGCTTTTTTCCCCCTTCTGGGTTGAGTCTGGCCTTGGAAAAGGTACGTGTCCCTGGTTGTGGGCCAGGCTCTCCCAAAGCTGTCTAAGTTCTGAGACGGGGCTGCACTGGTCTTGCCAGGGACCGGGATTCTGAAAAGCCTGTGGTGTATGTGCCCCTGGAGTGGCAGTCCAGGGGTGCCATAATTCAGAGTGGATGGCAACACTAAGAGTATGGCATCTTCACTATCCCTTTCCCCACTTTTATGTGTTGTGTGTCCCACATTTTTTGTTTTTTATTGTGGCGGTACACTTTATTTTGCACAGCATGATTAGTAGGGTGTAGGTCCTTGGGCCTGTCCCCGAAAGTCTTGGGAGGGGTGGATATGGCCTTCTGGCTTGGTTCGCCCTCTCTCATGGGGTCTCTCTGCCGGGGGAGCCCCACCTAGCACTTGGGGTGGTCTGTTTCAGCAGACCTCCTAAAGAACGGGGCTGCCTGGTTTCGGCCAGATTAGCCAGTGTAAGTACCCCAGTCCCTGTTAGGAGCCTTGCACCCCGGGGGATCAGGGTCAGGGACCATGTGTACACCCTGTGCACTTTTTGTGTTTCACTTTTTTGGTGTGCACTTTTTTATGCACCCACCGGATGATAGTCTAAGTGTGTTCACACACCACAGGCTTAAAAAAAAAAAAACAGCTGGTGGTCCTGGTTGTTGTGGCGTGCCGACAAAGCTTTTCCACATTTCATACATGCTAACCCTGCCTTCTGAGGTGCTGGCAGTGCCCTGGCTGCATTGGCGACCTCCTCCTCCTCTGCCTTCACCTTGTGCTTTCACTGTGCCCCCGCTGTCAGGTGGGAATGCCACCAGCATCGCTTCTCGACCTTTTGGCTAAGATCAAGTGTAGTATCTGTTGTTATCAGTTATCTGGGTGCCTCCCTGCTGTGAACATGGTTCCTCCTCCTCATCCTCCACCTCATCATCCCCCAGAACTGTGCCTTTGCTAGACAATTGTGTACCTGGCGTTTGTGGGTGCAGGAACCCACCCTCGGAGCCGTTTGTGAATGACTGCCCTGAAAGCCTTGGAAATGATCACTGCTCTGGATGCGGAGGCGGTAGTGAATGAGGATGAGGAAGTGGAGTAGGAGGAGTTAGCAACAGGAGTCAAACTGAAGCGCCCTGCAATCCTCTGTGGTGAAAGGAGATGCGCCAAACAAATTTAAAGGGTGTATCTCACAGTAACATAATCAGCAAACGCTGCAAAATTATTAATTTTCCCCTAAATGGGTGTTTATTGAATAGCAGAATAGAACAACAGTATCTAAAAGGGTGTATCTCACACGTACAGATACAGACTAAGCCGCAATTTAATATCTTTCTTTCCCCTAAATGGGTGTTTGTTTATTGAATAGCAGAATAGAACAACAGTATCCAAAGGGTGTATCTCACACGTACAGATACAGACTAGGCCACAATTTAATATCTTTCTTTCCCCTAAATGGGTGTTTGTTTATTGAATAGCAAAATAGAACAACAGTATTCAAAGGGTGTATCTCACACGTACAGATACAGACTAGGCTGCAATTTAATATCTTTCTTAGCCCTAAATGGGTGTTTATTGAATAGCAGAATAGAACAATAGTATCCAAAGTGTGTATCTCACACGTACAGCTACAGACTAGGCCGCAATTTAATATCTTTCTTTCCCCTAAATGGGTGTTTATTTAATAGCAGAATAGAACAACAGTATCTAAAAGGGTGTATCTCAAACGTACAGATACAGACTAGGCTGCAATTTAATATATTTCTTTCCCCTAAATGGGTGTTTGTTTATTGAATAGCAGAATAGAACAACAGTATCCAAAGGGTGTATCTCACACGTACAGATACAGACTAGGCCCTACAATCCTGGCAGACAGACAATACCAGAAGCCTCAAAAAACGTAGTCACGCTCTTAAGCATCTGTGGCTTAAGACTAAGTCACAGCAAGATTTCAGCCAATATAAATCTTTCCTCCAAAAATACAGTTCCTGCCTCCACACTGCCAAACAGACCTACTTTATCACTCTCATTAACACCCTCTCACACAGTCCCCGTCAACTCTTTTCTACCTTCAACGCTCTACTTCGTCCTCCATTGCTTCCACCCACTAACTTACTCACTGCCCAAGAGATTGCCAATCACTTCAAAAATAAGATTGATACAATTCGTGAAGAGATCTTTACACTACAGATATCTCCCTCACCTTACACACCTTGTCTTCTTGCACAATCAATACTTCCCTTGTTTAACCCAACTACTGTAGAGGAAGTCACTAAAATTTATCTAATGCCCATCTAACTTCCTGCCCCCTGGACCCTGTTCCTTCTCAAATACTACGGTCACCCTCTGGCTCTATCCTACACTCTTTAACTCGTATCTTCAACCTCTCCCTCTCCACTGGCATCTTCCCCAACTCTCTAAAACATGCGCTAGTAACTCCCATACCAAAGAAAGCCTCACTAGACCCCACCAATCTTAATAACTTAAGACCCATCTCCTTACTCCCTTTTGCTTCCAAACTCCTTGAACGTTTAGTCTACAACCGCCTGAGCAAGCGCCTCATTGAGAATAACCTCCTTGATCCCCTTTAGTCTGGATTTCGCCGGCAACACTACACAGAAACTTCTCTCCTAAAACTTACAAATGACTTACTAACAGCTAAAACCAATGGTCACTACTCAGTACTCTTACTCTTGGACCTCTCTGCTGCCTTTGATACTGTTGACCACTCCCTCCTTCTCAAAAAACTCAGTTTGCCTGGTCTCCGTGGCTGTGCTCTCCATTGGTTCGAATCTTACCTATCTCACTGCACCTTCAGTGTCACTTACAATTCCACTTACTCCCCTGCAACACCTCTTACTGTTGGGGTCCCCCAAGGTTCTGTCCTTGGACCGCTACTATTCTCAATCTATACCTCCTCCCTGGGTCAGCTAATAGCCTCCCACGGCTTCCACTACCATTTCTATGCTGATGACACCCAAATCTACCTCTCTACCCCTCAGCTCACCCCATCAGTCTCCTCCCTCATCAATGATCTACTAACAGACATATCAGCCTGGATGTCTCACCACTTCCTCAAACTGAATCTATCTAAATTCGAGCTCATAATATTTCCTCCTCCATGTGCCCCTTCCCCGGAATTCTCTGTCAAGATCAATGGAACAACTATCAGTCCTTCCACACATGCCAGGGTGCTAGGGGTAACCCTGGACTCTGCACTGTCCTTTCAGGCTCACATCCAACCCCTGTTCAAATCATGCCACCCTAACCTCCGCAACATCGCTAGAATACGGCCCTTTTTAACCAATGACACCACCAAGCTTTTAATTCACGCCCTGGTTATCTCTCGCCTCGACTATTGCAACTCCCTCCTCATTGGATTACCCTTACATAGATTATCCCCCCTTCAATCCATAATTAATGCTGCTGCAAGACTTATCTACCTTACCAACCATTCAGTGTCCTCCACCCCTCTCTGCCAATCCCTTCACTGGCTTCCACTCACCCAACGAATAAAATTCAAAGTGCAAACAATAGTTTACAAAGCCATCCACAACTCTGCCCCCAGCTACATCACTAACCTGATCTCAAAATATCAACCAAGCCGCTCTCTTCGGTCCTCCCAAGACCTCCTGCTCTCTAGCTCCCTTGTCACCTCTTCCCATGCTCGCCTCCAGGATTTCTCCAGAGCTTCTCCCATTCTTTGGAACTCTCTACCCCAATCTGTCTGACTGTCCCCTAATCTATCCATCTTTAGACGATCCCTGAAAACCCTTCTCTTTAAAGAAGCCTACCCGGCTACGAACTAATAACACTGTTTCACTTGCTCCATCAGCTCATCCCCCACAGCTTTTGCCTTTTGTATCAATTGACCCTCCCTTTTAGATTGTAAGCTCTAACGAGCAGGGCCCTCTGATTTCTTTTGTTCCAAATTGTATTGTAACTGTAATGTCTGCCTTCATTTTGTTAAGCGCTGCGCAAACTGTTGGCGCTATATAAATCCTGTATAATAATAATAATAATAGGCCGCAATTTAATATCTTTCTTTCCCCTAAATGGGTGTTTATTGAATAGCAGAATAGAACAACGGTATCCAAAGGGTGTATCTCACACGTACAGATACAGACTAGGCAGCAATTTAATATCTTTCTTTCCCCTAAATGGGTGTTTATTGAATAGCAGAATAGAACAACAGTATCTAAAAGGGTGTATCTCACACGTACAGATACAGACTAAGCCGCAATTTAATATTTTTTTTTCCCCTAAATTGGTTTTTATTGAAAAGCGGAATAGAACAACAGTATCCAGTGGGTGTATCTCACAGTAAAATATGCAGACTAGGCCGCAATTTTTTTTTCCCTAAATGGGTTTTTATTGAAAAGCAGTATAGAACAACAGTATCCAACGGATGTATCTCACAGTAAAATATGCAGATTAGGCTGCAATTTGTTTTTTTTTTCCCTAAATGGGTTTTTATTGAAAAGCGGAATAGAACAACAACATCCAACGGGTGTATCTCCCAGTAAAATATGCAGACTAGGCCGCAATTTTTTTTTCCCTAAATGGGTTTTTGTTGAAAAGCAGTATAGAACAATAGTATCCAATGGGTGTATCTCACAGTAAAATATGCAGACTAGGCTGCAATTTTTTTTTCCCTAAATGGGTTTTTATTGAAAAGAGGAATATAACAACAGTATCCAATGGGTGTATCTCACAGTAAAATATGCAGACTAGGCCGCAATTTAATTTTTTTCCCCTAAATGGGTGTTTATTGAATAGTGGAATAGAACAACAGTATCCAAAGGGTGTATCTCACAGTAACGTATGAATGAAACATTTTTATTTTTCCCTTAAATTGTTGATTTTTGAATAGCAGATTAGAACAGCAGTGTCTAAACACTGTATGTCTCACTGTAAAATATGATGGAAAAAAGTTTTTTTTTAAAATTCATATTAAGCAGACACATATGCACTGAGCTTGCATTACATGGCTGCTACACGCCGCACGCCGCCCACCTAACAGACTGATAAAAGTTTTTTTTTCCTCCCTCCTCCTCACTGGGCTCAGGTCAGGGCAAAAAGATTGTGCACTGCACCCCCACACGATAAAATCGATGTAGATCGCTGTCTGATTAAAGAAAATTCTCCTATTCTTTCCCTGAAAGCAATCTCCAGCCTGTCCCTACAATAATCTCCTTTCTCTCCCTCATATCAGCAGCAGCAGGAACCTGACCCTACAGTAGTTAGAGCAGAGTGACATGCGGCGCTACGTGACTCCAGCTTATATAGAGGCTGGGTCACAT
This sequence comes from Pelophylax lessonae, assembly GCF_965119305.1. Classification (NCBI taxonomy): domain Eukaryota; kingdom Metazoa; phylum Chordata; class Amphibia; order Anura; family Ranidae; genus Pelophylax; species Pelophylax lessonae. The sequence goes on from NC_138768.1 coordinate 82,507,674, forward strand.
GCTGCACTGGCCAATCCCAGCCATGCCATTAGTAGGCATGGCTGTGATGGCTTCCAAGGGCACACTAATTAAACACTTGTTGATTGGCTGCCCTGCAGCTGTTGAAACCACGCCAAAACATTAAAACCGCGCCAAAACATAAAAATAAAATTACTGAACAATGGACTGTATCCCGAATATACAGTAAAATGTTCGGGTCCGTGTCCGGGTACCGAACACCCAAAAGTCCGGTACGATCCCGAACAATACAGTCCGTGTTCGCTCAACCCTAATTATAACATATATTTATACCACTGTGTTTGAGGAAGATATAAGATATTTCCATTATAGTTGGACATATTTATTTATAATTTTTATTTTTTTTGCGGTTTGCACATGTACTAGCACTTTGTAAATATTGTCCAATTAATTTAATTTAAATTTTTCTTCTAAAAACAGCTATTACTATTAAGATTTTAGTATTTAAACCATATGTATTAGATACAATAGAGATTAATCTAGCACCATCAGAGTGCCAACTAGCCACAAGCCTGCTTGAAGCAGTCTCTGACATACACCACTCATTGTGATAGCTTCCACAGGCGCCTCGGTCCTCCGTACAGGAACCCAAGGCTTCACAGACAGTCCCTACTAGTGTGTGACAAGTCCCTTGTGACGGACCCTATACATAATGGGAAGAGTTTAAATGGTTAATGAGAAATGGATGATATTTGGATGGGAACTCTGCATGGGAATTTTACTGGTGTGTGCAGCCCTTGGTGACAGACTCAATTCCACTTCCAAATTGACTTTGTTGCTCTATACAGCATACAGGTATGGAGCTATTATTTAGGAACCTCTGAAGGGCTAATTAGCTGAACCTTTTATTTTTTGTCTTTTGTATTTGGAACTGTTACAACTCTGTAGTTATGTAAATATTTGATTTTCATTACTATCTTTAGTTTACTTAGTAGTATAAACTGACTTACCCTACTATATTAATGGAGGAGCAGTGTTGCCACCCTAACACAAGACCAAGACCACAGGATACATCCCCTCTCCTCTTCTCCATAACATTAGTGGGGTGGGGGTTCGGTAGTCCTAATACATTTCTTGATAACATAGTTTGAGATAATATATCAAAAAGAAAATGTGGAAAATAGAGTGGAAAGCTGTGCCTCAGAAAGGGGAAACAGCAAACCCCCTCTTGTATGGTGTGAAAAATCGGCGCTAATTCAAATCATAAATAAATGTGATACACTCTGTGACAATAACGATGTCCACCACTGTGGATAGTGCTCTATATGATAAAACCTGATGCAAAAATGTCGAAGTAAAATCAATCCTCAATGTAAAACTGTAAAAGCGAGCCTATACACAAAAGATCTTCAGTGGATGACTCTGAAAAGACTGTGCATAAATAAAGTCCTCAAAAAAATAGTGTGTCAATCCCAAGGAAATATATATATATATATATATATATATATATATATATAATGCAATCACAAAAGCAATGCAATAGATGAAAAAGGGCGATGATCAATATAATCGTTGATGACCGATATGTGATGAAAAAATTCCTAAAAATATTTCATAAAACAATTCATAAAAAAAAGTTGTGTATAAAAATATAAGTGTCTGAGAAAATCCCACAGTGTCCAATATACAATCAAAGATGAATGAAATAAATCTTCAAAGGATCAACCAATCGTAAAATATAACATCAATAATCTGGATATCGATCCAATCTCCAACAAACAGGTGTGTAGTGGCCGCTTACCTCCCATACACACTATCTGCACATGTGTGTAATCCAAACAAGCCGATTGCTTTCCTTTAAACTGGGCTTCTGACCTCTCTCCTCTCTTGCAGGCATGTAATCACTGATCTAATTTATGATTTGAATTAGCGCCGATTTTTCACACCATACACGTACCAATTCACGGTGGGGACACCGATTTAGATTGGCAGCTTTTTCTACATTTTTTTTTTTTTTATTTATTTGATATCTTGGAATTGATTTACTCCTATCAAACCCCTCTGGGTAGCGCATTGATCCTCTTATTTATTTAGCAAACCCCCTCTACTAACCGGGAAAGGGAGGGACTTTGAAATGTGCTGGACAAAGGGAAAAAAAAGAGACAAGAAACTTAACTCCATAAAAAGTCTATATTTATTACATTCCTTTAAAGAAAGGGCCATCTCTTAAAAACATATCAAAAGATATACTGGTTCAATCAAGCAAATATCATAGTATTGCAACACTATACAGATAAGCTTATCAAATTAATGCATTTCACAAGAAATTGCTTCTTCAGGATTCACGCTTGATGATGACCAGCTGAAATAGACAGAACATACTCTGCACCAGAGCTGAATTTAGAATTAATGGGGCCCCGTACAGCCTACCTGCCAGGGCCCCCTCTTCCTGGTCGAAAGTGACTGAGGACAAAGATTTATCAGTCCCTTTCTTTGCAGCCTCAGCAGCACAGATTAATGAATAGGAAATGCTCTGAGGCTCATTCACAAACTGAAGCATAGTAAACCCAGGATAAGAGTGGACACAGGAGTGATTGGTACTCATCACTCACTGTGTTCATTTAGGAAAGCAAGGGGCCAGTAAATGACATTTATTGGCCCCTTTCCCCGCTCTCTATCCTGAAACATCTCCCTTTGTGCCCACGGTAGCTGCTGGCAGGGGAGAAGAGGAAGGAAGCCTGAAGTGCTCTGGGGGGAAAGGGAAAAATGGGGGGCCCAGGCAGAAGATGGAAGGGGCACATGTGCTATGACAAATCCCCTGCAGTGCAGCCAGAGGGAGAAAAGGGAAGAGAAGATGGCAGCGCTGCAGGGGGAAGCAGAAGAGGATCGATGGCTGTAATAATACAGTACATCCAGCCCTCCTCAGCAGGTTATTGGGCCCCACTTTTGAACCTATGGTGCCTGGGCCCAGTACAGGAGGGCGTAACAAAATTAGGAGCACCTCCTCAAGGTTTGGGATTTTGAAGGCAATAATACATAGAATTGTATTTAAAAAAAAAAAATAATAATAATAATAATAATATTAATACAATTCTATGTATTATTGCCTTCAAAATCCCAAACCTAGAGGAGGTGCTCCATATTTTCATACTTTATTGAGTTATATTGGATGGTGGCAATTTCTACACCCTCATCCATCCGATATATTATCAGCAGTACAGGACTGCTGGCTGTATTGCCTTATCAGCCACCCTGCTCAGCACCAACATGAAAAATAATATTTACAAACAATGAATTATGAATTAACAATATAAAAATATCAATGATGCATGTAAAAAAGTGCAAGGGATCTGAAAAAAAAAGCATAAAAGGAGAAAGAATTGAAGAAAGGAACTCAGAAGGGGGGCCTCATGGGGGGGACAAAGCATATGCACCAGAACGCTTTCCTTTCTTGGGTGACAACGCTCACGCTACTATATCTAATGAGGAGCAGTGTTGTCACCCTAACACAAGACCAAATGACACATCCCCTCTCCTCTTCTCCATAACATTGGTGGGGTGGTCTGTATTCCTAAAACATTTCCTGATAAAATTGTTTGAGATAACCTTGCAGAGAACACAGGACAGCAATGCATTGCTGGCAGATCAATGAAAAAACATTTTTTCTCTTAAAGAGGAACTTCACCTTCCCCTGCTAATTTTTGTTTCAATTTCCTCTTACCTGTAATGCTGGACTTTCCTTAATTACCATACTTTCCATAGGGAAAATCCAGCACTGTCCTGCTGTAACAAACTGCTTGCCACTGCATGTGGGTCCTGCACTGGCATTTTCACCTCTGATGGCATCAGAGGCTGACAGTTTCTTCCGTTTTTTTTGTGGCCAGCCATATGATGATGTAGCAGCCAGGTCCAGCCTCTTAATGCCGCTTTATGAAGGCTGCAGCAGTATACTTGCCATTCTTGCCAAGGTGAAAATCAAGGTAGGGAGTGGACCATGGCTAAATTTTAATTAAAAAAACAAAACACGTTTTAACCACATGCTGATCACATACGTATATATACTGTATATGGCCTGTCAGCAAGCAGTTATACCAAAATTATGGCTGCAGCTGTATCGAACAGGGCCATCCAAAGCTGCCTGTAGCAGTTCCTGGGCTTTCCCGTTCCTTCAAGGAGCCTGGGTACGGTACGGTTCGGTTCGGAACGGTACACATTGCGTTTCCACTGCCAATAGTACCCTTTCATGATAGGCGTGGTGTAGCAGGAAAGCTGTGATAGACGATTCTCTGTCAACCAATCAAAGTTCTGCAGAGTGTAGCTCCACCCTGTTGGTACGGTACTAATGTGCTTGGTACCCCAACGAAAGGGTACCAAAAAGTGGTACGGTACGGTTCGGAATTAGGGTACCATTCATAATGGAAATGGCATAAATAGTGTACCATACCGAACCGTACCAGAAAGCTCAGTGGAAACGAGCCATAATGGACCCCTGATGTCTACATAAAGAGTGCCTGTCACCTGTCCAAAGCTATGACATGGGAACTTGTGATAGCAATAAAGTTAAATAAAAACAAATTAGAATGTGTAAAAAAATAAGCAAAAATAGTTAAAAATACATTCAAAATAAACCAGACAGATCAATAAATGTATCAATACAGAAACATTTATTTAATAAACATTTTTTCCACGTCTTTCTCTGTGACTTCTCTAATCATTCTAGCTTATTTTTTTAATACTGGCGATCTCTTTTACATAATATTTACAATAAATATTTGCACAATTTTCTTTTTTTTTTACATTTGTGCTTTTCCGTTTTGTCTCTATTTCTTCACTGTGTTCCCTTTTTTTTTCTTTTAGGTTTAGGGAAACAGAAGTGGGGAAATTGAGAATTACAGTGTTTCAAAATCTGGTTCCCCTTAGATTTAAAACATCAGTCAGGAGTTTCCTACTCTCTCCAAAACTAGAAAAAAAAAGTTTTTCATGCAGTTTTTTAGTTAGTTAAATTATGCTAAGTTTTGAGTTTCAACAACCTACCTCCATATCATTTAGATCTTTGCTTGCATTTAGATGCATATGTTGTCTTTTTAAATTTGTTCCAAAACCATCTATACAACCCCTGCGTGGGTGCGATGTTATCTCTTATTTAGCTCAGCTTCTTTAACCACTCTGTACTCATAAGTTTTTGTTTATGTATGTGACTTACGGTTACAAAAAAACTTCCTTGGTAGCAGAAAGAAAAAGTTTTTGGGTTGACCTATAATTTAAACTGGTGAAAGTGTGCCCGGTCAAGAATGGTCACAATAGAGCGTAGCAGGTTTTCCAGGCCTGTGGCCTGATGTGGGTCTGATTTACCGCTTACCTCTCCAGCCCATGTGAGCTGCGACCCTGGGTGTGAGAACTGAGACATGAACGACTCCGGCATCTTGGTTTTGTGGTTTTTATTGTAGAAAAGGGGATGGGAGAAGGGAATGAGTGGGATACTACTTTAGGCTTAACTAATTACACTTGAGACTTAATCCTAGAAAAATGCCCGTTGGAGCTTCCTTGATGCCAGCCAACGCCAGCCAACGCTCACTAACACTGAGAACACACTGTAGCTTGATAGAAGTGCTGGATCCTCGACAATAAGTCCAGAAGACCCAAGACTGCGAATTGTAGAATTACTGACACTGCTGTACTGCAAAGTCACTGAAACCTCCCCTCCCGCCTTGCACTGGCTTGAGGTAGTACGCTGTAGATTTCTGTAAAGCTGCAACTCTCAACTGTCACACTCTGTCCAATTCAGGGCCCATATGCAGGCGCCCCCTTTAACCTTGAACTCTTCGGGGTTCACTGACTACGTACCCCCCTCTGTAATTACAGGGTCCTCAACCTAGGTACCCCTTTCAGCTAGCTGGCACTGGATCCCAGAACCTCTTCCGGAGTGATCCCCTCTGACTCTGGCAGACCCCCAGGGGCAATCTGCAGTACTCATGACCTGTGTAGGCTTTCCTGGGATTGGACCCCTCTCTCTCTCCACAGGCTCTCGGCACACTGGATCCCCTCAGCTCAGCTCAACACTCTGTGGATTCTCAGGCGACACCCCAAGACATTCACCTCCTCAGACAGGAGGAGAGACAGCCATACTCTCCTTCCTGGGACTCTGCTCCCACCACGCACTTCCCCCAAACTTATACCCACTCCCAGAATCCTTTGCAGCCTAATCTGCCTTCTGGGGTAGTTACAGGCTGGGATGTGTCCCCTGATTGGGCTTCCCACACTGCTCTATGAGAAGCCTCTCACAGGAGCCAGTGGGGATACTTCTCCCCTCAGCAGGCACATCTGGAAGCCCTGACACCCTGACTAAATAAATCACAGCCCTGTTGTTAGGCAGACAAGGCCCACTATATATTTTACCTAGCACCTACCTGTAGGGTGCTACATGAGCATATTACAAATAACTGAAAATATAACTTACTTAGTTTGTACTACCAAAACTTGCAACAAAGTATAGTGCTCAGATTATGATATCAGTACAATCTTCATACCAACCAAAAGACAAAGGCCTACTGCATTTTTAGTGCAAAAAAAAAAGTTGTTTTCATTTCCTTGTATTTTGTTTTTGGGCTGGCCATAAATTATACAATTTTCCTATGCAATTTTCCTATAGATTTACCAAAACCCTAAACAATCTCTTCTTTTAATGCAATCAGGCAGGTCCTTGCACTACATAGTTACAGGTAAATCTAAAGTAGATTGAATAAGGAAATTGTATATTGTGTGGCCAGTATTAATTTTGTTTTTGAGTATTGTTTTTGAGTATGTTGTTATTCAAAGTAGAATTCCAGGCCCAAACAAACTATTCCCATTACTAAACATTGTGGCCACTGTGTGTGCTGTAAAATACTGTAGTAGTGTCAGCCACATACAGTAAGTGGCGCTGTGTTCCAGTAGCAGTATGGTGACTTCCCGTCTGCTGCAGGAATAGCCTCAAGAGTGTAAAAAGTGTCAGGCTGAGTGCTTCTCCGCCATTCAGAAAATGTTTTTTTTATTTTTTATCAATGAATACAAGTCTGTCTCTGATTGGCCGAGGTGGAAATTGTGATATCACCCACCCACCCACATTGCCAATTTATCCAGTCAGAGGAAGCCTTGTATTTAATGATAGCAATGCAAGACTTCCCCTGGATTGGCAGAGAACTCTCTTTAATTAATTGTTTTATGGCACCCATAAATTAGCTTTACATATTGGACAGAAGCTAAGCCAACTAGATTTGTCAGTCTGTGCATTCTTCATCAATGTTATTAATTGAAACTCCACCACTGTGTTTTGAGGACCTACAGACTATATTCGCTATGAGACATAATTGTATTTTGTATCAATGATTCCTTAGGGAACACAATTGTTTTCTGTGTACATTTCATATGCACACGTACTTTTTTTTTATTTTTTTGATTTAATAAATGGTTTTATTGGAAAATTGTTGCATTTGCGACCATCCCTCCTTCATTGGCCTTGAAAATCCCGCCAATTTCTTTTTTTTTTGATTATTGTGTTTTGATAGTAATTGGATTTGCAACAGTTAGTAGATTGTACTAGTCTGCAGAATATGTGGTTTTTGAGGTTTACAGATTTACAATTTGCTGGATGCTATTGTGGAGCATGCGTGACAGCAGTGTGCAAGAGGACACAAGTCTATCCTAAGGGAAAGCCTATTAGCCTTTGGATCAAACCACCAGGAAGGTAATGTCCCTATTTTAGACACCGCAGTAGGTAAAAAATTTTCTCTCTTAAATAAAATATACATCAATTGCATGGGTCGTTACTTTAAATTTTGCGTGTTTCTATATTACATTTCTTTATATTTCTATATATTTCTAAATTACCTTATGTATTTATATATAAATATATCAAATTTGAGGGATCTTCAAAAGGTTTCCACACTTTTATATATTCATTGGAAATGTTGAGGGCAGGAGGGGTTTTGCTGATGGCATTAAAAAGTTGGTACAACGCTGGGAAAAATGCATTGCAAAGAAAGGTTACTATACAGAAAAGTGAAGTAATTTGTTTCTGAAATTCTTAATAAAAAGAGTTTAAAAAGTGTGGAAACTTTTTGAAGGACCTATATATATATATATATATATATATATATATACAGGTTCAGGAGCGTGTCTATGGGAATGTTTGACTATTCTTCCAGAAGCACGTTTGTGAGGTCAGGCACTGACGTGGGCAAAAAAAAAGGCATGTGTCGCAGTCTCCTATTTTTTTTAATTCTTATATTTTTTATTGTTTCCTTTTAATAAAGAAAAAATCAAAAACCACATACAAAGATAATGAAAAACATTCAATAATACTTTCTTTTAACCTCCCCCCCCCCCTCATCCACCCTCTCCCTTTCCATGTTCCATGTAACAAATAATTGTATTACCTACCGTGTTTCCCTGAAAATAAGACCTACCCTGAAAATAAGACCTATTGTTGTTTTTGGGGAGGGCTGCAATATAAGCCCTACTCCAAAAATAAGCCCTAGTTTAGTGTTTGTAAAATCCTAGAATGTACTCTATTACTGTTTTATATAATGTCCAGTGTGTTTCTGTAATCTAATTGTGTGAAATACCTTTGGTACAGTGCCGATCGGCACTCAGCTGATCTCCCGCTGCTGTCCTTCTCTTCTCAAAGCTGTCAGCAGGGGATCTCAGCCCCTCCCCTCTGCAGTGCCCAGAGCGGGTCACGGAAGCACCGAGAATTATATCATAATTGTGTGAAATACCTTCATTACAGCACCACTCTGCGCTTCCGTGACCCCCAGCTGTCAGCGGGGGAGAAGAAAAGAAGAGCAGCGGGATATCAGCTGAGCACCGTACCGAAGGTATTAGATTACAGAAACACACACTGGACATTATATAAAACAGTAATAGAGTGCATTCTAGGATTTTCCAACCACTTTTACTAGGTTAACACAGGAGGGAGAGAAGACCTACTCCAAAAATAAGCCCTACTGTGTCTTTTGGTGCCAAAATTAATATAAGACTCTGGCTTATTTTCGGGGAAACACAGTAGTCAGACATTTTAAATATTCACTATCTCAGGTGCCAGTCCCGGAGTTTCGAACCATGCTTTTTATATCTTTTCAAATCTTTTTATTCCTCCCCTTCTTGTATAAGCCAACTTTTCTCTTATAATTATATTATTAACCATTCTCAGCCAATCTGCTATATATGGTGGTCCGGGCTTTATCCATTTCCCTGTGATTACTTTTCTGGCTTGGTACAGACATCTTAAAACTGCTACTCACTTAGCCCCATGACCTACTCCTTGCTCCATGTACCCCAATACATATAGTAGTGGATCCAGTCGTAAATTTGTTTAAAAAACTACGTTCATTTTGTCCAGTAGATTAGTAAATCACTCGCGCCACTGGTGTGTCCAATGTGGAAATCAATCAAATTAAAGAAATGAAAGAAATGGGAGCTGCTAGTTCAAAACAATGAATATTGTGTGAATGCAGGTAGATAAAAACTGTGCTACCCCTATATTAAAAAATGGTGTTGTGTAGTGCTAATGTGACAGTAAATAAGTCTTATAACAAATTTTGTGTACCATCCATAGGTAATTAATTTTTAAAAGTGCAATGAATAAACAGTGAGATGTCACCATATATATATACCTATTCCTTCCAAATAGTATAAAGTGCAAATGTGCTATTATTGATTGCTCAATAAATAGATAATACAACTAATAAGTGAATAAAAAACCAGCCCAATGGCTCTAAAAAATTCAAACCTGAAAAAAACTTAAATATATATATATATATATATATATATATATAAGTGCAGAGAAAAAAACAACAAGATTGTCTTGCAAACCAATCATGCATAGATACAGTGCATTGCGAAAGTATTCGGCCCCCTTGAACTTCTTGAACTTTTTGACCTTTTGCCACATTTCAGGCTTCAAACATAAAGATATAAAACTGTAATTGTTTGTGAAGAATCAACAACAAGTGGGACACAATAATGAAGTGGAACAAAATTTATTGGATATTTCAAACTTTTTTAACAAATAAAGAACTGAAAAATTGGGCGTGCAAAATTATTCAGCCCCCTTAAGTTAATACTTTGTAGCGCCACCTTTTGCTGCGATGACAGCTGTAAGTCGCTTGGGGTATGTCTATATCAGTTTTGCACATCGAGAGACTGACATTTTTGCCCATTCCTCCTTGCAAAACAGCTCGAGCTCAGTGAGGTTGGATGGAGAGCGTTTGTGAACAGCAGTTTTCAGTTCTTTTCACAGATTCTCGATTGGATTCAGGTCTGGACTTTGACTTGGCCATTCTAACACCTGGGTATGTTTATTTGTGAACCATTCCATTGTAGATTTTGCTTTATGTTTTGGATCATTGTCTTGTTGGAAGACAAATCTCTGTCCCAGTCTCAGGTCTTTTGCAGACTCCATCAGGTTTTCTTCCAGAATGGTCCTGTATTTGGCTCCATCCATCTTCCCATCAATTTTAACCATCTTCCCTGTCCCTGGTGAAGAAAAGCAGGCCCACACCATGATGCTGCCACCACCATGTTTGACAGTGGGGATGGTGTGTTCAGGGTGATGAGCTGTGTTGCTTTTACACCAAACATAACGTTTTGCATTGTTGCCAAAAAGTTCGATTTCGATTTCATCTGACCAGAGCACCTTCTTCCACATGTTTGGTGTGTCTCCCAGGTGGCTTTTGGCAAACTTTAAATGACACTTTTTATGTATATCTTTAAGAAATGGCTTTCTTCTTGCCACTCTTCCATAAAGGCCAGATTTGTGTAGTATACGACTGATTGTTGTCCTATGGACAGAGTCTCCCACCTCAGCTGTAGATCTCTGCAGTTCATCCAGAGTGATCATGGGCCTCTTGGCTGCATCTCTGATCAGTCTTCTCCTTGTATGAGCTAAAAGTTTAGAGGGACTGCCAGGTCTTCGTAGATTTGCAGTGGTCTGATACTCCTTCCATTTCAATATTATCGCTTGCACGGTGCTCCTTGGGATGTTTAAAGCTTGGGAAATCTTTTTGTATCCAAATCCGGCTTTAAACTTCTTCACAACAGTATCTTGGACCTCCCTGGTGTGTTCCTTGTTCTTCATGATGCTCTCTGCGCTTTAAACGGACCTCTGAGACTATCACAGTGCAGGTGCATTTATACGGAGACTTGATTACACACAGGTGGATTCTATTTATCATCAGTAGTCATTTAGGTCAACATTGGATCATTCAGAGATCCTCACTGAACTTCTGGAGAGAGTTTGCTGTACTGAAAGTAAAGGGGCTGAATAATTTTGCACGCCCAATTTTTCAGTTTTTTATTTGTTAAAAAAGTTTGAAATATTCAATAAATTTTGTTCCACTTCATGATTGTGTCCCACTTGTTATAAATACAAAAAAATGTGCTGCGCCAGACATGCACCAATAAACATAAATGATGTTAATATAATCAATATCTGAAGTCCATACAAGCTATGATTGTGCTCAAAATCCAATAAATGTGCATTAGTGTCCAAGTGTCCAAATCAGAAATGCAATCTGGTGAAAAGTGCACACCAATCTGTGAAATCCCTCCACCTGCTAGATTGGCCTCTCACCTCCAAACAGGACCCAGACGGGCCAGCAAAAGCATGTACTGAGGATATCAGACTCCTGGAAAGACACTCCAGCCTCTCACCTCCGGAGGTCTCAAGACACGGGACAAGCGATGCAAAATATAAAAGGGAAAATATAGTGCTCTCCGTTTCAAGAATCAGGCTTTATTGAGAAAAATAGAAGTTTACTCACATGTACAGGGCACTTCACTGTGCCTGCTGTTATGGCAATAGTAATAGTGTGTGTCACTCGAGAGATGTTCGGCGTCGGTCACGCAAGCTCCGCCCCCCTATACGCGTTACGACGAGCGTATGGCTCCAACGTCTTCCTCGGTAGGGGGACCGAGGAAGACGTTGGAGCCATACGCTCGCCGTAAAGAGCACAGTGGCCTCCATAATCCTCAAATGGAAGATGTTTGGGACGACCAGAACCCTTCCTAGAGCTGGCCGTCCGGCCAAACTGAGCTATCGGGGGAGAAGAGCCTTGGTGAGAGAGGTAAAGAAGAACCCAAAGATCACTGTGGCTGAGCTCCAGAGATGCAGTCAGGAGATGGGAGAAAGTTGTAGAAAGTCAACCATCACTGCAGCCCTCCACCAGTCAGGGCTTTATGGCAGAGTGGCCCGATGGTGTAACGCTCCAGCGTTTCTTATATGGTGTGGATTTTCAGCTGCAGAAATAGTTCCACGTCAGCAGTCATGTAAGAGATATGCTGAGATACCATTCCCAACCTCAATGACTCATCATGTGTGGAAGGTCTTATTTCAGCCAGTAAATACACACAATTAGCAAGCTGGTTCCTAGAGTGACTTTATGTATGTGGTAACACAATGATGAAGGTTGAGGGATAGGTTGAATGGAGGTGATAGGTGATAGACACTTGAAGGTGAGACAGTAGCAGATGGATGCAGAAAGGTTTAGCAATGTTGTATGATAGCAGATGATAGAATAGCAGGTGGACATACAAAAGAGATCAACCCAGTGCAGAAAAGTAGCAGTAGTCTCAAGAGCTAGCAATCTAGTTTATGCAGATGTAATAAACAGTCTTTACTATGCAGAGCTAGATAGTGTAAGCTTAGTATAAGTTTATAGAGAATTCCCCTGCGGGGTACTTAGCACTATTAGCGATACAGCCGAAGGGTGGTTCAGGAGAGGCGGATGATCCAGTAGCGGGATACAGGGATCAGCACAGCGAGGTTCCGTCAGCGAAGTAAGCTTGCAAGCATGGAAGCTTCAAGCAAGGTTACCATCCAGATAAGGGTGTTTGAACGAACACATGTGAGTGAGAGCCGACGCCTTAAATAGCCATCTAGTCCGGCGCTGAGTGATGACAGCTCCAGTCTTAAAGGTGTATGCGCACCTTTCCAAAAGTAAATGGTAGGGCGCATACACTTGTGGAAAGTGTAATTTAGGGTACCAAAGGTACCGGAACATTACAGATGGAAGCCTCTCCTCAGTGTAAGACACATGAAAGCCCGCATGGAGTTTGCTAAAAAACACCTGAAGGACTCCAAGATGGTGAGAACTTTTTGGCCTTAATTCTAAGCGGTATGTGTGGAGAAAACCAGGCACTGCTCATCACCTGTCCAATACAGTCCCAACAGTGAAGCATGGTGGTGGCAGCATCATGCTGTGGGGGTGTTTTTCAGCTGCAGGGACAGGACGACTGGTTGCAATCGAGGGAAAGATGAATGCGGCCAAGTACAGGGATATCCTGGACAAAAACCTTCTCCAGAGTGCTCTGGACCTCAGACTGGGCTGAAGGTTTACCTTCCAACAAGACAATGACCCTAAGCACACAGCTAAAATAATGAAGGAGTGGCTTCACAACAACTCCGTGACTGTTCTTGAATGGCCCAGCCAGAGCCCTGACTTAAACCCAATTGAGCATCTCTGGAGAGACCTAAAAATGGCTGTCCACCAACGTTTACCATCCAACCTGACAGAACTGGAGAGGATCTGCAAGGAGGAATGGCAGAGGATCCCCAAATCCAGGTGTGAAAGACTTGTTGCATCTTTCCCAAAAAGACTCCTGGCTGTATTAGATCAAAAGGGGGCTTCTAATAAATACTGAGCAAAGGGTCTGAATACTTAGGACCATGTGATATTTCAGTTTTTCTTTTTTAATAAATCTGCAACAATGTCAACAATTCTGTGTTTTTCTGTCAGTATGGGGTGCTATGTGTACATTCATGAGGAAGAAGAATGAACTTAAATGATTTTAGCAAATGGCTGCAATATAACAAAGAGTGAAAAATTTAAGGGGGTCTGAATACTTTCCATACCCACTGTATATATATATATATGTAACTGTATGTTATTGAATAACTGTGTCCCTTGAAAGTTCGGTTGGAAAGTTACTTTTCTATTACTGAAGCTCAAGGATGGGTGTGACCTTTTTAACAGCTGCAAATTAGTTGTGTTTCCTGTAGGGTGGAGCCACAATCTCTCATATGTAGTGTTGAGTGAACACGGACTGTATTATTCGAGTTCGTACCGAATAATTGGATTTTTGCTACCCAGACACGGACCCGAAGACTTTACTGTATGTTCGGGTTTAAAATCCGTGTTTGGTAATTTTATTTCCTGTTTTGTATGTAATGGCGCACTTTTAATGGCGGGCTTTCAACAGCCAATCAACAAGTGTTTAACTGGTGTGCCTTAAGCCATCCCAGCCATGCCTACTAATGTATTAGTAGCTGTGATTGGCCATCTGAAGCATGTGAACCATGTCTTTACAAGTTCGAGAGACCCAGCGCAGTGCGTCATTCTGCTGTAGTTTAGGGAGAGAGCACACATCATACGTGCTGGCTGCTGATTAGGGACAGACAGTGAAAAATTGTGCCCGAAAAGAATGCAGGGACAGGTCGGAGTGTAGGCAGGGAAAGTTATTTGAGCATTTTAGGGACAGGCTGGAGAGATTAGGCAGGGACAGTCTACATCGATTTTGCTGTGTGGGGGGGGGGGGTGCAGTGAACGATCTTTTTGAGCATTTTAGGGACAGGCTGGAGAGATTAGGCAGGGACAGTCTACATCGATTTTGCTGTGTGGGGGTGGGTGCAGTGAACGATCTTTTTGAGCATTTTAGGGACAGGCTGGAGAGATTAGGCAGGGACAGTCTACATCGATTTTGCTGTGTGGGGGGTGGTGCAGTAAACAATCTTTTTGCCCTCACTTAAGCCCACTGAGGAAGAGGAGGAGGAGGGAGAAAAAAATCTATTTTTATCAGTCTGTTGTGTGCAGCATTCAGCTATCTTTTACTACAGTTTGCTGTTTTAATCTGCTATTTAAAAATTAAGTTAAAGGGGAATTTTTTTTTTTCCCCTTCATAGCCTGCTTGCTGCTGAGCTGACCGTGACATAAGACACTGCTGTGTTCACATGTGCTATTGAGTGATTCTCAATTTTATATACTTTTTTCTATTCCACTATTCAATATACACCCTTTTGGGTTAAAAAAAATTAAATGGTGGCATAGTCTGTACTAATCTGCTATTTAAAAATTACAAAGTTAAAGGGGAATTTTTTTTTTTCCCCTTCATAGCCTACTGCAGAGCTGACCGTGACATAAAACATAAGACACTGCTGTGGTCACATGTGCTATTGAAAAATCACCAATTTTATATCATATTTTCTATTCCGCTATTCAATCTACGCCCTTTGGGGTAAAAAGAATTAAATTGCGGCATAGTCTGTATTGGTACGTGTGAGATACACCTTCCAAATTTTTGGGGCGCATCTTCCACCGCCAAGGATTGCAGGGTGCTTCAGTTTGCCTCCTGTTCCGAACTCCTCCTACTCCTCATCCTGCCTTTAGGGTACAAAAAATTGTAATCGGAGCCTAGTCTGGGTCTGTACGTGTGAGATACACCTTTTTATATCATATTTTCTATTCCGCTATTCAATCTACACCGTTTTGGGGTAAAAATAATTAAATTGCGGCATAGTCTGTATCGATACGTGTGAGATACACCTTCCAAATTTTTGGGGCGCATCTTCCACCGCCGAGGATTGCAGGGTGCTTCAGTTTGCCTCCTGTTCCGAACTCTTCCTACTCCTCATCCTGCCTTTAGGGTACAAAAAAATTGTAATCGGGGCCTAGTCTGGGTCTGTACGTGTGAGGTACACCTTTTGCTATCATATTTTCTATTCCGCTATTCAATCTACACCCTTTGGGGTAAAAAGAATTAAATTGCGGCATAGTCTGTATCAGTACGTGTGAGATACACCTTTCCAATTTTTTGGGCGCATCTTACACGGCCGAGGATTGCAGGGTGCTTCAGTTTGCCTCCTGCCTGTTCTGAACTCCTCCTACTCCTCATCCTCATCCTGCCTTTAGGGTACAAAAATTTTAATCAGGGCCCAGTCTGGGTTTGTACGTGTGAGATACACCTTTTTAAATCATATTTTCTATTCCGCTATTCAATCTACACCCTTTGGGGTAAAAAGAATTAAATTGCGGCATAGTCTGTATCAGTACGTGTGAGATACACCTTCCAAATTTTTGGGGGCGCATCTTCCACCGCCGAGGATTGCAGGGTGCTTCAGTTTGCCTCCTGTTCCGAACTCCACCTACTCCTCATCCTGCCTTTAGGGTACAAAAATTGTAATCGGGGCCTAGTCTGGGTCTGTACGTGTGAGATACACCTTTTGATATCATATTTTCTATTCCGCTATTCAATCTACACCCTTTGGGGTAAAAAGAAATAAATTGCGGCAGTCTGTATCGGTACGTGTGAGATACACCTTTCCAATTTTTTGGGCGCATCTTACACCGCCGAGGATTGCAGGGTGCTTCAGTTTGCCTCTTGTTCCGAACTCCTCCTACTCCTCATCCTGCCTTTAGGGTACAAAAAATTGTAATCGGGGCCTAGTCTGGGTTTGTACGTGTAAGATACTGTCATGGTCTTACCTTCTTGCTGTTCTCCTTCGTTTGACATGTGCTGGCGGCCATCTTGGTTTCTGAGTTTCTTGTAGCCTCCCACCCTGCGGCTCCTCCTTCCCACTGGGAGGAGCTGGATGCCTAGCTCATATATATAGGAGGTCTGTGGCTTCAGTTCCCTGATTGGTCCTCCTGTGTTCACATGCTTCTAAGACTGCTGCTACTTCTGGTTCCTGTTCCTGGCTTCGTCTGACTACCCTGCTGGTTCCTGATCCTGGCTTCGTCTGACTACCCTGCTGGTTCCTGATCCTGGCTTCGTCTGACTACCCTGCTGGTTCCTGACCCCTGGCTTCGCAAAGACTCTGCATCGGTTTCGCCATCCGTTTGGACTTTTGCTTTATAGCTTGTTTTTCAATAAAGCTTTCTTATTTTCACTTATCTGTTGTTGTACGTCTGGTTCATGGTTCCGTGACATTAGGACCAAGCCATGAATTCTGACGGTACAGGGCCATCCTCGCTACCCACGCTGGTTGCCAGACTTGATCAGCAGGATCACCTGTTGGGTCGGTTCGCCGTGGCGTTGCAAACCCTGCTTGAACGCACGGCACCACAGGCCACGAATTCTGACGGTACAGGGCCATCCTCACTACCCACGCTGGTTGCCAGACTTGATCAGCAGGATCACCTGTTGGGTCAGTTCGCCGTGGCGTTGCAAACCCTGCTTGAACGCACGGTTCATTTCGCTCCCGTTGCCGATGGATCGGTTGTCGCTCCTGGGCCCGCTCCTACTGCCGCTCCGGTTGTTGCGCCAGAGTCTACCCCGACACCTGTTGTTGCGCCTGTGGTGTTTCGGGGTATGTCCGGTTCTGCCCCCCTTCCACAGCGCTTTGGGGGAGAGCCAACTCAGTGCCGAGGTTTCCTTAACCAGGTGGGCATTTATTTCGAGTTGCTGCCACATGCCTTTCCTACTGAGAGATCAAAGGTGGGCTTCTTAATCTCGCTGCTCTCGGACAAGGCCTTGGCCTGGGCCAGCCCTTTATGGGAGAACAACAATCCGGTGGTTGCCGAGTTTTCCGGTTTTGTTGCTTCTCTTCGGAAGGTATTCGATGTGCCGGCTCGTGCTGCCTCTGCTGCGAAGCTCCTTATGTCCATCAGACAGGGTTCACGATCCGTAGCTGAATACGCCATTGAGTTTCGTACCCTGGCAGCAGAGGTGGGCTGGAATAATGAGGCTCTGGTCGCTGCTTTCTCTCATGGTCTCTCGGATGCCTTGAAGGATGAGGTTGCAGCTAAGGACCTACCAGTGGAGCTCGAGTCTCTTATTTCTTTCCTGATTTTGATTGACACCAGACTCAGGGAGAGACCTTCCTTTAAGGAGAGTCTGCGGAGGCCTCCTAACAGATTGGCGCCTACCTTTGTTGTCCCACCCGTGCCTCCCTCTCCTCCCACGCCTCCTGGGGATGACTTGTCTGGGGGTGAACCCATGCAGCTGGGGTTTGCTCGCCTGTCCGAGGGGGAGAGGGTACTCCGGAGACGCGAGGGCCGATGCATGTACTGTGGTCTCGGTGGGCATTTTCGGTTGGCATGTCCGAACCGTCCGGGAAACGCTCGCACCTGAGATCCTGTCGGGGGCAGATCTTGGGTGGAGTCTCCTCGTCCTCGGTTTCCCGTGTTGACAAACCACTGATCACTGTTGTCCTCTCCTTGGTCGGGGGCTCGGTGACGACCCAGGCGTTGGTGGACTCTGGTGCTGGTGGTTTGTTCATTGATAGTGTGTTCGCTGCCGCCAATTCCATTCCTCTGCAGGCTCGAGGTTCTCCTCTGGCTCTTGAGGCGATAGACGGCAGACCCCTTCTGCCGCCACACGTGACTCATGAGACCCTTCCAGTGGGGTTAGCCATTGGTGCCGTCCACAGAGAGTCGGTCTGCTTCCAGGTTATTTCGTCTCCACACTACTCGGTGGTCTTGGGGTACCCCTGGCTCCAGAAGCATAATCCGATTTTCGATTGGAGATCGGCCGAGATCCTCTCGTGGTCACCGCAGTGTGGGGCTAGTTGCATCCATGGGCCTGTCAAGTTGCTGTGTACTTCCTCGGACTCTCTGTTGCCCCCTGAATACGAGGAGTACCGGGATGTATTCGATAAGGTGCGCGCGGTTGCCCTACCTCCGCACCGCCCATACGATTGTGCCATCGAGTTACAATATGGTGCCGTTCCTCCTCGTGGCAAAGTCTATCCACTGTCGGTAGCGGAGAATGAGGCCATGGAGGAGTACGTGAGGGAGGCGCTTTCACGCGGACACATTCGCAAATCCTCGTCCCTGGCAGGGGCTGGATTTTTCTTTGTGAAAAAGAAGGGCGGTGAGTTGAGGCCTTGCATCGATTACAGGGGTCTCAATCGCATCACGATCAAGAACGCTTACCCGATACCCTTGATTTCCGAGCTGTTCGATCGCCTTAAAGGGGCCACGGTCTTTACCAAACTCGACCTGAGGGCGGCATATAACCTCGTAAGGATCAAGGCGGGCGATGAGTGGAAGACCGCGTTTAACACCAGGACCGGTCATTATGAATCCTTGGTTATGCCCTTTGGGCTGTGCAATGCGCCCGCAGTCTTTCAGGAATTCATCAACGATGTTTTCCGTGACCTGTTGCAGCAGTGTGTGGTGGTCTACCTGGATGACATCTTGGTATATTCTGAGTCCATGGAGACCCACATTCTGGATGTCAAACGAGTGTTGCAACGGTTACGAGAGAACAAGCTGTTCGGTAAGCTTGAGAAATGCGAATTTCACCGATCCCAGGTAACCTTCTTAGGTTACATCATTTCCGCTGAGGGGTTCTCCATGGATCCTGAGAAGGTTTCGGCTGTCTTACAGTGGCCCCAGCCCAGTGGTCTTCGCTCCCTGCAGCGCTTTTTGGGCTTCGCCAATTATTATCGGAAGTTCATCAGGGACTTTTCCATGCTAGCCAAGCCTCTCACGGATCTGACCAGGAAGGGCAGTAATTCCCAGGTCTGGCCGCCCGAGGCCATCCGAGCTTTTGAGGCTCTAAAGTCCGCCTTTGTGTCGGCTCCGATTCTGTCGCATCCCAACCCTGGGTTGCCCTTTGTCCTCGAGGTGGACGCGTCTGAGACGGGAGTAGGCGCCCTTCTGTCTCAGCGTAGAACACCAGAGGGTCCTCTGCTTCCTTGTGGGTTTTACTCCTGGAAACTGTCTTCCGCGGAGTGCAATTACCAGATTGGTGACAGGGAGTTATTGGCCATCGTGCAGGCTCTTAAAGAATGGAGGCACTTGCTCGAGGGTTCGGTGGTTCCGGTCCTCATCCTGACGGACCACAAGAATCTGACCTACCTCTCTGAGGCCAAGAGATTGACACCACGTCAGGCCAGATGGGCTCTGTTCTTGTCACGTTTTATTTACGTGGTCTCCTACCTACCCGGTTCCAAGAACATCAGGGCGGATGCCTTATCACGGCAGTACTCCGACCTGTCCAGGGAGGAGTCGATTCCGACTTCGGTCATACCTCCGAATCAGATCCTGGCTGCCATTCGCACCAGCCTGACCTCTCCCCTGGGTGAGCAGATTTTGGCGGCTCAACCTGGTGCTCCCTCTGGGAGACCCAACGGCAGATGTTTTGTGCCTGAGGAGTTGCGCACTCGGTTGTTGCGAACCTACCATAACTCCAAGACCGCGGGGCATCCTGGAAAGAATCAGCTGTCCTGGGCTGTTTCACGTCTGTTCTGGTGGCCTTCCCTACGTTCCGACATCGCCGCATATGTAGCGGCATGCTTCGTTTGTGCCCAGAGTAAGTCCCCTCGGCACCTTCCGTTGGGCCTTCTGCAACCCTTAGCCACCGGGGAGCGCCCATGGTCACACCTGGGGATGGATTTCATTGTGGACCTCCCTGCATCCCGAGGCCATACGGTCATTCTCATGATTGTGGATCGGTTTTCCAAAATGTGCCACTGTGTTCCTCTCAAGAAGTTACCCTCTGCACAGGAGTTGGCCACGATTTTTGCCAGGGAGGTCTTCCGGTTGCACGGTTTGCCCAAGGAGATTGTGTCGGATCGGGGGAGTCAGTTTGTGTCCAGGTTCTGGCGCGCCTTTTGCTCCCAGTTGGGGATTCATCTCTCCTTCTCCTCGGCCTACCACCCTCAGTCCAATGGGGCCGCAGAACGATCCAATCAGGCCTTGGAGCAATTCCTTCGTTGCTATGTCTCCGATCACCAAGACAATTGGGTTGACCTCCTGCCTTGGGCTGAGTTTGCCAGGAACACGGCGGTGAACTCTTCCTCTGGGACGTCTCCCTTCATGGCCAACTATGGGTTCCAACCTGCCGTGTTACCGGAGGTATTCTCTCCCCAGGATATTCCGGCTGTGGAGGATCACCTTTCCGTCCTACGTGCTTCTTGGTTACAGATCCAGAAGTCCCTTGAGGTCTCTGCGCAGCGCCAGAGACTCCAGGCTGATCGCAGACGAGCGCTTGCTCCTTCCTACCAGGCCGGAGACCGTGTATGGTTGTCCACCCGCAACCTCAACCTTCGAGTGCCCACTCCCAAGCTGGCGCCTCGCTTTGTTGGTCCCTTCCGAGTGCTTCGCAGGGTAAACCCGGTAGCCTATGCCCTTGCGCTTCCTCCTGGCATGCGGATCTCCAACGTGTTTCATGTCTCCCTGTTGAAGCCTCTGGTGTGTAATCGTTTCACTTCCTCGGTTCCTCGGCCTCGTCCGGTCCGAGTGGGCAATCGTGAGGAGTATGAGGTGAGCAATATCCTGGACTCACGCCTGGTCCGCGGTCGGGTGCAGTTTTTGGTTCATTGGCGTGGTTATGGTCCAGAGGAGCGTTCCTGGGTTCCCTCCGCAGATGTCCATGCTCCTGCCTTGCTCCGAGCCTTCCACGCACGCTTCCCTCAGAAACCGTTCTTTACTCCGCGGAGGAGGGGCCCTTGAGGGGGAGGTACTGTCATGGTCTTACCTTCTTGCTGTTCTCCTTCGTTTGACATGTGCTGGCGGCCATCTTGGTTTCTGGGTTTCTTGTAGCCTCCCACCCTGCGGCTCCTCCTTCCCACTGGGAGGAGCTGGATGCCTAGCTCATATATATAGGAGGTCTGTGGCTTCAGTTCCCTGCTTGGTCCTCCTGTGTTCACATGCTTCTAAGACTGCTGCTACTTCTGGTTCCTGTTCCTGGCTTCGTCTGACTACCCTGCTGGTTCCTGATCCTGGCTTCGTCTGACTACCCTGCTGGTTCCTGATCCTGGCTTCGTCTGACTACCCTGCTGGTTCCTGACCCCTGGCTTCGCAAAGACTCTGCATCGGTTTCGCCATCCGTTTGGACTTTTGCTTTATAGCTTGTTTTTCAATAAAGCTTTCTTATTTTCACTTATCTGTTGTTGTACGTCTGGTTCATGGTTCCGTGACAGATACACCTTTTTATATCATATTTTCTATTCCGCTATTCAATCTACACCCTTCGGGGTAAAAAAAATTAAATTGCGGCATAGTCTGTATCGGTACGGGTGAGATACACCTTCCAAATTTTTGGGGTGCATCTTCCACCGCCGAGGATTGCAGGGTGCTTCAGTTTGCCTCCTGTTCCGAACTCCTCCTACTCCTCAGCCTGCCTTTAGGGTACAAAAAATTGTAATCGGGGCCTAGTCTGGGTCTGTACGTGTGAGATACACCTTTTTATATCATATTTTCTATTCCGCTATTCAATCTACACTCTTTTGGGGTAAAAATAATTAAATTGCGGCATAGTCTGTATCGGTACGTGTGAGATACACCTTCCAAATTTTTGGGGCGCATCTTCCACCGCCGAGGATTGCAGGGTGCTTCAGTTTGCCTCCTGTTCCGAACTCCTCCTACTCCTCATCCTGCCTTTAGGGTACAAAAAATTGTAATCGGGGCCTAGTCTGGGTTTGTACGTGTGAGATACACCTTTTTATATCATATTTTCTATTCCGCTATTCAATCTACACCCTTTGGGGTAAAAAGAATTAAATTGCAGCATAGTCTGTATCGGTACGTGTGAGATACACCTTTCCAATTTTTTGGGCGCATCTTACACCGCCGAGGATTGCAGGGTGCTTCAGTTTGCCTCCTGCCTGTTCCAAACTCCTCCTACTCATCCTCATCCTGCCTTTAGGGTACAAAAAATTGTAATCGGGGCCTAGTCTGGGTTTGTACGTGTGAGATACACCGTTTTATAAATTTTTTTCTATTCCGCTATTCAATCTACACCCTTTGGGGTAAAAATAATTAAATTGCTGCATAGTCTGTATCGGTACGTGTGAGATACACCTTCCAAATTTTTGGGGCGCATCTTCCACCGCCGAGGATTGCAGGGTGCTTCAGTTTGCCTCCTGTTCCGAACTCCTCCTACTCCTCATCCTGCCTTTAGGGTACAAAAAATTGTAATCGGGCCTAGTCTGGGTTTGTACGCGTGAGATACACCTTTTTATATCATATTTTCTATTCCGCTATTCAATCTACACCCTTTGAGGTAAAAAAAATTAAATTGCGGCATAGTCTGTATCGGTACGTGTGAGATACACCTTCCAAATTTTTGGGGCGCATCTTCCACCGCCGAGGATTGCAGGGTGCTTCAGTTTGCCTCCTGCCTGTTCCAAACTCCTCCTACTCCTCATCCTCATCCTGCCTTTAGGGTACAAAAAATTGTAATCGGGGCCTAGTCTGGGTTTGTACGTGTGAGATACACCTTTTTATATCATATTTTCTATTCCGCTATTCAATCTACACCCTTTGGGGTAAAAAAAATTAAATTGCGGCATAGTCTGTATCGGTACGTGTGAGATACACCTTCCAAATTTTTGGGGCGCATCTTACACTGCCGAGGATTGCAGGGTGCTTCAGTTTGCCTCCTGTTCCGAACTCCTCCTACTCCTCATCCTGCCTGTAGGGTACAAAAAATTGTAATCGGGGCCTAGTCTGTGTTTGTATGTGTGAGATACACCGTTTTATCAATTTTTTTCTATTCCGCTATTCAATCTACACCCTTTGGGGTAAAAATAATTAAATTGCGGCATAGTCTGTATCGGTACGTGGGAGATACAACTTCCAAATTTTTGGGGCGCATCTTCCACCGCCGAGGATTGCAAAGTGCTTCAGTTTGCCTCCTGTTCCGAACTCCTCCTACTCCTCATCCTGCCTTTAGGGTACAAAAAATTGTAATCGGGCCTAGTCTGGGTTTGTACGTGTGAGATACACCTTTTTATATCATATTTTCTATTCCGCTATTCAATCTACACCCTTTGTGGTAAAAAAAATTAAATTGCGGCATAGTCTGTATCGGTACGTGTGAGATACACCTTCCAAATTTTTGGGGCGCATCTTCCACCGCCGAGGATTGCAGGGTGCTTCAGTTTGCCTTCTGTTCCGAACTCCTCCTACTCCTCATCCAGCCTTTAGGGTACAAAAAATTGTAATCGGGGCCTAGTCTGTGTTTGTACGTGTGAGATACACCGTTTTATAAATTTTTTTCTATTCCGCTATTCAATATACACCCTTTTGGAGTGTAAAAAATTAAATTACGGCATAGTCTGTATCGGTACGTGTGAGATACACCTTTTTAAATTTGTTTGGCGCATCTCCTTCAACCGCCGAGGATTGCAGGGCGCTTCAGTTTGCCTCCTGTTCCGAACTCCTCCTACTCCTCTTCCTCATCCTCATCCTGCCTTTAGGGTACAAAAAATTGTAATAGGGGCCTAGTCTGTGTTTGTACGTGTGAGATACACCGTTTTATAAAAATTTTTCTATTCCACTATTCAATATACACCCTCTTGGGGGTGAAAAAAATGAAATTACGGCATAGTCTGTATCGGTACGTGTGAGATACACCTTTTAAATTTGTTTGGCGCATCTCCTTCCACCGCCAAGGATTGCAGGGTGCTTCAGTTTGCCTCCTGTTCCGAACTCCTCCTACTCCTCTTCCTCATCCTCCCTTTAGGGTACAAAAAAATAGTAATCAGGGCCTAGTCTGTGTTTGTACGTGTGAGATACACCGTTTTATATCCTTTTTTCTATTCTGCTATTCAATATACACCCTTTTGGGGTGAAAAAAATTAAATTGCGGCATACTTTGCATATTTGACTGAGATACACCTGTTGTATTTGTATACTGTTTTTCTATTCCGCTATTTAATAAACACCCTTTTGGGGTAAAAAAAATTTAATTGCGGCATAGTTTGCATATTTGACTGTGAGATACACCCGTGCGATACTGTTGTTGTTTTGTGAAGAAAGGATTCCGCGCAAATGGATCTAATTGTATGGTTGGCTGCAGCCTACCCCAAAAATATAGTAAAACTATATCTGAAAATGAAGAAGATATTAGGGTAATTGGCGCTGCCAAATGATAAAGAAAAATATAAAAGTGTGTCTCATAGATCTAGGTGCATTTAGGTGTTCTGAAAGAGTTATTGCTGTAAGTAATGGTCCCTATAATATAGCCAATGGTCTTGATGATAAGCCACAATAAATATTTAAAGATATCAATAAATTAATAATAAAATCAACCATTCATCAATTAATATCACAAATAAATACTTAATAGAAATGCAATAATTAGGCAAGCCAATAAATAAAAACAGTAAAGTGTCTCAAAATTCAAAGTATAGTGACTCTTAAAACAATTGGTGTAAACACTAGGTGGCAGTATTGATCAAAATTAAGTAGAGATATCCAAGTGACTGAAAAGGGCCAGGTGCTATACAAGCAGAAAAACTAACCAAACGATTTGAGGAAAAAGGATACGACAAATTGATTTTAGAGAAAACAAAAGATAATATTAAAAATATGCCTAGAGACGAACTATTAAAAACGAAAATTCGAAATAATGACAATAACTTCGAATATGCTTTTATAACTGGTTTTAATAAACAATATAAGTCATTAGAAAAGATTTTTAAAAAGTACTGGCCTATTTTAAAATCGGACAAAGTCTTCTCCAAAATATTACCAAGTAGGCCGAAATTTATTTTTCGTAGGGCACCTACACTGAGAAACAGACTTGTTCATAATGTCATTAATCCCCCAAAGGAAGTGAAACTTTTTCCAGACATGAAAGGATTCATTCGTTGTCGTAACTGTTTAGCCTGCAGAAATAACACAGCACAGAAAAAGAAGATTACGCAATTTAAATCTAATGTAAACAAGAAAACTTTTAAAATAAAAAATCTGATCACATGCCACAGTACCCATGTAACTTATATTGTCGAATGTCCTTGCAAACTTCAATACATAGGGAGGACCACTAGGCCTTTAATGGTTCGTATCAGAGAACATATTGGAAATATAAAGAGAGGTTTTCCCAAACACAGTTTATCAAGACATTTTAAGGAGGTTCACAATCGGAACCCTAGAGGGCTGATATTCTACGGAATAGACAGTATAAAAGAACATTGGAGAGGTGAGAATAAAACTAGAAAAATCTCACAAAACGAAACTAAGTGGATTTATTTGCTGGAATCTCTTCAACCCGGAGGGCTTAACCTTGATATTGACTTGAATTGTTTTATCTCCGATTTTTAGTGCAGCTACACGATTTTTTAGTCTTTTTAATAATGTTCTTAATCTACCAATATTAGTGGTCTTAAACTTCAATTGGACTAACATCACCATATGGTAACACTTATACATATATATATTTTTTATATATGACTCCTTTCACATACAAATATATAAACCTATATATCTCCATTCCCATAGAATCATTCACTAATATATATGTCACTAATTCACTTTATCCTTGTCTCACCATTGAACACATCTAGATAAGACATTGATGACTACTTGATTTAAATATTCGAACACACTATAACTTATTATTTTCATTTTTGACATACCCTTCGAACCAATCTAATTGTTGTTTATGGTCTGGTCTTTATGGTATACCATATGTCACTTAGTTATTAGCACATGAGACATTCACTAATGGTATATATGCCTTTATGCATACTTATATGATATCCTTTTATCATGTTTTCTGCTATTTGTTTTATATAGTATGTATCACAGTTGCCTGCCCACAGGAACTCAATTGCCTCCTAAAATTTCATTAATAAGAATATACATTACACCGTGATACTTATGCTATCACGATGCATATACAAGATCCCTTGTCTTTTTAACATTATTATTATTTTTAACATTATTTGGATCATTTTACACTTAATATGTTACTATTAGTTTGTTTATACATAGCTAGATGTCTACATTAATTTTAAACTACATCTCTTTTATGACACACAATATCTAATATATTTATTTCCGCTACATACTGTATCATAATATATATACACATACTTACTTTGGCTTTTTTATTTAGAGAATTAGAATATTTGTAATATTCCCCTCGTCATTAGTGTCATGAATAGACTAATTAGTCCCACTGGAACCATATCATAATTATATTAACATATTTTAAGCCACAATGTTACATTGGTTTAATATTTTTAAATTTTATTTTTTTATATACATGTCCATATTTACCGTATACTTGGTCTTATAACACATATATATATATATTTTACCTTTCTCCTTAATATTTGTTAATTGTATCATAGGTTCTAATTAGATTCAAAACACATATGACGAACGTTTTTTACCTTCCCGATTATATTTTTTACTATTTCTCTTATTTTAATTCCTTATATTTATCACTTAATGTTATAATTACCAAACCACTAATTCGGACGGTCCTGACGTATTCCTTTGTCACCTATTTAAACTATCGTGAATAAACAAATAGGTTTTCCTCTTTTTAACATAGCAACTGCTGAGTATGGCTCTATTTTAAAACCCAGTGGTCGAATAATCCAATCGGGTGGAGCTTCACCTTCTATGTAGATTTGCATTAACAACATCTGCCCAACAACTGATGACGCGCTAGTATACTTTTTTCTGATTGGGCGCCTGTTCCGGTTGCCGGGCAACGTTTTAGGATTTATACTAGCGGGACTCATGTAGCCTCACGCTGCTCCTGATGACGTCAGTTTGATGACGAAACGCGTAGAGCGTAGGCACGTCAGTTCCGCACCTTGAGACGCACATCCGGCCGTTGAGGCGCACGGCGTCCGGATATACCGCTATACGAGGGGTTCGCGGTCCCTACTTTCCTACAGACGCTTTATCTGGTTTTTAAATGTGAGTACTTGATTTTATCTGTTTAATAAAAGAACATACATTACGGTACTTCACTATATGAGTGTTTCTTTATCCATATAATCCCGGACATCATCTTTGCTGGAGCGCTGCTTATTACCCCTATTTACACATCGCTCATCCCCATTACCTACCATTTGAGGGAGGAAGTACCACTGGTCCCACCAGGAGAGGAGTGGCTCACCGAGGTTCATCGGGGTTTACCCCAATTACCCAACGCTTGTTACCCCTGTAGGGGTGCCGCTCTCTGGTGAGTGCGGGCTATTTAGGAAGGGGAGCACGGAATTCCCTCACCCAGCACCCACATCCTGATCCACACCAGGAGACACCCCCTCTATCCATGCGATTTTCTTTGGCACGTCCTATCACCATATTGCACGTTGTTGGACTATTATATTGAGCATATATTTTTCTTTGGACTTTTTGTCACTTTTAATACGGACTATTTTATTATTATATCTTTTATATTTTTTATATTCATATTTATTTATCCACTAGAAATTCACCTATTTATTTGTTTTTTACTTCCTATAATTCACTTGGCACATCATATGTATTTTTATACTACTTGGCTTGTTTCTATATTTATTTAATTTCACTTGGATACCCATTTTTGCACTTCATTTAGATTTTGACTTAATTATAGCACCTGGCACTTTTCAGTCACTTGGATATCTCTACTTAATTTTGATCAATACTGCCACCTAGTGTTTACACCAATTGTTTTAAGAGTCACTATACTTTGAATTTTGAGACACTTTACTGTTTTTATTTATTGGCTTGCCTAATTATTGCATTTCTATTAAGTATTTATTTGTGATATTAATTGATGAATGGTTGATTTTATTATTAATTTATTGATATCTTTAAATATTTATTGTGGCTTATCATCAAGACCATTGGCTATATTATAGGGACCATTACTTACAGCAATAACTCTTTCAGAACACCTAAATGCACCTAGATCTATGAGACACACTTTTATATTTTTCTTTATCATTTGGCAGCGCCAATTACCCTAATATCTTCTTCACTGTTGTTGTTTTGTTCCACTATTCAATAAACACCTTTCTAGGGCAAGATCATAAATTACAGAAATATGAGGAGACCGTCAAATAGGGGCCGTGGCCTGGGTCGTGGTGCTGCTGGTAGAGCTCCTGTTGCAAGGAGAGGATGTGATCGATCTGTGCCAGCTACACTCACAAGTGAAACACCTTCCTCAAGTGTGAGTAGGCGACAGAAACTGCAGCAGTATTTGGTAGGGCATCATGCGCCTCTACAAGTGTTGAGGCCAGAACAAGTAGAGGCGATAGTAGATTGGTTTGCTGCTTACAGTGCCTCCAGTTCCTTCACATTGTCTCCCACCCAGTCTACTGCATAAAGGTCAGAGTTGGCACCTGCAGCCGATGTCCAACCGTCTTTCACCTCACCCCCTTGCAAATCAGGTAAGCAGTCTGAGCCCCAAGTTATGCAGCAGTCTCTTCTTCTTTTTGATGACTCTGTCAGCAGGGTTTCCCAGGGCCATCCACCTAGCCCTGCCCCAGAAGTGGAAGAGATTGAGTGCAGCGATGCCCAACCACTTATTTCTCAAGATGAGTACATGGAAGGACCATCGCAGCACGTCTCCGATGATGACAAAACGCAGGTGCCAACTGCTGCGGCACTCAGAATTGTGGAGACCGACAAGGAGGGCAGGGGTGAAGACTGGGTTGAAGATGATGTGGAGGACGATGAGGTCCTCGACCCCACATGGAATGAAGGTCATGCAGGTGACCTGAGTAGTTTGGAGGAAGAGGCGGTGGTTGCACAGAGCCACCAGCACAGCAGAAGAGGGAGCAGGCTGCAGAAGCGGAGCGGCTGTGCCCTAGACACAACGCCTGCTACTGCCCAACGCAGCAAGGGACCGAGCGCACCAAAGCCAGCTCAAAGGAGTTCTCTAGCGTGGAAGTTCTTCAGAAAATGGGCTGATGACAGGACACGAGTGGTTTGCACCCTGTGCAATCAGAGCCTGAAGCGAGGCATAAACCTTCTCAACCTGAGCACAACCTGCATGATCAGGCATCTAAGTGCAAAGCACGAGCTGCAGTGGAGTAGACACCTTCAAAACCAAGAAAGGTCTCTGGCTCCTCCTGCTTCCTCTTCTTCTGCAGTCTCGGCCTCTTCATCCACCTCTTTAGTGATACCGGCACCTGCCACCCCGCAAACAGACAATCTGTCAGCAACACCACCACCTGGGTCACCAACCATCTCCACAATGTCCCGTGGAAGCGTTCAGCTTTCCATCTCCCAAACACTTGAGAGGAAGAGGAAGTACCCCCCTACCCACCCGCGATCCCTGGCCCTGAATGCCAGCATTTCAAAATTCTTGGCCTTTGAAATGCTGTCATTCCGTCTGGTGGAGACGCACAGTTTTAAAAGCCTTATGTCGGTGGCTATCCCACAGTACGTCGTGCCCAACCGCCACTACTTTTCCAGGCAAGCCATCCCTTCCCTGCACAACCAAGTGGGGGAAAAAATCAGGTGTGCACTGCGCAACGCCATCTGTGCCAAGGTCCACCTAACTACCGATACGTGGACCAGTAAGCACGGTCAGGGGCGTTATATCTCCCTAAAGGCACACTGGGTAAATGCAGTGGCGGATGGGCCTGAGGCGGATAGCAATTTGGCGCCTGTCCTTCCACCACCGAGGATTGGAGGGCGCTTCAGTTTGCCTCCTGTTCCTAACTCCTCCTACTCCGCTTCCTCATCCTCTACCGCCTCCTCATCCGGTCAGCGTAACACCTTCACCACCAACTTCAGCACAGCCAGGGGTAAACGACAGCAGGCAGTTTTAAAACTTGCCTGTTTGGGGGAAAAACCACACACCGCGCAGGAGTTGTGGAGGAGCATGGAACAGCAGACAAATGAGTGGTTGCTGCCAGCAAACCTCAAGCCCGGCCTGGTGGTGTGCGATAACGGGCGAAATCTCATAGCAGCTCTGGGCCTAGCCGGTTTGACGCACATCCCTTGCCTGGCGCATGTGCTGAATTTGGTGGTGCAGAGGTTCCTTAAAAATTACCCCGATATGTCAGAGCTGCTGCAGAAAGTGCGGGCCGTCTGTGCGCACTTTCTGCGTTCTCACCCTGCTGCTGCTCGCCTGTCAGCGCTGCAGCGTAACTTCGGCCTTCCCGCTCACCACCTCATATGGGACGTGCCCACAAGGTGGAACTCCACCTTGCACATGCTGGAAAGACTGTGCGAGCAGCAGCAGGCCATAGTGGAGTTTCAGCTGCACCACCAATAATTGGGCCTCCATGCGAGACCTGTGTGCCTTGTTGCGCTGTTTTGAGTACTCCACCAACATGGCCAGTGCCGATGACGCCGTTGTCAGCTTAACTATCCCACTTCTATGCCTCCTTCAAAAAACGATTGGGGCGATGATGGAAGAGGATGTGGCACAGGATGAGGAGGAGGAGGATGAAGAGGTAACATTTCCAAGGCTTTCAGGGCAGTCATTCGCAAGTGGCTCCGAGGGTGGGTTCCTGCACCCACAAACGCCAGGGACACAATTGTCCAGCAGGGGCACAGTTCTGGAGGATGAGGAGGATGAGGAGGAGATGGAGGAGGAGATGGAACCATGTTCACAGCAGGGTGGCACCCAGGCCAGCTCATGGCCATCACTGGTGTGTGGCTGGGGGGATACAGAGGACACAGAGGATACACCTCCCACAGAGGACAGCCTTTCGTTGCCTCTGGGCAGCCTGGCACACATGAGCGATTACATGCTGCAGTGTCTCCACAACGACCGCCGAGTTGCCCACATTCTAACTTGTGCTGATTCCTGGGTGGCCACGCTGCTGGATCCCCATTACAAGGACAACGTACCATCCTTAATTTACTCACTGAAGCGCGATCGCAAGATGCGTGAGTACAAGCGCACGCTGGTAGACGCGATGCTGCTGGCGTTCCCACCTGACAGCGGGGCCACAGTGGAAGCACAAGGCCAAGGCAGAGGAGGAGGAGGAAGAGGTTGCCAACGCAACCAGGGCACCGCCAGCACCTCAGAAGGCAGGGTTAGCATGGCCGAAATGTGGAAAAGCTTTGTCAGCACGCCACAACAAACAGCAGCACCAGCAGCTCATATGGAACGTCTTAGCAGGAGGCAGCATTTCACCAACATGGTGGAGCAGTATGTGTGCACACGCCTACATGTAGTGAATGACGGGTCTGCCCCCTTCACCTTCTGGGTCTCCAAATTGGGCACATGGCCTGAGCTTGCCCTTTACGCCTTGGAGGTGCTGGCGTGCCCTGCAGCCAGTGTATTATCTGAACGTGTATTTATTACGGCTGGGGCCGTTATCACAGACAAGCGCAGCCGCCTGTCCAGAGACAATGTGGACAAGCTCACGTTCATTAAAATGAACCAGGCATGGATCCCACAGGACTTTTCCGTACCTTGTGCAGAATAGAGATGGATACTGACCTTACCCAGCCATTGTTATATTTTTGATCTTTCTCACTCTTTTGGGGTGTACCCTAATTTAAAATGGCTTAAACCACCGCTTCCACCTACACCGCCACATCCACCGCCACCTCAACCTCCCTCCTACTCCATATGGGCCTCGTCCTTCACAGATGAAGAAAATTGTTTTATTTTTCTGTTTTTTTTTGTTGTTTTAAGTTATTTCCCTATCCACATTTGTTTGCAGAGCACTTGCCATGCTCTTAACTACGTTTTGCTGCCATTTGCAGCACTCTAGCCCTTTCCATTGGTGTTTTAGAGCCATTTTAGTGCCTGAAAGTTCGGGTCCCCATTGACTTCAATGGGGTTCGGTGTCCGGGTAAAGTTCGGAAAAAGTCCGGGACACGGACCCGGACTTTTTTTTCAAGTTCGGCCGAACCCGCCGAACACGGACATCCAGGTGTCCGCTCAACTCTATTTAATAAGTAATAAAACGCCGCTGCACCCTTCCCGTGCTGCTGCGCCCCCCCAGCACCTCCGAGGCTGCCTCTTTGGCCATGCCCCCGACTCGACTTCCTTCCTCCCAAGCAAAAAAAAAGAAAATTGTCAGGGGGCAGTGGGCCGCATTGCCTGCGGTTCCGGGCCGCATGCGGCCCCCGGGCCGCAGGTTGGACATGCCTGCTTTAAAGTATTTATAGGAGAGATGAGAAAGTTAGAAGGAACACTAACATAGAACAGAAAGGATGACCGAAAACCATTGCTGTATCCTTGATGTTAAAGCCATTGATGCCCATGCTGTAGCTGCTGGATTCTCCAAAATGTAACTTAAAGTTTAACTAAAAGCACAACTTTAACACAAAAGCACTTTTTGGAGGAACTGTACCTCTGATTCTGAGTTTTTCACCCAATCCCAGTTAATTAAAATAGGTTTGTGGAGAAGGGGTATAAGGCAGATGTACTAGATGGGCTAAATAAATCAGTAACAAAAGAGGAAAGGGTTCCCCCTAGGGGTGGGACTTTAGAGACAAGCACACTTCCAAAAAGAGTAAAATTAAATCATTTATTAAATTACAAGAAATAACTATGTAGTGTATGCTTTGGAATGTTCATGTGGTCTCATGTACATTGGCCAGACCAAGAGAACCTTGGGCAAAAAAGTATCTGAACATATCGCAAACATTTGCAAGGGGTATAAAGATCATAGTGTCTCCTTACATTTTAAATGTAAACATAACCAGGATCCCTCTGGACTCAAGTTTTGGGGCATTGATAAGATGTATCCAGATTGGCGACGATCTAATCGGGTACGTGAATTATCCAAACTCGAGACCAAGTGGATATATCTGACCGATACTTTGAGCCCAAAGGAAATGAATATTGAGTTGGACCTCAATTGTTTTATTAGTGATTATTAATCTGTATTGCTGGGTTTATAATGCTTATATGTTATGATTAGTAACTTTTTTATACATTTAATTTTATTCATATCTTAATTTTATGGATTTGTGTATGGTTTTAATTTAATATTTTAGTAGCTTTTTTTGCTATTTTATGAGTTATCATATTATGGATGTTTTACCATTCACAGCATGAGTTATTATATGGTGGTTGGTTTTTATCAATAATTATGTGCTGAAAGTACCATGTTGGTATGATGTAAATAACTTAGTGTCTATGCGATGAGTGGGAATCAGAGATGTGTTTCCTACTTTCTATATAGATCATGACCGTCACTATCAGATACACAGCCAAACAGGTAGAAGGGGGCTAACACTCCTGCCATTGTGGGCTTAAACAGGAGAGGCCAGGTCGCGTGACCACGCCCACTGAAGAAGACGGAAGGACGATACGCGTCCGCGGCATGATCACGTGGCCTCTGTAGCTAAGTGACGAGTGAAGTGTGACAGCGGACTCGGAGGTACTCGGCTATCACCGGACTTGCAGGACGTCAGCAAGTGGCGGAGAGTTACCCCCCGTGCATGTCGATCACTGAGAGGAGTTTATTGATTGCATTATATGTTTATTTTGTAAGTGCATTTTAAAGGGTGAATGAGGGATAATAAAAGCCTAAATGATATTATGCCATGTACCTCATCTCTTCATTACATGCACTGTGTTGATGGATGAATTGATGGTTGAATTGCCTATGTGGATGCTAAGCGGACTCATGATGCTGGATGATTCCTATACATCATTGTAGTAAGACGCATCTTTATCCATGTTTTGGTGAGTTCTCTATTCAAAGGGGAGAGGATCACATGAGGTGTGGTGAAGGCACTGACAGGATTTAATCCAGCATCAAGCCATTGATTTAACTTTATCTACCACCTATCACGTTTGGCCTTCTCTCATGATTTCATCTATGGACTATTCATGAACTCTATCTTTTTATGAAGTGTTCAATTTTCCAGCGCTGCATGAGCTGTTTTGATGATTTCATGAATCCAGCATTGTGGTTTTATATGTTTATATGTTTATTAATGGTAGCAGCTATACATCTTTAGTTTTCACTATTTGTGTTTCTACTTTGATTATTCAATCATTTTGATACTATTTCCACTAGTTTGGTGCTGAAAAAACAAACAGGTGAAGCGCCTCTAAGTGCAGTAAGTTTTTAATCCAACAAGCACACAAGATATAACAACTCACATGGGGTACAAAATGGTAGGCTCGATCTGATGGCAGGAAATGGTGGTAGAGTCCAATGTCCAGAGTCCGGGAAAAGAGGTGACCGAAGCCGGTAGATGGAATCGAAGGACAGAACAAGCCGTCTGCTGTCTTCCGGGACCGGCTGATCTCCGCGTGTCAAGCTGGAACGCAGCGTCTGCTGCGTGACGTCACCAAGACCAGAGGAATTTCATGACGCGTTTCAGAGCATGCGCCAAGCTCACAGTGAGCATGCGCGCTCTTTTTTCAAGTGTTAGTGGTGCTAGTTTGGTGCTGGGGCGGTATTACTATTTTATATTGCCTGTTTTTAATAAAATAACAACATTTTACACCACAAGGCACAGATGGTTCACATCTAAGTGTTGGGGTGTGCTAAAAACGCAATCCCATTGTGGTGCACTGGCTAGGTGTATCAGGGGTACCGCAGAATAATACATACCTCCCAACTTTTGAAGTTGAGAATGAGGGTCACTTCTGGGGGCCAGTGACCTGCAGCGCATGTAGCGTGCCACAATGAAAAATGGGTGTGGTTAAAAGGTGGGTGAGGTTAAATATGTTTGCTGGGAAGGGACAATCTTTATTCCCAGGCAGAGTAGTAATGTAATAAATGCATGACATTTCTCAACCAAACCACTACCCCTTTTGGGTGCAGAGGCAAGGACTGGGGGTGTACAGATGCCGAGATGCTTTGCTTCACAGTCATGGCATGAATTATATCCCCTATTAAATGTGACCCATTTAAGTAAATGGCACAGCTTTGAAAGGACCTCACAACTGTGTGCAATGCAGACGGTTGCAGCATGCTAGGGCAGGGCTGAAGTTTTTAAAGCGGGTGGGGAGGAAGTGCTACAACGCAACGCAAGTGTGAACAAACCCCTAGTTATTTATTTTTTATATATTTTTTACAATTTCTTTTTTTTTTTTATTTAATTAATTTTATTTTTCATTTTTAACAGCCCTGTTGGTGGGCTTTGGTGAAATATCATAAGTCTAAACAAACCCCCTGATGTTTCACTTTTGAGACCGAGAAAGTATAAATTCATCATTCCCTTTCTCTCCAGCCTCAGCTGCACTGGACAGTGAAAGAACAGAGAGCAATCTGTACAGAGCAGCTTCCTGGGGGGGTTTTGCACAACTGGAACCAATCTCTCTGTTTGGCTGCTCCTTCAGCAGCTGTAGCTGGCAGGATGGAGAGGAAGAGAAGCTGGTGGCAGCACTGCAGGAAGGCAGAAATAGGGGGATTAGAGCAGCGGGTGAGGGGATTCTGGTAATTAGAGCAGCAGGAAAGAGTCACTGGGTGCACATGCTGGAAGTGATCCCCCTGCAGCTGAGATTGGGGCTCAGGATCGGAGCAGAGGGATTAGTGTAGCCCAGTGCCGGAAACTGTGACGGGAGCCCAGTGAGGAAATTTTAAAAAAATCTTGGGATAGTCCCACCCATTCCGGACAGTTGGGAGGTATGGGGTGAATGGGTCCCTTTAAGATTTTACCAGCATGCTCCTTAAAATAGTCACTGGGCAACATTACCCTTTTAAATAGAATTCAAGCACATTCCAGAACGATGTATAAATATATACCCAACCCATCGCCTTCGGTCCTTGCAACTTCTGATAGTTCAATGTCCTCCCTGCATGGTGGCCTTGGGTTGTTTCCATCCTCGCAGTATTCATCAGAGTTGTCTCCACAATCATTGTCGGTGTTACATAGCAACTTCCTTTTTATACAGCGACCTGCAGACAAGAGAAGGTATCTGACTACACTGTTTTGGTAATTTATATATTAACCACTTAAGATCGGAAGGTTTTACCTCATTAATGACCAGGCCGTTTTTTGAGATAAAGCACTGCGTTACTTTGACAATTGCACGGTCGTGCGACGCTGTACCCAAATAAAATTGATGTCTTTTTTTCCCACAAATAGAGCTTTCTTTTGGTGGTATTTGATCACATCTGTGATTTTTATTTTTTGCGCTATAAACAAAAAAATAGCAACAATTCTGGAAAAAGAAAAAACAATATTTCTTTACTTTCTGCTATAAAACATTCCCAATAAAAAATAAATACAAAATCAAAATTTTCCATCATTTTAGGCCAATTTGAATTCTGCTACATATTTTTGGTAAAAATTGATTGGTTTGCGCAAAAGTTATTGTGTCTACAAACTAGGGGAATGATTTATGACATTTTTATTTTTTACTAGTAATGGTAGCGATTAGAAATTTTTAGCGGGTCTGCGACATTGCGGTGGACAGATCGGACACGTAACTGACACAGACCTACGTTCCTAAATAGGAGGAACACAGTATCCCTGTGTTTATCACTGACAGAACAACGGTCTGCCTTGTTGACATCCGCAGACCGCCATTCTGTCTCCATGGGGACCGATCGTGGGTGCCTGGCAGACATTGCGGTTGCCGGACCCGCTGATTGGCTCCCCTCTAGCCAATCGGCATGTGCGCCCACACTAACTGCTACACGAAGCAACGTACATGTACGTCATTTCACGTAACAGAGCCGACCTGCTGCAGCATAGCTACGGTGGCTGGTTGGCAAGTGGTAATTAGAGAAATTAGTTAAAGTGTTACTAAACCCACAACAATAAAATCAGTCTGTATATGCAGTAAATCATGCCTGTTATACTCACTGTGGAACCTAAATGGTTAATCCTCCACATTGTTTAATCCTGTCTTCTCTGACTCTCCCCTTTTTCCACTGTCCCCAATCTATCTACTGATAAGACAGAGCCTTTGGAGTCACTCTGCACATGCTCAGTTTGGTGTGTATTGCTGGAGAGTTTTTTTTCCTTGAGAGGGTGCATGTGTTTGGCGCAGGGCCAATTAACACTGTCCAGACAGAGGGTCAGGGGTCATCCAACCTCATAGGACAGTCAGAGTAGAAAGAAAACTACTCCTACAAGCTTAAATCAGACACTGATAGAAGTCACAAGACTTATACTGCTGATGAGAAAAGGTATTTAGCAGTTTATATTCACTAAAACGAATGCATTTCCATGTTCTGTGTACTGTGGGAGACCAGATATAGTGAATGCAGGCTCAAAGGTATAGTATCACTTTAAAAAAGCCTTTTTCAACCAGGGTGCCTTCAGGTTTCTTTAGGGGTGCCTTATCAAAATGCCCACAATTCCTCAAAAATTGTATACAAGCCAGCGGGTAGATCAAGCCTGCCTTTTAGTTACATAAAGCAACATGTTTTCATTGTGCAAAATTATAATCTTCTACCCCCGACGTCCTAACAACCAATGACGTAATTGGTTGATAAGGAGAACGTTGGGCATCTGCACTACCCTCCCCTGCCCCTCTCTGTCAGCACTGGGGTCACATTAGCTGAATGAGGGGAAAGAGAAACATTGGAACACCAGTTAGTACCAGTGTGCAAAGGTGTATTTTCTTTGGAAGAATAAATCATCTCTAACGTTGGGTGTCCTACATGCGTGGATGTTGCTACATTATGTGAAACTATTAGCTTAGCTTTTCACATTTAAGGATGGGGTGCCCCAAGATTGTGTATAATTTTAGAGGGTGCCTCAGTGGCGTACCAACGGGGGGGGTGTCAGGCCGGTGTCCTGCCCGCATTTCAGTGTGAAGGGAGCTGCAGTGGCAGATCCTTCAGTCCACGCTGCTCGTGGGGGGGGCGGAGCCACGGCGGAAAGAAGGTGAGTGCCCGAGGGTGTGTGTTTATGTATAGGATGGGGAAGCTGCATATGGAGGAATCGAATCGATCTTTTCCTATTCCTCCTGCAGCCGCCGAATGCCTGATTCTCCTCCTCTACCTCCTGCAGGCATTCAGCGGCTGCAGGAAGAATAGGGAAATATCAATTCCTCCATATGCAGCTGCCCCATACCCCTCCTATACAACTTCTTTTGCTGGCCCCCCAGTTCTCTCAAGCCCTCCCCCCAGTTCTCTTAACCCCCTCAGTGCTCTTAGCCCCCCCCCAGTGCTCTTTAGCCCCCCATGCTCTTAAGCCCCCCCGATGCTCTTAAGCTCCCCCGATGCTCTTAAGCTCCCCACAGTGCTTTTAGTCTCCCCCTATGCTCTCTGGCTCCCCCAGTGTTCTCTACCCCCCTGTGCTCCCTGGCTCAACCCTCAGTGATTTCCAGTTCCCCCCCAGTGCTCTCCAGTTCCCCCCTCCCCCCGTGCTCTCCATTTCCCTGGTTTTCCCTGCCCCCCCCCCAGTGCTCTCCACCCCCTGCGCCTTCCAACCCCCTGCACTGCTTTTCAACCCCTTAATTATCTCCAGTCCCCCCCATTCCCCCCTTCCCTTCAGCTCCTCCAGTGCGCTCTGCTTCACCTGTGCTGTCCGGCCTGTATCATGTCCTCAGTCTCTGGCCATCTCTTGTATCATGACCTCAGTCTCTGACCATCTCCTGTATCATGTCTGTAGTCTCTGACCATCTCCTGTATCATGTCTGCAGTCTCTGACCATCTCTTGTATCATGTCCTCAGTCTCTGACCATCTCTTGTATCATGTCCTCAGTCTCTGACCATCTCTTGTATCATGTCCTCAGTCTCTGACCAACTCCTGTATCATGTCCTCAGTCTCTGACCAACTCCTGTATCATGTCCTCAGTCTCTGACCATCTCCTGTATCATGTCCTCAGTCTCTGAACATCTCCTGTATCAGGTCCGTAGTCTCTGACCATCTCTTGTATCATGTCTTCAGTCTCTGACCATCTGTTGTATCATGTCCTCAGTCTCTGACCATCTCTTGTATCATATCCGAGGTCTCAGATCATCTCCTGTATCATGTCTGCAGTCTCTGACTATCTCCTGTAGTATGTCCGCAGTCTCTGTCCATCTCCTTTAGCGAGTCTCCAATCTCTCACTCAAACTTAAACACATTGCTAATCATATTAGCTATCTCTTTATGCCAAAGGTAGGGCTGCGCAGGGGAGGCAGAGAGTGCAAAAGTGGGAACTGTGATTAGAGAGACGGGGGGCAGACTGCAAGGGGCACTGTGATGGAGGGGGGGGGGGGGGGCTTTGAAATGTGTGCAATAAACATTCTTGAAAACAACACATTCCTGTGGTTGTTTTTACATTTTAAAGTTGGGGGGGAGGGGGGTGCCAGATATAGGTTTCGCCCCAGGTGCCAAATGCTCTAGGTTCGGCACTGGGGTGCCTTGATCGAAAAAAGGTTGAGAAACACTGCTTTAAACAACCAGAAATGAAGATGTCTGCAGGAGCTGCTTCCCATCCTAAACAGCCACATCTGCACAGCCAGGATGCCCTCTTGTGGACACTGCTAGTACTTGCACTGCTAGTACTTGCACTGCTATGTTCGTATGATGCAGAGCTGAATATACAGATCCACATCAACAGTATATAGGTCAGCTGCTGCATTTCTCATCTCCTGCCCACAGGTAATCCAATTTTCTTTTAAAGTCTATTTCCTCTTTTGAAGTTGAATTTGAATAACACCTACTTTATCTTTGTTCTCATTCACATAGCATAACTTTAAAGCCCAACTCAGGGAAACCTAATGATCCCATGCAGTGGGTCTGTACTAGTCCTGCAAGGGTTGTTTAGGTCTAGGGGATATAGAAAAGAAGATGTACTTAGCAGATCCTCTATGTTGCTAGATCGGTCCCTGCAGCATCTTCTCCCCTATACTCCCGCGGTCTAAGATCCTGACATCATTGGACATGATGATGTCAAGAGACAATCCACCACTGGAACATGGGGGAGCGCCTTCTGCTGGGGGAGCGAGGATCAGATAAGTGTAAAAACTCTCCCCTAGACTAAACAAGCAGAGAATGAACAACAGTATGAGAAGATGATGCCAACATAAACTTTTAAAGTATCTGCCGTATACATCTACTTAAAGAGACAGTCACCTAGGGTTTTAATGTTTACTTTCAGCAGTTTT
Organism: Pelophylax lessonae; assembly: GCF_965119305.1. Taxonomy (NCBI): domain Eukaryota; kingdom Metazoa; phylum Chordata; class Amphibia; order Anura; family Ranidae; genus Pelophylax; species Pelophylax lessonae. The sequence continues at coordinate 82,548,289 of NC_138768.1, forward strand.
CCTTTCCTTATAAATGCACTTGCAATTTGCTTTTAAACTTGCTGGAAAATGTGATCAATTCCTTATCACAGCCCCCATTTTCCTTATATTTCATAGCCCTCTCTTCTTCTGGGAGTGTCTAATTGCTGTTTGTGCTGGCTCAGCTCTTCCACCTCTCCCTTTTCCTACCTACATAACCTTTTATGTAGCTGCAGGGAAAGGAGTAAAGAGGAATAATGCAGAGTGTCACTTGAGTGACAGATCTGAGTCTGCTGGGACTGCTGACCTTACATCCAAGATGGTAGCACCCAGCAATAGTCTTGTACCTTTTGGATGAGCTTTGCAGTAAATAACATTTATAAAATACGTTCACTGCACAAATAATATTACAGAAAGACTTATATTTAAATAAGATCTGGCAACGGGGTCTCGTTACATATTAAGGCACATTGAAACAAATATTTACGATTTAAGGCTGGCCATAGATTATACAATTTTCTTGTACAACTTTCCTTTAGATTTACCAAAACCATATAACATAAGGTCAAACCTAAACCCTATCAATTTCTATGCAATCAGGCAGGCCCTTGCACTACAAAGTTGAAGGTAAATCTAAAGAAAACTGAACAAGAACATTGTATGATGTATTGCCAGCTTCACATTGTTCCAAGCTTTTCAGATCTTTGATCTGCAAAATTTTGCAAATGCATTATAGGCCGGCATTCATATGAATACTGGATACTCTTGGGAAGGACTTGAAATAACCTGTTCAGTTACTCAATAAACAAGTATGCAGTTTAGAAGTCCCAACTTTACTGCCTGAATCTTTGGTCTTGAGGTTTACAGATGAAAGGGTAAGGGTGAGAACCCAACAACTTTCACCTTTAGGGCTCTTTAAAGCAGAGTTCCGGCCTCAAAATCGATAAAATCGATTTTGGGCCATCCGCTTGCTAAGGGGAACCTGAAAAAGAAATGGATACTGGCGATTTTTTTTTTTTTTTTGGTCACTTACCTTATTATAGAAGAAAATATACTCACCTTCCTTCCTCTTCCTCCCTCTGCGGCCGCGGCCCGCGCCGTCACTTCCGGTTTGCGATGATTCCTGGGAGCTGAACGTCATTGCTCCCAGGAATCAATGCGCCTGCACCGGCCCCGCTCGTCACTTCCGGTGCAGGCGCGGCATTCACTGCTAAACAGCTTCTGGCCATGCCCAGAGGCTGCGCAGGGATGCGGCGCCTGCACCGGAAGTGACGAGCGAGGCTGGTGCAGTGCATTGTGGGACTCCGACGTCACGAAGAGGACACGAAGAGGGACGCTGCGGCTTCAGCTGCCCACACCTGAGATGGCAGCGCTGGAGAAGAAATCTTCAAGGTAAGTATTTCTTCTTACAGGTAAGTGCGACCCGGGACAGTTCAGAGGCTATCCATTATAGAATGTACTAGCCCTGACTGTCCCGGGGGGATTTTTAGCTCAAATTGACCCACAAAGCCGGAACTCTGCTTTAACCACTTACTGCATACTAACGTATATTTACGTCGGTAAACTTTGCGGTAGTATACCGGGATGATGCCTCTAGCTAGAGACACCATCCCAGTACCGTGGTTTAGTGTTAACGGTCGGCTTTCCGTCAGTAACGACCGATGCGGCTCGGGAGCCGCTCGATCGTTACCCGGGTGAGCGGGAGGGGACGTCCTCCCCCCTCCCGCCGCCTTCCGTGACTTTGCTCGGGGCTCCCGTCCCACGGGAGCCCCGAGCACCCAGCCGGCACGTCCGCCGGCTGGATGGAGTCCCGATGAATGCCGGAAATGGCTTAGATCGGGTCTCCGATGACGTAACATGGAGGCAGCGTCCATGACGTCACTTCCGGGTTACTGTGCTGCAAAAGGCGGCAAATTTAAAAAACGGCTGTATGCAAAAACGCAGTTTTCGGCGTTTTGCATACATGGAAGTGTAGTGGAGGGGTCTAGGGTCTTTTAGACCCTCGATCCCTCCATAAAGAGTACCTGTCACTGCATATTGCTGTCACAAGGGATGTTTACATTGCTTGTGACAGCAATAAAAGTGATCAGATTTTTTTTTTTTTGTTAGTGAGCACTTCTCCTTTGCCAAGATAATCCATCCACCTCACAGGTGTGACATATCAAGATGCTGATTGGACAGCATGATTATTGCTAGGTGTGCTTTAGGCTGGATACAATAAAAAGCCACTCTAAAATGTGCAGTTTTATCACACAGCACAATGCCACAGATGTTGCATGTTTTGAGGGAGCGTGCAATTGGCATGCTGACTGCAGAAATGTCCACCAGAGCTGTTGCCCGTGAAGTGAATGTTCATTTCTCTACCATAAGCCGTCTCCAAAGGCGTTTCAGTGAATTTGGCAGTACATCCAACCGGCCTCACAACCGCAGACCACCTGTAACCATACCAGCCCAGGACCTCCACATCCAGCATCTTCACCTCCAAGATCGTCTGAGACCAGCCACCCGGACAGCTGCTGCATCAATCAGTTTGCATAACCAAAGAATTTTTGCACAAACTGTCAGAAACTGTCTCAGGGAAGCTCATCTGCATGCTCTTCGTCCTCATCGGGGTCTTCATCTGACTGCAGTTCATCATCATAACCGACTTGAGAAGGCAAATACTCACATTCGATGGTGTCTGACACTTTGGAGAGGTGTTCTCTTCACGGATGAATCACGGTTTTCTTAGATCTTTGGGTTCAGCTCATGAAAAATGGTGTCAAATACAAGTGTTACATTTATAATTTTGTTCAGTATATAATTGTATGGTATTGCACAGTTTTTATGTCACATTAGGTCTATCATAATTTTGCAATTTCTAGGTGATGTATTGACATAAGTGTTGAGCGCTGTTCTCTGCCAGGTTTTTACTGTTGTCTGTCTCCCCACTTATGAAATGCACTCTTATTTGCCTTGGTGACCAGTGTCACTGGGACTGAAAGGGATGGGAAATCCAAAATTTTGAGTTGTCATTAGAACGAAAATAGAGGTAAAAGTTTCCTCTAAAGACACATGTTCTGGTGACAACTGTCTGTCCCTACTTTGGAGAGATTTTGTTTCACTTCCTATTGTGTCTACAGAATAGGAGTCAAATGAAAAACTCCCCAATGGGACACAGATGGGGAAAAAAATTGATGGAGGTTTTTAAGTACAACCAAAGGCAAAACCTTTGCCTTTGAACCCCTATTATCCCCATTAGGAAGATTCACCTTCTCTATTTGTCCTGTTTATTATTATAATTGAAAGTGAAAGTAAAAGAAAATCCCCAATTTTGGGTTGTCCCCAGAAAAACAATAGAGGGGAAATCTTTCAATTGGGACACTAGTTCTTTTTTCTTTGAATAATATTTTTTATTAAAGAAATCAACATTACAGGAAAAATGAACGCATTGCAGATACACGTCAACAAGTCCAACAATTTGCAATGTACAATGCAATACAATACAATATGTAATAAGATGGAGGGGAGGTGGGGGGGGGAGGGTAGAAGTAGGGAGGAAGGAGGGAGAAAGACAAAGAGGGGGGGGGGGGAGAGAGGAAGGTTCCGACTAACATGAGAGCAGTATCAAGTCAGACAGCAGTCAACATTGTCATACAAATTTAACAACAGTGTCTTTAAGGTGACGTGAACTTAGTGGGCAGAAAGGAATCTACCAGTCCACTCTCGTAAGAGATGGGGAGAGGAAAGGGGACACCCCCGCAACCCCCAGTGGGAACATAATTGCCACAGGGCCGTCCCTCCCCGCCCGCTCACATATAAGAACATTTCAGGAGGAGTATTTCCAGTGCTGCCAGGCTAACCTAAATTGTGTGTATGACAAGGAGTTGAAAGCTAAGGACTTCTCCATAGCAAAATTGGCATTTACAATCTTAACCACTTCAGAAAGATTTGGTATATCAAGAGATCTCCAGCGACGTAAAATCAGCACCCTGGAAGCCAATAGAATATGCAACACCATCTGTCTGTAGGAAATCGGATAGTCGTCCAGTCCCAAGTTCAAAAGGGCGAGTTCTTTCTTGGGAGGGCATATAATACCCGTACAATCAGCTATACACTTGAACACTGTGTGCCAAAAGCTAGTCAAGGACGGACAGTCCCAAAGGATATGGGCGAGTGTGCCCCTGTGACCGCAATTTCTCCAACAGGTATCCGGGACATTTGGGAAGATTTTCGCTAACCTGTTAGGGGTGTAGTACCACCTATTGGAGATTTTCAGCATCATTTCCCAGTGTGCTGAACAATGGGAGTATTGGTAAGTATATGAGAGGGCATGGGACCACTGAACCGGGGTGATCTGGAGGTTCAGCTCAGGTTCCCATCTCTGCATTGACAACGTCTTGGGAAGGACAGGTTTTTGGTAGAGGATGTCGTAAAACATAGAGATGCCTTTGGCTGATTTTATGACGGAGTTGTAGTGGGTCCAGACCTTAAGGGGAAGCCGGCTAGTGCTTGGGGGAATGTCTTAAGAAAGCTATGTACACTGAGCACTTGGAGGAAGAGGTTAGGTGGGACTTTTAGCCTGTGTATCAAGACCTGTGGGTTTATCAGAGCATCACCTTTGTAGAAGTGAGAGATCTCGGTAACGCGGGACACTAGTTCTGATGACCTGGGGGTCCCCAAGGTATTCCCTTAATTTGCAGGGATTTCCTCTCACTTCCCATTTGGCTATTTGACAGGAAGTAAAGGGAAATCTCCCCAATGGGACACAGGTGGCAAAAAAATAAACCCTTATTCTATCCAAAATGAAAAAAAAGTTTTACCTTTAGTTCTACTCTAACCCTTCCCTAATTTACCCAAAACGAAGCAAAACATTTTCAAAATCTACATGATCTGAGTTATATCTTGGAACCTCTATAATCCCTAGAAGTGACCTTTCACACGAAAACTAGGCACATCTAGGTGCTCATAGGTACCAGTGGCTTGGAGATCTAGTCTTGCAGAAAGATCCTTAAAGTGTAAGTACACCTTTACAGAAAATCAGTAAGGTGACCTCATGCTGGACCCCCTCCCTATCGCCCCTGGTCCCGCTGTACCAGAGTCCCGCAATCCCCTGCTGTCAGACACCGGAACGCTGCTTCAATGGTCTGGGGATTTGACTTAATCTCTTATCCGTACTTCTTAGCATGTACAGAAAACAGGCATTCTAATTGGAAGAGGAATTCTAATACAGTTTCCTTACTGAGCCAAGCCCCTCCTTAAATGCAAATTTCAGATTTTGAAAACTGCTGGTTTATTGAAACACCCACTGACTTCTTATATCTTTCTAAGACTACTGTAGATGGCAGTGTTACTTGCTCCACATTCAGTGGCTTAGGAAGAGTGATGGCAGCAGCCATAAACATAGATAGGCCCCTGTTCTTGGGGAGCCCATCCCCTTTATTACCATATTCACTTCTACTTGCTTTTGCAGAGAGTGCCAAGTGGACATAAGCAGTTCAGTCACATTCTACAGAGCATAGATGGGCATGTAAATGGCTTTTGGTCACTGTATGGTATGTAGCACCCACCTGGATAGGTGTTAGAATGTAGATATTTTATATAGTATCACGTACCTGGTGGAGACCAAGCTGTAGAGGGGGCTTCTCTTGCACCTCCTGTCCAACACCCCTGATAGAGATGACAGGCGGTGTAGGACACAGAGTGGCACGAGGGCCGGTATAGCAGGTGATGTCTTGGCAGAAGACTGATGGCTGTGGATCACCGGATGAACACCTGGAACTGGAACTCAGTGATGCTGGATGAGAAGGCAGGAGCGAAGTCGGAACACAAGCCAAGGGGTTGTCAACAGCCGGACAGCACGGGTACAGGAACGTGAGACAGAAGCGGAGTCAGGATACAAGCCGAAGTCGGTACACAGTCTGGCAGCAAGGTACAAAGGCATAAGGCAAAGGCAGGGTCAAACACAGGCTGAGGTCACAGGTAGGCAGGCAGGAATCCAAGGAGAGTCAAAAGGCAAGCCGGGTCGGTATAACGGGAAATCCACAAGCAGGTCAGGGCACAGGTAAACAGGAACACAAGCTGAAAGACCACTCAGCAATGTGCTCCTGTCACCGCTTGGTATAAATAGTCCGTTTGGCGCCAATTGCGTGCGCACGTTGCGTACGCACGTTCGCGTGTTCGCGAATTCGCGCGTTCGCGCATTGGCGCATGCGCATTCGCACATTCCTTCCAGTGTGCCTGGGCATGCGCACTGAGCGTCTCTTACATTGCCCCCCCCCCCAATGGGCGGCCTCCGGATGCCCATCTGCAACATCTTCTCAGGGTGAAACTGAAAAAAGGTTTGTATTAGATCCGTAGCATGGAGGTTGGCTTCTGGTTCCCATGAATTTTCTTCCGGGCCATAGCCCTTCCATTTAATCAGGTACTGGACAGTACCTCCTCTTTTCCTACAGTCTAATATTGCTTCAACCTCGTATTCTTCGTTGCCATCAATAATTTCAGGCGGAGGTGGATCCGACTCACGGTCAGGAAATGGATTGGGTCTGGTAGGCTTCAGTAAGGATACATGGAAGACAGGGTGAATTTTGTATGTTTCCGGGAGTGAAAGTTCATAGGCAGCAGGATTGATTTGTCTCTTAATAGAGAATGGACCGATATATCTAGGCCCCAGTTTCTTAGACGGACATGACAGTTTCAGATTGATAGTGGATAACCAAACCTTGTCTCCCGGTCTGAGGTTTAGATCTCCCCTTCTCTTTCTATCAAAAAATTTTTTGTTGTCTTGCTGTGCTTTGACAATGGCGTCTTGCAACAGATTGTTGTTGGTTTGCAAAAATGTGGCTCTTTCCTGGACTGCAGGAACCAAGGAATCAGGCATCACATCAGGTATAAAGGCTGGGAAGTACCCATAGTTTGCAAAAAACGGGGCTTGACCCGTGGCTGAATGCACTGCATCATTATATGCAAACTCTGCTAGGGGTAAAAGTGATGCCCAGTCGTCTTGTGAAAATGATGAAAAACACCGGAGGTACTGCTCCAGGGTCTGGTTTGTACGCTCCGTTTGCCCGTTTGTTTGTGGATGATAGGCTGAGGAAAAGTACGTGTCAATTTTCAATGTTTTGCAGAGGTCTCTCCAGAATCTCGAAGTGAATTGCACCCCCCGGTCTGAGGTGATGTTGCTAGGAACCCCGTGGAGCCGAACCACTTCCTTGATGAAAGTTTGGGCAGTTTCCATTGCTGAGGGAGTTCCCGACATAGGGATAAAGTGGGCCATCTTTGTTAATCTGTCGACCACCACAAAGATGGTCGTGAATCCTTCAGAAGGAGGGAGCTCAACGATAAAGTCCATGTTTATCATTTCCCAAGGCCTTTTGGGAATGGGCAAGGGCCTTAGTAGACCCCAGGCTTTGGCCTTGTCGTTCTTGTTCCGGATGCAGATTCCACATGTGCTAACATAATTACGGCAGTCGGACCTCAGACCAGGCCACCAAAAGGACCGTTGTACCAGGTCAACCGTTTTAGATATCCCAAAGTGCCCTGCCAAGGGATGATCATGGCACAGGCCGAGGACCTTGGCACGTAGACCTGGAGGTACAAACACTTTTTGGTTATAGAAGAAAAGACCTTCTTGTTCCTGAAGGCACATACCTGATGGTAGAACATCCCTTGTGGACGCCTGCTTCAGCTGTGTTAACAGATCCGTTTGCAAAAGTAGAAAACTTTGGGATGGCAGGATTGTGTCTACTTGGTGACACTCTTCGTCCTCTGGGTACATGCGGGACAGCGCATCAGGTTTGCCATTCTTGGAGCCTGGCCTGTAGGTGATATGGAAGGTAAAACGAGAAAAGAACAGTGCCCACCTGGCTTGACGTGGTTAGCTGTTCGAAGGTACTCCAGATTTTTGTGATCGGTAAAGATCAGGATAGGGTGAGATGCTCCTTCTAATAGGTAGCGCCATTCTTCCAAGGAGGCCTTGATGGCCAGTAATTCCCGGTCTCCAACATCGTAGTTCCTTTCTGCTGGGCTGAGTTTCCTGGAAAAGAAGGCAATAGGGTGAAGAAGAGATCTCGTACCTGAACGCTGTGACAGGATAGCACCTACGGCATTTTCTGAAGCATCCACCTCGAGAACATAGGGCAAAGCGGGATTTGGGTGTCGTAAGATAGGTGCAGTAGTGAATAGGATCTTCAACTGGTCAAACGCAGCTTGTGCTGCCGGTGTCCATTGGAAACGGGTGCCTTGCCTTGTTAGCTGGGTGACTGGAAGCATAATGGCGGAGAAGTTCTTGATAAACTTGCGGTAAAAATTAGCGAAGCCAATGAACCTTTGTGTGCTCTTCTTGTCTGTGGGAGTGGGCCATTCGAGGATCGATTTGACCTTTTGGGGGTCCATGGAGATCCCAGAAGTGGAAATGACGAGTCCCAAGAATTGGATTGATTCCTTTTCGAACTCGCATTTCTCAGCCTTTGCGTATAATCCATGGTCTCTTAGGCGGCCGAGAACCTTTTTGACATGTTCACGGTGCATTTCAATGGAACCTGAAAAGATAAGAATGTCGTCAAGGTAGACAATCATAAACAAATCAAGGAAGTCTCTGAAAATATTGTTTACGAAATGCTGAAAAGTAGCTGGAGCATTGCACAATCCAAAGGGCATGACAAGGTACTCGAAGTGGCCGAATCTTGTGCGAAAGGCGGTCTTCCACTCGTCGCCCTCACGGATCCGTACTAGGTTGTATGCTCCACGTAGGTCAAGTTTTGTGAATACCATGGCTGCCCTGAAACGTTGGAAAAGTTCAGGAACTAAGGGCAGGGGGTATCTGTTTTTGACAGTAACCTTGTTCAACTCCCGATAATCAACACAGGGGCGTAGAGAATGATCCTTCTTTTCAACAAAGAAAATACCAGCCCCTGCGGGGGACGTAGAGGGGCGGATGAAGCCTTTTTTCAGGTTTTCGTCGATGTAAAGGCGTAATGCCTCAAGTTCTAGTTCAGAGAGGGGGAAGATACGCCCAAACGGTATCTCAGCACCTGGTAAAAGTTCAATTGGGCAGTCATACGGCCGATGAGGTGGTAGGATGTCTGCTTTCTGTTTATCAAAGACTTCCAAGAACTCATGGTAAGCTGCAGGCACAAGTTGGGATGCAGAGGGATCAGGTTGCAGGCCCAAAAGTGATGCAGGTTTCCCCGGACTGGGCTGGAAGCAGTTTTGTTGACAATAGGTGGATGGAAATGCCACTTCTCCTGACTTCCAGTTTATCTGAGGATTGTGTGCTTGTAGCCATGGAATACCGAGAATGATAGGGAACAGAGGAGATGGGATAATGTCCAAGCACAAGTATTCTCGGTGGCCTTTATTAGATATAGCCAGTAATGGGCAGGTTTCTTGGGTTATAGGCCCGGACTTGAGATGGGATCCGTCAGCTAGATGGATAGATAACTGACGGGTTTTCGCTTGCAGAGGGATTTGATGACGCTGAGCAAAGTCACTGTCCATGAAGCAGCTGCAAGCGCCAGAGTCAATAATGACTGGGACTTGGATGGTCTTTCCGAGAATCTGTAGTGAGAGAGGTAGAGTAATGTGAGTGGACAGATCCTTCCTAGAACTGTTTGCAAGGTAAGAAGGAAAAGCAAACTGAGACTTACTAGGCCGCACCGGGCAGGTCTGAAGGTAATGTCCAGCTTCCCCACAATAGAGGCATAAGTTGTTCCGGCGTCTTCGCAATCTCTCCTCAGTGGTTAGTGGAGAACGTAAAAGTCCGAGTTGCATGGGCTCCACACTGGAGGTTGTGGGGAAAGCGACAGGTGGACAAAAAGCCGGAGGTGATGGCACTTGAGGTAACATCCAGGTAGGTCTGGAACTTCCAGCTCTTTCCACTCTCCGCTCCCTGAGCCTGCGGTCAAGCTGGATAGTAAGACAAATAAGGTCATCAAGAGAATCAGGCGTACCTACTCTGGCAAGTTCATCCTTAAGGCCCTCTGATAGGCCGAGACGGAATTGATGCCGTAAGGCTGCATCATTCCAGCCTGTATCGGAAGCCCATCTGCGGAATTCGGCAACATAGTCCTCAGCAGGGCGGCGGCCTTGTTGTAATGTATATAGGGTTGCTTCGGCTGTAACAGATCGCTGGGGGTCGTCATAAAGCTGCGCCATTGCTTCGAAGAATGATGAGATGGTGTTCAAGGCTATATTATTTTGTTCCAGGAGACGGTGGGCCCAGGATTGCGGCTCTCCGAGAAGTAGAGAGATTACGAACCCCACCTTGGTGGATTCAAGTGAGAAAGTCCGTGGCTGCAGGGCAAAGTATAGCTCACAAGAATTCCTGAAAGCCCGGAATTTGTGTCGGTCACCCGAAAATCGTTCTGGAGCAGGTACCCGAGGTTCCGGTGGTGGCAAAACCACTGCAGGTGTAGATAGAGCCCGTTCGGGCACAGAGGACCCAGGTGCCGGGGTTGCCGGGGTAGAAGCCATGGATTGGATGCGACCCTCTAATTGGAAGTAACCCTCTTGCAAGGATTTGACTGCTTGGGTAAGCGAAGAAAGTTGCTGGCATAATGTCTCTAGAGGTGAAGCCCCTCTCTCGGTCTCCGACATCTGGCTGAGTGGTACTATCACGTACCTGGTGGAGACCAAGCTGTAGAGGGGGCTTCTCTTGCACCTCCTGTCCAACACCCCTGATAGAGATGACAGGCGGTGTAGGACACAGAGTGGCACGAGGGCCAGTATTACAGGTGATGTCTTGGCAGAAGACTGATGGCTGTGGATCACCGGATGAACACCTGGAACTGGAACTCGGTGATGCTGGATGAGAAGGCAGGAGCGAAGTCGGAACACAAGCCAAGGGGTTGTCAACAGCCGGACAGCACGGGTACAGGAACGTGAGACAGAAGCGGAGTCAGGATACAAGCCGAAGTCGGTACACAGTCTGGCAGCAAGGTACAAAGGCATAAGGCAAAGGCAGGGTCAAACACAGGCTGAGGTCACAGGTAGGCAGGCAGGAATCCAAGGAGAGTCAAAAGGCAAGCCGGGTCGGTATAACGGGAAATCCACAAGCAGGTCAGGGCACAGGTAAACAGGAACACAAGCTGAAAGACCACTCAGCAATGTGCTCCTGTCACCGCTTGGTATAAATAGTCCGTTTGGCGCCAATTGCGTGCGCACGTTGCGTACGCACGTTCGCGTGTTCGCGAATTCGCGCGTTCGCGCATTGGCGCATGCGCATTCGCACATTCCTTCCAGTGTGCCTGGGCATGCGCACTGAGCGTCTCTTACATATAGAGTGGTTTCCTACTTAACAGAAGATTGCTAGGTAAAACATAGGAGCTTTCCTATTTAACAGGAAAGTTACATTTGCTTAGTGAGGGTGTCTTGTGTGACTTACAGTGCTGCTACTGTTGTGATTGGCTCCTTGGTATCCAGGCAACTTTGGAAAGTTCTGGGTGAACAGGAATGACCCATGCAGAGCAGCAGCATGAATTTGAATGCACTTCCAGACAATTACAGGGAGTGGTGCCCCTGAGCATGCTGAGTGCTGGTATTTATATTTGGTGAGCACATGAGATCTGGGCCTTATTCTAGAGAGGAGAGGTCCAGTTGGGGAGGGGGGGCCTGTTGCCTCTCCCTAACATAGGCTGCCATGAAGCCTGAGCTGGACGACCTGAGGGCCTAAACACTGAGGGCTGAAACCCAGGGTTCTCCTGAGAGCGGACTTAGGGAGGATGTCCATGGATCCTGTCTGGTATCACAAAGGAAGGTGACCTGCAACCAGGACCTTGTGAGTACAGACCCCCTGAAGGGATTTTAGAGTCTGGTGTTGCTGAATCCCCCTTCTGGGTGCCAGAAGTCAGCTGTTGAGTGTAAGCTAAAGGGGACACTGGCTGGTGTCTTAAAGAGCTAGGTTCTCCTAAGTTATTTTACTAGCAAGAGGCTTTGCTCAATTCTGTACAGTCTGCTACGCAGATCTACTGAGAAAGCTATCCTCAATTGTGAATAGTTCAATTGGAGTATCCCACTATACCCTCCTCCCCTATCCAAGTTCCTAAACTAAACTAAAACAACAAAAAACACTACAACCCCTAGACTGATCATGGAATGAATGAGTGAAGGTTGCCCACCTGGCTGTGGGAAATACTGTCTGCAGGGCTGAAACAAGGGGAGACCCAGGAAAATACCAGCGCCCCTAAGAGGATAGAGCTACAGGTATGACCATGCTCTCTTCTACTTCCCTTGTGTTCAGTCATATGACATCACAGATCACATTACAGATGTAAGGAATGCATGGAGAATCATCAATGTGCTGCACTTAAAGCACCTTCCGTAAGCAGCACTGCTCTATAAGATGTATCTCTTCAGCTCTGTGTATACAAAGGAGCATGGGGAGCTCATGTCTATAATGAGAATGGTATTGGCACAGCCCCAAATGATCCACAAAGGCTCAAACATGATATGGTTCAGAAATATTTAGACAGAATAAAGGTGGATAAACCACTAAAACACCTGGACCAGATGGCATTCACCCACGCATCCTAAAATAATTAAGCTCTGTCATTTCAAAGACATTGTTTCTAATTTTTAGGACTCTTTAATGACTGGAATAGTACCACTGGATTGGCGTAGGGCCAACGTGGTGCCTATATTTAAAAAGGGATCAAAGTCTTTGCCAAGTGACTATAGACCTGTTAGTTTACCTTCTATGGTTGGGAAGATACTGGAGAGTTTAACAAAAGATGAGTTCTTGGTGGAAAAAAACATTTTAAGAAGCAGACAGGATGCATTTGTGAAAGTCAGAAGTTGCCAAACAAGCCGGATTTCTTTTTATGAGGAGGTAAGTAAAAGGGGTGGCTGTGGACGTGGTATACTTGTATTTTGCAAAAGCGTTTGACACAGTTCCCCACACATGGCTAATGAGTAAGGTAAAGTCCACATGCTTGGAATGATCAGTTTGTAAATGGATAGAAAAGTGGCTAAAAGATAGAATTCAGAGAGTGGTGGTTAACGATTCTTACTCTGAATGGTCTAAAGTTATCAGTGGTGTACCCTAAGATTCAGTGTTGGGACCCTTACTTTTTAATATCTTTATAAATGATATAGAGTTTGGGATTAAAAGTACAATTTCAGTCTTTGCAGATGACACCAAGCTTTGCAGTGGAATAACTTCCTTACAGGGTGTCACCAACTTGCAAGCTGACCTCAATGCACTGTTTCATTGGGCAACTATGTGGCAAATGAGGTTTAATGTTGATAAATGTAAAGTTATGAACTTTGGGCTAAGAAAATGTATGCATCTTACTTACTAGATGATCCAAACAGAAGTGGAAGCTGGTACCTTGAAAACTAGGTACCTGACAGTGGGGGAGGGGCATAAAGAGGAACTTCCCCTTTTGGTATTTAACCAATTTTTTTTAATATAAATCCTTAACATGCTATGTAACTTGGGGCGATTACAGGAGTTTGACTTGTGCTTATACTGTATAATTTCTGCTGAAAAGTATTCTCCTATTTATCTCAGAAACCTGAGAGGTGTTCCATTTCCTAGATTGTTATGGGGTATCATTCCTGTGAATTCCATACCTATACAGTATTTTAGTTTATGGATTTTGCAGATATGAGAGATCAGACTTTGGGTTTGTGATGCCTGTTTCAGGAAGCAGAGCTAGGCAAGGATGTCCCACCACAGTAGGTTCTAAGAGTCTTATGAGGCTAATCTGTAATTAATTAAACTATCTGGGATCCACATGTGACAAAATCATTTTTTTGGGTGACAATGACCTGTCTAAAAATCAGCAAATTGTAATTACAATATGAGCAACAGATGCTAATAACACACATCTGTTTATGTAAGTCCAGAAAACTGTACAGAAATTGTTGTGGTATTATTGTAATTTTGCTTTGCAGCCTATTGGTCTGCATTGGTTGATGTGTTAAGCCAGCCTTTCTCAACCAGTGTGCCGCGGCACACTGGTGTGCCGCCAGAGGTTCTAAGGTGTGCCACAGGATCATGGGAGAGAAGGGCTATCAGATGAGCCCTATCTCCCAATCCCCTACCAAACTGTACATCAGCACTGATAGAGAGCTTGATCAGCCTCAAAAGTGAAAGTAAAGGGGGGGGGGGGAGTGTGCTGTGCTCTCTGCTTCCCCCTACAGTGCCAAGAATTTATGGCGTGATTTTGCGTGTGTTCCGCGACACACAGTAACGTGACTCAAGCCTTGGACAGGGGTGCCTCAAGACTGAAAATACTTTTTAAGGGCGCCCCAACTGGAAAAAGGTTGAGAAACACTGTGTTAAGCAAAGGCAGATAACAAAATGACCATATACACTTGTTCAGTGTGGAACAGAAAGTCACCAATGTTAAAAATGTCTACCTTACTAGAAGACTGGCTTATTTTTACAAAATTCATTTTCTAAAAAAAATTTTGAAACATTTACACATGTGTCCCTTGATGTTATATACCTGTAGATCTCTTTTACACGAACCAATATATTTTGCCTAATTTTATGTCACAGAAACACAATAGGAAATGAGTGGTAATCTTCTTATAGTAAAGGGAAATTTTACAGTTGATGGCTGTAACAAGAATACATGTCCCCTTGTGTTCTATCCCAATGACAGTGGTCAGATGGTGCCCCATTGACTGCAGTACCATGTACTGTATATTTTTGTCTGTATTGCAGCAAACTGCATAGAGCCACATCTGGCTTGTATATGCATTTAACAGCAGCAAGTCCTGGTGGTCCATGACTTAAATCAGGACAGGTGGCCTAACTGAACAACCCAACCACTGTGCTATCATACAAAGAACTAGAACATGTACCTTATTCCTGCATAAGCCCCACAATACAGAACACAGGAGAGCTACAAGCCACACAATCTTCATGATGTCTGGTGATGTCTTCTTCTTGGGGCAACATTCTACAAAGTCCCCTTTCTATTGTATTCATTGTCATTCGTTAACTTTAGCCTAAACCACCTGCTAGCCTCTTCAAACTGGCTAGAACAATGAAGAGGAAGAGTACTTGTTTATCCAAGATCTTACATGTCAACCTATTCCTGGAAAAACTGTCTTCTTCATTGTTTTTTGTTGACTTATCTAATCAAAAACCTAGCAATTCAATACCACTGGACATTGTCAACTCTGCTACAATATTGAGAGGATTAGCAAGGTGTCTTGCAACCCGCCTTCAATTGTTTTGTTCATTAAAGGTTTTGCATTCCTAAAAATAAAAAAAACGTAAAGTTGAACTGAACTTTGGAAATGAAAAAATAAAATAAAATCCTAGAAATTTAGAAGCTTTGTCAGAAGGGGGGAACAAAGTCTTTTTTTTTTTCAAAACAAACTTTTACCTTTTCCCTAGCAATTTTTTAGTTTCTGTACATTGCCTGTGGCACATACACTGGGACAATGTGCAAATGCGCAGGAGATACATCATCAGTGAAAGCCCAATGGCCAAAGAGGGAAGCCTCTGCACTCAGAAAACACAGGGGATGGAGCTGTGAGACCAGGGGTCTCCAAATTTTCTAAGAAAAGGGCCAATTTGCTGTCCTTCAGACTTCAGTGGAAGTAGAAACTGCCCCAGCATCAATGCCCCTTGATTCGTTTTAGTGGGAGGAATAGTGCCCCATTGTTGATATCAATGAGAAGAATAACACTCCATCATTGGTGTCAGTTGGTGGAATAGTGCCCCAAGGGTCAGATAAAGGCAAGTGAAGGGTCGCATATGGCTCCTGGGGGGGGGGGGGGAAGTTTGGAGACTAAAAGACAGAAACTTCCTTTGGGTGAATTGGAGACAGACCAAAGAACTGAATAGGGTGGTCCTGTTTGGGGAGACCGAAAGAAAATACCCCATGCAAGATGGAGAACTAGGTTCCGACAACTCTGTCTTATGCAAAACCTATTAAGGGTTCCATGCCAAATAAGACCAACAGTCACCTCACCAAGTGGAGACTTGTGAATTGCTTTAGATCCCACAAAGTCACACAGAAAGCAAAAATAAGAGCCAACCTCTGACCTAGGCCCAGCTGCAGGGAAGGACTTGTCCAATGAAGAAACTCCTGGGAAGAAAGTCCTGAGACTTACAGGCTTATACCATTCTTTAGGTTGGCAAACCACAACTGCCTGGGCCAGTAGGGAACAATGAGGAACACCAGAATCCCTTGCATCCCAAACATGCAAGACAAATGAGGGAAGGAATTGGTCAGGAAGTACTGATCCCACTGAGTCACCAGAGCATCCACTGCATCCACCAGGGGACCACTGCGCCTGAGACAAAACTGCCAGGGCAGGTAGTCAAACTCTGAAGTTGGCTACCTGTGACACACCTCCAGGAACAGCCCCATGGCTAAAAATCGCTCTCACAGGTTTAGGCACAGCTACCAAATGCAGTCTGCCTGCCACTGTGTATACCTGGAATGCTCATGTCTGACAAAGCCAGAACCTGACGTTTTGCCAAGGATATTATTCTATCTTTTGCTAAAGCAAACTCTGGGTCCACCTGAAAATTGATGTATGTCACCTTCATGGTATTTTCTGCTTTAATCCAGATTGTATAACCTATCACTAAGGAGGTTGAATACTTCAATAAAACTGCCCAGAACTTCTGGATGTTATTTTTGGAAACAGACGCTAGACAACCCAGTCACTTGTAATCAAGGGTGTCCAGATCTGTCCTGCAGACCAATAGACTGGTATCCGCTGTGGGGAATTCTTAAACAACTGGAAGGGAGGACGACTTTTCTCCAGAGCTAGATCCCTGAGCCTCAGCCATAAGCAAATCACCAGTCCAAAGAGTGAGTCAACTTCTCCCTTGAAGAACAAAGGGCTCCATTCATGAAGCGGTATCTAACCCTTTAAGAAAAGCAGTAGAAGGGGGCGTGGCCAGGCAAGGCATGTGAGCGGACGCGCATCACGGAGCTCCCGCTGTTACCCTGCTCATTGATCCTTCCTCCGGTATCCACCTTACCTTTAACCGGCACCGACGTCTTCCTCTCCTCCTGGGGAATCCACCGGTATCCTCTACGCCTCGATCCGCACGATGCTCACCCGGAATAACCGCGAGGTCCCTGCCGGCATGGAAATCCAACATGGCGCCGCGGCCTCCACGCCGAAGGGGACGCCGCGCGCCACGGACAAGGGCAAGGATCCTGGGGGTAAGTCTGGCAAACCCCGCAAGGACGGCACCAAGGACATGTTTTATTATGTCCAGAAGCTCACGTTTGCCCAGGCTGCGGGCCCGCAGGATGGTGGCAAGGGGGGAGCGGCTTTGGTTCCGGAGCCCGGCCTGGAAGCGGATCCCTCACCTAGTCTGCCTGGTACAGACGTCCCTGCTAACATGGACCTGGGGGTGGACGGGGAGGTGGTGGATGGTGATTCTCAGCCCACCCTGGGCCAAATACTTTCAGCGGTGCAGCAGTGCACGGCCTCTGTTGGCAAAGTGGAGGAGAAGCTGGGGGGGCTCACAGAGGAGGTCTCCCTGCTCCGGCATGACCTTCAGAAAATGCGGGAGCGGACCACTGTGGTGGAGGGTCGCATAAGCGAGGTTGAGGACAGGCTGCCCTCCATTATCACGGAGACTCGGGCTACTGCATCCCTGGCCAGGGCGGTGCAGGATAAAACTGATGATATTGAGAACCGGCTGAGGCGTAACAACATCAGGATTGTGGGGCTCCCAGAGAAAGCGGAGGGCAGGGACCCCACAGAGTTTGTGGAACAGTGGCTGCTGGAGATCTTTGGCAGGGATGCCTTCTCACCCCTGTTTGCTGTTGAGCGTGCCCACCGCACCCCTTCCCGGGCCATCCCGGGCAATGCACCACGTCCTATGCTGGCGCGTCTCCTGCACTACCGTGACCGTGAGAAGGCCCTTAGGCTGGCCAGGGAGAAAGCCGTCATTACGTTTAATGTTGTCCGGGTGTCTCTGTACCCGGACTTTTCGGCGGAGGTGCAGAAGAAACGTGCTAAATTCCATGAAGTCAAACAACGCCTGCAGAAGGTCCACTTGCCCTATGCGATGCTGTACCCCGCTCGGCTGCGAGTAACCGCTGGCGGGCAAGCTCACTTTTTTCAGACCGCGGATGAAGCTGCGGAATGGCTGGATGTCAATGAGCCGTCTCTGCGGGCTCGACAGCGTGAGGGAGCGGATCCTTGAGGTTACCTTGACTGTTGGGGTGCTCTTCTACTACCTACCTGTTGGAAGGGACTCTATTTGCCTTACCGGAGGCCTATTATCGTTAGCCTGTTATGGCTGGATGGCTCTATGTTTCCTGTGATGGTGAAGTATGCCAAAGTTATGCAATGTTTACTGTTTTCCCGGCTGGAGTGTGTGTGCACGTTGCCTACTCCTCGGATGTCTCCTGTGCCATGTTGGCACCGTTTTGTTTTTTACCTTCTCTGTTTTTTCTCTGGACCCGGATGTCTGAACTCTGGGACAAGTTTCTATTTTTATTTCACACACAGGCTTCGCTTTTTGTTTTGCTGCTGGCATCTACTGGAGGAGGACTGCTTCCCGTCTGCTGTGGGGCCCGTGCGGCTGAGTCCTGCTGCACCCATGTTTAATACCCTTTCTTTTTCTATTTTTTTCTCTTGTACTCCTTACCCTGACTGTAATTGTGCACTCTATGGAATATGTCTAGTGTACCTTTAGTGTCCTGGAATGTCCGGGGCTTGGGAGATCCCCTCCAGCGGGCTATGGTGAGCTCTGTTCTGCGCAAGTATCACCCAGCGATTGTTGGCCTGCAGGAGACGCATCTCACTGTGGACACGGTTAGCTGTGTGCGGTATGCTTGGGCCCAACAGATCTACCATTCTACCCATACCTCCTTCTCTAGGGGGGTCTGTATTCTGATTCATCGATCAGTGGACTATCGGGAAATTACTAAAATGTGTGACTCGGAGGGTAGATTTGTATTCTTGTACTGTACTATATATTCACGTGCTTGTGTAATTGCCATGGTGTATGTCCCGCCTCCCTTTTCGCTTCACGTGTTGAGGGAGCTGGTGAGGTTCACTTTGGACAAGCCCCGAGCGCTGCTATTTGTGCTGGGGGATTTTAATGGGGTGCTAGATCCTGCAAGGGATAGACACCCACCTCCCGGTGTAGGGCCGGGCACCCGGGGTACCCCGTTGGCCCGTTTTTTGGGAGAGATGTCCTGGATAGATCTGTGGCGGGTCCGGCACCCTGCTGCTACACAATTTTCCTGCTACTCTAAAACGCATGGGTCATTGTCCCGCATTGACCTCTGCTTGGGTACCCCTTTTTCCTTAGCAGCGGTGTCTAAAATTCAATATGCCCCCAGGGGTATTTCTGACCACTCTCCCCTGATCTGTTGGCTGGAGTTGAGGCCTCAATCGTCCCTATCACGGGTCCCTTGGCGCCTCAATGCCTCCTGGTTGAAACTCTTTCCCCCTGATAGTGATTTGCCTAGAGCTATGTCCCGATTCTTTTTGGATGATGACCTTTATCCTGATAGGCTGGTTCAATGGGATGCTTTTAAATGCTATCTTAGGGGGGTGTTCATTGATGTGATTAACCAGGTTAAATCTTCTACTAGGGAATGGGAGGCTCACTTGACTGCACATGTGAGGGAGCGAGAGGAGGAGTATATTGGCCAACCCACTGAAGCGTCTCGGGCGGCTTGGTTGTCTGCCCAGGATGCCCTGACTAGTTTTATCTCGCATAGAGCGGAACGCAAACGGTTTTTCTCTAAGGTTACATTTTATGAAGAGGGGGAGCAGACTGGCCGCCTTCTGGCAAAACTTGTTAATGTCCACCCTGCAGTTCCTGCTATAGGGGCCCTTAAATTGCCCTCGGGCACCCTGGTTAATTCTCCGGAGCAGGTTATGGAGGAGTTGGTCCGCTTCTATACTGAGCTCTATGCCTCTAGGGCGTCCTATACTGCTCTGGAATTGACGGACTACCTTCAGGGAGTAGATCTCCCTGTT
This sequence comes from Pelophylax lessonae, assembly GCF_965119305.1. Lineage (NCBI taxonomy): Eukaryota > Metazoa > Chordata > Amphibia > Anura > Ranidae > Pelophylax > Pelophylax lessonae. Next base: position 82,568,161 of record NC_138768.1, read on the forward strand.
TTATCTGCAGCGCATAAGCGCCAATTGGATGCCCCTCTTACCCTGGAGGAGCTTCGGGAGGCTGCCAGCTCTTTTCCCACCTTTAAGGCCCCGGGGGATGACGGATTGCCCATGGAGGTATACCAGTCCTTCCCTGACACATTGCTACCACGACTGTTGCGGGTCTTTAATGAGGCTCTGCGCGGTGGTCGCCTACCCTCGTCCATGTCTGGGGCCAGTATTACCTTAATTTTGAAGCCTGACAAGCCCCCGATAGATCCTGGTTCTTATAGACCGATATCTTTGCTACAATCTGATGTTAAGATTCTGGCCAAGGTGCTCGCTCGGCGCTTGAATCTAGTGGTGGCTACCATTGTTCATGATGATCAGGCGGGATTTATGCCCAACAAATCTACAGCTGTCAATCTCCGCAGGCTATATGTGAACATGCAGAGTAGAGCGGACAATGTGGGCTACAGGGCCCTCTTGTCCCTAGATGCTAACAAGGCCTTCGACAGTGTCGAGTGGGGGTACCTCTGGGCGGTGTTAGAGAAATTTGGTTTTGGCCCCACGTTTGTGGCATGGGTTCGCCTTCTTTACCAGGCCCCGCGTGCGGTTATAAGGGAGGGGGGCAGGCAATCGGCACCGTTTCTCCTGGAGAGGGGGACTAGGCAGGGATGTCCTCTGTCCCCTTTACTGTTTGCTCTGGCCATAGAGCCCCTGGCAGCGAGGATTCGGGCCAGTGCCTCGGTGGTGGGCTTTCGGTATGGGACACTGCAGGAAAAGATACTTTTGTATGCCGATGATATGTTATTGCTCCTGGGTGACACAGGTCCGTCCCTACGGGCAGTGATGCGCATAATTACGGAATTTGGAGGCTTCTCGGGGCTGACCATCAACTGGTCCAAGTCGGCTTTGTTGCCGCTGGACCGGGGGGTGGATCCCCAGTTGTCTGATTTTTGCCCGGTGCAGATAGTGCAACAGTTCAAATATTTGGGGGTGGTGATTTCCGCTGTCATTACCGACTATTGTCGCCTGAACCTCTTCCCACTTTTGACGAGGTTCAGGGACAAGGTGGCCGTTTGGTCCAAACTTTGGCTTTCAGTGGCGGGTAGGGCTAATTTGGTAAAGATGATCTTTATGCCCCAACTTTTATATTTCCTACATAATTCCCCGGTGGTCATCCCTCTGAGGTTGTTCCGTCTGGTGAACTCCATCTTCCGCTCCCTGTTGTGGAGGTCCGGGGTTGCCAGGATACGCCTTGAACAACTGTACAGGCCCAAAGATAGGGGAGGCTTGGCCTTCCCGAACCCTTGGATCTATTACTTGGCGGCGCAGCTGCAACACTTGGTGAAGGCCCTTTGTGGGGAGGACCAGGAGACTGGGGACTCTACGGTTCAGGTTATACTCCATGAGGTGGCGGCACGCGGGGTCCCGGAGGCATTAGAATCGCAGCTCTTCCTGAAGTCTAACAAATTGTTTCCTACTTATAGATTGATGCATAAAATCTGGTCGAAGGTGAAACAGTTGCAGGGGGTTACCGGTTTTACCGAGTATAGTTTACTATGGGATAATCTGACGTATCCGGAGTTGGCCGGGCTGCCGTGTGTGGCGACTTGGCGAGCTCGGGGAATTACTCACCTTAAGCAGGTGTTCCTCCAGGGACGCTTGCTAGACTTTGCCCAGCTTAGTGCAGCCTACACCCTACCTCCGACTATGCAGTTTTCATATTTACAGCTGCGGCATGCAGTCCGGGCCCAGCCCTCCTTGCTGAGCCCGGAACTGTCCCCAACACCAGTTTTTTCTATGATGAGGCGCTGTGCTACAACCAAGGGATTTATTTCGGAATGCTACTCTATGTTGTTAACAGCTTACCTGGAAAAAATTCCTAACCCTGCTAAATCTCGTTGGGAGGCGGATGTAGGGGTTCTCAGTGATGATCAGTGGGACGAGGCCTTGGAGTCGGTGCGTACGTGCTCCCTGGGAGTCGCGCAGCGACTCTCTCAACTTTACATACTCCTCCGGGTCCATCGCACCCCCCTCCGCCTTTACAGGATGGGTCTTAGAGCTGACTCCTTGTGCACCAGGTGTAGTAGAGATTGTGGAGACCTCATTCACCTTCTGTGGCGCTGCCCCAAGCTCCACAGGTATTGGACGGCGGTGGTCCAGACTGTTAATGCTGCTTTTTCCCTCTCTGTGCCGGTTGATCCGAAGCCGTGCCTCCTTGGCATGGTGGAGGACTACTCGCCTGATGTCAACGTGCGTTTGGCGTTGTCGAGGTCCTTTTTTCAGGCCCGGAAGCTTATTTTGCAGCACTGGACGTCCCCGTCCCCTCCCTCGCTGGAGATGTGGGTGAAGGCAATGGGCGCTACCCTACGGTATGAACGCCTAATTTATCAACACAGAGGTGTCCCGCTAAGATATGAAAAAATATGGGCTGGGTGGCTGGCGCAGCCAGGCCTGGCACCAGCTGATCTTATTATGGATCGCTTACTCCAATAGCTCCCTGTATGTTCTGTCTGCAGGTTATGGAGCAGGTCTTTGATGTGTGCTCGTGTTACCATGCTTGGGTATGTAGATGTCCTTACTTTACTGGGAATGCACTTTCTTGAAGATGCCATGTATTTGTTGGTTTATGCCTATACTCTCTTTGTAAGGGAGTCTTGTTGAATTGAAGCCTGTGAACTTTCAATTGTGTTCAATAAACTTTGTCTTTGATTTAAAAAAAAAAAAGAAAAGCAGTAGAAATCAAAATTTTTGACATTCACAGCATTTATGAAATTCACAAAAAAACACTTCTAAAATACCCAGGTGAAGGGAGCCAATTCAAATTTTGCATTTTTCTATATAAAATTTGCAACTGAACTCATCCCTTTAGAGCTTCCAGATGCGTAACAGGTAATACCCACCATGGGCTTTTGGACAGTGAACTGTTTGCCGCCACAAAAACTGGGGCAAAAACACCTTGACCCAGAAACCTGCAGAGGATATGCAGAGGCAACAAGTAGAGAAAAGACACTTCCTAACAATTAGAGGCAGAAAAAGATTTAGCAATCTGCACTCTAGGCTTCTTCCCCTGGTAATGACAAGTGTTCAACTCAGCAGCACCACTGATGCTGTTGTCCTGGGCTGTCTCAAAGAGACATTATCCCTGGAAGGCCATGCAGGCTACTTCCTCCAGACAACGATATTACTTCTTAAGGTAAATAGCCCTAACTACACTGCTGTATACGGGGCTAGTTAGAGCCCATTTTATCCCCAAATGATCCACAGATAGGGGTTCCCTGCCTTATCAGAGCCTTAAGCATGCCAAGATCAGGGATTGTTCTACAGGAGAGGCTAAACCTGCATGGAAAACCACCAAAAGTGGCAAGTAAGGGTTTCTTCTCTTAACACTGGCTGTGAGTTCTGTAAGGACAAGAAAGGAAATGGGCTGTTCTGTGGATATTACCACATGTATACTGCCATGTTGGTGCCAGGAAATCATTTTAAGGTTATCATTTTGGTATCACTATACACAGATAAAGGGATAAAGTAGTAAGTCACATATTTATAACTTTGTGTTCCTTTTATTTTACAATTTTGCAAAACCGCATTGCTAAACACACACTAGCACACACACTTGTTACTCAGTATAGCTTTAGTAGGAATTTGCTAGTTGTATTTCCTTGCACTAATAATAATTTGAGTTTTTTATTTAAAACATATTGTTTTGATAAACATATGCGCTATCATTGATATTTTAGGTTTGGAAAGCCTTTCTTAAGCTTTCAAGTCTGTGATGTTCCTTTAAAATGAAAACAGTACAGTGGGTTTAGCCATCTAAAGAGTGGAATGAAAGGCAGGACCTGGCAGTGAAAGGATTAATTGATAAGTTCAGGTTAATAGGCAGGACAATATCATTTACAGGAATAGCTGCACTCCAGTTCCCATCAGTAAACAGGCCATTGAGGACAGAAGGCCTCTGTGCAATGTTTACCCTTGTATTTACTCAGGTGATGTTTACCAGGTTTGATAATCTGTCCAGGTTTTACAGTCGGGGTCCATTGAACCTTCCAAGCACGGCTTGCAGAGTGTAAAAGTCTGCAAGAAGACTTTCTATTTTAATTGTCTCATTACATGTAATCAACATCAGTTGCAGCCAGATGAGAATTTGCACATGTAACAACTTTCATAAGAGCTTGTTCACACCATAGACAAGGAATATTTTTGTTTCCTGTGATGCAATGCACTTTGCTGCACTGCAGTGAATTTACTTTCATGTGTTGCAGTGAATAATTTTTATATTATTTCATTGTTTTTTGGAACAGTATGCATTTCTGAGCAATTTACAGGAAATCTTGTATTTTCTGAATTAATTCAAAGCATACTGCATCAGTATGCTCTTTGCATACATTCGCTGTACCCCATTGTGATGTATAATATAGTGCCAGAATATGCAAAAATTCTACGTGTATTATTCTTTTTTCAGTGCAAACCAACCAAACGTGTTGGTGTGAATTGAACTCATAGGACATAATTACCTTGTTCTTTCATTGGGACTGCATTTGGTAACTGAACCAACATTGCTGTGTGAAGGAGTTTGAAGGCCTAGCTCCCTGTTTTGGTGAATTTTAAATAGTTTGTTTGAACCAGGCTGGTCTAAATTAACTATTTCCTTCACTAACTTATGCTGTCAGTGCTGTATGAACTGTATGTAGCCTCAGCTAACGGCAGCAGGACAGGAACTTTCTGTCCTGTTCCTCGAACAAATATGAGTTGGTGAGCGTTGTGTTGCTGAGCAATTCACAGGAAGCCTTGTGTTTTCTAAATGAATACAAAGCTTCCTCTGAATGCCTGAGGCAAAGAGGCAGGCTGATGCAGGGGTATATCTAGTGCGAGGCGAACAAGGCATTTGACTTGGGTGGCATTTTTCAATAGAAGGGACCAGTGGCATCACTACGGGGGGGGGGGAGGGGAAGCAAGTGCCCCCCGCCAGGGGCATACTATATTGGGAAGTCTCAGGTGGGGGGGTTTTGGCTCAGCTGGGCTCGGGCTGTGGGGGGTGGTCTCAGCTGGGCTCAGCTCGGATGGGGGGTGTTCTTGGCTGGGCTGGGTTTGGGTGAGAGGTGGCCCCCCCATGGGCTGGAAGGGCTTGGCTGGGGCAAGGGGCGGTCTCGGCTCGGCTCAACTTGGCTTGGCTGGGCGGTCTTGGCTCGGCTCATGCAGGGGGGCTGTCTTGGCTGGGCTTGGGCGGGGGAGGCCTCAAGGTCATAAAGATGGCATATGCATTTGTTCAGACCCTGTAAAATAAGGTTATAATGTCTGCAATACATTATGACAACCTCTGTATGGGGGGTTGCCATTTGTATGTTCAGAAGCCAGCTTCACACATCTAACTTTTTTTTATACACCTGAGCTACTCCTTATGAGAAGCACAAGAATGAATCGGGATCTTATCTTTCAGGATAACTAGAACAAATGTGAACTCTAGAATGGTTAATGCCTTACGTGAGTTGCATGCATTGGGCAGCAAGGTGATAGCCAGGGTCAAAGGGGAACAAAACTTCTGAATAAATTCTATTAACCGCTCCTATACTGACTAAAGGGTCCCTAGTAATATAATAAATGTTTTGCAAACTGTCCCAGGGGAAGAAACTGAGGTAAAGAGCTAGAAGAGAAGAGATGCTGAGAAGGAAATGAAGACTCAAAATAGCATAGGGATTAAAATGAGGCTGGAGGACCCCTGGGTGCGGTACTTGGCGGGTTTCCGGATGAAGGAGACCACCCTCCCTGGAGGGGGGGCAGGGTGGCCCGTAGGGGCTGCCTAAGCCCTCCTTTTGTGGGCCTGGACACCAACTTCCTAACTCTTCCTCTTTCCTTTCTTCTACTCCTCTCCCTTATTTCTTCTTCTTTTCTGTCTCTTTCTCCTCTTATCACATAGTGACTTTGGCTGATATGATTACCCCAGGCTGTTAATGCCCTCTGCTACCACCTGTTGTGATTATTTTAGAATTTGCCTGGTCGTTGATTTAGTGCCATCTATTTTGGATGAGCAGCTTTTCTATGCATATAAACTATTTAGTGGGCTGGAGGCAGGGTGGTCGCTCCCTCCCTCATAGCGCAGTGTGTTCCCCTGGGGGCGCTGGAGGGGGTGGGGCAGCGCCCGGTCTGGCTGGTCTGGCTCCGGCTCACGACAAGAGCCACTGACCTGTTATTCTTGGGTCTTTTTTTTTCTTCTCTTTCTTCTGTTGTTTGCCAGACTCTTGCCTTCATATGTTAACTGTATTACACATTGCTAACTGTATGTTATTTTTCATGGTGGTTACTGCCAGTTTATACCATGAGTGTTTCTTTTTTTCTTGCCATAAACTCAATAAAAATATTGAAATCTAAAATGAGGCTGGAGACTGGCAGATCCAAACAGATATCATAACACTTGTAGGCTGAAAGGTGGGGGAAGACCCAGGGGGTAGGCACCCAGAAGGAAGGCACGTCACACACAATGGTTGGGAATGCAAAGTATATTGTCAAACTGTTCCAGATACAACAACAACAGAGTCTTTCCAACAGTAAGAAACAAGCAGCAACACTCACAGCAGTATGCAGGACTTACAGAGAGTGATATACCGAGGCTGGTGGTTCCTTGGCACAGGGAGGAGATGCAGATGCAGTAAGCACAAGTAGCGGAAAAGTTCTTCAAAAAGCTCTGCAAATAATCCCCATGCTGTCCTCCCTCCTCTGGAAACTAACCTTGGTTTACTCTCCCTGACAAGTGGGTTCCTGTCCGCCAGGCAAACAAGATGAAGGGGTGGATCTTACACAGGAAGGGGTGGGACAAATTTAGATGGGGGGGTGCCTGGTTTTGGTCTTGCCTAGGGTGGCACAAAACCAATATACACCACTGGGTGGATGAAATCATGATCTCCAATCAGAAGAAGTTTTGTATACATTCGTAAAATACAAGGCTTCTTGTGATTGGCTGAGCAGAACTCAGCCCGACTCAATTTTTTTCTTTGAGTGGGCCAAGAAGTCATCGTGCTGCTGAGGCTACATACAGTATGGCTGCATTCACATGTCAGCTTATAATCGCGGGCAGAACCGCCGCGGTTCCGCCCGCGATTCGGAGATTTATTGCAAATCGCGGGACGCCTAGCGTTGCCCGTTGATTTGCAATAGCCCCCCAAACGCCGAGCGATGTCGCCGAGCGAACATCGCGCAAACAAAATCGCGGGACGCAATACGCTCCAAAGAAGCTCTTGTACTTTTTTGGAGCGTATTGCGTCCCGCGATTTTGTTTGCGCGATGTTGCCGCGATTCGGCGGGCGTAAATCGCGGCAACATCGCTCGGCGTTTGGGGGGCTATTGCAAATCAACGGGCAACGCTAGGCGTCCCGCGATTTGCAATAAATCTCCGAATCGCGGGCGGAACCGCGGCGGTTCTGCCCGCGATTATAAGCTGACATGTGAATGCAGCCTTAATGCAGTGTTGACAGCCACTACATGTGTGAGGCTACATTCACACCTGAGCGTTTTTTACCGCGATTTTACCGCGATTTTTACCGCGATTTACAGGCGTTTTTTGTGCAGGCGTTTTTTGATTGAATAGATACCAATGGAAAACGCCTGTAATCTGCCCAAAAAGAAGCTCATGTACTTTTTTGAGCGTTGGGCGTTTTGTAAACAGCGTCAAAACGCTCAGATGTGAACAGGGGCCATTGAAATGAATAGGAATTGTCTTGTTGGGCGTTTTGAGAGCTGATCCTAGAGCAGAAAAACTCCCCAAAAACGCCTAGATGTGAACGGAGCCTTAGTGAAGGAAATATTTTGTTTGAACCAGCTTAGTTTCAAAGAACTATTTTAAGGTTTGCTAAAACATTGATTTGGGCTTTATTCCTTTTTCTGTCAGGTCTGTATGTCGTATGACAGCAGGGAGTTTCACATACAATCCAGTGGTAGCAGCCATCGGCATTGTGTGTGAAACTGACAGGCAGATTCTTGCCTGTTAGGTGAAAGCATTCGTGCGGCGGCGACAGCAGCGCCCCCCTGCACCACCGCTTCCCGCCATGCTTTCAGGGCTCCGCTTGCCCATCTGCAGGCCCAGGAGCTACACATCCACTCTCCTCCCAGTCTATGATGTCACTTCCAAGTCAGCCCATCGGTGTCCCCAGCTAGCTTAGCCGGGAGGTAATCCATTGCAAAACATTCAGTGAAACCCAGAGGAGACATGCAGAGTCTTTTAGACCCTACATATCTCATTAATGAGAACCTGTCACCTAAAAAACATCACGTAGGGGAATTTTGCAAACAGATCAAGTTACAGATAAGCACATAAAATCCTCCCCCCAAAAAATGTTGTGGCCCACCCCCCTTACATATATGCTCAAACGAACATAAACGCAAGTGTCGGGGGCACCTACGCATGAAAACTTAAATTGCGATACACATGTTACATATCAAAAGAGGCAATGGGAAAGGTGCACTGCTATGGTGACAACTGACCACACCTATAAGGTGAACTGCAGCACTCACCAAAAAGTAAAGTAAATCATTTTTACACTTTTTCATATATATTTTTTGGATTTTGATCTTTTATGTACTTATGGATTATTATCGTAATTGGGACTATGGGTTTATATATTTGAAGAAGCTTTGAAGACTTTTCTGATCACAACTGTTTTTATAGTGATTTACACTTTCTGGATATTTTTGTTTATGTTATCAATATTTGTCTCGTTTTATTTATTTATTTATTTAAGGTACTTATATAGCGCTGTCAATTTACACAGCGCTTTACATATACATTACACATTCACATCAGTCCCTGCCCTCAAGGAGCGTACAATCTAAGGTCCCCAAGGCTCCATTCACACCTGGGCATTTGAGTGTTTTTCAGCTCCAAAAACGCTAAAAAAAAAAAACGTTCCAAAACGCCCAACAAGTAAAACCCCATTCATTTAAATGGCCCCTGTTCACATCTGAGCATTTTGCAAAACGCCTGTAGCTGAAAATGTACATGAGCTTCTTATTGGGCTGATTACCAACGTTTTTGATAGATGTCAATGCCTGCCTCCAAAAACGCCTGGAAAAAAAAAAACGCCTGAAAATCGCGGTAAAATGCTACGCTCAAGTGTGAATGCAGCCTAACTCACATTCATACATACATAGTAGGGCCAATCTTTATACAGGATCCAATTAACCTACCAGCATGTCTTTGGAGTGTGGGAGGAAACCGGAGTACCCAGAGGAAACCCACGCAGGCACAGGGAGAACATGCAAACTCCAGGCAGGTAGTGTCGTGGTTGGGATTTGAACCAGCGACCCTCTTGTTGCTAGGTGAAAGTGCTAACCACTACACCACTGTGCCGCCCAACCTGAATAGCGCAGCACCCCCCTCTTTTACATGTGACATATCGCTGCGCCTGTCAGAGTGGGAGCAATAATTCTAACACAAGACCTCTGTAACACTAAACTGATACATACAGTATAGGGGGCTTTTAAAGCGTCAAGTATACAAAATATAGGGTATTGAAGTTTGTAGCCATTTCAAGGGCGCACACAAATTTGAAATGTTGGGTATCTATTTACTCGTTGCAACCTTGTCTTTTATATTTTATCAAAAATGTCGGTAGTTTATTGTGTTTGTTTGCCCTAAAATTTATTTTAGTGTGTTTTTTAAATTTCCAAGACCTTTCCGTTAATAATGTGTCCAATATATAGTAGGTAGTATATCCTCCAGCCAGGACAGGTAGTAGTTGTCTGACTCTGTCTCTTGTGTCACATCGATTAGATTCCATCATACATTGCCATCATGCCATGAGAATGAGAGTTAAAAAAATATATAATTTAATCAGCCTGGCAGGCTGTGGCAGCCTTACCTTACAACGGCTGCACATGGGAGGAGGTGGGTGGAGGCGGAGGCGGAGCCAGTCTTCTTCTAGGGTCAAGACGTACGGAGCCGGAGGAGAGGAGTGAGGAGGAGAGCCGACGAGGAGGAGGATCCTCCTCCGAGTCCTCCGCTGCGGCGGCGGCGCTGTGCATCCTGGGTCTGCTCTGCTGCTCACGTCACTGGTTGCTAGATGCCAATCGGGCTGGCCTTGGCAACCAGTGTCACACTGCAGTGCAGACTCGAGCCACGGCCGCCGCCGGACTCCGGAGGGGAGGAAGCAATAAGGGGGGGCCCGGGCGGGCCGGCGGACAACGGAACGGGGGGGGCCCCTAGACCACCAGGGAGTGGGACATGCCACCATCGATCCATGTGGGGCCCCTTGGCAAGTGGGGCCCCCGGGCAACCGCCGGGTATGCCCAGTGGGAAAGACGGCCCTGGGGACACTTACAAACACATTTTAGTAGTGGCAGGAAGGGTTAGAACTTTTGATAATTATTCTGCTGCTTTCCTTTCCTGATGCTGACTAGTGATGTCGCGAACCTAAAATTCGCCGTTCGCGAACAGCGAACGCGAACATCGGCAAATGTTCGCGAACCTGGCGAACCGCCATAGACTTCAATAGGCAGGCGAATTTTAAAACACACAGGGACTCTTTCTGGCCACAATAGTGATGGAAAAGTTGTTTCAAGGGGACTAACACCTGGACTGTGGCATGCCGGAGGGGGATCCATGGCAAAACTCCCATGGAAAATTACGTAGTTGACGCAGAGTTGTGTTTTATTCCATAAAGGGCATAAATCACCTAACATTCCTAAATTGTTTGGAATAACGTGCTTTAAAACATCCAGTGTGTGTATACGATCAGGTATATTGTATCAATCAGGTAGTGTAAGGGTTACTCAAAATCAGATTGGAATCCTGCGAGCTACCCCCCTAATCTAGATTTTACAACTGCCGCAAACCCCTCACTCCTCAGAAAGTGCTCTGTGCTATATAAATACAATAAATAGTGTTGCGCAACAGTAAAAATCTGCCTAGTTGCTATTTCAACGATATTGGTGACCAATCCAGATTGTACTGCGTATGGTGTGCTATCCAAAAATATAAAATAAAATAAAATAAACCTGTGTGATATAAATTGTTTCGTGAAAAGTCAATGTTTTCATGTGATTCTAATGCTGAGTATATCAATAAATGTGTTATCCGCTTCAATAATCATACAGTGTTACCAAATATAAAGTGCTGTTTTCAACAATTTATATCACACAGGTTTATTTTATTTTACATTTTTGGATAGCACACCATACACAGTACAATCTGGATTGGTCACCAATATCGTTGAAATAGCAACTAGGCAGATTTTTACTCTTATTTATTATATTTATAGTGTAAGGGTTACGCCCGCTTCACAGTGACAGTCTGACCAAACTCTGACATACAAAACTCCCCATTGTCATGGACATGCAAACAGAGATGTATAGTAACTAAGTAGAACTACTTCACTACTGTACTTAAGTACCGAAAGGCGGTATCTGTACTTTCCTAGAGTAGAATTTTTTTCTCCTACTTCCACTTTTACTTCACTACATTTTTTCGATGATTTCAATACTTCTACTCCAATATTTTTTTTTGTGCTGCATAGTTACTCGTTACAATTATAAAAATGACCACTGCCAGAACAGTAGCTGGCAGGTTTCATGAAGCTCAAAACATGTGTATTATCAGCGCATACGAAAATAAATGCTACTGTATGTATAAATAAAAGCTGCATTTGAAATAATAAAAAACAATATGATGTTCAAACTTTTGACTTCTTTCTTTAATAACTACATAACACAGTACTTGTACTTTTACTTTCAGTACTTGAGTAGCAATTTTTTTTTTCAAAACTACTGGTACTTTTACTTTCAGTACTTGAGTAGCAACATTTTTTAAAAAACTACTTGCGATACTTAAGTACAAAAAATGTTGAATACTTTAGTACTTCTACTCAAGTCACTTTTTGATCGAGCACTTCCACTTCTACTCAAGTCACTTTTTGATCGAGCACTTGTACTTTTACTCAAGTATGGGTTTTGAGTACTTTATACAACTCTGCATGCAATAAATGTCTGGTAGTTTACCTGTCCCTCCTGATCCTTCCTCATTTCTCATGTCTGCATTAAGGGCCTAGACTATTCCTTCTGGCTGTTTTTATCATCTCTCCTCCCTGTTTGGCTCCACCCCAGGCCATTACAGGAAGTCTATATTAACCAGTGCACTGCAGGCCAGCTAGCTTTGCTGTTCCCTGTTGCTAGTTTCCTGTGTGCTTGATCTACTGTGTACCGACTTTGGCTTGTCTCTGTCTCTGACTGTTCCTGTTTGGCTGTTACCCCGACCTCGGCTTACCCATCACCATTCCGTGTGTCCTGAGTGGCTGCTTCCCTTCTCTCCCTACGGAGCGTGACCTGGGGGACCCCAGGGGCCGCGACCTGGGCCCAGCTGCAGCCAAGTCCATCCTCACCACTAGAGGCTATGGTGAACACCTGCTGGGTCTTAGACTCCGCGCCCTGGGGAATCTTGGGCTCATGTTCCGGTCCATCCGCAGCAGTCTGCTATCGGGTTCACTACCTTGCGCTGCGCCCCTGCCTCCAGCAGGGTGCAGTTGTCACCTGGCCATTGGCCAACAGTCAGTCAGTCCATTTGCACAACTGCAAACTCCCCATTCGCACAAGGTTGGATACCAAGCTAGCCATGTCCCGTTCCTTGTCCTCACTGACGTCTTTGAAGGTCTCTTCCTCCACCCAGCCATGTACAACACCAAGGGTCCCCGAAAGGTGACAACAAGCCCCCTGGGACGCCTGCTGTGGTTGGTCTTCCACCTCCTCAAAGCCACCTTCCTCCTCTGACTTCTCTTCTTCAGACTCCTCTCTCTGCGTTGCCACAGGTCCAGCAATCGACAACGACAAGGCTGCTTCTGGTGGTGATGGGGACCACAACTCTTCCTCTTCATGCTCATCTACGGCCTGATCCAGCACTCTTCGCAGGGCACGCTCCAGAAAAAAATGCATATGGGATGAGGTCGATGATGTTGCCTTGGGTTCGACCGACCAGGTTTGTCACGCAAAAGGACGCATGAGCCTACAGCCATTGTGCATGAACATTCAGTAACGCGGCCAAAAAATACCCAGCTACGCAGAGGCTGTCCTCTTTTTTTTTTTTTTAATTAAAGAAAATTCATGTTTTTTCTATGAAAAATTATCATGCTGATCGCTTTTGGTCTGTTCACAATGAAGCAACGACCTTATCATCTGGGGTGTGCCAACATTGCCAACACACTCCTAGAGGTGATTGCTTCATTGTGATACACAAGCCCCTTCACCACAACAAGGTAACGATCACGAAGGGGAATTGACACATGTATGTGCCTTTTTTTTTTTTGTTTTTTTGCAGCCACAGTGTAGCACCAGAGGCCAGAAAAATTAGGCATGTACACATGCATGAAAAAATAGGTATTGTTGCAGCCGCTGCTGTAGCAGCGGCCGGAAAAATTGAGGTTTTCAAGGCAGAAAGTGCACTAAAACATTGCGGCTTGAACCGTAGTTGGTGGCGGAGACGTCACGTAAGTCATCTGGCATGCAGAGAATGATTATATACAGCAGCGTGTGGACCATTTTTAGGCCAAGGCATCTCAGAGTCATCAGGCCTTTTTTAGTCAAATGCATCCCCCACTGTCAGTCCCTTTGGGATCCATGCCTCATTCATCTTAATAAAGGGGAAGTAATCGAGACTTTTTTGACCTAGGCGACTTCTCTTCTCAGTGACAATACCTCCTGCTGCGCTGAAGGTCCTTTCTGACAGGACACTTGAAGCGGGGCAGGCCAGAAGTTCAATGGCAAATTGGGATAGCTCAGGCCACAGGTCAAGCCTGCACACCCAGTAGTCAAGGGGTTCATCGCTCCTCAGAGTGTCGATATCTGCAGTTAAGGCAAGGTAGTCTGCTACCTGTCGGTCGAGTCGTTCTCTGAGGGTGGACCCCGAAGGGCTGTGGCGATGCGTAGGACTAAAAAAGCTCCGCATGTCCTCCATCAACAAGACGTCTGTAAAGCGTCCTGTCCTTGCCGGCGTGGTTGTGATGGTAGGAGGAGGATTACTTTCACCTCTTCCCCTGTTGGATTCCCGTAGTGCTGTGACATCACCCTTATATGCTGTGTAAAGCATACTTTTCAACTTATTTTGTAGCTGCTGCATCCTTTGCGCCTGCCGGTAATTAGGTAACATATCAGAGACTTTCTGCTTATACCGGGGGTCTAGTAGCGTGGCCACCCAGTACAGGTCGTTCTCCTTCAGCCTTTTTATACGAGGGTCCCTCAACAGGCATGACAGCATGAAAGACCCCATTTGCACAAGGTTGGATGCCGAGCTACTCATGTCCAATTCCTCGTCCTCACTGATGTCATTGAAGGTGTGTTCTTCCCCCCAGCCACGTACAACACCACGGGTACCAGATAGGTGACAACGAGCACCCTGGGATGCCTGCTGTGGTTGGTGTTCCTCCTCCTCAAAGCCACATTCCTCCTCTGACTCCTCTTCCTCAGACTCCTCTTCCAGTGTTGCCGCAGGTCCAGCAAGCGATGGTAAGGCTGTTTCTGGTGGTGGTGATGGTGACCACAACTCTTCCTCTTCCTCTTCACGCTCATCTACGGCCTGATCCAGCACTCTTCGCAGGGCACGATCCAGGAAGAAAACATATGGGATGATGTCGCTGATGGTGCCTTCGGTGCGACTGACTAGCTTTGTCACCTCCTCAAAAGGACGCATGAGCCTACAGGCATTGCGCATGAGCGTCCAGTAACGTGGCAAAAAAATACCCAGCTCCGCAGAGGCTGTCCTAGCACCCCGGTCATACAAATACTCATTGACCGCTTTTTCTTGTTGGAGCAGGCGGTCGAACATTAGCAGTGTTGAATTCCAACGTGTTGGGCTGTCGCAAATCAAGCGCCTCACTGGCATGTTGTTTCGCCGCTGAATATCTGCAAAGTGCGCCATGGCCGTGTAGGAACGCCTGAAATGGCCACACACCTTCCTGGCCTGCTTGAGGACGTCCTGTAAGCCTGGGTACTTTTGCACAAAGCGTTGCACAATCAGATTCAACACATGTGCCATGCACGGCACATGTGTCAACTTGCCCAAATTCAATGCCCCCAACAAATTGCTTCCGTTGTCACACACCACTTTGCCGATCTCCAGTTGGTGCGGGGTCAGCCACTGATCCACCTGTGCGTTCAGGGCGGACAGTAGTGCTGGTCCGGTGTGACTCTCTGCTTTCAGGCAAGTCAACCCCAAGACAGCGTGACACTGTCGTATCCGGCATGTGGAATAGCCCCTGGGGAGCTGGGGGGTGCAGTTGGTGTGGAGCAAGACGCAACAGCAGAAGAGGACTCAGCCGAGGAGGTTAGCAAAGAGGATGGAGTAGGAGGAGTAGAGGAGGTGGCAGCAGGCCTGCCTGCAAGTCGTGGCGGTGTCACCAACTCCTCTGCAGCAGAGCCACGCATTCCATGCTTGGCAGCCGCCAGCAGGTTTACCCAATGCGCAGTGTAAGTGATATACCTGCCCTGACCGTGCTTTGCAGACCAGCTATCAGTGGTCAGATGGACCCTTGCCCCAACACTGTGTGCCAGACGTGACATGATTTCATTTTCCACAATAGAGTACAGGTTGGGGATTGCCTTTTGTGAAAAATAATTTCGGCCGGGTACCTTCTACTGCGGTGTCCCAATAGCGACAAATTTTTTGAAGGCCTCAGACTCCACCAGCTTGTATGGCTAAGAGTTCCGACAAGCCAGCTGTCAGACGCCGGGCAAGGGGGTGACTCTGTGAGATTGGCTTCTTACGCTCAAACATTTCCTTGACAGACACCTGACTGTGGGCAGATGAGCAGGAACTGCTGAGGGGCGGGTTGTTGATAGGGGGCATGGAGGACAGCAGTGGCTGACGTGGCTGAAGATGCTGGACCAGGAGGAGGATGGTGGCTTTCAGTTTGTGTGCTGCTTTTACTCATGTGTTGATCCCATAGGCGTTTGTGATGTGAGATCATGTGCCTTCGCAAAGCAGTTGTACCTAGGTGGGTGTTGGACTTCCCACAATTCAGTTTCTTTTGGCACAGGTTACAAATGGCATCGCTGATATCAGACACACAAAAAAATGCCACACTGCTGAGCTTTGGAAGGACGGCATTCTGGTGGTGGCAACAGCTTGCGTTGATTGGCGTGCTGTCTGGCTGACCCTGGGTGCCGAATCTACATGCTGTCTGACTGCGCCACTAGCTCCTTGCGATGACCTCCTCCCCCTGCTTCCAACTCGTCTCCTCCTCCTCCTCTGTCTCCCCATCTGAACTTTCCCCCTCTTCTTCTGCTCTTCGAGCAGGCACCCAGGTGACATCCACAGACACATCGTCATCATCAGCCGCTTCACTTGACAACTCAGCAAAGGCAGCAGCAGCAGGTACAACATCATCATCATCATCACAATGTACATCCATGTGTATAATGCTGCCTGACTGAGACATATCCCCGTTATCTACATCCTCTGGCACTAATAGTTGCGCATCACTTATTTCTTCCAACTGATGTGAAAATAACTCCTCTGACGGATCAAGTGAAGCGGCTGTGGTGCTAGTGTTGGTGGTGGTGCCGGCGGACTGGCGAGTGGTAAATTGAGAGGTGCCCGAAGCTGAGCTGGAGGAGGATGGTGCATTAAGGTTCCGAGCGGAAGCTGTAGACGATTGGGTGTCCTGTGTAAGCCAGTCAACTATGTCCTCAGAATTTCAGGGTCTGTGGTGGCCTCTGAACACTGGGCATTATTCTAGGGCCTAAGGAAATCACAGCACCACGACCACGACGGCCCTTGCGGGGTGGCCTGCCTCTGCCTGTCATTTTTTTTTTTAATGTGTTGGACTATGAGTGCAAGGTGCTGTGCCAGTGTTGGGCAGTGGGTACAGTACACTCTGTGGACCTGACAGTCACTCTGGCACCCAGGCAACTGCAATTATAAAAAAAATATATATTTTTTTACTTTGCAAGCTGCTGTGCCACCTTATATATCAGTGGTGGGTGGGCAGTGGCACAGTACACTCTCTGTGGACCTGACAGTCACTCTGGCACCCAGGCAACTGCAATTATAAAAAAAAATATATATTTTTTTACTTTGCAAGCTGCTGTGCCACCTTATATATCAGTGGTGGGTGGGCAGTGGCACAGTACACTCTCTGTGGACCTGACAGTCACTCTGGCACCCAGGCAACTGCAATTATAAAAAAAATATATATTTTTTTACTTTGCAAGCTGCTGTGCCACCTTATATATCAGTGGTGGGTGGGCAGTGGCACAGTACACTCTCTGTGGACCTGACAGCAGTCACTGGCACCCAGGCAACTGCAATTATAAAAAAATATATATATTTTTTTACTTTGCAAGCTGCTGTGCCACCTTATATATCAGTGGTGGGTGGGCAGTGGCACACAGACTTGTATAAAGTACTCGAAATTTCTACTTGAGTAAAAGTACAAGTGCTCGATCAAAAAATTACTTGAGTAGAAGTGGAAGTGCTCGCAGAAAAAGTTACTTAAGTAGAAGTACTAAAGTATTCAACATTTTTTTTACTTAAGTATTGCAAGTAGTTTTTTCAAAAAATTTGCTACTTAAGTACTAAAAGTAAAAAGTACCAGTAGTTTTGAAAAAAAATTTCTACTCAAGTACTGAAAGTAGAAGTACAAGTACTGTGTTATGTAGTTATTAAAGAAATAAGTCAAAAGTTTGAACATCATATTGTTTTTATTATTTCAAATGATTTATTCAAATGATTAACCTGTGTTTGTTAGTAGTTTCTTGATGCACTTTAAGCGCTGTAGCACCATTTATTTGTTTGTTTCATATTTTCTTTTTATTGGAAAGATTTGGTATAGCAGCTTTTATTATACACATCCTTTATTTTCGTATGCGCTGATTTACAAATGACATTATACACATTTTTTTGAGCTTTATGCAACCTGCCATCTACTGTTCTGGCACTGGTATTTTTTTTAAAAGTAACGAGTAACTATGCAGCACAAAAAAAAAAATACTTGAGTAGAAGTATCGAAATCATCGAAAAAATGTAGTGAAGTAAAAGTAGAAGTAGGAGAAAAAAATTCTACTCTAGGAAAGTACAGATACCGCATTTCGGTACTTAAGTACAGTACTTAAGTAGTTCTACTTCGTTACTATACATCTCTGGTGGCACAGTACACTCTCTGTGGACCTGACAGTCACTCTGGCACCCAGGCAACTGCAATTATAAAAAAAATATATATTTTTTTACTTTGCAAGCTGCTGTGCCACCTTATATATCAGTGATGGGTGGGCAGTGGCACAGTACACTCTCTGTGGACCTGACAGTCACTCTGGCACCCAGGCAACTGCAATTATAAAAAAAATATATATTTTTTTACTTTGCAAGCTGCTGTGCCACCTTATATATCAGTGGTGGGTGGGCAGTGGCACAGTACTCTCTGTGGACCTGACAGTCACTGGCACCCAGGCAACTGCAATTATAAAAAAAATATATATTTTTTTACTTTGCAAGCTGCTGTGCCACCTTATATATCAGTGGTGGGTGGGCAGTGGCACAGTACACTCTCTGTGGACCTGACAGTCACTCTGGCACCCAGGCAACTGCAATTATAAAAAATATATATATTTTTTTACTTTGCAAGCTGCTATGCCACCTTATATATCAGTGGTGGGTGGGCAGTGGCACAGTACACTCTCTGTGGACCTGACAGTCACTGGCACCCAGGCAACTGCAATTATAAAAAAATATATATATTTTTTTACTTTGCAAGCTGCTGTGCCACCTTATATATCAGTGGTGGGTGGGCAGTGGCACAGTACACTCTCTGTGGACCTGACAGTCACTCTGGCACCCAGGCAACTGCAATTATAAAAAAAATATATATTTTTTTACTTTGCAAGCTGCTGTGCCACCTTATATATCAGTGGTGGGTGGGCAGTGGCACAGTACACTCTCTGTGGACCTGACAGTCACTGGCACCCAGGCAACTGCAATTATAAAAAATATATATATTTTTTTACTTTGCAAGCTTCTGTGCCACCTTATATATCAGTGGTGGGTGGGCAGTGGCACAGTACACTCTCTGTGGACCTGACAGTCACTGGCACCCAGGCAACTGCAATTATAAAAAAAATATTTTTTTTTTTACTTTGCAAGCTGCTTTGCCACCGTATATATCAGTGGTGGGTGGGCACGCAGTGGCACTGCAGTGGGCACAGTACACTCTGTGGACCTGACAGTCACTGGCAGCCCAGGCAACTGCAATAATAAAAAATATTTTTTTTTTTTCAATTTGCAATTGCAACAAGATGCTGTGCCACCGTATATATATCAGTGGTGGGCAGGGCACTGCAGTGGGTACAGTACACTCTGTGGACCTGACACAGCACTCACTGCAATTATGACAGAGGAAAAAAAAAAAATATTTTTAAAAATGCAAGGTACTGTGCCTGTGCCACCCGAAATGAGTGTGGTGTGCACACAGTACAGTCTGTGGTGGGTCTGTGGCCTCTCACACACAGCGGGCAGGCAACTGCAGTGTACAATAGATATATATATATATATATATATATATATATATATATATATATATATATATATATAAAAAGAAAAAACTCAATTACCAGCCCTTAAAAGGGCTTTTGGGGACACTAGATATATATATATATATATATATATATATATATATATATAAAAATTACACAAATACCAGCCCTTACAAGGGCTTTTTGGGGTGCTGTCAGGATGCTGTCCTTACAGCAGTAGTGGACCAAGAACACTGCAAGACCAGGAACACTGACTAACAACTGTCCCTAGCTTAACAGCAGCAGCAGCTCTCCCTGCTCTCACTAACACACACTGCTTCAGAATGATCTAAGATGGATGCTGCCCTTGCTTATTTATAGGAGGTGGGAGGGAGGTATGCTGATTGGCTGGAAATGTGCCTGCTGACTGTAAAGTTCAGGGTCAAAGTTTGCCTCAATGATGTATTATAGGGGGCGGACCGAACATCGCATATGTTCGCCCGCAGGGGCGAACGCGAACATGCTAAGTTCGCCGGGAACTGTCCGCCGGCGAACAGTTCGGTACACCTCTAATGCTGACCCCAAAAGTTTCCCAAACTGGTTTAAAGGTTTTAAAAAAATGTTGTCTGGAGTTGGACCTACAGGAGCTGATGATGTGAACTTGCATTGTGAAACTTTAATGCCATCCTCCGCAGCTGCTTCACTTATACATTTCTTCTCTTCTGTCCCGTAAAAGAAACACACAAAACGTTCTGAGATTTATTTCTGTATTTATCAAACCATAAAACAACAAGAAGCTGTATTTTAATGCCTTTTTAATATTTGCTCAGTACTTACACAGGTACAAGGTTATCTATGCGTGTTCTCTTGTCTTCTTCCTTGGTATGTAACAGAAGTACTACATTTACAATTTGATTGACCAATTCAAACAGAGACCTGGCTGCCTACATAATCTAAGATCTTCTTCTTAAGCTCAGCACAAGATTTTCCTGACCGAGTCTCCAGAACATGGCTTACCGCCATTCTGTGGGGGCGGGTTATTGCACTGACGCGTCTGCGTCTTTTCTTCTTTTATACATGAAGAGGAGTCCTTCCAGCAGCTCCAGTGTCCATCGATGGCTGCGGAGGCTGTGAAAAAAATTATATTTGATCAATAAGAGAAATTCTGAATTGAACGTTACAAGTTAAATAGAATGTTTTGTGCTTTTTCATTTAGATATGCAAGTAGATTTCTTTGTAATTAGGGCCCATAAAGAAAGGCTGGCCAGGGCAGTAAGTTGTAGTGTGCCAGCTTGGTGAACAGGACAGGTGATGTGGATGCTGGCATTAGCTGCCACTAGTGCTGGTGATTGCCGGCTAGTCTGAAGACTCTAGTGCAGTAATGGCCAACCTTGGCATCCCAGATGTTTTGGAACTACATTTCCCATGATGCTCATGCACTCTTCAGCAGGGTTTCTCAACCAGGGTTCCGTGGAACTCCAGGGTTCCTCCTGAGGTTGCTAGGGGTTCCTTGAGCAATGGGCAATTTCTGCCTCTCAGATAAGTTTCCAATGACACCATTGTTCCTTTTAGCTATCTGTAAAGGGGCAATTCTTCCCAATGATGACAAGAGTAAGGTGCATTCTTCTGACTGTCACACTGTGTCATGAGTTGTAGATTTTTAATTTTTAGCAGGGGTTCCCCATGACCAGAAATTTATTTCAAGGGTTCCTCTGTGTTGAAAAGGTTGAGAATGGCTGCTCTACAGTGTAGTTGAGCATCATGGGAAATGTAGTTCCAAAACATCTGGGGTGCCAAGGTTTGCCATCACTGTTCTATTGGGTAGTCCCTCCTTACCAGAGCTCTTTAAATCAACGCTACAAAAACTAAAATTTAAAAAAGTTGTGGTGTGAAAGTACCTAAATTACTAGAGTAATGTGTTGCAGAGTGTTTTTTATAAGAGTATTGACCCTTTGAATTACTTCTGTGACATTAGGTTGACATAGTGGATTTCCATTTCGTGGTTATAGTAAGGCGTGCACCAACGACTCCAATAAAAAACAATTGAAAAGAAAAAAGCCAAGGGAAGGGAAAGAAGGAGTTATTAAAAGAATATTAAAAGAATATGGGTGATTCAAATATTTTAACAACAAATTTGAGGGTAAAAAAATTATTAAAGTTAACTACAAATTTGATTTTGTAATTTGCCCCTTTATATAGGAATTAGAATTCAGTTTCTAGTACACATCATTTTTTTAAATTTGGTGCTACAGACATAAATGAACACAAACTTAAACATTTTATATACAAATGATTACAAAAATTAGCAAAAAATACTAGGATTAAAAGAGAATGAAGGGGGGTTTACTTAACTGTATCTGTGTACCAAAAACTGAAAACACTAGGGTTTCAATGGGTAGGATGAATGAGTTAATGTGTGTGTGTGTGTATGTGTATGTGTGTGTGTATATATATATATATATATATATATATATATATATCACACACACATACACATACACACACTCTCTTTAAGGAGACACTATAACAACCTCTAGCTATATCATTCTCTGAGGAGAGAGGCTCTGGTTCCTCTATGCCCGCCCCGGGCGTATATAACAGACACATGCCCGAGACACATCTGTATGTAAGTGTTAAATATGAGAAAGTAATTAACTATGTTAATAATGTTGTATAAATATGAATATTGCATTATTTTATACTGACATTATATTTGTTTAAGACCACTTTACTGTGATACACAATTCGTTGGCCTTGAGAAAGCACACAGCGAAACGCGTCGGACATCAAGATATTTATCACTCTCTATTACTATATATGTACAGGTATACACAGTGATATTTTCACAATCAGGTCTTATTTTAATAATTGCCCTTTTTGTCTTGGGCTTCCTTTTGTGATTTTAATATATGTTTAATTAAAGAGATTTTTTATACAGTTTTGTCTCATGTAGTGGCAATAAAGTCCACTATAGCAGGACAATGTCTTCTAGTAAACAATTTATCAGGATGTGGCACTGGTAAAGATCTTTCCTCATTTTGGTTCATACTATTTAATTCATGTTTAATATTTAAAGCAAACTCACTCATCCATCCATGTCTCCATGGTTTATTTTGTTGGGAAATTACTTTGAAATAACCCCCCCCCCCCTAGAATTTTTAATGCAGTCATCTTGAGTAAGGGCAGATGATTCATGTAGCCTTTACTTCCTGGAATCCATTTACCCTTAGCTCAGGCATGCAGACAGAAGGGTGTGCTGGGCTGGGAACACCCGCCTCCCCTTCTCCAGATGAAAGAAAAAAAAATGCCCATGAAAACTCCTGGAATGTACAGTATGACATCATTTTGGCATAGGCCAGAAACCTGGAGCAACTAAGTAAATGTTTAAAAAAAAAACCAAATAAATATAATATACCTTCCTATCTATTTACTAATTCTAGGAGCATAAGGAGTAAAACCAGTTCATGTTAGGAGATTTTAGGTCTGCTTTAAAAAAAAAAAACGAATTAGGATTTACTAAGGGTTCAATGGCACCCAAGGTGCATGCCTCTTCTATCTCTGTCCCAGTTATGTATGCATAGGATGCAGAGAGTGAAGGGTGAAGTTGGCCCCACCTGTGTTGAAAGGTAGTTGTGCTCAAATACTCTACATTTTCTTGCCAACGATGCAGAGAAATAGAGAGGAGTGGTGATTTGATTGTCCAAAAACGTATTGTTCACGGCACATAACATCGTAAGAGATCAGGAAGGTAGATGCCTCTTAGTCACAAGGAAAATCAATGATCATGTGATCACCCTTATTTGCTCCCAACACAGGCCAAATATAATTTTTTCGTACAATGCTCAACGTCTCATTACCCCACACGGTAGTTCATGGCATAAAGGGAGGAGATGGCAATATCCCTCTCGACCACACCTTAGATAAGTCTGCCAGTACTATAGTCTGACCACTCTCTGGTTCAACTATCGCTCTCAGACCTATGGGCTGTGTTTGGGAGCCCTACACTTTCCCTCCTCATGGAGAACCTTTTCCTAATATCAGTACTGTCCATACCAGGTGGGGTACCTGTCCCTATGCTACTAACTCAAAAATGTGTGCCAACCCAGAGAGCCATAAATAGGTTCTGCCTGATCCAAGATTGCTGCCAATTGGATGCTTCCCAAGTGACCCAGGAAACTATAGAGGAACCGTGTTCCTCCTGATTTCTTCTCCAACTGCAGTGCCACTGAGAAGGAGTGCCACCTGCAGTGTAAAAAGTAGACTGCACCCGCCTACATACTTTGGCAATCTTACCTCTGATTTCCCAATATTTCAGCAATAGAAGCTCTTCACTCCCTCGCCATTCCACAGCCACCAATGTCATGCTCTCAAAAGCTTCTCTGACTGCCAACATCTTTCTTCTCAAGCAATAGTCCAGCCTAGGATAATGCAACTCCCGCAAGTGCAGGTCGGGGTCTCGCCATCCTGCCTCTACACTGCCTTTGACAGATGCCAAGGGTGTAAACTGCATTGTGTATGGGCACTAGTGTTAAAACATATTGCCAGAAAAAAGAGAGAATTTTTTTTGGAAGAAAAGACATACAAAAGTCTCTTCTACCAAAATAAAACTGAATGCTAGCTTTTTTTTTCTATTTCTCAGTACAGTTCTGCTTCAGACGACTTCAGACGAATTTATGAACAGTGCCATTGCCGCTCAATGTCTCATTCACCTAGGTAAATTTACTTACATGTATAGAGAGTAGACTTTGATGTCTGGCAAGCCACGCCGTCATAGTGATCTGGGCACTTGCACCAACATTCACCTTCTACCACAATCAAGGTACCGCCATTTCTACATGGCTGGCATTTACATATACTGTATTCCTCAATGTAGTCATGAATGGCTTTTTGCAGGTTTTGACTCTTGTTGTACGCCTCCTTCATATCAAGTGGGACCAGAGAATAAATTGGTGATATCTGTAGACAACAAAAGACCAATAATATAAATGAGGACAAAAACACATACAATTACATGTGAAAAGACAAGTTTACAACGCTATATATATTTATATATGTTACTGTAAAGTACAAAGAGTGCAGCTGTACAAGCTCCTATGAAGCAAATGAAGTTAAGGAGCTCAAGTGTAGTTGATGTAGAAAAAGAGCACATAAAGACCCCAGCACACGACATAAGTACCCTACTCTTGCTTTAACTCTATGTTGCTCCTCACATCAAACGTTTTAATGCATAGCACACCAAGAGGTGTGGTGAGGTGTGCTTAATCAGGGGTCAGCAACTTTTTTCCACTTCAGGGCCAGATTCAATGTATGTGAATGTCCCCAGGGGAGATGGGGTCCCTGTCCCCAGGGGAGATGTGGTCCCTGTCCCCAGGGGAGATATGGTCCCTGTCCCCAGGGGAGATGGGGCCCCTGTCCCCAAGTGAGAAGGGGTTCCTGTCCCCAGGGGAGATGAAGGGGTTCCTGTCCCCAGGGGAGATGAAGGGGTCCCTGCCCCCAGGGGAGAAGGGGTCCCTGTCCCCAGGGGAGATGAAGGGGTCCCTGTCCCCAGGGGAGATGAGGTCCTTGTCCTCAGGCCGCTGTCCAATGAAGAGGAGAGCAGCAAAAATGTCCGCGGGCCAGGTGCACATGTATTCATCACAGGCACTGACGGGCCGGACATTTAGCAGTGGCAGCTGAAAGACTGAAAGATGGTGCAGAGCTTGGTTTCATGTAATCTTTCTAAGAGCTGGGGGCACAAGGCAAAACGTCATTTCACTCTGTTCTGGCCACTGAGAAGCTATCTGTCCTGTGAAACTGCCCATACATTCATTGTAAATGCTACTAGAATATTTTCTCTCCAGATCAGATATTCTTCATTCATGAAAAGGAAAATATTACATTATGGTCATTGGATAGAGCTGATTATCATAGGAAAGAAATAATTACTATGATCACCAACGCTCTTGGCTATAATGTGGTATTTTCATGATTCACGCTATTCTTATGAATGAAGAACAACAGACCTGAAGCAACAATAGCCTAATAACATTTGATTTTGCCCACACACAACAAATGTATATAAAGTTTTGCGGGACAGATAGCTCTGGAAATGTTTTTATGAATACATCCCTAAGTGTTGTTGAGGACATGGCAGCCAGCCTCGAGAGGGGTCCAGTTGTTGTTGCAGTTACTGCAACCTCTGTTCCTGTACTATTATGTACAGTAACATGCTCCTGAAAGTTACAGAAAGGAGAATATGATGTCACATACACCATATTACCAAAAGTATTGGGACGCCTGCCTTTACACGCACATGAACTTTAATGACATCCCAGTCTTAGTCTATAGGGTTCAATATTGAGTTGGCCCATCATTTGCAGCTACAACTTCTTCAACTCTTCTGGGAAGGCTGTCCACAAGGTTTAGGAGTGTTTCTATGGGAATGTTAGAACATTCTTCCAGAAGTACAGTTGTGAGGTCAGGCACTGATGGGCAAAAAGGCCCGGCTTGCAGTCTCCGCTCTAATTCATCCTAAAAGTGTTCTGTCAGGTTGAGGTCAGGACTCTGTGCTGGCCAGTCAAGTTCCTCCATCCCAAACTCGCTCATCGACACTATATTTCCAAAAGTATTGGGCCACCCCTCCAAATCATTTGGTGGAGGGGGGATTATGGTGTGGGTTTTTTTTTTTTAAGAGTTTGGCTTGGCATCTTACTTCCAGTGAAGGGAACTCTTAAGGTGTCAACATACCAAGACAATTTGGACAATTTCATGCTCCCAACTTTGTGGGAACAGTTTGAGGATGGCCCCTTCCTGTTCCAACATAACATTGCACCAGTGCACAAAGCAAGGTCCATAAAGACATGGATGAGTGAGTATGGGGTGGAGGAACTTGACTTGCCTGCACAGAGTCGTGATCTCAACCCGATAGAACACCTTTGGGATGAATTAGAGGGGAGACTGCGAGCCAGGCCTTCTCGTCCCTATTAGTGCCTGCCCTCTAAAAATGCTTCTGGAATTCCCATAGACACACTCCTAAACCTTGTGGACAGCCTTCCTAGAAGAGTTGAAGCTGTTATAGCTGCAAAGGGTGGGCCAACTCAATATTGAACCCTACAGACTAAGACTGGGATGCCATTAAAGTTCTTGAGTGTGTAAAGACAGATGTCCCAATACTTTTGCCAATATAGTGTACGTGATACAACACGAAAAATAAGGGTAGCAGTCACATAGACAAACCAATAGACTTATTACCAAACACTTTTTGTTTAAAATCAACAGATTGCCATAAAGTATGCTGTATGCTAAGTGATAGGAGACAAAAAAATGTTAACTTCTAATATAATATAATACTAATCGCTGCATTATTTTGGACCAAGTAGAAGTCCTCCGTGACATTGAAGAAAGAGAAATATCAAATATAAAAACAAAAACTTACCTTGGACTTTAAAACCACGGAATTGTCTGATAGGGAAGAAGCCCACTCCACAAAATCATTAATGTCAATTTTTTCATCATGCTCAAGTTTAGCATTTAATTTCGCTGCAAAAACTGTTGACCCTCCCTCAACGAAAGAAACGATTTTGTGAATGATTCCGGATTTATCTCCTTTATCTGCAAAAATAGAAAAAGGAGTCAGAATGATAAAATCACAAGTATATCTACAAATTGGCTTGGAAGCAGTGGAGCAAGGGTTGCGTGCAATAATTAGCCATCATTCTGTAACCACCTGTAGCCACTAGCGGCAATCCTCACTAGCTTATTTTTTTATCCTCCTGCAGTATACTTTGTAGCCCAGTCTGCACCATAGACAAGGAAAGGTTCTGTGTCTGGCAGCAGAGGAGACTTTTACATGGGCACAGCTACAGGACAAGACCATAGGTGTGAGCAGCCTATTGCATTAGGGTGTGCACCCCAAAGATCAAACACACATGCCTTTCTCTGCAGCCTCAGGTGCATGGGGCAGTGAATGAATAGAAAGTGCTCTGTGTTGAGCAGCTTCCAAATTACTCACAAACTGAAGCATAGTAAACACAGTTTACTATTCTTCAGTTGTGAATGAACATAATGACTGAGTGTGTTCACTGTGTTCATTTAGAAAAGGAAAGGGTCCATAAATTACATGTATCACTGCCCCCGTAGGGGTCGCTGAGTATAGATTTCCCTGGGCCTCCCTCAGATTATCCTGCAGCCAGATACTTGGGTATTTTCACATGACCAGGTACACACTCATCTGCTCGTTATCCAATGACCAGTCTAGGAGATTTGTTTTTGTATTTATCGGTAGAACTTGGATAGGAGAAGGAACTAATGGGATAACAACTTTAACTATGCACAGAGGAGGACAACTCTCAGTTGGTTGAACTGAATAGCAGACCCTCTGCTGAACCACACTGCATTTGTATGGAAGAATTCTTTGCTCGCTCTGGCAGCAGACTCAATGAACTTTGATTCTTCGGGACACTAACCAGTATCCCCTTTAGCTGGCAACCATCCACTGACTTAACTAGCTTGAAGGGATGGCTCTTACAGAACAGGCACCTTAACTTAGGTCCATACTCACAGTAGCCAGGAACAAATCTTTCTAGGTATGTCTTCCTGCCAGTCGACTCCCCGAGGCCGCATGGCAGCCTGTACAGAGGAGGGGCAATGACCCCCCCTTCCCCTGGGACCCCTCTCTCCAGCCAAAGACCCCGTGCACATGTGCTCTCTTGGCATAAATACAGTCACCAGGCATGCCTTGAGGCACCTTCCTCTGCCAATGGCCAGGGTTGTATCTACACCCGTGCTCCCATTTGTCAGATTTTCTCCCACTGTCCAATACGCTCTGTCCTATTGGACCAGTGTGAAACAGGCAGACAACATGAGCAGCATCTGATCACACTGAGCAGACCCTATCACTGGATCACTGCTCCCTGTTAGGCAGAGAGCACCTAAATTTGCCTGACAGTCCCCCTGTTAAGCAGGGAAACCCAAAAACTACATACTCTCTAGCACCTACCTAGGAGGTTGCTAAATACATATTTACTAGCCCCTTCCCCCTCTCTCAATCCTGAAACATCCCCCACAGCAGCTGGGGGTGGGGGGAGAGGAGGGAAGCCAGCAGCACTAAAGGGCAGGGGAGCCAACATTGGGGGAAGCCCGGACAATAGGGGGAATTGGCATCGCACTTAGTGATTAGGGTGTGCCCAGGCACACCTGACACACCCCCTGCACACACCTGTGGACAAGACTCCTATTGTAACATTTTGTACAGCCAGTGTTTAGCCTGCCTTCTATCCAATAGTCAGGCACACAAAATGTGGACCTCAAGGGTCGTGGGAGGTCTAGTTCTGACAGAGTGAGCTGCCTTGGTGAGCTGGAAGAGGTAAACTGTAAATCCCACAAGGTATAGGGGTAAACAGGAAAGGTTGTTCTCTGCTGTCTTCCTGGGCTGAGAAGTGTGGATGCTGTTTCTGAAAGGGGTGAGTGCACACAAGGCTGCTAACAGACCATTCACCCCTGCACCTGAAAGAGACACAGTGACAGACATTCTGGGGCAACGGAGAGTGGCACACATCCTGATAGAGCTTGTTGCCTGATCAAGGGGAAGGACTCTGTAGACATAGACCAACTGTGCTTCACCCAGTATATAGAGGGAGACCACCTGCTGACACAGGAAATTGGTGAGAAACCACAGGCAAACTCAGCACTACACCTTAACAAAAGAGGGACAGTATTGACAGTGTCTTCATCAATACTTAAAGGTACATATCCTGAGTGCTCTGACATAACAGTTGGGCCCCAACGAGCTGGCGAGCAGAAGAGACTATCCACCTGCCACCAAATCACGTACCTAGTATGTCATTTGACTTTATGTGGTTGTACCAGGACGATGCCTGCAGCTGCCAGTACCGTTTTTAGAGCCAACAGTCAGCACTCTTGTAATAGCAATGGGAGCTGCTAACTAGCCGATTGATTACTATTACAAGCAGCAGGAGGGGATGCCCCTCCCCAAGCTCCCGCTGCCTTCCATGGCTTGCTCAGGCTCTCCAGTTCCACCAGGAAACCCGAGCTACCAAACGGCACATTAGTCAAACAAAGACGGCATCAGCTTTGATCGGGTCTCCACTATGGTAACCTGGAAGCAATGATGACATCACTTACAGTTTACCTGGATGTCAACGGCGTCATTTTTAAAAAAAATCAAAAGTATTCAAAAACACTGATCTTGGTATTTTGATTGCTTTCAAGGACAGAGTAGGGATTTGGAGTCTTATAGACCCCAGATCACTCTATAAGGAAGGAGTACCTGTCACATGTCTATTGCTGTCACAAATGATGTTTACATTCCTTGTGCAGCAATAAAAGTGAAAAAAAAAATTAAAGCAACAGTGTAAATAATAAAATAAATTAGTCATTAAAAAAAAAAAAAGTAAAGTGCCCCCCCCCCCTGCTAACACGCAAAGGTGAATGCATGCATCGATCCTGCACGCATACTAACAGCAACTATCCAACACATGAGGTATCGCTGTAAATGTCAGATAATGGGCAGTGATTCTAGCACTAAACCTCTTCTATACATCTAAAGTGGTAACCTGTAACGGCTTTTAAAGCGTCGCCTATAGATAGTAAAATTTACATAGTTTGTCGCCGTTGCACAGGCATGCACAATTTTAAAATGTGACATGTTTGGTTTCTATTAACTCAGTGTTACATCATCGTTTATATTTTACAAAAAATTGGGTTATGTATTGTGTTTTTTTGTGCATTTACAGTACATTCAAAAAATGTATTCCCCATAAATTGAGTTTGAAAAAACCCTGTACAAATATTGCATGGTTTAAAAAAAATTGCAAACCTACAACTTAATCTCTAAGGACCTCTGCTAAAAAAAAAAAAAAAAAAAAAATATATAAATTATATAATACACACACACACACACACACACACACACACACACACACACACACACACACACACACACACACACACACACACACACACACACACACACACACACTGTATATATTATATATATATATATATATATATATATATATATATATATATATATACACATATACGTATATAATGTTTGGGGGTTCTAAGTAATTTTCTAACAAGAAAAAAAACTGATTGTTACATGTAAACAAAAAGTGCCAGAAAAAGCTTGTTCCTCAAGTGGATATATTACAGACTGCTGAACTGTTAGAGTGGGATAACCCTTCTAAGTTAGGATTGCCCCCAGCATAAAGTTTAGGAGAAGTTGCTCTCTACACTCATTGCTTGTTTTTGCAGTATATACACTATATTACAAAAATTATTGGGATGCCTGCCTTTATATGCGCATGAACTTTAATGGCATCCCAGTCTTTGTCCATAGGGTTCAACGTTAAATGAGCCAACCCTTTGCAGCTATAACAGCTTCAACTCTTCTGGGAAGGCTGTCCACAAGGTTTAGGAGTGTGTCTATGGGAATGTTTGACCATTCTTCCAGAAGCGCATTTTGAGGTCAGGCACTGATGTGAACGAGAATGCCTGGCTCGCAGTCTCTGCTCTAATAAATCCCAAACGTGTTCTATCAGGTTGGGGTAAGGACTCTGTGCAGGCCAGTTAAGTTCCTCCACCCCAAACTCGCTCATTCATGTCTTTATGGACCTTGATTTATTCACTGGAGCGCAGTCATATTATAACAGGAAGGGGCCATCCCCAAACTGTTCCCACAAAGTTGGGTGCCTGAAGTTATCAAAAGAGTCCTAACATCAACCCGACAGTACACCTTTGAAATGAATTAGAGCAGAGACTGCAAGCCAGGCCTTCTAGTCCACATCAGTCCCGAACCTCACAAATGCGCTTCTGGAAGAACGGTCAAACATTCCCATAGACACACTCCTAGACCTTGTGGACAGCCTTCCCAGAAGAGTTGAAGCTGTTATAGCTGCCAATTGTGGGCCAACTCAATATTGAACCCTACAGATTAAGACTGAAATGCCATTAAGGAGCATGTTTCGTGTAAAGGCAGGCGTCCCAATACTTTTGGTAATATAGTGTATAAGTCTATTGTTCATTTCACTTTTGGCACCAGGGTACTGAATATACATCTGCAGCAAATATTCCCCACCAAGCCAGGTGTGTCAGAGTGCGTGGTGCTATTTCCAGAGTCGGGGACACAAGAACCAGGGATTCAATACATCCAGCGGCTCCTTCAGGGGGAAAAGTGCTACAACATTTACCTAAATGCAGGGTTTTGTCAGGGATGAATTGATACATGTGGACAGGTCTAGCCTAGCTTTTACTCATGATCCCTCAAAGGTGGCATCTATTGGGCATCCATCTATTGGGCATCCATTTAAGAATTAATTCAAGAGAATCACCAGTTCTCAAATGTTTGATTCTTCTGAAATATTGATTTCA
Organism: Pelophylax lessonae; assembly: GCF_965119305.1. Classification (NCBI taxonomy): domain Eukaryota; kingdom Metazoa; phylum Chordata; class Amphibia; order Anura; family Ranidae; genus Pelophylax; species Pelophylax lessonae. The sequence goes on from NC_138768.1 coordinate 82,599,994, forward strand.
AATAGATTCTTAGATGTTTGATTGACATGTCTGATCTACCAAAAGTGACAAAATTCATAAATTGTAACACTTTGTAGATGAACTACATGATTTTCTGCAGTTTGCACAAATATGAATATATGTTAAAAGACACTATCTCCAAACTGTATCTGCTTCTGTGTATGATTTGCATGCAGCCATGCCAAGCTGTCCAATGACAATCATTGATCCCCAATGCCTATCTCAATTTAGCAGGCCAGCCAATTTCTTTGAGTGAGTAGAAAGAGCTGTATAGTTGTTAAATGAGGGAAAGCTTGTATTCAGGAAGGAATGTTCCAAAAAAGAATGTATAATATACTATAGGCACAATTAAGATTTAAGGGCAGTCAGAGAATACAGCATATGCAGGAACCTCTACTTATGGATAAAAGAATCCAAGATAACTTTATTTGTTGGCAAAGAAAAATCGGCTCAACAAATGATAAAACTTGGAGAAAAAAGTAAGCTCAGCCATCTTTATTAGAACTAGTACTGAACTTTCCACATAGGGTATCAATTTGACAGCATCTGGCAACACCCACAGCCGCAAGGGCCATGGCTGCCTGAGTACTATGAGTACTATGAAGGTTCCTCCATCCATGCCGTTAGCATGGATACAGGGAAATTAGGGATTTTCATCGAAATCCAAACCATCAAAGCCTACCTTTAGTAGCTACTCCAATATTTGCTGATTAAATACACCTGGGGAGATTTATGGTTTACCCAGATGCGTAGGTATCAATTGTCTCTTATTTGGGGGGACTGTCCCCCCTTTCTCTTCAAATGTTCTGTTTTTCTGATTTGAAGTATAGACCGCTATTAGAAATGTCCTATTTAACTACGAAAAGCGTTAGGACTGATTCACACTTAAAGAGTTTGTAAACCTCAGACATGAAATTTGAACAAAGCATATCCCTCTATTCTGTGTACTTGTCTCAATCCACAGCACTAAGTGTCATTTCTGTCTGCTCCCTTGTTCCTCTGCTATCAGCATAAATCAAAGCTGAAATCAAGCTAAAAAAGGGGAGGGATCTCCAGCTAATTGACAGCCTCAGCTCTGTTCCTGTGTGCTGTGTGGAAAAGCTGTGACCCTTCCCTCCAATCAGCTCTCAGAGGTGTCCTCAATGAGTTCTGCAGAGTGAAACTTCAACTCTCCATCCCCTTATTTCTGACAGCTCTGACAAGCTTTACAAATACTCGACTTTGAACAGTGGCGGCCTGTGCATAGGGGGCGCCTTTTTCTAAAAAAAAGAAAAAAAAATGTATAAAAAGAGCAATAAAGTTTTAAAAAAAAAAAATTGCGTTTGCCGGCCTATGTGGAGGCTGTGGGGGGGGGGGGGTTACGACCCAGAAGAGGCGCCAATTGGCTGCCTTCTGGGGGCGTAACCTGATTGTAACCTCTACAATCATTGGGGTACAATGCTGTGGGCACTCTGCAAACATTGGGGTACAATGCTGTGGCACTCTGCAATCATTGGGGGACAATGCTGTGGGCACTATGCAATCATTGGGGGACAATGCTGTGGGCACTATGCAATCATTGGGGGACAATGCTGTGGCGCTCTGCAGTGATTGGGGACAATGCTGTGGCGCTCTGCAGTGATTGGGGACAATGCTGTGGCGCTCTGCATTGAAAGGGGCTCGCACGCTGAACTCTGCATTGATGGGGGCACGGAACAGTGTTCATTGCATTGAAGGGGGCACAGCACAGTTGCATTGATGGGGGCACGCACGCTGAACTCTGCATTGTGGGGGCACAGCACAGTGTTCATTGCATTGAAGGGGGCACAGCACAGTGTTTATTGCATTGAAGGGGGCACAGCACATTGTTCATTGCATTGAAGGGGGCACAGCACAGTTGCATTGAAGGGGGCATGCACGCTGAACTCTGCATTGTGGGGGCACAGCACAGTGTTCATTGCATTGAAGGGGGCACAGCACAGTGTTTATTGCATTGAAGGGGGCATAGCACAGTGTTCATTGCATTGAAGGGGGCACAGCACAGTGTTCATTGCATTAAAGGGGGCACGCACGCTGATGTCTGCATTAAAGGGGGCACGCACGCTGGTCTCTGCATTGAAAGGGGGCATGTACGCTGGTCTCTGCATTGAAAGGGGGCATGTACGCTGGTCTCTGCATTGAAAGGGGGCATGTACGCTGGTCACTGCATTGAAAGGGGGCATGTACGCTGGTCTCTGCATTGAAAGGGGGCATATACCATCTCCTGTACCATGACCTGTGACATGCCTATACCATATCTGTGCCATGCCTATACCATATCTGTGCCATGCCTATACCATATCTGTGCCATACCTATACCATCTCCTGTACCATCACCTATGCCATGCCTGTACCATCGCCTGTGCCATGCCTGTACCATGACTTCAAAGTAACGCAATTTTTTACTGCGTTTTTTGATGCAAAGCAATACCTATTACATTTTTCTTTTTGCGCCCCCCCCAAAAATTTTGAGCACCAGCCGCCACTGACTTTGAATGGTTGTACTTATGTAGGAGGATTTGTTTCATCTCTGCATATCACCTGAGGCCAGTCACTTTACTGGGTATATGTAAGGGTTCACAACCACTTCAACCAGTTCCTGCCCAGCCTATAGCAAAATTACACCCGGGCTGGACTTTCATAGATCAAGGTGGACATCATATGATGTCTTCCTGGATCGGGCCATGCTGCGGCACAATCTGTTGCCAGCTGTGTCTATCGGCCCATTGTGGGTAACATGTGATCGCTGTGACCAATCACCGAAGATCATATGACAATTTTAAACAATGGATGGCTTCCTTTCATGCCATCCATTGTGTACAATTGTGTTGCTTGCTGTGAATGGTCACAGTGATCACGTGCTACCGACATGGCCAATCACAGCCACCACCTATGCCATGTGATTAGTTGGGGCCAGTCACAGCTATTCACAACAAAACACACTGACTGAATCAGTTTCATTCAGTAAAAATGGTTGCTTATACCAGTGAAATCCACTGATATAAACAATCAAAATGTGTAAAAAAAAGAAAAGGAATCCTGATTACTTCCCTAGAGTAGGACAGTGTTACTATGGTAACACTGTATTGGTCTGGTCACAGAAAAAAAAAAAAATTAAAAATTAAAAACAAAATGATTACTTATTTTTTACATACGGTCACTAGTCAGTGCCCCTGATTACCGCCACACCCATTATATGACAGCACTGTATTGCACTGGTGACAGTATGTAAACAGAAAACATTTATTTTTTTTTTTACATTTCTCCATTTTCCAAAACCTTTTGACAAAAAATTACAACTTCAAAAAACTCGCCATGCCTCTTACTAATTACCTTGGACTGTCTTCTTTCCAAAAAGGGGTCATTTTGTGTTAATTGTACTGTCCTGGCATTTTTAGGTTTCAAGAAATGAGTTTATCAGGATTGATCGATTTTCAGATATATACCATAGTTTGTGGACAACTTTCTTACAGACTACATAATAAACACTGATTAGGGTTACGTATTTTCACAAAAAAAAAAATACCAAATACCCAAAACTACAATTAAATACCAGCAAAAAAAAATGCTCTATTTGTGTGAAAAAAAAAAGATAACAATTTAATATGGGTACAGTGTTGCATGACCGCGCAATTGTCATTCAAAGTGCGACAGCGCTGAAAGCTGAATATTGGCCTGGGCAGGAAGGGGGTGAAAGTGCCTGGTACTGAAGTGGTTAAAGTGATTGTAAAATCTCGTTTTTTTTTCTATTAAAATAACAAACATCTTATACTTACCTCCTCTGTGTAGTGGTCTTGCACAGGGCAGCCCGGATCCTCCTCCTCTTGGGTCCCTCACCGGAGCTCCTGGCCCCTCCCTCCTGTCGAGTGCCCCCACAGCAAACAGCTTGGTATGGGGGCACCTGAACCGAGCCGCAGCTCCGTGTATCCATTCAGACACGGAGCCATGGTTTGCCCCCCCCCCCTTATTGGCTAACTGAGTTTGATTGACAGCAGCAGGAGCCAATGGCGCTACTGCTGTATCTCAGCCAATCAGGAGGGAAAGTCCCAGACGACCGGGGCATTTGTGGACATTGCTGGATCGAGATGGACCTCAGGTAAGTATTAGGGATTGTCTGAGGGGGGCTGCTGCTTTACAACCACTTTAAGCATCCCGTTGTGGTACATTTACTGCGCCCATTAACAAGCATTGTAATAAGGCAGCCCATTTATTACCCACTTCAGCTCCAGAAGGATTTTCCCCATTAATGACCAGGCCATTTTTTGTGATTTGGCACTGCGTTACTTTAACTAATAATTGCGGGGTTGTGCGAAGCTGTACTCAATTGATGTCCTTTTTTTCCCACAAATAGAGCTTTCTTTTGGTGGTATTTGATCGCCTCTGCGGATTTTAGATTTTGCGCTATAAACAAAAAAAAAGAGCGCCACTTTTGATAAAAACACAATATTTTTTACTTTCTGCTATAAAAAATTCCCAATAAAAAAAATTGTAAAAAAATTGTAAAAAAATCTAATTTTTTTTTTTTATCAGTTTAGGCCAATTTGTATTCTGCTACATATTTTTGGTAAAAAAAATCCCAAAAAGTGTATATTAATTGGTTTGCGCAAAAGTTATAGCGTTTAAAAACTATGGGATCGATTCTTTGGACTTTTTTTTGTTTTTATTTGTAATGGCGGTGATCAGTGATTTTAGCGGGACTGCGACATTGTGGCAGACAAATCTGACACTAAAGTGACACTTTTTGGGGACCAGTGACACCAATACAGTGATCAGTACTAAATAATATGCACTGTTGCTGTATAAATGACACTGGGGGTGATCAAGGGGTTTAGTGTGAGCCTAATTGTGCTTATTAACTGTGTGTGTGGGGGGGCTCTGTGAAAGGCACACAGAGATCGGTGTTTCAGCTTAGCTCACAGTGCCTGTCTGACAGGAGAGCTGCCTGCTTTGTTTACATAGGCGGGCGGCTCTCCACTCAGTTTCCCCGAAGAACGTGGGAGGCCGGCGGCGATCGAGCCCCCTCCTACGGTCTGGCTCCCGCTGTGTCTAATCACCGAGACCGCGTGCACATAATCACGTAGATGTACATGATTATGCACAGCCAAGCCGCTCTGCCGCAGTAAATCTGGGGCGGTCGGCAAGTGGTTAATAATGGACTGCCAGTGCCCTGCAACAGATGAAAAAAACTTACATGCCCTTTTTTGCAATGCAGCACACAAAAATGCATGGTATGTACATTGTTCTGCACTGCGGTGCATTGCTCCCTACTGTACAATGCATTGGAATGCCATTCATAATGAATGACACGGCAGCACACCGCACATAAAGCAGGTGTGTTGCGCAATGTACAAGTGTGAACAGGCCCTAAAACTACACGAATCCTTTCACCCAATCTCTAAATTATTTATTTCCTTATTTTAAAATGCCAGTATAAAAGTAAAGTAGTGGTAAAAAAAAAGGATATGGATTTAGCCTATTTTTTTTTTCTTTGCGCGTTAATCCTTCATACTCTACATAGCTGGAGGCATGGTGAGGGCATTAACTTTGCCTACATATTTTCTGCTAACAGGTATCCCTGTTACTCATCTAAGAAAGTTGGGAGGTGTACATATGCAATAAAAAGCAAATGTTCTCCACAGCCATTAATAGGGGCTGTTAGTCAAATTCTTTATATACAGATTATTATTATTATTATTATAATATGGAGTTAGAGGCAACAGTTTGCGCAGCACTTTACAATGTGAGGGCAGGCTGTGCAGTTACAATACAATTAAACAGAGGAGGAATCAGAGGGCCCTGCTCATTAGAGCTTACAATCTAAAAGGGAGAGTCAAGTGATACAACAGGTAATAACTCTGGGGGATGAGTGAATGGAGAAAATAAAAGTACAGTTGTTAGGTGGATAGGCTTCACTGAAGAGAAAAGTTTTCAGGGATCGTCTAAAAGTGGACAGAGTAGGAGATAGACAGACTGGGGTAGGAAGTTCCATAGGTTGGAAGAAGCTCAGGAGAAGTCCTGGAGGTAAGCATGGGAGAAGGTGACAAGGAAATTAGAGAACAGGGGGTCTTGGGAGGAACGAAGAGAACGATTTGGTTGGTATTTTGAGACAAGGCTACTGATGTAGCTGGGGGTTGAGGTGTGGATGGCTTTGTAAGTTATTAGTATTTTTAATTTAATTAGTTGGATGAGAGGCAGCCAATGGGGGGGATTGGCAGAGCGAAGTAGCAGACGCTGATTGGTTGGTAAGGTAGATGAGTCTGACAGCAGCATACGTGACGGACTGAAGGGGGATAGCCTATGTAAAAGTAAGTCAATGAGGAGTTAAAGTAGTCGAGGCAAGAGATAACCAGAGAGTGAATTAGAAGCTATTTGGTGTCATTGGTTAGGAAGGCATATATTTTGGAGATGTTGAGAAGGTTGAGGTGGCAAGCTTTGGAAAGTGTTTGGATGTCCATTAGTCATTAGCATTTAAAATTATAATAACGATAATAATTATAGTAGTATTAACAATAGTAATAATCAGCATACCAGCTACGATTTCTCCATAATGCTAGCTAAATTCATAAAAAACACTACTTGGCACCTAGGAGATATATGTACTCACTCTCTGATGGTGTAACAATTTTTTCACATTTCGGATTTTTTAAGCTGGCTTTGCCTTCTATTCCTGGACCATCCACGCTTAAGCCAAGATTGTATCCAAGACATTCTTCCACTTCTGTTTCAGTGACAGCTGTGATGAATAAGAAAAAAATAATTGGATAGGTTAAAGCAGAAGTCCTTCTCCTAATCAGTTTGGCTGTACTTTTTGATACATACAATGTGTAGCCAGGTGCTTGGCTAAGAATAGAGAGTGAGATAAATATTGAACTGGTTAACAGCAAAAGGAGGGAGCTGCTAAGCAGGAAGAGTTCAGTAGACTGAGTCAGAGAGCACTACACTGTAGGAACTGTATTCCAGGGGAGAGAGACTCTACTGTAATCAAGAGCTTTTGATTTGCATTTCTTAGAGAGAGAGATTGCCACCAGGAGGGGAAAGAGCTGCCTTTTTTTAGGGTGTACAGGGCACAGCTTTCTTTTTTGCTGTGAGGGAAACTGCAGAGTGCATATCACTGTCCAGAGTGCACCATCTCTGCTGCATGTCAGTGGCCTGAGCAGGATCCAGAGGGCTGAATTTGGGGGTGCAAACAGCCAGAGTCACCTGGGGGCACAGCAGAGAGTGAACTAATCACTGTGTGTGACTGGATAGTGAGCTGCAATATCCCTGTGACTGAGGAGCTGCTGCTGTGGGGATTTATTATCTGCTGCTAGAGAGAGAGACCGAGCCCGTTAGAAACTGACAATACAGCCAAATAGTAGCTTTACTGCTGCCTACACTAACGTGTATCCCATTCCCTAACACGCTTGACTGGGATGATTCTCATATGCACCATTGGTACAATTGGGCCCCAATGCAAGCCGACTGAAGAGTTAAGATTAAAAACTGTCACTTTACAGCTGCTACACAGACACCTCCACCTATTGCTTATACTAAGAGGTACCTCTAGGAGGATATTGCGCCATACTGTAGCCATTCTCTTGTGCATTATAGACTAGTTATAGTATTACTATTCACATTGTGGTTAATGCTTATACACACTGTTTTTTGCTGATTTTGTTGATTCATGAGTTAATCCCAGTTTAGTGGCACAGAACTCTACTCTAAGTTACTCTGGCATAGTGATTATACTGTCTACCGGACTGTGTTTGAACCTACTTTCTATGATTTGATTTATGCTCAAACTAATATATATTTAAACCCATACAAATACATGGAGTTCATTTACCACTAAAAGATCTTGTGACTATTTTCTGACACTAATTCACAGTTGAGTTAAAGGTATCCACACTTGTGTTCCTAAAAGTGCTTGCAGTAACTTTCACTCAACCAACTTTACAACCCCTTGTTGACTGCGAGTGTTTAGTTCCACTTCCCATAGATATTTATTTTGTTCAGATGCCTCCTTTGACAAAATTTGATTAAAAATACACTTTTGTTGACCTAAATGTTGCCGATATGGTGTTTCATGGAGTAAATTCTGGCACACTCAGCATCAACTGGGTGAAATTTCATGCATGTAATGACAGCTTTAGTAGTTTGGGGAGACCAGTCCAGCCTGCCAATTAAAGTGGTTGTTAAGCCACTTTATAAACTACACACAACCCCTCTGTTATAACTTTATAAAGCCTTCTATGCTGCAGTGTATGTTCTTTGTAAAAAAGACTTATACCTGAATTCACAGTAACGATTGGCGGTCATGTGATTCCTCAAGGCTCCCTCTCCCAATCTGACAGCTAGAGCGGGAGGGACCGAGATTTTCCTCACTGACGTCAGTCTGGAGGAAGGGAGGGGAGGAGGAGAGAGCCAAGACATCAGCCGGGGAGGCGGGGAGCTTAGAGGAGTCACGTGACCCCTGATCGGCGCTGTGAATAAAGGTAAAAATAGGCATCTTTTTTATAAAGAACATACACTGCAGCTGGAAGAACACAGTGATTATTGCTAGCAATAATCGCATGGGAAATCCAGCAGGATGGTGGTATACAAGTTGATCAATAAATCAACTTGGGTACGTTTAGAGCCCATTCACACTAGCACGACTTGTGAGGCGACTTGTGTAGCCCCAGGTCGCTTGACATAACAAAAGCAATGTTAATCAATCAGTGCCGTCTTAATTGGCACTACTGAAATCGCTCCGACTTCAGAAAAGGGTCCTGTACTACTTTGAGGCGACTTGTGATCCGACCTCTCCCATATACTTCAATGGGAGTCGCCTCCTTATCTTAATTGAAGTGACTTGTTATCAGACTTTTCAGGAAGAAGAAAGAGATTACCCAGGCATTCCCCACAGACAAAGTCGCCTGTCTCTTCAAAGTAGTGCACAAGTCTCTTCCAAGTCTCTTCCAAGTCTCTTCCAAGTCTCTAAACAAGAATAGGGCCAGGGACTATTCATAGGATTCAGATATATTGGGCAAACTAGATGGGCCAAATGGTTCTTATCTGCCGACACATTCTATGTTTCTCTAAACAAGTCTCTTCAAGTCACGGGGCGACTTTCTGGTCGTGGTAGTGTGAACCGGCTCTTAGCCTGCCCATACATGGTTTGAATCTCAGCTAGTTCTTCGAATCTCGGCTAGTTCCTGCTGAAGAGATTCGAACCGTCTATGGCCGGCCTTAGTTGCAAATCTTGTTCAGCAAAGTCTCTGAGACATTTTTACAGACCTCTGTATCTGTTTTCCTTGGTGACTGTTTGCAAAGCTCAAAGAAGATGAGACACATTTTCACTCTTAACAGATGCATAACTAAAAAGTGCTCAGGGTCAGGATTTATTTAGCAAGTGCTACTTTAGAGCAGCCAATTGTGGAATGTATTACTCAGGCTGTAACCTTGTAATAAATCTGTTTCACAATATTTCTTAGTGCTCCAGTTTAGCATTTGCATTGTAACAGGATTTATAAATGTCATCCAATGTGCATTGTGCTGCACTACGGTGCCTTGTATTGCAGTTTTCTATGTTGGCTGCCATTTAAGACAACATGGTAATGTGAATGGTCCCTTATTACACAGACATTTGGATTGCCCAAGTGTTCAGGGTTATGCTATGGAGCATCGAAGAGCAAGGCACATGCAAACACTCTTCAAGCACTGGTTTATGTTGGGGTGTACAATAGAGAGGACATAGGGGACAAGAATTTTTTAACGGTCCAATCATTTCCCCTGACCCCTTCTGACCATGCACACATGTCTTTTGCTAGCTTTAGAATGTCTCTTACATCTAGTATCCATGACTGCTTTATCCAGTACATATACAAGTTCATATTTGCCACCAAGGTTTCCAGAGACTGAATAATGAGTTCCATACATTTCCAAAAAGGCAAAATATTCTGCCTTGTCATAAAAAGATGGCAAGTTGTTTACATCATCAATAAAAGTTGAAGACACAACAAAACCACGAGTCCTCATCTGAAATGTTGCCATCTGTACATTTCCTGATATCCGCAGGAATCTTTTACTCTGTAAAGAAAAACAAATATTTCTTTAATGGATTTTAAAAAACACTTGTACTGTAGTAACAAACGCAATGCTGGAGTAGAGGAAGTTGATGGTGTACTTACATGGGTTTTGGTTCTCCCAATAAAGTAGAACTAAAGGCAAAAAGTTTATTCATTTTGGATAGTGTAAGGGAGGGTTATAACCAGGGCTGCTGTTAGAAATTGCGGGGCCCCGTACAGACTACCTGGCAGGGCCCCCCCAAGAAAATATTAAAGATATATTTAGATAGAATTACAACAAAATCACTATTAGCAGACACAAATATAACATAACTCGCATAATTCCTGCTAAATCTAAAAAAAAAACTATGTTGAATTAAAAAGATGAGAAAAATATACAGGCTAGGCAGTTGGAGCTCAGTGATCAGAGAGACAGAGAGAGAGAAACAAAGTTACAATTTACAAATAAACTCCTGAGCAGAGATAAGTGCTGGGGGGGGGGGGCCCACACAAGGGAGGGGTATTAGTGAGGGACGACTGTCTCTTTCTCAATAGATAAAAGCTGATAGCAGGGAGAGGGACAGATCAGATTCAGGTGCTGGAGGAAGATTTCTGTATTTGATGTCCATCACTAATCCCCCTCTCTGTGTGGCCCCCCCTGTGAGCTCGGGCCCCCTACAAGAGGGCTGGTGGTCCCCCCCTATCAGAGGCCCTGGTTATAACCCTTGTTTTTTTTGCCACTGTGTGTAGGCAGGGGTCAATAGTGTACCCTTTTATGGCTCCTCCTTGTTTGTGGGCCTTCCCTCGAGAGGGGCCCCCCTGGAGTTGGGCTGGAGTTCAACCCTGACAGGAGACTTTTGTTAGGCCACAGAATCTGGGTACAGTCTGCTGCAATTATGTTGTTTTATTGCCTGTATTGCTTCCTTCAAGTGTAACCTACAAGTGCTGAATATATGGTATTAAGGTATGGGCTTTGCCTCTGGCTGGGGTGGTATCATTCAAGAGGATCCCTGACATCTGTATCATAAAGTATAGCATGGGCCAGTACATTGTTAGGCCCCAGGTGGCAGGACGGGTATAACTCTTCAACAAGTGTTGATGTACAGGATCCTGAATAGAACATATCTAGTGTAAACCTGGTTGGGTTGGAAGTGGCCATGCTCGGGTGAAGAAGTCACCTGCCTGGCGGTAAGGAGTAGACGGTGACCTGGGCCCCTATGTGACATGGGCCCCAGGTGTGACTGGCGGTGCCCTGATCTGAAACCACAGATAATATACAGGGCGAAGTGACTGTTCATGGGTCAATGGGAACAAAAAGCAATAAAAATGATCTATCTATCTATCTTAGATCTCTGTGCTCAGGTGATATTTCTTTAAAGTGGTTCTAAAGCCTAATGTTTTTTTTAGAAAATCCTAATGCATTCTATGCATTAAGGTAAAAAGCCTTCTGTAACAGAATCCCCTCCCCGTCCACCCTTATACTTACCTGAGCCCAACCCAGCGATGTGCATGAGAGCCAAGGCTCTCTCAGCTCTATCCCACCTCACTGGGCAGATTAAAAGCAGCAGGAGCCATTGGCTGTCACAGCTGTCAGTCAGCTCCTGTGACAAAGAAGCAAAGGGCGGGTCCGAGCCACCTGGTCTGTGTCAATAGATACAGACAGCGTGGTTTGGGAGTGAGCCCGCCTGAGTGCCCAAAGAGAATGCATGTACCTATAAGTGCACTTGTCAAAGAGCAGGAGCCAGGAGGGCCAAACAGGGGACCCCAGAAGAAAAGGAATAGGACTGCTCTGTGCAAAACCATTGCACAGAGCAGGCAAATATGACATGCTTATTTTATTAGAAAAAAAAGGAACCTTTAATATTACTTTAAGCTCCCTTCCTTAAGCTGCTATGCACCTCCTTTATCTCTACTGAGAAATAGTATTACTAATTAAAATATGTGTGAAATCAATCAAAATCCAATTTTTTATACACCATTAAAGTGCTGTTGCAATATACTACATAATCCTTATATTGTGCAAACACTAATATATATAGCAATATAGCAGAAATCAAACCACTGGATCACAATCAACAATATTGCAAAAGTCCTTCAGTTAATAAGTTCACATATAGTGCCAGTACTTCAAATGTGCATAAGGCCCCTTTCACACTGTCCGTCCGTCAGACGGACTCCATTTATCTCAGCGGGGGATCGATCCGCCGATCCCCCGCTGAGCAGGAGGATGACAGCTGTTCTCCGTGCTGTGTGCGGAGACACAGCTGTCAGTTCCCCATACATCTCTATGGGGGAATCGGATGGGAACGGACCATCGGTCCGTTCTCATCCGGTCCGATCTGCTGGACGGATGGAAAATAGGGTTTCCATCCGTCCAGATTTGACGGATCGGATGTCAGCGCAGTGGACATGTCTCCGCTGACTCCTGATGCCCCATAGGGATGCAGAGGGGGATCGTTCAAACAGACAGGCGGATCTGAACGGTCCACCTGTGTGAAAGGGGCCTAAAGTGTCCACTTTTTGCATAAATATTTAAAATATTTAAAAGTGCTTGACCAAAAAGGAAATTTTTCATAATTCTCTATCCACAACTGTGCAACGCATCCACCTCCAAGTGTATGTACTTCCCCCTCACCCTTTGTGAGTGACACTGACCAGATTTTAGTTACCCCTTATTACTAATAAAAAGATTAGTATTGCTTTTAGATCTTACCTTACTCCCTGGGCTTTCCTGCTTGTTCCACTGGATATCTCCTGAGTCCTGACTACTCTTTTTCACCTTGACACTCAGGTTACAAACTAGAGAGAAGACTGCAATAGTGGTTGGAAGTGATGTCACCAGATGTGATGCTAGTTGTGTGGCTCCGCCCTAACATGTTTCATCTGTGGACGTCACTTCCAGCATGGTGTAGTGCACGGCCATCTTTTTTGAGGTAGTGATTGTGCCATTGAGCCATATCTCATTGATCTCATCTCACTGAGCTACCTTCCGCCCGGAGCTTCCCTGCTTGTTCCACTGGATATCTTCTCACCACTCTTTACCACTTTCACACTGAGGTTACAAACCGGAGAGAAGACCGCAATAGTTTAATACTGTTTATTTAAGTGGCAAAAAAACAAATAGTTGCAATTACAGGGTATAAATAAAAGTACCAGCCTCCATGTAGCTCAATGGCACAATCACTACTCAAAAAAAGATGGCCATGCTCTCCAGCACACCAGAAGTGACGTCACACAGACAAAATTAGGGTGAAACCATGCAACCAATGTCACATCCTGTGATGTCCCTTCTGACAATTATTGCGGAGTTCTCGCTGGTTTGTAACCTGAGTGTGTTGGTGGTACAAAGTGGTGATATCCAGTGGAATACGCTTTAAAGGAAGGAAAGCTCTTAAAGTGCTACTGATGACCTTAATAATAATAAGAGGTCACTAAGAGCCCAACACATCCTATTAGAAGTTGCCCCCCTCTGCTTTTTAGGTGCTGCTATAGCAGAAATGGGAAATTGGAAAACTATAAAGTGAACCTATAACTATGCAAATAACAGGTTTTCTTTAAAGGAAAACTTTTATAAATCATAGGCCTTAAGGCATACAGTGAGTGAAGTCGGAGTAACTTTAGAACTCCCAATTCATAGACTTGTCTTTGATCAGTTAATCAAAAATAAATAACAACAATAACAAGTCTCATTTTTACTGGGCCAGGTCAGTAAACTACCAGCCAGGTAGCCACCCTTCTCAGAGCCAGAGAGCCATTCTTACAGCCATGGAACTAGCAATTTCAGAAGGAGATGACAATGACAGCTCATGCATTTCTTTCAATATAGGATCTGGTAAAAAAAATTGAGTTTCCCTGTAGCAAAAAAAAAATACTTAATATTCACCTTTTCTATTGCTACATGGAATTGCGCTGCTGTATTACTGAGAGACCATAACTTGAAGGATCTTCTCTATCTGTTTCACTGCCACCTACCTCACTTTTGTTGTTAATGCCACCTGCTGTTACTATTATACATATAGACTTGTAATGTTAGACCTTTACCGAGACCAAATCCTGTATCACAATTCAACATCTTTCCACTGAACACATAAATGACCCTGTTCCTGCCATCCTGCCATTGTTTACCATGTGGCAGCAGAACCTGATCAATGCATATGCCTACATCAAACTAACATGTTCCAAAGGATATATATATATATATATATATATATATATATATATACATACATATACACACAGGGCTTTTTTCAGCGGGAACGCAGGGGAACGCAGTTCCGGCGCCTCCAGCACTGACTGTTTATAGTCGTAAGGGGTACTGGGGTATGCTGCAGGGTCTATTGATTGATCTTTTTTTGCAGGTGAGTCCATTGTTGCTGAGGAGGTCTATTATTGCTGGTGGGGGACCTACTGTTGCTGGGAGAGATCTACTTTTGAGAGAGGGAGTCTATTGTTGCTGGCTAACAGAGAGTCTATTGATGCTAGGGGGAAAATATTGTTGCAGGTTGTACTTTGTTGTTTGGGGGATCTATTGTTGCTGGCAGGGGCCCTATTGTTACTGGCTGCAGTGGATCTATTTTACTGCTTTTCTTGTCATCATTACCAAATTCTATATAAATTACTTAGCAAAACTAAATGATACGTAGTTCTGTATTCTCTAAAAGGGCAGTACTGGGAGGTTGGTAGGGGGGATTGGACCCAAGGAATGGTGCTCAGAGGTGGGTGGGGACAGAGAAAAGGGGGGACTCGGAAAGGGGGAGTTCCTGCACCTATTCTCTGAGAAAAAAAGCACTGTATATATATATATATATATATATATATATATATATATATATATATATATACACACACACAGTATATATTGCCAATTTATATGTTCAGTAAACTGATTGTTACTATGTTGAGGGATAGCTTGGAAGGCATAGGACCCCCCTGTAACTCTTATGTACCGTACCTTGTCTGATTTGAACTCATTGATCTGATTCACACCCTGTGTCCTATTTTTACTGATTCCAATCTCTCCACCGAATGAAAATTGTTTTCCACTAACGCCTCCTGCAGGGGTGTCTCCGGCATCCTTATCTCCTGCAGGTTTCTGAACAGCGCCAGCATCTCCTCCTGCATTTTTGTTTAGTTCAGTTGGTGTGAGCTTGAAGGATAGCGATGCCTCAAAGCTTTCTGTGGTCTTCTTCAAAACCTTTTCCACCACAGAAACAGTGTCAGTGAAAGTTTCTGATGTAAAAGCCTTGTCAGCTACCGTCTGAGGAATAAAGAGAGATAACAGTAAATGGAAAATTATAATAAGGTCCAGAGTGATATTCGCCAAAATGCAAACGGCATTAAACCATAATTAAACTTACCATTTAAATCAGCTGAATACATTCCATGTGTATAAAAACGAAAGGTGTGTATATTTTTACTGTTCATTTTCTTTAGAAAGCAGAAACAGCCTTAAAAGAAAAGCGTGTTCCTTGCCAGCATGCTGCAGAGAAGGACATTTGCTATCCGTGTGAAAGCAGTGGTCTCTCTGCAGAGGTCCAACACACCCATTGCTGAGTTAGCCCTACAGCTCGGTGAACAGCAAAGCACATCCTCCTTGCAGTAGTTTACTGCCTATTTTATTTTTTTGGTTATTAAGTTAAGTACTAAAAATATAGCCTACGTTTTTAGCCAAGAAAATGTAGAATGCTGCATAATAACATTGTATTTGGATATCCACCTTTAAGGTTTAACTTTTGCTTGTTGTTTACAGAGTTCAGAAGCTCAAGCTACAAGTTACGCAAATTAATAAGAGCAGTGACTCCTTACAGCTCACTGCTACTCCTTCTGTTTGGCTTAGTAACTTTTTTTTTTTTCCAAAAGCAAAGCAATCCGGAAATTGTTAGTCGTGAATGTTCCTTTTTTAAAGCAAAGGTTGAATATATAGCCTCTTGTACACGGTACTGATGTTTGAGCATTTGTGTAATTTCGGGTGTTTGTTTTGCGCACGTTCACGCGTATTTGCAATACATTCCTAGGAAAGATTTGTTAATATTTTTGCTCATATGCACGTATTTGCCCGTACCGGCACAAGATACTGGCCAGGAAACACCGATTTTTCTATTTTTTTGTACGCAGAGCTTGTTTACGAACCTGTGTGTACAGGCACATTGTAAACATGGACTGCATTTTCGATCAGTAAAAAATAAATGCTGTACTGAGTTTTTTCAAGCTGCAGAGTGCAAGAGGCCTATAGCAAAAAAAGTTAAAAACATAAAAAACAAAAACATATAAAAAAAATAAGAATGTGAAAAAGGGTGCGTTGATTATAAATTTGCTGCAACCAAAGATCCAAATATCTAATTGGAGAAAATGGAAATGAAAAATAAAATAGTTTGGGGTGCTAAACTAAAATAATAACACTGTTGAAGTGATTTAAACCACAGGTGTCACAACCTGTGAAGGTGATTATACAATATAATTGATGGTGTTATACAAAGCAAATATATAAAATGAATAAATATATAATCCCCCAACAAAGGGGTATGATGACACCAATGATACCAATGCCACAAAGTGCACAATGACGTGATCAATTCTTAGTTTTGTGATACAAACACAAAATTATAAAGTAGAAATCAAAATAATGGTGCAAAAAACCCTCTAAGCCCCCATTCACATTAGGTCGCTCCGACTTCGGGGGCGACCTGTGAAGTCGCGTGCAGTGCGACTTCGGCGCGACTTGCACGGACTTCACATAATGGAAGTCAATGCAAGTCGCCTCCAGGTTGCCCGAAGTAGTACAGGACCCTTTTTCTAAGTCGGAGCGACTTGTGTCGCTCCTATTAGAACGGCTCCTGTACTACATAGTGGAAGCGGGAGGACCGCGACTTGTCAGGCTGACAAGTCGCCTGACAAGTCGCGGCAGTGTGAATGGACTCTAAAGGGGTCTAATACAGTCCAAAAAAGAATGTCCTACATCAAAATGTCCGAACCTCTAAGGTTCTGGATAAATGAAAACCATATGTTCTTCAAGCGATGAAGTGAGATTTCATATTGAATATTCCACAACCAAACCTGTTAGGTATATATACGTGAATCCCACCACCTTTAAGGCTTGCTTCTTACCAGCAGAAAAATTAGTAGGGCAAAAAAACAGCCACCCTCATGAGTGATAAACACAGCCGACCGTCCTTCTCCCTGCAATGATCACAGAGCCAATGTGATCCTGCTATATAGGATCGCATGTCTCTTTGATCATTTCAAAAGCCCAACCCCCCCCACAGTTAGAATCACTCCCTTAAGCTCACATATAACCCCTTGATCACCCACAGTGTCAAGCCCTTCCCTGCCAGTGTCATTATTACAGTAACAGTACATATTTTTAGCACTCATTACTTTAGTAATGTCACTGGTCCCCCCTAAAGTGTCAAACATGTCAGTCAGGGGTCCGATCTGTCCGCCGCAATGTCGCAGTCCCGCAAAAAATCTCAGATTGCCGCCAATACTAGTAAAAGAAAAAAAAGAAAATAAAAATGACATAAATCTTTCCCGTAGTTAGTAGACGCAATAACTTTTGCGCAAACCAATCAGAATACGCTTATTGCGATTTTTTTTTTACCAAAAATATGTAGCAGAAAACAAATTGGCCTAAATGTTAAAACATTTTGAATTTTAAATTTTTTTTTTGGGAATGTTATATAGCAGAATGTGAAAAATATATATATATTTTTTTTTTTCAAAATTGTCGCTCTTTTTTTTGTTTATAATGCAAAAAATAAAAATCGCACAGGTGATCAAATACCACCAAAAAAAAAGCTCTATTTGTGGGAAAAAAAGGACGTTAATTTTACTTGGGTACAATGCCGCACGACCGCGCAATTGTCCAATAAAATAACGCAGTGCCGAATCTCAAAATAGGGCCTGGTTGTTAAACAGGAAAATCTCCCTGTCCAGAAGTGGATAAGGATAATGTGATCCTTACTGACTCCTACATCACAGTATATAGTAGTAATACATATATTAAGAAACGAATATAGCACTGATGTTAACATATATTGATAAGTTGGTATATAATATATATAATATATATATATATATATATATATATTTTTATATATATGTATATATATATATTCTGATGTATTCTCCATTTCAAAGAAGTGAGAATAAAATGGTGCGTTTGAGTTTGTTAAAAACATGTTTTACCAATATGCTTATCTTTTACCAATATGCTCATCAGGAGAACGCCATTGCAAGTTGCCATGTACCAATGTGTCATTTCTTAAATGTGTGTTGTGTGATAGGACACCCTATAAAAAGGGGATCTGAGATCCTTTAGATAAAAACACATATTGAACAGCCTGTTATGTGTGTGTGCTCTCCGTAATTATAATTTATGATTATGTAACAAATAAATATGATTTGGAACTTTATCTCGTCTGTAAGTATTTATACAGGTTCCCTGCAATTTAAGGAACTTGTGGTAATAATTTTTATTCATTATATGGTGCCGTGACATGGATGTGCAACTGGCTGCTGCCTATCACTGCACCTTCCGCAATTCATAACAACAGACAAACGGGGGCCCAGGTGAGTGCAATTTAAGCTCACAAAATAAGTTTGCCTGTGCTTAGGGGTTGAGGAGGATATAATGATGGTACTTCTAACGCACATTATAAAGAATCCAGACGAGAGAGTGTTTAATTAAGTTAAATTGTAATTGTCTTTGGTCGTGTCTTATCTTGTCTATCTGTGTATGTCAGATGCTGCTTTTTCAATTATATCTCATACTAACTTTTGTTTCTTGAATGGTTTCCTGATCTGTAGCCACTAGGGTTGCTGGCTATAAGTCCTTTGGGGCTCAAGAAGAATTAAGGCTGTGCTGGCTTAACGCCTGGCCAGTCCAACCAAAGGGGTTTTGAGTAGTGAGTGGAGGCAGGAGTGGTTTTGTGGTAAGTGAAACCCCTTGCTGAGTGTGTGAAAATTGTAAACACGTGTAATTTATGTAAATTGTAAATTAGGATAAAAGTAGAGTACTAACCAGTGATGTACCAACGGGGGGTGCAAGGGGGGCGGCCCGCCTCGGGTGCCACGCATTGGGGGTTGCCAGCCCGCATCTCCATGTGAGGGCAGCTGCAGTAGCTGCTCCTTCAGCCTGGGCTGCTCACCAGCACGAGGCGAGGCTGTGTGGTGGAGGAAGGGAGGCACACCGGGGTTACTTACTAACCAGTCCTCACAGCACTGTCTCGGCCTACTCCTACTAGTGTTATACTGTTATCACCTTACTAAGACACAGGGGGCTGTACTGCACCTCTGTCACCTATACTGATTACAGCTCCAAGAGCCCTTTGGAAACGTCACTTCCGGTAGCGGTGGAACGCACGCCGGAGCCAAGCCCCGCTGCGCTCCGTCATCCCAGGGATCTACCGTTCCATACAGTGCCTGTTTAAATTACTTAAAATGTGAGTTTTT
Organism: Pelophylax lessonae; assembly: GCF_965119305.1. Classification (NCBI taxonomy): domain Eukaryota; kingdom Metazoa; phylum Chordata; class Amphibia; order Anura; family Ranidae; genus Pelophylax; species Pelophylax lessonae. Next base: position 82,619,490 of record NC_138768.1, read on the forward strand.
TTCTTTTGTTGAGACCAATAAATCTACTGTTTAAGCAATATTACGCTATTGGGATTCCTTCTTTCCTTTTCATATAGTGACCATCCGGTGAGATTGCATAGGGAGCCCGTACTGGCTGTCATTTCCATCTACAGCACTTTACCCGGATTATATGCCGGACTTTGCTGTGAGACCCTTACGCCATAAGGTTTGAGGGTCCACATTGTCCGGTAAGTGTCAATTACCTAGGGGAGAGGATCACCAACATTGCACCATTGCCGCATGCATATAATTTCCAGCACCTGAGCACCTTTTCCGGTTGTGTTTTCAATCAAACGACCTCCACTTGCCACTTGCTGGCTATAGCATCTTGGGACTTTTATTGCTATTCGGACTTTTATATCGTATTTATTCTTTCTATTCATGAATTGCACTATATATTAGGTGGTGATTTGCACTTTTAATATATATGTTAAGAGACTTTTATATTTATATTTATTTATATATTTATTTTTCTTGTTTATTCAAGATTATATGTGGTTCATACCTACACACGCACTAACCATTACTATTATTTAAAAAAAAAAAATTTTATTAGCACATTGAGCACTTTATAAGTACAACACTCTCAAATCTGCGCTTTTGGATGTACTTCACGTATCACCGTAGCGCAGCATTAATTTTCTTTTTAACATGCTCACCAGCCCGTGTTCGCAGGGGGGGCGGTTTGAAGGTGAGTGCCCGAGCAGCCCCCCTGTGTGCCTGGATAGGAGAGGTGGGGCAGCAGCATATAGAGGAAATTTTCTTTCCATATTCCTCCTGCAGCCGCTGAATACCTGATTCTCTTCATCTCCCTTCTGCAGGCATTAATTCCTCTATATGCAGCTCCCCCCACTGCTCCTACTATCCAACCTCTTTTTCTGCCCCCCCCCTCCCCAGTGCTGTCCAGCAGAAGAGGGTGACATATTAGAGGAAGCATCTCTGAGCCTCTTATGGTTCCTGGCAGAACAGGGATGTAAGATTTCAAAGGCAAAGCTACATTGGTGCCAGGAAAAATAATCTTCCTGGGACATTGTATCTTTAAGGGGATTAAACATCGCACATCAGAAAGAAAGGCTGTAATACAGGCGTACCCTCTACCAAAGAATCAAAAGGCACTCAGAGCATTTTTGGGCCTTGTAGGTTATTGTAGAACCTAGATTCCAAACATGTCACAGATTGCCCAGCCTTTATATGCATTAACATCTAGAAAAACCTCTCATGTTGCTAAAGGAGGGATGGTTGATGCAATTTTCAAGATAGGGTTTGCACCAGGTATTGAAACAATGGAAAAACAATTTTTTCAAGCATGTTTGATTTGTACACAATTTAACGCAGGTAAAAAAGGTAGAAACACCATCTGGTCGTATCCCAAGACCTTTATACCCATTTCAGAGATTTGCAGATAGACTATATACAGTTGCCAAAGGTGGGAATGTACGAGATTTTTTTAACATGCGTAGACTGTTTTAGCGGGTGTTTGGAAGCCTTCCCAGTACAGAAGGCTGCAGCTTCAGCAACAGCTAAGAAATGAATACAGGGAGTAGTATGCGGGTATAGAATTCCAGAAACAATAGAGATTGATAGGGGAAAGCACTTCACAGGTCAGATAATGAAGGAGATACTGACAGTTTTCAACACTGAACAGCACCTACATACACCATATAACCCAGCTGCAAGTGGTAAAGTAGAAAAATATATAATGGTTCGTTAAAAGCGAAGTTATGGAAACTTAAACCTGAGACAGGATTGAATTGGCCACAAGGACTACCTATTGCATTGTTCTCTCCATTAACTATTCCAAAACAGAAAGAGAAGATATCTCCTTATGAGATACTTTTTGGATCAGTGCCAAAGACAGGTTTGTACTATCCACAAGCCGAGTTCCAGCCTCGGAAAAGTTTTTTTTAGAAGAAAATATCCCCAGGACAGTCAGGGCTAGTGCATTCCAGAATGGATAGCCTCTGAACTGTCCCAGGTCGCACTTACCTTTTAGAAGAAATACTTACCTGGAAAATTTCTTGTCCAGCGCTGCCATCTCAGGTGTGGGTGGCTGAAGCCAGGGCGTCCTCTTCTGCGTCCTCTTCCGTGTCCTCTTCATCCCAGAATGTCCGGCACTGGCCCCGCTCATCAGTTCCGATGCAGGGGCATCATCCCTGCACAGCTACTGGGCATGCCCAGAAGCTGTTTAGCAGGGAATGACACATCTGCACCGAAACTGACGAGCGTGGCTGGTGCAGGCCCATTGACTCCTGGGAGCGATGACGTTCAGCTCCCAGGAGTCAACGCATGCAGGAAGTCATGGCTTGGGCCACGGCCGCAGAGAGAGGAAGTAGAAGAAAGGTAAGTATATTTTCTTCAATATCAAGGTAAGTAATTGAAAAAAAATCGGGACTATCCATTTCTTTTTTAGGTGACACAGAGCAAGCGGATGGTGCAAAGTAATTTTTGAGGCCGGAAGTCCTCAGTGAGTACACCCCTCACATTTTTGTAAATATTTTATTGTATCTTCTCATGTGACAACACAGAAGAAATGCCCCTTTGCTACAATGTAAAGTATTGAGTGTACAGCTTGTATAACAGTGTAAATTTGCTGTCCCCTCAAAATAACTCAACACACATTAACACACAGCCATTTAAGTCTAAACAAAAGTGAGTACACCCCTATGTCAACATACGCAAAATGGGCCAAAAATGTCAACATTTTGTGTGGCCACCATTATTTTCCAGCACTGCTTTAACCCTCTTGGGCATGGAGTTCACCAGAGCTTTACAGGTTGCCACTGGAGTCCTCTTCCACTCTTCCATGACGACATCACGGAGCTGGTGGATGTTAGAGACCTTGCGCTCCTCCACCTTCCATTTCAAGATGCCCCACAGATGCCCAATAGGGTTTAGGTCTGGAGACATTCTTGGCCAGTCCATCACCTTTACCCTCAGCTTCTTTAGCAAGGCAGTGGTCACCTTAAAGGTGCGTTTGGGATCGTTATTATGTTGGAATACTGCCCTGCAGCCCAAGGGAGGGGATCATGCTCTGCTTCAGAAAGTCACAGTAAATGTTAGCATTCATGGCCCCTCAATGATCTGTAGCTTCCAAGTGCCAGCAGCACTCATGCAGCCCGAGGCCATGACACTCCCACCACCATGCTTGACTATAAGCAAGACACACTTGTCTTTGTACTCCTCACCTGGTTGCTGCCACACACGCTTGTCACCATCTGAACCAAATATGTTTATTTTGGTCTCATTAGACCACAGGGCATGGTTCCAATAATCCATGTCCTTAGTCTTCTTGTATTCAAAAAACTGTATGCGGGCTATCTTGTGCATCATCTTTAGAAGAGGCTTCTTTCTGGGACGATGGCTATGGAGACCAATTTGATGCAGTGTGCGGCGTATGGTCTGAGCACTGACAGGCTGACCCCCCACCCCCTCAACCTCTGCAGCAATTCTGGCAGCACTCATACGTTTATTTCCCAAAGACAACCTCTGGATATGACGCTGAGCATGTGCACTCAACTTCTTCGGTCGACCATGGTGAGGCCTGTTCTGAGTGGAACCTTTCCCGTTAAACTGCTGTATGGTCATGGCAACCATGCTGCAGCTCAGTTTCAGGGTCTTGGCAATCTTCTTGTAGCCTAGGCCATCTTTATGTAGAGCAACAATTCTTTTTTTCAGATCCTCAGATTTTTTGTGCCATGAGGTGCCATGTTGAACTTCCAGTGACCAGTATGAGAGAGTGAGAGTGATAACACCAAATTTAACACACCTGCTCCCCATTCACACCTGAGACCTTGTAACACTAACAAGTCACGTGACACTGGGGAGGGAAAATGGCTAATTGGGCCCAATTTGGACATTTTCACTTAGGGGTGTACTCACATTTGTTGGCAGCAGTTTAGACATGAATGGCTGTATGTTGAGTTATTTTGAGGGGGCAGCAAATTTACACTGTTATTATAGCTGTACACTCCCTACTTTACATTGTTGCAAAGTGTCATTTCTTCAGTGTTGTCACATGAAAAGATATAATAAAATATTTACAAAAATGTGAGGGGTGTACTCACTTTTGTAAGATACTGTATCTGTCACTTCAGGGTCCAAGGCAGGAAAGGAGTCTGCCCAATGACCAGGCGGGAAACAAACCTTGCAGATATAAACCATAGAAATTGTCACAAACTTAACATGGAGGGGGGGGGGGGGGTTATTATTAAATATGTACACCTTTTTCTTACCCGGTAATTCAAAGTTGCGACATTCCATGGAACGCGATAAAATGTTCTTGTGTTACCATCACGGACTCGATTACAGATTCCGTTAAAATGTTCATTGTCAAAAGGGTTTGCCCTTGTGTCTGTTCCAAGAATACTGATTCTGAAAAATAAAATATGAAATATAACATAGAATTGTCTTTTTTATAACACACTGTATAAACACAAAAAAAATTAGTAATGATGATCTACATCTAGAGTTCAGCGTAAATGAAACCTGGCCTGGCCTAAAACATTTAACCTAAGGTCCTACTGCTGAGTGTCAAAGTCCTGTAAGAAGGATGCAGGGGCTTGGCTTACCAGCACTGTGTGTGTTTATGGACACACACAGCCCAGCTCAAGAGCATGTATGCTTGGGTGCTCCCATAGTACCTGACTTGCTGAGGAGGCACCCTGAGGATGGGGGAGCAGACAGTGCCTGCGAGGAACTGCCATAGTGGAGGTAAGAGACCATTCTGTGCAATATTTTTGCACAGATCAGTTAAGTAAAACTTTGTTTTTTATTTGAAGAAAAAAAATACCCTTTATTATCACTTTAACAGATCTTCTGGCGGGATCAACAGGTAAAACAACTATGTTACATGAGCAATTCTGAGAAACAAAAAAACGCTGTGTTTTTGTTAGTGACAGACTGCATCACATGTGTAATTTTTTATTTTGCCCATAGATCCACTTCAATCTTAACTTAGGCAAACATCCAAGCCTAGTGTTCACAAAAAGAATATTGTGAAACAATATTGTGAAACTAGAGAATGCATACCATAGAAAGTCAACTCATCTCATGTAGCCACCCTTAAATGCTAAGTTCACTTTTAATAAAAAAAAAAAAAAAAAAAAAAAAAAAACGAAATACAAATCTTTGCAGATAAAAAAAAATGTGCACATATTACATATATTTGCAAATGAGCTGCTAAGTATTGCAACTGTGATTAGGGGATCGAGGGTGTAGTGCCAGGCTCCTGCAGATTCTTCCTCCAGCTCTATGCATAGGTGCCTAGGCACACCCTAATCACCCTGTTTGCATTAACATTATTGCTCTTTGTGCCAGTGGGCAGATGGATAAGATCTCCCACTGAGCAACTCGGCTTAAAGGAGAAGCGTGGAAGTTAGGGCTGCACGATTCTGGATAAAATGAGAATCACAATTTTGTTGCTTAGAATAAAGACCACGATTCTCTCCCAATTCTCAGCCTAACAGCATCTTTCACATTATACAAAAAAATTGGGCTAACTTTACTGTTTAGTTTTTTTTTTTTTTTTTTTTAAAATCATTGAAGTGTATTTTTTCCAAGAAAGAAAGACCGTTGCGCAAAATCGGTGTGACATAAAATATTTTTATTTTTTTATTCTCTAGGGTCTCTACTAAAAAAATATATATATAATGTTTGAGGGTTCTAAGACTTTTTTTATTAACCACTTAAGCCCCGGAGGATTTGGCTGCTAAACGACCAGGGGGTATTTTGCGATTCGGCACTGCGTGACTTTAACGGACAATTGCGCGGTCGTGCGACGCTGTACCTAAACGAATTTGGCGTCCTTTTTTTCCCACAAACAGAGCTTTCTTTTGGCGGTATTTGATCACCTGTGCGATTTTTTGATCACGCGCTATAAACAAAAAAAGAGCGTAAATTTTGCAAAAATAGCAATATTTTTCCCTTTTTTTTATATGAAATTCCCCCCAAAAAAAATGTAAAAATCAAAATTTTTTAACATTTTCGGCCAATTTGTTTTATGCTACCTATGTTTGGTAAAAAAAATCACAAAAAGCGTATTTTAATTGGTTTGCGCAAAAGTTATTGCGTTTACTAACTAAGGGAAAGATTTTTGTCATTTTTGTTGTTTTTTTTTTTTAACGCGTAATGGCGGCGATCTGCGATTTTTTTTGCAGTACTGCGACATTGCGGCGGACAGATCGGACCCTTGACTGACATTTTTGACACTTTTCGGGTTACCAGTGACATTTCTACAGTAATCAGTGCTATATATATGCACTGTTACTGTAAAAATACACTGGTAGTGAAGGGGTTAACTTTATTTGAGAGGGAGGGGCTGTGTGTGTCCCTAGGGGCGTGATTCTAACTGTGATTGGCTGTGGCTTCAGCTGTATGCAGAGTGATCAACGGATCTACATAGTAGATCCATATGATCATCTCTCATACAGAGGGGAGAATGACAGGCAGCTTGTTTACACAAGCTGCCTGACTTTCTCCCTCTTTCCCGCCGATCGCAGAGTGGCCGGCGGACATCGGGTCCGCCGGTCACACGCGCGGGGGGGTCCGTGACCATGCGGGAGCGGGAGCGCGCCTCCGGCGGCGCGCGCTCGCTCCCTAGACCCTCACAAGCTAGTGACGTAGCCCTACGTCACTTTGCCTGTGAGGGGCTGACTGCCGCCGTAGATAGTCGTGCGGCGGTCGGCAAGTGGTTATTACTGATTTTAACTTAGCAACAAGTGTCAGAAAAAGACTTTGTTTTTAAGTAATTAAACTGACCTCATTTGCAGACCGAAGTTCATCCTTTTGATCTAAACGAACCAAATGATACAATGTTTCTTTTTATCTCTCAGTTCTGAGCAATGTTGATAAACATTTGTTATTTATTTTGTATTTTGTTTTTCTACAGCTCTGAGCAGACACCTGCTCTGCACTTGTTAAATGAATCGTGGAAATGCTGGATTAGGGTCAGGAGGGGGGTTGAATCGAGATCGTGATTTTTTTAATGATTATTCGTGCAGCTCATATATATATATATACAGTATCTCACAAAAGTGATTACACCCCTCACATTTTTGTAAATATTTTATTATATCTTTTCATGTGACAACACTGAAGAAATGACAATTTGCTACAATGTAAAGTAGTGAGTGTACAGCTTGTATAACAGTGTAAATTTGCTGTGCCCTCAAAATAACTCAACACACATTAACACACAGCCATTAATGTCTAAACTGCTGGCAACAAAAGTGAGTACACCCCTAAGTCAGCATACCCAAATTGGGCCCAAAGTGTCAACATTTTGTGTGGCCACCATTATTTTCCAGCACTGCTTTAACCCTCTTGGGCATGGAGTTCTCCAGAGCTTCACAGGTTGCCACTGGAGTCCTCTTCCACTCCTCCATGACAACATCACAGAGCTGGTGGATGTTAGAGACATTGTGCTCCTCCACCTTCCATTTGAAGATGCCCCACAGATGTCCAATAGGGTTTAGGTCTGGAGACATTCTTGGCAAGTCCATCACCTTTACAACCCTCAGCTTCTTTAGCAAGGCAGTGGTCGTCTTAAAGGTGTGTTTGGGGTTATTATGTTGGAATACTGCCCTGCTGCCCAGTCTCCGAAGGGAGGGGATCATGCTCTGCTTCAGTATGTCACAGTACATGTTGGCATTCATGGCCCCTCAGTGATCTGTAGCTTCCAAGTGCCAGCAGCACTCATGCAGCCCCAGACCATGATACCTCCACCACCATGCTTGACTGTAGGCAAGACACACTTGTCTTTGTATTCCTCCCCTGGTTGCTGGCACACACGCTTGACACCATCTGAACCAAATAAGTTTATCTTGGTCTCATCAGACCACAGGACATGGTTCCAGTAATCCATGTCCTTAGTCTGCTTGTCTTCAGCAAACTGTATCATCTTTAGAAGAGGCTTCCTTTTGGGACGATGGCCATGTAGACCAATTTGATGTAGTGTTTGGTGTATGGTCTGAGCACTGACAGGCTGACCCCTCAACCTCTGCAGCAATTCTGGCAGCACTCATACGTTTATTTCCCAAAGACAACCTCTGGATATGATGCTGAGCATGTGCACTCAACTTCTTTGGTGGACCATGGCGAGGTCTGTTCTGAGTGGAACCTGTCCTGTTAAACTGCTGTATGGTCTTGGCAACCGTGCTGCAGCTCAGTTTTAGGGTCTTGGCAATCTTCTTATAGCCTAGGCCATCTTTATGTAGAGCAACAATTCTTTTTTCAGATCCTCAGATTTTTTTTGCCATGAGGTGCCATGTTGAACTTCCAGTGACCAGTATGAGAGAGTGAGAGTGATAACATCAAATTTCACACACCCGCTCCCCATTCACACCTGAGACCTTGTAACACTAACGAGTCACATGACACCGGGAGGGAAAATGGCTAATTGGGCCCAATTTGGACATTTTCACTTAGGGGTGTACTCATTTTTGTTGCCAGCGTTTTAGACATTAATAGCTGTGTGTTGAGTTATTTTGAGGGGACAGCAAATTTACACTGTTATTGTCACATGAAAAGATATAATAAAATATTTACAAAAATGTGATGGGTGTACTCACTTTTGTGAGATACTGTGTATATATATATATATATATATATATATATATATATACACACACACACACACACACACACATACATGCATGTGTGTTTGAGCTTTAGTATGTACACTCTAATGCAATAGACTGCACACACCTATGGCTTCATGTTAGGATCGAGGAGGATGGAGGAAGTGTCAATGGACTACGAGTGCAGTGATTACCACACTTATGTTCCATTGAGAACTACAAGTCCGCCTGCCATGGTTGAAAACAGAACTTGTAGTTCATTCATTCAAAGATCTCAGTAAATGATTGATGTGGCTGTGCAAGTAGAGCCCCACACGGCCACTCAGATTTCAAAAAGTGACAGCTGCTGCAGTGGAGAAGAACACCCATATGCTGTTACAGGGGGCAATTTTTGGGTGGGGGGCTGATTTGCACCATGTTACACACTAAATACGGTCTAGAAGGTGGAGTTAGCCTTTAACCCTGGGTTGTTAAAAGTTGTCCCCCAGGTGGCTCAGTAGCCTAACAACTCCATCCCAGGGTCTGGTCTTTGGTGCATGGTGGAGCAGAAAAATAAAGTGGGTGCCAGTCACTTTAGTCTTTTTAAAATTTATTGCTGAACTCAATAACAGGTGAGAGAATTTAGGGGTGCAGGTCCATCGTGATACTATTACAAACCCATTTCCTGCTGTTCTGCCTGGCTCAGACAATTCAAGATTATCACCACGACAGACGGGTCTTGGGTCTCTGTCTTCACACTCTTCATCAGAGAAATCTCCACAGTCATTGTCAACGTTACACTTCAGCCTGTCCTTTATACATCTACCTGTACATATCAACAAGAGAGAAAAATTACATTATAATGAATTTTACCAATTTTTTTAAAAGGCAATGCATGGATTCCAATATTTTGTGATGGGTATACAAATATGCAATCTAATAGCCGTTTTAGCAAAATGATTGAACACAGAAAGACGACCTATGAACATTTCTGCCATTACAATTTGTTCCCATTCACTCAACCATATCTGTTGAGATAACCAAAATACAAACTCTTCATAGAATTGAAAGGAGATTGTAAAGGAGGAGCCAAACTTGACAAGGTACAATTGAAAAAGAGGCTGTGCATATTAGCTGGTCGCCAACAACAATTTCAGTAACTTTGTGTGAGATTCTGTCAGGCTAGGAACATATTACACTTCAGAGTCACACACATTAAGTGGGACTGCATATCATCTTTATGTGGTGGTCTATTCCTACCTGCCTTGACACACACCTAAAAAGTTATTTTGAGAAAGCACAGAGCGCAAGCTTAACTCCACCAGCTTGTCTTGGGCCAACACACTGTATCTTTAACTGTATTCCACTGATAGGCACAGAGGGAAGCCACCATACTTTATATTGCAAGGCCTTTCACATCATGGTTTTTAGGCTTGACCTCTAAAAAGAGTCTGTACCACAGCGGGTTTCAAAATAGAGACAGGGGGCGGGAAGTATTAAGCTGCCCCTCACCACTAGAACCGTCATCACCAGCCACCACCACTGCTTTCTCTGCCAGCTGGCTGCTTCTACTTCTTGTTACACTTTTCTCACACTATAAAGCTTGGTTTACACTTGAGCATCTCAACAGTTGCATCTTGAGCAGTCACTGCAGCTTATTCATTTCAATGGGCTGTCATGCCTCCAGAAAACGCAGGGAAAAGGTCGCCGCTCTATTTTTTAAATTGCAGCCCGCACAGAAACTGCAAGTGCAGTGCGGTTCCTAGTGCGGTAAGCCGCTTCTGTGATTTCCAGCAAATGTGGGTGCCATTAGGATTAATGGCACCTGCACACATCTCCTGCCATTTTTCTGTGGGGGTGGTTGTGGCAACAGGAACAGGTGCAGACCCGCAGTCAGAACTAGGGATTGACCGATTATCGGCAATGCCGATATATCGGGGGCCGATATGCATTTTCCCTGATATATATTGGAATCAGCCCCTGAGGTTACCGATATTGCCGATATTTCGGAAAGTGCATGTACCAGAGTGATGCCTGCAGCTAGAGGCATCACCCCGATACCGGCGTCCATAGCCGACGGTCGGCTGTCTTGTGATGACAACCGATGTGGATGAGAAACCGCACGGCTGTCGCCACCTTCCACGGCTCGCCCAGGTCTCCCGTCTCACTGGGAGACCCGGGCATCCTACCTGCAAGGCCGCCGAAGATAAGACCCGATTAAAGCCGCATTCGGCTCTGATCAGATCTCCATGTAAAAAACCCAGGAGTGATGTCATGACATCACTTCCGGGTACTCGCCAGTGTTCCCTGAAAAAAACCTACCCGTGAGAAATGCCTACCTTCGTCACTTCCGGTGCACCTACTTCAGCAGAGGGTATGAAATGTTCACGGTAGTGTGTTATACACCGCATCACCACATTAAAATATCTCCGCTGCAATATGAGTCATCTCCGCTCCTACCCCTGTCACTTCCCTCATCTCGGCTACTAAATGTAAAAGCGGATCACGGAGCCGACATCTCCGTCATTTACATTTCATACACCTGCTGCCGCTTTTACATTTAGTAGCAAAGATCAGGGAAGTGACAGGGATAGGAGCGGAGATGATTCATATTGCAGCCGAGCTGTTTTAATGTAACCGTCGCTGTGTATCGTTACACACACTACCGTGAACAATCCATACCCTCCGTGCATGCGCACTTGTAAATTCCTCAGCTGTTCAATGACGTATCCGGGGCTTTGAGCATGCGCACTGCTACGCTGCTCAGATGTTCCTGACAGGAAGTGACAAGGGTAGGCATTTCTCACGGGGTAGGTTATTCTCACGGAACACCGGAAAATTAAAATAAAATGTGAGCGTTCAAAACAGCAAACTTGGCGTTTTGAATGCTTTTAAGTGCAGAGGAGGGGTTTGGGGTCTTTTAGACCCCCAGATCCCTCCACCAGAGTACCTGTGAAAAAAAAAAAAAAAACATTTTTAAATGTCCAAAATATCAGCCAATATTGGCTGATACCGATATCCGATGACCAAAATATCGGTATCGGCACTAAAAAAACTATATCGGTCGATCACTTTCAGAACCACCCTCACAAGTGTGAACCAAGCCTAAAGGTAAATTGATTGCTTAGACTTTTCCTTCTTACGGCCAGGTCTTCGTAGATTTGCAGTGGTCTGATACTCCTTCCATTTCAATATTATCGCTTGCACAGTGTTCCTTGGGATGTTTAGAGCTTGGGAAATCTTTTAGTACCCAAATCCGGCTTTAAACTTCTCCACAACAGTATCTCGGACCTGCCTGGTGTGTTCCTTGTTCTTCATGATGCTCTCTGTGCTTTAAACTGACCTCTGAGACTATCACAGTGCAGGTGCATTTATACGGAGACTTGATTACACACAGGTGGATTCTATTTATCATCATTAGTCATTTAGGTCAACATTGGATCATTCAGAGATCCTCACTGAACTTCTGGAGACAGTTTGCTGCACTGAAAGTAAAGGGGCTGAATAATTTTGCACGCCCAATTTTTCAGTTTTTTATTTGTTAACAAAGTTTGAAATATCCAATCCAATAAATTTCGTTCCACTTCATGATTGTGTCCCACTTGTTGTTGATTCTTCACAAAAAATTACAGTTTTATATCTTTATGTTTGAAGCCTGAAATGTGGCAAAAGGTCGCAAAGTTCAAGGGGGCTGAATACTTTCACAAGGCACTGTATGTGATAGATTTATGGACTTTTTAGTGCTTTTATTTTTTTTACTATTAATGGCAGCGAGCAGCGATTTTTAGGGGGACTGCGACATTGCAGCAGACAGATCTGACACTTTTTGGGGACCAGTGACACCATTACAGTGATCAGTGCTAAAAAGTGTGCTCCCAGGGAGGGATTTCTAACTGTGGGGGGGAATGGATGCACTAGAGGAAAATGGAGATCCGTGTTTCTGCTTAGCAGAAACATAAGATCTCCATTTTCCTCTGTGACAGAATGGCAATCTGCCTTGTTTACATAGGCAGACCAACGTTCTGTCTCTCCTCGGAACGATTGATGGGTCCCGGCATCCATTGCAGCCACCGGTCCCACTGATTGGCCCCCGCTGTGTCCAATTGATTTGCAAAATAGATAAAAATCATGATGTAGTGCACCCCTTTAGAAGCTACTTGGGAACACAATTCTATTTCCCCCTTGGAGCACACTCACAACGAGGCACACAGCATTTTCTTAGTTCTCCTTCTGACTCAATGAAACAATCTAGGGGTTCTTTTTTGTTTTTTTTTGGGACCAATGAACTGGGATCGGGAGGGGGGGAGCGTGGGATACCAGAAAACTGTAGAACTGGACAACATGAGGATGCCTTAGCTTCCTGGCTGCACCATACTGAGATGAAAGTCCCACAGGATCTCTATACTGTTAGCGACTAGTACTCCATTCAGAGTTTAAAAGCTACACACAGTCACTGACTCCTCAGTAAAAGGGTTGCTTACTCACTTAGCTACAGGATCATTGGTTTACTCCTGCCGATATCCACCAGGCTCTTCCTAGTGAGGGAGATGTAGACTCACACCACCATAGGACAGCTGGACACCACCAACTGCCTCCTGGTTCTCTCCAGTGGGCTCCTTCAGACCCAAATTGATCCTTGGACTTAAGCATGCAAACAGGCTCCCCAACTAAGCTTAGTTGGGACCTCGGTGTCTTCTGACAGATCCTTCCAGAATTCTGCCCCATGGGCAGAGCCCTTGCACAGGCGTATCCTCCAGCTAGACTGAACCCAGGAACACTGCCCCTCCTGCTCAGGTCTTACCCTATTTAAGAGCTTACTCCCCACCTTCTGGGCACACCTCCACAGAGGTTAGCTGGAGTTCCATAAATATGCAGGCTGCTTGCTCTGTTTTTCCTCTAACTACACTTTTTAAATCCTCTAGAAGTCAGAGCAGCAGCTTGTGAAACATTGTTGTGAAACATTGAGCAATCCTAATTAGTCAAACTTTGATTACAAGGGAGCCAAACGTAATGTACCTAGCAGCCTGCTCTACACAAGGAGGGTGCTACAATGAGTTCATTCATTTTCAAAAAAATTCAAATAAATGAATAGATTTGGAACAAGTAGGTGGCAATTCCTTCTTATTCAGGGTCAATGAGTCAGATGGTAGTGAAGGATCAGCAAGAAAGGCGAGCAACTAGTATTTTTAGGGGAAGAAGTCAGGAATGGCAGCCTTCTCTTTAACAACGTTGTTGAAAATGCAGAACGTATGTGTAATAGGTATAATCGATAAAAGGGCACTATTATTTTATTTTCAATTAGTCACAGTCTGACACGCTTGCATCATTTACCATTTTCACACTGGAAATCATTTCCGCAGTCGATTACTCTCTCCAAGCAACGTTTATCCGATCTACACCGCTGGACTTCTCCTAAATTGCTCACACAAGGTTTGCCACCAAACTGGCCAAACTTCTCAACACTCCGAGAGCGATACTAAAAAGAAAGAAACTTCAGTGAGCAAGTTCAGGTTTTCTTAGTCAGTCAAACACATGACAGTCAGTCATTTACTTTCAATACTGATCAGTGGTTGGCTGCCACTTCTTACCTGGAAGTTAAGGTTGTGCTTACTATTGGCGGTATGTATGACCCTTTTTTATTAACTGCTAGAAAAGAATCTTTAACAGATATTCTTATGAAGGAGGTACAGGGACTGCTGTTGCTGACCTCCTGAAGAAAATACTAGTAGCCTGGCAGCATCTGACTTCAAGCAGAAATAAGCAAGTAAAAAATAGCAAGGTGGCAGGCTCTTTTGTGGAGATAATAAACACAGCTGACAGCGATGATGCTGTATGGCTCAGGGAACATGAACTAAGGATAGAGTGTCCATGGTATAGGTATCCCCACAGTATTTCCATGAGACAAATCTATGTACCTCTTTTCAACTGGTACAAAAATCTGTCACGGGCACAAAATTTGTAGTGCAGAGGTAAAACACAATTCTAAAGAGTGCTTATGACCAGTGGCGTAGTGTGGGCTGTCAGCACCCAGGGCAAGCAAGTAATTTGTGTCCCCAAACCCATGGACTTTTAGATACTGTATCCCCACCCTTCTCAAACCCCCAGATACCCCCCTGATTACACCCCCCAGATACCCCCACCCTAATCACACCCCCCAAATAACCCCCCACTCTGATCACACTCCCCAAATACCTCCACCCTGATCACACCTACCCGATACCTCCACCATTATCACACCCCCTGATACCCCCCACTCTTATCACACCCCCTGATACCCACCACTCTTATCACACCCCCTGATACCCACCACTCTTATTACACCCCCTGATACCCACCACTCTTATCACCCCCCAGATACCCCCCCCCCTCTTCGGGCACTCTGATTTAACCCCCAGATTCCTGCCCTCTGATCACACCCCCATATCCCACCAGATTCCTCCACTCTGATCACACCCCCAGATTCCCTCCACCCTGATCAGACCCCCAGATCTCCCCATCCCTCAACTATGATCACACCTTTAGATTCCCCCCATCCCTCCACTCTGATCACACCTCCAAATACCCCACCAGATCCCTCCACTGTGATCACACCTCTAGATCCCCCATTCCTCCACTCTGATCACACCCCCAGATCACCATCTTTCATCTCTAATCACAACTCCAGATCCCTCCACTCTGATCACACCTCCAGATACACCACCAGATCCCTCCAATCTGATCACCCCCCCCCCCCAGATACCCCATCACACACACAATCCCCCCACATCTTACCGATCCTGCAGCACCAGGAACAAGAGGGTTATCTATGTCCCGTGCAGGCAGAAAAATATCTCCAGCAGGATTTCTGGTGGTGGTGGTGGAAGCTGCAGCAATTATGGATCCTCCTCCACTGCCACCTGCTGGGTGGACAGGT
Source organism: Pelophylax lessonae (assembly GCF_965119305.1). NCBI lineage: Eukaryota > Metazoa > Chordata > Amphibia > Anura > Ranidae > Pelophylax > Pelophylax lessonae. The sequence goes on from NC_138768.1 coordinate 82,634,979, forward strand.
ATTTTAAAAATCCAAATCCCCAGCAAGTGGATTTACAGCCCCCTCCAATGCTGCCACCCTAAGGTGGCTGCCTGTGCTGCCTTATGGTGGCGCCAGCTCTGTCTGCTCCCTGATAAATGTTGCGCCCGGGTAAACCACTTTGGCTCCCTCCCCCCCCACGCTACGCCACTGCCTATGACACCCTTTATGAATTCTATGGATATTGTATTTAATCCATATGTTAACTGTCTGTACAAAGACCTAGCCCATTATGCCCAGTGAAGGGAACACATCAGCTAAAGGCTGGTTATTGCTATAATTTGACAGTGATCATCTGATAAATCAGTGTTGCCTATACATTGTTTTCTATGGCCTCATTCACACAAGGACATATCAATGCATATTACACTGTCTAAAATGTAAACAGAAGGAACAGTGATACTACCCATACAGCTCACCAATAAACGAGCTTCCGGGTGCACGATCCACAGCCGTTTAACTGAGTACATATGTAGAAAGATGATCTGCACACCGGTAGTTGCTCTTAAAAAATCTTCTTCTTTATACAGGAGCCACAGAACACAACTGCTAATAAGATCAGTTGATGCGTTTCAGCCTATAAGGCCTTAGTCATAACTAACAATTTTTTTAAGAGCAACTACCGGTGTGCGGATAATTTTTTTACATATCACGCTGTTTGCATTTGGGGATGTGCATTCTCACCCGCACAGATGTCAAATTAGGGGCAGCAGCTGTGTCTGTGCAGCTGCTGTGTCCCAATAGATATCAATGAGACTGACTGCAAGTGGATGCATGGAACACCTGTACAGGTAATTGGGGCCCTCTTACAGGGTATGCATTGATATTCCCCATGTGAATGAGGCCTAAAAATACAAATTAGTTTATGTACTAAATGCAAATAGACTATGCACTTTGCAAGTACAGTTGCTGCAGAGCTTAGTAAATGAGGTGAGGCTTCACATTATTAATATTATTATTATAGGTACGTATATAGCACCATCAATTTACACAGCACATTACATATGTATTGTACATTCATCAGTGTCTGCCCTCAAGGAGCTTACAATATAAGATCCCTAATTCACATTCTTACATACACATACTACTTTACAAAAAATACCATATTACACACAAGGAAAATTTTAAAAATACAGCATTTTTGCTTGCACGTGATTCGATGATGGAAGTTAGCAGAGTTTCCGCCTCATTTACTAAGCTATGGAGCAACTGCACTTGCAAAGTGCACAGCTTGTTTGCCTTTAGTAAATCAACCCCTTATCTCTGATTGTGCTGTTGACAAAAAAACAAAGCTAAAGCCTTTTATCCTTTGTTATTTCAGTCTTAACAAAAATATCTCCCTATGCAAGAGTTCATCCAAAGGATAAGTAAACTAATCTCCTGCTTCGTAGTCAGTGACCACCAAAGAACCTCCAAGCAGCCAATAAAAAAATATTTATTTTGCTACAGGTTTAATTTGGTCAGCTGATATGCAAAAATAAATTTTAGTTTGTTTTTAAACCACCCAAAAGGGGAAGCTCTGCTTATTTGCCTCCTCCCCCCTCCGCTGCCACATTTGGCACATTTCGGGGAGGGAGCGGGTACCTGGTTTGGACAGATCCGACTGCCGGTTTCCCTTAGTGGAGATGGCGGCAGCAGCACCCAACAGCCGATTGATTCGTAGAAGGTAAGTGTCCTAATATTTTTTTGTATTTGTATTGCTGACTTTTATTTTTTTCTGAAGGAGCCTGGAGCTACTCTTTAAGTTGCATTACTTTTTTGACATACTGTGTAAAATAAAGTCATAAACCATAACAAAGTCAAGTTTAATGAATAAAGCAAAGCAAAGAACAATACTTTGGATTATATAATAATGAAATCTGTCCACTGAGATATGAATTCTGATTGGATGCTGTAGGTTACAATATTTGTACACATTATGTTTTGTCTTATTTTTCTTGTCTTATTATTCTTGACTTAAAGTCAATAAATCTAGTGTCAGCGATTAAATGGTCAGAAAGTAGCAGCATGCAATTAGTGTATATATACAAACACCAAAAGTGCATATTAAAAGGAAAAATGCAGCGCTATAAATAGAACATTAACAAATTATATCAGTATAAAGAGTGGAAATGTTTTTTTTTTATTATAAAAAGTGTTTAGCTGAAATAATCAAGTGATCAACCGCTTGCCAACCGCCGCACGACTATTTACTGCGGCAGTCAGCCCCGTACAGGCAAAGTGACGTAGGACTACGTCGCTAGCCTGTGAGCCTCTAGGGGGCGAGCGCGTGCCGCCGGACGTGCGCTCCTACCCCCGCTCGTTCCCTAAGAAGTCCGCGCGTGTGACCGGCGGACCCGATGTCCGCTGGCCACTCGCGATCTCCCCGTGGAGAGGGAGAAAGGCAGGCGGCTGATGTAAACAAAGCCGCCTGTCATTCTCCCTGGTGTAACAGCAGAGATCATACGGTCTTGCTATGTAGGATCGTATGTCTCTGTGCTTACATCACTAGCCACACCCCTTTACAGTTAGAAGCATGCCCCTAGGGACACACTTAACCCCTGCATCACCAAAAAAGTTAACCCCTTCCCTGCCAGTGTCATTTTTACAGTAACAGTGCATATGTATAACACTGATTACTGTAGTAATGTCACTGGTAACCCCAAAAGTGTCAAAAATGTCAGTCAAGGGTACGATCTGTCCGCTGCAATGTTGCAGTCCCGCAAAAAAAAAAAAATCGCAGATCGCCGCCATTACTCGTTAAAAAAAAACACCAAAAATGACAAAAATCTTTCCCTTAGTTAGTAAACTCAATAACTTTTGCGCAAACCAATCAAAATGCGCTTATTGCAATTTTTTTTACCAAACATATGTAGCAGAAAACAAATTGGCGTAAAATGTTAAAAAATTTTGATTTTTACATTTTTTTTTGGGGAATTTCAAGTAAAAAAATTTGAAAAATATTGTTATTTTTTTCAAAATTGTTGCTGTTTTTTTGTTTATAGCGCAAAAAGTAAAAATCCCACAGGTGATCAAATACCACCAAAAGAAAGCTCTGTTTGTGGGAAAAGAAGGACATCAATTTAATTTGGATACAGCTTCGCACGACCGCGCAATTGTCCGTTAAATTCACGCAGTGCCGAATGGCAAAATAGGGCCTGGTCAGGAAGGGGGTAAAATCTTCCGGGGCTTAAGTGGTTTTAAACCACAAAACTAAGAAAAAATGTCCTTGTGTGCAATAAGCAATCCAGTTGTGGATGATCAACAATCTCTAAAAATCACTCTCAGTGTCTTGCCATCACCAAATAATCAAAGTGCAAACTCACTGGAACCACTTGCTGTCTATATTAAAGGACAGTAAAAGTGCATTCATTAATCACTAGTCTTCCTTTCAGAGGTGCATGTAATAATATAGGAATATGGTTAATCCTTCAATCTCAATGATGAGGTCAATGGGGGGAACTGCTTTGTCTTATGACTTTAATGCACTTTATATGGACTGCTTGACCCAACCATTGTACACTCAAGGTCCAACCGTCATTCCTTATGTTTGATTATTTAGTGGTGGCAATACAGTGAGAGTAATCTTTGGAGATTGTTGACTGTTTACTGCACACAAGAAAATGTTTTCTTAGTTTGTGGTTTATTCGCTTGATTATTTCAGTTAAATACTGTTTATAATTTTTTTTTTCATTCTTGATACCTATTTAAAGTCAGTCATTGGGTATCTAAAATGTTATTTCTCAATTTGGCTGTTGCTTTATGTTCCTCCACAGAAGCTTATTAAAATCAATTAATATTTTAATGAATTAAGTAAAATTAATTCAAACTAACTAATTAAAATAAATTACCTTTTAAGATGAAGTAAACTTCCATCCTTAAGTTTTACCTATAGGTAACGCTATATTAAGGCTTACCTATAGGTAGTGTAAATATCTCCTAAACATTCACCGTTTGTGAGATATTTACTGTCCTAGCAGCCACATGTGCTCTGAGGAATGGCCGCCTGCGTAGTTTCTTCAGAGCAGCATGTCATGACCGGCGGGTCCTGCACGGAGGGATGTTATCGCGGCTCCGGCCAGTAACAGACCTGGACCTGCGAATCCGGAATTTAGACCAGATATAAATATATCCTGCCTCCAGCAATGACATTGCATTGCTGGAACGCTTTGTTTTCAGGTAAGTTTAACATAATGGCCTAGTATGCGATGCATACTAGCACATTGTGACTTTGCCTTGCAAGTAAGGAAGAAAAAAAATGCGGTTTACAACCACTTTTAGCACAACTCTGGATTCCAGAACAATTTACTTTAAAGATATACTCTATTACAAGTTATAGTTATGCAACTATTATAGGTATGGTTAGACTAGTTATATTTGATTACTTTGCTTTTCTCTTGAGCCCAGGTTGTTCTGGTTGCTGTGAGCCACCCCCCCCCCCCCCACACCTATGACTTGACAGTGAAAGGAGAAGCAGCACAGTGATTAGCTTATCTCTCTGTCACTCTGCTCTCTCCTCCTATCAGCCCATGAACTGAATGACCGATCCTGCTTCTCACACTCCAGCCCTGCTGTACAGAGACTGCAAGAGGCTGACACCAGGTCATATTCAGTTACTTACACTGCATGAATTAAAATAAAGTTAACTATGTATAATTAATTTTAGAGCAGCATTAATATGTGTCTTTTATATCTGCCTAGAGCTTATCTTTAAATTGACTCACTTGTAGGACGTTACACTATTTTTATATATTTCATAGTGTTTATCATTTTATTTAATTGAAAAACAATTATGCATACAGAAGTAACAATAAAGTAAGTTACCCTTTGGCTTGTACACGGGTCACACTCAGTCCATTTGCCCCAGGAGCTCAGCTGGCAGTCTACCGGTGGTGGAGCATTCGTTTCTCTTGATGACCTACAGTAAGAGACTTATCAATATTCTTTCTATATCAACATACACATAAGGGAGTATTACATTGACATGAATGCATCCATATTTTCTTATTACTTATGCAAACCTGATGTGTCTCTTAGCAGTTCTGGCGATTGATAAGCCAGTTTCCCATGGCCAGGGGCCTGCTCTATATCAGGAGCATGAGGGTTACCTCTTCCTTGTTGCTGGGGAACCCATCACATTTTTGCTGAATCCTAAACACTCTGCCTGACACCCCGAGGGCCACAGGAATAGACACCAGTACACCGGCCTTCTCTGTATACCAAACATTGCAAAGATATGTAGACATCGTCCCAGGCATCATACTAATGCCAGCTTGTACATAAATAGAACGTCCAGTCAGTAAGCCAATTTTTCTGCTTTCTTTACTGAATGGTAAAAAGGCATTACAAGGTCCAACTAAAGATTAAACATCTCAGCATTCACATCTCTTCAATTGAGTCAAATTATCCTGCAATGGGGTATATGGCCATCGGCAATTTAAGTCTCTGTCCTTAGCCATGCACTGCGCTCATAGGTTCTCTTCCCACTACCTGCCGGCACTCTCTAGAATTCTACTCTTTCCATACAAAAACCCCTTGGCAGCTCCACCCCCAGTATATGTATACAGTAAATATATATATATATATATATATATATATATATATATATATATATATAGATATATAAATATATATATTAGGGATCGACCGATTAATCGGTATCGGCCCCGGAACTGGCCGATATTACCGATATTTTCGTGACATCATTCTGCCTTCTTAAGCCGCCTCCCTCGCCTTGGACAGCCTCATCTGGAGTCGGTACTAGTCTTGTGGGAGTGTTTCACAGCTATACATCCACCCACAGCAGTCCAGTGCCAGCCAGCCACCCACAACCACAGGTCCTGTTCCAGCCAGCCACAGGCACTGTACCAGCGAGCCAGCCAGCCACCCACAGGCCCTGTACCAGCCAGCCACAGGCACTGTACCAGCCAGCCACCCACAGGCCCTGTACCAGCCAGCCACAGGCACTGTACCAGCCAGCCACAGGCACTGTACCAGCCACCCACAGGCCCTGTACCAGCCAGCCACAGTCCCTGTACCAGCCAGCCACAGGCACTGTACCAGCCAGCCACCCACAGGCCCTGTACCAGCCAACCACAGGCACTGTACCAGCCAGCCACCCACAGGCCCTGTACCAGCCAGCCACAGGCACTGTACCAGCCACCCACAGGTCCTGTACCAGCCAGCCACCCACAGCCCCTGTGCCAGCCACCCACCCACTCACCACAGGGTGCCAGCCAGCCACCCACCACAGGGTGCCAGACAGCCAGCCACCCACCACAGGGTGCCAGCAAGCCAGCCATTAAACATTAAACAAAAATTAACATGTTCAGTACCAGATTTGTGTCAAAACTTGTCTTTATTTTTCAAAACTTTAAATGTACAAAATTTTGGCCCATACCAATACATTATGACCAAAATATTGGTATCGGTATCAGCCCTGAAAAAAACATATTGGTCTATCCCTAATTTTATATATATATATATATATATATATATATATATATACTGTATATATATATACACACACAATATTTATAAATTAATAAAAGGTAAGCCTCATTCTGGATAATGTTTGGATGGGATTGCTGCAACTAAATCCTGAATACTGGATTTAAAACACTATTAAAAAAAAAAAAAAAAAAGCATGCAATCCCAGACTATGCCAGTTTTGAGGAAACGCGTTGGGTTGAGTTAGTGTGTGACATCATTATGCACAAGCTGGTCAAATGGTCCAGCGGCCATGCTTTCTAACATTCTTAATGCTGGATACATGTAAGCACATTTTATTTATAATAAACAAAAAGATTATTCTAACTGTATTAATCTATGTAGCTTCTCCTTTCTTATGTCTAATATGCCTGGCTATTGTGTGGACGTAGAGTAATAAAACAGATATACATTCTAGCAGTTGGGACACTGTAGCTCTATCTTACTGACGAGGTCATTTAGCTAAGTGGATGCCTGTTGGTTAAAGCTTCCCCTATCCAGGAGATTTGTTAAACACTGTTTGATCCCTATAATCTAAGACGGGGTAGGGAATCTATGGCTCGCGAGCCAGACGTGGCTCTTTTGATATCTGCATTTGGCTCGCAGACAAATAGGGTCTCCTGCTATGAGTATGCGCTGAGGCCACACTGGTTGCTAGAATGCCGCTTGGCGTCTAGAAACCAGTGATGTCACCTGACGTCAGAGTCATCACGTGACAATGGGAGAGTGAGGGCAATGGTCAAAATTTACTCCACCCACCACTGGCCACCTTCCTCTTCTCCAGGCGGCAGCGCGGGTTCAGCGTAGAGGCGAGGGAGGTCCTGAAGCCACAGGTCAGTCAGTCAGACTCGTCAGTGTAAATATTTTGCGTTCTGTGCTTCCCCTGTCTCAAGTAATTGCAAATTCTCTTTCAGAAAGAGTATTTGCAATTACTAAGTTGAGACAGGGAAGCACAGAAAGAAAAAAATTATAGGCTAACCCGCACCTTCTTTTTTATCTTTTATTCACAGTTTACAGAGGCTCCCAATACCCTTACTGAAGAAGTGCTGCAGGCCTGCAGCCGTATATACAGTGGAAATTTTTAATAACATTTCCCCAGACAGTGACATTTTGGCACATATTGGCTACACATCCACTTTCTGTTTGCGCTAAGGTTATTTCTTCTTTCCATTGTCGTGCCCTGAAAATCGCACTAGTGTGAACAGGGGAAGTCAACTTTAATATTTCAGCTCCTTTAACCACTTCAGCCCTGGAAGGCTTAATGACCAGGCCATATTTTGCAATTCGTCACTGCATTACTTACTTGAATAAAGGTTCCCGACCCCTGAAATATAGCGTATGGCTTTCACGGAATTACATTTGAAAATATGTGGTGTTCGTGGCTCTCTCAGCCAAAAAGGTTCCTGATCTAAGATCTCCCTTGTCTGGTAAAAGGGGCCAATATTAATACACTTTGGAATAGCACCATATTTGCCCTGGAGCAATTTTTATACGTTTGTAGCCCTGAGCATTTTGGAAGCACTTGAACATATTATGACTGATTATTATGAATTCACCAATTATCCACTTTTTTTTTTACTACTGTATGTGGTTATCTACGTTTCACATTTATGAATTATAGCTGTACACATGAATGTATGAGATGCATTTATATGCTATTGTGTATATTTAATTGTTTTACGGCACATGTTTTATATATATATATATATATATATATATAATACAGTATCAGTATAAAAATAACTAATTGTGGTGCCCCAATACATACACCATACAGCCCACCCAAACAACAATATAAAGGAAAAGTAGTGGTGAAGAAAAAATTACTTTTGGGTTTAAACAAGCATTTTTTGTGTATTATTTCTTTGTAGTCAATGTGGCTTGGGTGTGGCATGGGTTTTCCTATATACTTGGTTCTTCAAATTGTCCCTCTGTCTTATTAAGCCCTGTACACACAGGCCACATGCTGACTGTGTCTGGGGGGGGGGGGGGGGGGAAGCTAGCAGTGTGTATCGGGCTCTATTTCAAAATGCTAATGGGATGGAAAAAAGAACAATAGTAACAGAATGTAAACATGTAGGATAAGCACAATAACCCAACAAATGGACAAACTATGGGTTTCTACACATAGCATGCAAAAACAGCTCAAAATAATTCAGAGAAAAGATGAAAGCAGCTTAGAAAGAAAAACAAAGCATCCCAAATGCCTCTTCAGTGCAAAATGAAAGCATGCTGAATTTGCCTATCTACACAAGTCTTAAGGATACTCAAAGACATTAGACTACAGGGCTGACCTTACCATACTAATATACCGGCAAGGTTGGTCCTACTGGACCAAAACAAGAGGAGAATGGCACAGGTAGCCACTGCCAGCTCTTTTCTCAGGGGATAAATTTGTAACCTGAGCCAAATGTAATTTTTGGCACAGTAGGCAGGTGCCTATATGCAGTAGAGCCAAAAGGGTAGATTTCCTGTTTTATACATTTTTTCCTCATCAGTAGGAATTACCATTTCAAGTAAGGTTGTTTACATATAATCTCAATATTGTAAATGGGTTAGAAACAAGGAAATACCATGTTTTAGATATGAGGTCCTAGCATGATATGTGGTGTGCCTACAGGCTGCAGTGATGAAAATCTGGCCCTGCTTATTAATGTTCCCTGGACGTAAGAGTAATAAGGCTTAAAATGATCATATTAAGCAACTATCATCTCTATGGAATGTTTAAATTAATAACTTTAAACCTTTAAATCTTTATCTGCTGCTAGTCTCCTGTGGAAGAGATTTTCAGTCACATAGGTATTGCCCACATAAAATATGCAAAATGATGTACAAAATTTACCCTAGCAAAGGAAACTGTTCATTTCCTGCAATTTCTTTAAAAAAAAAAAAAAACAAAACATAGAAATAATGAAGAAGGGGTTAAAATGAAACGGCTCACCTTACATTCCCTGATACCAAAGCTGGCCATTGTAATGTACAGAGCACAGAGATGAGTCCCAGTAGAGGAAGAGGTGCTGCCATGGTGGTTAGGAAGAGTATAGTGGGGACAAGCTGAAGAATTTGGCTTTATATCTGTTTGCTGTAGGGATTGTTACTCAATACCAGAAAGATAAACAAAGAGTTGGATGTCATGAGGGCCCTGTCAATGGTATTTCCACATCTGTGAAATCTGTAAATCGGATTTACTTCTAGTCAGTGAAACAATGCAATGGCATAAGTGGCAGTGGGCCAAAAAGAACTGATTGTCCTTGCAGTGAGCTGTATTAGACACAGTTCTACTTTCTTATGGATGAAGGAAGTACTAAGCACTCATTCGTATATATGAGGGCTCACATCATAAGCTCTCAACATATACCACTTATTATCATATGTTGCTTCTTCCATTTCCCCAATTCCCTGTGGCAAGCATGTACACTTTCTGCACCATCCCACAATGCAATGCTTAGTGACAGAGATGCCTACTAGCTGGCTCACTTGATGTGGGGTGGGGAGGGTTCAAGCACACTGAACTTGTGACAATGATTTCACCAGACGGGAAGTGAGGAAAAATCACCAGCATCAACACTGATAAAAATAAGTTCACCTTCAAACAACCCCCTATGCAATTCTATATCCAATGAACAGCATATACCATAGCACCCCCGATTGGAAACAGTGAAGGCCTTTCCATTACGGATGCAGCTGTTGGGGGTGCTCTAAAGAAAAAGTGCCAGCCTCATTCCTCTTCATCCTACCCCTCACAGGATGGGCTGAATTCCACAATTCCACATTCTGGGCCATTCAAACCGCATATGTGTGCTGTGCACTCTCTACCTACCCCTGCTTGCTTAGTAATGGCCGTTCAAACTTCACATGCGCACAGCGCATGGTCTCCTTTTCTAGCTGAGCTCAGAGAGGACCCCAAGAGCTGCATCTATAGACCTTCTCCATTTCCAACAAGAGGAGCTATGGTAGGTACTATTCATTGGCTATATATATATATATATATATATATATATATATACATATATATATATATATATATATTCACTGCCACCTACCTCACTTTTGTAGTTGATGCCACCTGATTTTACTATTATACATACAGGCTTGCAATGTTAGATCTTTTCTGAGACCAAATCCTGTATCAAAATTCAACATCTTTCCACTGAACACATAAATGACCCTGTTCCTGCCATTGTTTACGATGCATATGCCTACTTCAAACGAACATGTTCCAAAGGATATTCATTATTCATATATATATATATATATATATATATATATATATATATATAATATATATATATATATATATAGTATCTCACAAAAGTGAGTACACCCCTCACATTTTTGTCAATATTTTATTATATCTTTTCATGTGACTACACTAAGGAAATGACACTTTGCTACAATGTAAAGTAGTGAGTGTACAGCTTGTATAACAGTGTAAATTTGCTGTCCCCTCAAAATAACTCAACACACAGCCATTAACCACTTAAGCCCCGGAAGATTTTACCCCCTTCCTGACCAGGGGTTTTTTTGCGATTTTTTACTGCGTGATTTTAACGGACAATTGCGTGGTCGTGCGACGCTGTACCTAAACGAATTTCACGTCCTTTTTTTCCCACAAACAGAGCTTTCTTTTGGTGGTATTTGATCACTTGTGCGGTTTTTTGATCATGCGCTATAAACAAAAAAAGGAGCGTAATTTTTGCAAAAATAACAATATTTTTCACTTTTTTTTATATGAAATTACCCCCAAAAAAAATGTAAAAATCAACATTTTTTAACATTTTCGGCATGTCATTTTTGGTGTTTTTTTTTTTTACGAGTAATGTCGGCGATCTGCGATTTTTTTTGCGGTACTGCGACATTGTGGCGGACAGATCGGACCCTTGACTGACATTTTTGACACTTTTGGGGGTACCAGTAACATTACTGCAGTAATCAATGCTATATATATGCACTGTTACTGCAAAAATGACACTGGCAGGGAAGGGGTTAACTGTATTGGACAGGGAGGGGTTAAGTGTGTCCTAGGGGCGTGATTCTAACTGTAGTGGGACAATGCTATTGGTGTTAAAACAAAGATCAACGGTTCTACATAGTAGAACCGTCTGATCTTCATTTTTACACAGGGAGAATGACAGGCGGCTTGTTTACATAAGCCGCTCTGCCTTTCTCCCGCTGTACCGACGATCGGTGAGTGACCGGCACGCCCGCACTCCTCCCTGAACGAGCCGAGGCGGGCGCGCGCCTCAGCGGGCGCGCGCTCGCCCGCTATTGGCTCTAATAGCAGTGACAGGGGAGTGACGTAGATCTACGTCACTCTGCCTGGCCGGGGCTGACTGCCGCAGTAAATATACTGTGCGCAGTCGGCAACCGGTTAATGTCTAAACCGCTGGCAACAAAAGTGAGTACACCCCTAAGTGACAATGTACAAACTGAGCCCAAAGTGTCAATATTTTGTGTGGCCACCATTATTTTTCAGCACTGCCTTAACCCTCTTGGGCATGGAGTTCACCAGAGCTTCACAGGTTGCCACTGGAGTCCTCTTCCACTCCTCCATGACAACATCACAGAGCTGGTGGATGTTAGAGACCTTGCCCTCCTCAACAGGGCCGTCTTTACCGCAGGACAAAAGGGGCAGCTGCCCAGGGCCCTGTCAATCTTTAGGGGCCCAAAGCAGAGCTGCCCCTTAAGCCCCAAATCGGGAGCCCCATCGGCGCTGACCGCTGCGTCTAGACTGTCACTTTATGTGACAGAAGCCGGCATCTGGCTGGGCATGGCATCGGCGCCCCCGCACTGCTCTCTAGCAAGGAGCGAGGGGTGGGCGGGGCCGTGAGCTCCACTCACGCTCTGGCCCCGCCCCTGTCCGTGAACGGTGTGTGGCGGGAGGATTCGAGCCGATAGCCTGTCATGTCACGCAGCATCGCAGGCACCTATCAGAGCGGAGCTGGCCAGGACGGACCGGACCAGGTAGGTCTTTCTCCTCCCTAGGGAGGGGGGAGTTAATGCACATGACAGCATTTAATCCAGTTAGTAAATCCTGACCATTCCAGGCTCGGCACTGCAGCCTGGAATGGTCAGGATTTACTAACTGGATTAAATGCTGTCATGTGCATTACCCCCGCCCCCCCTGGGAATGGAGTGGAGTGGAGTGGGGGGGGGGGGGTTAATGCACATGGCAGCAGCCTGGAAGGGGACACGCTGGTCTCTGCATTGAAAGGGGGTACACTGGTCTCTGCATTGAAAGGGGGTACACTGGTATCTGGCTCTGCATTGAAAGGGGGTACACTGGTCTCTGCATTGAAAGGGGGTACACTGGTCTCTGGCTCTGCATTGAAAGGTGGTACACTGGTCTCTGCATTGAAAGGGGGTACACTGGTCTCTGGCTCTGCATGGAAAGGGGGTACACTGGTCTCTGCATTGAAAGGGGGTACACTGGTCTCTGGCTCTGCATTGAAAGGGGGTACACTGGTCTCTGGCTCTGCATTGAAAGGGGGTACACTGGTCTCTGCATTGAAAGGGGGTACACTGGTCTCTGCATTGAAAGGGGGTATGCTGGTCTCTGCATTGAAAGGGGGTACACTGGTCTCTGCATTGAAAGAGGGTACACTGGTCTCTGCATTGGAAGGGGGTACGCTGGTCTCTGCATTGAAAGGGGGCACGCTGGTCTGCATTGAAAGGGGGTACACTGGTCTCTGCATTGAAAGGGGGTACACTGGTCTCTGCATTGAAAGGGGGCACGCTGGTCTGCATTGAAAGGGGGTACGCTGGTCTCTGCATTGAAAGGGGGCACGCTGGTCTGCATTGAAAGGGGGTACACTGGTCTCTGCATTGAAAGGGGGTACGCTGGTCTCTGCATTGAAGGGGGTACGCTGGTCATTGCATTAAAAGGGGGTACACTGGTCTGCATTGAAAGGGGGTACGCTGATCTCTGCATTGAAAGGGGGTACACTGGTCTGCATTGAAAGGGGGTACGCTGGTCTCTGCATTAAAAGGGGGCACGCTGGTCTGCATTGAAAGGGGGTACACTGGTCTCTGCATTGAAAGGGGGTACACTGGTCTCTGCATTGAAAGGGGGCATGCTGGTCTGCATTGAAAGGGGGTACGCTGGTCTCTGCATTGAAAGGGGGCACGCTGGTCTGCATTGAAAGGGGGTACACTGGTCTCTGCATTGAAAGGGGGCACGCTGGTCTGCATTGAAAGGAGGTACACTGGTCTCTGCATTGAAAGGGGGTACACTGGTCTGCATTGAAAGGGGGTACGCTGGTCTCTGCATTGAAAGGGGGTACACTGGCCTCTGCATTGAAGGGGGTACGCTGGTCTCTGCATTGAAGGGGGTACGCTGTTGGGGTGGAGAGCTAAATTGCATGGGGGGGGGGGCCCAAGAAAATGTTTGCCCAGGGTCCAATCCATATTAAATACGGCCCTGCTCCTCAACCTTCCATTTGAGGATGCCCCACAGATGCTCAATAGTGTTTAAGTCTGGTTATTGACCAGTGCATACCCTCAGCATCTTTAGCAAAGCAGTGGTCATCTTGGAGGTGTTTGGGGTCGTTATCATGTTGGAATACTGCCCTGCGGCCCAGTCTCTGAAGGGAGGGGATCATGCTTTGCTTCAGTATGTCACAGTACATGTTGGCATTCATGGTTCCCTCAATGAACTGTAGCTCCCCAGTGCCAGCAGCACTCCTGCAGCCCCAGACCATGACACTCCCACTACCATGCTTGACTGGAGGCAAGACACACTTGTCTGCCACCACACACGCTTGACACTATCTGAACCAAATAAGTTTATCTTGGTCTCATCAGACCACGGGAGATGGTTCCAGTAATCCATGTCCTTCATCTGCTTGTTTTCAGCAAACTGTTTGCGGGCTTTCCTGTGCATCATCTTTAGAAGAGGCTTCCTTCTGGGATGACAGCCATGCAGACCAATTTGATGCAGTGTACAAGGTATGGTCTAAGCACTAACAGGCTGACCTGTTGGCATGACGATACTTCAATAAATTCAAGCAACTGCATTCTGTGATGGAAGGCAACCTATTTCTTTTCTTACAATACTTCCACGGTGGTGAGCCGAGGTGAGTACCCAGCTGTATTGCAGAGCACAGTTGATTGAGCCTGAGCGGTATTGCTTTTCCCTTGCATTAGCTGCTCTGAGTGAAACCTGTCCTGTTAAACAACTGTATGGTCTTAGGCCACAGTGCTGCAGCTCAGTTTCAGGATCTTGGTAATCTTCTTATAACCTAGGCCATCTTTATGTAGAGCAACAATTCTTTTTTTCAGATCCTCAGAGAGTTTGTTGCCATGAGGTGCCATGTTGAACTTCCAGTGACCAGTATGAGAGAGTGAGAGCGATAACACCAAATTTAACACACCTGCTCCCCATTCACACCTGAGACCTTGTAACACTAACGAGTCACATGACACCGGGGTGGGAAAATGGCTAATTGGGCCCAATGGACATTTTCACTTAGGGGTGTACTCACTTTTGTTGCCAGCGGTTTAGACATTAATGGCTGTGTGTTGAGTTATTTTGAGGGGACAGCAAATTTACACTGTTATACAAGCTGTACACTCACTACTTTACTTTGTAGCAAATTGTAATTTCTTCAGTGTTGTCACATGAAAAGATATAATAAAATATTTACAAAAATGTGAAGGGGGTACTCACTTCTGTGAGATACTGTATATATATATATATATATATACATACTGTGAGACTCGCATCAAGTGTAGAGCATTTAAAGGACACCGCCACTCGCTTTTTTTTTTCTTTTAAGGGCTTTCCTCGCCCATATTTATTAAAGGAAAGTTCATCAAGCAGAAAAATATCAGGGTTTCCCTTGCAGGGGTTTCAGCATTTCAATCCTAAGCAAAATAAACAACCATTCAGTCCTCCAGGCTTGTACTTGTAGTGCTGCTGCTTTAGCCTCAAACTCCAGACCCTTGTCTGTCTCCCACAGACTTCGCTCACCCAACAGGGTGCACACCGATAGCAGACTTGTGCCGCACTGACTCCCACATGAAGCCCTCCTGAATCCTGGGCCAGACCTCCTTTCTGCCGGGGTGGAGCAATGAACCATGGCCAGGTCATTATTAAAAGCCCAGCACACACCTGACCAATTATTATGCTGACTGTTCTGAATATCTGGACCCAGGAGTGGAGATTTTATCCCACCCGGATCACTTAGAAATTTTCAGGCTCCAGGTCCCAACTGGACTTTTTAAAACAGAGGAAACTGAAAAGCCAGTTTCCACTTCATGTTACAGGCTCCCTGGAGCCCCTTAACCTGCCTGGTTGAGAATTCTGGGTCACGATCGCTTTCTAGACCCTGGCAGGGCAACTCTCTGCCACAATATATATATATATATTGCATATAAAGTATAAAAATAAATAAAAACTGTGTTACTCAATAAAGATCATAAATATGCGCTATTAATGTCCTCTTGTTTATCAAACATGTGTTCTTGCATTACCAACAACCCCTTGTTTCCTCCTGGCCATGACCAGCCTCAGGCTCTGAGGAAGAGGCACTGCCTCGAAACGCGTTAGCCTTTCACTTTCATGAGATATCGGACTCTTACATCATGGACACTGTTCGATGGAGTTGATATGCTGGTTTACATCGCATGTTTGTGAGTAGCCATTTTTTAATATTTTATCAATAAAAAGCTTACTGAGGATAAAGCGCTAGGCTGGGGCGCCCTTCTTTTTGTTTATGTCAACAGTGTTTTGTCGACCACCCCGGTCGTAGAGGGCAGCAAGGCCTAGCCATTAGTGGATGCCAAGTGAGAGTCCCGGGATAGAGGCAGTCAGAGAACCTGATTCTGAGCGCAGGAGCAAGGTGCCAAGCATCGTAATTTTCTTTCAAGTGTTCGCTTGGTGGACCTCACTCGTGTGTGACATTTTCTGACTGCCAGGTTTCCACCGACATGGATTGCCTTTCGTGACTCTTATGATGCTTTCTATTCTGAGTATTTTTGCTTCATCCAGCTTCAGCACTGGAAAGCTTCTCTCTGGCATACATCTTCTTACCTGTTCCAGAAAAACATTTTTGATCATATCTGTCAGCACTCCCTGGGGTCCCGGGACTTATATCCACTCTCCATGTATCCTTGAATATCCGATCATCTCTTACTTACAATTTTCAGTTCTTTCCACAGATTCTCGATTGGATTCAGGTCTGGACTTTTACTTGGCCATTCTAATCCAATCGAGAATCTATGGAAAGAACTGAAAACTGCTGTTCACAAACGCTCTCCATCCAACCTCACTGAGCTAGAGCTGTTTTGCAAGGAGGAATGGGCAAAAATTTCAGTCTCTCGATGTGCAAAACTGATAGAGACATACCCCAAGCGACTTACAGCTGTAATCGCAGCAAAAGGTGGCGCTACAAAGTATTAACTTAAGGGGGCTGAATAATTTTGCACGCCCAATTTTTCAGTTTTTTATTAGTTAAAAAAGTTTGAAATATCCAATAAATTTCATTCCACTTCATGATTGTGTCCCACTTGTTGTTGATTCTTCACCAAAAATTACAGTTTTATATCTTTATGTTTGAAGCCTGAAATGTGGCAAAAGGTCGCAAAGTTCAAGGGGGCCGAATACTTTCGCAAGGCACTGTACTGTATGTTATGTTTAGGTTTAATGTGATTGTTTGAGAAGGAGGCCTTCCCCCCACCATCTATGCTATGTGTACGAATCTATGTTTCCTATGTCGCCAGCCTAGCCCCCAAGTTTTCTGACATATTTGCAATAAAAATTATTGAACCAGGAAAAAAAAAAACACGTGTTCTTGCTATTTGTAAATGTGCATGTACAGTATATACTGTTTTTTCCCCCCATGACTAAGTCACAAGGAGTATTTGATGAAAAAGATGACATTAGTAGCACGTATTTATCATCTTTATTGAATGGCACAGTTTTTATGTTTTTTTGCGCTGCACTTTATATGGTATATTTTTGTTGGTGTGGAAATGACAGTGCACAGCAGCAAATATTTATTAGTTTTGTTTATTAACCACTTTACGTCTGCTCACAGTAATACTACTGCGGCAGAGTGGTTCGTTATCGTCTGACGACGTAGTATTAACGTCGTCAGACACTCCCCCTTCTGGGCGGCGCTTGCGCGCCGCCGGAGGCTCGCTCCCGCTGTTTTCAGTCACAGCGGGAGTCGGGCCAGGGGAGGAGCAGCGGCGATCGCCGCTGCTCTGCCCCGATCGCCGGGGATCTAGTGTGGAGATCCGCCCGCCTGTGTAAACACAAGCGGGCGGATCTCCATAGTGACAGGGAGTGACAGATCGGACTGTTCAGCATAGCTGAACATGCGATCTGTCCATGACTCACTCAGTCACCTCCCCCCCTACACGTCAGTAAGCACCAGGCATACATTAACCCCTCCCTCGCCAATAAAATTAACCCCTTCCCTGCCAGTGTCATTTTTACAGTAACAGTGCATATATATAGCACTGATTACTGCAGTAATTTCACTGGTACCCCCAAAAGTGTCAAAAATGTCAGTCAAGGGTCCGATCTGTCCGCAGCAATGTCGCAGTCCCGCAAAAAAAATCGCAGATCGCCGCCATTACGCGTTAAAAAAAAAAACACCAAAAATGACAGAAATCTTTCCCTTTGTTAGTAAACGCAATAACTTTTGCGCAAACCAATCAAAATACGCTTATTGCGATTTTTTTTACCAAACATAGGTAGCAGAAAACAAATTGGCCAAAATTTTTTTAAAAAATTGGTTTTTACATCTTTTTTGGGGGGAATTTCATATAAAAAAATGTTAAAAATATTGTTATTTATTCAAAATAAACGCTCTTTTTTTGTTTATAGCGCACAGGTGATCAAATACCACCAAAAGAAAGCTCTGTTTGTGGGAAAAAAAGGACGTAAATTACGTTTGGGTACGGCGTCGCACGACCGCGCAATTGTCAGTTGAAGTCGCACAGCGCCGAATCGCAAAAAGTGGCCTGGACGGAAGACAGCAAAATCCTCCGGTGGTAAAGTGGTTAATTTTGGAGATAGCATGGGGAATATTTTTTTTCACTATTCACTGGCTATATATTTGCATAGGGGGATTTTCTGAAATTCTTCCTGAATGTGAACTAACCCTTTGAAGCCCATCTCTGGGATAATTATCTTTGCATCCTGCACTTTCCTATGGCAAGTAAGAGTATCCCGTATTAGTGATTGGCCAATGAGAATGTAAGAGGGTGGGACTTAGTGACAAAGTTAAAATCCTCCTTGCACTAGTTTTTGTTTACAAACTTTTTATTTGGGACAAAATGGCGGTACAAAAGAACATTGTATATCAACAAGCATGGTATTACAAATAGATTATTATCAGGGTACAAAAGATAGGATATATATTCTAATAAAAGAATCATTGTAGTTATCAGTCAGATAAAAATAGAAGAAATATTTAGTGGTTAGTGTCACAGTATATTGTATATTTCTAACGGCATTTTTACTCAGCAAAGTAATTTAATAAGGCAAAGGATTAACATCTTATCAAAATTGTTATTATCTGAATTAAACTGGTTGGAATAGAATTTCCGCTTATTTAAACCAGGGGTCCCTTTTATTGTCATAGAAGTGGGTAGAGTTGTAAAGACTGTGAAAGATTTTTTTCATTGCAATAATTCTTGTTTTGAGTTGAGAAGAGTGAAACGATTGGGATTTAAAGTGTACTGCTATCAACCAGTGTATAGCAACACTTATTGTATGCACTAGCCTCATATGAGGGATGGATACGTTTGTAATGGAAGAGGATAGAAGACAATTAGATAAATTAAGAGTAATAGGAGTACCGTAAACAGTGGAAGCAAATTTTTCTAATTGATGCCAAATGTTGGCTATCTTTCCACATTCCCAGAAGATGTGTGTGAAGGAACCTGGAGAATCGCATCCTCTAATGACACTTTTCCACTGCAAGTACCGACTCTGCTCAACTTGGCCCTGCTTGGCTCTGTTTGGTTTTCCACTGCATGGTACCGCATGGTACGGTGTTGGAACGGTTCGGTACGGTTTGGTACAGTTTGCTTTTCCACTAAAGTAAAGTGGGTGGGATAACAATGATTCTCTGACCAATCAGTGGCTAGTAGTGACAAACAGTCAAGGCTGCATGCAAAGGATTGTGGGATATGGTACCGGTACGGCCCTCTTGGAACCACAACTGAGGTGGTACTGTTTAAGCGAGCCGTACCGTTCGGTTCCATGTAGTGGAAAAGTGCCGCTGTACCGTACCGAACCGTTCCAACACCGTACCATGCGGTACCATGCAGTGGAAAAGCACAAAAGCGAGTCGAACCGTTCGGTTCCATGCAGTGGAAAAGCGCCATTAAGCAATGCGAAGGAATGGAGGGAAAAATGGCATGGAACTTGGTTGGAGTTAGGTACCATCTTGTAATGAGTTTTGTAGCTGTTTCACGTATTGTAAGAGATTTAGTGCATTTTCTAAGGTTAATGATGTTATCATCTCAGTCTTCTGGTGAGAGGGAGATATTGCATTCAGATTCCCATTTGAGCATGTATGACAAATTTTCTAATGAGTCAGTGTTTGCTAGAGATTAACCACTTGCCTACCGGGCACTTTCACCCCCTTCCTGCCCAGACCAATTTTTAGCTTTCAGCGCTCTCACGCTTTGAATGACAATTGCGCGGTCATGCTACACTGTACCCATATGAAATTTTTATCATTTTTTTTCATTCAAATAGAGCTTTCTTTTGGTGGTAATTAATCATCTCTGGGTTTTTTATTTCTTACAAAAAAAAAATTTTCTGCGAGTAAATTTTGAAAATAAATACATTTTTCTCCTTTACTGATGTGCGCTGATGAGGCGGCATTGATGGGCACTGATAGGCTGCACTGATGGGCACTGATGAGGTGGCACTTATGGGCACTGATGAGGTGGCACTTATGGGCACTGATGAGGAGGTACTAATATGCCACACTGATGAGCACTGATAGGCGGCACTGATAGGTGGCACTGATGAGCACTGATAGGTGGCACTGCTGGGCACTGAGAGGTGGCACTGATGGGCACTGAGAGGTGGCACTGCTGGACACTGATGGGTGGCACTGATGGACACTGACGAGTGGCACTGATGAGCACTGATGGGCGGCACTGATGAGCACTGATGGGCAGCACCATCAGTGCCCACACTCAGTGCCCATAGTGCTGCCAGTCAGTGCTCATCAGTGCCTAGATGAGCAGGCACTGATGGGCACTGACTGGCAGCACTATGGGCACTGATTGTGGGCACTGATGGGGGGCACTGATGGAGGGCACTGTGGGCACTGATGGTGGGCACGTTGTATTTTTTTTTACCTCTGTTGTAATCAGGGCACTGGTGATCAGTGCCCTGATTACATTTTTCTGTGTCCCCGAATGGCTGATCGGCTCTGCTCCTTCCTCACACTGCAGTCTCTGTGTGAGGAAGGAGAGCTGGCGATGAGAGATGATCTCATATGTTTACATATGAGATCATCTCTCATTGCATGGGCTGATCACGTGGTAAATGGCCGCTGTGATTGGCCATTTACCACGATCTGTGATTGGCTGTGTCCAAGGGACACGGCCGACACAGATTTTCCCTGATGCGCACTCGCGGGAGCGCGCAGGGAGCCTGTTACTGGGAGGCCGTTTAAAGACGGCCTCCCGGAAATTCGAGTCCGCGCTGTAGCCCAAAGGGCCTGGTATGAATTGGGGGGACCCCCACGCAGTTTTTCACATTTTTGTATTGACAGCAATGGGGTTTTTTTCATTCAGCTGTCAGCGGGGAAGCCCTCTGACAGCTGATGACTCATCTGTTTTTAAGGACGCAGTGGCTGGCTTTCTGGGCTGCTTCTTAACAACCAGCTATTCAATGTGCCCTGCTTGGGCAAAGCCTTGCACTAATGTTTAGCAGTAAAAAATTCAAACCAATTCGGAAAGGTGAGATTTTTTTTTTTTTTGCTTGTGCAAACATTGCATTTTAAATGGAAAATTAATAAATGATGCCTGATTTCATTTGTGTTTCTCTAATGTTACACATGCATTGCTGTTGTTTGCCTTTGATCATTTTGTTCCTACCTCACTCCATAGCTGGGGGATGCTCTATGCAGTTAGTCTCTCCCTTATTTTTCATTCTTTGGCCTCCATTCACCACATGTACTGTATTCTGATGGAGCTAGTCACACTATGATTTTTTGATCTATTTGATGTTCATCTGTTATGATCTGCACATGATTTTGGGTAAAACCTTTCTACAATCTGTGGGATGTCACTTGGACAAAGCCACTGTCTGTCAAGCTACTGAGACTGTAAGTTAAAGCTATCTCACCACAACTGGTTATAGAGATCACACTTTCAGTACTTTTTGTACAGATACTTTAAAGTATATCTAAGCCCAACAGCAAAAATGTAATATACCACGGCCTATCAGTCCGTGGATCTGTTGACTGCATTCGCTATTTTTTTCACCTGGTAAATTTGAAACTAATGCCCCATACACACGTGCAGATTATCTGCAGACTTTTGTCTGCAGACTTACCAAAACCATATAATTTGAGGTCAAACCTAAACACTTTCAATTTGTATGCAATCCGGCAGGCCCTTGCACTACATAGAAAAGGAAAATCTGCAGACAAAAGTCTGCAGATAATCTGCATGTGTGTACGGGGCATTAACACTCTTCCTGTCTACCTAGGGTGACAACGCACACTTAAGCCCCGTACACACGTACCGATCGTCGTCATACAAACGTCGGCGGACGAAAGATCTGCCGATTGTACGCTTGTTAGTATGGTGCCTCCGACAGCTGTCTGCGCACATTCTGCGGACAAGAGTCTTTCTTGCAAACATGAAAATTTTTGCATGCCGACACCAGAACGGACGATTGTTCGCCAGTCAGTACAGAATTCTGCCGACAGACCGCAGATTTGCAAGACTGGGCATGCTCAGAAAAGAAAAAACACAGGGAAAGTTAACCATTACATGACATCACTTCTGCAGTCGGCTGTAGTCGGCGGACAAAATTCTTGGGCAGTCTTTGCACTTTTCAACAGACACCGACATCCCGGGGAGAAAAGACGTACGTTTGTATGCCGATGATCGGTACGTGTGTACGGGGCTTTACTCACAGTATCTGTGGAGGAACAGCTTTGTCACCCTAGGACAGGAAGTGGGTTAGGATTACAGAACACCTCCTTCTTCAACTACAAATGCTTACTTGATTACTTGCAGGATCAACAGGTATTTTTTGCACTTATCAAGCAAATATAACAAATCACTCCATCTCATCCTGATGCCCCCAAGACAGATCCCTGTGCAAAAGTAGTCCCCTTTATATAGTATGGAATAATCGGAGGCCACAATTGATTCCTTTAAAACAGTTATTGGCCTTTGCTGTAGAGTGGACGAAGTAATGACAGTCATAGGGCTTTTTTACGTGTGCAGCAGCCCTTTCCACCCCTTTGAAAAGCAATCAGCAGGGGATCTTTTTCAAAGTTATTTGACAGGCAAATCAAATGCCTGTCCTGACCTCTTGATTTCATAAGTAAATGCTTCAGCACCATAATCGCATTCATTGCATGCAATTGCAACATGGCCCAGTGAACTAGCATTTGTTGTGTTTGGTGGCAGTAATGCCCTGTTTAGTGCTACATACTATTTACATTTTGCAGCCACCACAAAGCACAGCATCGCAGCCGTAGCATGTGTACAGCCCTGAATGGCTGCGTGTCTGTGTTCAGGTGGCTCATTGGCCTGGTTTTTACTCCCGTCGGCTGTACATGTAAACAAATCTATACATAGGAATGACAGCAACAGCTTGAAGCACCTGGCTTTAACTCCCCTTGGCCATATATATAAACAAATCCATGTATACTGTAAGAATGATGGCAACAGCTTGAAACAAGTTGCAGACATTTCCAACCGGGACAGAGAAAGTGTCTCAGGTAACACACGATTGTCCCAGCTTTTCCTCAACTGAGTAAGGCATGCTGCTTTAGCTTCCACCAGAAAGTTGTTCAAGCACTCCCCACAAAGCAAATTTAATACTGGGTGTTTTGAATCTACATGGTGACTTTTGGTGGGTTCCAACTCAGACAAGTAAAGCTATTCTTTTCCAACTGCTAGCAACTTCTAGACACCGGGACCCTTCACTCGCCTCCTATTTCTACTTCCCCAGAATCTGGAATGTCCAATGGAGGAACCCTTTTCCTAAAAGGGGCTTTTATCCTAAAAGGGACTGCACCCTGTTACAGCTTTTTCATTTTGTTTAATACCACCTACAATGCTGCTTTCATAACCCAATGCACAGACTTTGTGGACTACTATTATCAGCTACCTTGCATCTGACACTTGAATAACTTAGGTCTCTGGTGCCCATACATAAACAGACAATATTGATATTGTTTGCACTAAACCACAGTTCTATCATTCATGTTTGAGTACGAATTGCCTTCTTGTTGTCTTGCCTAACTCTGCCTGTGTTTATTGCAGGTTTCACAACTTGCTGATGTGGGTAGCCTTGGAATAGGTGTGACCTTGTATCCTGGATATTTGTTTCTGGCTTACAGTACAATCCCCCTGGTTTCCAAATCATTAACATTGCTGTCCAGCTAGCAAAGCATTGTTTACAAGATCTTCCTGCACATTCTGAAATCTATTTAACCGTTCCACTTTTTTGCAATAGTTACAGTTTCTCACAGAAGTCAGTACACCCCCCAAATTTTTGTAAATATTTTATTATATCTTTTCATGACATCACTGAGGAAATGACACTTTGCTGCAATATAAAGTAGTGAGAGTACAACTTGTATAACAGTGTAAATTTGCTATCCCCTCAAAATAACTCAACACACAGCCATTAATTAAAATGTCCAAATTGGGCCAAATTAGCCATTTTCCCTCCCCGGTGTAACTCGTTAGTGTTACAAGGTCTCAGGTGTGAATGGAAAGCAGGTGTGTTAAATTTGGTGTTATCACTCTCACTCTCTCATACTGGTCACTGGAAGTTCAACATGGCACCTCATGGCAAAGAACTCTCTGAGGATCTGAAAAAAGATTAGCCTATAAGAAGATTGCCAAGACCCTGAAACTGAGCTGCAGCATGGTGGCCAAGACCATACAGTGGTTTAACAGGACAGGTTCCACTCAGAACAGGCCTCGCCATGGTAGACCAAAGAAGTCGAGTGCATGTGCTCAGCGTCATATCCAGTGGTTGTCTTTGTAAAATAGATGTATAAATGCAGCCAGCATTGCTGCAAAGGTTGAAGGGGTGAGGGGTCAGCCTGTCAGTGCTCAGACCATACGCCACACACTGCATCAAATTGGTCGGCATGGTTGTCGTCCCAGAAGGAAGCCTCTTCTAAAGAAAGCCTGCAAACTGTTTGCTGAAGACAAGCAGACAAAGGACATGGACTACTGGAACCATGTCCTGCGGTCTGATGAGACCAAGATAAACTTATTTGGTTAAGATAGTGTCAAGCATGTGTGGTGGCAACCAGGTGAGGAGTAAGGATGATCGAACTTTTGAAAAGTTCGGTTCGACCAGAACACCCGAATTTTCCAAAAGTTCGGTTTGGATTTCAGAACCCCATTGAAATCAATGGGACCCGAACTTCGGTAATCAAAAAACACCATTTTGAAGCCCTAAAACCCAATAAATGCCCCTAAAAAGTGCATAGGGTTCTGGGTCATGCCCCATTAACTAATAATCACACAAAAAAAAGTTCTTAAAAATTGTCATTTTTGATAAAAAAGCCAATTATTGAAAAAATTAAAAAAAAAAAAAGAGAGATTTTTTTATTTTTAGTATCTGGGGGGTCTAAAAGGTGTGCATGTGAAGTTTCAGCTCTGTAGCATGTCCAAAACCATGAAAAAAAAAGATAATTTTTCAGTAGAACAGGGATGTGGGTCGGGACCCTCCTTTAACTTTAACACCTATATGATCTTTTTTTCTGGTTCTGGACATGCTACAGAGCTGAAACTTCACAGGTACACCTTTTAGACCCCCCAGACACAAAATCACACAAAAAAAAGTTCTTAAAAATTGTCATTTTTGATAAAAAAGCCAATTATTGAAAAAATTAAAAAAAAAAATAAAAAAGAGAGATTTTTTGGATTTCAGATCTGGGGGGTCTAAAAATTGTACATGTGAAGTTTCAGCTCTGTAGCATGTCCAGAACCAGAAAAAAAAGATCGTTTGTATTAGAAAACTTTCTGACAGGGGGTTTGCTTCGCTCCTGTAACACCTTGCCGGTTTAATAGAAGGCATTTTTTTGGGATCTTTGCAGTCAGGAAAAACATCTGAACTTGTGTATAGTGGTACTGTGCACAAGTTCAGATGTTTTGCCTGCCTCCAAAACCCCCCAAAAAATGCAAGCAAAAACACACCTGGGTATTTTTTTTTTGACGCTAGCGTTTTTTTGGCATTTTTTTGGGTTCTTTTGAGGCAGGCAAAACATCTGAACATGTGTATAGGGGGTATATATACACATATATGTCTGAATATATACCCCTAGACATATATAGGTGTGATAGTGTCATGGTCTTACCTTCTTGCTGTTCTCCTTCGTTTGACATGTGCTGGCAGCCATCTTGGTTTCTGGGTTTCTTGTAGCCTCCCACCCTGCGGCTCCTCCTTCCCACTGGGAGGAGCTGGATGCCTAGCTCATATATATAGGAGGTCTGTGGCTTCAGTTCCTTGCTTGGTCCTCCTGTGTTCACATGCTTCTAGGACTGCTGCTGCTTCTGGTCCCTGATCCTGGCTTCGTCTGACTACCCTGCTGGTTCCTGATCCTGGCTTCGTCTGACTACCCTGCTGGTTCCTGATCCTGGCTTCGTCTGACTACCCTGCTGGTTCCTGATCCTGGCTTCGTCTGACTACCCTGCTGGTTCCTGATCCTGGCTTCGTCTGACTACCCTGCTGGTTCCTGATCCCGGCTTCGTCTGACCACCCTCCTGGTTCCTGACCTCTGGCTTCGCAAGGACTCTGCCTCGGTTTCGCCATCCGTTTGGACTTTTGCTTTACAGCTTGATTTTCAATAAAGCCTTCTTATTTTCACTTATCTGTTGTTGTACGTCTGGTTCATGGTTCCGTGACATTAGGACCAAGCCATGAATTCTGACGGTACAGGGCCATCCTTACTACCCACGCTGGTTGCCAGACTTGATCAGCAGGATCACCTGTTGGGTCGGTTCGCCGTGGCGCTGCAAACCCTGCTAGAACGCACGGCTCATTTCGCTCCCGTTGCCGATGGGTCGGTTGTCGCTCCTGGGCCCGCTCCTACTGCCGCTCCGGTTGTTGCGCCAGAGTCTACCCCGACACCTGTTGTTGCGCCTGCGGTGTTTCGGGGTATGACCGGTTCTGCCCCCCTTCCACAGCGCTTTGGGGGAGAGCCAACTCAGTGCCGAGGTTTCCTTAACCAGGTGGGCATTTATTTCGAGTTGCTGCCACATGCCTTTCCTACTGAGAGATCAAAGGTGGGCTTCTTAATTTCGCTGCTCTCGGACAAGGCCTTGGCCTGGGCCAGCCCTTTATGGGAGAACAACAATCCGGTGGTTGCCGAGTTTTCCGGTTTTGTTGCTTCTCTTCGGAGGGTATTCGATGTGCCGGCTCGTGCTGCCTCTGCTGCGAAGCTCCTTACGTCCATCAGACAGGGTTCACGATCCGTAGCGGAATACGCCATTGAGTTTCGTACCCTGGCAGCAGAGGTGGGCTGGAATAATGAGGCTCTGGTCGCTGCTTTCTCTCATGGTCTCTCGGATGCCTTGAAGGATGAGGTTGCAGCTAAGGACCTACCAGTGGAGCTCGAGTCTCTTATTTCTTTCTTGATTTTGATTGACACCAGACTCAGGGAGAGACCTTCCTTTAAGGAGAGTCTGCGGAGGCCTCCTAACAGATTGGCGCCTACCTTTACTGTCCCACCCGTGCCTCCCTCTCCTCCCACGCCTCCTGGGGATGACTTGGCTGGGGGTGAACCCATGCAGCTGGGCTTTGCTCGCCTGTCCGAGGGGGAGAGGGTACTCCGAAGACGCGAGGGTCGATGCATGTACTGTGGTCTCGGTGGGCATTTTCGGTTGGCATGTCCGAACCGTCCGGGAAACGCTCGCACCTGAGATCCTGTCGGGGGCAGATCTTGGGTGGAGTCTCCTCGTCCCCGGCAGGGGCTGGATTTTTCTTTGTGAAAAAGAAGGGAGGTGAGTTGAGGCCTTGCATCGATTACAGGGGTCTTAATCGCATCACGATCAAGAACGCTTACCCGATACCCTTGATTTCCGAGCTGTTCGATCGCCTTAAAGGGGCCACGGTCTTTACCAAACTCGACCTGAGGGCAGCATATAACCTCGTAAGGATCAAGGCGGGCGATGAGTGGAAGATCGCGTTTAACACCAGGACCGGTCATTATGAATCCTTGGTTATGCCCTTTGGGTTGTGCAATGCGCCCGCAGTCTTTCAGGAATTCATTAACGATGTTTTCCGTGACCTGTTGCAGCAGTGTGTGGTGGTCTATTTGGATGACATCTTGGTATATTCTGAATCCATGGAGACCCACATTCTGGATGTCAGACGAGTGTTGCAACGGTTACGAGAGAACAAGCTGTTCGGTAAGCTTGAGAAATGCGAATTTCACCGATCTCAGGTAACCTTCTTAGGTTACATCATTTCCGCTGAAGGGTTCTCCATGGATCCTGAGAAGGTTTCGGCTGTCTTACAGTGGCCCCAGCCCAGTGGTCTTCGCTCCCTGCAGCGCTTTTTGGGCTTCGCCAATTATTATCGGAAGTTCATCAGGGACTTTTCCATGCTAGCCAAGCCTCTCACGGATCTGACCAGGAAGGGCAGTAATTCCCAGGTCTGGCCGCTCGAGGCCATCCGAGCTTTTGAGGCTCTTAAGTCCGCCTTTGTGTCGGCTCCGATTCTGTCGCATCCCAACCCTGGGTTGCCCTTTGTCCTCGAGGTGGACGCGTCTGAGACGGGAGTAGGCGCCCTTCTGTCTCAGCGTAGAACACCAGAGGGTCCTCTGCTTCCTTGTGGGTTTTACTCCCGGAAACTGTCTTCCGCGGAGTGCAACTATCAGATTGGTGACAGGGAGTTATTGGCCATCGTGCAGGCCCTTAAAGAATGGAGGCACTTGCTCGAGGGTTCGGTGGTTCCGGTCCTCATCCTGACGGACCACAAGAATCTGACCTACCTTTCTGAGGCCAAGAGATTGACACCACGTCAGGCCAGATGGGCTCTGTTCTTGTCACGTTTTAATTACGTGGTCTCCTACCTACCCGGTTCCAAGAACATCAGGGCGGATGCCTTATCACGGCAGTACTCTGACCTGTCCAGGGAGGAGTCGATTCCGACTTCGGTCATACCTCCGAATCAGATCCTGGCCGCCATTCGCACCAGCCTGACCTCTCCCCTGGGTGAGCAGATTTTGGCGGCTCAATCTGGTGCTCCCTCTGGGAGACCCAACGGCAGATGTTTTGTGCCTGAGGAGTTGCGCACTCGGTTGTTGCGAACCTACCATAACTCCAAGACCGCGGGGCATGCTGGAAAGAATCAGCTGTCCTGGGCTGTTTCACGTCTGTTCTGGTGGCCTTCCCTACGTTCCGACATCGCCGCATATGTAGCGGCATGCTCCGTTTGTGCCCAGAGTAAGTCCCCTCGGCACCTTCCGTTGGGCCTTCTGCAACCCATAGCCACCGGGGAGCGCCCATGGTCACACCTGGGGATGGATTTCATTGTGGACCTCCCTGCATCCCGAGGCCATACGGTCATTCTCATGATTGTAGATCGATTTTCCAAAATGTGCCACTGTGTTCCTCTCAAGAAGTTACCCTCTGCACAGGAGTTGGCCACGATTTTTGCCAGGGAGGTCTTCCGGTTGCACGATTTGCCCAAGGAGATTGTGTCGGATCGGGGGAGTCAGTTTGTGTCCAGGTTCTGGCGCGCCTTTTGCTCCCAGTTGGGGATTCATCTCTCCTTCTCCTCGGCCTACCACCCTCAGTCCAATGGGGCCGCAGAACGATCCAATCAGGCCTTGGAGCAATTCCTTCGTTGCTATGTCTCCGATCACCAAGACAATTGGGTTGACCTCCTGCCTTGAGCTGAGTTTGCCAGGAACACGGCGGTGAACTCTTCCTCTGGGACGTCTCCCTTCATGGCCAATTATGGGTTCCAACCTGCCGTGTTACCGGAGGTATTCTCTCCCCAGGATATTCCGGCTGTGGAGGATCACCTTTCCGTCCTACGTGCTTCTTGGGTACAGATCCAGAAGTCCCTTGAGGTCTCTGCGCAGCGCCAGAGACTCCAGGCTGATCGCAGACGAGCGCCTGCTCCTTCCTACCAGGCCGGAGACCGTGTATGGTTGTCCACCCGCAACCTCAACCTTCGAGTGCCCACTCCCAAGCTGGCGCCTCGCTTTGTTGGTCCCTTCCGAGTGCTTCGCAGGGTAAACCCGGTAGCCTATGCCCTTGCGCTTCCTCCTGGCATGCGGATCTCCAACGTGTTTCATGTCTCCCTGTTGAAGCCACTGGTGTGTAATCGTTTCACTTCCTCGGTTCCTCGGCCCGTCCGGTCCAAGTGGGCAATCGTGAGGAGTATGAGGTGAGCAATATCCTGGACTCACGCCTGGTCCGCAGTCGGGTGCAGTTTTTGGTTCATTGGCGTGGTTATGGTCCAGAGGAGCGTTCCTGGGTTCCCTCCGCAGATGTCCATGCTCCTGCCTTGCTCCGAGCCTTCCACGCACGCTTCCCTCAGAAACCGTTCTTTTCTCCGCGGAGGAGGGGCCCTTGAGGGGGAGGTACCGTCATGGTCTTACCTTCTTGCTGTTCTCCTTCGTTTGACATGTGCTGGCGGCCATCTTGGTTTCTGGGTTTCTTGTAGCCTCCCACCCTGCGGCTCCTCCTTCCCACTGGGAGGAGCTGGATGCCTAGCTCATATATATAGGAGGTCTGTGGCTTCAGTTCCTTGCTTGGTCCTCCTGTGTTCACATGCTTCTAGGACTGCTGCTGCTTCTGGTCCCTGATCCTGGCTTCGTCTGACTACCCTGCTGGTTCCTGATCCTGGCTTCGTCTGACTACCCTGCTGGTTCCTGATCCTGGTTTCGTCTGACTACCCTGCTGGTTCCTGATCCTGGCTTCGTCTGACTACCCTGCTGGTTCCTGATCCTGGCTTCGTCTGACTACCCTGCTGGTTCCTGATCCCGGCTTCGTCTGACCACCCTCCTGGTTCCTGACCTCTGGCTTCGCAAGGACTCTGCCTCGGTTTCGCCATCCGTTTGGACTTTTGCTTTACAGCTTGATTTTCAATAAAGCCTTCTTATTTTCACTTATCTGTTGTTGTACGTCTGGTTCATGGTTCCGTGACAGATAGTAGCAGAAATATATTACTGTAAATGATTTCATTAGCGCAAGCATTTATTTCTGCTACTATCACACCTATATATGTCTAGGGGTATATATTCAGACATATATGTCTATATATACCCCCTATACACATGTTCAGATGTTTTGCCTGCCTCCAAAACCCCCCAAAAATGCCAGCAAAAACACACCTGGGCATTTTTTTTTTGACGCTAGCGTTTTTTTGGCATTTTTTTGGGTTCTTTTGAGGCAGGCAAAACATCTGAACATGTGTATAGGGGGTATATATACACATATATGTCTGAATATATACCCCTAGACATATATAGGTGTGATAGTAGCAGAAATATATTACTGTAAATGATTTCATTAGCGCAAGCATTTATTTCTGCTACTATCACACCTATATATGTCTAGGGGTATATATTCAGACATATATGTCTATATATACCCCCTATACACATGTTCAGATGTTTTGCCTGCCTCCAAAACCCCCCAAAAAATGCCAGCAAAAACACACCTGGGCATTTTTTTTTTGATGCTAGCGTTTTTTTGGCATTTTTTTGGGTTCTTTTGAGGCAGGCAAAACATCTGAACATGTGTATAGGGGGTATATATACACATATATGTCTGAATATATACCCCTAGACATATATAGGTGTGATAGTAGCAGAAATATATTCCTGTAAATGATTTCATTAGCGCAAGCATTTATTTCTGCTACTATCACACCTATATATGTCTAGGGGTATATATACAGACATATATGTCTATATATACCCCCTATACACATGTTCAGATGTCATGTCTGACATCAAACATGTCCTCAAAAAAGCACTGGCAGTGGCAGCCCCTGCAGCATAAAAAAATGCTTGGCTGGTGAGAAGCCATATTCCAGTTACGAAGCTATTCAGAGAAATGATCATTTCTCTATAGCGGTCACCCTGCTATGGAAGGGTTTTGTCACCCTGCCATAGCAGTCACTGCCAGTTAACCCTATACTACACTACGGTCCCCTTACACTTAACACTTTCCCTACAGAAACTTAATTTTTGAAGCTAACTTAAGTGTAAAGGAGCACTCTAACTGCACTAGATATCCCTTTCCTCACACTAAAAATAGCTAAATGACACTTTTAAAGTAAAATTAACAGAACTGCTTCCATTCTCTTCCATGTCCAGTATAACAATGCTAGGAATATGGCGGGGGCGATCTTATATACTGGGGGGCGTATTCACTAATGATTGGTCTAGGGACCCCCTAGTCACTCCAATCACATTCCTAGCATTCTCCTGCCCCCTCAATTGTCTTTTGCTAATGGTTCTGGTCCAATCACGGGCTTTTAAAGCCCATTTCCTGAAGCATTGCATTTTGGGCGGTTCTGGTTGCCGAATTCCGAACTTTTTGGGCAAAAAGTTCTAAATTCGGCCAAACCTCGAACACCCAATGTTCGGGTCGAACCGATGGTGGACCCGAACCGTTCGATCATCCCTAGTGAGGAGTACAAAGACAAGTGTGTCCTGCTTACAGTCAAGCATGCTGGTGGGAGTGTCATGGTCTGGGGCTGCATGAGTGCTACTGGCACCGGGGAGCTACAGTTCATTGAGGGAACCATGAATGCCAACATGTACTGTGACACCGAAGCAGAGCATGATCCCCTCTCTTCAGAGACAGGGCAGTATTCCAACATGATAATGACCCCAAACACACCGCCAAGATGACCACTGCCTTGCTAAAGAAGCAGAGGGTAAAGGTGATGGACTGGCCAAGCATATCTCCAGACCTAAACCCTATTGAGCATCTGTGGGGCATCTTCAAACAGAAGGTGAAGGAGCGCAAGGTCTCTAATATCCACCAGCTCAGTGATGTTGTCATGGAGGAGTAGAGGAGGACTCCAGTGGCAAACTGTGAAGCTCTGGTGAACTCCATGCCCAAGAAGCTTAAGGCAGTGCTGGAAAATAATGGTGGCCACACAAAATATTGACACTTTGGGCCCAATTTGGACATTTTACTTAGGGGTGTACTCACTTTTATTAGCAGTGGTTTAGACATTAATGGCTGTGTGTTGAGTTATTTTGAGGGGACAGCAAATTTACAGTTATACAAGCTGTACTCACTACTTTACAATGTAGCAAAGTGCCATTTCTTTAGTGTTGTCACATGAAAAGAAATAATAAAATATTTACAAAAATGTGAGGGGCGTACTCACTTTTGTGAGATACTGTACACTCACAATTTTTATCCCAGGTGGCCGAACAAATTTCACATTTTCCACACATACAATGCAGACTAGTAAAGTTTCTACATTCAACATCTATTTTAGTGGGGGGCAGTTTTAGAAATACACACCAATCCACACTGATCACAAATAAAAATGTAACCTTGAGGTGTATACAGGTCACATCCTACTTGCTCTAGTGTTCAATATTTCATCCATGCCTTGCTGTAGTGCATTAGTTAATCCCAGTTTGTTATCTCAATTATCTGGTGATGCAGGAGACACATTTCCAAACACACCTACTGCAGGCTTTTTTTTTATTATCTCTCAAATAAAGTACACCCAATGTAAAAAGATGTTAGTGCAAAGAACTTTCTAATGTTCACCAATAACATTCGAAGCTGCATTGATAGTGGGAGGAAGTTGACCAACACACACCTCAGGAAATACACTCCCAGTGACCCTGTTTGTTGTTTTGGTGGTGGGGAGCCTGGCTGCAGTGAACTGCAGATATATCAGATTAAAGGAAACAAATGGGTTTTCCTTACCATGCTAGTCCAAAAAAGAGGCACGTTCAGTTGTCTCTTTGCTGGCATAGTTCAACCCTGGCACTCATTTAGACAATTATACACTATATTTATTTATATACATACACTTTATTGCTAAAATGACTCTGAAATTCAAAAACGTAGCTGGGTGAGGTGTAGTAAGATGTCCGCTGCCGCTGTTCTATCAGATTACCGCTACCCGTCAGATCGTAAAATGTGTTTGGAATGCATAGCGCCTTGGCACGCAAGTTGGAATGCAAAGCGCATGCGTAGTAAGTATTTCTTGGTCGGAATGTCACTTCCGTTACACAATCTGATGGGTAGCGGTAATCTGATAGAACATCAGCATTCCAGGAATGAACTGTTTTTTAAAACTGTTAGTTCCGCTTTATGATTTTACCTCTGTTCAGGGGCCCTGGGCTTCAGCAAACTGGTGGCCTCCAGCAAGAAGAAACAGAAGCAATGCTGGAGGCAACTTACAGCTAAAGAACAAGAGGGATGCCACTCAAGGTGAAATGATTAGGCTTAATTAGGCTCCACGTATGGGTGCTAGGCCCGGCTCGCTTCCGAGAAACAACATTCAACGAAAGAAATGGCTGCATACCATGTCTAAGTCTGAGTCCTATGCCTAAGCCTGAGATGGTTGATGCGTATCACACAAGAATATGAGGGGTGTACTGCGCTTCAAGGGTGTTTTAGTAAATCACAAAATTCCACCACAGGTATAATGATACAGGTGTATTATTGACTGTGGCAAACACAGCCACTGTATATTGTCCTTCGTATATGCATTATGTTTATTGCATGTGTATACCTTTAAGAACCAAGTGTTTGGAGTGTGGTTTATGTGGAGAGAGTGAGAACTCTTTCACTTGGGACTACCATATGTCTGAGCAGTGTCCCTCAGGAGATGGGTGGGGGTTTGTTATTGTTAAATACCTGCCTTCTATTGTCCTATTGTTTCTGTCTGGCAGAGTAAGGTATTATTGGATGTTCAGCTTTGTGTGTGGAATGTCTCGAAGAGGGAGGGGTTTTGGCTGAGTGTAGATCCCTGTGTTTTTCAATAAACAAGGCAGTCTAGTTTTGACCTCCAAGCCATGTGTCGTCTGGTTATTGGAGGGTTGGGAATATTATACGCTACCAGGATTATTGTATGCTGTGCCTGACTACCAGTGGAGATATCGTGGATCATACTGCTACCGCTACAATTGGTGGCAAGCGACGGGATCTTTATCCACACAGCAAAGCAGCGTTCGGCAGTATTCATGCGAACAAAGAGAAAAGAAACAGCAACGTATGATCCAAACCATTCAGATCAAACCGGAGTTGGGCAGTACGTAAAACTACACGAAAGGCTGGTGAATGCGAATGGATTATACACGGCTAGAGCGGCAGACATTGAAAGCATTGCTGGAGGCAAGAGGCAAGAAAGCCAGCAACAAGAAAAAGGCGACCCTGATCGAAGAACTCATGGAAGGAGACAGAGCAGCCATGGGTGCAGGGCCAGAAACAAACCAAGAATTTGAACTGGAATTTCACAGCAGGATAGCGTTGTATCCAAGTACCCCATCAATGGAAACCCATGAACGGGTCTCAGCGGATGTACATGAATACTTCATGGCCATAAGGGGCCCCCAGCCACAACCTCTCCAAGGTAAACCCAAAATACCGTACCAGGCATTTAAAAACATCACGGACACGGAGGGAGAAATAGATGAGTATTTGCAAGACTTCGAGAGGTTGTGCCAGTTACATAACATTGACCCAGAGGATCAGGTACAGATATTGGCTGGGAAATTGTCTGGTAGGGCGGCCGATGCGTATCGGGCAGTCCCTAATGCCGACATCCGGGACTACCAGAAAGTTAAGCAGGCGATTTTTACCAGGTATGCCATCACCTCCGAGGCATACCGACTTCAATTCCGGGATCTTAAAAAGCAGGACCAAGATTCCAACACTGAGTTTGCCCATCGTTTGCACAGGGCGGCCACCGGATGGTTAGATGCAGCCCAAGCCACTTCACGAGAGGATGTTTTGCAATTATTATTGTTGGAGCAGTTTTTTTGAGGACTACCTCAAGAAATGCAGCTCTGGGTAAGGGACCGTAAACCTTGCACCCTTCCAGAGGCTGCTAAATTAGCAGATGAGCACCAAGACACTAGACGGGAACAACGACCACCGCCTAGGGTAGTTGCCCAACAACCCTATCACCGACCAGCACACCCATGTTCAGGAGGAGGTAACATTCAGTACCCAAGGTACCAACCACGAGCCCATACCCGGTGCCATCTCTGCAACCAAATGGGGCACATACAGAAAGACTGTCCCCGAAATCGGCCTCGTCAGCCCTGGCCGAAACAGGGCTACACACCAGCACCTCGAGCCGCTGTACACTGTTACCAAGCAGCCCCTGCATTACAACCCTCCACAGCAATCCAAACGGAGGAACCCCTGGGCACCCTACACGAGGTTAACCCCATCCAAGCGGCATCGGACAATCGACAAAACCACCGACAAGCTGTGCACATGGAGGGGAGACATCTAGAAGGGTTATGTGACTCTGGGGCTACCATCACGTTGGTCCGGAATCACCTTATTGCATCCAGACAACTCACTGGGGATTCTGTAGCTGTGCGAGTAGCAGGGGGAGCCATTTTCAAAGTTCCCACTGCGAAAGTACACCTGAATTGGGGAGCTGGGTCAGGGAATGTGGAGGTGGGCATGATGCAGGATTTACCCGCAGACGTTATTTTGGGCAATGACCTGGGGGAGCTGACTTCAGCTTTTGTTCCCCAATCTACCATCCACGAAGCTTATTCGGTTGTTACCCTGCAGCAGGCTCGCACCACAGGACCACTACTATCACAGACGGGGCGAAACTCCTCCAAACACCAGACACCCAGATACCCGTCCCGCAGTGGGGTACAGTGCCACAGGTGCAAGCAGTTTGGGCACTATCGACGAGACTGTACCCAGAGCAGGAACCAAGCTTCGTGGATCCGACCAGGGTCACCCCCTTCAGCACGGACAACGGTCCCCTACTATCCCACAGAGGTTTCCCCAGTTGTACCCAGGTTCAAACACACCGAGGAGCAATGGGGTACCCTTCATGAAGCTAACCCGGTGCAAGCCGCTTTGGAGAACCAACAGCATCATCTACAATCGGTCCAGTTAAATGGAATGCCAACACACGGGAGCCACTCTCACCTTGGTCAAGCGACACCTGGTTCCAGATGCCTCCCGAACCGGAGGCTCAGCAGTGGTACGGATGGCAGGGGGAGCAGTACACCGACTACCCACTGCGAGGGTCCACTTGAATTGGGGTGCCGGGTCAGGTCTGATTGATGTGGGGTTGAGACGGGAGCTCCCCACCGACATCTTACTGGGGAACGATCTAGGCCAGTTGCCCTCAGCGATCCTGCCAGTCCAGAGCCCCGGCCAATATCCCGGAGACCTAATGGCCTTCTGAGGTCCAGACGCTTCCATGTTTGGATTAAGAACAGTATTGAGCCCGGTTGTTGCACTGGAGTTTGGTGTTACAACCTTATGACTTTACTATTCACTACCGCCCCGGAAAACAGAATGGCCATGCTGACGGGTTATCGCGACAAACTGAACTGGAAAAATGATCTGTGAGTACTCCCCGGACATCCCCAAGCCAATCCGTTATGGATCAGACTGTGTATGCCGGCTTGGTTCTGGGGGAGCATTGTGGCAAACACAGCCACTGTATATTGTCCTTTCGTATATGCATTATGTTTATTGCATGTGTATACCTTTAAGAACCAAGTGTTTGAAGTGTGGTTTATGTGGAGAGAGTGAGAACTCTTTCACTTGGGACTATCATATGTCTGAGCAGTGTCCCTCAGGAGATGGGTGGGGGTTTGTTATTGTTAAATACCTGCCTTCTATTGTCCTATTGTTTCTGTCTGGCAGAGTAAGGTATTATGGGATGTTCAGCTTTGTGTGTGGAATGTCTCGAAGAGGGAGGGGTTTTGGCTGAGTGTAGATCCCTGTGTTTTTCAATAAACAAGGCAGTCTAGTTTTGACCTCCAAGCCATGTGTCGTCTGGTTATTGGAGGGTTGGGAATATTATATGCTACCAGGATTATTGTATGCTGTGCCTGACTACCAGTGGAGATATCGTGGATCATACTGCTACCGCTACATTGACCTCACTGAGGTGAGCGTTTAGGACGCCTAGACGTGTTATCACTGAAAATCCCCCAATCACGGAGATCAAAGGTGGAGGAAGATAAACAGCACTTGGAATTACTTTTATATTTTTTTGTTTTTGCATGGATTCACTTTAAGCTTTATAAGCACCTTATCGTTTATATTTATTTATACTGTGATTTTGACACTTAAGCACTTTACAGTATTGTTTATGGTTTTGGAATATTTATTTGTCTATCAATCTGATTAATTTGGAAAAGTGATGGAATTTTGCACATGATGTCTGTAGTCGCATGATACACACAGAAGCACTTTATTTATTTATTTAAATTTTTAAAAAAATATATAAGTGATTTACTAAAACACCCTTGAAGCGCAGTACAACAACCCCCCCCCCCCCCCCCGCGGCATCAGGGCTGCTTGCTTACCCAAGATAGCACAGGAACCACACTCTTAGAGTAAAATATATTTTTATCACACAAGAATACTGTGCTTAGCTTGTAAGCTCTAACTACCAGGGCCCTCTGATTCCCACTGTATTAAAGTGTATTGTATTTGTACTTTATACCCTCAAGTTGTAAAGCGCTGCATAAACTGTCGGCGCTATATAAATCCTATATAATAATAATAAGAGCAACTTACAGCACACAGTAATTTTAGTAGCATAAATATTAATATGGGATATATGTTCCTTGCTACATTTTTTTTTATCAGGTTGTTAGGGGTAAAGTTCCACTTTAAGTACATGGGAATTTTTTGGATATCGTAGGGGAGAGTTAGACCCTCTACTGAGTTTTTATTGGGGTCTGGGTCCCTGATGATAGATTTACCTCCTAATTTGTCCTGGGACCATTTTTATATTTTTTTTTACTGAGACCGAAAGTGATTGTAAATCCTAACATTTAGAATTGTCATGAGAGGAAGAGGTTAGGGGAAAGCTTCTAATGGAGACACATGTTCAAATGCCTGACTAAGATGGAAATTTTACTAAACATGATAAGAGTTCCTCTCACTTGCTAATGTATGACCAAGTCTGGAAGTAAAAGATGAGACAGCAAAACTAAAAACAAAAAATAAATTTGACATTACATACAATACACTTTAAGCTTTCACTTAAAGCAGAGTTACGGCCACGAAATAAATCACTTTAAAAAACAACCCCTAGCATTTCTGGTCATGGCCATCTTGAGTAAGGGCAAATTATTCATTTAGCATTTACTTCCAGGAATCTGTCTGCCCTTAGCTCAGATATGCATGCAGGAGAGCGTGCTTAGCTGAGAAAACTCCTCCTCTCCAGCACTCCTGAAGACACCTGGATTACCTAAAAAGTAACTCAGTTGTTGACCCTCCTGAAGACTCCTGGGATGTATGACATAATTTGCCTAGGCAAGAAACCAGGAAGTAACCAAAGAAATGTTAAAAAAAAGAAAGAAGTTTATACTTTCCCGTCTATTTACTAATGTAAGCAACATGAGGATTAAAAATAATCAACGTTGATTGTAAGAGTTAAGTTCCACTTTAAGTACGTGTACAATTTAAATGGCACTTTTTAAACTAAACAGAAAGAAAAACAGCATATTGAATAATATCTTTTAATATAACATTATATAAGGAACACAATTTGAGTTTGTACAGACAGAGCAAAGAAAAAAGTAAGATTTTAAAGTCTATTACATACCCAGTTTAATTGAAAAAAAAATGCAATTAAACATTATCGATTGGTTTCCTTTACAAAATAAAAAGTGCATTGATAATATAGGTATATGCAGAGTATCACGCAAGAGCTTCTCAACAAATCATTTCCATAATTAAAAGGTTTCCAGTTTAGCAATACATATATGTGATTTACTTATATACCATTTCATAGTTCAAGTTCATACTGAAAAGTATTGAGGCCAGACTATTAATTATGTCATGAAAAAGATACTTCTTCAGCTGTATTTCCAAGCTGATACCAGATCAACTACAAAAAAAAAAAAAAAAAAAAATTTAAAAATATTTCCTAAAAATCGTCTTTACTGTGTTTGGTTGTAATAGAAATGATTGAAGTCACTGTGAAAATGAACCTAGGATGTTCTAAGTCCATTGATGGTTTTAGAATTCAACTAGCTATCCAGTTGGATCGCGTAAGTCCTTTAGCTTAAAAATTCCATTGGTGTAAGAAAATAGCTCCCACAGTCCCAGAGGTATGTCACAATAAAGTCCACATTTCGGCAGAATCCAGAAAGGCTGTCGGGTGGTGAGCAAATTTATTTATTGGTGATATTGCACACATGTTGGAAATAGGCAAATATTTCTTCCAGGACATTGTTACTTCCATGTACTTGTAATGGTAGAGTGAGCACATAACAAGACTTGGTTAATAAGGCAAACAGCGGTGAGCGGTAATGATCTGAAAAGTGCAGTAACCCCTAAAGCAAGTGGTTTAATGGAGGTGAAATATGCATTCTTTAATTGCCTGCTTGGTACTTGGTACTTTACACTTTGCTTTACTGAATCAGAGAATTCCCATGTACACCTCAGTTAAATGTCTCTTTAACAGGGACCAGTCATCTAATTAAAACGTATACACAATGCCTGGTGAACTATGTATAAAAGCACATCAAGGATCTCTTTTAAGTGCCCTCTCCTACAGTGTATGTAAAGGCAAACATAATTTTTCTTAGTTCTGGATACAGCAGGAAAGGGTTAGGCCAACCTTTCTTAACCAGGCTTCCTTGGAACCCGAGGGTTCCTCCAGAGGTTGGTAGGGGTTACTTGAGCAATGAGGAATATCTGCCTCTCAGATAAGTTCCCATTGACAACAATGATCTTTCTTCTATCTATCTGTAAGGGGGGGGGGGGGTATTCCTCCCAATGATCTCAAACAAATGTAAAGCAACAGTCTTCCCAGTGACCATAATGCTAGTTTATGGTGAATTGTAGATATAATTATTAGCAGCATTTCCCTAAGACCGGAAACTTATTTCAA
Organism: Pelophylax lessonae; assembly: GCF_965119305.1. NCBI lineage: Eukaryota > Metazoa > Chordata > Amphibia > Anura > Ranidae > Pelophylax > Pelophylax lessonae. The sequence continues at coordinate 82,675,726 of NC_138768.1, forward strand.
GGGTTCCTTTGTGTTGAAACTTTTAAGAAAGATTGGGTTAGAGTCTGCCAGATTTATATTGCTTGGACTCCACTGGAGAAATTTGCCCTCTCTGCCTTCACTTTAGAAACATTGCCTGTTGTGTCTTTGGGAAAGCAAGTAAAGGTAAATCTCCCCAACGGGACAGGACAGCAAAAAAATACCCTGGCAGGGGTTTTAAATCTTTTAGAGCTTAGAAGGCTTTAGAAAAAGGGTCTGTTTCTCTACAATTCTACCAACATAGCACACTTAGCTACTTCCCTCCACAGTTAGAATTGAGTGGAAGAAGAAACATGAAGAGCCCCCACAAATCCACATTGTATCAGAGCCCATGGAAACCTGCCACAGACCTGTAACAAATTGTATGTGGGTAAGAGGAAACACTGTATAATGTACGCAGGTAGGCTTACATTATTTTTATAGTACAATGGAAATGGCTTGTAGGCTAAGCATGCAGACAGTGTGCTTTGAGTTATCTTTTAGGCCTGCACCTGAGCAGAAGGGGGTGTATGAAGCCTTAACAGTGTAACCAATTATATAAACTAGACCTTGTGTTAAGGGTGTAATACCATAAATGTGACAGGTCTTAGTGAGTGCCATGATCTACAGTGGAGGAAGCCATATTGTGGAGGAAAACAGCATGTCAAGGGGAGAAGCCTACCGTTTCACTAGTAGCTAGCAAGGTGATAGAGGTCAAAGATCATTAGGTGAGATGACCCAGTGATGGCACAAGATTCTAGAGAACTGATGTGAGCTTCAACCATAGTGTATATAATAGTTATGCTCTAAATCTGTCATCATGTAAAGGCACTGAAAGTGCTAAAAAAATAAATAAAATTGCTTGCCTACTAATCAGCAGATATTTACTAAGGTTTCACTAGCATGTCTTTTCAACTACAACTGCAAAATGGAGGCTTGCTTTAGACTGGATTACTCTTCCCACCCACAGGTCATGTTAATAAAGACTTTATCTTAATTATAAAGGTAGGCTAACATGAAGGCTTCTAATCCATTACCCATGAATTAACATTTATTATGACAGTCCAAAGAATGTAGGAAGACCTTTTAATAGAGGGTAATGTGTCCCCTTTTTATTATTTTTATTCTGCTTGGTCAACAGAGACCAATACCAAGTCACATACCAATTTTCTAAACCAGCCAATGCATTCCCCAGCCCTGCTTGTGGCTTGTCTATGTAATTGTTGAAATGGTTGGGATAAAACACTCCTTTATTACAGCAATATGCATATATGCCTCAGCAGGGCAGGTGAACCTAAACACCTATCCGCCTCATATATGCATTGCTGTCATGTTCTGGGGACACTCCGACCCCCCCCCCCTAAACCGTGACTGAGTTGTCATGAGAAGCTAACGGTCAACTAAAGATCATTGGAAGCTGGTAGGCTGGCGTCAGCACTGTGCAGCCAATAACAGTTGCACATGTTCAGCAATCCCTCCTTCCAGCCTTGGGTATCATGGTTCATTTTAGGTGCAAACTTAAGTCGGCATAAAGGAGTTAAGTTTTGTGTGCAGGAATGGTTAGCTTCAGTCAGCTAGTTCAGATATAATGACACTAATTCAGGGCTGTTCGATAGGCCAAAGGGCAATAAAGGGTAAGGAAACTTTCCCGCCAACCCTCTGAACTCATCTAAGCTACCCTCCCTCCCCACAGTACCACAGTTACCCAATTATTCCACCTTATCCAGCCATGTTCTTCTGGGATGATTATCTTTGACTTACCAGGAATTTTCTTTTTTTGTGCCTGCATGAGTGCAGTAGAACCTCATAGACTGTCAGATGGGCCCCATAGAAGTCTGGAGTTCTACCGGAAATGTGCGGACATTGGGAAAAAGAGGACAGTCGCAAGATGTAAACATTACGGCAGACCATGGTGGCACAAGAACTAAATAAGTATGGGGCTGTGAAAAGGATAATCTTTGGGATAAATGACCTCAGTGGGAAGTTGGGAGAAGGGTAAAGAGGTAAGGAAACTTTTAGAAAACCCTGTTCTGTCAAACAAAATTGGTCTTTAATTCATTTTAGCATACAATTTAATCTTAATTAATTAAGATTTATTTTAGCAGTCTGCAGCACATTAGCATATACCAATGGATGAGATGTAATGCCAGTTTTCACTTGCAGCGCTACAGCAAAGAAATTTGGAAACAACCAGCCCTGAATAAACTGGGAATTGTGGGAGGGAAGTTCTTTCTTGTGGAAAATCAGAGGTGCAGCTGGGAATTTGTGTACAATTTTCTTTCAGGACAATTCAAGTTGCATTTTTTTTTGGCACAATTGGTAGCTGTCTCTTTAACAGCTGTAAGGGTTTAAAGGTCTACACAGACACAGAAAGCACCTGGAAGGTTTGAGTGGACATTACCCTGGTCTTCCAATTCTGGAGGAGATAAACATTTGATTGTCTTGGAATTTTGCATCCAATCACTAATGTTCTCCCAACAAAAGGCTTGCACTGTGATTGTCTGCTCAGTTTATAAACATGCATACTCTAAAAGTTCTAAGTGTGCATGTTTATACGAGGGTTGTATCAAAAGTAATGCAAAAGTGGGCATAACTTTTAAAGGGTAAGTTCACCTTTAGAACATGTTACATGTTCTACCAATATTGAGGGTGAAACATGCAACACGTTCCAGCTCCTGCCCCTTCTCCCCCTGATCCCTTCCACCCTGTAACAGTAGTTGGGGGTTCCGTCTTCCACTGCAGCAGATGGAATTGTACTGTAGTTTCAGTGGGCTGCGGAGGTGCTTATGAGCACTCTCATTGTTCAGTGATATGTTCTTTGGCCTTCAAAGAGAAAGCCCGGACAGGTAAATATAGGCTGAAAGCCAGAGGCTTACTGATCGTGGGTGCAATGCTTTCCAGGCTCCTGCAGGAGAAAATTCACATGTTGATATTTACTCTTCTTATTTTTCATTGCAGGTAAATAATGGATTCCGAGCAGAAGCAATGTGCCTTCATTGAGAAATGATGAAGATGGGGTGCAGGCTGTCCAACATCCATGGAAGGCTACAAAATGTTTACGGAGATTACATGTGAACATTGAATGACCTATGTAAGTGAATAAAAAAAATGATGCCCACTTTTGTATTACTTTCGGTACTACGTACATATTTTGTTGGCTGATACAGCTAGGGTAAAGGCAAACTCCACTCTAACCAATGTCAGTGTGTTGTATCTGCCCTCCCATCATTACGCTTCTGAGGCAAATGCGTACATGACAGTCTGCCTTCAAAATTCCCAACCCTAACTGATGGGTTCTCTTGTGGCTTATCATAAGGATAATTATGGAAAGATCTACTAAAATGAAATATATTCTGGATTCAGTGCAAACATATTAATTAATGTCATAAAGACAAGGTGATGAAATGGTGCACCCTGGAGTTTTCAGAGTTCAGTTGTTTCCTGCTATGTGCATAGCTGTAACGAGAAAATATAAAAAATATTCAATGTAATAGAATATGCATTTGTATTTAGGCCTTTAAATTTACAACCACATCATCATAATTAGATGACATAATTTTACTGAGGCTTACTGGTCTTTCTATTCCAAAACATAATTTATTTACCATTAGACCTAAATGGGAATCACATTCTGCTGGATAGGAGTGGGCTCCTGCCAAAATTAGCAACTTGTATCTCATGCAGTGCCCTCCTTCAGCGGTGAAATTTCCAGGCTACAATAGCTATTCTGTCTGACACTAATGCCACCTCCCATAACACCTCCCCTAACACCTCCCCTGGGTCCTGGTGTGTTGCATCATCCCCAGAAACTGGCTCTCTTTGTCTGGATGTGCACTGCATGGTGTACATAGAAAAATAAATGTAGGAAGCATGGGACAAAAGGTTTTTTGGCAAAAGAGACTTTATGTGTTTCTTTTGCCAAAAATCACTTGCTTCTTGCAGTTTTTCACAGTGGGACTTTAGTTCTGCTCTCTGGACCTTGGGTGCAGGAGATGCAAAAATTCAGTAAAGTTGTCAGGGCGTATCCCTATGCCTAGTTTCTTGTATGCAGCCACCCACCCACTTCCTTGTCGCTATTACTGGCAAGTCCATCTGTAAAAATGATGGTTGCTTTGTCGTTCAGGAAGAGCTCCTGTGTAAAATGACGCTTGCAGATAAAGTCTGCAAGTGTCATTGAGAAATGCAATGTAACTAGTGGTGCACTGAAATGAAAATTCTGAAACCGAAAAGGACAGTTTTAAAAAAAATGTTTTTAAATGTAATTAATGTGGCTGGCATTTTTGCATTGAAGTCAATAGGATGCAATTTTGCATTGTAGTCAACGGGACATGATTTTGTCCCCCTATTAAAGTCAATAGGGGGCGATTTTACATTAAAGTCAATAGGGGGCGATTTTGCATTGAAGTCAAAAGGATGCCATTTTGCATTGAAGTCAATGAGACGCAATTTTGTATTGAAGTAACTGGGACGCAATTTGGTTTTGAAGTCATTAGGACACAGCATGCCTTTATCATCACCTTTTTTTTCTATCGACAATGACCCTATTTTCGGTCTATATTTTTGGCAGCAATAGATCAGTGCATTCCTATATGTACAGTAACATCAGTATTTTTAGTTTCATTCATATATAAATCAAAAATGTGGCTTTTGATGTGCCTATAACATCAGTTAAAGCAACCTTACAAGTAAAAAAAAAAAATCTTTTTTCAAATTATTATTATACAGGATTTATATTGTGCCAACAGTTTATGCAGTACTTTACAATAGAATAGAAAGAGGGAGACAGTACAGTTACAATACAATAAAATACAAGAGAGTTAGGAGGGCCCTGCTCATAAGAGTTTACAAACCAAGAGGGTGGGCCAAGTGGTACAAAAGTTTTTAACTGAGGGGATGAGCTGATGGCAGTGATAAAAGATTAGTTGGGAGGTGTGATAGGCTTCCCTGAAGAGATGAGTTTTCAGGGATCGCCTAAAGGCAGCTAGAGTAGGAGAAACTATAGGTGGATAGAGTGTCAGGACCAGTACTTGAACCTGCGACCTCCACTGTGTCTGGCAATGACTCTGCTTACTGAGCCACCTTGAATGCTTGACAGCTCCCTGGACAAATCCTTGAACGATCCTGCCGTTAACCTTGAACCCTTTGCACCTCCTAAGAACTTAATGATTTAAGCCATGTCTCTGCACTTCCTGTTTGCCAGAATATTGTGCCTTCAGCAGCCAATATCTCGCTTGCCTCTCCTGCTGCCATCCGTATCTTCACTACCATTCAAAATCGACATTTGGCTTGTTCCTTGACTACGCTTCTGCTTAATCCCAACCTGCAACTACTCGTTACCGACCTATGGCAACTCCTTGACTACGCTTCTACTTGATTACTACCTACTATATCTGCTATCGGACCCTGTCTTGCTCACCTCCTGGTGGGGCGATCCTGAGGACTGCCACCTGGTACTAACACACAGCAAAATCCATCTCCGCCATCAGGAGCACTGGTGAACACAGGTTAGTACTTAGATTCCACACCTCAGGTGAGTCTGCGTCATCTGCCAGAGTGACCTGCCTGTGTTCCTATCCTGCTGGTTCCTGTGTGAGCTGCCACTGCTATAGCTACTGGTCTTCGAGCCTGACCCCTGATCATTAAAGAATATTCTGGCCCAAAACATGGAGGCCACTATAGCAAGCATTGTGACTCCCCTGAGGTAGCAAATTGCTGCGCTGCAAGAATTTGGTGCTACCTGCCAAGGAAGAGTTACTCAACTAGAAGGTGTAGTGGAAAGGCTACAAGAGGAGGATCGTACTCTGCAGTGTCAACTACTGGACTGAGGTGATACTAGCACACATATGAATCAGCCTCTACCATCTAAGTTTAACAGAGACTGCCATCATTACAGAGGTTTCCCTAAATCAGTGTCGTTTATATTTCCAAATGCGCCCTGCTGCATTTCCTTCTGAGAAAAGGAAGGTAACCTTTATTCTTGAACTACTGACTGGAGAAGCTCTAGCTTGGGCCTCCCCATGTATTGAACAGGACAGTGCCACTTTAAATAATCTGCAGACTTTTTTGACTGCAATAAATCAGGTTTTTGATGATCCCAACCGCTGTGCTACAGCTGAAGCAAAGCTGCATAGTCTGAGGCAGGGTAAACGCTCTGTCGCTGAGTACACAGCAGAATTCAGATGTTGGGTCACAGGTACTACTTGGAACCCTTCTGCACAAAAGAGCCAGTTCCGCAGAGGCTTTCTGAACAGGTAAAGGATGAGCTTGCTAGAGTTGAGACTCCTAATGATGCAAGTAAGGGTGGCAAACATTTCTCTGCTACTCCATTTGTTCAGCAGGATTTCAAAGTTGCTCCGCATTCTAACACTCCTGAGCCAATGCAGGTAGATGCAATTAAGAGATCCATTTCCATTCAGGAGAAAGAAAGAAGACGTTCTGAGAACCTATGTCTTTACTGAGGAGATTCTGGTCTGTACGCAATTAACCGTCCTAACAAAGTTAGAAGAACAATTGCGCCGGTTGATGTGATCATGCCTGAACAAATAAACTCCATTAGCCAGTCTATCTCCCCATTGGTCCAGGAAGAAAATAAGGTAAATTCTTCACTACCTAATTTTTTTCCTCCCTATTAAACTTATCTCTGAGGGCCTTGAGATTCCTTGCTCTGCTATGCTGGACTCTGGTGCAGGGGGGAACTTTATGGTCATAGACTTTGCCAAAAACAATACGATTCAGACAAGAAATAAATCTGCCCCTATCAATATAGAGACAGTGGATGGTTCACACATAACTTCAGGACCTGTTACTCATGAAACAGTCCATCTAGTTCTCCAATTTGAGGCTGACCATCGCGAGACCAACAGTTTTAAGTTAATTAAGTCACCTACATTTCCGGTGATCTTGGGCATCCCTTGGTTCTCCACCCATAATCCCTCAATCAATTGGGAAGCACGGGTTATAAATTTTACATCTCCCCATTGCGAGGAATATTGTAGAGAGCCTTGTCCAATTAGTTCTCCACCGATTAAGGAGTCGCAGTTGGATGTGGTTACAGCACAGTCATATCCCAAACTGCCTCCACAATACCATGAGTTTCAGGATGTCTGTGAGAAGAAGAACGCCGGCCAGTTACCCATATGATTGCCCCATTGAGCTACTCCCAGGGGCAGAAATACCTTTTGGCCACCTTTTTAGTCTTTTAGAACCTGAATTAAAGGTGCTCAGGGAGTGGCTTGATGAAAGTTTAGAGAAGGGGTTTATTAGACACTCAACATCCCCTGCTGGAACAGACATGTTCTTTGTTGAAAAGAAAGACTTCACCTTACGTCCATGCATTGATTACAGGCACATTAATAAAATTACTATCAAAAACTGTTATCCTATCCCGTTGAGCTCTGAAATGTTGGAAAGACCTTGTTCTGCCAAAATTTTTACAAATCTTGACTTACGGGGGCATTAAACCTTGTTCATATCCATCAAGGAGATGAATAGAAAACCGCCTTTAGAACCAGATACGGACATTTCGAGTCCTTGGTTATGCCTTTTGGTCTTTGTAATGCCCCTGTAACTTTTCAACACTTCATCAACAATGTTTTTCGAGATCTGTTGGTCCAGTTTGTAGTTGCTTATTTGGATGACATCCTCATTTTTTCCAATAACCTAAAGGAGTATGGCAAGCATGTTTGCACTGTCCTTGAAAGATTAAGGCAGAATCAACATTATATCAAATTGGAGAAATGTGAGTTTGAACAAACCCAGATCCAGTTTCTGGGGTATATTATTTCTCCAGATGGAGTAAGCATGGATCCTGAGAAGATTAAAGCAGTAGTAGATTGGCCTGTCCCTGGAAACATTAAGGCAATCCAACGATTCTTCGGGTTTGCCAATTTCTACAGGAAATTCATAAGAAATTTCTCTAAGGTGATCGTCCTGATTACACAGCTGACAAAGAAAGGGGAGCCTTTTGTGTGGTCACCTGATGGTCAGGTTGCTTTTGCCAAGTTAAATAGTCTTTTCACTTCTGCACCAGTATTGCTCCTGAGCTACATTTTGTAGTGGAAGTGCATGCTTCTGATTCTGAGGTGGGAGCTATTCTTTCTCAATGAAGCGGTAAAAAGATGCAGCTTCATCCTTGGGCTTACTTCTCTCGTTTAATGTCTTCAGCCATGAGGAATTACGACATAGAGAAAAAAGAGTTACTGGTAATTAAGGAAGCCTTTTCTGAATGGAGGCATCTGCTGGAAGGTACCAAGAATCCTGTGACCATTCTCACTGATCACAGAAATCTAGAATTAATTTGTTCAGTCAAAAGATTGTCTTTTAGACAAGTACTTTGGTCGCTGTTCTTTTCTAGATTTAATTTTATTATCTCGTATCGACCTGGGTATAAGGCTGATGCCTTATCACGGATGTTGTCGGGGCCTTTCCAGGAAAACCACTCTGAATGCACAATCCTGCCTCAAAAGAACTTCCTAGGTGCTACAAGTTCAGAGGCATTCTTGAGTCTCCTCAAAGAAGGGGAAAAGCATGACATACTCCTCAATAATCCTCCTATGGACATCAACCTTGAGTTCAGAATGGCTTTTGGATTCAAACAAATCACCTCTATGTACCTGAGTCTGCTCGGGTTGAAGTCCTCCGGTTGATTCATGACTCAAAACTTGCTGGACATTTTAGAGTTTCTAAAACAGAGGAACTTTTATCACGTTCCTTTTGGTGGCCTGGGTACAAGAAAGACGTTAAAAGGTATGTAGCCTTGTGCCTGACCTATGCACACAATAAGACACCCCCAGCTTCTCCTTTGAGGTTGCTCCCAACACCCCCTATCCAATCAAGACCCTGGAGGCCAATTTCTATGGACTTTGTGGTTAATTTACCCCCTCAAAATGAATGACCACTATCTTGGTAGTCGATGACCACCTCACCAATATGGCTCACTTTATACCGTTTAAGGGGGTACCCTCTTCTGAGCAAACTGCAGAGTTGATGGTTGGAGAAGTCTTCAGACTACATGGAATTCCTGAAGACGTTGTGTCAGATCGGGGAGTACAGTTTACTTCAAAGTTTTGGAAAAGCTTTTGCTCAGCTTTAGGAGCAGCAATCAACCTGTCTTCTGCTTTTCATCCTCAGTCTAATGGTCAAACCAAGAGGACCAAGCAAACTTTAGAACAGTACCTTCAATGTTTTGTTAGTTATCTTCAGGATGACTGGGTGTACTATCTTCCCACGGCAGAGTTTTCTTACAACAATTCTAGACATAGCTCAACCTCTCAAAGTGCGTTTTTCTTAAACAATGGGCATCATCCAGTTTTTTGTCCTGATCTCCTTATCTCAACTCCAATTCGTGCTGTAGCCAACAGATTAACTATGCTGAAAGAGATTCGGGATAAACTGATTGAGACTTTGAGGGAGGCTCAGGAATGTTACAAGAAGACTGCTGATAGACATCGCCGATCACTTCCTACCTTTCAGGTGGGTAACAAAGTTTGGTTATCAACCAAAAACTTGAAGGTCCATGTTCCATCTGCAAAATTGGGACAAAAGTTTGTGGGACCCTTCCAGATTTCTGCTCAGATCAACCCAGTCACTTTCCGTTTAAAACTTCCTGACAGTATGAAGATTCATCCAGTTTTTCACGTATCGCTACTCAAACCATTTAAGGAAAATCCTTTTTCTGAAAGAATTCTTCCACCTCCTCCACCTGTTGAAGTACAGGGTGAAGAAGAATTTGTGGTGGAGAGAATTCTTCACTCCAGGATCTTTAGGAACAAATTACAGTATCTGGTTCAATGGAAAGGATATGGTTCAGAAGAAAATTCTTGGGAGCCTGAAGAAAATGATCATGCCCCTAGATTAACAAGGGAATTCCACATAATAATAATAATCTCTATGTTTCCTCTTAAACCTAGTCCTAAGACGTCCAGTGGACATCCTGGGAGGAGGGGAGTACTGTCGGTCTTGAACCTGGGACCTCCACTGTGTCTGGCAATGACTCTGCTTACTGAGCCACCTGGAATGCTTGACAGCTCCCTGGACAAATCCTTGAATGATCCTGCCTAGAACCCTTTGCTCCTCCCATGAACTTCCTGATTTAAGCCATGTCTTAGCACTTCCTGTTTGCCAGAATATTGTGCCTTCACCAGCCAATATCTCACTTGTCTCTCCTGCTGCCGTCCATATCTACTATGTTAGTACATCGATTTCCCCCTACTATTGTTCTCTGACAGGGGATCTATTGGCTGAGAGCGCTGATCGGAAGCCGATCAGCTGCTGGTTTTTCAGCATGCCCGGATTGGGTTCTGTCAGACCGACTGCCATACACACGGTCGAATGTCGAATGCCCTATATAAATCTGCCCTCCAAAAATACATAACCTGCCTCCATGCTGCCAAACAAACCTACTTAATATCTTGTAATCTATTCCTCGATGGCTTTTCTCTACCTTTAAAGCCTAGTATACATGGGCCGAATGTCGGACGGTTTTTACTGAACTGGCCGATGCCGCCTGACATTAGGCCCATGTATATATCTAGAAGGTGGAGTATTGGACCCAAAAATATCAACTTCTCGCCTCCTTCTTTTTGTTCTCCTCCATATCTGGCAATTTTATGGACTGGGGAACTGCATCTTCCATGAAATTTTCCCTTTCGCCCCTCACTACTCCGCTGGTGGTCTCGGCGATTTATGGCACTGTTCTTTCAGGAGGCCCTAACTGCTTCCAGACCTTCCCTGTTAAGATGTCGGTAGGGGTACGCCATCAGGAGTGGATATCCATCCTTATCCTACCTAAGGCCTCAACCCCTATTGTATTGGGCCTTCCTTGGTTACAGCTCGATTCTCCACACGTTGACTGGACTTCTGGGCAGATCCTGGCTTGGAGTTCCTCTTGTTTCTCGTCCTGCCTACTCAAGGTTGCCCCAAAGGAGAGTTTTCCTGTTGCCACTACATAAGTACCTTCTGCTCTTCCCGCTGCATATAGCCATTTCTGGGATGTTGTGACAGGAGTCACTTTGGGCATGGGGGTTGTGGACCCCAGATTCCTTTAAAGAGGTTGGGAGGCACCATGTCCAGCCTTGTGTGGCTTTCTTATGTTTAAGTCACCCTGCATCTTTTATGGATGCAGGGTGACCGGGAGGGTGGTGTACACTGAGAATATGGTTTGGACTATTACAAATGGGACAGTCACATTCAGGAATAATGTCCCCCTTTGTAAAATGACAATGTTATTCCCTGTATAGTATGAGGTCTCTGGACAGGAAGTACCACTCCTAATATGGTCATTCCAGGAAGTTCAATGAGGAGTCGGACTGTCTGAGGTGGCTCTCCATTCACCTATTGTCGGGTGTGCTAATGAACTTGTCTGCTGTCTGCTAAGAGATGTATTGACACTCAGAGCAATGTGTATTGAGGGCTCGTTAGGGAACCATTGTTCTGTGTCTGGCTATTGTGAACAATGATTGCACCCTGGGGGCTTCTGTCTCCTTGCACATGGCAGTCCTTCTGGTCAAGCTATCTTGACCAAGCTGGGGAACTGCAGGTACTGTGCAATTGACCAATGGGAAAGCGGTTGTTGGGGGAAGGGTGTTCCAAATTCTGTATAAAAGTGTGCTGTGTTCTTCCAATAAATGTTGGTGTTCCTGTTTTAACCTCAACGCGGAGCCTTGTCTCGTTATTGGGGGGGATTTATTGTATGCCGTTCCAGTTTGACTGCTAGGAGTGTAAACCCTTCATATGGTTTTTCCATTCAGCTGTATGCAGCATTCATAAGGTTCCAGCTACACTGTTTGCATCATTCCTTGGTTTCCAGTTCGGGAGTTTGGTGTCCTGCAAGTAGCTGTGCCTGTAGCTCTGGAAGGGGAAGATCTCCTAAACGGTTTTAACCCTTTTGTGTCCGGGGTGCAGTAACAGATGTGTTCTGCAGAAAATCAGCTGAGGTGCTTCCTCCTCACAGGTCCTTTGACTGTGCTATTGACCTTGTTCCCGGAGAAACTCTGCCCAAGGGTCGTACCCACCCCCTGTACATCCCAGAGACCCAGTCTATGTCGTAGTATGTTGCTGAAAATCTTGAAAAAGGATTTATCCAGAAATTCTCTTTGCCTGCAGGAGCAGGGTTCTTTTTTGTTGCCAAGAAAGATGGTACTTTAAGACCCTGCAATGACAATTGAGGCCTGAACACAGTTACAATAAAAAATTGATGCCCCTTACTAGGGATTGAACGATTATCGGAAAAAGCCGATATATATCGAGGGCCGATATGCATTTTTCCCGATATATCGGAATTGGCCCTGGAGTTTACCGATATTGGCAATATTTCAGGAAAGTGCATGTGCCGGAGTTACTTACAGAATGCCAAACGTCTGAATCCCAGACAGGCCAGGTGGAGTCTTTTCTTTTCCCATTTAATTTCACTATTATATACAAACCTGGCTCCTGCAACAGTCGGGCTGATGCACTCTCTAGGTCATTTGAAACTCTTGATGAGGAGCTCACCTCTGAACCTGAGCCGATCATTCCTACCTCATGCATTCTTGCCCATTCTACCACTCTGGAGTCAAAAATCCTCCAAGCAAGCTCCTGATGGTCTTCTGATGGCCTTGCCCATTCCTAGGAAGCCCTGGTCTCACATTGCCATGGACTTTATCACTGATCTCCCACTGTCTGAGAATAATATAGTCATTTGGGTGGTAATTTGATCGGTTCTCCAAGATGGCTCATTTTGTTCCTCTTCCTGGTCTCCTTTCTGCTCCAGCTCTGGTTCTCATTTAGGTTCAAGAAATCTTCCACCTCCATGGGGTTCCATCCCATATTGTTTCTGACAGGGGTGTCCAATTCACATCTCCCTTTTGGAGAGCCTTTTGCAAATTCCTCAATATTATGTTTTGATTTTTCCGCTTCTTACCTCCCTCAATCCAATGGACAGGCTGGGAGCGTTTATCAGGAGTTAGAGGTCTTTCTCCGCACTTTAGTCTCTACTCATCATGATGATTGGTTCTCTCTACTCCCGTGGGCAGAATTCTCTTGCAATAATCATGTTAACATCAGTTCTTAGAAGACACCCTTTCCCACATTTTATGAAAGACGCTTTCAGCTCCCTCTTCCTATAACCTGTTCTCTGGACATTCCAGCTTTGGCTACTGTTCAAGAATCATTCAATTATATTTGGGGTGACATTCATGATTCTCTCCGGACAATTGCTGACATATTTAAAGGTTTTGCTGACCTTCACAGGCGTAAGCCGCCTTCTCTAAAGCCAGAAGACAAAGTCTGGCTTTCCACCAGCAATATCAAGCTTTGGGTTCCTTCTCTGAAATTTGCCCCAAGATTCATATGCCCATACACTATAATTTCTGTTTGTTTTAAACTTCAGATCCCTAAAAGCCTCAAGATATCAAACTCCTTTCATGTTTCCCTTCTGAAGTCTTTAGTCCTCAATAAGTTCTCTCATTCTCTCCCTACTTACCGGTCTATGGAAATAATCGGGAGTATGAGGTTAGTAAAATTCTGGATTCCTGGCTCTGTAAAGGCATTTTTCAGTATCTCGTGCATTGGAAAGGTTTTGGTCCTGAGGTTTTGGATCCCTGCATCTGATGTCTTTGTGCCTCTTCTTTTAAGGAGGTTTCATTTGAGGTTCCCCTCCAAGCCTGGGCCCATTGGGGTGAGGGGGAGGCCTCGTAAGAGGGAGGTACTGTCATAAATCTGCAGAAATGTTTCATGCCCTGACTGTCTGCTTACCTCTCTGGTCTGTGTTTCAGCTTTAGGGACTGTGCTCTCACACCTGTGTGTTTAAGTAATCTTCTCCCAGCATGGCTCCCCCCCAGCCTCTAACAGGAAACACTATATAACCCGTGCAATGCAAGCCAGCCTTTCCCGAGCAACAATTGTGAGAAGGTTTCCCTGAGTGTTTTTTGCCATGTGCTCTAGATCTGATCTACTTGTTCTGACTTTGGCTCGATCTCCTGGCCATCCTGTCTACTTGTTGCTAGGACCTTCGCCTCGTCCTTCTGACCATCCCTGTCTGCTTGTTTCCCTGACCTTTGGCTTGTTCTCCAGACTACCCCTTGGACTGCTACTTCCTCTGTATCCACCAGAGCCAGCCGTGAGCATGAACTGGGAGGCCCTGGGGGCCACAACCTGGCGTCAGCTGCAGCCAAGTCCATCCTCCCCATCAGGGGCTCGGGTGAAATCCTTCTGGCTCTTGGACACTGTGCCCTGGGGAATCTTTTGCTCTAGCTCCCTGTCTAGGACCTTGGCTGCGACCCTGTGTCAGCCATGGGTTCACAACCTCCTGGGTGCGTTCCCATCACTTGGTCCCGCAGGTGATGCTAACAGTCATTTAGGAGCATGGCAATATATCTTGAGATTTCTTGTGTTGTCAGTTTGCCAATGTTGTAATGGTCCGGGCCTGATTCTGCATGTAGTTAGAGGAGCAAGTGTGTCCAGCGAGGATGAGAGTGAACTGTTGCCAGAAGTGGTCAGGTCAGGACAGGACAGGGGAAAGATTTTGTCAAAAAGATGGTAAGTAGCAGTATAGAGAAGAGAAGGGTTAAAGTGGCAAAGGTTTCTACAAGTAATCGTTACTATTAACCCTAGTCAAAGAAAGTGAGGAAGGGTTAAAAAATTCTGATCATGTTATTTTTGATGTCCATGCAAAATGACACATGCACCCCCCTCCCTTTCCCCATTTCTTGTATGAGAGTCACAGAGACAGGAAATGAGGAAAAATATACATTTTTATTTATTTCTATCTCTAGCTACTGCTAAATGAAAATGTTTCTTTAAATTTTCATTCATTTTGCTATTTTTTCAGTGTTGCATTAAAAAAAATACGCAAAACTGAAAAAAAAAAACATTTAATTTCTAAACTTTTCAATACCTTGTACCAGAAATGTTTTTGTTTCCCTGATTTAGGTATTTCTGGGAATAAATGCATTATGGCTACTAGGTGGTGCAGATGATATAGTATATATATTACATACACTATATTACCAAAAGTATTGGGACCATTGCCTTTACACCTACATGAACTTTAATAGCATCCGAGTCTTAGTCCGTAGGGTTCAATATTGAGTTGGTCCACCTTTTGCAGCTCTAGCAGCTTCAACTAAATATATAGTGTTGGAACCACAGCATACAGAATAGCCTTGACATGGGCACTGCAGCATGTATTTTCAAATGTGTGCAACAAAACCCTCTGTTTTTATTGTAAATTGTTAGAAAGGGGCAATTTGGTGTGTATGCAGGCTAGCTGGTAAGTGTGCTGGGAAAGTTTTGCTTGTTTGTGATGTGTGTTGCCCTTCCATGTGCACCTTAATGCAAAAGTTAATTATAAACTGGGGTGACTTTGTATACAAAATCGGCGCTAAAAATACACAGATAAAAAACCGACAAATGCCATACAACTAATATATAAATAAAATCTAATTATGAGTAGGAATGTGCTGATATGTGCAACATACTTCGATAAAAAATCACAACATAGCATACATCAAGTCACGTTATTTGTGATGCAACACGTCGGGGGAGACAGGTGACGTCAATTCTGGTTCTTCAGCCGAGACCGGAAGTCTCATATTCAGATACCACACATTTTCTATTTTTTAACTGTGAGTTGCTATATTTTTAAATAAATGTATACTTTGATTTACTACACTATGGTGTTGCATGTTTGTTTTTCATGAGCTGATTGCTGCCCTTATCACTTGGAAGTAATCTATCCCCTGCAGTAAGCTAACCATCATTCCTGTAGAGGATATGTCTCATTCTGGGATTAAATTGAATGCTATTATTACATTGAGGTGAGCGGCCACTGCACCTATAGGTGGTTACTGGTTTGCTGGTTTCCTGGGATCTTCTTATTTTTGCACAGAAGACATTTTTTCTTCCTTTGATGATCATCACTAACTGATATTGATGTTATAGACACTGACTTTTATATATTTCGATTTTTCCATATATTTGTGGTTTTCTACTGCAGATTTATTTTTGGATATTTTTTTCACACTCAGTGCGCTATGTATTCTATGTGATTTTTTTTTTTTTTATTGAAGTGTGTTGCACATATCAGCACATTCCTGCACATAATTTGATCTTATTTATATATTAGTTGTATAGCATTTGTATGAGCGCCGATTTTGTATAAAAAATAACTTAATTATTTATTGTATGTGGTGACACTACAAAAAATCGGCTGCTATTACCCTGTTCCACACAGTTATCTATCCTTTTCTTTATCTACTCACTCACTGGTTCATTATCCCTATCTATAAACTGGGGGGGTTGCTATCTTTTTATATAGCTCTTTTTGGGGCCACCATTTCTACTTTTATGTACATAGTAGAGAATATTGTTAGGAGGTCTTGCATGCTTATGGGATTGTACCCATATCGATGCACTTAGAGCATCACAATTGAGAAATGTACATGATAACTTTTTTATTTGCACTAGCAGTTCAGGACAAAGTCTTGGGGATCTACCCTACTCCTTCCTAGACCAGGACTGCTAAAAGCTTGTCGCTTAAAATGTAACTGTTAGTGCAAATAAAAGAGTATCATGGACAATTATCACCGTCTCTTCTTTTTTTGTTTTTTTGATTTACTTCTTTAGAGAAATGAAAAAAAAAAAATATCTAAGTGAACAAAGGCTATACTGAGAGTCAAGAAATGTAAAATTACTTACAACAAACAGTACAGACACATTCTTAAGCAAACGGATTTCCAAATGGATCCCCAAATGGATCAGAAGATGTTAAGGGTTTCTGAAAAAAAGAAGATTTTACAGGGACACCATCATTTATAAAATAAAAACATTATAAAATAAAAACATTTTTTTATGTATTTAAAAATGTTGCTGTTGCTGTAAGTACTTAAAAAATGTCCGCTGGAAGTTGGCTTCAAGAAAAAAGAAAACAAATGCAGCCACCATATCTAATGATTGGTAAGCTGCAAAATATTACATTTTTGGTTTTGTGTTTATTGTTGCTCTAATGCTGAACTCAGGGAACAAAATCTATTTTGGACCATTTGCCAAAAAATGAACCTTATTGATGCCTGTCTCACATTTTGCAGCTTCTCAATTCAGTAAAACTAGTTCTCATTCAGTCCCCACATTACTGAAAGCACTGAGCATCCAGCATTGAGACCTGTAGTTCCAGCTGTAGTGCTGATAGGACAAGGGGCCGCATGCTCGGCAGCTCCTCTATTCAGAAAAGGCAGTGTATTCTTTTTATTTAATGCAAGGTTTTTTGTTATTGGAGGAGGGGAATTCGTGACATTTATCTACCCCTCCTCCAACTACAAAAAGCCTTGCATTCAGGAAAAAAAGAATCAAGGCATTTTCTGAATAGAGGAGGTGCGGAGTGAGCGACCGGCTGCGATAATTTGCACTTGAGACGACAAATCTCAGCCAGACATGCTGAATAAAAGTACAGAGCAGCAGTCATTAACATTCGACAGGCATCAAAAGAGGTTAGAGGTCATTTATTTTTGTATAGCAAATTGCCCAAAATTATTATTTTTTTTTTTTTTTGTCGGAATTGGAGAAGAGGAACCAGCTGCCAGAGACAAAAATAATTTTGCATAAAATATTTAACACACTGGTATACATCAATGCAAGCTAGATGCCATCAGAAAGAAATCAAAGTAATAAAAAGTTTGGCGTGCAACCAATTACTTTAACACCAGGATTTAGTCTGATAAAATGTACCAAGGGTTTTATAGCTAATATTAATGAGGACTGGAGAAACAGAAACCCCATGGCTTGAGTCTCTTACAATTTTGAAGGCTTTAGACTATTTTTACTCTAGCTCAGGGGTCTTCAAACTATGGCCCCCCAGTTGTTCAGGAACTACAATTCCCATCATGCCTAGTCATGTCTGTGAATGTCAGAGTTTTACAATGCCTCATGGGATGTGTAGTTCTGCAACAGCTGGAGGGCCGTAGTTTGAGGATCCCTGCTCTAGCTGATCGGGAGTTATAAGAGGTTTGCAGGTATTGAAGGAAATCATTTTTAAAGCTTCATCTACATAAAATGTATTTTAGATAATACTAAAAGATAGAAGCCAACACCTTATGACTACCTAGCCCAGGGAACAGACACTGGATGTTGTATGGTTGCATGAACAGAATAATTTTATGATCCTTATCCTCCAAGTGCTGTTGTGAGACAAAGCCTACCTGGTCTTAATAGATTAGAGAATTTAGAGACATGTTATTGTGATCTCACGAATTGTGTTTAGTAGCTTGAGGTCATATTTATAAGCAGTAATGGCTTGTAGTTCTGTGGTTTCTCCAGGGGGTCCTTTCCTTCTCTGGTGGTCACAACAATATACTGTATGGCAATTGTGAGAAAGGATGTAGGCTTGGGTCAGTTTTGAGTTGATGAAATAAATTAATTAGATTGCAAAATGGGGGAAATTATGTCACCCATTATTCTGTTATCAAGAATTGCGTCTAGTAGCTTGATATACTGTTTAGCAGCAGTACTGACTTGTTCCTCCAGGGGGTTATTTTTTTGTCTGGGGATCATAGCAAGTATGTGAAGAAGGATGTAGACTTGGGTGAGATTTGAGTTAATTAAACAAATGAATCATATGGCAAAATGGGGGAAATTGTTTCTGAAAACGTTTTTAACTAGAGTACTGGTAAACTGTGGAGGCCCGGCACTTGGATAGCCTTCTAGACTTATTTTATAGTGATGCTAGGTTTCATAACTTCTCAAAGTTAAAATGAGGAGCTGGATAGTTGGAGAATTCTGCTTTTCAGCTTTGGAATGACAATCTTTTTCTTTGGCCCATCACCATTTGGAATGAGACTGTATTCTAGGAGAACTTAAGGTGGAAACTCAGCAGAAAAGAATAAGTATAAACTGTCATGTAAAGATCCAAATCATAAATGTATCAGTAAGCAAGTTTTTATTTTAGGTTGGCTGTGGATATTGTAGAGTGAATTTTTTAGATCATATGGTCTCTTTAAAAGAGATGATATGCAAGGTCCAGGCCATGTGCATGAGTTAACATACAAATTGATTACGAAAGCCAAACTATTGACACAGACTGGAAACATTTTGCCAATTCTGTTTCAACTACTTTCTCTCATCTACTTAGAAAAATCATGGAAAGATTATATGGGGATAAAAGAAATATGCAATACAGTATGGTCTGAAAAATATCATTTAAACTTTCTGGGGGCTTAAAGTTTTGCATGACCAAGGTTTTTTATTCACATGGGGTAAATGGCGTGGATTACGGCTGAAGAGGAATGAATATATTTTGCTAATGTAGGAATATTCTTATTGTCCAATGTACTGTCAAGAAAAGTGGGTCAATTACGAATTGCATTTTGACTTTAGCCAAACAATGTGGTTTATATTTTAATACTTTGTGATGTATATGTTTTCTTGAACCCATATTTTTAAGTAAGTGCTTGTAATGATTTAGTTTAAGTTTCTAATATTTACATATTTTACAAACAGTAACCTTTGGCATGTCTTTTACTAAGTGTTTTGGACATAAATCCTTAAAAAAATGGAGCAAAGACAAGCGTCTTTATTGCCCAAAGCAGCCTTCAGTTGTCTTTAGGGGTGCCTTGGAAAAATGCCTGGAAAGTTTCTCAAAAAATGTATACAAGCCAGTGGATGGATGAAAACTGCCTATTAGTTACAAAAAGCCACAAGTTTTCATTGTGCACCATAACAAGCTTCCAGCCGCCTGTGTCTTAACAACCAATGACATCTTCAGTTGATAAAGAGGATGTTGGGCACTTGCACAGCATTCTTGTTTGCCTTTTCCTGCCCTTCTTCATCAGTTCTTGGATCACATTAGTTGAGTGAGGGAGAGGAGAAACATTGGAATTCTAATCTGTACAAGTATGCAAAGGTGTGTTTGGTTTGGAAGAATAATCTTCTCTAACGTTTGGCATTCTACGTTTGTGGTTGTTGCTGCATTATGTAAAACTTTTAGTTTAGTTTTTTTAAACTTTAGAATGGGGTGCCTCAAGATTGTGCAGAATTTTAAAGGGTGCCTTGACTGAAAAAAAGGTTGAAAAACACTGGCTCGAAGCATTAAACACTCCTTTACTGGATGCATATTGCCCCTATGCCAAAAATGAAACCCAAGAGCCACAATTGACCCTTTGATGCTTCATGTATGGTCCCAAAATTAGGAAGGGAGCACTGATTTGCAAAGGGGCTGCAGCAATGTGAGTGATCTCTCGCAGTTTCTGGAAACATGTCCCTAGTATCTGAATGTCTCATGAAAACAGGTTTCCAACAATAGTTGTAACATGTCTGCAGTCTGAGCATTATTACCTCTAGGTGTCTGCAGGCTCTGACAGTCCTCTCTAGCATTACATATACTACTTTCAGGGGCATTATCTGGTAATTTGTGCTGTAGGGCACCTATACCTTTTAATGCCCCTCTCCCCCATTTATATAAATACAAGAGAAACCCTAAATCATAGAGGTTGAAGGACTCCATGTGAATTAGGGAAATATGTATAACTAAACAAAGATTGTATAATAAATATGGCACAAGTGCAAATTGTGAAAGTAAACCTTAAAGCATTGGCCTGCTCCATTAATAATACAAAGAAGCTCATGCTGCATTACTCATCCTATCTCCAGCACTGTCTACCCCCAAACTCACTACTCCATGATCTAGCACTGGTTCTCTTCAACCAACTTTCTGACAGCCCAGGGTACTTAGGACCCATCCCTTGGGAATAGGTTGCCAAGCTGCCCTGGGCTCATGGGAGAATTCTGCAGAGAGTGGTGCCATACAGTTAGATGGTGCTGCCTTCTGCAATATCAGTCACCTGCTCAGCAATTGAGGAAGTAGAGGACCTATTACACCGTGTGACCAAACCAAGGATCCATACGAAGACATATGTATAAAAAAAGTTCTACACATGGAAGGGATGAGCAACCTTGGAATGGGTTTTTAAGTGGCACAACTAGGGCTCCACTCCTTGGCTGTAGGCTGCCACTGCTGTTTCCAAAATCAGCAAATTTCAGGGCTGGCATGTGTGGTGCTGGAACCAGTGGTCCCTCTGTATACCAGTCTAATGCTGTGTTCA
Organism: Pelophylax lessonae; assembly: GCF_965119305.1. Taxonomy (NCBI): domain Eukaryota; kingdom Metazoa; phylum Chordata; class Amphibia; order Anura; family Ranidae; genus Pelophylax; species Pelophylax lessonae. The sequence continues at coordinate 82,696,791 of NC_138768.1, forward strand.
CTGTGCCAGACAGCAGCTGTCCTTGTTTCATTTTAGAAGCTCTTTCCTATTTATTGTAACTGAAAAAAGTCAGACTGACTGCAAAATATGGACTTTCACCTCTGATCAGCAAACAGGCTATTTATTTTGCAATTTCGAAAGAGTTCCTTAGTAAAACTGGTGTCCATTAACTAATAAATGCTGTATGCAGAGAAAATACCACAGAAAGACCTAATAAAAATTCTCATAAAGGCATATTTATTAAGAATTTGCCACATATTTATCCCTCTGTGTCTGAAACGTGTTGGAAGTGGGGTGCTGAGAAAGGGGACAGGTTAAATCTATTTTGGTCCTGCCCGGTTCGCAGTACTTTTTGCAATGGAGTATATGCGACCATGCAAAAATTTACTGACAGGACAGTACCTTTTACGCCTTCCTTTTACCTACTGCACCACAATGAGGTACCACTGTCCATGTATAAAAAAAATTGTTGGTAAGGCACCTAGCTAACGATTTTGCCAATTGTTTCCTGTGGAATAAACACACTCCATTTTTGATCTTTATCGGAAGTGCGGTCATTCCTTCTTGCTTCACCTAGCTAACGCTGCCTGGGCAAGTATTCCATCTTTATGGAAGTCGGTGCATCCGCCTACTCTAGGGCAATTGATCCTTAACGTGCAGGACAATAAGGAAATGGAAAGTCTGACCAGCTCCTTCAAAGATACAACTGAAAGGTTTACTAAAACGTGGTTCTATTGGCTTGAATTTTCCTGTACAGGTAATTTCAAAAAGATTCTGGCAGTATATTCTCCTGAACTTCTACACTCTCCTTAGATCGTTGACCCTCTATGTTCTTGAATCCTATTTGTCTGCTGGGCGTAAATACTTTAGACGATCCTTCCCTCCCCTCCTTTTTTCTCCACCTTCTTTTTTTTTTCTTTTCTTCTTCTCTCTCCCTTTCCTTCCTTTTTATGCTTACACTTCTCATATTGTCTAACCCGTTTACCCCTCCACATTGCTTTGGGTTTCATGGTGGGCTATTGATTAAAAAAGGATTAAGTCTCTTGAAATCTGTTGGGCTATACTTTTGGCCCAAGATGGGTTCATGTTGTACCTATGTTGAATATCCAAGTCTTATGGTGGTATCCTAATGGTACCCTTCCTGAATTTGTATGTGGATGGTTAGCTCTATGTATCTTGTGTATTTCTACATTTTTATGCTTATTGTAATTGTGAAAACGTTCTATAAATAAAGAATGCATTAAAAAAAAAAAAAATGTTGCCACATTTAATGGATAAAAACTCAATGACATTCGCTAACATCTGTTGTTCAATGGGAATATGTAGTTATTGCAACACTAAGAATGCCACAACCATCTGCACATTTAGAGGAAAATCAACGTACATTCGCTAATATATGTAGTTCCTATATTGGCAGAGCTACTTAGTGTGTATAATGCATTTTTTTTCCTGATTGAGATATTTTTGGAAATAAAAAATGCATTGTGGCAACTAGGTGGCACTGAAGATATAGAAACTACATATAATAGGGAAAATACAGGGATTTTTGTTCTGACTGTGCAAATGTTTGTCACATTCACGCATTTAGTGTGTTATACACAGACCCCCTAAATGTCACATTTATAGCACATTTGCTGGGCACTTTTTAAAATAACCTTCACCATGCTGAGATAGCAAAATTAAAATAAAATGTTGTAATAGGAATTAGGGATGATCGAACGGTGCTGTGTTAAACAACATTGCTGCATAGCCGATTGCTTGTAAAGCTCCATATCAGCAGAAGAGCAGTCCGCTTACAGACACATTGTCAGTGTAGTTAGAAATACAGCGATTGTGCAGTTTAAGTTAGAAAAAAAAAAAAATGTAAAGGAACAGTGTCAGTTAGAAATTATCTTCTGCTGTATGGAGCTGTTCTTTTAGTGTGAGGAAAGGGATATGCAGTGTAGAAGAACAGAGTCCTTCAAAAGTCTTTGTTTATGTAGTGCCAGAGCTGGTGGTGGTGACATTGTACGGTGGTTCCTATAACTGACACCAATGACCCTGCATTAAAGGCACTGTGTATTGCTCTGGCACTACATAACCACTTGCCTTCTGTGCACTTAAACCCCCTTCCCATCCATACCAATTTTTAGCTTTCAACGCTCTCACACTTTGACTGACAATTGCGCGGTCATGCTACACTGTACCCATATGAAATTTTTATCATTTTTTTCCACAAATAGAGCTTTCTTTTGGCGATATGTAATCACCTCTGGGTTTTTTATTTTTTACAAAAAAAAAGAAAAAAGACAGAAAATTTTGAAAAAAAAAAAAGTTTTTCTTATTTTCTGCGAGTAAATTTTGAAAATAAAATTTTCTCCTTCACTGATGTGCGCTGATGAGGCGGCACTGTTAGGCTGCACTGATGGGCACTGATGAGGTGGCACTTATGGGCACTGATGAGGTGGCACTTATGGGCACTGATGAGGAGGTACTAATATGCCGCACTGATGAGCACTGATAGGCGGCACTGATAGGCGGCACTGCTGAGCACTGATAGGCGGCACTGATGAGCACTGATAGGCGGCACTGCTGGGCACTGAGAGGTGGCACTGCTGGGCACTGAGAGGTGGCACTGAGAGGTGGCACTGCTGGGCACTGAGAGGCGGCACTGACGGGTGGCACTGATGGGCACTGATAGGCGGCACTGATGGGGACTGGCGGATGGCACTGATGGACACTGACGGGTGGCACTGATGAGCACTGATGGGCGGCACTGATGAGCAATGATGGGCAGCACAATCAGTGCCCACACTCAGTGCCCATAGTGCTGCCAGTCAGTGCTCATCAGTGCCTAGATGAGCAAGCACTGATGGGCACTGACTGACAGCACTATGGGCACTGATTGTGGGCATTGATGGGGGGGCACTGATGGCGGGCACTGTGGGCACTGTGTGTATGTTTTTTTTACCTCTAGTAATCAGGGCACTGGTGATCGGTGCCCTGATTACATTTGTTCTGTGTCCCTGGCGCTGTGCAGCTCTCCCTCCTTCCTCACACTGCAGGCTCCGTGTGAGGAAGGAGCGCTGGCGATGAGAGATGATCTCATATGTTTACATATGAGATCATCTCTCATTGGACGGTCCGATCACGTGGTGAATGGCCGCTGTGATTGGCCATTCACCACGATCTGTGATCGGCTGTGTCCAAGGGACACGGCTGACACAGATTTTCCCCGATGCGCGATCGCGGGAGCGCGCGGGGAGACTGTTTCTGGGAGGCCGTATAAAGACGGCCTCCCGAAAATTCAAGTCCGCGCTGCAGGACTATAGGCTGTAGCGCGGATGGGAAGTAGATAAACAAAGACTTTTGAAGGACTCTGTTCTTGTTTAGTTGGATGTTGTGGATTATTTATGCAATTTATGCACTTTATTTATTTGCACTTTATGAAATTCTAAGAAAAATCATCTGTTTTTTTTTTTTGTGATGAATTTTAATTTATGTATAGTTGTCACTGAGGCTTTATCAACTGTGCGATGTGAAAATCATCTGCAAGACGCACACTGCTATGCGACCCAAAGTTGTCGCTAAATAAAGCAGATGTGTGTGACTCAGAGTAGCAAAGCCTTTTGCAGTGGACTTAAAGCCTCAGGGACAAGTTAACGCCTATTCTTGTTGTAAGTGTTAAGTTCACTGCAAAAGGCGTCACACACATCTGCTTTATTAGGAGCAAAAGAAAGGCACGGTTAAGCAAAAAAGTCATTTTTGAAGGTTTGGTATGCTATAATTCTGGTTCTGGACATGCTACAGAGCTGAAACTTCACAGGTACACTTTTTAGACCCCCCAAACACTAAATCCAAAGAAATCTCATTTTTTTTTCAATAATTTTTCCAATAATTGGCTCTCTATCAAAAACGACAATTTTTAAGAACTTTTTTTTGCGTGATTCATAGTCCCTGGGGCATGACCCATTTATTAGGTTTTAGGGCTTCAAACTTTGATCCCCGAAGTTCGGGTCCTATTGATTTCAATGGGGTTCGGGAATCTGAACCGAACATTCGGGAAATCCGGGTGTTCTGGTTGAACCGAACTTTTCAAAAGTTCGATCATCCCTATGTCATGATTATTGATAGAATGAGGAGAACCTGTGTTGGGACACAAGTAGATGCTCCCTCCCCACAATAACATGGCATTAGTGATTTAGGCCCATAATTACAGGCTTTCATTTATGTGTGCAGGTAAAGCGAAAACAGTGACATGTAAATGTAATATTACTAATTTAACTAATATTTAGATTCCAAGGGACAGCCGATTTGTCCCTTACCGGGTTTTTGCAGCTGTCTGGATCCAAAGAAAGGGAGAATAGATTCTCCTTTCCTCTCTTCTCAATATTGGATTGAGAAGAGAGTGTCATGGTCTAGACTGCAGATTGTGAAATTCTTACCTCCTTGTTGCAGGGTTCTGCTAGATCTGTGACTCCAATTCACATGTGGTGTTTGGCTTCTCTGTTCACCATTGGGCGTCGCCTGCTCCACTGTGGGTTTATATCCTTTTCCCTTATATTACTTCCTGGGTCACCTCCCTGTTTGCTTCCCTATATATACAAATGTGCTCAGTGCAGTGCTCCTTGCTTGAGCAACTTCACAGCTTTCTGAGCTCCTGGTTGTTACTACCTGTATATCCTGTGTCTGACTACCCATGTACCAATCCCAGCTTTGTCTATTGTTGTGCTTTCTGCCGCCCTCCCTGACCTCGGCTTATTTCCTGGTCTTCCCTTCAGTCTCCTGTTGTACTCTGCACTTACTAAGTGGTGTCCGCATTCCCAGCTGGGCATACCTGGGGGCCGCAACCTGGTTCCAGCATGCTGCAAGGCCATCCCCACCATTAGGGGGCCCTGGTGAAGAAGGCTTAGACTCTGCCCCAAGGGGAACCACGAGTTGGTGAACTAAAAGGGCTCACTATTAGAGACTCTCGACAGTTTACTCAGGCCATAAGCTCCATGGAGACACCGCAGCCTCTTCTGAATTAACTTCAGTGTTTGGCGCAGAGAGTTGATGTCCAGCAGGCTTATCAAGAACGGATTATGCAGCGTCTGCAGGAACTTTCCTCCCATTTGGATCAGCAACAGGTTGCACCCACTTCCTCACCTTCCTTTTGACTCCTGTGTCAGCCCCTGCCGCTCCAGCTCCTGCAGTCCCTCCAGCGGAGGGCAGTCCTTCAAAAATCCAGCTGCTACCGCCGCCTCATTTCTCTGGTAAACCTAAAGCATGTTGGGGCTTCATCAATCAGTGCTCGAGTCACTTTGAGCTAGCTAGCAACTATTTCCCTACTGATCGATCCAAGCTGGCATACATGACATCCCTCCTTTCTGGTGAGGCTCTGGCTTGGGCCTCGTCACTGTGGGAGCATCAAGATCCTAAAATTTCCTCCCTTCCAGAAAGCTTTTCCTAAGACCTAAGGGGCTCATCAGCTGCTGGAGCACTTCTTCGGCTTCGTCAAGGACACATGACTGTTGGTTAGTACGCAGTTCAGTTTCGCACCTTGAACTCGGAACTAACATGGAAAAATGAGGCCCTTACTGCAACCTTTTGACAGGGTTTAGCAGATCGTATTAAGGACAAACTTGCTGGCAGAAGCATACCCTCCACCTTGGATGACTTAATCGTCCTTAGCATCCAAATCGATGTCCACTTCCAGGAGCGAGGTCTGGAAAGGGCTTGTCCATGTTACCCCCCAGTGGATCGTTTAGCACCTGTTTTCTAGGAAGCTCCTGAACAACTCACCTTTTCAACAATGTCGGCATCTGAAGAATCCATGTCTCACGCCACAAGAGCTACTGCGTCGCCTTAAACTCAGCCTATGTCTTTTCTGTGGAGCTTACGGTCACATACTAAAATCCTCTCCTGTCTGCCCAGGAAAACTCTCAGGTCTAGGTCCCTTGGAGGGTGGTGATCTAGACCAGTATCCGAAATTCCTTCCCTTTCCCTCGATCTGTTTTACCTGTCTCCATTCATTGGGCCCTGATATCAAGTAGCTGCATATGTGGAATCTGGGGTAGCCGGAAACTTCATGAAGCAGTCCTTGGCCACTAAGTTGGGCATTCCTCTCATTCTCTTGGCAAAGCCCCTCTCAGTAGCTGCAGTCGATGGGTCTACCTTAGCCTTAGGACCCCTACAATTCAAAACTACCCCTATTACTATTCATTTTGGTGTTCTTCATCGTGAGGAAATCTCCTTCCTGATCCTTTCTAAGTCTTTTAGTCCCATTATTCTTGGACTGCCGTGGTTGATAAAACATTCACCCTATTTAGATTGGGAACTCTGGTCAGGTGTTGTCAGACTTGTCTCCCTAAGGTGCTGCCACCTCTCTCTGTACCTGTGGCTAAGGTCACCACCTCTCCGATGCTCTCTCAACATTATCAGACCTTCCCAGATGTCTTTTGTAAAAAAAAGCTGCTCCCCTGCTTACTCCTACTGCGGGCCCCCTTCTGGTGCTGTCCACCTCTAGTTCTTTTCTGCCTAAACCATCAGTCATTTTACACTGTGTACAGCTTAAAGCTCCAACTCTGCTACCATCTAGATGGGTGAAGACCCCAACATCTGTGACCACTGTACCACCTGAGGTCCCAGCTTACTTATTCCCTCCAGCTGCTTTGGACCCTGCCATGGTTCCCACATTACTTGCTTCAGTAGCTATTCCAGGTTCCTGTTCTGCACAGCCTGTCATGCCCACTGTTAAAACTAAAGCCTCAACTCCTATTCCCTTACCTTTGCTAACAGCCCTCACTCCCCCTCCTTTGTCCTCTCTGCCAGCAACCTTGCCAGACTTTTCATCTTGGCTACCAGTGTCTGCTCCAGTCCAAGCACCTGACTTATCTTTTCCCATTCTTGCTCCTTCAAAGGGCAGATGTTTCCAAGAACTCCCAAGAAAGTACAAAGCAGCTACAGATTGTCTGCGCCGTGTATGTCCTGAATTTCTACCTGGTGACAATGCCTGGCTCTCTGCTATGAATATCCGTCTCTGAATACCCTCTGCAAAATCTACTCCTAATGCTGCTGCTCCTGAGGGGAGATTTTAGACTCCTTCTACAGATGTTTCTGCCCCCTATTTGGTGAAACGCTTTCATGTGGTGTTTGGCTTCTCTGTTCACCATTGGGTGTCGCCTGCTCCACTCTGGGTTTATATCCTTTTCCCTTCTATTACTTCCTGTGTCACCTCCCTGTTTGCTTCCCTATATGCACATGCTCAGTGCAGTGCTCCTTGCTTGAGCAACTTCACAGTTTTCTGAGCTCCTGGTTGTTACTACCTGTATATCCTGTGTCTGACTACCCTTGTACCAATCCCAGCTTTGTCAATTATTGTGCTTTCTACAGCCCGCCCTGACCTCGGCTTGTTTCCTGGTTTTCCCTTCAGTCTCCTGTTGTACTCTGTACTTACTAAGTGGTGTCTGCATTCCCAGCTGGTGTCCGCGATCTGGTGAAGAAGCAAGCTGGGGCTTAGACTCCACGCCCTGGGGAACCTTGAGTTTGGGAGCTACAAGGGCTCACTATTACAGACTCTTGACAGAGAGGGTGCAAGCACCACATTAATTTGAAATTAACCTCTAAAGCATATGTAATAGAAGAGTTAAGATGATTGTGCTCAGGTTTGGACATGTCAGTTGGTTATAAGGATTGTGGTGTTTTATGTGCCCTGCAAGTAAGTTCCACCCCTCTCACTGTTAGTATAATCTGGCCACATCCACTGTTCTCCATGCATCATTACTCTCCCTAGGCTACTCAAAGGTGCTCAATAAGTGACATATTGCTTAATAAAGTGTACTTTTAATATTACTACACTATGGAGGCATTTCTCCATCTTTACACATAAGGGGAAGGCACCACCTCAAGAAAGGATAAGGAAAGCGGAGCTACAAAGCGGGATGTCTGGAGGATTTCATAGAGGGCTACATATATCCCTAGGAAACAGGAAACACACTTACCCAAAGGCTGTTTTCCCCTACATGGGGTCCGGGATCTGGTAAGTGTACTACCAAGAGAGGTCATGAGTGAACCCCACGGGGTCCCTGGCACGGCCTAAGACCATCCTACCACTATTGCACCATAGCACCTAAGGAATTGCATGGCATTTAAAGGACTTTTCAACCACTTGGCAGTGGCACTATTATATTTATTTTTGCCTATGGCATGGACACTCTTACAGGACTCCAATACTAAATTAGGAGGTTCCTTCACTATATAACAAATAAATGTTTGTTTAAGTGTATTTATAGTTTTTATAGGACTTGATAATTGGATCTAAATATTGCACCACTCCACTAATACCTGGCTATGATTGATATCTGATCTAGGTTCACCCATATTGGATCACAGCACTCCACTCACACTTTATATTTGCACATTGGATGTTTTGCACTTAGATATATGAAATGGGATATTTGATGTGTATCAGCAAAGTATTTACTCTACTGGAATATTGTATTTTTGCACATAGCGCTATTTTTGCACATCACATTGTTTGCACATTGCACAATATAATTTTGTAATTTGCACCTATATTAATTCCACTCATCTGTGGCAGTGCCACCACCCACTAACCCAAACAACACATTTTATACTACTGGAACTCCACCTATTAGGAGGAAGTTCATTATGAGGTCAGCAGCCATAAACATTAGCTCCTTAAAACATACACTTATATATTTTTTCCATCTTTATATACCTATCTACACCTTCATCATATATATCTGAACCTGGAAAGGCAGTGCCTTATATATATATATATATATATATATATATATAATATATATATATATATATATATATATATATATATATATATATATATATTTCCAACTAAAAATCTAAACTCAAAGAGGCAGCGCCAACACTAGCCCATTTAGCACTCAAAAGGTGCTCAATGTCTGGCTGCACCTGAGGACCTGCAGTTCAAGAATATTCCTATATTTCATAAAAGTTTTACAGCATGGGTTACTTCCTTTACTGGGCATTATTTTCACCATCTATCTTGAAATTGGCCAATTTACAAAAAGGATTTCCTCACATTATTGGTATTTCTTTTGGTATTTTACCAAATTGCGTGTTATTTTAACCTGTATCGCCAAAAAACAAACAAACATGAATGTCAATTTACAAAGACTGTCCCGCTGGTTATCCCTCCCTAAAATATCACTAGCATTTGCTTGATGATAGTTTTTTAGGTCTATGGTGTAATAGATCATTCCTAAATAGCGTTTGTTGAGTGCAGCACGTCCATAAACTGTAGCAAATCAAAGACAGTGCTATTTTTAACCACTTCTGGACCAGAAGCATTTGCCCCCTTCCTGACCAGGCCATATTTTGCGATTTGGCACTGCGTTAATTTAACGGACAATTGCGCAGTCGTGCGACACTGTACCTAAATTTATGTCCTTTTTTTCCCACAAATAGAGCTTTCTTTTGGTGGTATTTGATCACCTGTGCAATTTTTATTTTTTGCGCTATAAACAAAAAAATAGCGACAATTCTGAAAAAAAAAAAAAAAACAATATTTACACTTTTTGCTATATAACATTCCCAAAAAAAAAAAAAAATCAAATTTTTTAACATTTTAGGCCAATTTGTTTTCTGCTATCTGTATTTCGATTGGTTTGTGCAAAAGTTATTGCATCTACTAACTACGTTAAAGATTTATGTCAATTTTATTGTTTTTTTTTTTTACTAGTAATGGCGGCAATCTGCGATTTTTTGCGGGACTGCGACATTACTACAGTAACCAGTGCAAAATATGCACTGTTACTGTAATAGTGACACTGTAAGGGAAGTGGTTAACAGTGTGGGTGATCAAGGGGGTTAAACGTGAGCCTAGGGGAGGGATTCTAACGGTGGGGGGTGTGGCTTGTGAAATGACCATAGAGACCTGTGTTCCTATATAGAAGGATCACAGGGGCTCTATGATAATTCCAGAGAGAAGAATGGTCAGCTGTGTTTACAACAGCTGCCCATCCTTCTCTCTAAGCGGGGAACGATCGTGGGTGTCAGGTGGCAATCGGAGCCGCCTGCCCGCTGCATCGGCTTCCTCTCTGACAAACGGGGATGGGAGCGCTCCGCTGGCGGCGCGTGCTCGCCCCCTAGCCTCCTGTGTGTGACCGACGTATAGCTACAGTTTGCCCAGGAGCGACTGCCTGCTGCAGTATAACTGCAGCGGGCGGTCGTAAAACGGTTAATAAAAAACAGTGATTAGATGTTTGCTGTTGTTTTTCAACCTAATCTAGAATACTAGAATCTGATGTGGTTGCTAAGAGTAATAAGGCACTACATTCTATCAATCTGTCCTTGTTTCAGCTTTAGCACCATTGTGAACAGCTTGTATTGTTTCCCCTTTTCTGTGAATTCAGTAAGCGAACAGACACAAGCTAGCAGTAAGTGCCAATAAATGGGAGTGCCAATAACGCTGTGTCTCGGCCTTTCACTGTTTTGGAAGACAAAGTGAGGACATCCATTTGGCAGGAAGTTCCTTTGTCTGTTCCTACTCATTTACATGAATAAGTGGTCTGAGATCTAAGAAAATATGCATTGCAAGTTAATATTTCAAGGAGGTAAAACTGGGACCTGTCAGGAAGGAATACATATAACAACTGCTTTGTGCTATTTTAGTAAATTAAGCTTACAAACCCTCCAATGTTCTAGAAATAAAATAAATATTTCACAACACCCTTCTTACATTCACATAATCATCCCATGGGAATCCTAGAAATATGGGCTTTTATAGCTGCTCCACTATTTAAATGGAGAAAAAGCAATAGAGAATAACCCCACTTCCTCCCTGGCTAAAGTGAGAATAACCTCATTCCTTCCCTGGCTATAGTAAGAATAACCTCATTCCTTCCTTGGCTATAGCAAGAATAACCTCATTCCTTCCCTGGCTATAGTGAGAATAACCTCGTTCCCTCCCTGTGTCCGGGCCTGGGCCTGAACCCAGGACCTCTGCTAGTAACTCTTCTCTCTGAGCCATCTGAGATTCTGGACAGCTTCCTGGACACTTAATTGAATGGTCATGCCTTGTGCCTTGTTTCTCTTGACTTTGAATCCTTTGCTCTTCCAATGAATTTCCCGATTTAAGCCATATCTCTGCACTTCCTGTTTGCCAGACTATTGTGCTCTCTCCAGCCCAATATCTCGCTCTTCTCACTCCTGCTGCTGTACATATCTTTGCTACCAACCTTTGGTTTGTTCCTAGACTACGCTTCTGCTTGATCCCAACCTACAACCACTTGTTACCGACCTTTGGCTTGTTTACTGACTATGCTTCTGTTTGATCCCTACTTGCTATATCTGCTGCTGGACCCTGGCTTGCTCACCTCCTGATGGGGCGATCCTGTGGACAGTGATCTGTCACTAACATGCAGAAAACCCCATCTCCACCATCAGGAGCTCTGGTGAATACCAGTTAGTACTTAGACCCCCACACGCTAGGTGTACCTGCGACATCCACCAGGGTGACCTGCTTGTATACCTGTCCTGCTGGTCAATGGGAGCCTTTCTACTGCTATAGCTACTGGAATCTGAGACTGACTCCAGACCATGACACCCTGGCTATAGAAAGAATACCCTCATTCCCTCCCTGGCTATAATTGAAATCTCATTCCCCCCATGGCTATAATGACAATAACATCATTGCCTCTCTGGCTATATTGAGACTAACTCTAATATCTGTACAGCTTTAGTGAGAAAACACCATTCCTTCTTAGCTATAGTGACAATAACACCATTCTATGATGGGAATAATAGCATTCCCTCTTTGGCTTTAATGAGGATAATGCTAATCTCTCTGTGGATTTCCTTGGCTATAGTAATAGTAACTTCATTCCCTCAATGGTTATATTGACAATAACAACATTTCCTTGCTGGCTATAGTGATAATAACAGAATTCCCTCCATGACTATAGTGATAATAACATTGTTCCCTACCTGGCTTTGGAGATAATAACATCATTCTCTCCTTGGCTATAGTGATAAAATAAATTCCTCCCTGCCTTTAGTGAAAATAATTCCATTCTCTCCCCCACTATAGTGAAAACACCATTCCTTAGCTGGCCAAAGTGAGAATATCATCATTTGCCGTTGGACAGTTCAATTTAACTGCTTTAATATTGGGCACTTTCACTCCCTTCCTGCCCAAGCCAATTTTCAGCTTTTAGCGCTGTCGCACTTTGAATGAAAGTTACGCGGTCATACTACACTGTACTCAAACAAAATGTTTATCAATTTTTGAGACAGATAGAGCTTTCTTTTGGTGGTACTTAATCCCCACTGGGTTTTTTATTTTTTGCAAAAAAAAAAAAAAAAGTAAAAAGATCGTAATTTTGAAAAAAAAAAGTTTTTCTTATTTTCTGTTATATACTTTTGTAAAAAGGTAATTTTTCTCCTTCACTGGTGTGCGCTCATGAGGCTACACTGATGGGCACTGATGAGGCAGCACTGATGAGATGGCACTGATAAGGAGACACTAATATGCAGCACTGATGGGCACTGACAGGCGGCACTTATGGGCACTGACAGGCGGTACGGATAGGCAGCACTGATGGCCACACACTGTTGAAGGCAAGTCAAGTGCCTCCACCCCAAACTCACTCATCCATGTCTTTATGGACCTTACTTTATGCACTGGTGCTCAGTCATGTTGGAACAGGAAGGGGCCATCCCCAAACTGTTCCCACAATGTTGGGAGCATGAAATTGTCCAAAATGTCTTGATATGCTGATGCCTTAAGAGTTCCCATCACTGGAACTAAGGGGCCAAGCCCAACCCCTGAAAAACAACCCACACCATAATCTCACCTCCACCAAATAATTTGGACGAGTGCACAAAGCAAGGTCCATAAAGACATGGATGAGCTAGTTTTGGGTGGAGGACCTTGACTGGTTTTGGGTGGAGGATCAGAGTCCTGACCTCAACCCAATAGAACAACTTTGGGAAGAATTAGAGACTGCAAGCCAGGCCTTCCCATCCAACCGCAGTGCCTGACCTCACAAATGCATTCATGGAAGAATGGTCAAACATTCCAATAGACACACTCCTAAACCTGGGGACAGCCTTCCCAGAAGAGTTAAAGCTGACTGATATAGCTGCAAAGAGTGCGCCAACTCAATGTTGAACCCTACAGACTAAGACTGGGATGCCATTAAAGATATATTATTAATTATAAATTATATGTATATACACACACACACAAATGTTTTGCCTTTCATTTTTATTTTAAACTAAATGGGTTGTTTTATAAGACGAGGGTTTACATATATTTTAAGGGCATTCTTTACATCTCCAGAGGCAGTCTTAAAGTGTAAATTCAATCAAACTTTAACTATACTCTAATCAACTCCCACTCCCGTTCTAAGCCCATTCTATCTACCTTGTGAATAAAAAGATCTGTATACTTACCTATTCTGAGGGCGCTCCAGTCCAGTCACAAGATCAGGCCCCAGCATCAGCTTCAGTGTAGAGGAGGGACAGGTGACAACGAATTCTCCATAGTAAGCCTATGAGTGATGTCATCTTCTAGGTTCTGCAGCCCTTGTCTACGATCTCTCCTCTACATTGAAGCCGAAGCTGAGACGCGAACTTGTGACTGGACTGGAGCGCAGTCAGAACAGGTAAGTATACAGATCTTTTTTTTTACAGGGTAGATATAATAGACTTAGAATTTAGTGGGAGTAGATTTAAGTATATAGTTGGTGTTTGACTGAACTTCCACGTTAAGGCTCCCTCTGGAGATGTAATGAAATATATGTAAATCCTCACCTTGTAAAACAACCTATTTAGTATAAAATAACAGTGAAAAGCATTATTATATTCAGTAAAGACATTTTACTTGTAGTTACTTTTTTGGTATAATTTAGCAAATAAAACAAGTAGGTTCAGTGTAATTTTTAACTTAAGGTCTATTTTGATACTATGCCCTTACTCCATACTGTACAAAACTAGACTGTTACTTACAGAGTTTTGTAATGGAGCACCAAAAGAGTCTGATCCAAATGGGTTTTCGAACAACCCTTCGCCGGGTTTGGTCACTGGCAGTGTTTGCACTCGTGGGGCTGGCTTTGGTGGCTCTGTCAGTCAAATAAACAGTTGCATTATTAACATCACATTAACAATGTAACATACCGATTTATCTCTAAACATTAATTTTCTTTTTAAGAAGTTAACAAACAATATACACTTTCACCAATAACACCAAAATACCAGGTTTATGAGGAGGTGTAAGTTTTAGGTTAAATGGACGTGTCAGCCATGATGATAAAGGTCCCACCTAAAAGAAGGCAGAACAAGTTATTACTATTATCTTTGTTCTGTGTACCCCCAATACTATTTTCACTTTGTTACCCAGGATATGACTTACATAACTTTAGGGTTTAACCCTCTTCCTAGAGCTCAGAGTCCTTAAAGCTCTTCTCATCACCATGAACATCTTAGCGACCAGAAAGTTTCCCTTCACTGGACAAGAAAATGGTAGGCGAGTGGAGTTTAGTCCCAAGGGAAACTCAGCCCCTAGAGATAATGTGAAGCCAAGATCAGACAGGCACACAAAGATGCTTTTTTGTGTCTTTAGGGCTTAGCTTATTTCCTAGAGCTAAGCCTTGTCCACCACCATAAGCACCTTACTTGTCAGTAAAGCTGGGTACACACTATACCGGGATATGTAAACCTAAACTAAATTATTGTTTATAGTTCTTTTTTGTCTTATCTTGTAACTAGTTGTTTTGTGATTGTCTACTTATGAATGATTACTTCTTTTATTTTGTAGGTTTTTTAACATGTATGAAATAAACTAAAACTAACTAACTATTTCATTTTTTTTTTCTTTCAATACAGCTGGGTGAAAGAGAAAAAAAAACCTCATCATCATACTAACACAAGCGATGTTAATGCGGTGATCTCCCCCGCTGTGCTATTGTATTCTGACACGGGGACTTTCCCCCTGCAAGAACACACACATTAGCGCTCACAGCTGATCAGATGCTGGTTTTCCAGCATCCCCAGTCAACAGAAGCGGATTTTTCGGCCCATGTGTAGCCAGTTTAAATGTACACTAAATGGACAAGAAAATGGTAGGTGGATGGGATTCTGTCCCAAGTCAGGAAAACTCAGCCCCTAAAGACAATATAAAACCAAGATTAAAGGGCAGACAAAGAAGCTCTTGGGTTTCTTTAGGGCGTAGCCCTCTTCCTAGAGCTAAGACTTGCCCACTACCACCATAAAAATCTTAATGGCCAGTAAGTGTTGGTGGAGTTTAGTCCCAAAGTCAGGGAAGCCCAGTCCCTAGAGACAATTTAAACCACGATCAGAGGGGCACACAACAAAGCTCTTGGGCATCTATAGAGCTTATCCTTCCTCTCAGAGTTAAGCCCTGTCTAATAGCATCATGAGCACCTTAGTGGCCAGTAAGGGTGCACTCATTGGATGCATTAGGTGGGGTGGGATTTAGTCCCAAAGTCAGGGAAGTCCAGCCCCTAGGGACAAAAGTGAAACCAAGATCAGCGGGACACACAAAAAAAACATTTGGTTATCTTTGGTTACTTGATGTGGTGAAATTATATTTTGTTCCAGGAGAGCAAAGGGATATAGATACTGTAATTGGAGCTGTCCTTCAGACCTATCAGGTGTTACTGCAGACATAGACCTCAGTTTGTACAGGGACACAGTCTTGTGCATTGTCTGCTTGCTGATGCGGCTTTTGCGTTAGCCCTTCAAGTGCCTGAAGGCTAAAGCCCCGTACACACGAGTAGAAATTTGGCCGGGAAATTTCGTCCGACGACCGATCTGCCGATTTTCGGCTTGTTAGTATGGTGCTTCCAACAACCAACTCCGACTTTTCGGCCGAAAAAATCCTGGTGTGCAGGCTATATAATTTTTGTCGACCGTCAAAACACGTCAGATTTTCGTCTCATTAGTACAGATTTCGATGGGGAAAAATCTTATGAGCAAGACTAGGCATGCTCAGAGATGAAAGAACACAAAGAAAGCAATCCAACACATGACATCACTTCTGAAGTAGAATTCTGTCGTGCGGGAAAATTTGTGTGCAGTCTAGAGCACATTCCAACCAACAGACACCACTCTGGACAAAAGACGGACGACCGGTCGGCAGAAATTCGTTGCGTGTGTACGAGGCTTAACTCTTTTCATAGCAGCAGAAACTCAGAGAAATATAGAGGCTTCCATTGCTGACCTTTCCCAAAAGATACTAGATCCCTGGCTTCAATACTTTCTGAGCTACTGACCCTGAACAGACACACTGAATAGAAAAGTCAAGTCAAAGAAATCAGAACACCTGATTTACATATTTGTTTAGGGTCAATGGTTCAGAAAGTACTAAACTGGATTGTAAGTGACAACTGTAATAACTGTGTCAATCAATCCTTTCTGTTGCATTAGATCATAAGCATAAAAAACAAACACACATACTCACCTCCCTGCTGCAGTATCGGTCTGATACTGCAGCTGTACCCCGCCAGATCTAAGTCTGAGAATTTAGCGATCACATGACTGCTGATTGCTTAATTCTCAGTCAGCTCTGAGCAGGGAGCAGTGATTGGTAGTCACCACTCACTGCTCTGCCCCTCCAAAGCTCACTGGAGCACCGGGCTGGAGAGGGGGCAGGTGCAGATGGCTTCGGCTCTCGGGCACACGCTGAGAGCTGGGACCAGCTGTCAATCAGACAACTGGGTGGATCCCCACAATATGTTCGGGATCCTTCCAGAGCATTGGAGTGTGTCTGTGACATCAGCCAACAGTGAACTTTAGCCTGCTGTTGGCTCATTCTGGGTCAAGTAAGTACACTACCCTGACCCACTAGAGAACTATAATCGAAAAAAAACTTTTGCCATACTTCTCTTTTAAAGTGTAAGTCTGAAAAAAAAAAAACCTCTACACTTCATCTGATCCAGGAACACTTTTCATTCACTGAGAAAATGCAAAGTGTTCTTTAAATGGCGCCGTGCTAGAGACCTCCTGTATTCACAGAGCAGCAAAGCAATCACTCGGCATGGGACCTATAAGCCAGTGGAGATCACTGTAGTAGTGATGCTGATCATGGTGATTTCTAGCTGTCCCGGGTATCATTCAGGTATGAAACGTGCATACTTACTTTGGTCCCAGCTGGAGGGGAACTACCCAAATTTAGCTTTTTCTGGGTGGTCATCAGCCCAGACTGATTTGTAGTTTAGTTTTTCACTTAGTTGTCCCCTAACCTCAGTGGAGCTGTGATTTCTCACTGCTGACAGTAGGTGTCATTGGTACCACTGGCATTGGTATGAGATTTTGAACAGGAGAGAGTTATAAATATTTATATTTCCTTCAGTCAACCCAGTAGGAAGTTCATGTCACTGGTGCATGCTGGAGTAGAATATACCGTATTTATCGGCGTATAACACGCACTTTTTCCTCCTAAAAATGGAGGAAAAAGTAGCAGTGCGTGTTATACGCCGATATAAGTAAAAAAAAGAGGCCAGAAAACACTAGCAGCGCGGGCAGCGCCGAGAGGTAGAAGGGGACGGGCGGCGCCGAGGAGAAGGGAGGACCGCTGTCATCGGAAGTCCCGCCTCCTATGCCGACGTCAATCATAGGCGCCGGGACTTCCGATAACAGCGCATCCTTCCTTCTCCTCTGCGCCGCCCGCCCCCTTCTACCTTTTGGCGCTGGATGCTTTCTGGACAAGTAATTTCTTTAGTGGCGCTGGCGAGGCTGCAATAATGGTCGCTGGCGAGGCTGCAGTTATCGGCGCTGGCGAGGCTGCATGTAAGAGCACTGGCGAGGCTGCATGTAAGGGCACTGGCGAGGCTGCATGTAAGGGCACTGGCGAGGCTGCATGTATGGGCACTGGCAAGGCTGCATGTAAGAGCACTGGCGAGGCTGCATGTATGGGCACTGGCAAGGCTGCATGTAAGAGCACTGGCGAGGCTGCATGTATGGGCACTGGCGCTGGCGAGGCTGCAATTATGGGCGCTGGCGAGGCTGCATGTATGGGCACTGGCGCTGGCGAGGCTGCAATTATGGGCGCTGGCGAGGCTGTAATTATGGGCACGGGCGAGGCTGCATGTATGGGCACTCCGTGGCGAGGCTGCAATTATGGGCACTGGTGCTGGCGAGGCTGCATGTATGGACACTGCGCTGATGAGGCTGCATTCGTGGGCACTGGTAAGACTACATTTAATTTTTAAAAAAATGTTCTGAGTTCAAAGCTGTTCATTTTAAATTTTAGCTTTTTTCCTGAAATTTCTGCCCTAAAATTTAGGTGCGTGTTATACGCCGGCGCGTGTTATACGCCGATAAATACGGTATATATATTTGGGACAGGCCTTGTGATCCCGCAGGGTGCAGCCTGAGAAGGTGGTGCTGGAGAGAAATGCTAGCCAACCCCTGTCTCTGGAGGTGCTTCCATGCCTCCAGGGTCAGGTAATTGCTACAAATGTACCAAAAACAACCACCAAAGGAACATGCAGCTACAAAGGCTAACAATTTCAATAAAAATTCTAATTCATTGGACATGCATATATTGGAAAACAATGGCAAAGATGAGAAACCCCTGCTCACAAAGTCCACTTGGGGTATATCTTCACCTCCACCCAGGGGACCCCAAAGCTCCTCCCCCTCTCCCTCCACACACTCAAATTAACCCACCCCACTCTGATCATCCCAGAGCAGTCCCACTCCACCCGATGTCTCCCCCATGTGACCCACTCCAGTAAAACCTATGCTCCCCCCTAGATGATATTGTGGTCTGGTCTGTGTTGGTAATCTATGTGTATACAATCTAATTATGTCTCAATAGCTGAGAGCCTGTGATCGATGTGGTATCTACCTGCTTGATCACCTTGTATAACCATCTGCAAAGTTATTTAGTGATACTTGCAGGACTGTTGGCTGGTATATGTGATTAGCGTAATCAGTTTATGTGATGTATGAATGTGTTGCAACTCAGGTTACACAATCATAATATGAAAAATGAATATATCTCCAAATATGCCCTCTCATGCAGAGGGACCTGTCATACCATGCATACCAGCCTTTAAGACACATGGACCTGGAAGATCCTTCACCAGAGAATGTTTGCCAAATGTTACATTCACTGCTTTATAAATAGAACCTATACAGGGGAATTCAGTTAAGGAGAAACACCACTTTCTGGTGGTATGGCCCCTTTAACTTGGCCTGCACCTAATTCACAAAAGACGTATGCCAATTTCGGTACAGGAACCCACATGTGCTCAGATTTCAGGTAGTTCTTACTGTCGTTATGGTTACAAAAGATTCTGTATTACCTGGGGACTCAAAGATCTTTAGTATCTGCATCATACAGAAAGTATACATGCATATACTTTATATTCTATATGAGAGTACTTTTCGTAAAATACAGACACTGAAAGTCTGTTTTAAAAAAAAAAGAAAAAGTTGAGGTGCATGAGTGAAGCCGTCAGGTCAGGCATGCAAGCCTGAGGCTCTGCACCGCAGAGGGAATAAACAGCCGCTGACAGCCGAAGCCAAGCCTGCCGCTACACACTCCTCACCCGATCAACATCCTGCGACAACCCTAGTCATTACAGTATAATCTGCGGGGCTCCCGCTCAAAACCCAACTTGAAAAAAATCCAGGACGTCCTGGCGCGGGCCTCCACAGAGATGGCGACGGCTACATCCACACAGCAATGCTCTCCACACTCTGCCAAGCAGCACCAGGCAAACGGTGAGTCAGACAGGCTAATAATTTCTATATATATATATATATATATATATATATATATATATATATTTTTTTTTTTTTTTTTTTTGTGGTTTGAGTTGGGGGAGGAGGGGTTTTGTAACTGTATTGGAAAATACAATTTGGATATAATCACAACTTAACTGAAATATATCTTTGAATTGTATTAAAACTGTAATCTGATAACTAGTTCAAATTTATTTGATCTACTGTAATTAAATATATATTAGATTTACCTGCATTGATGATCAGTATGTTTGCTTGTTGCTTAATAGCTGTATATTATTCTGCTTTCAAAAACACCCTGTTTTGTGTTGGCTTTTTATGTGTCACTTTCTGTGTTTTCTTGCTAGGAGTGCTTCAAGAGCTTACTAAACAAAGGGATTGGCCAGTGCATTCCAAAGGGAAATAAATTTAAAAGAGCAAAACTAAACCCTGGGTGGCTAAACTCCAACATAAAAATGCATATTAATACTAAAGAAAAGACCTTCAAAATATACAAGGCTAAGGAGTCTTTGGCAGCATTCAAGCATTACAAAGAGTGTAATAAGAAATGCAAAGGCGAAATCAGGGCGGCTAAAATAGCACACGAGAGACATATAGCGGAAGAGAGTAAAAAGAACCCCAAAAAATTCTTTAAGTATATAAACAGTAAGAAAGCGAGGCTAGAACACATTGGCCCCATAAAAGAGGACAAAGGAAATTTGGCCACAGAGGACAGCGAAAAGGCGAAAGTGTTAAATAATTTCTTCTCTTCAGTCTTCACAAAAGAATCGGGGGACTACACTAACCCAGCTTGTAATGCTAAACTAAATAATGCACCTCAGGAAGTACCCCCATGGCTAACAGAAGATAGACTTAGAACTAAACTAGAGAAACTTAACATAAATAAATCACCGGGACCGGATGGCTTGCACCCAAGGGTTCTTAAAGAGCTCAGCCAGGTGATTGCCAGACCATTATTCTTGATCTTTAAGGATAGTCTACTGGCGGGTATGGTGCCAGCTGATTGGAAAAAAGCCCACGTAGTACCAATATTTAAAAAAAAGGGCCGAGATATATCCCAGGTAACTATAGGCCGGCCAGCCTAACATCAGTAGTCTGCAAGATTTTGGAGGGGATGTTAAGAGACTATATACAAGACTTTAGTAATTAAAATGGTATTATTAGTAGTAATCAGCATGGATTCATGAAAAATCGTTCTTGCCAAACCTGCCACCTAGATAAAGGTAAGCCTGTGGATGTGGTGTATCTGGACTTTGCAAAGGCCTTTGACACCGTTCCCCACAAACGCTTACTGTACAAACTAAGGAATGTAGGTATGGACCATAGGGTGAGTATCTGGATAGAGAACTGGCTCCAGGGGAGAGTCCAGAGGGTGGTGATTAATGGGGAGTACTCGGATTAGGGCGGGTGTGGAAAGTGGGGTCCCCCAAGATTCTGTCCTGGGACCAATCCTGTTTAATTTATTCATAAATGATCTAGCGGAGGGGATATCTAGTACAATCTCAGTATTTGCGGATGATACTAAACTAAGCATGCCAATATCTTCTATACAGGATGTGGAAACCTTACAAGCGGACCTGAACAAAATAATGGGGTGGGCAACTACATGGCAGATGAGGTTTAATGTTGAGAAATGTAAAGTAATGCACTTGGGCGTCAGAAACACGAAAGCAAGCTACTCACTGGGGGGAAAACCTCTGGGTGAGTCTAGGATGGAAAAAGACCTGGGGGTACTGGTGGACAACAGGCTTGGCAGTGGCATGCAATGCCAAGCCGCTGCAAGCAAAGCCAACAGAATACTGGCATGTATAAAAAAGGGGATTCACTCCAGAATGAAAGAAATTATTCTCCCTCTCTACAAGACTCTGGTCCGGCCACATCTGGAGTATGCTGTCCAGTTCTGGGCACTGGTCCTCAGGAAGGACATGCTGGAACTGGAGAGAGTCCAGAGAAGGGCAACAAAAAAAAAATTAGGGGAATGGAGGGCATCGGCTATGAGGAAAGACTACAAGCACTGAACTTATTCTCTCTGGAGAAGAGACAATTGAGGGGGGATATGATATCCATGTACAAATACTGTACTGGCGACCCTAGCATAAGGAACAAACTTTTTAGAGAAAGGGAATACAATAAGACATGTGGCCACTCACAAAACTAGAGGAAAAACGGTTAAACCTTAAAATACGTAGGGGGTTCTTTACGGTCAGAGCAGTAAGGATGTGGAATTCTCTTCCACAAGCAGTGGTATAAGCAGGGAGCATTGATAGTTTCAAAAAACTATTCGATGGGCACCTTAAAGACCACAACATACAGGGGTATACAATGTACGGTTAACAGCAAACACACACACATCATAGGTTGAACTGGATGGACTGATGTCTTTTTTCAACCTCACAAACATTGTAACTATGTAACTATGTGTATAAACTGTATTATTCATATGGGGGAGTGACTCTGTCTCTATATCCATAGAACTACAGCCATCATCTTCTTTCACCCTCAAATTGCCCCCTCCCAATTACCCCACCTTTTTGCCACTGTCAGTACCATTTTCTCCCCGCCAAGGGGGGTCGGCATGGTGACATTTGTGATCGTTTGGACACCCCGGGTTTTAGCTGCCTTTCCAGCAATGCCCTTTTATTAGCGCCTGATGCCTGCGCCAACCGACTTATTTGGGTTTTGTCATCCCCTCCCTGAACTTTTTGTTCGGGTTGAGCTTCTTTTGGGCCCGTCTCATATGTGCCTGTCTCTATTCCAATACGGGGAGTGGTACTCTTTAGCACCTATCCCTATGTGACTTTGCCATCAATGGGACTAGTGCTCGTGATCAGGATTTGATCGGAGCACCACTCATTTTTAGTCAAGCCTTTGCTTTTACAGAACGGTGTGCATTCTGTGACTTGTAGGACTGACATTCGAATTCGCCGGTGGGCACATACGCACTGGCGCTATGCTGTGTTCGCACTCGGCCAGCTACGTCAGAGGCCGGCCGAGTGGGAGGCTTAAAAGGTCGGCGTCTTCACATGTTATCTGTTGGATAACAGGAGCTGGTATCGGGTTTATCTTTTGCAAAACGTAAGTGAATTTTTTATAACTTAAATCACCTAATGGCTGATTCTTCTTTCTATCATTTCTAAACAACTATTTACTTTAGAGCCTTTATTACCCTTATGGATCTTTTTTGATTTGGCACTTGGCGTTTGCTATATGGCAAGGCCAGGTGGATAACAGAGGATCAATGGGGGATTTTTATCCCCATGTGTGCTTACTTAATTAGTTTATTTAGTTTAGTTTGTTTTTCTTCATAATACCTACTGTATAAGGTATGCACTATTATTTTCTAAAAACAATATTTTTGATTGGTGTATTTAAATATGCACCATTAGACACAATGCAACGTTTTAATTTTGAATTTTATGCAATACCTATCATTGTAGTTCCTAAAGGCTGCAGTCAAGCTATAACTTAGAGATTTATTTTAATTATTCAATTATGCAACATTGTCCCCCTTTTCTCTTGCTCTACCTTTTAAATGGTTAATTACATTGAGGGTGCTTTACTGGCACCACCCCTAATTTTAAATTGAGTACTACCTTTTCATCTTTCAGTGTAAACCTTATGCTATTTTTGCTCAAGGAATCGACTACTTAAAACCAGGCTCCCTCATTTGATCTAGTCACTTATAGAGAAATGTAAGTTTATTCCAATTGTTTAGCTCAAAGCTTTCGTGTTTTATTATTATATCCACTATGAGATGTAATTGTCAATTTATTTATTTGCAGCCTGGTATGCCTTGATGCCTCCTGTGATCGCAAGGCTTACACGGGAGTGAATGCATTGATTGCCAATACATCCTTGAGATTTAGTACTGTTATCATGTTGGTTCTTCTCTTATGATATAGTATGTGAATGTCTCTAATATTTGTATCTTTGCTTGTTAGTCACTTGAGGGTTGGTGCTTGTTTTGAAGTCCCCTGAAGAAGCCGATTTAGGCGAAACTTGTAGGGATGATTCAAGTCACCCCTTCTGTGGAAAATGATATAAGTGCCCTTTGTGTCCACCCTCAAGTTTGTATATTGATTCCCTTTCACTTGTTGACAAACTGTCACGGCGACTTCTGTTTAGCGCCACTGCCATTTTATCTGATATGTTTTAATCAAACCTCAATAAAATGTTTTGTATTTTTATTTATAGAAAATTTCTTTGTGCACTCCATTGCACTGCAATAATCCATCCTTGTAACTCCTCTTTTTGAATTTTTCTACCCAGGGATGAGGTGCTTACTTAATTAAGCTACTACCTGTCCGCATAATACCTTTCTGCAAATGTGTGGTTAATATTGTTCCCATTTTGGTTTTATTCATTTTGTGCCTGTGTGGTACCTCTTTATGGATAAAATAAGATTACCTCTCCTTTCCAGATTGGTTGAAATATTTTGTCACAGTATAGTACAGTGAGCTATCAGCCAATATAAAAAAAAACGACCAATCAGGAAAAAGGAATTTTGACTTACCTTTAAATTCCATATCTTGGAGTACAGGACACAGACAAAGTTTTCTTATATAATGGATTATAGGCGTTTACCTTTAGGTAATTGGACACTTGCAAAACCTTAGAAGACATGCCCCCTGGGCGCCTCCCGTATAACAATAGCCCACTCTGAGCCTTCAGTTTTGTAGTTTTGTTCTGGTCAAGACCTGTTTGCAGGAAGGCCACAGAGAAGTCTTTGGCACGAAGCATTTGTCTTCACACAAGACATAAAAAGATTTCTGGGTGTGATAATATATTTTTTTGGGGAAAAGTGACAGCTGAGATAAATAGCTTTGCAGTTCTCTAATCCTATGATATGGACTGCAGGGATCCCTGGGCATTGAGTTTCTGTCCATTAGATAATTTTGCTCACTTTCTTCAAGACACCCAGACCTCTAATGGCCCCTTGATAGTTGATGTAGGCCACCACTGTGGCATTATCTGAATGTACTCTGATTGGGTGCCCTTTCAGAAGAGGGGTCCAGTGCTGAAACTTGACTACTGTTAATGGGGAACTTGGTTTTCCCTAGTGACAAAGTTATTTGGACTGTTAGGGGTGGGAACAATCCTCTCCAGCCTGACAGACTTATGCCTGTTGTGATAAATTTCCAGTGATAGGGAAGAAATTACTTTCTCACTGTTAGAGCTGGGGTGGTGATTCATCAAATTGGATGTCCATTGGATCTATATTAATAAGCATCGGCTCTTAGAGACAGAACTTTGTTTTCTTGGAGAAAGACTTTGGCTTGGAATGTGTCCAGAGACCCAAGTGCTCCAGGCAAAGTTAAAATTGGAGAGCAGATTTGTTTAAACTGATCACCCAGCCAAGAGACTGGAGCAGCTGAACTCTCTTGTGGACATTTTTTAAAACCTGCAAGGAAGATAAATCCTTCAGAAGAAGAGCCTGAGACATGCATGCCCCCAGTTCTGAGAAGGGTAAGCAAAGGTGCTAAGACCTTTGTAAAAACTCTGGGAGCAGAGGATAGGCTAAAAGGCAGTGCAATAAGCTAGAAAAGGTTGTTTGCCTCAACAAAACAGAAAGCGTTGATAAGGTGGATAAATAGGAACATGCAGATAGCCATCTTGCATGTCCACAGATGCAATGTATTACCTTTGTCTCACAGTGGCAATTATTGACCTTGCAGATTCCACACAAACTTTTTGAATTTGAAGGAATTTGTTGTGAGATTTTAATTCTAGAATGGGACGCATACCCCTTTAGACTTTGGTACCATAAACAGGTTTGAGTAGAATCCTTTAAACCTATCTTGTGGTGGTGCTAGTAAAACGACTACTTCCAACATTAAATAGTTCATGGCATTCTGCAAATTTTACTGTCCTTGGGCAGTTTTTGGTTGATTTTAAAAAAGAAAGTGGTGGGGTGGTAACGTTTTGAACCCTACTTTGTGCCTCTTTGAAACCACCGATTGAACTCAGCTCTGGGATATCAGGGACCCAGAGAGAGTCAAACTGTAACAGACATCCCCCCATTTTTAGTAGTGAGGCCCTGCTTCATTGTGAAGAGGGCTTTGGGGGAAGGCTTACGGGCATCTGTGGGCCAAGCCTTGTGCCAAAAGGAAGGGCTGAACTTAGGTTTAGAACTTGAAGCCTAGTTAAAGTTAACACGTGCTGTGTTTAAAAGGAGCTAGGGGCTTCTGAGGAGGGTGGTTTTGGGACATTCTATTGAGGAAGTAAAACCTTCCCATCTGTGACCTCTTTGATGAATTGGTCAAGTGCCTCACTGAACAGATATTTTTCTTGGAAAGGCACATGTGTGAGGTGCCTCTTGCAGGCAGCTTCAGCTGTCCAATCTTTTAGCCACGCAAATCTGCGCATGCGAATGAAGATTAGAGCAATTTTGGACATTTGTTTTAGGACATGCTCTACAGCATCCACCTGTGCACAAAAAGATGGAATACCTTCAAAAGGTACAGTAAGGATAGAGATGGCAGAATCAGTCACAGGAGTAGCCCACGCTTTTTCTCCACTGGATAGAGTTCAGCAAGAAATTTGGGGGGGGGGGGGGGGAGGGAGTAAAAATCCCCCCCAGGCTTTTGCAGGTCTTTTTGCACCCAAAGATGTTATGGTGAGATGGAGATGAGTCAGATTGCACATTGCTGAGGCTTTTGTGAACAGAGGCAATTAGCTTTTCAACTATAGCAAGCACGTAGTGTGAAGCTCTCTCTTCAATATAGTAACAGTCTGCAGAAGAAAGATCTTCCACAGCTTCCTCTTATACTGCTTCAGTGTTCTCTCTATTCCCTTCTGGCTCCTCTAGGACTGGCATATTGGGATCAGAAACAGGAAAAGGAGAAGAGACGTGTCGTTTTTGGACCCTGGATGAAGATGTATTAAGGCCATAATCTGTCTGAGGAAATGCAAAATAGATGCAGAGAATTCCGCTTTAGTCAAATAGGCCGCTTGCTGAAAGCCTGAATTGGATGCTGAGACCGATGTTAAAGCCAGCTCATGCTCTGGTGCAAGGACATCTCATCGCTGTGAGAATGAGTGTTGTGTGGGATCTCCGCAGAGCAAATGTTCGCATTGACTTCCTTTTGCCTGGTCTCCTCCGTAGCTAGCACTGAGGGTATTTTCCTTTTGGGTACTCATGGAATAGCTAATAGACTATAAGGTAAGCATGTCTGGAAGAAAGTTGCAGTAACCAAAGTGTACGCCATCCTGTAATAAATCCTTGTGGCAAAAGGATAGCAAGAAGCACTTGAGTACCTATAAGGGCTCTAGACATACAGTAAGTGTTAGTTAAGTGAGCAATCAATAGTGTAAAGTAACACCTGGTCATCTGTGACCTTCTTACATCACGGTGGGCATATCCGGGAAGGGGTTTTTTGGGACTGGGTTCCACAGTATTGGACCACAGCCCTGGACCTGCATAGCACCCTGCGGCTTACACTTTGCACCAAGTGGCCAGGTGAGTATATTAGTAGGATCCAGTGACCAAAGCAACATTACAGGCTATCCCTACTCTCCATGAAGGAAAAAAGGAACAATATCTTTGGACATTAACATAAAACTGAGGACTCACAGAGTGGGTTAGGGTTAAAGGTAGGGATGCATCGATACTTGTACTCATGATAATGCTCCCGATACTGAAACTGATACTTTGCAGTGCAATTTGCATCAATACAAAATAAATGGGCGCAAATCGCACTGCAAAGAATTGCATGCGATTTAAACAGGAATGTGGTGCAAATCCTGTCTGAATCACATGCGATTTCGCCAACTGCTCCTGTGTTTGTGTGTGTGTATAGAAAGGGAAAAGCAGCATCTAGTGGGCAGTTTATTAAAAATGTTAGAACTCACATTAAGTACATCTTTTGTCAAATGTAAAATCTGCACAGGTGTCCAGGCGGATGATAGCAAATCACAGCCACTGCAGGGAGGTGCTCACAGTGCTGGAGGAGATGTAGAGGAGGTCTGCCCCCAAGCTTCTGCCTTATACCCACAGGAGTCTGGGAACTTCTCCTTCAGCCCTGTGAGCACCTCCAGCTGCCGTGATTTTCTATCATCAGTGGGACCGGGACACCTATGCAGATTTTGCATTTGAGCAGATATGCGCTTAATGAGTGTACTAACTTTTGAACCACTTTAGGACCGCTCACTGTGCTGCTACTGCAGCACTGCGGCTCCCCTGGGTCCAGCGACTTAGACCTACATCGCTGGACTCCTAGTGGTCTCGGCAGTGCGCGTGCTTGTGTTTAATCACAGCGGGAGTCGGGCTGGAGGAGGAGAGGCAGCGATTGCTGCCTTTCTTCCCTGATTGTCAGGGAAAGTGTGAGAAGATCCGACCGCTTGTGTAAACAAAGCAGGCGGATCTTCTCTGTGACAGACAGGGAGAGATCACAGGATTCAGCATAGCTGAACCTGCGATCTCTGTCTGTGTCACAGAACCCCCTACCCCCACACACGTCAGTAAGCATGAGGCATACATTTAACCCCTTGATCACCAACAGTGTTAACCCCTTCCCTGCCAGTGTCATTATTACAGTAACAGTGCCTATTTATAGCACTGATTACTGTAGTAATGTCACTGGTCCCCCCAAAAGTGTCAAAAATGTCAGTTAGGGGTCCGATCTGTCTGCCGCAATGTCGCAGTCCTGCAAAAAATCACAGATCGCCGTCATTACTAGTAAAAAAATAAAAACAATAAAAATTACAGAAATCTTTCCCGTTGTTAGTAAACACGATAACTTTTGCGCAACCCAATCAAAATACGTTTATTATGATTTTTTTACCAAAAATATGTAGCAGAAAGCAAATTGGACTAAAATGTTAAAAAATTTAGATTTTAAAATTTTTTTTTGGTAATGTTATATATCAGAATGTGAAAAATATTGTTTTTTTTTTCAAAATTGTCGCTCTTTTTTTCAAAAATTAAAAATCGCACAGGTGATCAAATACCACCAAAAGAAAGCTCTATTTGTGGGGAAAAAAAGGACGTAAATTTAATTTGGGTATAGTGTCGCAGGACCGTGCAATTGTCCGTTAAAATAACGCAGTGCCGAATTACAAAATATGGCCTGGTCAGGAAGGGGGTAAAATCTTCCGGTCTTAAAGTGGATAAAAAAACGCTCATTGAGAATTTTTTTGTCAAGGACATAGCTAAATACATTTTGGCCTAAATATATGACAAAAATTTAATATACAGTAAACCCCCCTCCATTGTGGGGGTTACGTTCCGGACCCAGCCGCGAAAAGTGAAATTCCGCGAAATAGAAAAACCCTATTAAAATGCATTGTAGGCATGTTTATTTTACTGTCACTGTACGTGTAAAAGCATTTTAAGGTCTTTAAACACACTTTTAAAACAATAGAAACTCATTTAAACACATAAAAGATACTAAGAGACATAGATAGCAAGAGCTATGGAAAACACAAAAATATTTCATTTTTAATGATTTATATAGTAAAATAACATTACAAAAAAAAACACGAATTACCGGGACCGCAAAAACTGAACCGCGATGTAGCGGGGGATTACTGTATTGGATATTTTTTAACAGTCAAAGTAGAAAATGTCAATTTTAATTTAATTTAAAAATTAAAAGCGCAGAGGTGATCAAATACCACCAAAAGAAAGCTCTGTTTGTGGGAAAAAATTTTGTTTGGGTACAGCATTGCATGACCGCGCAATTGTCAGTTAAAGTCGCGCAGTGCCAAGTTGAAAAAAGTGGGCTAAAGTGGTTAATAAAAATGGTGTGAAACTCTTTTGCCCTATCTCTAGAAGGGATTGTGAGAAATAACCCAAGCAGCTGGCAAACATAAAACTAGCAAACCCTGGCTAATAAATAAGTTGCAAAAGAGGACATTCATCCTCACTAACATTTTTAATAAACTGCCCACAAGATGGCACTTTTCCCTTTCTATATACACACACAAGCAGAAGGAAAAATCACACGTGATTCTGTCAGGAATTGCTCTGCATTCCTGTTTAAATTGTGATTCTTTGCAGTGTGATTTGTACTAATTTATTTTGTAATGACGCACATCGCACCGCAAAGTATCGGTAAACAGTATCGGCGAGTACTGGCCCAAAAGTATTGGTACTCCTACTCGCTGATAAAAAAAACTGTATCGGTGCAACGCTAGTTATAGGGGAGGCACCCTGGGGGAATGTCTTCTAAAGCCCTGCCAGTGTCCAATTACCTTAAGGCACATGGCTATAACCCATGGTGTATGAATACTCCACTATGCCAATATATCCAGACAGACTAATACAAATGCGCAATTTGTATTCATGCTCAATGTGACTTTTGAAGGTAAAATCAATTTTCATAGATGCTATCCATAGATTGTTAGACAACTGATAAGACATCCTCTATTCACGGGTACTTAAAAAAGGAAATGCAAGGGTCAATTTAAGACATTAACACTTTGTTGGGAATATCTGCTAGTAACTTAAAGTAAAACTATTTTAGAACCTTTTTTTTTTTTTCATTTTGATTAGAGTAAGAGAGGGTTATAATCGCTGTAAAGGTTTTTATTTGTCATCTGTGCCCCATCGGGGAGATTACCTTTCACTTCCTGTCCCATAGCCAAAACAGGAAGTGAGAGAAAATCCCTGCAAATTAGGGGAATCCCTTGGAGCCCCACAGGTCACCAGAAATGGTGTCACCATTGGAAGATTTCCCCTATTACTTTTTTGAGGACAACCCAAAATTTGGGATTTTCTTTTACTTTCACTTTCAATGATGACTACTGCCTTTTCTAAAAATGTTCACTATGCAAAAGGACTACCACTTCACCACAACACTGATAAGCAGTGTCTTCCAGTCCAACATGGTGATGTTCTTGTGTTAAATATGATGATATTAAATGCATACCCACTGATCAAAGGCCATATCTGGGCATACTTTCCATCAACACAAAAATGTACACTTTACAAAGTAACTTTTTATCAGTTCAATATTTCCCATTAAATTAGAAACCACTTAGCACATTACCATTCATTTTAGAAGAGAGTTGACTGATATCATAATCGTCATGGTCCGCAATTTCTTGGGGAATTCCAACTTTGCTATTGAAGTAATTTGTAAAGGCTCCAGATGTGGTACTTGAGCTGTTCTGGTGCTCTCCACGTCTTGCAGGGACAGCAGGAGGCTTAGCCAGCTGATAGTCTTTAAACATATCCTTCACATTCTTCTTTTCCTTCTCACCCAGGGGATCCAGAGCAGTAAAAGCATCACTTTCCTTCTTAGGTGACTCCTTCGCTGGAGCTGGCCTTGGTGGAAGCTGGGGAGGGCTTGAAAGAATTGGTCCCGACTGAATTAATCCAGAGGGTATTGTTGGTGGTCTAGGTGGAAAAATGTTCATTTGGAAAGGGTTACTTGGTGGCTGGGTCCATCCTGGTGGTTGGACAGATACTGGTTGGTTCCATAATGGGGGATTTTGTACAGGTGAAGGAACTACAAAGTGGGCTGGCTGGTTCCAGGACACCATTGATGACGGGGATGAAAGGACAGTTGGCGGAATAAAGCTAGGCTGGGCTCCCAATACCGGATTGGGAAGCATGGCAGCTGGCTGAGTAAAAAGTAGAGGTTGTTGATTCCATTGTTGAGTTTGAGATGAATTTAGTGGTAGCGTACCTAGAGCAGAAAAACTGAGATTTAGTAACTAACATTACATTATACCTCCTAAACAAGGTTTTAGTAAAAATATATTACTGATCAATAGGCACTTAGCTAATCCTCCAGCTTCTTGAAAAGCAATTTACAATGATTTCACATCTGTTAGAAATGTTAAGTCCGATTGATCTTTGCAGACTTTGGCAGTTGTCACCACTAGGGAAGAGGATTACTTGGCAGGACAACAAGGCAGGAGAACTTCAATCTATATTAAAAAAGATGGAGCTGGTGGGAGAGCTGGCACATTGGATTGGCAGAGCCCAGCCTTTCCTTGCTGAGTTTTTCAGCGAAATTGGTATGACAGCTGTGAATGTGGGATGAAATGGGAATGGTCCAACAAAGGATAATTAAAAAAAGTAAAAAATATACATAACAAAATTGAAACCTACTTACAAGTGGATCTGATTCCATTAGTTGTTAAGAAAATATACACACGTTATTTCCCATTGTTTAAAACTTGGCATTGCTTAAAACAGAAGCTCAATAGGTACTGTTGCTAGCCTAGTATTGTATTACATTTATAGGTAAAACTGATAAGGAACTAAAGAAGAGCTGTACAAATTTCCAAAGCCAGGAAACAAGGCTAGATACCAAATTACAGTTGTTGCCTGTATTTAAGCCTTTACTATTGGCATCGAACATAAAAATCTAGCACAAAATTTTATTGACTGGATACTAAGTTCTTCAACAACTAGTCCCCCCCCCCCAACTTTATTTGTCAATCCAACAAGGTCGGTTTAGCACGACCCAACCCTGTTTGGGCACACAGGAGTGTGGGAAGTAGATTTGAGGAAGATATACTTCATGTGCATTGCCATAGTAATAGCATTGGTGAAACTACAGCTAGCTGGCATGGTGATTTTGTAATGAAATCCTAATTTAACAATTCCTTCAATACCCTGATTTCACTCACCAGCACCTCCTATAGGTGGTATAGTGGAAAGGTTGTTAGCATTGAAAAGATCCAATGGGTTTGGTTGTAGTGAGGTTGATGTAGCTGGTACGGATACTGATAAAGCCGGCTCTGGATTTACAGAGTTCGATGAGAAAATGTCTGACCCAAATATGTCATCAGTAGCTGGCTGCATGAAAAGAAAGATAGTGGGTATTTAAACCTTGTAACAAAACAGTTTAAAGATGCACAATTGTTACTACGTTGGTGTTTCCTCATTCAGCACCCTCCTAAGAAACAATGTCATGGCAAAGATTAGTTTAGTGGGCAGAGTCTCTATATTAAAGAAGCATTCAAGCCAAAAGGAAGAATAGAGCAATAAAAAATTAGCACAAAACAGTTGGTGTCTGCTATGATTAAAACAATGCTCATTTGTTTTTTTCTACTAAGGTAATGCTGGAACAAGTAACAGTTAACTCCACTCCAACAGATTGGCCACACTGCCATGATTAATGTTTTTCCCCATTGGGTATCTTTTGGCACCCATCTAAGCGCATTGTAGAACCTCCTGCTGCATTCTCAATAATATAAAATAATGAAGAAAAAAAAATGAATGACCATCCATGTGTAGACGGGAGCAAACTATGGTAACCTGATTCAGCAGATCTAATCTTCACTTCTTTAGACTGTTCCTATTTTCCCTAGTGCTGGAGCTCAGATCAGACTGCATCATACTTCTGAGCCAGTGAGCAGAGCATCGTAGGATTTGTAGTCCTCCACATAGCCATCAGTGTATTGCCGAACCCCCTAGCAGACTTCATTTCCCAGAAAACCACTCTCTCGCAAGGAGAATTGTTAGAGAGACTATTAAAGGAACTGTTCAGCAGGCCTGTTCTCTCTTCTTCCTGGGGCCCATCGTGTGAGCACCAGCCTTGCCACTCCACTGTAAGATTGCGGCCTACCCCAGCGCCAGAGACCACCACTGCTTCCGCCCACACAGATCCACTGTGTAGCACCAGAGGGAGACAGTGCGGCAGGTGACAGCCCAGATTGCTGAATCCATCCAACTGATCCACAGCATCCAGCATCTGCTGGCCAGAGCACAGACCCTACATCGCTTCCTGTGTGTGTGCTCCAACCGTCTCCAGGATCTGGTGAGCGGGCTCATGCCCAAATCGTCTCCAAACTGACAGAATCAAACAGCATATGAACTCTGATAGCAGACATCATAACCTGGATTATCAAGGAAACTGACACATTGCCAAATCAAGCATCCCTCTGCTGATTATAAACCCCTTTATGTTACCTACTGAGGATCCCTTGTTTACATCTGAGCTCCAACGATGCCGGTGAAGACAATCCTCAGGTAAACATTAGGACTCCTACCATTTCTTGCCTTTAAGGGTAGGTGACTGGTTCTAACATTAATCGATCTCTCATTAGGATTAGAGTGTTTTAAGCCGGCCCTTTTCCCTTTAGTGGTACATCAATCAGTTAATTTTGCTCCAGTAATCTTATTGATAAGTGTTTATATTGCTGTGTACATTGATATGTATTCAAATGGCAATAACAATGTATGACAGTAACATATCAGTTTGCTGAGTGCTTAACTCAATCTGGTTCTGGGGTGCTTTCCCAGGATTTGGCTGATTGATGTTCCTATATGTTCCCTCCTTCTATTCAATTAATACAAAACACTGCTGAATTCAGATTGCATTGCGTCTGTGTTTTATTTAAAATGGTATACACCATGTCAGATGGGCTGTTAAGTCCCCAGGGTCAAGGCAGCACAGGAGGAAAAGAAACCCCTTGGGGGGGGGGGGGGTTGGTGGGGGCACTACATTTGGGGCTCGTCCAGGAAAGTCCTCTGCTGCAGGCCCAGCCAGCCTAGGTATGAGCCAGTGAGTGAGAAAGCCATGGATTCAGCAACTGCAGTCGCGTGGGGACAAGCGCAAGGAGCTCGAATGTAGCATTGCATTGCCATAGAGGTCTCAGGGAGCGAGTGCACTGAAAGGGGAATCCAACAGTGGGTGAGATCTCTAGGAACAGACAAAAGAGCATACATTCTGTATGCGAGAGTGGAGTTCACCCTGGACTGTGTTTGGGTGCTGATGGAATGGCAGGAAGACATACCTGCCTGTTTCCAGGAAGAAGAGGTACGGCTGGGGAATGGGGTGAATGCCCGGGTAATTCTGTTTCAGTCAGGAGAAGACGCAAAGGAAGGGCAGTCCCAAGCCAGTGGAGGGGACACGGGGCCAGCTGGCACAGACTCCTGTGGGGCCAAGGCCCCCCTGATTCCTTCTATGCTTATATGAGCCAGCTAGTTGAGAATCCGGTGAAGAATGGCCCTGCTACTGCCAACACTCTCCAGCGAAAGGGAGAGAGACTTTCAGAATATGTAACAATATAGGATGTTACACCAGATAGTCCTGAAAAAGGTATAGACCCCAAGGACGCTCCCATTTCTGACTTCTGAGTTCTACAGGGGGAACATCCAAATCACCCTATTGTTCTGAAGTTGCTGTTGAAGGGAGCAAGAGCAGTTCCCACTTACCCCGAGTTGATGAGGGAAGTGAGAGTAGAAGAAGTGTTACTGGAGAAGAATCAAGAGACGAGAGAGCCAGCTGTAGCTGAGGGGAAAGAGAGAGAAAGTGTCTGCCTGTGCAGCTAAAATGGAACCCAGTTTTTTGGATGAGGACAGCGAGACAGAGCGAGATGGGCATGACAGCCTTGACAGACAAAAGTTAGCTAGTGAACCAAAGCAAGTAGAGTTGTTAACCCAAGTTGCTCAGGCTCAGACCCAAATGCAACAGGTTCTGATGCGAGTAATGGAGAGCCTGGGAAAGATGCATAAGTCAAGGTCTGACCCAGGAGGGCCGAAGTCGTCCCAAGTCAGAGGGAAGAAATGTTTTGGATGCGGGAAGTTGGGCATTTCAAGGCTAAATTTCCTAAGGAGGGAATTACATAAGAGTTGTTGGCTGAGGCTTTAAAGGTAGCAAAAACGACAGTAATGTCCTCCTGCCCTGTTGCTTGCATCTAAAGATGAGCCACCTAAACCAGGGAGAAAGACACAAAAGGTCAATGTACCCCCTTCTACTAGAGCCATCAGGGAAACCTTACCACAGCAAAGAAAGAGAACGAGGGTCTAGGCGGCCATGCCTTAAGTGAAGAACTTGCCAAAAAACTTGTTAGGTCCATCCCCAATAGTCTCACTCCAAGTAGAGGGGATCTACACCAAGGCATTGTTAGATAACCTTCGGTCCCTCGTTGACTGGAAAGATGGAGACGTTTGACACACTGGCAATTGTTTGTCCTCGGCTCCCTGGAGCGGGACAGTGCTCCTTGCTTACTTGGACCAACACTGACTTCGTAAGGAGATTACTCACCCCGTTGGCCGCAGGGGGCTCAGCCACGGAGAAGATACACCCACAGCTGAGACAAGCTTTCCAGCATGTAGTCCAAGAACAAAGGTAACGAGCTGAAGATGTGGGAAGGCTTTGGTGACAGGGTGTTACAGCCAGGAGAGAGAGCCTGCATGAAGGCCACAGTTAAGCTGTCATGGGATCAGCACGGTCCCTTCGTAGTGCTGGAAGCTGGCACTTGAGGAGAAGAGACAGAGATAGAATTGATTCCAGAAATAGTGCCCACTAAGATGCTATCAAAAAACGATGGAAGAGTTCCGATTAGTGTCCGGAACATGATCAGTTTGAAACCTTTTATGGTGATAGGATGGGTGAGTGCAGCTACTCTTGTGACACCGGATGATTCGGACCAGAGAATGAACGGTGAGGGCTTCGTTAAGCTACATACTCTGGGCCCCATTCTGCCTTTCAGTTGGGAAGAAAGAGTCAAAGCACAACTAACCAGATAGGACAAGATGTTCTCTAAGAATGACTTTGATGTAGGTTGTGCAAAGAGCCTGCAGCACCGAATCTGGCTGAGGTAACACAAGCCTTTCTGGGAGAGAGCTCGGCAGATCCCTCTGAGTGATCTTAAAGAAGTCTGGAGTCATTAGAGAATACAGGAGTCCTTATGCATTCCTCATTGTGGTGGTGCGCAAGAAAAATGGGTCCCTCCGGATGTGCATAAATTATCGAATGCTGAATCGAAGAACAATCCCAGATCAGTACACCATGCCCTGAATAGAAGATGCTCTGCATTGTTTGTCATGAGCGATGTGGTTCAGCGTGTTGGATCTGAAGAGTGAGTATTATCAGATACCGATGCACCCTGATGACAGATAGAAGACGGCTTCCATTAGCCCGCTGGGATTCTTTGCGTTCAATCTCATGCCACAGGGATTGTCAGGAGTCCCGGCTTTTCAAAGATTGTTGGAAAATACAGTGGATGACATGAACTTGGTAGAGGTGCTCGTGTACCTGGATGACATTATCGTCTTCGTTCCTGAGATCCATCTCCAGGATCTGGTAAGCGGGCTCATGTCCAAACTGCAAACTGACAGAGTCAAACAGTATATGAACACTGCTAGCAGACATCATAGCCTGGATTATCAAGGGATCTGACACATTACCAAATCAAGCATCCTTTGTTGATTATTACCGCTTTATGTTACCTACTGAGGATCCCTTATTTACATCTGAGCTCCAACACTGTTGGTAAAGACAATCCTCAGGCGTTACATTAGGACTACTACCATTTCCTGCCTTTAAGGGTAGAGTGACTGGGTCTAACATTACTCAATCTATCATTAGGATCAGAGTGTTTTAGGCTTGCCCTTTTCCCTTTAGTGGTAGAATAATCAGTTAAACTTGCTCTGGTAATCTTATTGCTAACATTTTATATTGCTGTGCATATTGATGTGTTGCTGTCATACATTGTTATTGCCATTTGAATACATATCAGTTTTCTGAGTGCTCAATTCAACCTGGTTCTGGGGTGTTTTCCCAGTATTTGGCTGATTGATGCTCCTATACGTTCCCTCTTTCTATTCAATAATACAAAACACTGTTGAATTCAGTTTGCATTGTGTCTGTGTTTCAATTAAAGGGGTATACATCTTGTCAGAACCTAGAGTGTCAGAATGGCTTGGAAGTTCCCAGGGTCAAGGCAGCAAAGGAGGATAAAAAACATCCAGCGGCCCTCACAGAGATGGCGCTTCATCCAAACTTGGAACCCTTCATAATGGTTATAGCAAGAGCTCAAGCCCAGGAACTCAAGTGCAATATCTTAAGTAACACTCTCAAACTTCTATTCAAAACTGAACATTGGTTTTAGATAAACAAACCATTAATGAGGTGTCGCTCATCTTTCTAGGTTGGATGCCAAAGTACAGAGATGTGAGTTGTACATTAGCTAAATAGACAAGGTTATTTTTCCTGTTGGTTTGACCCTCAGATAAAAATCAGCTGTGTCCTCTATGTCTACTACCTTAAAAAAAAAAAAAAAAAAATTACATAAAGATGGGAAATCTGGCATACCTAGTTCAGCTGTTTGTGTAATACATTCCTATGTTAGTTCTGGAATATATTTTAAAAGATTTGCTTATTTCAGCAAACACATTGATTCATTGAATGAATGGGACTGGTTTGCAAACAGTATTGTACTTACCATTATTACACATAGGTGGCAGCATGAAGTAAAGAAGTAACAAAAGTTAGAATTTTTGTAAACATTTGTAAAAAATGAAACAAACTAGGGTAGACCCATAAGGGCAATATGGGTTGTTATATCTAGATATCACACGGACTGCCCAGTTGTAACATTTTCTGTTGCAAATCAAGTTTTACTGCATTGTGTACATATCTTGAAAAATCATACCAGAATGTTACAAGTTAAAATTACCTCTAAAGGCTTTTTTTTTTCATCAATGAACCTAAAGGGTATCTAATTCTAGATTTTTTATTATTATTTGTGAACTAATTTTAGTTTAGATAGATGCATTGTTCACCGATAAGCTTTAAGGGATTTTAAAGCTTTAATAAAAAAATCAAAAAAATCAGATAGAGTGATGAGGAGTTAAAATTGTCACTAGAACTAAAGGGAGGTAGAAAAACAAATGTCCCAGAACATGAATAGAGAGCAAGGGATATTCTCATGAATGGGGCACAGATGGCAACCCCGCCCCCAAAAAAATGTGTACCTGAAATGAAAAAAAAAAAAACTTTGGACTTTAAGGTTGGGTTATAGGCATACATGTGGGTAACTTTAAATGGCAGGGCTGCCCAATATTCCCAGCCTGATTCGAATTTTGTTTTCTGCCAGCTGAACAGCTGGATATCACACAGGGAAACTCTTATACTCTATTTTATAATCTACATATTACATATCATTCTGTTGAATAGTATGCATATATTGTTCATTTTTACTGCATCCTGGTTAAATAAATTATAATTGAAGAAAAAAAAAAATATTACAACTAGGAATGAGTAGAATTTGCAGAGACAACAGTTTGATAGAACAAATCCTTAATTTTTCTCTGCAGGTGGATTTTGGTAGTCCGCCCAGCTTATGGCGATTGGCGAACTAATATAAAGGTATTTCTGTGTTTTAATAAATAAGGGTAATAGAATATTCAATGATATTTACTTGCATGTATTACAAAATAAATCTAAAAAAAAAAAAAAACAGTATTGCCATTGGGACCTCAGAGAGGTTTTTGCCCCAAACAAGAAAATAAATGATTCATTCCTGTATCAACTGCCATTTGACAAGAGCCTGATTGCTCTTAACCGTCACCAAGACCTGTTCTCCCTTCATAATCATACTTTTAGAGATGAGGTCCCTTGACTCTTTCTTCCAGGCTTTTCACTACATGCATAACGGATGAGTAGAGCATGAGGTGGTGGGATTCAGTGGGTTATTGTTTAGCTTCAACATTAGTGTCAATGTTTAGATGCTCTATTTTACTTCTCACTTAAAGCAGAACTGAACCTGCAATAAAAAAATTGCAAGCAGTCAGCTTTTTATTTCATTAGAGACACCCTATATCTCTTCTACAATATGACACACTTATCTTTACATAGTTACATAGTTATATAGTAGGTGAGGTTGAATAAAGACAATAGTCCATCCAATTCAACCTGTATAGGTGTGTGTGGCTGTAATCATCTCACATAGCCCTTAATGTCCTGATCCTTGAGATGTAAGTCTAAGAGTCTTTTGAAAGCCACCATACTTCCCGCAGAAACCACCTCTTGTGGTAGAGAATTCCACAATCTTGTAGCCCTAACAGTAAAGAACCCCCCACGTTGCCTGAGGTTAAAACGCTTCTACTCTAATTGCATTGTATGTCCTCGAGTCCTCATGCAATCCCTTCGAATGAACAG
Organism: Pelophylax lessonae; assembly: GCF_965119305.1. Classification (NCBI taxonomy): domain Eukaryota; kingdom Metazoa; phylum Chordata; class Amphibia; order Anura; family Ranidae; genus Pelophylax; species Pelophylax lessonae. The sequence goes on from NC_138768.1 coordinate 82,736,381, forward strand.
CTTTTTTCTAAGCTGAGATCCCCATTAAGATATTTATAAATTGCTATCATGTCCCCCCTCAGACGTCTCTTCACCAGGGAGAATAAATCAAGCGATTGCAGACGCTCTTCATAGTTAAGGTCCTCCAATCTCCTAATCAGTTTAGTTGCCCTTCTCTAATCAGTTTAGTTGCCCTTATCTACCACATAGTCTCCTACAGAATATACACTGAACTGTGCATGTGCAGCTCAGCATGCATTCTTGGCACATTATGACTGTGCCGTGCATATGCGTGGGATCACATCATCCCCCACCAGCCAAATAGCTGAAAACACAGCACCTGGAAGATAACAGCGGCTGATGAGGGATGTTACAGTTGCATTGCTGGATGGTTGAGGTAGGTATCTTGCAGAGTTTAGAACTACTTTCTGACAATGTGAAAAGGACCCTGTCTCTCCTATCTCCATTGTAGGCTATAGTAATATACCCAGTGTCAGCTGGTTTCGGTGCCTAGAGGGGATGATAATATCACCCCCTCTGTCAGGTGATCGTATCAAGGCTAGCAACTGTTTACATGGGAGAAGGTCAAAAACTGCTGGGGAGGAATGCTGAAGAGGTGTCAGTTGGTCAAGGGGAAGGGGGTTGCAACGTGAAAAAGCAAAATAACAGTATTTCTTTAAAGACATTAAGGAAAAAGAACTCAAAGACTGAAAACTACTTACATATGCAATGTCAACCCTTCACATCAAACTGAAATCAGGGGTCTTATTTTTCTTATATGCAACTATTATGATTGCTGCCTAAGCTAGAAGAGCAGCTTCAGCTAACTTTGAGTGTCACAACTTCAAAAAACATATTCCCAGCATGGATATGCTTGTGAAACAGCCCTTTCTCCAAAAAATATAATTGTATAAAAACTGTCATTGTTCAGGAACAACAGAGAGCAGCACATCATCCTTAATGATGGGAGCTACATTACCCTGAACCACTGATAATATGTATGCACCAAATACATATTTTTCAGCTGTCTTTTAAAGTGTATTAAAAAATACAATCACCTTTACACATCTCCTTCCTCTTCCAGGCTTGGTGCTCTGAGGTGGAGGGCTAATAGTTATAGGGTCAGATGACTGTGGGCTGACATTGTTGCTCTTGTGACTCAAATTCCCCTCTGAGTTCTTTCTTAAGCCATTTTGCACATCCCCCGCTTTGAATGAGCAGTCACTAAATGGATTTGGTTTAGGTCTGCTTAGAGAACCATTTTCTTTGTGTCCTAGCACGCCATTTTGAGTCCTTGCAACAGGAGCAGACTGGTTACCATTAGGCCACTGGTCTGACTTTTGCTCCTGTTTACCGGAATGGCTGGTTATTTGGTCAAACTGCTGCCCAAACTCAATGTCGTCAGTTAGATTCCCATTGCTGTCGGGCCCGTTCCTTAGGTTTTTTGCATTTTCAGTTTCACGATTGACAGATTTAGAAGAATCATGTGGAGAAGAAGTTGATTGATCTGCAGTTGCAAAAGGATCATCGCTAAAAGGATCTGGATTAGGTGCAGGAAAAAAGTTGAGATTGGCGGAAAATGGGTTTTCAGATGAGAAAGGTGACCGTGGTTTGGGATGAGGAACAGAAGAACAAGAGTGGGTAAAAGGATTTCCTTTAATGCAGTTTTGATTGGTGTCGATTTCAGTGTGTAAATCCACTAACAGGATATCGTTACTTTCCTAGCGATGCGGGAAGAAATGAGATGAAACATTAGCGAGACAAATGTGAAAATCATCAAAGAAAGCAGACAAAGCACAATAAACACATAGATCAACATAAATTCCATTTGTTTAGTCAAGACAAAAGCAATTAAAGCAGACCTTTGGAACTCTGCCCTTTATGACAAGGAGATCTCCCCTACAAATGGTCCAGGTCATGACAGTCAGGGCTCTAATGGGAGCTAGCCTTCCTGGTTCCTTTGTCTGGAATGCATTTTCCATATACTCCATGAAAAAATGGCTGTTAAAATTATGTAGACTCCAAATGGATTCTCCTAGGAATTTATGGAAGAAGTACTCCAGGTTGTTCAGCTCACAACATAACACTAGCTGTCACAGTACAGCTAAAGGTGGGGAGTTTAAGCTCTTATGAGCTCCAGCAAGGAGATCTTTCCTCACTTCCAACCTGTAAAAAGCACAATTGAAAGTGTCAAAGTTGCCCTGTGTAGGAAATAGTCAGATTTCCCTTCCTCGGAAGCTGTAGAAGAGATAGTGAAACTCACATTTACCTTTTTTTCATGAACCAACTGAAGGGTTTGCTGTCTAATTAATAAAAGAATTGTTAGCAGTCCCTTTTAAAATGCATTTATATAATAACCAGTAATAGTTTTTTTTAGTATTTAAACACTGAACAGACTGACGAAAGAATAGAACCTCTGTTAGAGCCGGTTCACACTGAGGCGCCACGGCTCCTTACTACTTCGGGGGCGACTTGTGCATTACCATGCACCACGACTTCGGAGCGACTTGCAGGGACTTCACATAATGGAAGTCTATGCAAGTCGCTCCGAGGTCGCCCCGAAGCAGTACAGGACCCTTTTTCTAAGTTGGAGCGACTTGTGTCGCTCCTATTAGAATGGGTCCTGTAGCGGTCAATGGACTGCGAGGGAGCGCGACTTGTCAGGCTGACAAGTCGCCTGACAAGTCGCGCTAGTGTGAACCGGCTCTTAAGGTGTGTTGCTGCTAAGAAAATTCACCCTCTATGTTTGTCCTCTTGACCTTTGTAACTTGGAATTAAAAAAAAAGAAAAATTCAAAATTTGTATTTGTCACCATAACGGTTATAAAGAGGACACTTGTTTTGGTGACAGCTTTCTGAGAGGAGATTTGGATAGATTTCCTCATATTTTTGTGTTGTGTCTACAGATCAGGAAGCAAAGGGCAATCCAATGGAACCCAGAAAAAAGAAACATTTGCAAAAAGCCATCTCTAGCCATTTCCTACACTTTTTAAAATGGCTTATACAGTATTTACTTTAAACTACAGATCAATCACAGACTTAATTCTGCCTTACTTACTGTCATTTAAAGTTTATGGAGAATTAAATCTTATTTTATGAAGATTTTTTTTTCAAAAACTGCCCCCCCCCCCCCCCATATATAGGGCCAGGCTGTATGTCCTATAGAACAGACTGTCAACAAAGAATCAGACACTGGCATACATGAAAAAGGTACCTCTAAAAACAGACCTAAAATGTGTTACTGATTTTTTCCCCTACCTTTCATCACACCAGCTAATAAATAAAATCTACTTTTAATTGTTGAAAAGGTATATACTGTAAAGTGCTCCTCTCACCCTAAATCAATATTCTTTGAAATTAGGTTGCTGCCCCTTTAATAGTGTCAAACACTAGCATAAATAAAAGAATAAAGTGGGTGCCACCTTCAACAAATAAATAAATGTGTGCAAATAAAAAAAAATAAAAATAAGTGCACGTGTTAATTATACGTAACTCTTTACATAACATATAAACAGTCCATGATATTACAGTGAGGTTATATTAAAAAGGCAAAACAAATCCAGGAAATATGTGTCCAGTCACCATGTTCTTATAAAAGAAAATAGTGCTTAAATCTCCAACAAAATTGTGCTCCACCCAATGTGCAAAAATCTATATTCACTCAGCCAACAGAGTGACCAACATGTAAATATCTATCCAATTCCCCATCTCACAGATACAAGGCGATTCCTCCAGTAAACTTCCTTACTCCTCTTTCCCACTTGGGGGACTAAAAAGAGAGTCTCCAAAGCGGACCACAAGAGGGACGTGTATAGTGTAGTATGTTTTTAATCAATTTAATGTTTTTGATTAAAACATACTACACTATACACAACCCCTTTGTGGTCTGCTTTGGAGACTCTCTTTTTAGTACCCTAAGTAGGAAAGAGGAGTGAGGAAGTTTAGTGGAGGAATCGCCTTTTATCTGGGAGATGGGGAATTGGATAGATATATGCCTGATGGTCACTCTGTTGGCCGTGTATTTCTGGTGAGCGCATGTTGATTTTGAAACCTTGATTGAATCACAGTTTTTTGAAGATTGAAGCACTACTATTTTCTTTTTAAAGAATACGGTGACTGGACACATATTTCTGAATTTGTTTTGCCTTTTTAATATACAAGAGATAAGTGTGTGTAGGGTGACATATAATTTGTGTGTCATGCTGTCCCCCTAGAAATAATTAACAAAGGAAAACATTGGTCCCCAATTGGGGTTTATTACAGCATGCACACAATGAAAAAATTATAAAATACTCCAGGTCCTTTAAAAGCATACATACAGACTAGTCCACTGTCTTTCTGATGGGCTAGTCTGTATGTAGGCTTTTATAGGACCTGGAGTATTTTATGTACCCAGTCCCTTTCATGAGATTTTAAATTACCGTGTATGATATAAAATAAACTTTTAGAATTTTTACATTAATACCTTTTTTTCATTGTGTGCATGCTGTAATAAACCCCAATTGGGGACCGATGCTTTCCTTTGTTAATTGCCTTTTTAATATGACCTCACTGTAATATCATGGACTGTTTATATGTTTTGTATAATACACATGTGTACCTATTATTATTATTCTTTGAATTTTCACGCATTTATTTGTTGAAGGTAGCGCCCATTTTATTCTTAAATTTATACTTTTAATTTGTTATTTCACCAAGCCACAATTCAGGTTTTGATCCTCTCTGGTGGTTGTAAGAAAATAACGGCACTTCTTACTAATGATATTTTAAGTGTATGCAGCCATCCTGTGGGCTGGATGAATATTTTCAAACATGAAGCCTATCACTTTGCTAAAACACTAAGGCTCCTTTCACACACTCCGTCCGTTGGACGGAGTCCGTTTTTCTCAGCGGGGGATCGAGCCGCCGATCCCCTGCTGAGCAGCAGGAGGACAGCTGTGTCTCCGGGCTGTGTGCGGAGACACAGCTGTCAGTTCCCCATGCATCTCTATGGGGAAATCGGATGGGAACGGACCGTCAGTCCGTTCTCATCCGATGCCATCCATTCCGATCCGCTGGACGGATGGAAAATAGGGTTTCCATCCATCCAGATTTGACGGATCTGATCGGGTCGGATGTCAGCGGACATGTCTCCGCTGACATCCGATGCCCCATAGGAATGCATGGGGGGACTGTTCAGATCCGCCAAAAAACGGACAGGTGGATCTGAACGGTCCGCCTGTGTGAAAGGGGCCTAAGGGACCCCTTTATAAAGCGGTCGGCTGACATCAACCATCCATTCTTGGCTCTGGAAAGATCCCAAATGAACCGGCAGCTGGCCCAGCCTGTTAGCGAACCGTTGGGAGCCTGAGTCAGCCGCTCCTGCCCCCTCCACAGCATAGCGCTGGAGGGGCAGAGCATGGAGCTGGTGACTGACAGTCACTGCTCTCTACTCACTGAAGACCCATGACCAGAGCGATCAGCAGTCTCTGATGGCTCAGTTCTCAGAAGCAGCAGGGAACAGATGCAAATCAATGCTGCATCTACGCAGGTGAGTACACTGTATATATACAGTATACATATATATATTTTTTTTTAAAGAACCCACATTTCTCTTTTAAGATGCGCTGAGCTTGGTAGTAACTAAGCAGAACACATCTTCCATAACTTTCCTAAATATAAGACTGGCCACATATGTTATAATTTAACTGCCCAATCTCTATAATATTCTTTATATTTGCCAACTACAGAGTGGGAAGGCCTCCCTAAAAAATACATTCTCTTTGTAACTGCTGTGGTCTACTAAGTGCAGCACAAAGACATGTGTACATGTTTATTTATAATTAACAATTATTTATTTATTTTGTTTTTATATAGCGCCATCAATGTATGCAGTACTTTACAAACTGTACATTTACATTAGTACCTACCCTGAAGAATCTAAAATTCCTATCGCACATACATACACACATATACTAAGGTCAATTTAGACAGGAGCCAATTACCTATCAGCATGTCTTTAGAGTGTGGGTGGAAACTAGAGTACCCACATGAAAGCCATGCAAGCACAGGGAGAACATGCATACTCGGATTTCCCTTTGGGATTAATAAAGTATTGAAGTCCTGGCCAGGATCCAAACTGAGAACCCTAGTGCTGCAAGCACATCATGTGTTCTTCTGTTTTATGAACTGTTTTTGCTGCTAGAACAACCAGTCAGTTTCTACTTTCCATTTTCCCAGGTCGTTAAAGAAGATAAAAATTAAAGTATTGTAACCCTAAAAAACCCTGTTCCTTTAAAGCATGTTACACAGCACAGAGATTGTGCTGTATAATTTGGCCCCTTATATCAACTGAAATACCTGGCTGATCCTGCCTGGTTCTGCCCTCCCCCCTGTAAACTGACCACAGTTTATCATGGCTGCTGAGCCCTGACATCGTGGTCAGTTTGAGGAAAGCCTCCATCATCCACTGCCCTCATCTGTCCTCCTCCCCCCCCCCGCCTGTCAGCTCCTGTGTCTGTGTGCTGTCTCCCCCCCCCCCTTCTGCCACTATCAGTAATAAAGTAAATATTAAAAAACTGTCACTGCCAGGCCCACTTTTATGTAGCCATAACACACACTGTAAATATTTTTGGAAAACTAAGCCTCTAAATATCGTTTTTCAGAGCTCTTCAGGTCGGTCACGTGACTTATGGCCGCACCTCCTCCTCCCTCTAAGGGCTACAGTGGGAGGGGCTGAGCAGCCAGTCCAGTGGTCATGTGACCTCCCCAGGTTGACATCAGAGGGAGAGCTTGGCCCCTCCAGCTGTTGCCTGTGCATCGAAGTAGGAGAGCATCCAGGAGTCACGTGACCGGCCTGAAGATCTCTGAAAAACTGTGTTTAGAGGCATAGCTTTCCACAAATATTTACACTGTGTGTTATGGCTACATAAAAGAGGGACTGGCAGTGACAGTTTTTAGAAGGGTTACAAACACTTTAAGAGCTAAACTGGTTTGAATTGGTAATTGCTCTAAATGATGGTAATGGCTTTGCTGTTTGTTTACAGGCCTGGAAATTCAGGTCAAGTTATCTTTCCCTTATAAAAGTTGACCAGCTAAGGTATTAATATTGGTCTTGTCCATATTGCTGGAAATGTGGATCTTCCTGCTAGATGACTATATGGATGATGTGAGGATCATAGCGGGATTTTGGCTGTTTCAACTGGCCCTAGATTCCTATAATGGTGCTGTTGACCTCTCTATATTCTGAGGGTCAACAGGTTCCAGTAAGCAGGTATTTGTTAGTGCGGCACCTTCCTGTGTACTATGTATGTTGCTTATGTTGTGTAATCAATCTATTGGTGCTGGCTGCTAACATATACTTTTATCCAAGCGCAGATATTTTTTGGGTCTACATATATGACATAATTTTTTCTTTTTAGTATGAAATGTAATTGGCATACCACTTCCTTACTGTAAATGACATAATAAATAGTCTGGGGTTGGAAATCTTACTCCATGAATCCCTGTCAGTCATTTAAAGCTAAACTCCAGGCAAACAGCTTAATACACCGATGAAATGCACACAATGGAGATATATTTTATCTGCCAAAGGATTTGCATTTCTGTCAATTCATTCCTGAGATACACACAATTTTGTCAGACAGCACAGCCAGGTGGATAATACCACTTAGGGCTTATTCACACTAAGCCCTCATTTACACCAATGCGATCATCATGCGATTTAAAAATCGCATGACAATTCCCACCCTATTATTAGCAATGGAACCATTCAAGTTGTTGAAACAGGTTCCTGCGCTACTTTTCTGAAATTTCATTGAGACTTGCATTGACTTTTGTAAAACAAAGTCGCAAATATCCCCAATGCAAATTGCACTGATTTGCAGCTTTGAGATCATGCTGAAGTAGCGTGATTTCAAAGCTGCACTGAAAAAATGCAGGTCGCTGCTAGGGCACACAGAAATGTTTTATTTTTTTTTTAAACATTTTTTCTCTGCTAAATCCCCTATCTCTGGACAACTGGTTTTGAACTTTTATGTGCTAAAGGTCAATAACCTCACTTGAATTCAGATATATACAAACTTCTTCATGAGGCCACACACTTGACCGAGTCTAGTCATTCCTAAATGAACAAATGGTCTCAGGCTCTTCAACAATCTATCCCCCTATCAGATTGGGACAAAATTTAGGGATCTACCTCTAAAGTATCACAATGCGTTGCGCAGAGAGAAACTGCCTTCAAAATACTCCTATTTTGGTATAGGACCCCAGATATCTTACATACTCATAACCCGAGATGTGCTGGAAATGTCGTACTGATGTAGGCACTCACTATCATATTTTCTTGGAATGTTCCCTGATTAAACCCTTTTGGGCCTTCGTTCAGACCCTTCTGAAAGATTTATTACATGTGACTATACCTTTAAATCCTATACATTATTTGCTAAATCTTCTTTTTCCGGGCATCCCCAAACCTGCAAAGAGGTTGATGGCCTTCATTTTATTAGCAGCAAAAAGGGTAATTCCATGCTGTTGGTTATCTCCTTCTCCTCCCACTACCTCCCAACTCCTGTCTACTATAGCCAATATACGCAGGATGACCTAACTGCGATGATTGATGGTTCCTTACCAAGATTTAATAAAACCTGGGAGGTTTGGGATGATTCTATCTATTGCCCTGAAGTGGTTCTTCAAGAGCTTTAGATGGATATCTCTTATGTGTTATTTGATTTTGCAATTCTAATCTTTTGTGTATTTACGTTCTGAGATCCTTTTATGATATACTTTTGTTGATTACTATGCTCTTCTTTGTCTTTATACTCTAGAAATACTCTGGTTTTTTATATTTTTAAAAATACCAATAAAAACACAATTTATATAAAAAATAAAAAAAAGGGTTTTACTGTATACATTTACTCTAAGGCTAGTATGAAACTAAAAATATAAATGCAAAAAATTTTGCGCTATAAATGTTCACACCCTTTTGAAAGAATCAAAAAATCATAATGTTTGAAAAAGCGTGTGTGTGTATATATATATATATATATATATATATATATATATATATATATATATATATATATATATCTATATGTGTGTGTGCCGCAACTTAAATGAACAAGTAATAAAAATTAGTGAAACACATATAATAATAGTTGCGCACAACACCCATTAATCATAAATACATAAAATAATGGTCAATCAACTGTGCCCAAAAATTTGAAAATATAGTCCACAATATAAACGATGAATATTCCAAAAATCAATATATACTGTGAACAAAAAATGAATGAATAAAAAATGAGTCCAAAAAGTAACTTCTATAATAGTGATAAGCCAAATGATCTTGTGAGATTCCAGTGCTAATGAAGTAGGTGACACCCAAATTAGATCCACCACCGATGTGCTCCACACCCGTCAGATTAGCAACTCACCCTCATTTGTTGCCTACCACTCTCGTGGATAAGGCAAATTTCGCTGTATATATATATTTTTTTTTTTTAACAACAAGGAGTGCTTTATTGAAAAAAAATGTGTACAGAAAAGAGGTCAGAAATAGACAATCAACATAATACATGTGTGAGTCTAAACACCACAAGACAACAGTAGTATACAGTAACCAAACTAAAAAATGTCAAGAGGCACAGATCTAAGAGTCACGGAATACAAAACAATCAGTCCCGGGCAACATCAACCCCAGAGAGACTAAGGGGAACAGAGGGAATGGGAAGGGAAAGCGGGAGAAAGAAAAAAAGGGGGGGGAAGGGGGGGTAAGAAGAGAATGGATATAAGAAGAAAAAAAAAAAGGGGGGGGAGAAGGGGTGAGAAGAGGGAGGGGGGGGGGGGAGGGACAGAGCAGGCAACATCAATACGCAGTCCATGGCCCCCAGACCTTATCATATTTCCAAGGGCAACCCCTGTTCATGTATGTCAGCTTGTACAAGGGCTAGTCCGCATCCACCAGTTTAAGCCAAAACGGCACATCTGGAGGAGACGGAGTCGACCACCGGAGGAGTATACCCTTCTTCGCATAGAAAAGAAGAAAGGAGAGGAGGAGCTTGGAGTGGTGAGAGCGCTGGTCATCCTCATGAATACCAAGGAGTGCCAGTTCGGGGGAGGGCAGGAGAGTCAAACCCAGCTGTATATATTAATGTTGAATATGGTGTTCCACCTAGGCAATGCAGACAGCGGTCCTCATGTAAACCAGAAGTTTTGGGAATTATCCTTATGCCCCTTTGACAAAGTCATCAGTGACGAAACACGTCAGGGCGTGGCTACACGATAGACCGAAGGAGTGATCGAGGTGAGCAGGGTGGTTCATCTGGTTCCGTGGACACAACTCACTTTATGCTGCAGCACCCTGGACTAGAGTGAGCTCCCCTATTCCTCTCATTTGCTTTTTGGATGTATATATACGCTTGGCTAATTAAATACAGGTATGGGCATTATATTGTTTTGTTGATTTAATAAAGTGTGTTAATGGTACTGCACCAGTGGGGTCCCCCTTTTTTATGTTTTTTTCCACATGGTTTGGAGCTAAGGATAATTCCCCAAACTTCTGGTTTACATGAAGACCGCTGTCTGCATTGCCTAGGTGGAACACCATATTCAATATTAATATATACAGCGAAATTTTCTTTATCCACGAGAGTGGTAGGCAACAAATGAGGGTGAGTTGCTAATCTGACGGATGTGGAGCACATCGGTGGTGGATCTAATTTGGGTGTCACCTACTTCATTAGCACTGGAATCTCACAAGATCATTTGGCTTATCACTATTATAGAAGTTACTTTTTGGACTCATTTTTTATTCATTCATTTTTTGTTCACAGTATATATTGATTTTTGGATTATTCATCATTTATATTGTGGACTATTTTTTCAAATGTTTCGGCACAGTTGATTGATGCACCATTATTTTATGTATTTATGATTAATGGGTGTTGTGCGCAACTAGTGTTATATGTGTTTCTTTCACTAATTTGTATATAGTATGAAACTAGCCTTAGAGTAAAGGTATACAGGGGTGTTCTCTCTCCATTCCCAGCCTGCTGACTAGACAGTGAAAGGGCAGCAGTATATTGAAGAGGTGTCACCCTCCATATCTACCTTATATAGCCTGTGTGATCCTTCATGTTCATCCATCCAACTGCGTTGTTAAGTGGTATATCTTATTCATATAGATGTGATTAGCTACCGAAGAAGCACGATCCAGCTCGAAACTAGTCGAGCAAATATTGAGCAACTTTCGAGTCGTTCTGACATACCCTGAGTTGGTGTTTCTTGTCCTCTAGACCATTCTCAACAGGATAGTACTTGTTTGGTCACCTGCTGTGGTACTGTTATTGGTGTATTCACCAACTTTAGGGATGCTATGGCTTCTCATTGTTTTGTTTTTAACCGAATTGAGGACTGACTTATCTTCAGCCAGTCAGTAATACAGATTTTACTCACAAACTCTTGTTGCATGTATTTTATACTTGTTTGTGTTTTATATATATATATATATATTATTGCTTTTATAAATGTTGTACATTAATATGTTTAAATTATGCCTACAAAGTCCATTCCTTTGATTTCCATGAATAACTATTAGGACGTGGTATAATATATTTTTTGTTGTCCACTGTACCACCCTGTGTTGACATTATCTTTCTGCATCAATGTACATCTTTACCATTTCTTTTTTTTCTTCAGTTTATATATGCATACCTGCCAGTTTACACAATCAGAATTGAACCTTGAGTCAGGCAAATAGATTTTCTTATCTCTAGTACACATTTATTTTCTAGAACATTTGCAATGAGACAAACTGCATACTGCCTGCTTTTACTGGTGAGAAATAAAGATTTTGTTGGACAAAAGGCCGGTACAAGGTCAAGAACGCTTTTGCTACAAACATTAAGAATTCTTTCATAAATGTGTCTTACAATCTCTGAGGCCGGCTTATACATCTATGATTACACATTAAGCATACATCTTGAGCAATGTGCATCAGGTGAACTTTGATAGCTAATCTCTAGTACACAAACTCCTGACTTACCGTAAATCACATGGCAGAGGGTTAATCAATACCATTTCTTGTTACATAGTTACCAGGTCAACCAGATTTAAAGAATCTATTGTCAGCTTTTGGATATGTGAATATTGCTGCTTATGTTTCAATCGTACAACTTACCAATATTTTGTGTAGCACTTACTGGACCAGAATATCTAATATACAAGTGGCTTTAAATGTTCTGGGTCTGGCGAACTATAGGAAGGAGTCTGGAGGAGAACTTGGAGCAGAGGGGGGGGGGAAGGGCCTGTGGAATTTGTGCCCCCCCCCACATTGGGTGGCCAGTGACATAGGGTGGTGGACCAGCTGTGAATTAAAAGAATGTTTCATATTAAGGTCCAGTAAAGAGACCTTTTATTGCCTGTCTAACTGGGACCCAGCTCTAGGAAACTTAAGACTAGACACATGTAAGCAGGGGTCACTATGTTGTCCTTTTAAAATCATTTCAGGAAGGAGAATGAGTTAATTTCCTTTTTGGACAGATTCTATAAAAGTTTGGGGTGGAGCTTAACCCAGGGGAAACTGGCTGCTGAGAAGAGCATTGCCAGGGAGGATAGCCATGGCCTAGCAGAGAAAACCTTTATTCTTTAGTACATGAGGGAAGGGCACCCTCTACTATTGGGCACACTCTACTATTGGGCACATCAAGGTACACCACCTTTTGAACATAACTGCTGAATGATTAATTGAGAGGATGTTGATTTAATGAACTTGTGAAGAGAACTAATAAAATGAAGTTGGACTGAGCATATGGCCGCTTCTAGTATCTGAAGTTGAACCTTAGCAGCCTTGTTGCTGTGAAGTGGGATAACACTCTTTTAAGTTTATGCTAGACTGTACATTTCTTGAAGTACCGACTTGGAGAAAAGGGATCCTGATGTACCCAATTGTGTGAAAACCTGGTTGTGCTAGAGGATGGTAGTGGGCGAGGAAATGAGAGACAGTCCTGGAACCATGTGCAAGACACTGGGCCCAATGCAGTGAGTATCCCCAGCCCGAGGAGCTGTGCTGAGAAGAGTGCCCAGGAGTATGGTGAGTGTGGGCATAGGTCGCACCTTATCTTAGGTACATTGTATGTGCAGGTGTAAAGATTGAGAAGAGTACTTAGAGGGTCGTGGACTATGAGTTAGACCTTAATCTGCCCTGTGTTAGGTGTGCCCTGGTGGAATATGGGTGACTCTGTCCCGGTTGGGGCATCGCCAGGCTTTATGCCCCTCAGAAGGACTTCCTACACATCATGCAAACCCCCTAAGATCTTCCCAAGATGATTTTCAGAGGGAGGTTTCTTTTGATTGTCCCTCCATAGATCCCAGGTCAGACGCTGTAATAATGGAACTATGGTCAAGTTTTCTCTTCTATACAGGCTCCAATACTTCATATCCTGCTGGCTATATTTTTGGAAGAAAAGAGTTGGGGAAAAATTGGCAACAGGGACACAGATATAAATACAAATTCATCAGATGTTTTCCTCTACTAAAAAATGTATCTGTCTCTGTTGCTGTTGGAGAGTTTCCCTCCCTTCATGTCTGGAAAAATGTGTCCGCAGGGCAGGGAGCCCTGGATAGCTTTAAAAACCTGACTGAGATTCGAATCATTCCCTACTCCATCCAAAACTAAGCAAACGTTTTGGACCGACACATAATTTGCCCCCTTAATGACCAGGCCATTTTGCGATTCGGCACTGCGTTACTTTAATGGACAATTGTGTGGTCATGCAACGCTGTACCTAAATAAAATTGATGTTCATTTTTTCCCACAAATAGAGCTTTCTTTTGGTGATATTTGATCACCTGCGCTATAGACAAAAAAAGCGACAATTCTGAAAAAAAAAAACTATATTTTTCACTTTCTGCTATATAACATTCCCCAAAAAAAAATTTAAAAATCAATTTTTTCATCCTTTTAGACCAATTTGTATTCTGCTACATATTTTTGGTTAAAAAAAAATCCCAATAAGCGTATTTTGTTTGGTCTGCGCAAAAGTTATCGCGTCTACAAACTAGGGGAGTGATTTATGTCATTTTTATTTATTTATTTTTTTTTACTAGTAATGGCGGTGATCTGCGATTTTTAGCAGGACTGCGACATTGCGGTGGACAGATCGGACCCCTAGCTGACATTTTTGACACTTTTAGGGGGACTATTGATATTACTACAGTAATCAGTGCTAAAAATATGCACTGTTACTGTACTGACACTGGCAGGGAAGGGGTTAACCCAGGGGTGATCAAAGGGTTAAGTGTGAGCCTACGGGAGTGTTTTCTAACTGTATGGGGGAGGGATTTATGAAATCAACACAGAGACCTGTGATCCTAACTAGGAGGATCACAGGCACTCTGTAATCATTTCAGAGAGAACAGTTTACAACAGCTGACCATTGTTCCCTCTCAGCGGGGAGTGATCGCGGGTGCCCAGCGGCAATTGCAGCCACCAAACCTTTGGATTGGCATCCCCGCTGCCCAGTGGGAGGAGCGCTCCCGCTAACCGATGTACCCATACGTCAGTTTGCGCAGCTGAGCCAGCCTGCCAGAGTATATCTGCAGGCGGGAGGTCAGCTAGTGGTTAAAGGGTTAGTTTACATTTTCACAAAAAACAAAATAATAAATTAGCTCACAACACCCTCCCCACAACCCATTGCACGTATCTCCTTCCAATGAATATCTTCTGCCATCCACACCAGCCAGTGTAGTTGTCCACAGCAATACACAGCCTGAAGGTTGTGTGGCATTATAATGCTTGCAATGGTGAGCAGGCATTAGTCAGTAGCAGCATGTGACTGTGCTGACAAATAAGAGTTCTATCTGTTTTAGAACAACATCCCAGAAGAAAGAAGGGTGAAACAGAAGGGTGTAGATCTCAAATGGCCGGACCGCTGCATAAGCATAGTGTAGTCAGTGAAAAATAGTCAACCAAGGAGGAAAATGCAGTGGGGACCAGGGGGGGTTGTTGTAAATTAGTTCACATTTTCTTTTCCTGTGAAAAGGTAAATTAACTGTTTAAAAAGTAACTTCACTTTTGTTAAAAAAAAAAAGTCTCTGTTCACTCTAATCAGCTGATGCATCTGCAGTCTTCTAATGAGGAAAGTTGAAGTGTCTGCGTCCCTTTAGAAGTAATTAACCCTAAGGATTAATTTCACCGAAAATGTAGTCCCTGTTGCGGAGGATGCTTAAAAGATTACTTGTAGAATTCTGGCAAAATCCGTGAGCCAATCACACAAGCTGGAAATTACATTTTTGGGGCATTCTGTACACAAGCAGTGTACAGAACACCTTCAGGTTGTCATATTGCTTTGAACTTTAAAGAAAATGACAGCAGCTGTAAATTGAAAAGGAAAATGGAATTTTTTGACTTACCGTAAAAATCCATTTCTCTAATGTTCATTGACGGACACAGCTCCTGATCTTCTTAACCATTGGGTTATACTGCCCCCTACAGGAGTAGGACACTAGGCACAAAAAAGTCTGGCTACGCCTATGGGCAGTCCTAGGGGTATATTCTCTTTCTCTGCTATAGGTACTCAGTTTTGTTATAAGCAGTATCAGAAGAATTACAACTCTCGTCATTGAACATCAGAGAAATGGATTTTACGGTAAGTTAAAAATCACATTTTCTCTTTTGTTCATTGACAGACACAGCTCCTGATCTTCTTAACCATTGGGACGTCCCAAAGCAGTTTTAAACATGAGGGGTGGAAACAGCGACAAGAAACTCCCAAGGCTAACTTTAGCCAACCAGCTAAACAAGAGCTCAACCAAAACAACTGGAGCTCACGTGAAAAAAACAATACACCCTCAAAGAGCACCAGGTCCTCTAAACAGCAGCCTGAAAAAACTTGCAGCCAAAGTAAGCATCCGCAGATGCCAACACATCCACTTTATAGAACTTTGTGAAAGTGTGTACTGACGACCAAGCCTTGCAAACCTGCGTCACTGAAGCCTGATGACAGAGGAACAGGAGGCACTGAGCGCCAGAGTAGAGTGCGTCTTGACAGGGGAAGGAGGAATCTGACCCCTGATGGAATAGGCCAAAACTACCGTCTGTCTGATCCATCTGGAAATGGTCGCAGAGGAAGCGGACAGATCTTTCCGAGGCCCATCCATGAGCACAAATAGTGAGTCTGACTTCCTAAAAGACTCTGTAGCTGCCAGGTACACCCTAATTGCCCGGACCACATCCAAGGCATGCAAAGCAATTTCCTTTGGATGTTTTGGCCTCGGTCAAAGGGAAGGCAACACAATGTCTTCATTCAAATGAAAGACAATCTGAGGAAGGAACGACGGACAGGGCCAAAGAACCACCTTATCAATGTGAACCACCCCAAAGGGCTCCGATCACTTGTCAGTCGACCCTGAGAGACGAAAAAACTTCTTATGAGCCGAGAAGGAGGGCCCACGTCTATGACAAGGGTCCTTGCCCTTAGTAACCTGCAGAAGAAAGGTACTCTTCCCCCCTGGGAGACCTTTATTAATGTCATCTAGGATAGCACCAAACAGGCGATCTCCTTGAAAGGGAAGATCAGTCAAGGCCTTTTTAGAAGTCTGGTCCACAGACCAGTATTTGAGCCAAAAGACACGCCAAAGGACCACTGCCAAAACAGAGAGCCGAGTCACTAGGGGAGTCGCATCCAAAGAGGCATTACAGATAAAACTGCAGCCTCTGGAGCAGCTGGTCTGCTAGTTCAGCAAAGGCAGAGGGAAGATACTCCCCCTCCAGGTCACAGCACAAAAGCCTAGCCCATTCAGTCAGTCATCCCCACTCTTTAGTGACAATTCTGTAAAATTAGGAGGGGAAAGGGAACACCTTTTCCGCTCTGGATGGTTTGTGAATGCCAAAGGGAATCTGCACCTCCGTCGCAGCTGCAGCTGCATCCTTCATCTTTAAAGTCCCACGCACAGCTACAGTGCCCTGCGAAAGTATTCAGCCCCCTAGAACTTTGCAACCTTTTGCCACATTTCAGGCTTCAAACATAAAGATATACAACTGTAATGTTTTGTGAAGAATCAACAACAAGTGGGACACAATCATGAAGTGGAACGGAATTTATTGGATATTTCAAACTTAAAAAAACTGAAAAATTGGGCGTGCAAAATTATTCAGCCCCTTTACTTTCAGTGCAGCAAACTCTCTCCAGAAGTTCAGTGAGGATCTCTGAATGATCCAATGTTGACCTAAATGACTAATGATGATAAATATAATCCAACTGTGTGTAATCAAGTCTCCGTATAAATGCACCTGCACTGTGATAGTCTCAGAGGTCCATTTAAAGTGCAGAGAGCATCATGAAGAACAAGGAACACACCAGGCAGGTCCGAGATACTGTTGTGGAGAAGTTTAAAGCCGGATTTGGATACAAAAAGATTTCCCAAGCTTTAAACATCCCAAGGAGCACTGTGCAAGCGATAATATTGAAATGGAAGGAGTATCAGACCACTGCAAATCTACGAAGACCTGGCCGTCCCTCTAAACTTTCAGCTCATACAAGAAGACTGATCAGAGATGCAGCCAAGAGGCCCATGATCACTCTGGATTAACTGCAGAGATCTACAGCTGAGGTGGGAGAGTCTGTCAATAGGACAACAATCAGTCGTATACTGCACAAATCTGGCCTTTATGGAAGAGTGGCAAGAAGAAAGCCATTTCTTAAAGATATCCATAAAAAGTGTTGTTTAAAGTTTGCCACAAGCCACCTGGGAGACACACCAAACATGTGGAAGAAGGTGCTCTGGTCAGATGAAACCAAAATCGAACTTTTTGGCAACAATGCAAAACGTTATGTTTGGCGTAAAAGCAACACAGCTCATCACCCTGAACACACCATCCCCACTGTCAAACATGGCCGTGCAGCATCATGGTTTGGGTTTCTTCAGCAGGGACAGGGAAGATGGTTGGAGCCAAATACAGGACCATTCTGGAAGAAAACCTGATGGAGTCTGCAAAAGACCTGAGACTGGGACAGAGATTTGTCTTCCAACAAGACAATGATCCAAAACATAAAGCAAAATCTACAGTGGAATGGTTCACAAATAAACATATCCAGGTGTTAGAATGGCCAAGTCAAAGTCCAGACCTGAATCCAATCGAGAATCTGTGGAAAGAACTGAAAACTGCTGTTCACAAACGCTCTCCATCCAACCTCACTGAGCTTGAGCTGTTTTGCAAGGAGGAATGGGAAAAAATTTCAGTCTCTCGATGTGCAAAACTGATAGAGACATACCCCAAGCGACTTACAGCTGTAATCACAGCAAAAGGTGGTGCTACAAAGTATTAACTTAAGGGGGCTGAATAATTTTGCACGCCCAATTTTTCAGTCTTTTATTTGTTAAAAAAGTTTGAAATATCCAATAAATTTCGTTCCACTTCATGACTGTGTCCCACTTGTTGTTGATTCTTCACAAAAAATGACAGTTTTATATCTTTATGTTTGAAGCCTAAAATGTGGCAAAAGGTAGCAAAGTTCAAGGGGGCCGAATATTTTCGCAAGGCACTGTACAATCAGTGCATCCACCAGTGCCTTTTCATACGCGGTTGCAGAAGAGGAGGACTCTATCTCGCTATCTGAGGATTCAGGGCGTGTGGTCGCAGGCCCAGCAGGGTGACCCAGGTCCGTGGTGGCCAAATCAGATTCAGGATCTGATGAGACAGATGAGGTAGGGGAAGGCGGGGAGCACTTTTTGCCAGCCTGCCGCCCAAAAGCCACCTCCACCGGGACATAAAGGACTCCAGGACCATCGTCAGTGCATCGATGGATGAATGGGACACGGAGGGCCCCTCAGCCTCAGATAGGGGATCAGGTGGGGAGATGTGCTCCCAAGACTTCATGAGTTACCAGGGGGACCCCACAAAAAAGTGTAAAACACTGCTAAGGGACAACCCCCACCGCTCTGGCAGCCCACCCGGTTGCCAGTCACAGAGCACCAATCGATCCTCAGCAGAGAGGGAGAGGACCCCACCAGACTCACCACCCCGCAGAAACAGGCACCTGCAGCCACCAGCAGAATCTGCACTGCACGAGCAGTGATCAGTACATGAAGGATCCAGGATTCAGCACCAGGGCATGAGGAGGGGCTCACACCCCCAAAATCGCTGGCCACTGGGCTCCACTGTCATGGCCGCTGTTATTTTCAATGGCAAACCACCTCAAAATGGCCACCTGGACTACATAAACATGTTGTACACAAACTTTAAAAAAGGTTGCTGCACTACTTTTTTACGATTTCATTGCGACTTGCATAGACTTCTGTTAAGCGAAGCCGCAAATTAAATTGGAGGTGCAAATCGCAGTGATCTGCGGCTTTGAAATTGTGCTGAAGGTGATTTCAAAGCCACACCGGTGTGAACAAGGGCTGAATCACAATATGGCTTGTGTGCCTTCTGTATATACTATATATTTTTATTTTATTTTTTTTGCTTTATCTTTTTAAGAAAGTGGAGCTACCCTTTTAAAAATAAAATCTTCAAGATAATGGAAAGTCAGCTTTGTAAAGTAAAATGCAACCCCTTACATCCCAAAAGCTTCACCATAATCTAATAATTTTCAGTTCTAACATAGTTCTGAAGCTTTTCCTTTTATACATGAATTGATTTTAGTTTCTGTTTTAATAAACAAGTTGAATATTGTAAGCGTAGTCTTAGGGCTTGTTCCAGAGGCGTAACTAGAACCTTCAGGGCCCCGGTGCAAGAAACCATGAAGGGCCCCTCAGGACCCCTGGCCGGGGCCCTTCCTTTCAAGCTTGGGGCTCTTCCCACTGATCCTGGGGCCCTTTACTCTCGTTGCGGGACCCTTTCACAAGTTCTGCAGTGGGCCCCCTTCCTGCCATCTTGGGGCCTCCCCACGGTGGTGGAATGCCAGGGCCCGGTTGCAAGTGTGACCTTTGTGATCCTGGAAGTTCAACCACCGGTGTCAGTAGTTTTTATTTTTTGGAATTTTAATTGTATTTTTTTTTATAATTTTATTATGTGTCACTGACTATGACTCTGTCCATTCAGAAAAGGAAGGAGCTGGTAAATTACATATTTATCGACCCCTTCCTGGTTCTCTATTGTGACACATCCCCTGCAACAGCCGGAAGGAGAAGGAAGGGAGCACAGGGGGGAGGGGGGGGGACCAGGGGAGCACACAGGGGCCCAGAGACAGCAGAATACAAGTGAACTGGATAGGAGGAGTGGCGGGGGCAGCATACAGAGGAACCAATCTCCTCCATTTTCCTCCTGCAGTTAGAGAAGGAAAAAGGAGGGCAGTGATTTCTCTACATGCTGCCCCCGCCGCCCCTCCTGTACAGGGGAGCCGCAATTGCAACCCCTGTAGTTACGCCCCTGGCTTGTTCACATGGACATTCTCTGCTTGATCTACTCCATGTTAGATGTCACATAGCATTCTCACTTATGCAGAGACGTGTGTGTGTGTGTGTAGGGAGGTCAGGGAATGAAGCCTCTAACCCTGTACCCATGTTTTACTGGAAACTACCATTCTGATTGTGCAAGTGTGCACAGCCCTTTTAAGATAGTGGCTGTCTATGGTTCAGGTCTCCTTTCCTTAGAGACGAGATGTTGAAGAAGGAATATGTGTGAGAGGACACTGGGAGAGTGTCTGCTCTGAACTCACAGAGAGTCAATCTGACCAGGCTGTCGCCTGAAGAGGTACTAAGAGACAGTGCAATTAGACAGGAGCCTGTGCAGCCCAAGTTGGGCAGTTTGTTTGTCACAAGAAGGAATGAGAGAACGTAGGGAGTCTGTGTGGAGACATTCTCAAGGACTGTGCAGTGCGGATAGCCAGGAGGCTGGAAAATATAAATTTTTCGTTGTAATGGTGAAAACCCATGCAAGAGTAGCCTTTTGTGTGTTTCTAAACTTTACTTTTGAAAAAGAGTGGTCAGAAAGCCCTGAAACTTCACTGGCTAGACTCTTAATGAAGTTCATGGAAGGCGCTAAACTTGAGCTAAACCCCACAGATAATAAGATAAACGCTGCATATAAATTCCCCAGGAAACACTACATACAAAGCAGAATGTGGGATGAATATATACAATATATAAGCAACAGCACCAAAAACTAGCAAATACAAAGTCTAGCCTAGGCCCTTCAATTCCTCTTTTTTTTAAGTGCAGATGTCACTGTATATAAGCTGTAAACTCCACATGAACCTGGAACAGACCAGTGTACTTCAGTTTTTTTATACAGTTTATATATTTCTAACCTGTAGGTGCTGTCATGGGAATAAGGTTCATGCAGAGTGTAGCTAATCTTTATTTATGTGGTCAGATGCTGTGCTTGTCCTTTACCCTAGTTGGTGGGAAAAGGTATATTGATGACATTATTTTGTAAAGGAACTAAATATAAAGGATAACCCCAACTTCATGGGAAAAAAAAGATAGCAAATAAAACAAATAATAATATAGCATATACAATTGCCATGTTGTATTTCAATTTTATTAAAATTCCCTTTCCTTTTCAATATGCAGCTACTGTAAATATCTGTAAAATTCAATGCGATATGGCAGCCTGAAGGTGCTCTGTACACAGTTGGTGCGCAGAACGCCTCCAAAAATGTAATTTCCTACTTGTGTGATTGCCTTGGCATTTTCCCAGAAGTCTGCAATAAGATACACAGTTCAAATATTAGGAATGTCCTGCAATAGGAATTTCAGTTTGGGTAAAATACTCCCTAAAGATTAAATAATGCACATATGCAGACACTGTAGCTTTTCTTACTAGAACACTGAGAGCACACCAGGGGACTATAATGAACCAGACCCTTCCATTCAGAATCAGTATATAAGGACATAGTGAAACAAAAAAATGTTTGTTCAGAGCAGCATAAGGTAGGAATATTCTACAAAATCCCTGCAAAATCCCTTGTACAAAGATCACCCATGGGGTGGTTATTTATTTATTTTTTTTAAAGTTAATTTTTAAATGTGATACTCTTCTTAAGATCAATAACCAGAACACATTCTGGTAATTCATACTTAACGCCTAATATTAATTTAGATTAATATTTATAATATTAAATTAATTTAATAGAACCTAATTATATTTACTGAGGCAATACAGTTTTAACCAAAACATACAGGAAACCTGGGGATATACATCAGTTTATTCTTTCACACCTCTCAAATATAACAAAAACTCAGTACTTATTCATCTTCCAAGGAAATGTAGTGAGGGTTAGTCAGCTCCCAAGAGGAAGTTAAAATGATGACAGCACATTTTCCAGAAAAAGGGTGTACAGCTATATTTTGGTAGTTTTTATAGTAGTTATGGTGCTATTGCATCATATTGTATATATCCATCCCGCATCTATTGGTGCAGCATTTTCTGTGGAATTTATGTGCAGTGTTTATCTCTTTATTATCTGTGGGGTTTAGCTCAAGTGTAGCACCTTTCATGAACTTCATGAACAGTCCAGCCAGTGAAGTTTCGGGGTTTCTGGCCACTCCGATTTAAAAGTGAAGTTTAGAAACATACAAAAGGCATGGGTTTTCACCATTGCAATGAAAAATATAAAGTTTCCGGCTATCCGCACTGCGTAGTCCTTGAGCAGACTTCCTTGGTTGACTCAAACTGCCCTACTTGGGCAACACAGGTTCCTGCTTAATTACACACTGTCTCTTAGTACCTCTTCAGGTGACAGCATGATTAGATTCCCTTTCCTTGAGACCAGAGCAGACACTCTCCCAGTGTCTGTTCACACATATTGCTTGTGCAGCAGCTTGTCTCTGGGGAAAGGAGCCCTGAACCATAGACAGTCCCTGTCTTAAAAGGGCTGTGCACAATCAAGATGTTCATTTCCAGTAAAATATGGGCTCAGGGGTAGAGGCTTTTTTTAATACAATTTATATATTTTTTATGAATACTGTCACGCTTACCCCAAACACAGGTGGTCAGACACTATAGCTGACTTCTGTGTTCTTCACCTATAGCAAACTCCTTTACCATAAGGCAAGCAGGCCTACCAGTACTCGGTTGCCCCCAGAACTTATACTATACACAATGTTATAGTGTCTGGCCACCACGCCAGGATAGGCACAAACCGAGCAAAGCAAACAGGTACTTGCGGTTGGCAGACAGGCAGTGTGGTTCAATGGCAGTCCAGTTAAAAGGCAGGCAGAGTTCAAAGAATAGTTGACATCTGATCTGAGGTCATACACAGGAAAATCCATTCTAGCAGAGCAGGGCAGACAAACAGACAGATTACACACTATCACAAGCATGACACTGCAGGCTTGGTTGGCTTATATCAGGTTTGGTTTCCACTCAGAGACTGGTCACAATAATCACCTCAAAGGTGGATTGACAGACAAGGAGAATGCCACTGCCAAAACCAGGATGCTGGAACCAGCAACTACGATGGAGCAGGAGTGCACACGCTCCTGACATTACCATCCCTCTGAGGAGGGGCCCCCAGACCCTATGAGACAAGCTGACCATACGCCACAGGACCATCAGGCTGGGCAAAGGTCAGGGGATCAGCAAGGTCAGGTTGGTTAGCAGGTGATGAAGAAAAGTTCGAAGGCCCCACCTGGCCGAATGAGGCAGTCTATCCACAGGATGGATGGAACTTCTTAGACAGGTTTGAGCAGATGTAGTTGCAGAAGGGTGGGGCCAAGTTACTTAAACTCTAGAACATGAAAAAGCAGGAGGCTCAATTGGCATGGGCTGATCCCGAGAAACTGGTGCAGAGACAGACTGGACCACAGTGGCAGGTTTAGAGACAGACTGGACCGCATCATCAGGTGTAGAACGCAGAACTTTACAAGTTAGCCTGGATGTGCATCCAAGGGCGATTAGGGACAGGCAAAGGTAGGGGTAATCCAGAGGGCTTGACTTTTGAGGACTTCGAGCAAGCACAGGTTTTGCATGCCTTTACATAGGAACAGCATCGTTATGGAGAGAGGGCCACCAAAGCCCACGTGAAACCTGTCAGGGCATCAACAGGTGGAGAAGGGCTCTAGGACCCAGCATCCCTCCAAGCACTTTGGCAGGAGAAGGACTCTAGGACCAAGCATCTCTACCAGCACTTCACCTGGGTCTTCATAAGGAAGCCTGTCAGGATTACAGTTGCTGATTGATTTTCGGCTCCTCAAGTGAGTAATCTCTGTGATATTCTTGTTTGTGTGTCTCCTGTTACCGACCTGGCTTGGCCTGTCTCATGCTTGCTTCCTGTGTTTGACCTCAGCTATCCACCTGACAACGTCCGCTCTGATAACCACCTGACTCCTGACCTCAGCTATCCACCTGAACATATCTGCTCTGATACCCACCTGCCTCCTGACCTAGGCTTCCCTCGGACCACGCTACAGTCCCAGCATTATCTGAATCCTGCAACACCTCATGGGCGCCACCTGTCTGCTGATTCTTTGCCAGCACACCAGCTGCACTCTGGAACCTCCTGCACACAGTTCAATAGGCGATTTTGGGCCTGACCTCTCCTGTTTTCAACCTAAAGGGGTCTGGAACTTAGCCACAAGGGTAGAACTCTCTCTCCATTGGCCTCTAGCACCAGGTACATGATAAAACCAAAGAAAATGTTTTAGTAATACCAGGGTGCTCGGCTGTCTTCGTGTCATCATGTGCTTCTAAAAGCACTTTAAGCCTAGGGTGGAGGGGAAACAGCTTTCCAGGGGGTAGACTGGACAGAACATAAGACTGAGCCTTTAAAATAGAGTCCAAAAGGTCAGGAGAAAAGGCCCCCATTACTTGTGCTGGAGGTTAGTTATTGTGAAACCTAGAGGAAGTTTCTAAACAGGGCTCCAGGCTGCGAGACAGCTGGTAAGTTGGGTCTTTAGGAGAAAAAGTTTCAGACTGTGGCAATTGGCTGGAGAGGTGGCCTGTAGAGGATTCAATAAACTTGTCAGTGTATTTTGCTACAACAGAGTCATATAAAGGAAAATGGTTATGCAAACTGGAGTCACACTTAAAAAAAGTTTTCATGGTCAAGACCAGAATAGAACGTAATGAAGGCACATGACAGGTACTGGTCCCAAAAGAGTTACAAATGGGCAACTGGTCATCAGTTTTAATGCAGTTCTGAAAGCAGGTCTGGGACAAGGACCTAATCTCTCCTGTAGGCCAATCTATGTACAGGTTTTGAAGCTTAAACCAAGGATGACCTAAGATAAGGGGATAGGCAGAAGATGTTATCAAATAGAAGCTGATTGTCTCCCTATGAAATTCCCCAATGGTCAGAGTAATAGGTACAGTGCACAAGGTACCAGGCCCATGGAAAAGGGATAGTTATCAACAACTAAGACTTAAAAGGGTTTGTGCACATTAGTCAAGGAAATCTGTAAACCGAGTGCTATGTCTCGATCAATAACATTGCTAGCGGCACCAGAATCAATGAAAGCTGAGGGATAATGAGAAAACTTGGCAGAACTAAGTTGTGCAGGAACAAATAGTTATACCTGTAAAATATAATAGTATAAGCTGTGACTGTATAGTCTAAAGAAGCAGACCACACCTGAACTACACTATTGGCGTTTCCCAGCATATAATAATAATACATTTTATAAAATAAAGGTTATTATTATTATTATTATTTAGGCAGCTGGCGACAAAGTGTCTGTGGTTGACACAGTATAAGCAGAGTCTCTGGGATCTTCTTCTAGCATTTTCCCCAAAGGATAAATGAGTAGCACCAATTTGCATAGGCGCTTCCTCCAGGAGAGGTTGAGAAGGCTAAGGAAGGTCTGATGGAGAAGAAGTGGGCAGCGTACTAGGGAGAAAAGAAACAATCCTCTCTGTACGCCTTTTCGTGTATGGCTTCATTCAATGACTTTGATTCAGGGTAGTATGCTAAAGAGTCTTTGATGGAGTCTGATAAGCCTAATCTGAACTGGTTTCTTAGAGTTGGGTTATTCCACCGAGTCAGGTGCCTAGCGGCAGAATTCAGAACAGTATTGTTCAGTGGTGTGTTTACTCTGACGTATTGACCTAAGGTTAGTTTCTGCTGAGTGAGCACAGTCAGAATCATCATTGAGTAAACCTAGAGCCTTGAAAAAAGCTTTAGCTGACCTTCTGGCTGGGTCCTCTGTGGGGAGACTAAAAGCCCAAGACTGGGGGTCCCCCTGCAACCATATAATAATCAGGTTAATCTGATGTGCGTCAGAACCAAAAAAGTGTGTCTTAAGTTTAGAGCATAGCATACAACTATTTTTAAAGTTGAAAAACATATGGGGGTCATCAGAAAACGACCAGACAGGTTAACCCTGGGCTCTGGCTCCTGCATTACTGCTGGAGGTGCGTTTACATGCACACACAGTTTTTGGACTTGGCATGTCAGTTTGCAAATCTCCTCAGCAAATAAACGAGCCTGTGTAGAGTCCATCTTCACAGAAAAATGTTCTTGTTAAAGGCTTGTGATAATGTCACGCCTACACCGCACGCAGGTGGTCAGACACTATAGCTGGCTTCTGTATTCTTCACCTAATGCAGATCCCTTTCACATAAGGCAAGCAGGCCTATCGGTACTCGGTTGCCCCCAGGATTTATACACAATGCTATAGGGTAGGCATGAACTGAGCAAAGCAAATAGGTACTTGCGGTTGGCAGACAGGCAGAGCGGTTCAATGACAGTCCAGGTAAAATGCAGGCAGAGTTCAGAGAATAGTCGATATCCGATCTGAGGTCATACACAGGGAAATCCAATCTAACAGAGCAGGGCAGACAAACAGGCAGCTTGATCAGGTATTACACACGCTATCACAAGCATGACACTGCAAGCTTGGCTGGCTTATATCAGGTTTGGTCTCCACGCAGTGACTGGTCACATTAGCGGTCTTGCAGGTGGACAGACAGACAAGGAGAATGCCACAGCCAAAACCAGGATGCTGGAACCAGCAGCTATGATGGAACAGGAGCACGCACGCTCCTGACAAATACTGGCATTTACATTTGTATTCCATTCTATCTTATATACAGAATGATTTTAAATTTATATTTAGTCTTCATTTCATTTAATCAATATTGGGACTGCTTATATATTTTAGTAGATTTTGTGGCAAGCACTTGTGTATATTGTGTATATACTTTGACCTTTCAGATTCGGGACGGAGTCTCTAATTCTCACCTAGCCTTCAATGTAGTATATGACGTGTGGTGCTGAGATAACTCAGTATAAGTATATATTACTTTGGAAAATACTACTTGGCTAGCTATCATGCTGATCTCCTGCTTCTTTATTCTTGAGACATTAATAAGTCAGGACTCCTGGTCAAGGTCAGTGACCTTTATGGTGGCTGTACACACTTCCATAAATGACTGATTTCTTTTTCTGATAGACCTGTTTTGATCAATCTATAATTGACAACCCATTTGATCAATATGCCACACAAGTGGATTTGGATGGATACTTAAGATAAGATCGTAACTTGTGATCATAGATTATCATATTAATTATATAATCTCATTGCTGTATCTGATCAATCAAATGTGATTGCATTCATGAACAAAGTATGTTGGTGCTGCTGATCAATGCAAAACAATCAATAATTTGCTGTCCTGGCTAATCAGCTCAGTTTGATCAAATGAGATCTAAATCAAGTATAAATCAGTCAAAGTCAGTTGTAGAACAATCAGGTAAAAAAAAAAAAAATCACAGCATATGTGACCACCGTTAAAGAGACCCTGTTGCCATATATTTTTTAAAATGCAAATGACTTTACTCTTTGGTACACAGTGACTTTTGCATCCAACACACTTTTAGTTATGTCAGATGCTGGTCCCCTGCTGTGTGGTTTCGATCCTCCCACTGACCTAAATTCAATACTGTGTCATGCAGTGATGTACGAGCCATGAGAGGGAAAACAACGAGCAGCAGGGGGACCAGGCATCTACCAAATGTGCTTTAAGCCAAGGAGGTCAGTCTTGGCAACCAGCCTTATTAGACAAAGATCACCCTGTACGTTTCCCTTGAGGAGCTCACAATGCTCAAGATATAATAACTAAGTGATTTGAAAACTTGGGTCTAACAGGCAAGCAGGAGGACCGAGTACAAAGTTATGTCAACAGTACATTAATTGGAAAAATATATAGCGTGGAGATGATGGGGTGGTGTGCACTATATGAAGTGGCTAAGGTGAAAGATTACTAAGGGCAAGGTAATGGATGCTTCTGAAGAGCAGTGTCCTCAAGGACCTCTTGAAGCATTCAGCATTAGTGGAAAATTAATGGAGAGAAGTAAAGTTTCAAACTAGGGCATGTTTACAAATGTATTTGTGCTTTGCAACAGTCCAGTTTGGGTAAAAAAATTTCCGAAAGAGATGAAATATGGTGTTTAAATTTTATATTGCTTCTATTTCTACTTATGGAAATTCAAAGTAAATGCCTTTTAAAAGTTCGATAAACAGATTGTAAAAAACATTCTTCTAAAAATATCTTCTTTGTAGGGCTGCCACAGAAGTTCAAATATATAAAATATATATATATATATATATATATATATATATATATATATATAAAAAAGGAAATGTAAAAACACTAATTGTGAAAATATTGTAAAAGCACCATAATGCCAACTCATTTACTGTATTTTCTGGCGTATAAGACTACTTTTGAACCTCAAAAAAATCCCCCAAAAATGGGGGGTCGTCTTATACGCCGAGTATAATATCTCCAAGGTAACCTAAGTATAAGTATTACCGGTAGATCATGTAATAGGGGGGTCGTCTTATACGCCCAGTCGTCTTATACGCCGGAAAATACGGTATCTCTGAAAGCACCTAAAACCATGCCTTCTTCTGAGTTTAGATTTAAAGTATGTTACCCCCCCCCCCCCCAAAATAAATGATCGAATATATAGTATGTATGATTTTTTTTTCTTTAAATCTGTTTATTCCCTTTCTTTTAAAAAAAACGGTGATCATGCCAGTTTTCCTAGGTTCCTGTTCCAATCTGACCACGACAAGGATGGAAACAGATCCGTGGTGCCGTGGTCATTTTACAAACATGTGCTCACTGCTGGTAAACACAGCATGTTGTGTATTTGCATGGCTTGCCTCCATCTCCTGCGGTCAAATGTGTGGCCATGGCCCCCTCCTAGCTCTTGTTGGTTAGTAATGTGGTAGGTTTATTTACATATACACCGTGATGAGGATGTGTGGTCATGCAACAGCCCAAAAAAAAAAAAAACATAAATGTGTTTGGAGCTATCTAATTCTAATTGGTGTATTACAATGGCCTTTAATCCAGTACACTTAGAAATATTTTAATGTACATAAGCCATTAAGATGGTACATCAGATAAAATAATTGCACTTCTCTATGTACTTGTGACGGAGTTGTCCTTGTGGACATTGTATGAATCAAACTGCAGAGAAGGAGAAGGGAAAAAAACATAATATTCTATTCTCTTTCTTCTTGAGCCTGGGAGAGGGAATTTTATGCCAGCTTCATATATATGTTTGGCTCACAAATCATAAAAGGACTTATGCATTTTTAATATAGGGAAAAGAGAGAGTGGAGTATGGCCATGTCAACCCTGCTTTAGCTGACCAATTTAACTAAATATATTATTTAGGATGGAAAAACTAGGTCTACTAAGCATGAATTCTTTAAAATGGTTTTGGATCAGAGAAAGGCTAAACAAACCCCCCTGGACCATTATGAACAAATTTTGCCTTTCCGGGAGATACAAATCCTTCACTGACCCTCAAGAAACTTAGATTAGTTTCTTGGATCAAAGGAAAAGCCAGACATACTATCCTTAGTAATTAGAATTCTAGACACAATTATAAGAAAATCTTCTCAACATTTTTTTCCCTAATACTGCCCATGCTGTTATTGTTTTCTGTTGTTTTCTGTTGCAGGGTATTACACAGCTTACTTTTATCACAAAGACCTTCCAATACTGATGGTATTATCTCTTTTCCTCCATACCAATCTAATGCTCCCTTGTCTTATGTTCTGTCTTTGGAATCAAATGTTTGTCTGACTATTATTTATATTATTTTATTATGTTATGATTTTTTCCAAATTAGAAAAGCCCAGTTCTTAGCCTTTTTAGCCCATCTCATTACCAATTTGGCTCCAATTTAGCTACCATCTTAATCTCCCAAAATCTCCTATGTGTTTACAGCGCATAGTTCCAAACTATAAGTGACAGGGCCAATGCTTCTATTACATGTTTTTATTTCTCCTTTTTATACGCCTCAAAGTGTTTTTTGCTTTTACAGCGGCTTTTTAGCAATGAGTGCTGCTGCGCTGCCTACTATAAACCAATATACTTAGGTCCATTTCCCTAATGGCATTCCATGGAATGCAGATGGGGTGATTTCATTAATGAGAACTAGGAGTATAACACAGTGGCTTGGCGGTTAGAATTTCTGCCTTTTAGCACTAGGGTCATTGCTTTAAATCCCAACTATGAGACCACCTACATGAAGTTTGCATGTTCTCTCTGTGCTTACATGTATTTCTTCCAGGGTACAATGGTTGCCTCCCACACTCCAAAGAAATTGTTAAGAAATAAGTTATTTTGCTCCAGTCTAATAAGTTATCTTGCTTCTGTCTAAATTTGCACTAATTATATATATATATATATATATATATATATATATATATATATATACATACAGTATATGCATGAGGGATAGCTCCTTGAGGGTAGTGACTGATATGAATGTAAAGTGCTGGGTAAATTGTCAGTGCTATATAAATACCTGTAATAAATAAATAACTTTACATTTATCAACATTAAAGTACTGTATATGTAAACCCTAACAATGAGCTTGACTTTTTTGCTCTCTTTTGTTCTGCTTAACATACTGGTGAAACCATTTTTTTTACACCTGTGCAGAGAAATACCTGTTGGTCCTACCGTGATCTCCTAGCTTCCTGTGCTCTCTGTATCTGCTGCACTGTGATCCCAAGCGGTTTCATTAACATTGCCCACTCCTCTTCTCTCTGGACTACAGATCACTCATCCTTATGTTATGAAGGTGAGGAAATAGGAGTGTTTTATGTACCTCAATCACTAGTGAGCAGCATAGGATGACAATGCTGCTCCTCCATAGCTACAGTACATATGAAGTGTTGTCACCCTAGGACAGCCTTTCTCAACATTTTAACATTGAGGAGCCCTTAAAAACATTCTGGTCTCAGGGTACACACCTGCTAATAATTACTACATGTACAGCTCACAATACATTAGTGTGATGGTCACTGAGAACAATATTTCTTACAGTTGTGGTCAATGACTAAAATCCCCAATTTACAGATCGCTTAAACAAGCATTGTTGTCAGTGGTTAACCATCTAAGCGGCAGAAAATTTTCATTGCTCAAGAAACCCCAAGCAATCTTTGGAGGAACCTTGGGTTCCACAGAACCCTGTTTTAGATAGGCTGCTCTAGAACATAAAGGTTGATTTACAAAAAACTGGAGAACATGGTGCAGCTGTGCATGGTAGCCAATCAGCCTGTTCAATTAAGCTTTGGCAAACCCCCCCCCCCCCAAAAAAAAAATGGAAGCTGATAGATTTCTATGCAGAGCTGCACCAGTTTTTTCACTCTCTAGTTTTAGTAAATCAACCCCAAGGAGTGTTACTGGCTGGATCACCAAGTTAAAACAATGGGGGAAAACCATAAAAAAATTAATCTAAAGCAGCCATTACACCTAAGGACTGGTAAGCTCCAATATAGTGGATTTAGATACAACTTAAATTTCATCTACTATTTAACTGCCCAATGTGCCATTTTATCAAGATTCTTCTGTAATATATTATTTTCCACATGCATTTTAATAACTCCACATAAATTCATGTCATTTTTATTTGACTCTGCCATTTCAAGCTTGATTGCAAAATATCACTCATATTCTCAGGCAGTTCTGGCAGCAGACATTGCCATTTCATACTTACTGTTGGACTGTTGAGATCTGGAGGTGTGGACATATCACCAAATAAATTCATCTGATCAACACCCTTCAAAAAGAACAAGCATGTTAACAAGCTGATTGCCACTCTAGAACATAATAACTATACCGTCTAAACAAAAGTGATATTTTTGGACAAGTAATCAACATTATAAACAATACTGATTACTCATCTTGTTTCCTTCATTCTATGAAGACTCTTAAAGCATCCGTTGTGTCCATAGTGAAAAATGTTCAGATGCTGCTGGATTTAATAAGGGAAATGTGCCATGACAGCGAGAAAAAGTGAAATATTTTCCCTTTAGGCACAAACTATACTTTAAAAGTTGATAACAGTCATAGCAAAGAAGTAATGAATACACAAACTGTATTAAAAATTCCTGCCTTGCATTATCACATTGCTTAAAAGCTAAATAAAAAAAGTGATTTATGCTTTAAAACATATAACGAAGAACATAAATAATGCAGGGAAAAAATTGTATATGAAATGGTAGGCAATCACAACCAAAGTATTTTTGCAGTAAACGTTCAATGTATGGCTTCATGGAAAAATAAAAGGAAATATATATTAAAACATAGTGATATATATTGATTGTAAAATACTTTTATTAGTTATTGTGTATATAGTTTTATATATATAAAACTATATAATGGATTGGTATATATATATATATTGTATGTAGGACTGTATCAAAAAGTGGGCATAACTTCTTTTATTAACTTAAATAAGTCATTTAAATTTCACATGTTGCTAGAGTAACTCTTCCTCTATATAGTAACTCCTCTTCTTTTTCATTGCAGGTAAGTAATGGATTCTGAGCAAAAGCAACATGCCGTCATTGAATTCCTAATGAAAAGGGAGTGCAGTATGTCCGACATCCACAGAAGGCAACAAAATGTTTAGGGAGATCACGCCATTGACAAGAGCAATGTCTTGCCATTAGTGAAATCTCTGTAAACATTCTGTATCCTTCTGTAGACGTCAGACAGACCACACCACTCCTTCATCAAGAACTCAATGACGGGACATTGCTTCGAGCTGGCAATCCATTATTGCAATCCATTATTTAACTGCAATGTAAAATAAATAAATATATATATATATACACAGTATCTCACAAAAGTGACTACACCACTCACATTTTTTTAAACATTTTATTATACCTTTTCATGTGACAACACTGAAGAATTGACACTTTGTTTCAATATAAAGTAGTGAGTGTACAGCTTGTATAACAGTGTAAATTTGCCATCTACTCAAAATAACTCAACACACAGCCATTAATGTCTAAACCGTTGGCAACAAAAAGTGAGTACACTGAGTAGGTGGAAATCTCCAAATTGGGCCCAGAGTGTCAATATTTTGTGTGGCCACCATTATTTTCCAGCACTGCCTTAACCCTCTTGGGCATGGAGTTCACCAGAGCTTCACAGGTTGCCACTGGAGTCCTCTAGTGGATGTTAGAGACATATCGCTTCTCCACCTTCCATTTGAGGTTGCCCCACAGATGCTCAATAGGGTTTAGGTCTGGAGACATGATTGACCAGTCCATCACTTTTACCCTCTGCATCTTTAGCAAGGCAGTGGTCGTCTTGGAGGTGTGTGTTTGGGTCATTATCATGTTGGAATACTGCCCTGCGGCCCAGTCTCCGAAGGGAGGGGATCGTGCTCTGCTTCAGTATGTTACAGTACATGTTGACATTCATGGTTTCCTCAATGAACAGTAGTCCCCCAGTGTCGGCAGCACTCATGCAGCCCCAGACCATGATACTCCCACCACCATGCTTGACTGTAGGCAAAACACATTTGTCTTTGTACTCCTCACTTGGTTGACGCCACAAACACTTGACACCATCTGAACCAAATAAGTTTATCTTGGTCTCATCAGACCACAGGACATGGTTCCAGTAATCCATGTCCTTAGTCTGCTTGTCTTCAGCAAACTGTTTGTTGGCTTTCTTGTGCATCATCTTTGGAAGAGGCTTACTTCTGGGATGACACCCATGCAGACCAATTTGATGCAGTATGTGGTGTATGGTCTGAGCACTGACCCCCCACCCCTTCAACCTCTGCAGCAATGCTGGCAGCACTAATACGTCTATTTCCAAAAGACAACCTCTGGATATGACGCTGTGCGCGTGCACTCAACTTCTTTAGTTGACCATGGCGAGGCCTGTTCTGAGTGGAACCTGTCCTGTTAAACTGCTGTATGGTCTTGGCCACTGTGCTGCAGCTCAGTTTCAGGGTCTTGGCACTCTTCTTACAGCCAAGGCCATCTTTATGTAGAGCAACAATTCTTTCGTCAGATCCCCAGAGAGATCTTTGCCATGAGGTGCCCTGTTGAACTTCCAGTGACCAGTATGAGAGAGTGAGAGCGATAACACCAAATTTAACACACCTGCTCCCCATTCACACCTGAGACTTTGTAATACTAACGAGTCCCATGACACCGGGGAGGGAAAATAGCTAATTGGGCCCAATTTGGACATGTTCACTTACGGGTGTACTCACTTTTGTTGCCAGCAGTTTAGACATTAATGGCTGTGTTGAGTTATTTTGAGGGGACAGCAAATTTACACTGTTATACAAGCTGTACACTCACTACTTTACATTGTAGCAAAGTGTCATTTCTTCAGTGTTGTGACATGAAAAGGTATAATAAAATTGTTACAAAAATGTGAGGGGTGTACTTACTTTTGTGAGATACTGTATATCATAGCAATATTTATATTTGTACAGTATATTTCAGAATATTTCTATTCGCTGTGATGTCTGGATTTGATGAAGTACTTTAAATGGAAAATTTCTAACCAAAAGGAGAATATTTTCCATATAGGACAGGTAGCTGGGTCCTAGTGGTATTTCTAAAATGTAACATCTGCTGACATAGGTGGAAAACACATAGCCGTAAGCTACAATTTCTAGAATTGTACTAATGAGTTTGTTTTTAAGGTTGTCCTGAAGATTTGTTTAGCTTGCTACCCTTGTTTAAACAGCTGGTGAAGTGAGTTTTAATAAAATGTCCTTATTACATTGGGTACTACATATAAAATTGAGAAACCTTTGTATAAATTAAGTGTGACATTTTTAGCTGAGTTTAGGATGATGAAGACTAGAGCTGGCCATACAAGGATAGAATTTTGTTTAAAAAAATGTGTTCAATTTTTTAATAATAGATGTGGTCAAATTGATGATCGTTTTCTACCACAGTGACAAAAAAACTGTAAAAATGAAATTCTAGCAGTAAATGTAGATTTTGTTTTGGAGATTTCATTAATTCCAAAATCAAATATTACATTCAAACTTTTGAAAGACATGCATTAACGCTCTGAAGGCATTTTTCAAATGTACTGACAAGATTTTTTGGTATAAAGGTCTGTAAGTAAATCTATCAGTGTATTGCCAGCTTAACAATAAAAAAAAAAATACAGCTAAAAACTGGAGCTATATCCAACACCAAAAAATCTGATTTAAACATGGCATATATTAAACTGGAGAAACAAAGCGATGTATTTATTTAACAAATTTGCATGGCAATTTACCCAGTAAAAGTTCATGTACATTTGTTTAGTGCGATTAGGGCAGAAAACAAATGCTAGCCTCTTTCTTGTGCTGGTTACAGTACAGGCATACCCCACTTTAAGTACACTCACTTTAAGTACACTTGCGAGTAAGGACACAGCTTGTTCAGCTTGGCATGACACTACTCCCGGTTTTTAACATTGGCGTCTATAGGAAATCTTGGTCAGCTTGACATGGCACTGCTCCCAAACCATAAGTGACAGGGATACCAAACTTAGGGAGCACCGAGAGGGGACCCAGGACTACAACATATCCTGTTTGTGGCTGGCCAGCTTGCCTAGGTAATCTACTATGTCATAGTCCTGGATCCCCTTAACATGCTCCCCAAGCTTGGTGTCCTTGTCACATGGTTTGGGAGCAATGCCATGTCAAGCTGACCAAGATTTCCTATGGAGCTAGTGTATTTACATGCATTGAGAAATGAAAAAAGGTATTGCTTCACTTTAAGTACATTTTCGTTTTACATATATGCTCTGGTCCCATTGTGTACTTAGAAGTGGGGTACGCCCGTATATGTTTTCCATTGATTTAAAATGGTAAAAACTGCATTTGGCCACTAGATGGCATTAAGTATCATAGCGATTTCCTTTGACATTTAGGGCCATCTATTGTGGCATTTTTTGTTTTAAACCAATTGAAAACATTTAGCCAGCCTGTTTCCGTTGATGGTTATCTTCTGCTGTCTATTCAAGTCTGTATAGCAATCCAGGCGATTGAAGAATACAGTACAGTGCCCAGAGACT
This sequence comes from Pelophylax lessonae, assembly GCF_965119305.1. NCBI lineage: Eukaryota > Metazoa > Chordata > Amphibia > Anura > Ranidae > Pelophylax > Pelophylax lessonae. The sequence goes on from NC_138768.1 coordinate 82,772,588, forward strand.
GTGAAGGATTATAGTTCTTGCAATGGTGAGTGGGCATTGGTCAGAGCGGTTACATGACTTTGCTCACCAATGAGAATCTCTTTGAGTCCTCTTTGTTTTGGAATGGCATCCTGCAACAAAGGCGGCTGGAAGACAGGGCCATCTTACCGAATGGGCATGCTGGGAAGTTGCCCGGGAGCCCCATCTGTCCAGTGTCTCAGCCCCAGCCAAGCTTTAGTCCCGATTCCTGTGTGCATCCCGCCTTCCGAACTTAGCAAGTGCAAGCTCCTGTCGGCCCTGCGCTACTGTCAGGCCACTTGGGCCATGGAGGGGGAGCCCACAACTGCAGGAATGCCTGTCCACCTCCACGGGAACAGGCACCCACAGGACAGTAGACAGTCTGACTCCCGTCCGTGTGTGTGTTCACCGGACCCAGCCACCGAATTTGAAAGCTGTCATTAGCCTGGCACTGCTGTACCAATAAATATCGCCTTATCAATAATTTGCATTTTTATTCTCGTCTGTGATTTTGTAGGCAGGGCCCCAGTGCACTGCATCCCCGGAGCCCTTTAATGCTCTTAAGATGGCACTGGTGGAAGATCCTTTGGAAGATCCCCGGATGCTCTAAAATGCCTGGACCGCTATATGAGCTAGCATAGGCAATAAAAGATTATCCAAGGCGGTAAGTTCAGCGGGAACCGGGGGTGCGGGGAGAATGTTGTGAGTTAGTTGATGTTTTGTGAAAAGGTGAACTAACCCTTTAAGCTATTTGTTTATTCATCATAAACCTCTACTAACATGGAAGATAAATTAGTACAATTTTGTTGCACAATAAAAACTAACCCTGACTTGGCCAAAGGCAAACTATATTCTGCAGGCAGCTTTTATCACTGGGATACGATGTAGGAAAACTCTCCTCTCAGGATTTGTAGATTAATAAGTATTTCTGACAAGGAGAAATTATTTGTAGGCAGATGCTGTTCTTACAAGGCAGGCTTGAAATCCCCACTCACTAATACATCTGCCATGTAAAGATAGAATTTACCCAGAAGCAATTTCTCTGATAGAGGTGCTCATTTGCATTTATTTTGCATAACTTTAAGTCTTCCTACTGGTACTTGGTATTCAAGTAAAGTCACTGACCTAGAGCTTTTATTTTTGAACAGAGCCAAAAAAAATGTTACAAATCAGAAGACTGAAACAGTTTTACCTGTGGTTGGGTGTTGTGAGATAGCAAAGGCCAGGCTTTTTTTCTCCGAGAATAGGTGCAGGTACTCCCCTCTTCTGAATCACCCCTTGTCTCCACTCCCTACCTACCTCCGAGTGCTGTCCTTTGGTTCCACACCCTGCACACCTCCCAGTATCCCCCCCCCCCTTTTTAGAGAATACAGAACCAAGTATCATGATGTGGTTCTTGGTAATTTGTATGGAATTTTCTAATAACTAGAAAAGCAGTATAATAGATCCCCTGGAATCAGCAAAAATAGACCCCCCCCCCCAACAATAAATCCCCAACAGCAATAAATCTTCCCCTGCAACAATATAAAAAACACTAAAATAGATCCCCTGCAATTAGCAACAACAGACCCCAAGCAACAATAAATCCTCCCCTGCAACAATCGCCCCCCCCCCCCCCCAATAAATCCTCCCCTGCAACAATAGATCCCCCAAGCAACAATAAATCCTCCACTGCAAAATATGCCCCATCCACAACAAAATGCCTGCCAGCAACAATAGATCCCCCAGCAGCCAGCATCAACCCACTGGCCCCAGCACCCCTTTGCCATTGCATACATTCAGACTGGAGGTTCCAGAACTGTGTCCCCCCCCCCCCCCCCCCCGCGTTCCCGCTGAAAAAAAGCCCTGGCAAAGGCCATTTGGGAAGTGTATTTGTCTATATTTCCCAAGAAATGTTGCCTTGTACTTGGTAAATCGCATATTGTAGGTCAACCAGTGCTAATAATGATTAAATTGGATCCCATTTGGGTCCCTTATTAATTGTTATTACTTGTTGGTGCCTTCATGGAGCCTTAGCTCCTCACTTCTGATAGACCTTGAAGCTCAGTAAGGTCTCTTTCAGACAGGCAGCACTGCTTACTGCCCTCTGAATAGTGATCTGTGGTGGATCAGGGAGAGGCTGACAGGCGCTCAGGAGTTGCTGCTGTCACATTGCAATGCTTGTTTTTTTTTTTTTTTTGGAGGGGGGGGGTTCTTTTTTTTTTTTTCCTTTTTTTTAATTGACAAACAGCAATTTTACATTGTGGTGCCACCTGTTAGGCTCTGTTAAAAGTGTCATTGCAGCAGGTGTACAGCCCTGTCAGGTTGTAGTGTTGGCATTCGGGTTTCTACAGAACCCCAGCCACCCGTGCGAAAGACCCCTTTATGGAGTGGAATCCAAGAGGGATTTTTATTTTAATTGAAAATATATATATATTTTTTAAAGCAATGTTATTGAACAGTGACATTTCACTGAATTTTATTGGCCGCCGCACCACGTGAGGCAGTGGACTGCCTCTTGCTGCGCTATGTTGAAAAAAAAAAATAAAGCCATTCATAGTTTTTTTCAGCACACACCTCCTGCACACTACCGCAATGTAGTAGTGTGAACCAAGCACACACAGTAGGAGACAAAACTTTTTTTGATCTTGCAGTGGGACTTTGCTGGAGTAGCTGCCAAAGGTAGTCCCACTGCACCTAGTGTGAATAGGCCCCTAAAGTGCAATGATGGGGCATGTTTTCCTGTTCCCATGTGATGCCAAAAGTACCTTGTGAAGCCAAAGTACCTAACTACTTCTCTAATTGGTCTCTTTAACAGAAGAGCCAAAAAATTTGCTAGATAATTTGATTTCCCTATAATAAATGTATTTGAGCCAACGGGGGGAAAAAAAAAAACTACAAGGCTTTTCAGGGATCAAGAAGATGACCTCTGAAGGTTTAAAAAGCGCTTTTTAACTATTCTAAAAAAAAAGCCTTTCATTAGCTTCATTATTGTACTTTTTTGTTGTATTTTGCAGAAGAAAGTAAAAGATGGGGGGGGGGGGCAAAGTCATCTAAAAAAATTTAAACTGCAGTTTACAAATAACCATCAAATATATATATATATATATATATATATATATATATATATATATATATACACATACATATATATTATATATACACAGTTTTGTAAATATTTTACTATATCTTTTCATGTGACAACACTGAAGAAATTGCACTTTGATACAATGTAAAGTAGTGAGTGTACAGCTTGTATAACAGTGTAAATTTGCTGTCCCCCTCACAATAACCCAACACACAGCCAATATTATCTAAACCGCTGGCAACAAAAGTGAGTACACCCCTAAGTGAAAATGTCCAAATTGGGCCCAGTGTAAATATTTTTTGTGGCCACCATTATTTTCCAGCACTGCCTTAACCCCCTTGGGCATGGAGTTCACCAGAGCTTCACAGGTTGCCACTGGAGTCCTCTTCCACTCCTCCATGATGACACCAGGGAGCTGGTGGATGTTAGAGACCTTGCGCTCCTCCACCTTCCATTTGAGGATGCCCCACAGATGCTCAATAGGGTTTAGGTCTGGAGAGATGCTTGGCCAGCCCACCATCTTTACCCCCAGCTTCTTTAGCAAGGCAGTGGTCATCTTGGAGGTGTGTTTTGGGTCGTTATTATGTTGAAATACTGCCCTGCGGCCCAGTCTCTGAAGGGAAGGGATCATGCTCTACTTCAGTATGTCACAGTACATGTTGGCATTCCTGGTTCCCTCAATGAACTGTAGCTACCCAGTGTCGGCAGCACACATGCAGCCCCAGACCATGACACTCCCACCACCATGCTTGACTGTAGGCAAGACACACTTGTCTTTGTACTCCTCACCTGGTTGCCGCCACACACGCTTGACACCATCTGAACCAAATAAGTTTATGTTGGTCTCATCAGACCACAGGACATGGTTCCAGTAATTCATGTCCTTAGTCTGCTTGTCTTCAGCAAACTGTTTGCGGGCTTTCTTGTTCATCATCTTTAGAAGAGGCTTCCTTCTGGGACGACAGCCATGCAGACTAATTTGATGCAGTGTGCGGCGTATGGTCTGAGCCCCGACAGGCTGACACCCCACCCCTTCAACCTCTGCAGCAATGCTGGCAGCACTCGTCTATTTCTCAAAGACAACCTCTGGATATGATGCTGAGAAAGTACACTCAACTTCTTTGGTCAATCATGGCAAGGCCTGTTCTGAGTGGAACCTGTCCTGTTAATCTGCTGTATGGTCTTGGCCACTATGCTGCAGCTCAGTTTCCGGGTTTTAGCAATCTTCTTATAGCCTAGGCCATCTTTATGTAGAGCAACAATTCTTTTTTTCAGATCCTCAGAGAGTTCTTTGCCATGAGGTGCCATGTTGAACTTCTAGTGACCAGTATGAGAGACTGAGAGTGATAACACCAAATTGAACACACCTGCTCCCCATGCACACCTGAGACCTTGTAACACTAAAGAGTCACATGACAACAGGGAGGGTAAATGGCTAATTGGGCCCAATTTGGACATTTTCACTTAGGGAGGTACTCACTTTTGTTGCCAGCGGTTTAGACATCAATGGCTGTGTGTTGAGTTATTTTGAGGGGACAGCAAATATGCACTGTTATACTTAAGTGCAATTACTCTTTTTCTTCCTAGTTCCCTTTAATAGCTCACTATATACTAGACATCTTTTACCTATACACCTGAATATATACGAGGGCTGTGCCAAAAGTAATGTAAAGTGGGCATAACTATTTCTCTATACTATAGTAACTCTTTTTCATTACAGGTAAAAAATTGATTTCAAGCAGAAACAACATGCTGTCTTGAGACCTTGATGAAGAAGATGTGCAGGCTGTGTGACATCCACAAAAAGCTACAGAATGTTTACAGAGTTGCCACCACTGACAAGAGTCCCCAATGACAAGACATTGCTCCTGTCAGTAGTGTAATTTCCATAAACATTCTGTAGCCTTTTGGGAATGTTGGGCAGCATGCACCCTTCCTTCATCAAGACCTCAAAGACAACACATTGCTTCTGCTTGCAAACTACTATTTGCATATAATGAAAAAGAAGAAGAAAAGTTACTATAGAGGAAGATTTACTCTACCAACATGTGAAATTTGAACGACACATGTGGCCACATTTGCATTACTTTTGGTACTGCACTCATACCTTGGAAAACATTTATACACAGGTAGTAGAAAGTGCAGATAAACATATGCATATTAGGTAGTACATCCACAATAGAGGGTCCTTAGATAACTTGATTTAAAGTGATATAAACATTAATAAAGCTGAGAAACACTGGTGTAGGCAGTCAAATGTTGCATGATACTTTAATATAACCAGCATACATTTCTCCATTCAGAGATGTTTATTTATGAACAAATTATAATACATAATGTATATGAATATCTATTGTGCTTATGGCTTGTCAGATACTTTATGGCACAATCATTTTTAAGCAAACAATAGTCGGCAAGCAGAAGCTGGGCATACTTCAAACAAATGGGAAAAAAAAGAACTGTGATATGTCACCAAATAACAAAGACCAGTGGATATAAACATTTTTAAGGACTTCCCAAACTACAACCATAAAGAACCCATATACCTTCTCAAAATCTATTGTTTAATAAGAGTGCAATGAGAAAGAGAAAAATTTTGCAAACCCACAGTAGCCAATCATATTGCAGTTTGCTATAATAAAACAGAACGCTGCTAGCAGATACAAAGTATGGTCACCTAGCTGTATCTGCACATGTTTACAGCGGCTTTCATTGCCTTCTGTTATGCACGAATAAGGCTTTTTTTTAAACTGAGAGTCAAGCCAAACCCCAGCTCCATGGTATTTTTTTTTGGAGTAGAAGACTTAGAAGGGTTAGAACCACTGCAAGGTTTTTCTTGCTTCCTGTATCTCTGGGGATACATTTGCAGTTTCCCTGACTGTAGCCTAGGAAGTGAAATCTTAGGAGAAAAAACATAATCGGCAGAGGTCCACTCCTAACCAGTCCCTATTCCATCAAAAGCTACATATTAAAGCTGAGCTTGTGCTTTAAAGGATAAGAGTACTTATTTGAAGGTAGTAAAATAGGTGATGTACTGCCAAATTCTAATTCTGCTTGTCTTCCATGGGTCAATTTTTTCATATATTGATAGCAGGCGTAGGCGCCTATTCTAAGACAAAAAGAGTAGTGGCTGAGGTACCACCTGGCTGAGATTTATACTGACCTGGCTGTTACTAATGTTATCAACAGGAAAGAGATCATAAGACTAGTCATTTTTTTCCTGAAAATGCATTTCCATACATGGAACAATCCATTTTTCAAAGTCATGTTCAATATGATTTTACATAAAAAGCAACAACAAAACTGAAAAATAACCCACTATTTTCAATCAAGTACTGTACAACTAAGTTGAAGAACCCCCAGGTGAACCCAATGGAAAATGCTACTGCTTTCTATTAAAATTGCTTGAGGGTTTTTTTTTTTTTTTACGAATTTCTATTCCATCACAATTATTCTTTTAATCTATTAAGTGTTCTTCAGTACTTAACACTGACTTGAGCTTTACTTCTCGATCAGATTCATTAATGATGAAAAATGTAAATTCAGCGCTTAGCAGAACAAGTAAAGAAAACAGCATCTAGCACTAAAAGGTCAATAAACCGAACCTTCCTGGTAAAATAGTAATAGTGCTGCGCTCTAACGCCATAAACTGTAATTTACGTGGGAAAATATTGTGTGAATGGTATATGTACAATTCAAATAAAAAAAGAGCAATTAATATCTATCCCTTTAAATAACACGAAGAGCTAGTGTGTAAGCAATATATAATTCAGTCCATATATATATCACGTGCCAGACCGTGAAAAAAAAAATATATAAACGTAAATTTGAAACTTAAAAAAAACGCTTGTGATATTGTAAAAAGTATTGGGACATGAAAATAAATAGGTTGCGCTAATCATACAATTGTGCAGCAACACTGAAAATGAGGAAAATAAATGTGATAAAGGATATAGTGCGCTCAACACAATCATAAATCGTAAACATGTAACATCTGGGTTGTCCCAAATACTATAGTGATCATCATACAATGTTAAAAACCATATGTGAAAGTTCTTTATGAAAAAAAACATATAATTTTTAACAGTTGTGAAAGAATATAAAGTCCTCCAAATGATCCAGATAATCTCAAATAGCCAAAGATCAAGCTTCCATCAATAGTGGATCTTCAATCTTGCTAATCTTAGACCGATATGTGAGGGTGAAATAGAAGAAATAGCCTCTTACCAGATAACACTAAAAAGTGAGTATTTGGGACCACCCGGATGTTATATGTTTACAATTTATGATTGTGTTGAGCGCACTATATCTTTTATCAAAAGTATTGTGACGCCTGCCTTTACACCCATGAACTTTAATGGCATTCCAGTCTTGGTCCTTAGGATTCAATATTGAGTTGGCCCACCCTTTGCAGCTATAACAGCTTCAAGTCTTCTGGGAAGGCTGTCCACAAGGTTTAGGAGTGTGTCTATGGGAATGTTTGACCATTCTTTCAGAAGAGCCTTTGGGAGGTCAGGGACTGATATTGGACAAGAATGCGCTCTAATTCATCCCGTGTTCGATCGGGTTCAGCGCTTCTGGAAGAATGGTCAAACATTCCTAAACCTTGTGGACAGCCTTCCCAGAAGAGATGAAGCTGTTATAGCTGCATAGGGTGGGTCAACTCAATATTGAACCCTACAGACTAAGACTGGGATGCCAATAAAGTTCATGTGCGTGTAAAGGTAGGCGTCCCAAAAATTTTGACAATATAATGTATATATCTGAATGGTTCATTAATGGTAAATTGCTTTAGTTCATTCAATCACATTGATGATATTAGAGTTTAAAAGCTACTTAAAATTGTCTGAAATTGCCTAAAAAAGCTGTGTATGACTAGCATTAGTGTCAGGCTGATCGCACTGTTTAGCCTGATAAAGACCATGCTTTCCTTGGCTTTATTGAAGTACCTGTCCACTTTGAGTGACAGTGGACTGCTAAGAATTTAGGGTGTACCCATCCTTGATTATCTATACTGTGCCTGAGCATGTCTTACCCCAAAGTTCAGCTTATTTGACTAGTGTGAATACTGCTTACCATGCTCGGGCATGGCTCACCATACCATGCCCTGGCCCGCTTGGAAAAGTGGGTTTAGGCACAGTTCAGTCAGGATTCCCACAGTCTTTTTAAGACAGAGGTGATGATGTAAGAATGGGAAGGAGAGACAATCATTCTTGGACACAGTATATGGTAACTGTGCATGCTGTGGCTATGTCTAATGCTACACTAGACTTGGCCAGTTCAAGTCACACTTTCTAATAAAAGAAACAAGCATGGCTATAACTACAGCACAACACCTGCCTATTTCAGCAACAGATTTTAATAATTACTCTTATCCTTTAAATCGATATATAATGATTTTAGGCTGATGGGTTATTGCTGTTCACTTTGTTAAAAAATACCAATTGCAAATTAGAAGTAATTTCCAGCACCCCGTTTGCTTGCCACTATGTTTTTAACCATTGGCTACTGCAGTTTGAGATTTTTCAACTGTACACATTGCTTACACCCAAGTGGGCAGCCATTTTGCAGTTAAAAAGTAGGCATTGAAATATACTGTGATTACTGATAGGTCTAACATGCCCCATGCACAGTGCTCCAATTAACTCTCTGAGCAGTATATTGTGTAGGGGATGTATGGAACCACTTGGAGATCATTAATACTGTGCTCTGTGTGAGAGCACCGGTCCGGAAATCCAGCGTGCTGCCAACACAGAGCAGATCCTTACAGTATTATGCAAGAACACATAATAATAGAAAACATTCCATATACTTTGATTGTTATTCAGCCTGACCTACAAAGCCACAAAATAGCTGCCCCTGCTGTGTACAAAAAACGGGGGACATATAGGAAACACACAAAAGACAAATTTGCAGTTTCTGTATGTCATCTGTTTGATTCAAATTTTTTTGGAAAGAAAAATAAGTTGCATATTCTTTGTAAAGCATATACTTTACATTTGCTATGTTTTAGTCAGCTAGACTTATAAATGTTCCCCGTTAAGTACAAATGCAGTTGGACCTAATGGTCTTAACATGCTGTTGGCTAGGGATGTGATTAACACACAGAATTAACACAAAAAGTGTCTTTGTAAGAAGCCTTCTAAAGGAAGATGAATAGTGGCCAAAATGAAAAATAAAACAGGTGAAAGTGAGACCTGAGATACACAAGAGTGTTTAGTGGAATAGTGACATAAAAAAAGAATAGTGTATTTCAATATAGACTATATTTCATCTGTATCTAATATTGTAAACATATGGGTTTTGTCAATTTGGTAATTGTTTTTATGTTGCTATGATAATGCAGTGCAGGCTTTTTATAAACAACAAAAATTAAAGTAAAGTATCTCAAACAACTAATGAAGGATCATATATTATTGTTGTTATGTTGTAATCTGAAGAGAGCTATTCTTTAACTCAGTGGTCTCCAAAGTGCGGCCTGCAGCCCTTTGCTTGAATTTATCCTGCCCTTGGGGCACTATTCCTCCCACTGAAAGGAGACAATATTCCTCCTACTGACACCAGTGAGTGCCGAGGCATAATTCTTCCCACTGACACCAATGATGGGGCAATATTCCTACCACCGACATCAACAATGGGGCACTATTCCTCCCACTGAAGCCAACAATGGGGCATAATTCTTCCCACTGATACAACAATTGAACACTGTTTCTTCCATTGATACCAAAGATGGTGCACTATTCCTCCCACTAATACCAACGACGGGGCACCACTCCTCCCACTAGTACCAATGATAGGGCACTATTGCTCCCACTAATAACAATGATGGGGCACTATTCCTTCCACTGACGCCAACAATGGGGTACTATTCCTTCCACTGACGCTAACAATGGGGCACTATTCCTTCCACTGATACCAATGATGGGGCACTATTCCTCCCACTAATAACAATGATGGGGCACTATTCCTTCCACTGACGCCAACAATGGGGCACTATTCTTTCCACTGACGCCAACAATGGGGCACTATTCCTTCCACTGATACCATCGATGGGGCACTATACCTCCCACTGATACCAATGATGGGGCACTATTCCTCCCACTGACAGAAACAATGGGGAACTATTCCTTCCACTGACTCAACAATGTGACATAATTCCTCCCACCGATATATACGATGGAACACTATTCATTCCACTGACACCAACGATGGGGCACTATACCTCCCACTCATACCAATGACAGGGCACTATTCTGGCCACTATGTAATTTTTTTTTACTCCCACTTACCACCAAGCCTGAGGCATTGTTTACTCCCACTGAGCCTGGGGTATTTAAATCTTCCACTCCCATTTGCTTTAAACTATAAAATTTCACAAATTTCTGATTGGCCTGAACATTTGCATACAGCTTTGTCCGGTCTTTTGGGAATCCTGAAATGCAGGAATGATGCAATCTAGAAAATCTTGTAGGTAAGTCACATTCAACTGGACTTGTTCTTTATAGTTATAGATACTTATCTAAGCTACTTCTTCCATTCTAATGAAGGTTCAGGAAAATACTCAGGAATTTATTCCAAACAAGTAGCACAGGTAGCACCGACATCTTGATGCGGGAGGCACCGACACCTTTATCTGGGTTGCACAAAACAAGGCTGACTGGATAAACGTGTTGGCGCTCCATGTTTGCTGGGGTTTTTTCTTGACGTTCATTGAAATTGAAGAAGTGGCTTCGATAAGCGTCTTTACATGAAAACCTAAGTGCTATGTGATGATCTTGAGACTGTTGAAATGCTACTAGTGACAGGATTGCTAACTTGACATGGCGCCTAGGCCAATCTGGCTAGTCTATGATGCATGCTTCATTCCCTATGATATTGTCCTCACTTTATATAAAAACACGAGTTGGTGAGTGTCTTGGTCTGATCCATTTGCTGTTTCTACAATGCAGTCCAGGCCTTCAAATGGGAGGTCCTCCCTTTCTATACCCTCCAGCTCCAGTGCATTCTCCATAAGAATACAGGTAAAACTTGTAGACACAATTAGATTGACTGAAATGACAACTTGATAAGGCCAGGTCTGGATGAGACAGAATCTCCTTATGTATGTCCTGCACTGCACTGCAGCAGTTGACCAAGCCCTGGCCTACACCACCTAACATGGAACACATATTTTAGGTAGCACATGCTCTTAAAAAAAAAAAGCCTGTACATTTACCCATACAATACAGTGCAAAAAGCTTCTGCTTTTAGAATTGTCTCTATATTAAGGTTGCACAAAGTACTACAACCTGTGGATTCACATGCTTCTATCCTTAAAGTGCAACTCCATCCAAAACTTTTTTTTCTTAATTCTGGTGTGTGGAATTATAAGATCATTATTACTGCCTGTGTTCCCATTGGGAAGATCTGACCTTACTATTTGTTTTGGGGACCACTGTTATTATTAGAGATAGTGAAAACAAATTCAAAAATATATGGTTGTCACTAGAGCAGGATTATGATGTCAAATAACAGCTGCCAGAAGTTAAATTTTTTTCTTTTGGGGAGATTTTCACAAAAGATCTATTATAGCTTATAACTCTTGTGTTACTAAGTTAAGTCCTGCTAATGAGGTTCTCTAGCTTGTCGGAGAAGATTGCCTTTGGGAATAAAGTTGATTTTGTTGTGAATCAGCACTTGTTGCAGTTATGTCACTATTGCACTGCACACAGTTACACTTACCGACACATAGCTGCAGCCTTAACAAGCTTTGTTTTTGGTCTGACAAGGGAAGGAGAGATGAGAATTTAGTAAAAAGAGGGGGACAATCATGTCAAAGAAACATTGAAGTGAACCTGTTAAGTTTAATACAGGTGCTGACATTGTCAATCAATTTTTAAAGGTGCAAGTTCTTTATGTGTCATTCAAGGATCCTAATCCCAGTTCCACTATTTCTGCACAGGATCTTCAGCTTGTATAAGAAAAGTGTGTACAACTGCATTTTCAGAGCTTTTAGCCAGCTTTGAAGATTTGGGGTTGATTTACTAAAGGCAAATAGGCTGTTTACACTGCAAGGTAACTTGCCCCAGAGCTTAAAGAATTTTGTGAAATTTCGCTTTGCCAAAATTGTCCAATCATATGCAAGGAAAAAAGCAAAGAGCATTTTTGCTTGTACATGATTGTGATAACGGAAGTCAACAGAGCTTCCCCACATTTACTAAGCTTGGTGGAAAATTCTCTTGAAAAATGCAGCTTCCCTTGCAAAGGGAATAGCCTCATTTACAAAGCTCAGGGGTACATTTCCCTGCAAAATGCATCTTCACTTGCACAGTGAATAGCCTCATTTACTAAACTCAAGGGCAAATTCCCCATGCAAAATGCAACATCCCTTGGAAAGATAACAGCCTATTAGTAAAGCAACCCCTTAAAGCAAACTTTAACTCTAGTTTGGAGATGTTATATACACAGACCTTAATGGAAACACATGCTGTCACTTTAATGAAGATTTAATAAGCAACACACTGCTTGAAACTTAATTAAAGCCTGTTAGACTGCCAGCAGCTTGCTTAAAGTAACAGCTAGCACTCCCTTAGGCATTTTAAATCACAGGCAGATTTGCCGCAATTCTGCCCGCGATTTCAAAATGCCCAGGTGTGAATGACAAATTGCAGAATGCACATTTGAGATGCCATTTATTTGAATGGCACCTAAAATTGCGGTGCGGTTCTGCCACGATTGTCGCATGATAAATCATGCTGTAATCGCGGAAAACAGCATCGCGTGAAGCTTGTTGCCCAAAAAAAGTTCAGGAGCTTCTTTTGGGCGACACGCTTCATGGGATGGGAATTGCTGCGATTTATCGCATTACAATCGCAGCAGAGCCCCACCATGATTTTAGGTGCCATTCAAATGAATGGCATCTCATATTTGCGTTCTACGATTTGTCATTCACACCTGGGCATTTTTAAATCTCAGCAAATCGACTGTAGGCTGTCATAAGCTGAATGCAGTCTAAGATCTGTGTTTGACACCCTGTAAACTGAAACTAAAGGTTGCTTTACGAGATTCCACAAGCCTGCCCAAAGCTTCTTGAAAGCTTTACAAATGCTTGCTAAACCCACTGCTCTAATACAAAGTGAAACTTGTGTGCACAGGAACTTAGTGTCACTGTCATGTAACAAGCATACAGCCAGTAAAGTCTAAAAAGTCAGGAATCCCATCCCACATTCTTATTCCATATCAGTGACTCACTAGATCACTGAGGGCGAACCTTGGCACCCCAGATGTTTTGGAACTACAATTCCCATGATGCTCATACACTCTGCAGTGTAGTTGAGCATCATGGGAAATGTAGTTCCAAAACATCTGGGGTGCCAAGGTTCGCCATCACTGCACTAGACTTGACTAGTTAAGTCAAAATGACAACACAGGAACATGCGCCTTTAAAAAAAAGTCAGCTATGACAGAACCTATATTGTAGTCCTCGCAAATGACCCACATCATTTTGGATGGAGAATGAAGAGTTAGTTACTTGTAGCTAGTCCTTAAAGAAATCAACCCCTGGGGTTGTAAAGATTCATATAGAACTTTCAACCCTTCTTACTCCATCAAAAACTGGATTTTAGGATGGGTTTCTGGAGGAGATAGCCTTTAAAGAGGATATCCATTTTATGAGGATTTGTTTAATAAATGCACTGATTTGAGCCACAGTGGCAAGATACATAGGCCTATTCTTCCCCTAAATCCATTCACACTAAAATATACCCCTACTGTACATAATACATTAAAAAAAACATAAAGTGGTTGCAAACCTATAAAATAAAAAATGAACAAAGCATATCCCTCTATAATGTGTACTATCCTCACAAAAATAGAAGTTAGCCTGGTGTATACTTATAAGACCGGCCTTGCATGGGAAACACTCAAAATTTAACACCAGCAGGGATGCGCTGAACCCAGGCACCAAACCCACCGTGGCCTAAAACGTAACTTTTTTTTAAAGAACTATGTAAAACACATAACATGGGAAGTATACGGGAAGAGGATATGTACAATTACCTCCATCTTAAGGGAGCTAAACAAAACATATCAACAAACAGCAGACATGTTTTTTGCCATTGTTGAGAATTCCTACTATCTGGGCGGAGATGTGTATAGCATGCTGACCACATCCCACTACCTATAGGCATGGACTAGTGCTGAGAGTCACTGTGGCTACTGAGAGGCTTGACTGCCTTCCTAAAGCCAAACATGCTCGATCCAGCCTGGTGGAAATACTCTCCTAATTATAAACTAACTCTGCCATTACATAAAGATCTCCCTTAATCCTCCTGCAACAAAGTCCACATTGCCCTAATAGAAAAAGTGCTCATTAATGCCATGTGCTTTCTTTAACACAATTACACATGTTGCACCCCTGATGAAGCCTCACCATGAGGAAAAATATAGAAAGAAAAGGATTGGATGACCGACACCACCCCCGAGTCCTAGGCGGTCCACCATCGCCTTACATGCATGATCATACCCAATGTTACTGTCTAAAGCGTCAAATCTCTTGATACTTAACTGTTGGTAAGTTTTAATGACTTAACCATATATATGCTTATGTGAAAATGGTCACAACAGAAATAATGTATGAATTTGTGATACGTGCGATTACGCACGAAAAATGAACTATCCTAACATTTTGTCTGTTATTGCCTAGAACTACTTGAGAGGTCATAAGTCATTCGGTCCCTGATGAAGCCATCGAAATTGCGAAACATGTAGGACCCCGGTGACCCCATGTATCTCTTGGTTTCGAAACATCACAGTATCTGTATCAATTTCATCATGGATCATTTTCCACGTATTGTCACTTATTTTTCGTGTTTTTTGTATGTTTTATGCTGTAACATGAATTAAACTCTGTATTTTTAACTGGAATTTTCTTTGATTGTCTGTCTTTGCCACAACCACACCACCTTCAAATTCCCATACCCATTGGTGGTTCTCTGGCTGACCAGTCAGGCCATTGAACACCCTCTTTTATCCTTCAATGAGGCAAAATATGTTGGGTTAAGAGATTTTTTTTGGATTCATTTTTTGATTACTGAGCACTTTTTGTTATTGGGGCAAGGAAAGAAAGTACTAACTATAAACTGCAGAGGTACAGGACTACATAAAAAACATGTAAGACTTTAACCGGGCTTCAAGGTTACGTGTTGTTAATACATTTTATTAAATCTTTATTCTAAAAACAAATATTTCAGTTTACTTAGCTTGCTGGGCTTTCTAAAAAGAAGGCACAACATTAACTATGTGCTTTTTTGCTGCCATTGTATAACTGACTAAACGGCTTCAGAAACATTACATTACAGGAAACAATCTAAGTTGCACTGACAGGTAATAGCAAACACTGCTGCCTTGGGGCCTACTGTAGGGAATGCAGGATGCTTCTGTTTCCTGCTTATGAAGCTACTGTTTGTAGTATGTCCCTTTTCTCCTTCCTTAGCCTTCCTATAGTCACGCAATGTGACTGTAAAAGCGATAGTATCGGAGTATACTTAACTGTTACCTACAGGTAAGCCTATAATAAGGCTTACCTGTAGGTACAATTAATATCTCCTAAACCTGCACAGTTTAGGAGATATTTGCCCTGCATGCAGCCGCTGACGTCTGTGGCGCATGCACTCTGAAGGTCCGGCGGACCTTCAGAGCTCCTTGCCGGAAAGTGACCTGAAAGTGAGGTCATCGCGGCTCTGGCCACTCACAGAATCGGAGCCGCCGAACCTGGAAGAGACGCGAGGGAAAATGACAGCTCCCTCCGCAATGTTCGGGCGACCGTGTCCGGGCTTCGTTCTAAGGTAAGTATTTCATAATGATCTAGTATGTGATGTATACTAGATCATTATGCCTTTGTCCTGCACATTTTTTTTTGTGAGGATACAACCACTTTAAGTGAAGATTTTACGTCTATAGCAGCCTTAAAGTGTTACTAAACTTACAACAGTAAAATCAGTGTGTATATGCAGTAAAGCATGCTTGCTATGCTCGCTGTGAAACCTAAGGGGTTAATCCTCAGCATTGTGTAAAAAGGCTGTTTGAACCTGTCTTCTCCTGATCCTCCCCTACTTTTATTGTCCCCAAACCATCTGCTGATAGTACAGAGCCTTGGAGGCACTCTGCACATGCTCAGTTTGGTGTGTATTGCTAACAAGTTTTTTTTGGGAGGGTGCATGTGATCAGCACAGGGCCAACCAGCACTGTCCACACAGAGGGTCAGGAGTCATGCAGCCTCATAGGACAGTCAGAGGAGACTGAAAACTCCTCCTACAAGCTTTACCCAGACACTGATAGAAGTCCCAAGACTGCTATGTACTGCTGATGAGAAAAGGTATTTAGCAGTTTATATTTATTAAAATAATTGCATTTCCATGTCCTGTGTACTGTGGGAGACCAGATATAGTGACTGCAGGCTTCTGGGTTTAGTAACACTTTAAACCAAACAGATCCTGCTCTTTTAGGTGAGAGGGAGAAGGTGTGTCCCTCCTGTCACTCATTCAGCAATATGTGTAAATTGATGTCTCCTGCTCTATTATATAGCATAACTGACAAAGAGTGGAGAACATTAATGGCTTAGCATGGTGCTCATCGTCTGCTGGCTGTATGGTAATTCATTAAAATAAAAATGCATATAATAGTCCAGATTTGCCCAATTAAAAGGAAATAAATTATTTTTACCACTGAACACACACACACACACATACATTATAGATATACAGTATATATATACATATATATATACATATATATATACATATATATATATATATATATACATATATATACATATATATATATATATATATATATATATATATATATACACATACATATATACATACATATACATATATATATATATATATATATATATATATATATATATATATATATATATATAGATTTACACACATATAGTATATATTTTTATCCTTAAAAAGGAATCCTCTTTAATGGCGCAGGTTCAAAAAAGGAAAAGGAAGGCTGTTAGTACAGAGAGAAAGACAAAAGAGACAAGAATCAGTAGCAAAGATTTTTATCAGGAATGACTCAGATTATGGTTTAAAATCTGTTATCTTTAGTTCAAACATCATACATATATTCCAACCACCAGTCCTTTCCAATACATTTGGGAGGCTTGCTTTGAGATGTTACATTCAATAGCAGGACAGGTGCTATAGCAGTAAAAGAGCATGACACGTTTATCTGTGCCATTTGTGAATTTTGCTTTCCTAGAATGTTCACATTTAGCAAGCATTTCATCATTGGTCTCCTTGTAAATTCCTAAAATAAATGTGTTTCTGAATTCAATAATGTCAATAAAATTTCTCTCAAAATAGCACATATGTAGAATATTACTGAGCTTCTAGGATTGTATTACAGATGTGTAAAAACAATGTATAAAGAGCAAAGTAATTCTAACAAAATCTTGCATGAGTCCTATGATGGGCACTTTTCACATACCGGTTATTATAATATGGTTTACCTGACCTCAAACAATCTGATCGATCAACTATGACAACTGCAGAAAAAGTGCAACTGCTACCTTCATCAACCAGTTCGATTATATTTTTCTCTATCAGCAAAATGAACTGAGAAATCTAATTGGCTGCCATAGACAATTTGCACTTTGCACTAGTTCTATTTTCTTCATTATTTAAATTTCATCCAAATTCTAGATTATTTAATGGGGTGACAGTGCAAAGAGCAACAATGATATGCAAATAAGATTGCAATTCCAATTTTCATGAATTCAAAGCAATCAGAAATGTAATTATGGAAAGGTTGGAATGGTTTATTACATTTCCCAGATTGCACTTAATAATGTCAATTTGTATGCAGTTAGCAGCTAACAAACTACCAGTAAGACTGAAAATAAGGGTCTAGGGGTATCTGTGCGTGCACTGAGCTTACACAGTCACGCCAGGGTGTTTGTATGTGAATGCAGTGACTTCAGATCCTGAAATGACTCACTACTCGTCTATAGCTTTAAAGGGTAACGTTGCTGACCAATAGAGAAGTCTGGGAGGTGGGAAGGCATGGGCCCATATATGACTTCAAGAGCAACACTATATAGTCAAACCTCTGAACTTCTGACCATAATACTTGCTAAACATGCCCTTTCCACCAATTTACTGAATTCTGGTGTTTTCAGGGAAGACTAGTCTTAATGCTTTAGACCAGTGGTCCTCAACTCCGGTCCTCAGGGCCCACTAACAGGCCAGATTTTAAGTATTACCTTGGGGAGATGCAGACTAGAATACTGCAATCACTGAGCAGCAAATGAGATCACCTGTAATGTAACTTAGTTATCTTGCAAACCTGGCCTGTTAGTGGGCCCCGAGGACCGGAGTTGAGGACCACTGCTTTAGACAACTGTCTATATTCAGCTTTGAGGCAAGTTTGGGAAAGACCCATTTCGGTTCCAGCATGACAGTACACCTAAGCACCAAGTCATGTCCATAAAGACATGGTTTGATGAATTTGGTGTAGAGGAACTCAAACAGCCTGCACAGACCCCTACGCTTCAACCCTGCTGAAAGCCTTTGGTGTAAATTGGAATGTGAATTGTGAGTCAGGTCTTCTCATCCAACATCAGTACCTGACCTGACAAAGTTTATTCTAGCTCAATGGGGACAATCCACACAGACATGCTCCAAAATCTGGTGAAAAACCTTCAACAGAAAATGGAGGCTGTCATAGCTGTGATGGGGATGGGGGGCAACTCCATATTAGTGTCTAAGGTTTTTGAATGGAATGTCCAACAAGAAAATAAAAATGTGATGGTCAGGTGTCCACAAGCTGTTGTTAGCAATATAGTGTATAGTTTTTGGAACTCCTGGAGTGAACTACAAGCTGTCGGCTTTTCAGTCTTTATGGTAGTTTACCAGCTTTATTCTTAATATGCAAGGTCTGCATATAATGTATGTGGCTGCCACCACCACTTGTTGACAAAACGCTGCATCATGCAAAGCAAAAAATACCTTACTGCTGGGTTCCAGTCGCATTCCTGCCACTGAGTCTTAAGCTGGATACACACTATCCAACTTTTGTGGTTAGATTTCCTTCAGATTTACCTTTTCTATGTAGTGCAAGGGCCTGCCTGATTGCATACAAATTGAAAGGGTTTAGGTTTGACCTCATATTATATGGTTTTGGTAAATCTAAAGGAAAAAGTCTTCAGAAAATCTTATAGTGTATATGGCCCATTACAGAGGGAAAGCTCTGGATCCCAATTCTTGAGAATGGATGCTACAGCACTGCATAGAAATGTGTTCTCATTTGATTTGGAATCCTTTTCCAGGATCCCACTGATCGTACCTCGCCTAGGTGAATCCACCAGAAGCTTGAGAGTAAGGTAAGTATTTTAACATGTTTTTCCTAAAGTGTTTTCTTTCCATGATGCAGAGTTTTGACAGCAGATGGTGGGGGGCAACCACATATGTGGATGTTGCATTTTAATTTAATGTCTACTTTAGTGCAGGTTCACTTTTAAACCAACATGAGAAGACAGTATAAAATTAGATTTGCTTATCATTAAACAAAAAAATATTTGCAGCTTTTCATAAATGTCTTTGAAAGCAAGGACAGGTATATCAACCAACATAAAAATTGCATTACAATGGATCATGGTCTGAATGGTAAAAAGTTAGGGTTGCCACTTCCTCCCTTTAAAACTAAAGCTGGATACACACTATACAACTTTTGTTGTCAGATTTCCTTTAGATTTACCTTTTCTATGTAGTGCAAGGGCCTGTCAGATTGCATACAAATTGAAAGTGTTTAGGTATGACCTCATATTATATGGTTTTGGTAAGTCTGAAGGAAAAAATCTAAAGAAAATTGTATAGTGTGTATGGCCCATAAGTTTTCCAACTGGCGAAGAAATAAAGGGTCTATCATTTTAATCATAGGTGTTTTTTAAATGGTAAAGACAGAATATCAACCAAAAATTCAGACATGGCGAGTCAAGTTAATGCCAAAGAGCTCCATTCTTGTCTCATCTGACAATATCACTTTGTCCCAATCCTTCTCTGAATCATTTAGATGTTCATTGGCATGACTGTACATGCGCCTTCTTGAGGAGGGAGGACTCGCTGTGTTTGGAGGAAGAAGAATGCTCACTATGGCCCTAAGAACACCATCCCTACAGTCAAGCACAGAGGTGGAAACATTATGATTTGGTGCTGTTTCTCTGCTAAAGGTACAGACCCACTTTGCTGCATTGAGGGGCCAATGGACGGGACCATGTATTGTAAAATCTTGGATGAGAACCTTCTTGCCTCAGCCAGAACATTAAAGATGGGTCATGGATAGGTCTTTCAGCATGACAATGACCCGAGTGGCTTAAGAAAAAGAACATTAAGGTCATGGAGTGGCCCAGCCAGTCTTCAGACCTTAATCCTATAGAAAATTTATGGAGGGAGCTGAAACTTTGAGTAACCAAGCGACAGCCAAGAAACCTTAAAGCGGAGTTCCAGCCATTTACTCACCTGTCCAACGGTCCAGCGATGCGGCCGCCGGAAGCCTCGATCCTCTCCCTCGGCGCCGGCATCACTGCTGTGGGCACCCGGCTGTTACAGTTTGCGGCTTCACAGCCGGGTACCCACTGCGCATGCGCGAGTCGCGCTGCGCGCCGTGATTGGCCGGCAATCTTCTGGGACCTCTGACGTGTTCCAGAAGATTGCAGGGAGGGAGGGGGAGAGGAGAACTTCCGCTCAGGGCGCCGCGGCGCTCCGAGCGGAAGTGGGAGCGGGTACCTGTCAAAACTAGGTACCCGCTCCCCCCCCAAAAAAATGACATGCCAAATGTGGCATGTCGGGGGGTCAGGACTCCCTAAAGCGGAAGTTCCACTTTTGGGTGGAACTCCGCTTTAAGGATTTAGAAAAAATCTGTAAAGAAGAGTGGACCAAAATCCCTCCTGAGATGTGTGCAAATCTGGTAACCAACTACAGGCGGTCCCCGGGTTACGAACAAGATAGGGACTGTAGGTTTGTTCCTAAAGCCCTGTACACACGCACAGATTGTTGGCCGTAAATTGTCGGCCAACGTCCGATCGGCCGATTGTAGGCTTGTTAGTATGATGCTTCCGACAACCAACTGCGACTTTTCGTCCGAAAAAAATCTGGTGTGCAGGCTAAAAAATTTTTGCTGGCCAACAACAGAACGGCCGATTGTTCCTCAGTCAGTACAGATTTCGGCAGACAAAAATCAGATGAGCAAGACTGGGCATGCTCAGAGAAGAAAAACCACAGGGAAAGTCAACCATCACATGACATCACTTCTGAAGTTGGTTTTTGTTGGCCAACAAAAAAAGTCCAGTGCAAGTCTAGAGCACATTTCAACCAACAAACGACACTGGAAAAAAGACGGCCGATCGGTCGGCCAACAATCTGTGCGTGTGTACAGGGCTTTAGTCGAATTATTTGTAAGTCGGAACAGGTACATTTTTTCAGGGTAGCCCCAGCCAAAATAATAATTTTTACGTTTTTTTGGATAGCATAGAAAGGGTTAACACCCCTGTACAATTTGTTTTGCTGTCTATTCCCTTTTTCAGAAGATTTCACCTCATTTTCTGTCCCTATGACAACTGGATTTTGAAACTTTTGGGTTGTTGTGGAAACAAGGATTAGTGATAAAGCTTCAGTAGAGACACCTTTTTCCAAAGAGAACTCTTACAGGAGTAAATATCCCTTCCTAGGGGTAGATTTCTCCTCATTTCCTGTTGTCTCCCTCCGTTTGTAGGTAGGAGTCATTTGTAAGTCGGATGTTTGTAACCCGGGGACCGCCTGTACAAGAAACCTCTTACCTCTGTTCTTGCCAACAAGGGTTTCTCCACCAAGTACTAAGTCCTGTTAGCTTGAGGATCAAATACTTATTTTACTCACTGAACTGCAACTCAATTTATAACATTTGTATCATGTGTTTTTTCTGGATTTTTGGTTGATATTCTGTCTCTATCATTTAAAATACACCTATGATAAAAATTATAGACCCTTATTTTTTTTTTTGTAAGTGGGCAAACATACAAAATCTGCAGGGGATCAAAAAAATATTTTCCCCACTGTATTAATTACACAGGTTCTGTGGCTGATTAAGGTGTTAATTAAACTCACTCAGTGCCTTATCTGCATTAAATTAGCCTCAGAACCTGTGCAATTAATATGTGTTTAGTTTTAAAGGGATGAGGTGGCAACCCTATAAAAGGTTTTTTCCTTTAAGCATTAGAGCCATTCGATCATAACATTAATGGTTGTAAAACTTCCCCATGCAGCTTAGTTTTTTTTTTTTTCCATGTATGTTTGATTAAGGCCTATTTCAGACAGGCTTCAGCTTGTATAGGAATAGTGTGAACAGCAAGCTTTGACAAAGCATTTGCTGAGCTTTTGGCAAGCTTTGTTGAAGCTTTTTAAGTACCATTCAGCTCCAGTTTGTAAATGTTGAGCACAGATCATAAAACGAGTGATGATTGCCGCTTCAAACAAGCTGCTAGCGGCTTTGGCTGTACTTCTCCTTTAAAGTTTCAATCAGCACTCCTATTAGGATCAGAGCTATCTTACCGAATGGGCACGCTGGGCAGTTGCCCGGGGGCCCCACTCTGCTGGGGGGCCCCACCTGCCTAGCTTCCCAGCCCCAGCCAAGCATTGGTCCTGATTTCAGTGTGCATCCCACCCCCAAACTTAGCAGGTGGCAAGCGCCTGTCGGCCCTGCACTGCTGTCAGGCCACTTGGGCCATGGAGGGGGACCCCACAATTGCAGGAATGCCTGTCCACCTCCACGGGAACACACACACACAGGACAGTCGAGTCTGACTCCCATCTGTGTGTGTGTGTTCACCGGACCCAGCCGCCGAACTTGTAAAATGTCATTAGCCTGGCACTGCTGTACCAATAAATATTGCCTTATCAATAATTTGCATTTTTATTCTCGTCGGTGACTGTGTAGGCAGGGGCCCAGTGTACTGCATTGCCCGGGGGCCTTTTATGCTCTTAAGATGGCACTGATTAGGATCTGTATTTAACATTTACAAACTGGAGCTGAATGGTACTTTAAAAGCTTTAACAAAGCTTGCTGAAAGCTCTGCAAATGCTTTAACAAAGCTTTCTGTTCATGCTGCTCTTATACAAGCGGAAGCCCGTGTGAAACAGGCCTACATGTTTTGTTCATAGGCAAAATATATCTATAACCTCCTGTTCATACATCACAAACAAGTAGATGTTCCAAAACCTGCATCCAAAGTATCCGGTGATGGCGTTTTTGATGTCTAGCGCCTCCTTTTAGGCTTGTTCACATTGGCATGCACTGGGCAACACATGTTGCACTTGACTTTTAGAGGATCCAATTTAATAAATTGCAAGTGAACACTACTCCATATCATCCAATTCAAAATTCAGACCTTTATTATGTATCTTTCTATTATTAGAGTATGTCAACATATATAGTAGGATGTAAGTAAAAAACAAAAAGACTACATCTTTACTTACTAGTTTGATGTTTTGGACTTCCTCGCTAATACTGAGTAGGGCATCACTTCCATTCTAAATATAACAACAACATCAATATCGTTACAGAATACATTTTTGGCTTTTTTATGTTTCTACAAAAGCTAAAGCAAAAAAAAAAATAAAAAATGGTATCCTTACCTCCACTGGCTGACTGCTTTCATCATTCTGAAAAATAAAATTGAATAGTATTTACCATTGACATAATTATATGCAAACAATTATTAAAAATGTTAAATACGACTTATATTTATTTAATTCCAAAAAGCAATGAAAGTGGTTTGGCTTTTACATTGCCAGCATCCCTCAATGTAATATGTATATGAATATATAAATTCCCATGGGACTTTGCAGACAATTATTTACAATCATCAACATTCTGTACTTCTGTGGATGATAGTATATTATTGCCTACAAAGTCCCATGGGAATTTATATATTTGTATGTATATTTTTTTAAATTTGTATTTAATTTTTGTTGCCAGCAGTTTAGACATTAATGGCTGTGTGTTGAGTTATTTTGAGGGGACAGCAAATTTACACTGTTATACAAGATGTACACTCATTACTTTACATTGTAGCAAAATGTCATTTCTTCAGTGTTGTCACATGAAAAGATATGAAAAAAAAAAAATATTTACAGAAATGCGAGGGGTGTACTGAGATACTGTATATATATATATATATATATATATATTGAGATACTGTATATATATATATATATATATATATATATATATATATATATATATATATATATATATATTGAGATACTGTGTATATATATATTGAGATACTGTATATATATATATATATATATATATATATTGAGATACTGTGTATATATATATATATATATATATATATATATATATATATATCGTAAGTAAATAAATAAATATATATATATATATATATATTGAGATACTGTGTATATATATATATATTGAGATACTGTATATATATATATATATATATATATTGAGATACTGTGTATATATATATATATATATATATATATATATATATATATATATATCTATATATCGTAAGTAAATATATATATATATATATATCGTAAGTAAATAAATACATATATATATATATATATATATATATATATATATATATATATATATAAGTAAATAAATATATATATCGTAAGTAAATATATATATATATATATATATATACACATATATATATAGTAAGTAAATAAATATATATATATATATATATATACATTGTATATATATATATATATATATATATAGATAGATAGATAGATAGATAGATAGATAGATAGATAGATAGATAGATAGATAGATAGATAGATAGATAGATAGATAGATAGATAGATAGATAGATAGATAGATAGATAGAATATATCAAATAATGATGGTAAAAGTCCTATGGTGGCACAGCATTGGTCTTCAGTATTGTATTTTTTTGTGCTAGTTTTTTCAGTTTGAGGAAGGGGAAGATTTTATTGACTTTCTTGGATAAGAAGTTTTGTGGATTACATAGAACATTGTCCAAAACTAAATTACATATGGACAAGGAGATAATAAGCACTTGTAAACCAAGTTATAGGCATACTGTGATTGGGAAATGACATAGCATTTACCCTATTACCAAAAGCTGGAGACATGGTTGCATACAGACAGAACTAAAATGATAGGTTAGTAGGAGTCAGAAAACACAATACCCACAAGTATAACAAACAATACAAGGGCTTAGCACTGTGCCACTCAGGAGTATATACTAAGGACATTACAGTAATATTATTATCATCAACAATTTCAGTATTCTGTGCTGTGTCCTCAGTGCTCATTCTAGAAGGAAGCAGGAAAAAGACGTGTCTTTTGTCCCCAAGAAAACACCATCATAAAGGTTAGACATAGTTTGCCTCAAGACAAGCTTTGCCTTTCCGGCCCTGTTCACACCTGAGCGTTTTTCAGCTCGTAAACTGCTCATCTCTAAAGTCTCAAAATACCCAACAAGCAAGATCTCATTCATTTCAGTGGCCCCTGTTCACATATGAGCGTTTTGTCGCCTGAAGCAAAACGCCTGAAGCTCAAAAAAGTACATGAGCTTCTCTTTTTGGCAAATTACAAGTGTTTTTGTTAGATGTCAATTCCTGTCTCCAAGCACTTGCATAAAACGCCTGAAAAACGACAAAAAAACACCTGAAAAACACGCCTGAATAATGATACGCCCAGGGGTGAATGGAGCCTCCATGTAAATGCCCTCTATGCTGTTTTCTTGAATAACCCATAACAGTTCTATGTGTGACCAGTAGAGGGAGACAATCCATTCTGCAAGTATTAGCTTCAACATGTGAATATAGCATCAACATATACAGTATTACTGCTGAACTCCAAGCAACAGCTAAACACACAGATTGTGCTATTGCAGACGGGCGCCTAAAAAATTTCATGTTTTTGGCATCTAGGCGTTTTTTTTTTTTTTTTTAATTACTGACCTAAATGCAGTCTATTGTTTTTAATGGGCTTGTACACACAAGAGTGTACATTTGTGCGGCGTACAGATCAGTTCAGTATTTTAAGGCATGTGCACCTCACCTCCTTGATTAAAAAAAAAAAAGCTAGTAGAGTTGTTACACATGTGTACACATACGCTCATATACACATGTACTATCCAGCCCACCCTTGTGTTTTTATGCAGGAACTTTCTGCCAGGAATATCTGAGGTTCATACATCAGCAGTGTGTGCAAGAACCCAGAAAATACATATATGGTAGTTTTTTATATTACTTACACAGCCCTGCCACACAACACAGCAAGACAGACATATCAACTTACAATAAAAGAACACAGTGCTTTCTCCACCACAGCTTTCTCAGTGAAAGAGCAGCAGCAGACCAATGAGATTATCCCTCTGTTCACTGTGCTCTCTCCTCCTACCAGCATGCTACTTTTCAGAATATTTGCATGCAGCCAACCTGAGTGACTTTTAGTCCTGCCCCTCCCTGTTCTAGTCTGAATTGTACTGTATAGAGGACTGAAAACGTCAAACTCAGGTATTTATACTAGTTGCATTTAAAAAGACTACAAATAATGATTTGTTAAAGTGGTTCTAAAGGTAAAAGTTTTTTTTAAAAAAAAATACAATCTGTGGGGACATTATTTGCACCATTTTTTCATTACTTAGCATGTTACTGACCTAGAACAAGGATGCAGGTTGGGAGAACAGCATACATGCGTGGGAACAGCATTACAGGAGAGGGCAGAGAGAGAAACAAAAAACTTCCTTCCTGTGCAGAGTATACAAACACATCTAAACACACAGAAGCCAGTATATAACTACAACGACTTCTATAGTTCAGAGTGCATAGTACATGCTGTAGAACTTTGAACAGCAGTCAGAAAATTGCCAGTGAACTTGGGCTCCAGTTGCCATTTTGGGTGAGCCTCAGATTAGAAAGATGGCTTCCACATGGCCTGAGTCCCCCGCAGCATATTAATAGGTTCCTGGGCTATTCAGTGTATCAGTGGGCTTACACAATCTACAGTGCCTTGAAAAAATAATCATACCCCTTGAAATTTTACATGTTACATGTTACAACCAAAAAAGTAAATGTATTTTTTTGGCATTTTATGTGATAGACCAACACAAAGTGGCACATAATTGTGAAGCAAAAGGAAAATGATAAATGGTTTTCAAAATCTTTTACAAATAAATATCTGAAAAGTGTGGCATGCATTTGTATTCAGCCCCCTTTACACTGATACCCCTAACTGAAATTTAGTGGAACCAATTGCCTTCAAAAGTCACCTAATTAGTAAATACAGTCCACCTGTGTGTAATTTAATCTCAGTATAAATGCAACTGTTCTGTGAAGCCCTCAGAGGTTTGTTAGAGAACCTTAGTGAACAAACAGCATCGTGAAGGCCAAGGAAAACACGAGACAGGTCAGAGATAAAGTTGTGGAGAAGTTTAAAGCAGGGTATGGTTATAAAAAAATATCCAAAGGTTTGAACATCTCACGGAGCACTGTTCATCCCATCATCACAAAATGGAAAGAGTATGGCACAACTGCAAAGCTACCAAGACATGGCCGTCCACCTAAACTGACAGGCTGGGCAAGGAGAACATTAATCAGAGAAGCAGCCAAGAGGTCCATGGTAACTCTGGAGGAGCTGCAGAGATCCACAGCTCAGGTGGGAGAATCTGTCCACAGGACAACTATTAGTAATGCACCCTGCAAATCTTGCCTTTATGGCAAGATTTAAGAGTGGTATTTAAGAGTGGTATGAAGAAAACCATAAAGAAGTCCCCGTTTGCAGTTTACAAAAAGCCATGTGGGGGACACAGCAAGCATGTGGAAGAAGGTGCTCTGGTCAGATGAGACCAAAATTTAACTTTTGGCCTAAAAGTAAAACGCTATGTGTAACGGAAAACTAACACCGCACATTACCCTGAACACACCATCCCCGCCGTGAAACTTGGTGGTGGCAGCATCATGTTGTGGGGATGCTTTTCTTCAGCATGGACAGGGGAGCTGGTCAGAGTTGATGGGAAGATGGATGGAGCCAAATACAGGGCAATCTTAGAAGAAAACCTGTTAGAATCTACAAAAGACTTGAGACTGGAGTGGAGGTTCACCTTCCAACAGGAAAACGACCCTAAACATACAGCCAGGGCTACAATGGAATGGTTTCGAATTAAAGCATATTCATGTGTTAGAATGTCCCAGTCAAAGTCCAGACCTAAGTTCAATTGAGAATCTGTGGTAAGACTTGAAAATTGCTGTTCACAGATGCTCTCCATCCTATCTGACAGAGCTTGAGCTATTTTGCAAAGAAGAATGGGCAAAAATGTCACTCTATATGTGCAAAGCTGGTAGAGACATCCCCAAAAAGACTTGCAGCTGTAATTGCAGTGAAAGGTGGTTCTACAAAGTATTGACACGGGGGGCTGAATATAAATTCACGCCACACTTTTCACATATTCATTTGTAAACAATTTTGAAAACCATTTATAATTTTCCTTCCACTTCGCAGTTATGTGTCACTCTGTGTTGGTTTATCACATAAAATCCCAATAAAATACATTTACGTTTTTGGTTGTAACATGACAAAATGTGGAAAATTTCAGGGGGTATGAATACATTTTCAAGGCACTGTAGTCACCTTAGTTTATAGGGATCTTAGCAATTCATTATTCATCATTACAATCTTTACACCAGGAAAAGGCTGTTGAGACCTCAGCATCCGGTCAGGCACAGTGTAGAGCGCGTTTTTTAACTTGTTTTAACTGCTATTGATTTACATGACTGTAAAAGTCAGCGAGCTCTACCCTAGCTATCTACATGTGTTACTGAATCTCCCTGCTTAATTACAGTGAGCAGTTTTACGGTCACTGTAAAAAAAGACTGTCAATAAGATACGGCTGTAATTAAAATGAATGGAGATGTTTCCTACATATATAACACAAGTTAACAAAAACACATCAAGCTCCACTGATTTTCTTCTTTCAATGTGTTAATTAGCACTTGGGAAGTGACCCAGCCTTTTTACTCCAAGCATAACAAATCAGCCGGCTAATAAGCTAAGGAGAAAGGGCAGAGCAACATAAATTTCAGTTTGCTTTAAGGATGAGTCTATTTTCCAATAACTAAGGACCAATTGGCCCTCCTTACCCTCCTCGTCTAAAGTATACAACATAGATCTCAAAATTAGACATTCATTGGATTCTTAGCCTTGCAGCTCACACCGGCAGTGTTGCACTCTACTGAGAGGTGGCTGGTTGTAAAGTATCAAGCAAGTGTGGCTCAGGACCATAGTGCTTTAGGGGATTCTGACTCCCTGCTCGACACAGGATATGGTTGTAAAAAAATCATATATAAGGGAACTGTGATCATTATACAATTCGTGACAAACTCACTCAGGACAGAGGCTTTTGGAGGGGACTGCAGGCTAGCCTCTTGCCTACTGACTATGGGCCATTGCTTTTAAAGGAACACTACTCTTTGTGAGGTATATGCTGGGGGGGCCTTGGAGTAACGTTACTTTGGATTCAAGTCCATTTCTTCCCAAGACACACAGACTCTGGGACTCTAGGCCCGGTAACCATGTAAAAGGCCTAGATATCAATAAGGACTGTCCACACAGTCAGACTCAAATCATCAGCTCAACCACCAGTCTTACACACATTGTTAATTGTGATAATTAACTCACCTATTGTCTACTGTGGGGATGTGTTTATGTTTGTAATAATGTGTATTGCACTTTATGAACTCAATGCCGGCAGTCTGCCCTGGAGTGAGATCCTGATTAATCAAAGCATTGTCTGGGTGTAGATTCCCATTCCCCTATTGTTTCTGTCTGGTGGCTAATTTGATTAACTCTTGGAGGATCTTTTATGATGGGATTAGCCTTGTGTCAGCTGTACCTTGTTATCTAAACCAGTGTTTCTCAACTCCGGTCCTTAAGGACGCACTAACAGGACAGGTTTGGAAGAAAAATTAAATACATCACAGGTGATATCATTTGCTGCTCAGTGATTGCAGTATTCTAGTCTGCATCTCCCCAAGGTAATACTTAAAATCTGGCCTGTTAGTTGTCCCTGAGGACCGGAGTTGAAAAACACTGATCTAAACTATTGTGTGATGTTTTGTGTAAATATTTGGGTCATTGTTCATGTAGTGACAGACATACTTCTCAAGTGTATAGAACACCTGTATTCTTGTTCAATAAACAGTTCTAATTCTGGTTTGCTCCAAAACTGGTATTGCCTAGTTATTGGGCTAACTATAGCCAGATTCACGGGTCTCGTGTTCCAGAGCTTAGGAAGTAGCTTCTTGGCAGAGATACCCAGTCAAGCTGTCTGGAGTCCGTCACACACTTTTTTGTGTCTTATTTATGCATCTGCTTGCATAGTACATTTAAACTTCTCAGAAAAAAAAACATATCAGTTCCTGTGCCTGAAGTAATTTACAGCAAAATGGACCAACCACAGTCATACACCCTATAGCCAATTGTAATAGGGGACAGATCACCTAAACGTACTTTGGCCAAATGTGTGCGGGCACCCATCAATCACACCTATATGAGCTTATTTATTTATTTCAGGTTCTTATATAGTGCTATCAATTTATCCATCCCTTTACATATTTATTATACATTCATGTCAGTCCCTGACAGGAGTCAATTAACCTTCCAGCATGTCTTTGGAGTGTGGGAGGAAACTGGAATACCCTGAGGAAACCCACACAGGCACAGGGAGAACATGCAAACTCCAGGCAGGTAGTGACATAGTTGGGATTCGAAAACAACGACCCTAGTGCTGCCAAGTGAAAGCGCAAACGGCTTAGCCACTGAGCTGCCCCCAAAACTAATAATATGGGAATGACCAGCTTTTAATCTTCCGGGAAGGTTCTGTACAATATTTTGGAGTGTGTCTGTGGGAATTTGTGCCCATTCAGCCAAAAGAGTGTTTGTGAGATCAGGTACTGATGTTGGATGAGAAGACCTGGCTCACAATTTGTGTTAAAATTTATTCCAAAGGTGTTCAGTAGGGTTGAAGTCAGGTCTTTGTGCAGGCCAAATGAGTTTCTCCACAACTCATTAAACCATGTCTTTATGGAGCTGGCTTCTTACACAGGGGCACAGTCACGCTGGAACATAAAACGATCTTCCCCAAACTGTTGCCACAAGGTTAGAAGTGCACAACTGTCTAAAATGTCTGTGTATGCCTTAGCATTTACAGTACCCTTCATTGGAAACACCTGAAGTCAACAATTGGGAGGGGAAGGAGGGG
Source organism: Pelophylax lessonae (assembly GCF_965119305.1). NCBI lineage: Eukaryota > Metazoa > Chordata > Amphibia > Anura > Ranidae > Pelophylax > Pelophylax lessonae. The sequence continues at coordinate 82,803,961 of NC_138768.1, forward strand.
CTCCACAAACTTCTGGCCATAAAGTGTAGATTGTTTTGGATGCACTGCCAGAATAAACTCTGTAAAGGCCCCTAGCAGTCAAAACATTTGGGCCCCAGCCACAGGTTTCTGATGGTTTCTTGTGTGTGCTTTAGTGGGACAACAATGAACTAAGTATGCACGTCAGCCTCTGGAGATGACCAACACTACTGTACATTACACATACGTAGGTTGCACCAAACTTTTTTACTAACTGACAGCTGAAAGAAGATGAGCTTTTAAGAGACAAACTGTAATGTGAACCTGATGTCTATGGTTTATGTAATTTAGGTTGTTATTGGGTACATTACATTAATACAGCATTTTCTCTATAGAGTCTTTAATGTAAAGTTTTATTTCTTTGAGTTGATTCATTTTTTCATCTTTGTAAACAATTTTGGAAAGCTTCATTCTAATTTTCTTTCAAGATCAAATCGATGTTATTTTGATCCGTTGTCGCAAGGCCCCTTAATCGCATGGGGCCCATAGACTGGAGCCTATTCTGTCTATTTGGTAATCCGGTAGGGAGAAAAAAAGGGGGGGGGGGCGGGGAGAAAAAGCTGCAGCCACCAATCTAGCAACACAAAGGAACTTTCAGGAGTGGGTATGCCGTTCCTTCAGAGCTCATGCGCCGGTGAGGTCACCAGCCGTTGCTCGCTAGAATATCTCCAACACGGTGCACATTCAGGAGATATTCATTTTACCTATAGGTAAGTGGTAAAAAGAAAATCATCCTGTTTACTACCACTTTAATGTATAGTGCCTTGAAAAAGTTTTCACACCCCTTGAAATTTTACACATTTTGTCATGGTACAATCAAAAACGTAAATGTATTTTATTGGGATTTTATGTGGTAGACCAACACAAAGTGGTACACAATTGTAAAATGGAAGGAAAATGATAATTTTTTTTCAAAATTGTTTAGAAATAAATATGTGAAAAGTGTTGCGTGCATTTTTATTTACTTGCCCCCCCCCCCCCCCTCCAAGTCAATACTTTGTAGAACCACCTTTCACTGCAATTACAGCTGCAACTCTTTTTGGGGATGTCTCTACCAGCTTTGCAAATCTAGAGAGTGAAATGTTTGCCCATTCTTCTTTGCAAAATAGCTCAAGCTCTGTCAGATTGGATGGAGAATGTCTGTCAACAGCAATTCCACAGATTCTCAATTGGATTTAGGTCTGGACTTTGACTGGGCCATTCTAACACATGAATATGCTTTGATCTAAACCATTCCATTGTAGCTCTGGCTGTATGTTTAGGGTTGTTGTCCTGCTAGAACTTAAGCCTCTGCCCCAGTCTCAAGTCTTTAGCAGACTCTAACAGGTTTTTTTCTAAGATTGCCCTGTATTTGGCTTCATCCATCTTCCCATTAACTCTGACTAACTTACCTGTCCCTGCTGAAGAAAAGCATCCCCACAACATGATGTTGCTAACACCATGTTTCACGGTAGGGATGATGTGCTTAGGGTGATGTGCAGTGTTAGTTTTCCGCCATACATTATGTTTTGCTTTTAGGCCTTAAGGTTCATTGTTGGTCTCATCTGATCAGAGCACCTTCTTCCACAGGTTTGCTGTGTCCCTCACATGGCTTCTCGCAAACTGCAACTTGGACTTCTTTTTTTCAACAATGGCTTTCTTCTTGTCACTCTTCCATAAAGGGCAGATTTGTAGAGTGCACGGCTAATAGTTGTCCTGTGGACAGATTCTCCCACCTGAGTTGTGGATCTCTGCAGCTCCTCCAGAGTTACCATGGACCTCTTTGCTGCTTCTCTGATTAATGCTCTCCTTGCCCGGCCTGTCAGTTTAGGTGGATGGCCATGTCTTGGTAGGTTTGCAGCTGTGTCATACTCTTTCCATTTTCGGATGATGGATTGAACAGTGCTCCGTGAGCTTGGTATATTTTTATTATAACCATAATCCAAATGCACGCCTCACTTTTCAGATATTTATTTGTAAAAAAAAATAAAACCATTTATGGTTTTTCTTCAATTACACAATTATGTGCCAGTTTGTGTTGGTCTAACACAGGGGTATTGATTAAAAATTCACCGAGGTCCGGTCCAAATATCATGTCGGTACCCGTGACGTCTTTTCACATGTGCCAATCAGCATGTTGCCGCAGCACCATTCGGCTTGGTTCTGCCCGATTTTGGAAAAAAAAGGTCAAGGACTTCTTTCTCTATGTTTCTCGCGGGTAGTTTAGCCCGTTAAAATGGGCTGACACACCCACGATGTGTGCGCCACATGCCCAGATCTGGACCCATTCTTACATCAGTGTCATCAGTCCCCACTGCACATCACAGTCCACTCCCCCCACATCAAGACCCCCTCTTGATAAGTGTCCTCAGGTCCCCCTTTACATCACCCCCCTCCACTACTTTCACAGTAATGTTCTCACACTTCCTTGTCATCAACCCCCCGACAGTACTATCCTCTGTCCCTATTTACATCATCCCCCCCCTACATTACTGTCCTCGGTCCCTCAATCCCCCCCCCCCAATACAGTCCACAGCTACCCCGCATTACTGTCCTCAGACCCTTTCACATGACTGTGCTTATTGCTCCCGACATTACATTTCTTATTCCACCCACATTACAGTCCTCAGTGTCCCCCAATTTAATGCCCCCCCTCACACAAACACACATTACAGTCCTCAGTCCCCCACTTTAATATCCTCAGCTCTCTCAACATTACAATCATTAGCCCTCCCCCCACATTACAATCCTCAGCCCCCCACATTACAGTCCTCAGCCCCCCCCCACTATATTGTTCTCAGTTCCCCCCACATCACAGTCCTCAGGGCCCCACTTTAATGTCCCTAGCCCCCCCCCCACACACTATTATGTCCTCAGCCCAGCACATCACAGTCCCCAGCCTCCCCACTTTAATCTCCTCAGTCCCCCCCACATTGCCGTCCTCAGCCCCCCACTTTAATGTCCTAACCTCCCACATTACAGTGCTTAGTCCCCCACTTTAATGTCCTAACCCCCCCCATTACAGTACTTAGTCCCCCACTTTAATGTCCTAGCCCCCCCACATTACAGTACTTAGTCCGCCACTTTAATGTCCTAACCCCCCACATGACAGTACTTAGTCCCCCACTTTAATGTCCTCAGCCCCCCCCCCCCCCCCACACACACACATCACAGTCCTGAGCCCCCACTTTAATGGTCTAATCCCCTTCCCACATTACAATCCTCAGTCCCCCACTGTAATGTCCTCAAAACACACACACACATCACAGTCCTCAGCTCTTCCACTTCACTGTCCTCAGTACACACATTCCTAATTTTCAGCTTTTCAAACTAGTGTCCTCACTCCCTGTGACTTCACCCCCTCCCTCTATGTCTTACCTTGCTTACACAGATCGAAGAATGGAGGGAGGCACAGGCACAGCATATCTGGATGGAGGGGGGTGTTGCAAGATCATTATTGGTTGCTAGGACCGCCCTTTATCCTAGCAGCCAATCACCTGCTTGTTAACCTCGGGCAGCTCCGCCATCCATCCCGAACTGTCCTGCCTCCTGCTGTCTCCTCTGTGAGGATTACAGAGCGACGCAGGGGAAGAAAAGGCTGCTAAATAGCGTTACCGCATCGGTCCGAATGGAAATGTGACGTGGTCCGCCATTTAGTGATCTCCAGCCTAACACATAAAATCCCAATAAAATACTGTACATCTACATTTTTGGTTGTAACATGACAAAATGTGTAATAATTTCAAGGGGTATAAATACTTTTTCAAGGCACTGTAGCTACAGACTATTCTCAAAGATTCTGCTCAATTCATAACCCATTGGTAGCTCTTTTTTTGGGTTTCTGCTCCTTTAACAACAGAATTTTGTACTAAAAAATAACACCAAAATAAATCCTCTGATGATTATCTCATGCATTTTCTACTTTGAATTATTCAAAGCTGTTAACTTTTCTAGTTGAATTATTGATAAGCTTGTTCCCTCTTTTAAAGATGTGACATCCACATTGGCAAACTCTCAGTACTCTGGAAACTTTGAATTATAAGCTCTTCAAGTCGAACTTTGGACAGATATAAAAAAGAAAAAATACCATTTAATCCAGCCATGTATTCATTAAAAAATCATTAAAAATATTTTGTATAGAAGTTTACATATTTGTATGTGCAAAAGTATTAGCCTCCTGAAATAGCCTATAAAGCCGCATTCACACTAGGGGAGGGAGGGTCAGCATTGGGCTTATAGTGTGGAACAGGACAGCAGAGTGATTGGCTCATCATTGTGCTGCTGCCCCTTAGACGTCCAATCACAACCTGCCCTGCTTAAGGGATAGCTAAACCCAAAAAACAAAAATGTATTGCAGCTTGCCAATCCTTAGATGTGGTGGCTGCATTTGTTTACTTTTTTTTTTTTTTTTTTTTAGGGCTGAAAACAATTCTCGCAGAAATGCAGTGCCTTTGTCACTTTCTGCTAGCTGAATGGGAAGTATAAAACAATGTAATCTTTCTTCAGTGAACTACAAATCTTATCAATCCTCATGTTACATAGTTAGTCAGGTTGAAAAAAAATACATGCCCATCTAGTTCAACCAATAAAAAATAAATATATAAACGGAAGAAACACAGAGAAAACTTCCATATACAGAAACCTATACCCAGAGTTAACAAAAGGAAGCAAAAACAAATACCCCATATAAAGCATGGCCCAATTTTCTCCATCAGGGGAAAAATAAATTCAATCCTGATCCCCCCCCGTAGGCAATCAGATATTCCTTAGAGATGGCAATGAACAAAAAAAGACATGTCTGAACGCTTTGATGTAGGCTACAGGGCCTCCGCTAGCCTAGCCTAAGCATGGAAGCATGGTGTTCCTATCTTTGGTACAAAAAATTTGGTTTAGTTTTCCAGAATCCTTTTTATGGTATTTTTTTTTCCTTCAAGAACAATATACGCATAACAGTTCTGCATTACCGCATGTGCAAGTATAATCTTTACAATACCTACAGTAAATGGACGACCCCAACCACTGAACTTTGTGCCTCCTGTATATCTCCATTCTAACCCTCCGGGTGGAGTTGGTTGTGGATTGCCACATTAATATTGCTTAGTCATGGTATGATCAGAATATGATGGTTTTGTCTTTTTCAAATGTAACATCATTGCTTGATATTCATTTATACAATATTGTTTGTATGAACCTTTTTTTTTTTAATTATTGGAAAAGTAAAACAGCCATGTTTGAAGTCCAGTCTGGGTGGCAAACATGGCTCCTTCCATGGATACAGTGTGAATGAGGGTAGCTGTTCTAGGACAAGAATTGTGTTGAATGTAGGATCACCAGGTGAAAATAAAGAAAAATAAAGCTAGAAAAAAATAAAACTAAGGCCTCTTTCACACGAGCGCCTTCGTTTTGCAGAATCCCCCTGCTCGTGGGGGGGATCACTCCACTGCTCCCCGCTGAGCAGGCAGATAAGAAGGCCATCTCCACTCACTGTGCAGAGCGGACACGGACACAGCCTGTTCTCCTCTATGGGGAAATCGGTTGAAAATGGACCGCCTGTCTATTTTTATCCAATCCTATCCAATCCGATCTAAAATAAGGATGGAAAATAGGACCACTATTCGTCTGGATTTTGCAGACAGGGTCGAATTAGATAGTGGCGGATGTCAGCTGACATCCGCCGCTCCATAGTGGAGACTGCAAGGTCTGATCAGGTCCACCTGAAAAACTGACGGGCAGATCTGATCGAACAGCCTGTGGGAAAGAGCCTAATGCAGCTGAGAGCCGGAGTCAGCTGTCCCATCCAGTCTCCTGCCCGGCACTTCAGTGAGCACTGAAGGGAGCATAACAGTCACTCCTCTCTTCTCTGAGTAGACTGAGATATCATGGGATCACTTAGAGCCGACGTGGGGCAGCTGCAGCGCTAGACAGTGACGCTGCAGCATAGAGGTGAGCATGGATGATTATTTTTTGTAAACACCCCAAAATTCTCCTTTAAGCTTCATAATATCAATTCTCTGTTAGAAGAGCTTGCTCTTAACAGTGACACAGAGAAAACAGCATAAGTTGTCAAATGAACTGAAGCCTGCCATAGACGGTTCGAATCTCGTTTCTAGATTCAAACCATGTATGGGCAGGCTAAATGCACCCAAGTTGATGAACCTGGGTACAACCAGCCTGTTGGATTTTACATGCGAATATTGCTAGTGGTTCTTGGCTCTTTCATAGAGCCTTCTCTACTATCCTTTGCTCTAATGAAGCACCAAATTCATCCATTCCCCAGCACCCCTAAAGTGACATTAAAGGCAAAATGTATTAAAAAAAAAAAAAAAAAAAAAAAACCCCAAACATGTCATACTTAGTGCCGGTTCACATATGTGCGGCTTGCGAGATCGCATGTAATTCGGAGCGCACTGCTCCTTCATTACATGCGATCTCCTGTGCAGATGCGAATTCAGCCATACAGTTTGCATGGCTGAATTTGCACTCTATCCGCACCAAAGACGCACAGGACCCTTTTTTTCAGCCGCATCAGGATCGGATCGGATCGCACAGTGGTTCACACTTGTGCGATCCGATCCTGTGCGAACTGTCAGATCGCACTGTGATATGCAATCAAACTGGGGGTGTCCTTAACATTTAATTGACACCCCCTGCGTATCGCATATGGCAGTGTGAACTGCCAGAGGTGCGGATGCGATGTGGGAACAGGCTGCGAATTCGCAGCCTTCCCGCATCGCACAAGTGTGAACCGGCACTTACCTACTCTGTGCAGTGGTTTTGCACAGAGCAGCCCCCATCTTCCTCTTCTGGGGACCCACGCCGGTACTCCTGACCCCGCCCTCCTTTCGAGTGTACCCAGGGCAAGCAGCTTGCAATGGGAGCACCCAAGCAGGCCTGCTCCGGAGCCACTGCTCTGTGTGTCCATTCAGACATGGAACCGTGGCTTCTCCCGCCATACTTATTGGAAGTTTGGCTGTGATTGACAGCAGCAGGAGCCAAAAAGCAGGGAGAGAGCCGATGCCCTCATGCACATCACTGGATAGAGAGGGAGTTTAGGTAAGTATTGGGGGGGGGGGGGACTGCTACACACAGAAGGTTTTTTTACCTTCATGCAGTAAAAAACCTTCAGCCTTTCGAACCACTTTAAGTGAGGATCTTTCTGTGTGCAGGAACTGAAGCCATCTGAGATAGTAGAGAAGGGGCCCTGACATGAAGCAATAGCTACACATATGTAATAAATGCACAAGGAGAGATGCTTCTCAATGTAAACACACATATAATTATAGTCAGTGGGAACCTGGTTTAAAATAGTTGCATTATTAAAATTCCCCAAATAGCACGTGGTGCAAATATAGCATATCATGTGGCATCAGCTGTGTTTTCATGTAAGACAAAGTAGTGGGTGTCTGAACAGGTGTTAGCTAAGGTTAAATACCGCTTACAAAGTGCTCTTTATTAGTAGATATGTATTTGGCACTGATTCTTCTCCTTACTGATCAAATCTATTACTGGTGAGACACGTACCTTCTTCTTGTCTTCATCTTCCCTTTTCTTTATGTTATAGATGACCTGGAAGAGATCTTTGAGATCCACCACTAGAGGTTCAGCCTAAAGCAAAACATAGACGAGTTCTATTTAGAAGATAAAATGGTAAATGATATGCCTGGGATGGGCAGGATACATGTATACAGTTGGCATTCAGAATTTTTCAAAGGTTATGTCGTTTTGATGCCGTTTTTTTGTGTTTTCCTTTACTTATCTTGGTAGTTTTTGTAAAAAAAAAAAAAGATTTCCTTTTTTTTGTTTTAAACTTTTTCATGTGTTGTACTAGAGACATTATTGTGGTGTCAAAATAAAGATGACAAACTGCAGAATTGGAACTTTACATTTATAGGAACACTTGCTATTTTAAAACGATCACTGGTCAAAATGAGTAAAAGTGTATTTTTCCATTCCATTCCAGCCTACTCCCTCCCTCCTCCTCCATGCCCAACCAATAACCATCAAAACACAATGGGGGTTGGATATTACAACTTGATTGATGGAGGCTTCACCTCCCTAGCATTCTAAGACACAGGCTGGAGGGGTGTGACACAGCCTGTGACTGGCAGAAAAATAATAAAAGATTTGATTTCAAATATATACTTGTATGACAATTTAACCACTTAAGCCCCGGAGGATTTGGCTGCTCAAAGACCAGGCCCTATTTTGCGATTCGGCACTGCGTGACTTTAACGGACAATTGCACGGTCGTGCAATGCTGTACCAAAATGAAATTGACGTTGTTTTTTTTCCCCACAAACAGAGCTTTCTTTTGGTGGTATTTGATCACCTGTGCGATTTTTACTTTTTGCGCTATAAACAAAAAAAGAGAGACAATTTTGAAAAAATAACAATATTTTTCACATTTTTTTATATGAAATTCCCCCCAAAAAAATGTAAAAATCAAAATTTTTTAACATTTTAGGCCAATTTGTTTTCTGCTACATATGTTTGGTAAAAGAAATCGCAATAAGCGTATTTTGATTGGTTTGCGCAAAAGTTATTGCGTTTACTAACTACTAAGGGAAAGATTTTTGTAATTTTTATTGTTTTTTTTTTTTAACGAGTAATGTCGGCGATCTACGATTTTTTTTGCGGGACTGCGACATTGCGGCGGACAGATCGGACTCTTGACTGACATTTTTGACTCTTTTGGGGGTACCAGTGACATTACTACAGTAATCAGTGCTATAAATATGCACTGTTACTGTAAAAATGACACTGGCAGGGAAGGGGTTAACATTATAGGTGATCAAGGGGTTAAGTGTGTCCCTAGGGGCGTGCTTCTAACTGTAAAGGGGCGTGGCTAGTGATGTAACCACAGAGACATACGATCCTACATAGCAGGATCGTATGATCTCTGCAGTTACACCAGGGAGAATGACAGGTGGCTTTGTTTACATCAGCTGCCTGCCTTTCTCGCTCTGCACCGGGAGATCGCGGGTGACCGGCAGACATCGGAACCGCCGGTCACTCACGCGGACATGTCAGGGAACAAGCGGGGGTGGGAGCACGCCTCCGGCGGCGCGCGCTCGCCCCCGGCGGCGCGCGCTCGCCCCCCCTAGAGGCCCGTAGACGAGCGACATAGTACTACGTCACTTTGCCTGTACGGGGCTGACTGCCGCAGTAAATAGTCGTGCGGCGGTCGGCAAGTGGTTAAAACAATATATTGATATTAATATTTTATTTTTACTCTGTATTTCAAAGGCTGTTTTTTTCAACATGTGACCAGTAGCAGAGGACTAGAAGCTCCTCCTGCTTATGTTTCCCTGCAGACAGGCTGGGAAAGATCTGGGTCATGTGACCGCTGTATATTGATTAGGAAAAAAGGTACTTAGATGTTTGTTTTTTTATTAGAATTACAGTGCCATAATCCACATAGATAAATAGAAGGGCCAATGTAAATCAAACAGTGTGTGTTTAGTATCACTTTAAAGAGACAACAAAGCGAGGCTTCTACTGGACTTTAAACTTGCAGCAATGAACATTTTTAAATAAGCAGCAAAAGGAAATATATCTACCATAGGAAATACATGCAAAGACCTATTTATGTAGTAGTGTTTCCATTTTGAAGTGTGTTATAATCTTCAAAAAAATGCTAACCAGTTAATACACAATAATACACTTTATTGCATTTAGCCTCGCACACCATCAGTATTGTTTTACAGCTAAATTCCATCATCTTCTCAGTGCAATTAAACTCCATGCAATCATACCTGCTGTGATGTTTTGATGGCAAAAAACTGATGTTGTCCTTCAGCACCACAAACATATCCAAAAGCCCGATTGTCTGTCACATCTCGGGCAATAAAGGAAATCTTGTTAACTGGGTGTTCATGCTCGATTACCTACAATGGGATTAAAAACAAACACAGGTAATTCTTTTTTTTGCAAATTTTACAACCTGTTTGTTAGGTGAATGGCACACATCAAAACATAAAGCTAAAAATGAGACTAAAATCCTACAATGATAATGATACAGGCAATAAAGAACAATTTGGGTCATCCACCCAATACAGAGCAGTGTTACAGCCCAGAAGGGCCTTTTTCAAGCAATGGCCCTGTGTTAGTCTATAAAGTAAACCTGCGCCCAGACTACATATTCTGACCAAGCACTAAAAGCACCTTAAAACAAGTCCTCACCTCTGAAGCTATAAGCATTGTTGAGAAATGTATCTTCCACACAGGGCTGGCCCTACCATGGGTCCCGCTGGGTCCATTGGACCCATGCAGTACTTTGAGAGGCGTGGCAAATTGACTCCCAGGTTTTTTTTTCCAGCAGACTTGTGTGTCATCAGTTTGCAGCGCATTACGGGCAGCATTTCCCCATCTTATACTGCCGCCCGTAGTGCAAACTGATGGATAAGAGGTGGCGGAGCGTCTCCTCCGGGGAACATCCCTCACGTGATCGTGATGTGCACAATCACGTCAGACATCAGGGCACTCCATCTCACGCAGGGCAGGCTGGATCTTCTAGGGCAGTGGGCACAGCAGACACAGGAGTGACAGGAGGACAGACAGTTGACGTTTGGCGGACTGGTCTGGTAGAGATTTATGGAAGATAACAGCATGTATAATATTTTCTAAATGTTATATTTATATAAAATAATGGATGTGGGGGCCTTTTGGTGGTTCGTGATTTTTTATTGGGGGGGCAGCATTTCATTCTTGGACCCAGGCAGCAGAATGTCTTGGGCCTGCCCTTCTTCCACATTCACAGAGGTACTGAATACATAGATCCTCCCCTCTCTTTTCCCATAGCAGCAGTGACTTGGCAGCCTGCCAACCTTCTAATGGTAAGCCGGTGTTCTGCCGAAAACTCCAACTCTCCAAAATCTCCAACCACGCTACTTCCGGTGACTCTCCAGCAGCAATAATTGGAGATTTTGACTAGTTGGTATTTTCACAGAACATATACACTATGGTAAACTACCAGTTGCCTGTTTTGACAAACACCGGGTAAGAAGGAAAAAAAGTTGTCTCCGCCTTGGAGGCAGCCATGTTGTTGGTTACTTGTGGGTGGACTAACATCGTCCATTCATTATAGTGTGTACTGTAGTGTATGCGCTGCCGGTGTTCTGTAAAAACACCAACTGGTCAAAAACTCCAATTATTGATGCTGGAGAGTCACCGGAAGTTACGTGGTTGGAGATTTTGGCGAGTTGGAGTTTTTGGCAGAACACCGGTACTGTAGGCTTTTAGAAACTGAATGAAACTTGACTTTATTGTCTCTTTTGTGGTTCTGGAGGATCAATTACTTCACACTACTTGCAGATATAGACGCCATTAGTGGCTTGTTTTAAAGTCTTTTTTCTGCTTGTTAAACTATGTAAAAACTTTAATGTACATATGTAGACAGGGTTAATGATGGAGGTGGTAGGAACTGCAACCCACTGAGAACACCCTCTTTAGTAGGTTTGTCTAAGCCAGGCCATACATGAAGCAATTTTCTTTCCTGCAACCACGGTTTGATGGAGGAATCCCTCCCGCAGAGCTATTGTGTCGCAGCTGAAATCGCGACTCATCAGACCAGGCAATGTTTTTCCAATCTTCTTTTGTCCAATTTTGGTGGGCCTGTGCAAAATGTAGCCTCAGTTTCCTATTGTTAGCTGACAGAAGTGGCACCGGGTGTGGTCTTCTGCTGCTAAAGCCCATCTGCTTCAAGGTTCAATGTGTTGTGCTTTCAGAGATGGTATTCTGCAAGCCTTGGTTGTAATGAGTGTTTTTTTTGAGTTACTGTTGCCTTTCTATCATCTTAACCACTTCCATACCGAGTCATGTAAAATGATGTCGGCAAAGTGGTTGTCTAGATCCGGGCCGCCGTCATATGACGTCGGCCCGTTCTAGCTGCTACTGCGCGCCCCCGGCGGCGCGATCAGGGATGAGGCTCGTCCCTCGGACATAGCCCATCCCTGATCAAGGTAAACAGCCAATAGAAATTGGCTGTTTACCACGTGATCGGCTGAGTCAATCACAGCCGATCACATGAGTGGCTCCAGCACGAGCCGCTCGTTCTCTCTGCAATGCGCGCCCCCGGGGGCGCGCAGAGCAGCGATCGGGGACGAGGCTCGTCCCTCGGACAGAGTCGATCCCCGATCTAGGTAAAGAGCCAACGAAATTGGCTCTTTACCACGTGACCGGCTGTGTCCAATCACAGCCGGTCACAAATGTCAACAGAGAACACGGTAACTAGCTGTCACCGTGTTCTCCTCCTCACACACTGATCCTGTGTGAGGAGGAGATTGTGGTAACAGCTAGTTACCAACTACAGTGCACCCTAAACACACTGATTGCCCCCCCCCCCAATAAAGAGCACCTGTCACTAGCCCATCAAAGTACCCGAGTACCTGTCACCAGCCCATCAGGTACTCAGATGACAGGTACTTGGGTACTCTGATGGGCTGGTGACAGGTATTCGGGTACTCTGATGACAGGTACTCAGGTACTCTGATGACAGGTACTCAGGTACTCTGATGACAGGTACTCGGGTACTCTGACGGGTACTCTGATGACAGGTACTCGGGTACTCTGATGACGGGTACTCGGGTACTCTGATGACAGGTACTCGGGTACTCTGATGACAGGTACTCGGGTACTCTGATGACGGGTACTCAGGTACTCTGATGACAGGTACTCGGGTACTCTGATGACAGGTACTCGGGTACTTTGAGTACCTGTCAACGGAGTACCCGTCATCAGAGTACCTGAGTACCTGTCACCTACCCATCACAGTACCCGAGTACCTTCCACCTGCTCATCAGAGTACCTGACGCCTGAAGTACCCAAGTACTTGCCGCCTGCTCATCAGTACCCATCACTACTCATCAGTACTCATCAGTACCTATCACGTATCAGTACTGATCATCAGTACTCATCAGTACAGTATCACCTATCACCTATCAGTCAGTGAGTACTACTCATCAGTACCTATCACCTGCCTGTCACCTGCCCATCAGAGTACCCGAGTACCTGTCACCTGCCTATCGGAGTACCCGAGTACCTGCCACCTGCTCATCAGTACCAGAGTACCTGTCACCTGCCCAACAAAGTACCCGAGTACCTGTCACCCTTCATACAGCCACCATGTCCAAGTCCAAAAAGGTTTATATACGTCCTCCGTTTAAACCTAAATACCGGTGTTATGGCAGCAGATAGCTGCCATAACCCTGGTATTTTTTTAAACGGTGGACGGTTGGCTTTCTGATAAGGGTGGTCCCAGCGGCGGATTCGCCGTGGGATCACCCTTCCGGGATGGCGGAAGAGGCGCCCCCCCCCTCCCGACGCGTTCCGGTCCTTTTCCCCGCTTACCGGACCCGCCGGCAGCGGGGAAAACGATCCGGTCCCGAATCCTCACAGACAGGATGTCGAGTGAGGGCAAGCTTGCCCTCACTTGACTCTATGGACTTGGAGGACCGGAGCTACGGAAAATGTTGTTGCCTAGCAACCGGTTTAAAGGTCCTTTTTTTTTTTTTTTTTCATTTTATATTATAATTATTTTATTTTTTTATTTTTTTCTATCTTTTAGTGTACTTGTGAGATCTGAGGACTTTTTGACCCCAGATCTCACAAAAAAGAGGTCCTGTCGTGCCTATTTCTATTACGAAGAATATTTACATTTCTTTTAATAGAAATAAAAATGATCATTTTTTTTTTTTTTTTTTAAACGGTGTAAAAATAAAAAATAATAAATAAAATAAATAGTAAAAAAAAAAAAAAAAATTAAAGCGCCCTGTCCCTGTTAGCTCGCGCGCAGAAGCGAATGCATACAGAAACCCCGCCCACATATGTAAACGGTGTTCAAACCACACATGTGAGGTATCGCCGCGATCGTTAGAGCAAGGGGAATAATTTGAGCCCTAGACCTCCTCTGTAACTCAAAGATGGCAACCTGTAGAAATTTTTAAATTGTCGCCTATGGGGATTTTTAAGTACCAAAGTTTGTCACCATTCCGTGAGCGTGCGCAATTTTGAAACATGACATGTTGGGTATCTATTTACTCGGCGTAACATTATCTTTCACATTATGGAAAAAAATTGGGCTAACTTTACTGGTTTCTTATTTTTTAATTAAAAAAAGTGAATTTTTTCCAAAAAAATTGCGTTTGGAAGACCGCTACGCAAATACGGTGTGATAAAAAATATTGCAATAATCTCCATTTTATTCTCTAGGGTCTCTGCTAAAAAAAAATATATAATGTTTGGGGGTTCTAAGCAGTTTTCTAGCAAAACAACTGATTTTAGCTTGTAAACACCAAATGTCAAAAATAGGCCTAGGCAAGTGGCTAGGATGCATGATGATGCTCCTTGGATGTTAGGCCCCTCTATATGGCTAGGCTGTGAAAAAGTCTCACACATGTGGTATTGCCATACTCAGGAGGAGTGGCAGAATGTATTTTGGGGTGTCATTTTTGCTGTGTACATGCTATGTGTTAGAAATATCCTATAAATTGACAACTTTGTGTAAAAAAAAAAAGTTTTCATTTTTTTCCCACATTTTCCAAAAACCTGTGGAAAAAAATGATATGTTCAAACGACCCATAATGCCTCATAGAATATACGTTGGAGTGTTTGCTTTCCAAAATGGGGTAATTTTGTGGACTTTTCCATTGTATTGGTGCTCTAGGGCCTTGAAAAGTGTGATAGGTAGTAAGAAAGTTTTATGTGTATTTATGCTCCTAGAACGCCTGAATGTGCTTCTTGAACGTGGAGTCTCTTTTTGTGGCCAGGCTGTGTAAAAGTCTCACACATGTGGTATCGCCATACTCGGGAGGAGTAGCAGAATGTATTTTTGGGTGTAATTTTTGCTGTGTACATGCTATGTGTTAGAAATAGCTTATAAATTGACAACTTTGTGGGAAAAAAAAGAAAAAAAAAATTTTTTCTTCATTTTCCCAAGAATTGTGGGGAAAAATTACAACTTCAAAAAACTCACCATGCCTCTTACTAAATACCTTGGACTGTCTACTTTACAAAAAGGGGTCATTTGGTCGGTATTTGTACTGTCCTGACATTTCAGGGCCTCAAGAAAGGAGATAGGCCGTCAGTACATCTGGTGTGATCAATTTTCAGTAATTGGTACCATAGCTTCTAGACTCAATAACTTTCACACAGACTAAATAATATACACTAATTTGGGTTAATTTTACCAGAGACATGTAGCAGTATACATTTTGGCCCAAATGTATGAAGAAAAATTTATTTTTTGCAAAATTTCATAATTGAAACTAAAAAAAAGTGTTTTTTTTTCAAAATTTTTGCTCTTTTTTTGCATATATCACGAAAAAAAAAAACCCCAGTTGTGATCAAATACCACCAAAAGAAAGCTCTATTAGTGTGAAAAAAATGATAAAAATTTTGTTTGGTTACAGTGTAGCATGACTGAGCAATTGTCATTCAAAGTGTGAGAGTGCTGAAAGCTGAAAATTGGTCTGGGCAGGAAGGGTGTCAAACTGCTCTGTATGGAAGTGGTTAAACAAGTCTGTTAGACTCGATTCACACTAGCGCGACTTGTAAGGCGACTTGTCAACCTGACAAGTCGCGCTCCCTCGCGGTACATTGACTGCTACAGGACCCATTCTAATAGGAGCGACACAAGACGCTCCGACTTAGAAAAAGGGTCCTGTACTACTTCGGGGCGGCCTCGGAGCGACTTGCATAGACTTCCATTATGTGAAGTCCATGCAAGTTGCTCCGAAGTCGTGGTGCATGGGAATGCACAAGTTGCCCCCGAAGTAGTACAGAGTCGTGCCGCCCCAGTGTGAACCGACTCTTAATTCTCCTCTGAAATCAACAAGACATTTTCATCCACACAACTGCCACTCACTGGATATTTTATCTTTTTTGGACCATTCACTGTAAACCCTAAAGATGGTTGTACGTGGAAATTCCAGTAGATCAGCAGTTTTTGAAATACTCAGACCATCCCAACTGGCAACAACAACCATGCCATGTTCATAGTCACTTAAATCCCCTTTCTTCCCCATTCTGATGCTTGGTTTGAACTTAAGCAAACCGTCTTCACATGTTGCCATGTACTCTTGAGTCAGAGGATTTAGGGGGAAGCGTGCCTGTAGTGGAACATTATTTAATGCGTTATGTTCCATGAGGCAGGTTTCTTTTGCACCATATAGAGCAATGGGGACACACATTATTCTAGAGGTCTCTATCCACAAAAGTTTTAGGCTCTGCACCAGGGCTGACAACACCACGGACCATTGGAATGCTGCAGCCCAAACTGCCAACAGGAAACCTCCCAGTACCATTCCACTACTCTATCCACAATGCTTCAAAACAACCTCTACTCTCCACAAGTATAGGCCTACTGTCCTAGTAGCAACATAAAAAACATTCACATTTCCAAAAATATGCCAAGAATGCAAAAAAAATTTAGAATATTTTTAACAAAAATATTTGTCAGCACTGAGGGGCACTGCAAGAAAAGAAAGGTTGCAGTATTCACATAGAACAGTCCCACTGAAAAATACATAAATCCCTGACGTCTATACCAAAGCTTTAAGATCTTTTGGCCAAAACACAATAAAATGGACAAACAAACATAAACATAATCTGCACCCTTTTCTTATCCCAATTACTGTAAATTAGAGTCCAATCATACATGTGTACACATATGTCCAAAAGAGTTTATAATCCAGATTGTATTGTATTGCATGCATGGACCTCAACGTAAAACCTGGGCTGACCATTTAGCTCAGAAAAAGCCAAGTGGTCAAATTGGTGTATTTTTAGATGAAAAAATGCTCTGCCTGTTCCAATTCATAAGATGAAGATGTCAAAACTGAAGCAAATATATAGGAAGCCTAATCCACATATGGCTCAACTTATATGCCTAAGGCTTAAAGGACCCAAATACGAGCAAAACTGGTACCATCCAACAGAAGTCCAGAGGAGGATGAATATTTCTATTACTGTATCATATCAAGAACAAATTCATTTCATCTTGGACTCAAATAGCTTGAAACATCATTCCACATGTATTCCAGGTTTATTTCAAACCTCCCTCATACCAGTGCTGATTGAAATTCACATATAGTGTTTTTGTTGCATATAGAATAGACCCATACAAAAAAAAAAAAAAAAAAAAAAAGAATAGACCCATACAGATTACGTTGTAATTGCCTTGAGCTTAAATCCACCTTGACATCTCAAAGTGTCTCATGGCCACATAGGCCCATAATTAAAACTACACTATATTACCAAAAGTATTGGGACACTTGCCTTTACTGCACATGAACTCTAATGGCATCCCAGTCTTAGTCCGTAGGGTTCAATATTGAGTTGGCCCACCCTTTGCAGCTATAACAGCTTCAACTATTCTGGGAAGGCTGCAAGGTTTAGGAGTGTGTCAATGTGAATGTTTGACCATTCTTCCAGAAGCGCATTTGTAAGGTAAGGTACTGATGTGGATAAGAAGGCCTGGCTCACAGTCTGTGCTCTAATTCATCTCAAAGGTATTTTAGCGGTTTGAGGTCAGGCCAGTCAAGTTCCTCCACCCCAAACTCGCTCATCATGTCTTTATGGACCTTGCTTTGTGCACTGGTCCAAATCATTTGGTGGAGGGGGGATAATAGTGTGGAGTTGTTTTTCAGGGGTTGGGCATAGCCCCTAAGTTCCAGTGAAGGGAACTCTTAAGGAGTCAGCATACCAAGACATTTTGGACTATTTCATGCTCCCAACTTTGTGGGTACAGTTTGGGGATGGTCCCATCCTTCCAACATGACTGCGCACCAGTGCATAAAGCAAGGTCCATAAAGACATGAATAAGCGAGTTTGGGGTGGAGGAACTTGACTGGCATGCACAGAGTCCTGATCTCAATTCAATAGAACACCTTTAGGATGAAATAGAGTGGAGACTGCGAGACAGGTCTTTCCATCCACATCAGTGCCTGAACTCACAAATGCTCTTCTAGAAAATGGTCAAACATTCCCATAGACACACCCCTAAACCTTGTGGACTTCCTTCCCAGAAGAGTTGAAACTGTTATAGCTGCAAAGGGTGGGCCAACCCTACGGGCTAAAGACTGGGATGCCATTAAAGTTCATGTGCATTAAAAAGGTAGGTGTCCCAATACTTTTGGTAATATAGTGTATGTAAATATGGAGCATAGTAGGTGTAGCAATAATAAATGCAAAAAGTACTGAGCAATCCCATTTCTGCTTCAAAAAGTTTAGAAGGTAAAGGGCAGAGTCCCAGGGTGTGAAGCCTGACTGGTTCCCAACCTTGAGGGCTCATTCTCATTAGGGGAAAGAATGCTGACCCGTAGCTGTCTCCTGGCCTTCTTTCATCCTCTCTCCATACCACCACGCTACACCACCCTCCTTCCAAGAGCCCACAGCCCAAGTAAAGTGGCACCTACACCCTGTTTCACATTTCCCGAGCATAGGTGCACTTTAAAGAAAACTTGTGTTTCCTGCTATTGCTTGACCCCAAACACTATGAAGACTTTATTCAGAGGCGGGAGACAAACTACAGTAAAACCTTGGATTAAGAGTAGCTTGGTTTGAGAGCGTTTTGCAAGACAAGCAACATTTTTTTATAAATTTTGACTTGAAAAACAAGTGATGTCTTGATATACAAGTAGCCTCATGTCACAAGTGAGTATAAAAGAGAAGAGAGGGGGCTCTAAGTGTAGCAATATGGTTACATTTAATGAAGGTTCAATATTTAGCAACTCACATGGTTGATGATTAAAACAGGTACATCTAAGTATGCAGGCATCTGGGGTAAAGCTTTCCACATAGACCGTCCTTCGCACCTCCATCAACGTCATCCCTTCCATGCTCTACTGCAGGATAGTCTTCCCGGTCACGACTGCAGACTGACGGCGGTGAGAGATGGCAGTGAGAGCTGGCCGTTAGGAGGATGGTCTATGTGGACAGCTTTAACCCAGATGCCTGCATTCTCTCTTTTAACCACTTTAAGACCGGAAGGATTTGTCACCTTCCTGACCAGGCCCTATTTCACGATTCGGCACTGCGTTACTTTAACTGACAATTGCGTGGTCGTGCGACGCTGTACCGAAACAAAATGTATGTCCTTTTTATCCCACAAATAGAGCTTTCTTTTGGTGGTATTTGATCACCTGTGTGATTTTTTTTTTTTGCGCTATAAAACAAACAAAACAATATTTTTCACATTCTGCTATATAACATTCCCAAAAAAAAAAAATTAAAAATCAAATTTTTTTTAACATTTTAGACCAATTTGTTTTCTGCTACATATTTTTGGTAAAAAAAAAAAAAAAAATCACAATAAGCGTATTTTGATTGGTTTGTGCAAAAGTTATCGCATCTACTAACTACGGGTAAGATTTATGTCATTTTTATTGTTTTTTTTTTTACAAGTAATGGCGGCGATCTGCGATTTTTTTGCGGGACTGCGACATTGCGGCGGACAGATTGGACCCCTAACTGACATTTTTTACACTTTTGGGGGGACCAGTGACTTTACTACAGTAATCAGTGCTAAAAATATGCACTGTTACTGTAATAATGCCATTGGCAGGGAAGGGGTTAACCCTGTGGGTGATCAAGGGGTTAAATGTGAGCCTAGGGGGGTGATTATAACTGTGGAGGGGGCGTGGCTTCTGAGATGACCATAGAGACCTGTGTTCCTATAAAGCAGGATCACATGGGCTCTGTGATCATCCCAGGGAGAAGAACGGTCAGCTGTGTTTACAGCAGCCAACCGTTCTTCTCTCTCAGCACGGAACAAAAGGAGGCGCCTGACACACGCATCAGCTTCCCCGCTGACAAGCGGGGGTGGGAATGCGCTGCAGGTGGCACGCGTTTGCCCCCGAGCCTCTACGTCGCTTTGCCCAGGAGCGGCTGCCTGCCGCAGTTAATTTGCGGTAGGCGGTCAGTAACTGGCTAATCATCAACCATGTGAGTTGCTAAATGTTGAACCTTCAATAAATGTAACCACAGTGCTACACTTAGAGGCGCCTTTCTTCTCTTTTATACTTTGTAGTTCCTGCTGGATTTAGCTTCTAATCCCCTTGTGGAGGCGCCATTTGTGGATGGACATTTTATGTTTACACAACCTATCACATTGCTATATTCTTTTTATATACTGTATTTTCTGGCGTATAAAAGATTACTTTTGAACCTCAAAAAAATCCCCCGAAAATGGGGGGGTCATCTTATACGCCGAGTATAATATCTCCAAGGTAACCTAAGTATAAGTATTACCGGTAGATGTAATCTCTTAAGACGCTGGCTGTGTGGGAATCCTGTACCGGTATACCGTATGTACCGTAGCTTCGGCTACATACAGTGTACTGCACTGAGCCAATCAGGGAGAGTGATGTATTCTATTATTGAATGCAAAGCCTGCTCGGATTGGCGGAGTAACATCAGCCCGCCTCTCTGACTCTGCCAATCTGAGCAGGCTTTGCATGCAATAATAGAATACATCGCTCACTGTGATTGGCTCAGCGCGGTATACTGTATGTAGCCGGAGCTACGGTACATACGGTATACCGGTACAGGATTCCCGCACAGCCAGCGT
The DNA here is from genome assembly GCF_965119305.1 of Pelophylax lessonae. Classification (NCBI taxonomy): domain Eukaryota; kingdom Metazoa; phylum Chordata; class Amphibia; order Anura; family Ranidae; genus Pelophylax; species Pelophylax lessonae. The sequence continues at coordinate 82,824,524 of NC_138768.1, forward strand.
CTTGAGATTACATCTACTGGTAATACTTAGGGTACCTTGGAGATATTATGAGAGATCACATGTATTACAGTACTTGGGGTACCTTGGAGATCTATGAGAAATCTGATGTTTTTCAATGGTGTAGTCTTATACGGCGAGTATAGCCCAAAACCTATGTTTTAACTTGAATATTAGGGGGGTCGTCTTATACGCCCAGTCAGGACTTATGAATAAATGTTTGTAGAAGGAATCATCTGAGTTTCCATTATTTCTTATGGAGAAATTCACTTTGATATAAGAATGCTTTGGATTACAAGCATGTTTCCGGTACGATTTATGCTCGCAATCCAAGGTTTTACTGTACATCACTGCCAGGAATGCTCCTTTAATTTCCATGGTTTAAATCGTCTTTAAAAGAAAACTGTCGCTGCAGCTAATCAAGCACCACTGACAGTATTCAAGTTTGTCCCAGCCCCTGTCACTGTCACTGCCACTTTTGCTTGGCCTGCATATAAATGTGAAGAAAAATAAGAAGTAAATGTTACTTGAAATACCAACAGGAATTAATGCAATGAATACTATCATTACACGTATTAAATGCATGTAGTTATCAAAACACAACAGCAGACCTTTAGGACTTTAATAAAACATGGCTCCCGTTCATGAATATAAATGAAACTAATTTTTTTTTCTCATATGACATTAAAGCTGTGAATGACGCGTAGAATAAAACTAAGCTGGGATGAGGAATCCGTTACAGTGTCAGGTTATTCCATCCGTCTTGCCTGTCACATCAGCTCTGCTTATTGAAAACATCATTTTCTATGAATGCTCATCAATAAATAAAGCAGCCGGTTACACCGTGTGCAATATACACTACCAGGGACCTTCACATGACCTTTATCAATGACTCTTGCTTTGCTTGCATGACTGACTGATGTGAGCTGTAAATAGCAGATGACACTAATAAATATGGAACTACGTGGTCCACATTTTCTGCAACAAAGATTTTAATGTTGCTTCTTATATTCTAGGTTGAAAAAAAAAAAAAAACTGTATTAAAATCTGTTTCCATCAATCAAACTATGTAGTGTTTGCTGTTAGGGCATAGTGCGCCCTCTACCATCCTGCAATACAGCGATGGAGATTGTAAGCTGTGCGGGAGCTGCTACAAAGATTCCTTCCTCTACCTTCATCATACCCTTCACACCAGGGGAAAGGTCAGATCATGTGCTGACTTCTGAAATGTGAGAGAAGGCAGAGAACAGTAGTGATTAACCACTTGCTGACCGTATACTGTATATTAAGGTGCTAAGATTTTTAAATTGAAATCCGGGGACATATTATTATTTTTTTTTTATTGGCAAATGGCACAGGACTGCATAATACACAGAGAGCTGGTACAGGACTGCATAATACACAGAGTGCTGGGCACAGGACTGCATAATACACAGAGTGCTGGGCACAGGAATGCATAATACACAGAGAGCTGGGCACAGGACTGCATAATACACAGAGTGCCGGGTACAGGACTACATAATACACAGAGCACTGGGGACAGGACTGCATAATATACAGAGTGCTGGGCACATGACTACATAATACACAGAGCGATGGGCACAGGACTGCATAATACACAGAGTGCTGGGCACAGGACTGCATAATACACAGAGAGCTGGGCACAGGACTACATAATACACAGAGCGATGGGCACAGGACTGCATAATACACAGAGAGCTGGGCACAGGACTACATAATACACAGAGCGATGGGCACAGGACTGCATAATACAAAAAGTGCTGGGTACAGGATTACATAATACACAGAGCACTGGGCACAGGACTGCATAATACAAAGAGTGCTGGGTACAGGATTACATAATACACAGAGCGCTGGGCACAGGACTGCATAATAGTAATACACAGAGGACTGGGCACAGAACTACATAATACACAGAGCAATGGGCACAGGACTGCATAATACACAGAGCACTGGGCACAGGACTGCATAATACACAGAACGCTGGGCACAGGACTGCATAATACACAGAGTGCTGGGTACAGGATTACATAATACACAGAGCACTGGGCACAGGACTACATAATACACAGAGCGCTGGGCACAGGACTACATAATACACAGAGCGCTGGGCACAGGACTGCATAATACACAGAGCGCTGGGCACAGGACTGTATAATAGTAATACACAGAGCGCTGGGCACAGAACTACATAATACACAGAGTGCTAGGCACAGGACTACAGAATACACAGAGCACTGGGCACAGGACTGCATAATACACAGAGCACTGGGCACAGGACTACATAATACACAGAGTGCTGGGCACAGGACTGCATAATACACAGAGTGCTGGGCACAGGACTACATAATACACAGAGCACTGGGCACAGGACTGCATAATACACAGAGCGCTTGGCACAGGACTACATAATATACAGTGACTTTTCTGCCCCCACATCCATAGCTCACCTCTGCACCCTTCTCTCACAGATTATCTCTGCAGCCACTTCTTAGCCCTTCCCCCACAACAGCTAAACTCTCCATCTCTCCATGCAGCTGCATCAGCTCTGACCCCTGCTCCCCCACTGCTCTAACCTGTGTACAAACAGACCCCCCCCCCCCCTATCTGCTCACGTCCCATTCTCAGCCCTCCACACAGTCAATTTTTAGCTCTACCTCTCTTTCACGGAACAGCAGCAGGAGTGGCAGTGAGATTGTCCAGCAGGGGGCGTCTGCATCTGAGCCACCAGGCTGTTTCTCAGCCAGCATGGGATGCCCTGTCTACATTGCCCTAAATCCGGGGACAAAACCGGGGACAGACTTGGACCAGGGACAGTGTCCTTAATCTGGGGACTGTCGCAGGAAACCGGGGACGTCTGGTCACCCTACTGTATATATACGGCGGCAAGGCAGCTCTCCTGCACAGGATCGTGTACCTAGTACGTGATCCTGCACTTCCGTATGGCAGTATGGCAGTATGGCAGTATGGCAGTTCACCTATGTAAACAAGGCAGACTGCTGTTATGTCAGTAGGAAAGGTATTGATCCTGTGTTTCTGCAAATCTCTGCCTTCCCATAGTACAAGCAAGCACCCCACACAGTAACCAATCACAGGCTAGGCTTACAGTTAACCCTTTGATTGCCCCAGATGTTAATATCTTCCCAGCCAGTGTCCTTAGTATAGTAACAGTGCATATTTTTTAGCACTGATCACTGTATTAGTGTCACTGGTTCCCAAGAAAAAGTGTCAAAAGTGTCAGTTAAGCCTCGTACACACGCACCGATTGTTGGCCGACCGAATGGCTGTCTTTTGTCCAGTGTTGTTGTGTTGGTTGAAATGTGCTCTAGACTGCACACGAATTTTGTCGGCCAACAACAACCAACTTCAGAAGTGATGTTATGTGATGGTCTACTTTTCGTGTATTTTTTCTTCTCTGAGCATGCCCAGTCTTGATCATCACATTTTTGTCGGCCGAAATCTGTACTGACTGACGAACAATCGGCTGTTCTGTTGTTGGCCAACAAAAATTTTATAAACTGCACACCAGATTTTGTTCGGCCAAAAAGTCGCAGTCGGTTGTCGGAAGCATCATACTAACAAGCCGACAATCGGCCGATCGGACGGCGGCAGAAAATTTACGGCCAACAATCGCTGCGTGTGTACAGGGCTTTAGTGTACAATTTGTCTGCCACAATGCTGCAGTCCTGTTATAAGTCGCTGATTGCCGCCAAAACTAGTAAAAAAATAAATAAAATTCCATAAATATAACTTTTGCACAAACCAATCAATATACGCTTATTGGGATTTTTTTTTTTACCAAAAAATATGTAGCAGAATAAATTTGGGAAGAAATTTGATTTTTTTTTTTAATTTTTGAATTGGATATATTTTATAGCAGAAAGTAAAAAGTATTTTTTTCAAAAAATAAAAACCGCAGAGGTGATCAAATAGTTAAAATAACGCAGTGCCGTATCGCAAAAAATGGCCTGGTCATGAAGAGGGGTAAATCTTCTGGAGTAGAAGTGATTAACATCAAATCCTACAAGCTGTTCCAGCCAAAGCTTTGGGTTTTAGGCAGAGAAGGGAAGTTGAACTCCCGTTGGGTTATTATTATAATTTTTCTTGCTAGTGATGAGATTTTTTCTGACATGTTATGTGGTCACTGAAATAGGAAGCAGGCAAAAATCTTAAAACAGGGACACAAAGAGTACTTGAAGTTGGAACTAAACCTATCGACTTAGGGAAATTTGAGCTCCAATTAACGCACCTAATATTTAAGACACATTTTCGATGCGTTTGTATCTCGTTAAAAAACACTTTCCAGATTCTCCCTCGGCAGGCATGTGGCGCTTGACCGCAGCAGAAATGCAGATGGGGGAGGGAGTTGAGAGGAATTTGGTTCCTCTATGATTTCTTCGGTCACAGGGAGGTGGCTATCCAATTCGATTCTGACACCCCATGTGACTTGCGGCAATCTTGGGTCAGGCAGAACCTATTTAAGACTCCAGCTCCCGGGCTTGGCACACTTTTTGCCAGTTGCTAGAGTAGGGAAAGGATCCCTGTCTGTCAGGGACAGTGCTGGAGATAGGGAAAGGTTCCAGAGGAGTAGACACAGTGCAGGGACTACGTCTATCTTCCAGGAAGCCTCTCTTTTTTGGGTGTGGACCGGCCAGGTCGCATTTCACTCCTCGTAGCAGATGCTGGTTGGCATCCCTTATTCTTTATTTTGTGGGCCCACTGTTTTCTTAGTTTTAGGGGGCTCTGGTCGGGTGTGCATCCCCCCTGGACCTGTTTTACTTGCTTAACTTTTCTACAATATATTGTTACTGCCAAATTCAGACTCTGTGTGTGTTATCTACCCTCCGCACAACGCTGCACCTAACCCACACCTCTGTATTGGATTTCTATTGTATGGACTTTTGAATCATCATCTCAGCTAGTAACGCTTTCTATCACATCTCAAAATGCACTGTAAATGCCATATAGGTATTTGTGGCATGTTTGCAATGTGTTTTCAGCCTGTTTACATTATCAATGGAAGCATTTGGGGAGCAGTAAAGATTTGCAAACTACACGTCAGGTCAATTTTGATATGATGCATCGCATTAGGTAATTAATGTGTATGGATTGTTTTTGTAGAATAAGGATATTCTTTTGTGTCACTTTAGGTATTTTGTAGCGCGCTAGGGCCTGGCAGGAGGAACCACGTCACACAGCAAGGGACACTGGTATATAGCATCAGACTGTCACTCAGAAGTATTGGATGCTGAAGATTCTGCAGGAAGTCTTTTAAAAGAGAGTGCAGTTCTCTGTGAAGATATACAAAGAGTCTTCTTTTGTAGAGATGTTTTATAAGAATTTTTATTTTTTAGTAACTGAATCGCTGGATTAAAAAAGTAAGGACTCCATTTTTCAATCTCTGATTCCAAAGCAGCAGCTGATAATGAGAAGTTGTACAGGTTTAGCAGCCTGACGCACAACTGAAGCATGTATACACTCTGATTTGTAGTGCGTAATGCTAGACTGAGTGACTGTCAGCTGCTCACCAAGAGCCAGTATCCTGCAGGTTTCCCAATCCCTCAAACCTCAAATGAAGATACCAGTGTGGGTGAGGGAATTAAACTATGGCATGGAGTATGATGAAGAGCACCCTACAGGGAGCACAATAAGGCCCACCAACTACTATGATTGAGTGTTCCTACTGGGAGCACAACAGGGCCCACCAACTACTATGATTGAGTGTTCCTACTGGGAGCACAACAGGGCCCACCAACTACTATGATTGAGTGCTCCTACTGGGAGCACAACAGGGCCCACCAACTACTATGATTGAGTGCTCCTACTGGGAGCACAACAGGGCCCACCAACTACTATGATTGAGTGCTCCTACTGGGAGCACAACAGGGCCCACCAACTACTATGATTGAGTGCTCCTACTGGGAGCATAACAGGGCCCACCAACTACTATGATTGAGTGCTCCTACTGGGAGCATAACAGGGCCCACCAACTACTATGATTGAGTGTTCCTACTGGGAGCACAACAGGGCCCACCAACTACTATGATTGAGTGCTCCTACTAGGAGTATTACAGGGCCCACCAACTACTATGATTGAGTGCTCCTACTGGGAGCACAACAGGGCCCACCAACTACTATGATTGAGTGCTCCTACTGGGAGCATAACAGGGCCCACCAACTACTATGATTGAGTGTTCCTACTGGGAGCACAACAGGGCCCACCAACTACTATGATTGAGTGCTCCTACTGGGAGCCTAACAGGGCCCACCAACTACTATGATTGAGTGCTCCTACTGGAAGCACAACAGGGCCCACCAACTACTATGATTGAGTGCTCCTACTGGGAGCATAACAGGGCCCACCAACTACTATGATTGAGTGCTCCTACTGGGAGCCTAACAGGGCCCACCAACTACTATGATTGAGTGCTCCTACTGGGAGCACAACAGGGCCCACCAACTACTATGATTGAGTGCTCCTACTGGGAGCCTAACAGGGCCCACCAACTACTATGATTGAGTGCTCTTACTGGGAGCACAACAGGGCCCACCAACTACTATGATTGAGTGCTCCTACTGAGAGCACAACAGGGCCCACCAACTACTATGATTGAGTGCTCCTACTGGGAGCACAACAGGGCCCACCAACTACTATGATTGAGTGCTCCTACTGGGAGCACAACAGGGCCCACCAACTACTATGATTGAGTGCTCTTACTGGGAGCACAACAGGGCCCACCAACTACTATGATTGAGTGCTCCTACTGGGAGCACAACAGGGCCCACCAACTACTATGATTGAGTGCTCCTACTGGGAGCACAACAGGGCCCAAAATCTACTATGATTGAGTGCACCTACTGGGAGTACAACAGGGCCCACCAACTACTATGATTGAGTGCTCCTACTGGGAGTACAACAGGGCCCACCAACTACTATGATTGAGTGCTCCTACTGGGAGCACAACAGGGCCCACCAACTACTATGATTGAGTGCTCCTACTGGGAGCACAACAGGGCCCACCATCTACTATGATTGAGTGCACCTACTGGGAGCATAACAGGGCCCACCAACTACTATGATTGAGTGCTCTTACTGGGAGCACAACAGGGCCCACCAACTACTATGATTGAGTGCTCCTACTGGGAGCACAACAGGGCCCACCAACTACTATGATTGAGTGCTCCTACTGGGAGCACAACAGGGCCCACCATCTACTATGATTGAGTGCATCTACTGGGAGTACAACAGGGCCCACCAACTACTATGATTGAGTGCTCCTACTGGGAGTACAACAGGGCCCACCAACTATAACTATAACTATAACCCTCTATAAACTTATACTAAGCTTACACTATCTAGCTCTGCATAGTAAAGACTATTTATCACATCTGCATATCTAGATTGCTAGCTCTTAAGACTACTGCTACTTATTCCTGTACTGGGTTGATCTCTCTTGTATGTCCACCTGCTACTCTGTCATCTGCTACCATACATGATTGCTAAACCTACCTGCATCCATCTGCTACTGTCTTACCTTCAAGTGTCTGTCACCTACCACCTCCACTCAACCTGTCTCTTAAATCTTCATCACTGTGTTACTACATACATAAAGTCACTCTAGGAACCAGCTTGTTGAGTGTGTGTATTTACTAGCTGAATTAAGACCTTCCACACATGATGAGTCATTGAGGTTGGGAATAGTATCTCAGCATCTCTCTTACATGACTACTGAAGTGGAATATTTCTGCAGCTGAAAATCCACACCATACATGAAACGCAGGAGCGTTACACCAGGGAAGTGGACATGGTTGGGGGAGGGGGAGGTAGGTTAGTGTAGGGGGGTCAGTGTAGGTGTCAGTGTGGGGGGGTCAGTGTAGGTGTCAGTGTGGGGGGGGGGGGGGTCAGTGTAGGTGTCAGTGTGGGGGGGTCAGTGTAGGTGTCAGTGTAGGGGGTCAAATTAGGTGTCAGTGAAGGTGTCAGTGTAGGGGTCAGTGTAAGGGGGTCAGTGAAGGTGTCAATGTAGAGGGGGTCAGTGTAGGGGGGTCAGTGTAGGTGGGTCAATGTAAGGGGGGTCAGTGTAGGGGGGAGTTAGTGTGGGGGGGGTCAATTTAGGGGGGTCAGTGTAGGGGGGTCAGTGTAGGTGTTAGTGAAGGGGTCAGTGTAGGTGTCAGTATAGGGGGGTCAGTGTAGGTGTCAGTGTAGGGGGGGTCAGTGTAGGGGGGGTCAGTGTAGGTGTCAGTGTAGGGGGGTCAGTGTAGGTGTCAGTGAAGGGGGGTCAGTGTAGGGGCCTAGGGGGGTCAGTGTAGGTGTCAGTGAAGGGGTCAGTGTAGGGGGGTAAGTGTAGGTGTCAATGTGGGGGGAGGGAAATCAGTGTAGGTAGGTGTCAGTGAAGGGGGGTCAGTGAAGGAGGAGTCAGTGTAGGAGGGGCCAGTCTTGGGGGGGTCAGTCTAGGGGTCAGTGTAGAGGTCAGTGAAGATTTCGGGTGTAGGGGTTAGTGTAGGTGTCAGTGAAGGGGTGTCAGTGGAGGAGGGGCAGGGAAGAAGGGTCAGTGAAGGGGGGCCAGTGTATGTCTCACTGTAGGGGGGGTCAGTGTAGGTGTCAGTGAAGGGGTCAGTGTAGCGCATGCAGGGCCCTCTCTCTGGTGTTATTCAGACCATCCCCACAACACCTCAAAGGGGATCGCACCAAGCGCCAGGTCCAGCCCGTACCATAGGCCTCCCAAAAAAATATGAAACCACAATTCCTCTGACCAGACATATTAATGTTGACGTACTCAAAGGCCATCTAGTGGTCAACATACAGAAATCATCATTGTTAGCTTAAGTCAAAAAGGCAAAATGTATAACATAAAAGGCCTAAAGGAGCATAGAGCCACCTAGGGGCTAAAACAAAAAAGAAATTTAATCCAAAATCCCAACAGTAATTAGGACGGTACATTCCCTATCAACTTTTCTTTTTTTTAACCATGCTGGGCTACTCTGCATCTTAGACAATGGCTATACTATGTACTTTGTTTATATTGCTGACTTCCTTCTCCTGCATTTAATTTAGGAGTGACATATATTATTCCCTTTGGACTCACTTTACCATGTCTTGTGCACCTACTGGGAGCACAACAGGGCCCCCAACTACTATGATTAAATAAACTGTTCCATTTAAGTAGAACTTTTTCTGTTGTTTTCTAGTTTTGTATAGGGTATGCAGGCGTAAAACGTCAGCGACTATATTGCTGCCTGCCAGCACAACAGTAAGTAAAGAAAAATCTGCCAATAGTGACACAAACAACAGCTGACCCAGGATCTAAAGCTGGCCATAGATGAATAGAATTTTGGAAAAGAAGATTCTAGAAAGTTTTTTTAAACATTATTGGGGTCAAATCGATGTTGGTTTTTGACTGCAGTGATGAGAAAATTTGAGGGAGCAGGATGGAAAATTTTTCTCCAACAAAGACATTTTTACCAATGTATGTAGTTTTCATTCAGTAAAGTCTGTTCATTCCAAAATCAAATGCTACAAGCAAACAAAATCTTTCTAATGACTTTGGAATGTTCTGCAAATTTCCGTACAGATTTTCCTAAGTCCATCCTCTGAATGTTTTTACAAATTTAGTTGAGATTTTGGTTCCAAGAGCGCAGCAGCGGCGGTATTTAGTATGGCGTTTATATCTAGAAAAATCTCCCTATGTGACCTTATACCTTAATTTTAGACTCACCCTATCAAACAGAACCTAAACGTTAACACCCAATGTTCTACTAACAGCCAAATCCTAGAATGTAACTCCTAACAAATTTAACCTGACCCTGACTTAACCATTAACTCATCCTGACATAAAATATACTTTGTCACTTTGCCTATTCGGGCAAAGTAGTAAGAGACCTTGCAACCATTTATTTGATTCAGAAACTTAACCACTTCAGCTCTCACACCTGTAAATCCCCTATAGACTAAAGCAATTTTTACATTTCTGCTATGAGCCCGTTGACACTGAAAGGGCCAAATGACGCCAAGGCTAAGTTTACATGTGCAACAGTCTCTACTGCCCTTCTGAAAAGCAATCTGCAGTGGATCAAAGACAGCAAATGCAAAGTTTTGAGCAGCAGTTGGGAAAAGGACAGGGCATACTAAAAACTCCCTGTGTACTTTGATTACATTTTTTGGCCATGTGCGGTGCCATGGCCATGTGTCTGCAACTGGTTAATATAATCCTACTCCTAAAACTTATCCTAACACCTTAAAACCTATTACCTTATCACAGCTAAATGTCACCAAATGCCACCAAATACTCACAGTTCTCTGTTTCTCAACCTAATCACCTAATCGCCAACACAAACCAACTTTCTGTGTTCCTGTTAGGGAAACTTTCCCTCACTTCCTGTTATGTTACTGGGACAAGAAATCTCCCCAACACAGCCACTAACAGCAAAATGATAATGTTCTAATCCTTCACTGTTGCAAATTCATCCACTTAGCTTAAGCTTGGCCTTAAGGATTCAAGTTTTCACTAAAACAGGGGTCTCCAAACTACAGCTCACGGGCCACGTCTGGCCTGCTACGAGATTTTTTCTGGTTTGGAGCTAGAACCAAGGACCACGGACCTATCACAGCTAGTGTCAGATCAGTTGGTCTTTTGTTCATGTAGGGGGGGACTCTGATCAGGACCCTGATGTACTGGAGGACTCTGATAGGGACATTGATGTATGGAAAAAATTTGAAAGGGACCCTAATATGTAAGGTGGGCTTTCATGTGATGGTGAGGCTTCTGATGTGAAAGGGGTAGACTCTGATGGGGAGGCTTCTAATATGAACGGGAACTTCTCATGTGATGGGAGGCATATGATGTGATGCGGAGGTTTCTAATGTGAAGGGGAGGACTTCTGATGTAATTGGAGGCTTCTGATATTAAAGTGGAAGTTTGATCTAAACTTATCTGACCTTAAATCTATTCCCACCCCTATTCCAAGCCATATACTTACTACCCTGTAAAGGAAAGATGTCTACAGTATACCCAATCTGAGGGAACTCTGGTCCAGTGCCGGCTTCAGTTTAGAGGAGAGACAGTGGCGAATGGATGCCTCATAGCAGACAGGAGTGAGTCCCACATGTGCAAGTCACAAGCAAGTATCAAGTCTTAACCTTCAAGTCTCAAGCAAGTCCCAAGTTACTGTGGCGAAAAGCAAGCAAGTCAAGTCGAGTCACTGCTAGAAGTCAAGCAAGTCAAGTCATTTATTTTGGTCAAGTCACAAATCAAGTCAAAATACTGATCTACCCCAATTTTCACCTTTAAAGCAGTTAAAAGTCAGTGGTCAGGAAAGGTTTTGTTTTATTTTCAACATTAACAAAACTGCTTAGTGCTTTTTTCTTGGCATATTAAAGAAACACTTTGAATGCCCAAATAGCTCAAAATCCTTCGTCCGGTCATGTTTCAACACTAAAAACACGTTAAGTATTTCCATTGTTAAACAGCCAATGTCCTAAAAATCAGAACACACTGAGGTGTTTTAAGTGACTGTGGTGTCAGACACATAACAGGCACATTCATTTTGCTTTAACACATCTTGAGAAAATGCAAATATTTAATAACTTAAAAAAGTAAAGTCATTTCGAGTCATATGTCTCAAGTCAAAGTCAAGTCTCAAGTCATGAATACCAAGTCAAAGTCAAGTCGAGACTTTTATTAATTTTAGTCAAGCAAGTCTCAAGTCCTCAAACTGGTGACTTAAGTCTGACTTAAGTCAAGTCACGTGACTCGAGTCCCCCACCTCTGCCTCATAGTAACTCTATGGGTGACGTCATTGCCCAGGCTCTGCAGCGATTGTCGCTGCTCTCACCCCTTCCCTGATGCTAGCCACTAGGGAGATCACGCGACTGGACCAAAGCACCCTTCGAATAGGTTAGTATAGACATCTTTCCTTTACAAGATAATTAGAATAGGACTTAGAATAGTGTTGGACGTAGGTTTAGGCTTAGATAAGTTTAGATCAGAATTCTACTTTATTTCTTGGAGTGTGTTCATTCATTTATTATTATTATTATTATTAAATCTTTTATAAAATTGATTTTTTTTTGGCTCACGAGTATTCGTAAAATATACAACGTGATCCTCGGACTGAAAGGTTTTGAGACCCCTTAACCTAAAAGGACACTTGAGAAACACATATATCATAAACTTCACAACCGTTGTAGATGAATGCAATGTAATACAACACCAAAAAACATAAAACTTCACTGACAGTCTGTGATCTTCCATGTATTAAATGGGAAATGACGGCAGTTTCTTCCAAAATTAAAATCCCTTTTCTGAAAACTCACTTTAAACGGTTCCTACAAATAAGACACAGCCCTGTTAATTGGAATTCGGTGTTATTTTTGTGTCCCCAGAAGACGGTGTGGGCACATTACTGCCTTTGTGTGTTAAATCTCAAACGTCTGTTGAAAGCCAACCCCGGAGTCACACCATGGCTGGATGCAATATTTAAACAGCTGTGGATCATAAACGTTAGTAAACTTTTAACAGCTAAAGTGTCCAGTGACGGGACAAAACTGCATTTACAGGAATGTTATGTTCCAGATGACTAAGGCTGGAGCTAGCATAGGCGTTTGAATATTTGTCTTCATGTGTTTTCTCACTTCATTTAATTCTTCCACGTAACTATGAAAAAGGAGCAATCCTTCTCTTAGTAGCATAGACTTAAAGTCATTCAAAAGCTAGTCCACCTAAAAGAGGAATTTCAGGTTTTTGAAGATGCTGGAGAGTTAGGCCTCATTCACCCGTAGACAATGAATGGGGCATGGGCGTCCGCAGAACTTTTTCAGGGGGGGGCAACATTTTAAGGTCACCAATGCTCCGCCCCTTTTCCAACAATGTCATGAAGGGGAGGGGTTTATTTCGTATACTTATTTTGAGTATTGATTTTTAAAGAGCAAACAGGAGCATTTATTTTTAAAGCATTTGTTAACCTAAAAAAAAAAAAAAAAATGATCCTGTTCCCTTAAAGCATGTTATACAACACAGAGCTTGTGCTGTGTAATTTGGCCCCTTCTATCACTTAAAATACCTGGCTGATCCTGCCTGGCTATGTCCTCCCCTCTGTAAACTGACCACGGTATACCATGGCGACTAAGCCCTGACACTGTGGTCAGTTTGCATGCCTCCGTCATCCATAGCTCTCCTGTCCTCCTCTGTCCTCTCCGCTGCAGGCAGCTGTCAGATGGGGAAAGGAGAGAGACAACGGGTCACGTAAGCGGCCTCAGCCCTCTGAAAACTGGTAAAGAATGGCTTATTTTTTTTAAAACACGGACTCTGGGGCAAACAGGATTATTAAAAAGACCAGACAGGATGGTATAAAGTGGCTTAACAATCACTTGAAAGGGGGAAGTTGAGATTCCAGGGGGGGGGGGCATTTGCCCCCCCTTGCCCCTACCTTCGGACGCTCATGGAATGGGGCATTTCTTTATTTGGCTTGAGTCCAAGGCAGACCTTGCAATGTATGGGGACACAGCGGCTCGTTCAAATTTGAGAGGTGTGCAGATGCATGGCCCCTTTGTCCGCATACGGGGCCACTCACCTGCACGCCTATTAAATTGGGACAATTGGCTGTCTCAGTTGGCATTACTAGGGTGATTGCTTACACTATAGTGTTTGTAACAGGACTAGTTTCCCATTTTTGGTCCCAGTGAAAATGATTACTAGGACAAATAGAGAGGGTGAGTATCCCTAGTGTGGACACAGACAACAATAAAAACCTGTAGACAGATCCATCCATCACCAGGCCCTGTGCACCAGCCCCAGCATCAGTGGTGCACAGCATTTCGCTTTTGGCGGGTGATGGCGCTGCCAAACAAGACTAATGAAGCTCTGTGGGGCTGCACTGGAATCGCATTGCAACCACGCGTGATGCATGCAATTTGGGTACGGTAGTACGGCAATTATAGGGTTAAGTCAGGCAGTAAGTAGGTGACTTATTCCTCATTGCCTGTCAACACCTCTGAAACTCGATCTGAGTGTGACTGTTTTTCAGAGGAACGGCAGTGCCTGCTGCACTTATGAGCAAGCCTGAAGAGTCTACCTGACAGGGTTCCAGAGTTTCACAAAGCACACCAAAACTGCAGGACATAATAGAAGTCAATGGGAAAGTGTGGCTACCCGCACCAAACCCGCGGGTACACCGCTCTGCACCTGTGGAGCGGGAAAACTCCACAGCATCGGTGTAAATGGGGCCTAACATATATTACAGCTACTCAAGAGACAGAAAATAAACAATGCTATGTTGTTTTCAAATGTGCAGGAATTTCTGTGAATTTGGAAAACTTACGCCCGTTTTTTCGTCAATTATCTTGATGCCAGAAAGTGAAATGTTCACCCAGATCCTCTGCTTGTGCTGTCCCTGAGAACGAGCTGCCACCGCCATCCCCTGCCAAGGAAACATACATGGAAATCAGAAACTCCAAAACATTCACACATGATTATTACTTCTCCACTAAATAGGGTCAAACTTTCATCCTCCAAAATTTGTTTTCCACTGTCCAAAGTGACACTAATCAATATCCTTATTTTCCAAAAATAACCTATACACATCCACTACTCAAAGTGGTAGTAAACTCTGTTATACCACTTATACTTACAGGTAAGCCTATAATAAGGCTTAGGCTCCATGTACACGGGACGTTGTTAAAAGTCCCTTTGAATGCTGGAATTTTTAGGACGTTTGAAACGTCCGTTTGGTCGCGTTTGTACCCGCGTTTAGCGGCGTTTGCGGGCGTTTGCTTTTAGAACCGTTCCTAGAGGTCGAAAAAATTATTCCCCTTTTAAAATGGAAAAACGCGACCGCTAAACGCGGGTCATCGCGTTCAGACGCGTTCGGACGCGTTCATACACGTTTGTGCGTTTGAAACGTTGGGAAACACACGTTCGAACGCAAATAATTGCGTTCTAAAAAAAGTCCCTGAACGCAACTGCCTGCAAATTACTGTAAACGACCTGGTGTACATGGACAGATAAGATAACATGTAGGTGGGTTCAGGGGCTTCTGAAAAAAACGCCCAACTGCTCCTAAACGGCCATTTCCAGCGTCCCGTGTACATGGAGCCTTAGATGTAGATACTGTTAATATCTCCTTAACTTGCACTGTTTAGGAGATATTCAGAGTGAATGCAGTCAATGACGTCATCAGCGCATGCACTCAGAAGGTCCAGCTTACAGTGCTGGACCATCAGAGCCCTTGCCGTAAATGGTGGCTCCCGTGCGACGTTGCGCCTCTGCCACTCATGTAGCCTGGAGGGTGTGAACCTGGAAGGAAGACCCAGGAAAGATGAAAACCCGTCAGCGGTGACAACGTGGTGCTCCAGGGCTTTGTTTTTAGGCAAGTCTCTCCTAATATGCTAGTATGCCATGCATACTAGCACATTTTAACATTGCCTTGCAAGGGATTTTTTTTTTTTTCAACTGCGGTTTACTACAGCTTTAATAGTCGTGTAATGTATTTTTTCAGAAAATTGTTTCCTACTGTATTTTACTGCTTCTTTATAACGTCCTCCTTTTTCCCCCTCAATTCTATTCCATCAGCAGTGCACATCAGTTGCGGTCACTGCTCTATACACACTACAATTCCCATAGTCTCCAGTCCATCTCACCAGCAAACAAGGGAGTATGGCCATGTTTGGATATGCAGTGGGTCTGTGGAGAACAAATGAAGCCTCTCTACAACAGGAAGTCAGATCACAGCAACAAAAAGAATTTAATTTGGAGATTTGGAGGAGGCTGAGAGCAATAGAAGAGGCTTTCTTAAATTAAAAATATATATTTGAACACGTTTTTTAACCCCCAGATTAGTGTCACTTTAACTGTCTAGGCAGCCTTTCTCAACCAGGGCTCCTCCTGAGGCTGGTAGGGCTTCTTTAAACAGTGAGCAATGGCATATTGATCTCCTACCTACTCTGACCACCACTTCTACACTGACCACTAATGTTAGAAAATAATACAGCTTTTACTCGCAGCATTTCTTTTTTTTTGTTATTATTATTCATTTAATTTCAAGATTATTATTTATTAATTACATTTTTTCACATAGCACTGACAATTTACGCATCACTTCACATATAATTGTTGTACACTCAAATCAGTCCCTGCTCTTAAGAAGCTTAAAGTAGTTGTAAAGGCGGAAGTTTTTTTTTACCTTCACGCATTCTGTGTATGAAGGTAAACAGCCTTCTGTGTGCTGCTCCCCCCACAGCCTCTCTAATACTCACCTGAGCCCCCTCTCGATCCAGAGATGTGCACAAGAGCCTCAGCTGTCCACGGACTCCCTCTCCTCATTGCCTGAGACAACAGTGGGAGCCATTGGCTCCCACTGCTGTCAATCATAGCCAGTGAGTCAATGAGGAGAGTGGGGTGGGTGGGGCCGAGCCATGGCTCTATGTGTCTTATGGACCCATAGAGCTGGGCGGGAGCGAGGACACACCAAGTGTCTTGCTATTGGGGGCACTGGTCAAGGGGGAGTAGCCAGGAGCACTGACAGGGGACCCGAGAAGAGGGGGATTGGGGCTGCTCTGAGCAAAACCAGTGAAAAGAGCAGGTAAGTATGACATGTTTTTTTTTTTAATCCGAACCTTTAATACCACTTTAATCTAAGGTCTTTAACTCACATTTATACATACACTCACTCATTTAGACAGGAGCCAATTAACCCAATTAAGCATGACTTTGGCTTATAACTAAAAATTTGTGGTACAGAGCAGGAAGTTGTAAAAAACGATCTTCCCAGGGTGCCAAATACACTAGCTATGCCTATTTGTTTTCTATATATAAAATGTTCCACATGTTAGTCATTATACTAATTTACCATGAACTGCAGATATAAATAGTTTTAGCAGAGGTTCCTTGTGACCTGAAAAATATTTTAAGGGTTAAGAAGATTATGAAAGGCTGATCTACTGGTTATAGGACAAAACTGTCAGAGTGCCAGGAAACCAGACCACACAGGGATGCAGGTAAAATATAGCAGCTTATTGGAGCAAACAACAATAAACGCACAGCAAGAGTAAGGAAGTGGGAGCAGGAACAAGCCAGGGTCAAGTCCAGAAGCAGGTAGTCATCCAAGCCCAGGTCGAGTCCAGAAGTGGGTAGTCATCCAAGCCGGAGTAGAGTCCAGAAACTGGTAGTCTGCCGATGTCGGGTCATCTGCCGATGCTGGGTCGGGAGCCAAGAGAGTCGTCAGCCAAGCCAGGTCATACACGGAGGAACACGGAAAACAAAAGACTGCTAGCAGAGATGCACCTTGGAGCAGAAAGGCAAGGTAAGACCTAGACGGTACCCTCCCCTCGATGGCCCCTCCCCCGCGGAGCAAAAAAATGGTTTCTGAGGAAACCGAGCATGGAAAGCGCAGAGAAGGCCGGGAGCATGAAGATCAGCGGAGGGAACCCAGGAGCGATCCTCAGGATCATAACCCTTCCAGTGCACCAGGTATTGAACCTGACCTCGGAACAGACGAGAATCCAAGATGCTGCTAACCTCATATTCCTCATGATTGCCCACAGGAATGGGACAAGGGCGAAGAAGTGAAGAAGTATAGTGATAGCAAACCAGTGGCTTTAAAAATGACACGTGAAAGACATTGGAGATACACATGCCAGGGGGAAGACCAAGTGCATAAGCCACTGGGTTCACCTTACGGAGGATGCGAAGAGGCCCAACAAAACAGGGTGCCAGTTTTGGAGTGGGTACCCTGAGGTTGAGATTACGGGTCGACAACCACACCCTCTCTCTGACCTGGTACGAAAGAGCAGATAAACGTCTCTGATCTGCCTGAAGTTTCTGCATAGACCCGTAAAGACTCTTGAATCTGCACCCAGGAGGAACAGAGGGAACAAAGATGATCCTCCACAGCTGGGATGTCCTGTGGCAAGAACGACTTGGCAACACAGCGGGTTGGAACCCATAATTGGCCATGATTGAAGACATTCCGGAAGACGAGTTGATGGGAGAGTTCCTGGCAAACTCTGCCCAGGGAAGTAGATCAACCCAATTGTCCTGATGGTCAGAGAAATTGCTCCAGAGCTTGGTTGAAACACTCAGCAGCACCATTGGACTGTAGATGGTAGGCAGAGGAGAAGGAGAGTGGAACACCTAACTGAGAGCAAAGTTAGCAGAACCAGGAGCGAGATGCGCTGTGCATGCAAGCAACATCTGCAACGCCTGAGCCAACTGACCCAAAAGGTGATCTGTTGATCGAGCCTGGTAACCAGCATGGGGAGCATAGGAGCACCTGCATCGTCAAGATTCATGGCACTTGTGTAATGTCAGGGTGCCAGAAAACCAGCCCACATGGGGTTGCAGGATAAAAAAAGAAGTTTATTGGGGCAAACAACAATAAACGTACAGCAAGAGTGAGGAAGTGGGAGCAGGAACAAGCCAGGGTCAAGTCCAGAAGCGAGTAGTCATCCAGGCTGGGGTTGAGTCCATAAGCGGGTAGTCATCCAAGTCGGAGTCGAGTCCAGAAGCGGGTAGTCATCCAAGCCAGAGTCGAGTCCAGAAGCGGATAGTCTGTCGATGCCGAGTCATCTGCCAACGCTGGGTCAAGAGCCAGGAGAGTCGTCAGCCAAGCCAGGTCCTTAGAGGAACATGGAGAACAGAAGACTGCTAGCAGAGATGCACCTTGGAGCACAAACACAAGGGCAAGGACTGCAACCCATCAGGTGACAGATATAGTCAGGTGTGCAGCATCATCACTGTGCGACACCCAGGCAGCAAGCAAGTGATGATGCAATGAGAGTTTATAAGAGGCAGCAGTCTGCACATGTTCAATATGGCTGCCAACAGGAGGGCAAGGTAAGACCTTTGACAAAAAACAAAACATTTCTAATTACAGACACAGTAACAAACGAGACCCAAGTTTATTGGTAAGCTGGGCTTTTTTTTGAAGAATATTAAGCAAGTATTTAACATAATTTAAAACTGAGTTCCCTTCATGGGGCTACAAAAAGTATACGTAAGGACATAAAAAAAAATGAGAATTAGTAAGTGACACCTTAATATCACTTGTGGGAACTTGTGTGAACCAAGCAGTTTTGAGGAATTCACTTTCTTCTTATAAAATTTGTTGTGAAAATGAGACCCAAGTTGGTTGATAAGCTGTGTTTTGTTGGAACAACATTTATTAGCCCTAAATGGAACCTAAAGCTCAGTTCTCTTCATGGAGCAACATTGCCTCTGGTCTTCTTTGAGCGTAGTACAAAAAAATGTATGTAAAGGACATCAAGAAAATGAGAACTAGTAAGTATTGCCTTAATGTCACTTGTTAGACCCTGTGTGAACTTGTGAGAACCAAGAAGTTTTTGGGGAACTCCCATTCTTCATATGAACTTTATTGTGAAATATTACATACACAAGGCTGACAGGAAATCCTATCAGCCATATGTTTGCAACCCTTTTGCAATAAAAACTACAAGACCATAACCACCTTAACTGTCTTGTATAACTCAAGGTGGAATACTCTTTTTCTTGTTGCAATGGTGATACCCTGGGTTGGTGAGTCTGGTTGACGGTTATTTTACCTGATTATTTAGGTGTCACAAAACACTCACTGTCGGACTTGTCTTTCTGTTATGGGTCCTATGATATGGTTAGCTAGCTGCCAGTAGTTAAAACAAAACTGCAGGCAACTAGCTTAATACATATTTCAAACACATACAGAAAATCAAAATATATTTCTAATTTTGTCCAGCAAGTCTAGCAGTTCTACAAGTGAATGATGCCCAATTTGCTCTAATGCTTCCCGGACAAAAAAGCCGCATTTAAGAGTCCCCCAATATAAGACCCCCAAAAAAGTCAGCACAGACACCCAAGAATAAGAAACGTACCTTTAGCTTCATCATGGAATCCTGACTCATTTTATCTCCGCGAGCTTCTGGAACATCATCAATTCCAATTAATTTGGCTTTATATCGTACTCCATCTCCTTTGAATCTGGCCAAGAGGAATTCATCTGTTTTTTCTGGAACTGCAAACAGCCAAAAAAATTTAGATAATACTTCCGATCCTAACTATAAACTGTGTCTTTTAAACTACTAGCTGCTATTGTTTTGCTTTGACCGCCAAAGACCATACCGACCTTTAAAATATCTTTGAGCAGTCTTTATTTCTCATATTAGGCTCCATGTACACGGGACGTTGTAAATGGCTGTTTAGGAGCAGTTGGGCGTTTTTTTTTCAGAAGCCCCTGAACCCACCTGCATGTTATCTTATCTGTCCATGTACACAGGGTCGTTTACAGTCATTTGTAGGCAGTTGAGTTCAGGGACATTTTTGGAAAGCAATTATTTGCATTCGAACGTGTGTTTCCCGGCGTTTCAAATGCAAAAACGCAACCGAACGCGACTGAACGCGGTCGAACACGATGACCCGCGTTTAGCGCTCGCGTTTTTCCATTTTAAAGGGGAATGATTTTTTTTTACCTCTACAAACGGTTCTAAACGCAAACGCCTGCAAAACGCCCGCTAAACGCGAGTGCAAACGCAACCTAATGGACGTTTTAAACGTCCTAAAAATTCCAGCATTCAAAGGGACTTTTAACAACGTCCCGTGTACATGAAGCCTAAGAGTTCAACACCAAGAAAATAGTTAAATGTGCTGTTGAAAATACATATGTGAAAGGGTTCAGCTGCCAAAGGGTTTGTAGTTTTGTTCAGCCACACAAAAGCACAGTCAGGCCAGTTACCTCAACTGCAGAAAAGCCACACAGCCTGTGACTGGTCAATAAAGGAGTAGCAGCACAATGATGAGGTGATCCCTGTGTTCTTCGCTCTGTCTGTGCAAAGCAATAGCGCCCTGTCTGAAAGACCCCTTCCTTTTCCAGTCTGCTGTAAAAGAGATTATGGGACGATTACAGTGCCTTGCAAAAGTATTCATACTCCTTGTAATTTTCCACAATGTGTCATGCTACAACCAAAAATATAAATGTATTTCATTGGGATTTTATGTCATAGACCAACACAAAGTGGCACATAATTGTGAAGTGGAAGGAAAATGATAAATGGTTTTCAAAATCTTTTACACATAAATATCTGAAAAGTGTGGCATGCATTTGTATTCAGCCCCCTTTACTCTGATACCCCTAACTAAAATCCAGTGGAACCGATTACCTTCAGAAGTCACCTAATTAGTAAATAGAGTCCACCTGTGTGTAATTTAATCTCAAAGCAAATCTCAAAACAAATCTGTAGGTTTGTTAGAGAACCTTAATTAACAAACCGCATCATGAAGACCAAGGAACACACCTGACAGGTCAGGGATATAGTTGTGGAGAAAGCCAGGTTAGGTTATAAAAAAATATCCCAAGCTATGAACATCTTACAGAGAACTGTTCAATCCATCATCCGAAAATGGAAAGAGTATGGCACAACTGCAAACCTACCAAGACATGGCCGTCCACCTATAAACTGACAGGCTGGGCAAGGAGAGCATTTATCAGAGAAGCAGCCAAGAGGTCCATGGTAACTCTGGAGGAGATGCAGAGATCAACAGCTCAGGTAGGAGAATCTGTCCACGGGACAACTCTTAGTTATGCACTCCACAAATCTGGCCTTAATGGAAGAGTGGCAAGAAGAGAGCCATTGGTGAAAAAAAGCCATAAGAAGTCCCATTTGCAGTTTTGCGAGAAGCCATGTGGGGGACACGGCAAACATGTGGAAGAAGGTGCTCTGGTCAGATGAGACCAACATTTAACTTTCTGGTCTAAAAGCAAAACACCATGTGTGGTAAAAAACTAACACTGCACATCAGCATGATCACATCATCCCCACTGTGAAACATGGTGGTGGCAGCATCATGTTGTGGGGGTGCTTTTCTACA
Source organism: Pelophylax lessonae (assembly GCF_965119305.1). Lineage (NCBI taxonomy): Eukaryota > Metazoa > Chordata > Amphibia > Anura > Ranidae > Pelophylax > Pelophylax lessonae. The sequence goes on from NC_138768.1 coordinate 82,846,387, forward strand.
GCAGAGACAGGGAAGCTAGTCAGAGTTGATGGAAAGATGGATGGAGCCAAATACAGGGCAATTTTAGGAGAAAACCTGTTAGAGTCTGCAAAAGACTTGAGAGTAGGGTGGAGGTTCACCTTCCAGCAGGACAACGTCCCTAAACATACAGCCAGAGCTACAAAGGAATGGTTTATATCAAAGAATATTTATGTGTTAGAATGGCTCAGTCAAAGTTCAGACCTAAATCCACTTGAGAATCAGTGGCAAGACTTGGAAACTGCTGTTCACAGATGCTCTCCATTCAATCTGACAGAGATTAGAGATTAGCTAGAGACATCCTCAAAAAGACTTGCAGCTGTAATTGCAGCGAAAGGGAGTTCTACAAAGTATTGACTCAGAGGGGCTGAATTCAAATGAACGCTCCACTTTTCAGATATTTGTAAAAAAAAATTGAAAGCCATTTATCATTTTCCTTCCACTTCACAATTATGTGCCACTTTGTGTTGGTCTATCACATAAAATCCCAATAAAATACATTTACGTTTTTAATTTTAACATGACAAAATGTGGAAAATTTCAAGGGATTTGAATACTTTTTCAAGGCGCTGTATATTAACCTCTTGCCGACCGCCCACCGTAGTATTACTGTGGCAGGGCGGCTCGGCTGCGCAAAATCATGTAGTACTAGTACTGTTTAGACACAGCGGGAGGTGGGCCGCGGGAGGGGGGCCGTGGGAGGAGCGGTGGCGATTGCCGCTAGCCTCCCGTGGTCGTCAGAGAAACTGACAGAAGACCCGCCTGCTTATGTAAACAAAGCAGACGAGCCTTCTGTCAGATAGGCAGGGAGAGATCAGAAGTTTCAGCTAAGCTGAAACCCTGATCTCTTTGTGCCTGTCACAGAGCCCCCCCACATTGAGTAAGCATACTTAGGCATATATTAACCCCTTTGATCACCCCCAGTGTTAACTCCTTCCCTGCCAGTGTCATTTATACAATAACAGTGCTATAGTAGTGCTGTAGTAATGTCACTGGTCCCCAAATAGAGTAAAAAAAGTCAGTTAGGGGTCCGATCTGTCCGCCGCAATGTCGCAGTCCCACTAAAAAACGCTGATCGCCGCCATTAGTAATAAAAACATAAAAAATAAAGAAAAAGTCCAAAAATCTATCCCTTAGTTTGTAAACACTATAACTTTTGCGAAAACCAATAAAAATACTCTTTTTGGGATTTTTTTTTTTTTTACCAAAAATATGTAGCAGAATACAAATTGGCCTAAACTGATAAAAAAAGGAATGTTTTATAGCAGAAAGTAAAAAATATGGCGTTTTTTTTCAAAATTGTCGCTCTTTTTTTATTTATAGCGCAAAATCTAAAAACCGCAGAGGTGATCAAATACCACCAAAAGCAAGCTCTTTTTGTGGGAAAAAAGGACATCAATTGTATTTGGGTACAGCGTCGCACGACCGCGCAATTTTTCGTTAAATTAACGCAGTGCCGAATCGCAAAAAATGCCCTGGTTATTAACGGTGTAAAACCTACCGGAGCTGAAGTGGTTAAACCCATTATATACTTATGCTAATTATTTGTAAAATCTGTGATTTTCCAATAAACTCATAACTGCCAGAAATACCCACTATGTACCCTCTATGTATAGTAGTGTTTGCTGGAGAGCACACAATCTGACCACCACAGCAGATCATGCACAGTGCAGGTTATAGGACACTCGGGAGACAAGTAGAAATGTGAGCCACTGTATACAAGATTTCCAGATCTTTCTGATCAGCATTCAGCAATGTTTTTGGATGCCATTAAAAGTTGACCAAATTTAGGTGACCTTGAAGTGCCCTATAAGCACTAAATAACTATGCATTAGATCTAATGAAAAAAGAAAAAAATAGTAAAATAGAAAGCCTTTTCGCTCATTAAAGGAAACCAAATATGAGGGCTCCCATTGCTGATATTTCCTTAAGAAAATACTAGTTGCCTGGCTGTAACGTGGATACATTGGATTTCCGCACTTTATGACGCTGACACAGAACCAGTAAGGATCTGACTTTCCTTTACTGCCCTTTTTGTTCCACATCTGTGATTCAGGAATACCGAGCCCAGAGGCAGCAAAGACCTTAGCATTTTCAGTAGGCACACAGTAATGGCAGCCCATATATTACTCTCATGACAGATGTACTTCAAAAACTGCTGACGGCATATAAAATGATCAGGGTTATTTTGTTAGGCAATGCAAAGAGCAATGCTGATGGAAAAACGGAAGATATCAGCCAATCTCATGTCAATGCCACCGCTCCGCTCTGCTATGCTTCTGAGCACTGCACAGCATGCAAACTAGCACGGCCAGCCAGACACACACAAACACAGGTATTCTAAACCCTTCCCCACACTATCCAAAACTGGAAACCTCTGGTCTGTTAAGTATACTACAGAAAGCATTTTGTCTGTTTGAAAAGTGCAAAAAATAAAAAAAAGCACCTGTGGATCCTGCAAGTAACCTTGTAGGATCATAACTTTCTGTACTCTCTGCCTCTGCTGACAGTTATCAGTTAGCAATGTTCCCAAATGTTTCTGTGGACTACAGAACACCTCTCTCCAAGTTATGGAGGAGAGAATAGGTTTTGTAGTTATGCCTTCAAGCACTGGTATCCAATATGTGGCCCGGGGGGGTCAGAATGGGCCCTTTGCTTGCCTTTATCTGGCCCAGGGTCGCTATTCCATCTATTGATCCACTTACACCAACATTATTCCTCACAACGACACCATCAATGGGACACAGTTCCTTCCACTGACACCAATGATGTGGCACTATTCCTCCCACTGACACCAATGATGGGATACTATTCCTCCCACTGACACCAATGATGGGGCACTATTCCTCCCACTGACACCAATGATGGGATACTATTCCTCCCACTGACACCAATGATGGGGCACTATTCCTCCCACTGACACCAGAACATTTTTTACTTCTTCTGACCACAGTCCAGCCCCCCTAAAGTCTAAAGGACAGTAAATTGGCTCTTGGTTTTGAAAGTTTGAGACCTCTGCCATAGGGTGACAACATTACTCCTCCATAGATGCAGTAAAGTAAGTGAGCATTGTCACCTTAGGACAGGAAGTGCGTTAAAGTGGTATTATAAGGGACGTACAACCATACTTCTCTTGTGGGTCACAGGAGTGCACATATTTATACTCTCATGTGACCCAGAATCAGCCGACAGCAGGCTAAGGTCCACTGCCAGCTGACATCACAGAGCTGCTCCAGGCCCTGGAAGGTCCCGACCATTTTGTCGGGATCCACCTGGCTGACTGATTGACACTTGAGAGCCAGAGCTAGCTGTGCCCACCCCCTCCACTGCCCGACGCTCCAGTGGGCACTGGAGGCGCAGAGCAGAGAGCGGTGACTGTCAGTCACCGCTCTCTGTTCTGCGAATACTGAGAATGTAACGATCAATGGTCATGTGATCACTCAGTTCTCAGACTTAGGGCCAGTACATATGAGCACATTATGGGTAAAAGCTCCCAGGGGCCAATTTAAATATTTTTTGTGGAAGTTTATTTACAGTTTAAGTTGCTTTAAGTAAATCTGGCCTTTCATGAACATGCTGGGGTTTCCTACCGAGAGAGATGCTTAAGTCAGCACAGTCAGCCTAAGTCTGGCACATGTCGGGAGGCTTCATTTTGCCAACCAATGATCTAGGGCGTCGCCATTGTACATGAACTGTTGTGTAGGATTTAATCTTATTACCAAAGAAAGATCTATAAAATGTGTGGCAGGAGGTCTGTCCACCCAAGACATTATATTTACTTGTGTTCATTAGCTGTGGTTTCATCCCATAATATCCCTCATTTACTACAGTTCTAAAAGCCAATGAGCCAGGCTGGAATGAATTGAGCGGTTTACAGGCCTGTATAAGGATTTAAATTATCCCTACAAGGATTCTTTATAAACCAAAAACTGCATATGCTGACATTTGTGGTTTACTATATACTATGTATTTAATATAGCATTTAATGCTAAATATAATAGGTGAACAAAGCCTCTATGTTTTTCTTCAATTATGAATTTAGAAGGGGTATAAAATACAGTTTGTGATGGCTTTCTAAAAAGTTTATATGCTTTTTGATTTAGTTACTCCTGGCACATAACCAGCTGGGGATCTAGTTGATACAAAGATTGGTTTACTAAGGGCAATTAGACTATACATTGTACAATTGCAGTTGTACTCTGCAAAACTGCAAAAAATGCTGTTTTTAAATTTCCCTTGCACCTTGAGTATTCTTTATGAAGTGTATCTGCACTTGAGAAGAGCACAGCCTACTTGCCTTTAGTAAATCAACCACAAAGCATTGCCTGTATATAAATGTACATGTAAGCGTGGCTGTATTTAAAAAAAAAAAAAAACAACAAAAAAAAAATATAATAATTAGTACTTGGGGGGTAGCTGTGTGAATATGTTTTATAATTAATTTGGTAGACTAGCAGACCCAGTTATGTCCCCATGTGAGGGGGCTGAGATTATGATATAAGCTCCAATGCTATGTTACCATTGGGGTTGCTGTGAGATATACAATGACAGTAGGTGCCCACCCAAAACAAAGATATTCCTTTTAGATGAAATTGGCTTTTAACTCATTGGACTGCCATGAATTGACTTTTTATTGAATTTTATAGGTTACTGCACTTTGCATGCACCATTTATGTTTACCCTGCTTGACACTGTATAAGCCTATATATATATATATATATATATATATATATATATATATATATATATATATATATATAAAGATAGAAAGAGAAATACAGTATCTCACAGAAGTGAGTACAACCGTCACATTTTTGTATTTATTTTATTATAGCTTTTCATGTGACAACATTGAAGAAATGTACACCCCTAAATAATAATGTGCAAATCCAGGCCAAATTGACAATATTTTGTGTGGCCACCATTATTTTCCAGCAGTGCCTTAACCCTCTTGGGCATAGTATTGACCAGAGCTTCACAGGTTGCCACTGGAGTCCTCTTCAACTCCTCCATGACGACATCACGGAGCTGGTGGATGTTAGAGACCTTGCGCTCCTCCACCTTTCGTTTGAGGATGCCCTACAGATGCTCAATAGGGTTTAGGTCTGGAGACATGCTTGGCCAGTCCATCACCTTTACCCTCAGCTTCTTTGGCAAGGCAGTGGCTGTCTTGGAGGTGTGTTTGGGGTCGTTATCATGTTGGAATACTGCCCTGCGGCCCAGTCTCTGAAGGGAGGGGATCATGCTCTGCTTCAGTATGTCACAGTACATGTTGGCATTCATGGTCCCTCGATGAACTGTTGCTCCCCAGAGCCGTCAGCACTCATGCAGCCCCAGAAAATGACACTTCCACCACCATGCTTGACTGTAGGCAAGACACACTTGTCTTTGTACTCCTCACCTGGTTGCTGCCACACATGCTTGACACTATCTGAACCAAATAAGTTTATCTTGGTCTCATCAGACCACAGGACATGGTTCCAGTAATCCATGTCCTCGGTCTGTTTGTCTTTAGCAAACTGTTTGCAGGTTTTTTTTGTGCATCATCTTTAGAAGAGGCCTTCTTCTGGCATAGCCATGCAGACCAATTTGATGCAGTGTGCGGCGTATGGTCTGAGCACTGACAGGCTGATCCCCCCACCCCTTCAATCTCTGCAGCAATGCTGGCAGCATTTATACATCTATTTCCCAAAGACAACATCTGGATATGACGCCTAGCATGTGCACTCAACCTCATTGGTCAACCATGGCGAGGCCTGTTTGAGTGGAACCTGTCCTGTTAAACTGCTGTATGGTCTTGGCCACCTTGCTGCAGCTCAGTTTCAGGGTCTTGGCAATATTTTTATAGCCTAGGCCATCTTTATGTTGAGCAACAATTTTTTTTTCAGATCCTCAGAGTTCTTTGCCATGAGGTGCCATGTAGAACTTGCAGTGACCAGTATGAGAGAGTGAGAGCTATAACACCAAATTTAACACACCTGCTCCCCATTCACACCTGAGACCTTGTAACATTAACCAGTCACATGGCATGGAAAATGGCTAATTGGGCCAAATTTGAACATTTTGACTTAGGGATGTAGTCACTTTTGTTGCCAGCAGTTTAGACAATAATGGCTGTGTGTTGAGTTATTTTGAGGGGACATCAAATTTACACTGTTATACAAGCTGTACACTCACTACTTTACATTGTAGCAAAGTGTAATTTCTTCAGTGTTGTCACATGAAAAGTTATAATAAAATATTTACAAAAATGTGAGGGGTGTACTTGTGAGACACTGTAGATTTTATATATATATATATATATATATATCATATATATATATATATATATATCATATATATATAATATTTATATCTATATATGCATTTTTTCACAAGTTTAATTGTGAACAATAAGCAGCTATATGTTCCATGGAAAGTGTACATTCTAGTGTAACACAATAAGGTAATGATATCCTTGACAAGCAGCGGAGAGACTGTAAATCTGCCCAGGAAGCCTGTACTATCAGATTTCTGTGGTTTCAGTGGGTAGTTTATTCAGCACTTAACATGCAAGCCAGATGTTTGTGGCTCTGAAAGTACATGGTTTGGATTAACCATATAACAGCCACAGCACCTTGTTTGTTATATATATTGCTGTGCGTGGCTTCAGGCAGGGAATGGACTCGATAAATAGGTTTCAAAAAAACTTTGGCTCACACAATGCATAAGGAGCTGTTCCTTGGTCAACTCCTGCTTGGGTTTCGCTATCACTCAACAAGATGCTGTTGCAGATGTGGGTATGCATATGCTTCAGGATTCAATAAAAGTTCAAAAGGTGTTAATGCAATTTTTGGCTAGCGGTAGGGTGCATTGAAGCTTACCAGCAGCACTCTTGATGTATAGGCGTGCCCTTGACAGTTGCCAAGTCAAAAGCTTCAGATAAGAGGTAGAGCTTGTACAGTCTTCACCACTTATGCACAGTTATCCTAAGCAGTGTTTACACTTTAAGAGATTTTATTTAATCCTTGTTTGAGCTATATGGTGCATGGGCACTCTTAAAGTCACCAATTTACATGAATCCTTTAGGATGTATGTATAGCTAAACCTTTTGTTTTAGTTTTGGGTAGGGTAAGTAAGGGTATAGCACCTGTCAGTTTATTTTTGCTTTCTCTTTCCCAAGGTTTTTCTTCACTTTCCTGCCTTGATACCCAACAGGAAGTTTGAGAAAATCTCTACAAAGTGAGGAGATTATCCTGCTCATGTGAGCTTACAATCTAAAAGGGAGGGGCAAGTTATACAAAAGATAATAACTGTGGAGGATCAGTTGATGTTGAAAATTCAGCTGTTAGGTAGAGATAGGATTGGCTTACCTGAAGGGATGACTTTACAGGGATCACATAAAGGCAGACAGAGTAGGAGATAGCCAGACTTAGGGTCAGACATAGGGTGTTTGAGAGGATAGAAGAATTGTAGGTGAAAGCAGGATACATTTTCAGTGATTGTTTAAAGAGGAAGTACAACTTCCTCTGTAACTTGTACCTATAGGTAAGCCTATGATAAGGCTTACCTATCGGTACCGAAAACATCTCCTAAACATTCACCGTTTAGGAGATATTTATTTTGCATGCAGCCAGTGACATCACTGGCGCATGCGCTCTGAAGGAACGGCCACCCGTACCATTCTTTCAGAGCCCTGTGCCGTGAACGACAGCTCCCGTGCGCATGCGCGGGAGTGACATCATCGCGGCTCTGGCCACGCGAACCCGAAGGAAGACGGATTAACATGGCAGCCGTGTGAGTGTTGTGTGGGCGGCACTGCTGGGGCTTTGTTTTAAGGTAAGTATTTCATGCTATGCATACTAGCTCATTATGCCTTTGCCTTAAGAGCCGGTTCACACTACTCCGACTTGGGACGTGACTTGTGTGCCCTCAAGTTGCCCCAAGTCTCTTGTCATTACAGCCGTCTTAATTAGCACTACTGAAGTCGCTCCGACTTCAGAAAAGGCTCCTGTACTACTTCAAGGCGACCTCTATCCGACTTGTGCACATAGACTTCAATGGGAGTCACCTCTAAGTCGGATCCTTATCTATTTTCAAGCGACTGTGATCAGACTTTCCAGGAAGAAGAAAAAGATTAGCCAGGCATTCCCCACAGACATAGTCACCTATCATTTAAGTCTCTCACAAGTCTCTCACAAGTCTCTCACAAGTCTCTCACAAGTCTCTTACAAGTCTCTTCAAAGTCACGCTAAAAAGTTGCTCCTTCATGGGGCGACTTTCTGGTCGCGGTAGTGTGAACCGGCTCCTAAGGTTTTTATTTATTTATTTTTTTGGGAGATTTAGACCCCGTTCACACTGGGCTGACGCTACTATCATTGAAGTCAATGCAGGTCACTCCAGGTCGCCCCAAAGAAGCTCTGGACCCTTTTTCTAAGTCGGAGCGACTTGTGTCGCTCCTATTAGAACGGGTCCACAGCTACTCTATGGCAGGCGACCTACGGCGACCTGTGAGGCGACCAGGTCGCCTCACAGGTCGCCCCAGTGTGAACGGAGTCCTACAACCTCTTTAAGACAGACAGAGTAGGAGACAGTGAGACAGGTTGGATTCCAGGGCATGAGAGAAGCTCTGTAGAAGTTCTGGAGCCAAGCATAGTAGGAGGTGACAATGGAGCTAGAGAGCAGAAGGTCATGGGTGATAATTTGAGATTAGGTTGGTGATGTACCACGGGGCAGAGTTGTGGATTGCTTTGTATGTTGCTGTTAGCATTTCCATTTTTGTATATTGGTCTAATGGAAGCCAGTGGAGGGACTGGCAGAGAGGGATGACAAACACCGAACAGCTTGCAAGATGGTTGGTCCTAGCAGCAGCATTTGTGAAAGACTTAGGAGGAATAGCCTGTGTATGGCTAGTCCAACGAAATAGGAGTTGCAATAATCAAGGCAAGAGATAACAAGGAAGTGAATTAATAGATTTATATGTAGTATAAGATATTTAGCTGGAGTTTTGAGAACAGATGTGCCACATCCCTTTAAAGAATCATATAACATAGACATATAATATTTACACAAACATTTTGTAAATATTTCCGTAAATATTATAGGTTTGTTTCCTAATTAATGTCTATGTATTGTATTGCAATTACAATGTAATGTTTTTTATTCAATTAGAGAAATACTTTGTACAGTGCTTCATGAGACTCCTGAAGAAGCCATACATCTGGTGAAACATGGTGAGCGGAAACCACTGTAATTACATCAGGATTGCAAGGAAATTATGTTATTGGTGATAAATGTGGTGCGCTAAAACAAAAAATGAAAATGACCCAAATCAATGGGAATACCAAAATCAATCAAATGTGACATAAATATAGGTTCACCCTCAAAAACCAGTGACACTGGTGATATTCATAGTGATAAATCAACATAAACATAAAGTTCATAAGTGTCTATAAATTGGTAATGACTTAAACTTGTGAAAAATGAAAACAACGTGCTTCCAAATCCAGCGTGTAAGCCCACCACTGCAGCCAGATGCGAGTACCTTTAGAAATTCCCTGCATCTATTGTAACCTATGCTGTATACAAGACAACTCATGTAAGTGCAATACCGTTTGTTCAATAAAAGTCTAAGAGGTAATACACTATCAGCTGCTTCTATCCTTGTGTTATACGTTGGAGAGTGATCGTCAGCTTGACACATTGGGGAAAATCTGCTTGATTGCGGATGAGGAGGAGAAGATAGTGTTCTCTGGGAGTGATTTACAAGCGCATATTGTTTGCTATCTGGTAAGAGACTCATCTGGGTGTTTTCACGAAGCGTCTTGGAGCACAGTGGGATTGTTTTTTGTTTGTCTCACCTTAATTTGTTATATATCTTGGCACCTTATTTTTTCCATCTGGTAAGGAGGAATTTCACCTAGGTGGTGGGCTTACACGCTGGATTTGGAAGCACGTCGTTTTCATTTTTCACAAGTTTAAGTCATCACCAATTTATGGACACTTATGAACTTTATGTTTATGTTGATTTATCACTATGAATATCACCAGTGTCACTGGTTTTTGAGGATGAACCAATATTTATGTCACATTTGATTGATTTTGGTATTCCCATTGATTTGGGTCATTTTCATTTTTGTTTTAGCGCACCACATTTATCACCATTTATTTACATATTCAACAAGCACTGAATACCGGTAGCAGCTTTAACCGTCTATCAGCACTTCCTCCCCTATACATATAAGGAAATTATGTTATTCATTTTTAAAATGTTCTTTAATTTTTTTTATAAAAATAAAATCTATATGTTTTTTATATAAGATAACTCTGGTCTGTGCAGTGCTGTATCTTGGCATAGGCCAACAAGGCCCAGGCATAGGGCAGCACTTTTCAGGGGGGCAGCACTGATATGCTGCCCTGATGGGCACTGATATGTTGCACTGATGGGCACTAATAGACTGCATTGATGGCCACTGATGAGTCAGGACTGATAAGCTGCACTGACAGGGCTGCACTGATAAGGCAGCACTGATGGACACTGATATGATGCACTGATAGGCTGCACTAATGGGCACTGAGAGGCTGCACTGGTTGCCAGTGATGGGGCTGTACTGATGGCCACTGATGAGGCCGCACTGATATGCTGCACTGATGGGCAGTAATGAGGATGCACTGATGAGCACTGATAAGGCTTCACTAATGGGCACTGATAGACTGTGGTTGTGGTCTGTGGTTTACAGATGACAGGGCAGGTCATAAACAGGAAAGGGTGTGGCCTTTACATGAAGGGGTGGGTCGTATTTAAATTAGGGGTGCCCAAGTTTAGTTAGGCCTAGGGCAGCACAAAACCTAAATACACCGCTGGGTTTGTGTATATGTTTTTTGCACCTGAAAAATCCCCTCACATTTTTTCAAAACTATAATAGATTTATATGTTTACAATCCTCATAGAGTGAAACGAATGAACAATCCAACAGAGAAAGGAGACTGCTAATACTGTCCTTCATAGATGGGGGGAGCTCAGAACCCAAGCTGAGAACCCCAGAAATTTTGCCACCTTTACTCCTGGGATATATAAAAAAACAGTGGGTGACTCAAGCTACCAATATCTACCTAAAACTGGGTCAAATTATGTTTTATACCTACGGTATTTGTTTTATAAGCAACTTAGTACACACATGTGGAAAGATACCTTTTTTCTTTTCCTTCTTTGTTGCAAGTTTGCTGGCTGGTGCCACGTCAGTTGAAGTGCTGGTAGTAGACTCCACATCAGTAGACATGTTTGAAGGCCAGATTCACAATGCCAGTATCATTAAAAAACACAATAAAAACAACTATAGAACTTCCAGGGTTCAAAGTTCAGTAGATGGCCATTTTTATACCTAAAAGACAAAAATCATATTAAATCATTAAAATCAGTACCTGAAAAACACAATCAAAATAAAATGCTAATGCCCTTTCATCTTTATTCAAAGTGCAGCTAATCAATAAAATCAAAGCTTATTTTTTCATTTTGTCAGGTCCCTAAGGTGCTGAAGGCCAAAGAAAATGTGGAGATGGTTGATAAAAAATTCTACCTCCTCAAAAATACAGCCTTGTTGGCCACACATATGGACATTTTGTGGCGCTTTCAAAAAATTTCAACTAGCTTTCCATCATGAAAATAATCAAGATGATGAAGCCAACCCTATTGTTTTCCAGTTTAAACTGACACTCTTGGTAGAGGGACAAACAACCGCACACCTATGACATCACAATTTTCTTAACTTTATTCCATGAAGTAACAACAAGTCCTGGCCTCAGGACTATTCACTTTAACACGTTTCAGACCTAAAAGGGCCTAGTCATCAAGTTCCTCCATGACTAAGCCCTGACAGGTGACATGTATTAGAGTGGGCAATCCATGAGTGGGGACTTGTCACTGTGGTTTCTTGGAAAGTTAGGCAAACTGTGATGTCATGTGGCTATTTGTTCCTCTACAACAGTGGCCTCCAAAGTGCAGCTCGGGGGGCGGATGTGGCCCTTTGCCTGCCTTTATCTGACCATTGGGCACTATTCCTCCAACTGACACCAATGATGGGGCCCTATTCCTTCAACTAAAACCAATGATGGCGCACCATTCCTTCCACTGACACCATTAATGGGGCTCTATTCCTCACACTAATATATTTTCTACTCCCACTAGTCTTACTGGCCCCTCTAAAGCCTGTATGACAGTAAACAGGCTCTTTCCTTAGAAAGTTTGGAGATTCCTGCCCTACAGTATACTTGGAGTGTGGACATCTCCTTTTTTGGCTTAGTACCCGATTCTTAAAGGGAGCCAGCGGGCAGTGGAAGGTTGGTATTGGAGGACCGGTGATTCAACACATGGACTCTAATGGCTCATTTCCACTGAGCTTTCTGGTACGGTTCGGTACGGTACGCTATTTATGCCGTTTCCATTGTGAATGGTACCCTAATTCCGAACCGTACCGTACACTTTTTTGGGACCCTTTCGTTGGGGTACCAAGCACATTAGTACCGTACCAACAGGGTGGAGCTAAAATCTGCAGAACTTTGATTGGTTGACAGAGAATCGTCTATCACAGCTTTCCTGCTACACCACGCCTATCATGAAAGGGTACTATTGGCAGTGGAAACGCAAGGTGTACCGTTCCGAACCGTACCGTACTGAACCGTACCCTACCACTCAGTGGAAACGAGGCATAATTGTGATACTGTTGTTGGTAGGTTGCTTTGATATATGCAGCAGTTTTCGCAGTCAAAAGCTTGTACAATGTGGTTGAATTTGTCAGGAAATTGATATATGTGTAGGCACTGGGCAGTATCCAGCTTCAGGAAACTTCTGCTTCCTCCTTTTCACCCTCTACTTTCCAACACAGTAAACCAAAGATACGCTATTGGTTCCTAAATCCCCAAAACCTCATTACAAGTTCATGATGTTACCTAACCATTTATACACTCTTATAATATTTTATACATTCTGGTATTGTCAGTATTAGTACTTTGCGACATGTATTTTTTTCTATTATTGATTAAACAGGCTTATATTTCTAGTTTATGTAAGAGGCGATGAAAGAAAACTGGCCTCTGTTTAATCTCATTTGACATTTTCACCCAACTGGATAAGCGCCACACGGCTCAATAAGGCAAGCATATTGTGTAGGGGGATTAAGAGAAAGCTTTTCAGTCCTTCAGCCTGCAGTGTGCCTCCCATTCAGCTAATCGGTACGCAAAAAATTGAACGTATTACATTAGTAAACAGACATTATTGCTATTTAACCAGAAGATTACAAACCGCTTCTGTTAAAGCAGTATAAAGTATTCCTTTCACGTCAACCTTCTGATTGGTTTACATCCTTTTCTAACTCATCTGACGTAGTGGCTGACGTGAACACTTGTAATTTATGTAAAGATTATGTTCTGTAAACCTTTAGGCCCCTTTCACACACGGATGAACCATGCATCTCTATGGGGCAGTGGATGTCAGCGGAGACATGTCCGCTGACATTCGATCCAATACAGTCCGTCAAATCCAGGCGAATGGAAACCCTATTTTCCATCTGTCTGGCGGATTGGATCGGATGAGAATGGACAGGCGGTCTGATCTCATCCGATTCCGCATGGGCGTAACTACAGGGGTTGCATTTGCAACCAGGCCCCATGTTCCAAGGGGCCTGTACACCTGGATAGGAGGAGTGGCGGGGGCAGTATGTAGAGAAATCACTGTCCTCCATTTTCTTTCTGTAGCTGCAGGAGGAAAATGGAGGAGATTGGTTCCTCTGTATGCTGCCCCCGCCACTCTTCCTATCCAGTTCACTTGTGTTCTGCTGTCTTTGGGCCCCTGTGTGCTCCCCCGGTCCCCCCCCCCCCCACTGTGCTTCCCGCCCCCCACTGTGCTCCCTCCCCTGCCAGTTGCTGCAGGGGATGTGTCACAATAGAGAACCAGGAAGGGGTCGGTAAATATGTAATTTACCAGCTCCTTCCTTTTCTGAATGGACAGAGTCATAGTCAGTGACGTTGTAAAAAAAATATAATAAAGTGAAAAAACATAATACAATTAAATATCAAAAATAAAAACTACTGACACAGTGGGTGAACTTCCAGGATCGCAAAGGTCCCACTTGCGACCGGGCCCTGGCATTCCACCACTGTGGGGAGACCCCAATATGGCAGGAGGGGGCCCACTGCAGAACTTATGAAAGGGTCCCACTGTGGGACTGTAATAAAGGGCCCCGCAACAAGAGTAAAAGGCTCCAGGATCAGTGGGAAGAGCCCCAGGCTTGAAGTGAAGGGCCCCAGCCAGGGGTCTGGGGGGCCCTTCATGGTTTCTTGCACCGGGGGCCCTGAAGGTTCTAGTTACACCTCTGCGATTCCCCCATAAGGGACAGTGGGGATCTGACACCTCCGTCTCCGCACACAGAGTGGAGACGGAGCTGTCATCCGCCTGCTCAGTGGGGATCGGCGGATCGATCCCCGCTGAGCAAAACGGCTCCATCAATGGAACGGAGCCGTGTGAAAGGGGCCTTTTACAAGCTGGTTTTTCCGTAAGTTGAGAGTTGCCAAAAGCGCATGTCTAGCCATTTGGTCTTGTTAGTAGAAATCAACTATTTGACTACAAGGCCCCATGCAGCCATGGCCAAAGAATGCATGAAGGTAAAAAAACCTTGTGCCTTTACAACCACTTTAAGTCAGCAAAGCTTCTCCTCATTCATAAAGCCTCGTATACACGATGAGAACATTGGACGAATGATCATCTATTATTATTATTTTTTTTATTGCTAGTCTCGAAAATGAGGAGGTTACTAAACTTAGGAAAATTCTTGTATGATAGACTACAACTTCAGAAGTGATGTAATGTGTTGTATTGTATAGTAATGTAGTCTTTAGTTTCAGAGCATGCGTGGTCTTGCTCTTCTGATTGTTTTCGGATGAATCCTGTACTGATTAAATGAAAATTGTATGTTCTGGTATCATACGAAAACATTTTTTGTTTTGTCTCTTCGGATAATTTCAGATGATCTGTTGTTATTGGCTCTCGAAAGCTCTGTACTAATGATCAGATAATCATACGATCGATTCGAAAGCGGTATTTTGCATCCACTTTTTTGATCGTGTGTACTAGGCATTAGGCTATGGGGAAAATTCCTTTGCAAAGTGAACAGTCTATTTGCCTTAACCACTTCTAGACCGAAGGATTTGCCCCCTTAATGACCAGGCCATATTTTGCGATTCGGCACTGCGTTACTTTAACGGACAATTGCGCGGTTGTGCGACGCTGTACCCAAATAAAATTGATGTCCTTTTTTTCCCACAAATAGAGCTTTCTTTTGGTGGTATTTGATCACCTGTGCGATTTTTATTTTTTGCGCTATAAACAAAAAAAAAGCAACAATTCTGAAAAAAAAAACAATATTTTTCATATTCTGCTATATGACATTCCCCCCCAAAAAAAAAATTAAAAATAAAGATCTTTTAACATTTTAAGCCAATTTGTTATCTGCTACATATTTTTAGTAAAAAAAAAACGCAATAAGCGTATTTTGATTGGTTTGCGCAAACGTTATCGTGTTTACTATCTGCGGGAAAGATTTGTCATTTTTATTGTTTTTTTACTAGTAATTGCGGCGATCTGCGGTTTTTAGCAGGACTGCAACATTGCGGCGGACAGATCGGCTCCCTAACTGACATGTTTGACACTTTTGGGGGGACCAGTGACATTACTACAGTAATCAGTGCTAAAAATATGCACTGTTACTGTAATAATGACACTGTCAGGGAAGGGGTTAACAATGTGAGCCTAGGGGGGTGATTCTAACTGTATGGGGGGCGTTGCTTGTGAAATTATCACAGAGACATGTGATCCTATATAGAAGGATCACGGATCACATGGGCTCTGTGATCATTCCAGGGAGAAGAACGGTCAGCTGTGTTTACAACAGCCGACCGTTCTTCTCTCTCAGCGGGGAACGATCGCGGGTGTCAGGCGGCAATCGGAGCCCCCTGACCCCTGCATCGGCTTCCCCGCTGCCGAGTGGGGGCGGGAGCGCGCTGCCGGTGGTGCGCGCTCGCCCCCTAGCTGCCGGCGCGAAACCGACGTAGGTCTAAGTTGGTTTGCGCAGGAGAGCCACACTGCCACGGTAAAAAGGCAGCGTGAGGTTGGCAACCGGTTAATAAGTCAAGTTGACTAATGGAAAACAATGCACTCCCTGGAAGGGTGAAAACTTCTGTCAAGGGCTCATTAACACAGACTTCATACAGAGTAAAGAGCCATTTGTTTATCTTTTTTGTTCGGCCATGCATGTATAGGTACACTGACAAATTGAAGCCAAACACCAACCCACACTCCAGTTACACAATATTTTTGTTCCTTTAGGATATAGATTTTACATAAGTAAATAAAAGTTGATCATTGTAAGCACTCTTGTCAGTTGAAAATGGTTTGTCTCCACCCCCCTAACTGCTACATCTGCAGGACAGCTGGTTCTTTGGAAAAACAACAGACTTACTGGCCAGATCACTGACTGAAAATAAAGGAAACAAAGCCAAAACAGAAAGCGAATGCACTCATCACATCTAAGAATTGGTAAGCTGCAATATGATAAATGCTGCAAAAATAACCCAACATGCACTCATCCCGAATATAGTATACTCTTCTTTTAAAGCTTTTCAGCTAATTGCGGCACAACTTTGAAAGACTAATGAAAGTAAATGGGCTCCTAGCATTTTGCTTTGTTGCACAAGTACAACTGAGCAGTTCTAAGTGCATTATTAGCCCAAGAGATGCTTAGTGACTCACTTTATAGGAAAGGCTGGTTGGAGTAAATGCTGGATGAACCTAACACGAGGGTTCTTTACTAGGGGTAGCCATACCCTCTTGAGGTATGGGAGCCAAATCAGAGAGGTACAAGACTGTATGAATTATTATAAAAATGGAGAAATAAACTACATGTCTCACATTACATGTAAGATACATGATCAGTAACTGGGCCTCCATTTCATGTTTTGATTGCACAGAAGCAATAGGGGGGGAATAGGATGGGGGGACAGATGCAGAGGGGTGCTTGAAGGAAAGGAGGGGAACCCGGGGGTCTGACCATCCCAGGGGCCTACATCCACTCCAAATCCCTCCAGGGGGAGAGGGGGGACAGCTACTCACCATCCTGGGAACCAGGCGGGCACCTCTCCAGACAGAACCCCTCACCATCGAAATGAGGGGGCTGTCGGCCAGGAGGAAAACTGCGACTCAGGCTTAGACCCGGTCGATGCGACCTTGTGGGATGTTTTAACTCGCAGGCCAGCCCCCGTTCGGTGGGGCTATGTTGCGGCCGACCAAGCGCAAAGCTGAGGTCTGCGCACTCTCACTGGACAGACTGGGGTGACCACTGGATCGAGATTATCCAGCCCGCCACCTAGTCCGGCAGTTGATTGTAGATCTCACAGGAAAAAAACAGGAGGAAAAATTCTATCTAAAAAAAGAAAAAACTGCCAGGACCAGAGATCCCAGCAAGGAAATAGGTCCTTACTCCTGACTAGGCAGAAAAAAACCTATTGCAGAGAGAGGGAGTATACACTTGAAAAAGGAGTGCACATGCTCTGTTTGAGCCTTGCGCATGCTTTGAAACACGTTGCATTTCCCTGCTCATCGGTGATGCCAACCGGCGCTGCGTTCCACTGCAGTCCACACAGCGAGCACTGGAACCACCTCTTCCCCGCTGGACATCACAATCCCTCTGGTTGGACATTTGGATCCCCCCCCCCCGCTGCAAGAGCATCACCATAGAAGAGCTCATTCTTTTCCTACTTCATGTGAGTTGTCAATTGTTCACATTCATGTTCAATAAAATATTGCAGTTAGAGGTGCTCTACTGTTCTCCTTTATTTTCTCCAGAGTCGGCTTCACTCCTGAGGAGAAGCTCTGCCCTAGTGCTTTTCATGTATTGATTACCTAGCTCACCAAGCTTGATATGGACAATTTAAATGGACTATAAGGACATCCTTAGCTAATATACCTTATATATTACTCATGCCTGAGCGCCAGCATTTTATGTTGTTTTCCATTCATAAAATGTAGGCCACTGTATTGAGCCTGCACTATTTCATGGAGTTCGCTCTGCTTAGCGTACCTTTTTATTTGATGGCCCTATTTCTTTTTATTGTGCTCTGATGGGTTAGGACACCTAAAGCCAGTAGAGCGCAGTACACATTTGTAAAGCTTATTGCTGTGCATTCAACATGTGCATGTCTCTGTGGCTGTCAATGGGCCATACCATTAATTTTTTTAAATGCACCCTGGGGCTTAACCGCTGGGGCTTTTTTTCTCAGAGAGTAGGTTCAGGAACTTCCCCTTTCTGAGTGACTTCTTGTCTCCACCCCCTACCCACCTCCGAGCACCCCTTGGTTGGTTCTACCCCCATCCAACCTCCAGGTATCACCCTTTTTAGAGAATGCGGAACCAAATATCAATATGTGGTGATAAGTAATTTGTATGGAATTTGTTAAAAGGGAGTCAAATAGCGTACATTACTACATTCACCAGCATATGTATAATACCATGTCTGACACTTCTTCCAAACACAGCTAGGTACCAGTTACAATGATAGGCTACTAGTAGTAAGAAGAAGCAAGTCCAATACATTTTCAAAGCTTTACATGCACAACTTCAAGGCAATCAATTTTAGGGCATACAGCTTCTCACCATTATGGTAGCGGTCATTAGCACTTTGCCAGGTCAAACCATCTATGTCATGTCTCCAACTCCCTCCTAACTAGGGCACTAGGACCCCTCCAGGTACCCCCTAGCTGGGGAATACCAAATCCTGGAAGCACTACATTTCTGCATATAAAGTCCCACCCATTTCCATGGGGGTCAACTCCAGAGTCCCACTTATCTCCTCTCGACTCCCTGCCCAGACTCCTACCGCTGTCTAACGTATTTCACTATTTATCTATGGGGAAGGCCAAACTGGGAATGGTACCAGCACCCCCTTACAAGCGCGTTTTTGAAAATAGCTCAGGTCCATTTTTTTTATCTGTATTTTTTTAATTTTGGGACTTATAGAAGTTAAAGTGGTTGTAAAGTCAGAAAGATTTTCTTTACCTTCCTGCACTTCTATGCAGTAATGTAGAAATGTAGGACACCTAAAGCCAGTAGAGCGCAGTACACATTTGTAAAGCTTATTGCTGTGCATTCAACATGTGCATGTCTCTGTGGCTGTCAATGGGCCATACCATTAATTTTTTTAAATGCACCCTGGGGCTTAACCGCTGGGGCTTTTTTTCTCAGAGAGTAGGTTCAGGAACTTCCCCCTTCTGAGTGACTTCTTGTCTCCACCCCCTACCCACCTCCGAGCACCCCTTGGTTGGTTCTACCCCCATCCAACCTCCAGGTATCACCCTTTTTAGAGAATGCAGAACCAAATATCAATATGTGGTGATAAGTAATTTGTATGGAATTTGTTAACATTTAAGTGGAGTTCCACCCTAAATTTATACTTACCTCCATCTTCTCGCTCCGGGTCACCTGAAAAACAAATGGATAATCGCAATTTTTTTTTTTTTTTTACTTACCTCGTATAGAAGAAAATATACTTACCTTACTTCCTTCTTTCTCCACTCGGCGGCCACGGCGATTCGTCACTTCCGCTTTGCAATGATTCCTGGGAGCTGAACGTCATCGCTCCCAGGAATCAATGCGCCTGCACCGGCCCCAACGTCAGTTCCGGTGCGCGCGCGCGTCATTCCCTTCTAAACAGCTTCTGGGCATGCATGTGGAGGGATGACGCGCACGCACCGGAAGTGACGGCGGGGCCGGTGCAGTGCATCGTGGGACCGAAGAAGATGCAGAAGAGGATCGCGCTGGCTTCAAGCTGTCCACACCTGAGATGGCAGCGCTGGACAATACTTTTTCAAGGTAAGTATTTCTCCTAAAAGGTAAGTGCAACCCGGGACAGATCAGAGGCTAGCCATTGAGGAATGTACTAGCCCTGACTGTCCCGGGGGTATTTTTATTAAAAAAAATATTCCTAGGGTGGAACTCCGCTTTAAGAAAAGCAGTAAAGTAGATCTCCTACAGCCAGCAGCAATAGACCCTAACCAGCAACAATAGATTCCCCCAGCAACAATGGACCCCAACAACAACAGATACCGGATCTTCCAGCAGCTAGCCTAGCATCAATAGAATCTCCTGCAGCTAGCAACAGTAGCCCCTCTCCTTCAACAATAGATTTTTCCAGCAATAATTGACCCCCCCAGCAACATAAGTATAACCAGCAACCATAGATTACTCATCAGCAACAATAGACGACCACGCAAAAATAGATACCCTCCATCAACAATGGATCCCACAGCAGCCTGCAACAATAGACCCCCTCCTCAACAGTAGATTTCTTCCAGCAACAATTGACGCCCCAGCAACATAAGCCCCCCTCCCCGCAAGTAACAATCAACAATGATAAACCTCTCAAGCAATAAAAGAATACCATGCAAAATATATCTTCTTCAGGAACAATAGATCCCCCAGTAGCCAGCATCAATGACCCTATAGCACACCCCAGCACCTCTTGCCATTACATACATTTAGTGCCGGAGGTGCCGGAACTGTGTTACCCTGCGTTCCCGCTAAGAAAAAAGCCCTGTTAACCGCTAGCAATTTTAATTACGAGATCAAGCTACCCTGTACATACTAGAAAAATATTGCTCAGTTAGGCTTAGCAAAGCTTGCTCACAGTCACAGTTGGGCACCGGTACACCTTACAGACCAGCTTTTTCTCAGCTTGGTCTTGACATAGACCTCTGGTATACAATGAAAAGCAGGCAAGACAAGAAAAGCATATTACGCACAGCTCACAGTGCTGGTGTAAACAATCCTCAGCAAAACCGAATTACAGGAGGATAAACCCAGGAGACTGGGACTTCAGAACAGCTGTCAGTGTTACGTAACTTTCCCCCTTTGAAACATTATGTACCCTCCAGCAAAACAACCAAAGTACCTTCTGCAGAGAAGCATCGGTTCCCCTGCAAATTCAATATGAGACTCCAATCAACCTCCAGGAATATTTTGTCAGGGTAAATACACAGAGAATGCCAAGATAACTAAGAGTCTGCAAGATTTCACTTAAAGAAGAAATCCAATACAAACATTGACCTGTATATAGGATTATCCAATGTAAATGTTCATCTCTATCTAGACTACATATAAACAAAGAACAACGCCAATGTAAAATGAATACAGGCAGAAGAGTAGGAGCTATTGAAAATCCATATTAGTTTTGTTTCCTGGCTCTAGGAGAGATGATAAAATGCAGTTAGAAGCTCTCTGATTCCAGAGATCCCACAAAATTTAGATTCTTTGCTGCTCAATCCATGTCTCTGACTCGTCTCTGACTCGTGCCTGCTAGGATCAGGGTGATGGCGTCCACTACGATAGCTGTCATTATTATTTCCTATCAGGTTTATTATCTTAAGGAACTGTTCATACAATAACATTTTAATGCACACCTCAGAACATGCTAAAGTGCATGTGTCATCAAAGGCAATGTCATAGGTAGAGCCTGCGCATCTGTGCAGTGCACTGCAAGGTGTAGGCAATGGCAATAGAATGCGGGCATAACGTTTTACTCCCAGGTACCGCCACTATGCTTCTTGCCCTAATTTATGATGATATGAAACCCCGTTTCCAGAGGAGTCAAATAGCGTACATTCCAGGGGCAGACTGGCAACGTTTGGCCCAGGGGGCAAGTACAAACCAGAGGCCCATGGCCCCCTCCCACTTTCCCTCACCCCCCCTCCCACTCTCCCAATCCATCTCCTGATCCCCATTCCAAGCCGAAGACCTGCTCCAGATACTCTCTACTTACCGGCTGAATCCAGGTTCATGACCTGGTCAGCAGGGGGAGGTTGGGGGGAGCTGGCCGGGGCAGAAGAGTCTCCAGTGGGGCATGGAACCAGACTCTGCTCAGACACAGTTTACACCATCCATGCCGGGGGGGGGGGTTGTCATGCACTTTGTCCTTGTCTTCAACCCACACTCAGTAGGTCAGCGGTGGAGACTTTTTCTTCTCTTCGCCAGGAATCCTTTAGGCTAGTCTGTGGCAGAAGCAGTGCAGCCTTTTTACAGGCATCAGAGTGGCCCAGGGGGCAATTGCCCCCCTGCCCCCTGGCCCAGTCCTCCCCTGGTACATTCACCAGCATATGTATAATACCATGTCTGACACTTCTTCCAAACACAGCTAGGTACCAGTTACAATGATAGGCTACTAGTAGTAAGAAGAAGCAAGTCCAATACATTTTCAAAGCTTTACATGCACAACTTCAAGGCAATCAATTTTAGGGCATACAGCTTCTCACCATTATGGTAGCGGTCATTAGCACTTTGCCAGGTCAAACCATCTATGTCATGTCTCCAACTCCCTCCTAACTAGGGCACTAGGACCCCTCCAGGTACCCCCTAGCTGGGGAATACCAAATCCTGGAAGCACTACATTTCTGCATATAAAGTCCCACCCATTTCCATGGGGGTCAACTCCAGAGTCCCACTTATCTCCTCTCGACTCCCTGCCCAGACTCCTACCACTGTCTAACGTATTTCACTATTTATCTATGGGGAAGGCCAAACTGGGAATGGTACCAACACCCCCTTACAAGCGCGTTTTTGAAAATAGCTCAGGTCCATTTTTTTTATCTGTATTTTTTTAATTTTGGGACTTATAGAAGTTAAAGTGGTTGTAAAGTCAGAAAGATTTTCTTTACCTTCCTGCACTTCTATGCAGTAATGTAGAAAATCTTCTGCATGCAATTTCCCTTGCAGCCCTCATTAAACACATACCTGAGCCCAATTTTGATCCAGTGATGTGTATGAGAGCCAAGGCTTTCTCGGCTCTCTCCATCATTATTGGCTCAGATCAAGCAGCTGGCTCCTGCTGCAGTCAATCACAGCCAGTGACAAGGGAGCAGGGGCCTAGGAGCATGCACATACAAATACCCCCATAACAAGTGGTTTGCTATGGGGGTACTTTGTGGGGGAAAATGGGGGGTGGGGGGCACTGGTATGATGTGTTTCAGCTCCTGATAAACAAGCCTAAAATAAATTTGCGCTGACCAATGTAAAAAAAATGCATTCAAAATGAATGATTGTCAACAGACATGCAAAATGCACATCAACACACAATGAAAAGTGTTTAAAAAATAAAAAACACAATAAAGTAGAAACACAAAGGTGTGAACCTAGCCTAAAGCCTGGTACATACTATGGGTTTTTTTCTGTTAAACCCAGCGGGTTGAGCAAAAAAAAAAAAAACTGTCAGCTCCAGTCGGAGCTGCTGTACTAACGATCCGAAGTTAGTACAGCGATCTCCCCCGCTGAGCTGTTGTGTTCTGATAGGGAGACGCCCCCCCCCCCCCAAAATACTCCGCTCAGTGCTCTCAGCTACTAACTAAGAGTGTTGATCGGGAGCAGATAGGCTGCTGGTTTTCCAGCATGCTCATTCGACAGAAGCTGTCCTTCTGTCAGACTGGCTGGCATACACACGGGCCGAATGTCGCCTGGTTCTTATGGCACTTTTCCACTGCAAGTACCGGCTCGGCTCTACTCTGCCCTGCTTGGCCCGGTTTGCTTTTCCACTGTTGGTACCGCATGGTACGGTGTCTAAACGGTTCGGTACGGGACGGTATGGTTTGCTTTTCCACTAAAGTAGTACTAAAGTTAAGTGGGTGGGATAACAAGGGGGTGGGTGGGATTCTCTGACCAATCAGTGGCTAGTAGTGACTGCATGCAAAGGATTGTGGGATATTGTACCGGGTATGGTACCTCTTGGAACCACAATCGAGGTGGTACTGTTTTTGAGAGCCGTACCGTTCGGTTCCATGCAGTGGAAAAGCGCCGCTGTACCGTACCGAACCGTTCCAACACCGTACCATGCGGTACCAGCAGTGGAAAAGCACAAAAGCGAGCCGAACCGTTCGGTTCCATGCAGTGGAAAAGCGCCATTATTGAACCAGCCAATGTATAGGGGGCTTAAGAGTCTTCAGGTGGTATCCATAATACTGACACAATCAGTCTAGCCAACATTCCTGCTTCAAATGCTGGGGTTTGATGGGTCACCAATTTACTTTCTGGTTCCATGGTCCATAAAGGGTCCATAAAGGGCCTTGGCCTATTCTTACAGGTTGGGGAGTGGACATTAAACTACCAGTACATTCCTTTGTCAAAAAACTAAACTTTAATAAACTACCCTCCTTTGGGTGTTGCTAGACAGGGGATTACAAGGAGGATGAAATCAAGTTCAGATGCTTGCACTGACTGCATTTTAAAATAAATGTAATATTTATTGAGTACAGTACGTGATTGCAAAAAGTTGTGTTTCTTTTTATGTCTGCTTTGATTTCTATTTTAAAGTGTATGCTTAAATCAATCTTTTCTTTTTAGTTTTGGATTGAGTGGGAAAGGAGCAGAACCCTTGTCAGAATTGCTGCTGTGCAGGGTTCCATTTCAAAGCTTTCTCCTCACTTTCTGTCCAGCTGACAATGGTTTTACCAGAGAGAAAGCAATGGAAATTCTGCAACAGGGAAACAGACAGCAAAGAAGGGTCCCAGCAATCCCTTAGAGCCGGTTCACACTAGCGCGACTTGTCAAGCGACTTGTCAGCCTGACAAGTCGAGCTCCCTCGCGGTCCATTGACCGCTACAGGACCCACTCTAATAGGAGCGACACAAGTCGCTCCGACTTAGAAAAAGGGTCCTGTACTATTTCGGGGCGACCTCGGATTGACTTGCATAGACTTCCATTATGTGAATTCCCTGCAAGTCGCTCCGAAGTCGTGGTGCATGGTAATGCACAAGTCGCCCCCGAAGTAGTAAGGAGTCGTGTCGCCTCAGTGTGAACCGGCTCTTACTCTACTGAGACTATTGTAGCATTCACCTCTGGAGGGGCTGCTGGTAAAATACCCAGGTTCTCCACAGTAGAACAGAGGCTGCCAATCTCACACACCCTGACAATAATGACTCAGTCTAGGGGATGTCTTTTTCGATAAGAAATTGAGCGGGAGAGGGGTTTAGGGTCACAGGATACTCCAAAATTATAATAGCAATCAGTGAGATGACAACTTCCTGGTAGGAAAACCTTACAGGAGCATCTCACACTACAGTCCCAAAGCGGATCTCATTCACAATGTCCCCGAAGCTGTCTGCCATTTATCATTCACAGGTAGATCCCCAGTGAGGGAAATAAAAAGATCCTTCTACAGACCAGGACTTTAGGACAGTCACTTCCAAAAAATGTCTATTAGCAAGCTCCTCTGGGCCCTCAACCCAGCTCCAGGTGAGGCCCAGACTGCAATCCTTGTCTCAGTAGCTCTCTTTCCATGTGGCAGAAGCTCCAAGAGAACTGAAATCCTCCTTGAGTGAAAGAACATTCTAAAAGGCCTCCCAAACACGTATCACCTCCTCAGCCGCCTTCTGGGTGCCTTCTTCCAGGGATTGGCAGGAGAATAATACATATTCATGCTGGTCATCTGACACTTCCTGCCCTATATTCTGAAAGTTCTTCCAGGAGCAGGTGAGAAAAATCAAACACCCCATCTTGGAAGAAACACAAACAGGAGGGAGAAAATGCCTAGCGCATTACTAAATGATTTATTCAAAAATTAACAGTAAACCCAAATGTATACTCACAAAAGGGGAAAACATGTAAGCATTATATCCCACTGATAACGATTCAGTGATGGTGAAGTGTCACCCCCATCCATTGCACCACGATGGCAAGAAGCTAACATGTTTAGGGGGATGCACCCCTTCCTCAGTGCTCCCCCAACTTGGAAACCCTGACCAGATCAAAACAATCACTGCTGTACTTACTACAGTGAAGCCAAAAACTAGGTTTAGCCTAGCAGCATAACTGGAAGAGGGCAATAGACCTACGTTGCTGGACTCCTCCCCTTGTGGGCGGCGCGCACATGCCGCCGGAGGCTCGCTCCCGCTGTGTTCATTCGCCGCTGCTCTTCCCCGATCGTCGGGGAATCAAGTGTGGAGATCCGCCCGCTTGTGTAAACAAAGCGGGCGGATCTCCTAAGTGACAGGCAGTGACAGATTGCAGGGTTCAGCATAGCTCGATGTGTCAAGTGTCCGATCTGTCCGCTGCAATGTCGCAGTCCCGCAAAAAAAATCGCAAAAAAAATCGCAGATCGCCGCCATTACTCGTTAAAAAAAAAAAAACACCAAAAATGACAGAAATCTTTCCCTTAGTTAGTAAACGTAATAACTTTTGCGCAAACCAATCAAAATACGCTTATTGCGATTTTTTTTACCAAAAATATGTAACAGAAAACAAATTGGCCAAAAATGATAAAAAATTTTGATATTTACATTTTTTGGGGGGGAATTTCATATAAAAAAATGTGAAAAATATTGTTATTTTTTCGAAATTTTCGCTCTTTTTTTGTTTATAGCGCAAAAAGTAAAAATCGCACAGGTGATCAAATACCACCAAAAGAAAGCTCACTTTGTGTGAAAAAAAGGACGTAAATTTTGTTTGGGTACGGCATTGCATGACCACGCAATTGTCAGTTAAAGTCGCACAGTGCCGAATCGCAAAAAGTAGCCTGGACGTAAGACAGCAAAATCCTCCGGTGGTAAAGTGGCTAGAGCAGGGGTCACCAAACTTTCTAAACAAAGCTCCAGTCTACTGTCCTTCAGACTTTGAGGGTGCCAGACTGTGGCCAGTGAGAGTAGAAAATGTCCAATTTCAATAGGAACAAACAATGTCCCATCATTGGTGTCAGTGAGGTGAATAGCACCCCACTGTTAGTGTCTGCGGTAGTAATAGTGCCCCATTGTTGGTATCAGTGGGGAAAACTTGTGCCTTTTCCTTAGTGTCAGTGGGAGGAATAGTGTCCCATAATTGCTACCAAGGGAAGGAATAGTACCCCATCATTGTGCCAGTGGGAAGAATAGTGCCCTATTGTGGGTGTCAGTGGGAGGAACAGTGCCCCAAGCAAGCCAAGCAAAGCACCAAATCCAGCCCCTGGGCTTCAGTTTGGAAACCACTGTTCTAGATCCTAAGAGGACCCTGCTGCTGGAAAGCCAATGGAAGGTGTACACATTATGTGAAATGGATATTCAAAAAAGGAAGACTTTGTACCAAGCTTGTCACATCACCATGGATTAAGGTGAGTACTTTGGGCATTACATTTTTTTTGTTCTTTTTTTCAACTAACGAATGGGTGGGGTCAAGGGCTCAGCTTCAAAGGAAACCTAAAAAAATAGGCGGGCTGCATTGCTAACCCCCATTTTGGAAATACTGGTTACCTGGTCTGACATTTGAATACTCTGGTACAATGCCATCTGAGTCACTGTTGGAACTGAGATGCTAATGCGGCAGCTTAAATCATTATTATTATTATACAGGATTTATATAGCACCAACAGTTTGCGTAGCGCTTTACAATTTGAGGGAAGACAATACAGTTACAACACAATTCAATACAGGAGGAACTAGAGGGCCCTGCTCGTTAGAGCTTACAATCTAGAATCATAATTTGATCTACATGCTTGCTCTGGATCAGTGACTCAGAAAGCAATGTAACCAGAGGACCAACATGGTTGCTCAGTAAGCAGAAGGTCAGCAATGACCATATAAAAAAAGTTTGGTTCATTCTTTACAATGAGCTGGAAAAAAAAAATAGATTCCTCACTTTAGGACACGGAAAGACAATTAGTGTCTGTAAAGAAAAAAAAAAACATCTCTAAACTATAAGTCTAAGTCTTATGGTCCTGTCCTGGATGTGCATGGTTACTTTCCCACAATCCATCCTGGGTTTGGCTTTTCACAGTGGCCGAGGCTGTTCATAAACAGAAAGGACTGAGTCATCTGAAAACGTAGAAAACATGTGGTGCAAAGTGTAGCTGAATGGAGGACAAAACCACAATGTTTTCAAATTATGTTAATTAAATCAAAACTATTAAAACTTTCCACTGGCAGTAAATCTTGGGAGATATCCATTTCTGTAGGCCTACATAATTGGATTTTGTTCCAAAAATGGCTTTATGTTGGCTCAGAGACCCATTTTAGATGTGGAAATTCTCTGCTCTGTAGTTTTGCAAATAATCTATCATGAATCAAAATTCCTGTGTGAAAAGTCTCAGTGAAGCTGATTTTGTTCAGCTTTACCTCCCTGGAACATGGCCCGGGAATCAGAAAATGGCAGCTTTTAAGTGAAGCTTTTCACACAAGTGTTTTTTTTTTGTTGTAACAGATTATTTTATATTAAAACTAAAATAATGTATCAGCTACTGGCACAGAATGCATACCATTGTACTTTTTATTAACGTCTATAATAGAAGGAATGCCTCTAATTGTTGTGTGTAGAAATTATCAGTAGAGTGGTGCTTAGTGTCCTGATCTGGAGGCTTTGGATTTAGAGAAATACAGTATCCCACTTCTAAAATTTAGAAAAGTTTACAAAACCTAAATATCTGTGTTCGTTTTCACTTTCTCCTATGTGTCTCCCTGCAGGGAGCTGAGTCCTGCAAAAAAACAGATGATAACAGATGATTATCATTGGCGTTTGTTATAGACTTCCCAGTACTAATGATGAGTTGGAGACTCAGCTCCTGGCATAGATAGAAAGGGCTGCAAGGGCTGGGACAGTGATAATAATGGGGGATTTTAACTACCCAGATATTGACAGGAGTAATGGTACTGCTGGAACAGTTAAAGGGCAAACATTTATAAACCTATTACAAGACAATTTTATGGTACATTTCATTGAGGCCCCCACTAGAAATGATGCTCTGTTGGACATGGTAATCTCAAACCATGCAGAGCTTACTAATAATGTTCATATAAAAGAACATCTGGGTAGCAGTGACCATAATATCATTTCATTTAATGTTAGCTGTAAGCAAAAAAGACATACAGGAAATATTACTTAATATGCCTTTAAGAGAGCAAATTTCCCAAGGATGAGGGCTGCTCTCCAGGATTTAGACTGGGAGGGAATATTGGCATCGATGAGCACAGAACAGAAATGGGAATTCTTTAAAAAGGCTGTATGCAAACTCACTGCAAAGGCTAAAAATAAAACCCATGTGGCTCACAGCCAAAGTTAAAAAAGCTATAAATAAGAAAAGAGCTTTTAAAAAAATATAAAAATGAAGGAACACTATCATTGTTTAATTGTTACAAAGAATATAACAGAATATGTAAAAAGGAAATCAAGGATGCAAAAATTCTAAATGAACGACAGATTGCAAAAGATAATAGGACAAACCCCAAAAAATTCTTCAAATATATTAATAGTAAAAAGGTTAGGTCTGACCATGTAGGCCCTTTACAAAAATATCAGGAGTGGGTGACTGGGGACAAAGAGATGGCAAATTTATGAAATACTTTCTGCAGCTCTGAATATACAAAGGAGCACGGGGGAGCTCATGACCATAATGAGGATGATATTGACACAGCCCCAAATGATCCACAATGGCTCCAAAGTGATATGGTACAGAAATATTTAGACAGAATATAGGTGGATAAAACGCTTGGACCAGATGGCATCCACCCACGCACCCTAAAAGAATTGAGCGCTGTAATTTCAAAGCCTTTGTTTCTAATTTTTAGGGACTCCTTAAGGACTGGAATAGTACCACTGGATTGGCGTAGGGCCAATGTGGTGCCTATATTTAAAAAGGGATCAAAGTATTTGCCAAGTAACCATATACCTCTTAGTTTAACTTATATAGTCATGATGATACTGGAGAGTTTAATAAAAGACCACATAAATGAGTTCATGCTGGAAACAAATATTTTAAGCAACAGACAGCATGGATTCATGAGAGACAGAAGATATCAAACAAACAACCTGATTTCTTTTTATGAGGAGGTAAGTAAAATCTTGGACAGAGGGGTGGCTGTGGACGTAGTATACTTGGGTTTTGCAAAAGCGTTTGACACTGTTCCCCATGCATGGCTAATGTGTAAGGTAAAGTCTACAGGCTTGAAAAGATCGGTTTGCAAATGGATAGAAAATTGGCTAAAAGATAGAATTCAGAGAGTAGTGGTTAATGATTCTTACTCTGAATGGTCTAAGGTTATCAGTGGTGTACCCCAAGGTTCAGTGTTGGAACCCTTACTTTTTAATATCTTTATAAATTATATAGGGTCTGGGATTAAAAGTACAATTTCAGTCTTTGCAGATGACACCAAGCTTTGCAGTGGAATAACTTCCTTACAGGATGTCTCCAACTTACAAGCTGTACAAGCATGCACTGTTTCATTGGGCAAACTATGTGGCAAATGAGGTTTAATGTTGATAAATGTAAAGTTAGGCACTTGGGGGCTAAGAATATGCATGCATCATACATACTAGGGGGAGTAGAACTGGGGGAATCCATAGCGGAGAAGAATCTGGGTGTTCTGATAGATCCTAAGCTTAATAATAGCATGCAATGCCAAGCTGCAGTTTCCAAAGCAAGCAAAGTCCTTTCTTGTATTACCAGAGGCATGGACTCCAGGGAGAGAGAAATAATTTTGCCCCTGTACAAATCATTAGTAAGATCTCATCTGGAATATGCAGTTCAGTTTTGGGCACCAGTTCTTAAAAAGGTTTGGGGAACCTGGAGAAAGTGTAGAGAAGGGCAACCAAACTGATTAGAGGCATGGGGGAGCTCAGCTATGAGGAAAGATTAGAGGAACTGAATTTATTCTCTCTTGAGAAGAGGAGATTAAGGGAGGATATGATCACCATGTATAAATACATAATGGGTCCATATAGTGAACTTGGTGTTGAGTTGTTCACTTTAAGGTCAACACAGAGGACAAGGGGGCACTCTTTACGTCTAGAGGAAAATAGATTTAGTCTCCAAATTTTCTTCACCATAAGAGCTGTGAAAATGTGGAATAGACTCCCTTCAGAGGTGGTTCTGGCCAGCTCACTAGATTGCTTTAAAAAGGCCTGGATTATTTCCTAAGTGTACATAATATAACTGGGTACTAATATTGATAGGTAAAGTTGATCCAGGGAATATCTAATTGCCTCTCGGGTGATCAGGAATGATTTTTTTTTCCCCTGCTGTAGCAAATTGGATCATGCTTTGCTGGGGTTTTTTCACCTTCCTCTGGATCAACAGCGGGTATAGGCTTGTGTATATGGGATTGTATACTTGGGTTTTCTTTACTGTTTTTTTTGTTTTTTTTATCAGTTGAGCCAGATGAACTTGTGCCTTTTTTCAACCTGACTAACGATGTAACTATGTACCTGGCATCCCTTGTTTCACTACTGATGCGAATGTTCTCTCTTTTACCACTAGAGAGAGCCATGTACATATTAAGCATGTGCTCTGCAGCCTTTAATATAGAAAAAAAAATGCCCTACAGATGCTGGGATGCTAAAATTTAAAGCCCAATTCCACTCCATGCAGTGGGGCTGTGCCCACACTGCACGGGTTAACTGCTTGTTTTGCCTAGGGGTGAGGAGAAAACTTATACTCACCAGATCCTTTGTTCTGCCGGAAAATGGAGCCCCCCATGGTCTAGCAGTGCAATGTTCCTGGTCTATGGAGCCTGCTCTTGGCTTGATGACGACAGGAACAGTCCACAACTCAAGACCACTGGACAGTAGTGTATATTGGTTTTGTGGTGCCCTAGGCAAGACTAAAAATGGGCGCCCCCACCCCCCTTCTAAATTTTTCCCACCCCAGCCGCTTAAAATTGCGCGCACTTGTGCAATGGCAACAAGCGATGTAAATTTTACTATCCATGGGTAACGCTTTAAAAGCCTTTATAGGTTACAACTTTAGATTTACAGAGGAGGTCTGGTTCTAGAATTACTGCACATGATCTGATGTTCGCGGTGATACTTCGCATGTGTGGGACAATTGCTGTTTGCGTACATGAGGGACAGATGCCTGTAAGCTGAAGGCATCATCCCGGTACAGACACTGCCCCTCTATAAAATGCTGCCCCGGGCAAACGCCTTGTTTGCCTCACAGTAAATATGCCCCTGCCGCTTGAGCATGGGTGTGCCAGACCTGTCTTGTGCTGCTCCCCCCTAGACAAAAACAAGCAGTTACCCTGTGCAGTGCAGCACAGCCCCACTGCCAGGGGAGGGCTGGCAGCCTGAGGTCTGGGGGGCAAGTCCAGTCAAGTGGCCCACTGAACCACCAAATCAGCTCACCATCCATGCCCACCTGGTTTTATAATAGATATTGGTGTTATGATGCAAGATAAATATGATACATTGGGGTAACATAATTTAATGTTAATGGCAAACAAGGAGGTTTAACAAAAATAATGCATCATTGCAGGCTCACCAGTGCCCATCAGTGCAACCTCATCAGTGCCCATCAATGTAGCCTCACCGGTGCCCATCAATGCAGCCTCACCAGTGTCCACCAATGCAGCCTCACCAGTGTCCACCAATGCAGCCTGATAAGTGCCCATCAATGAAGCCTCACTAGTGCTCATCAGCTCAGCATGATCAGTGCCCATCAATGCAGCCTCACCAGTGTCCATCAATGCATCCTGATCAGTGCCCATCAATGCATCCTCACCAGTGCCCATCAATGCATCCTCACCAGTGCCCATCAGCTCAGCCTCATCAGTGCCCATCAATGCAGCCTCACCAGTGTCCACCAATGCAGCCTGATCATTGTCCATCAATGCA
Source organism: Pelophylax lessonae (assembly GCF_965119305.1). Lineage (NCBI taxonomy): Eukaryota > Metazoa > Chordata > Amphibia > Anura > Ranidae > Pelophylax > Pelophylax lessonae. Next base: position 82,879,034 of record NC_138768.1, read on the forward strand.
GTGTCACCAGTGTCCATCAGTGCAGCCTGATCAGTGCCCATCAATGCAGCCTGATCAGTGCCTATCAGCTTAGCCTCACCAGTGCCCATCAGCTTAGCCTCACCAGTGCCCATCAGTGCAGCCTCATCATTGCCCATCAGTTTAGCCTCACCAGTGCCCATAAATGCAGCTGCACCAGTGGCCATCAATGCAACCTGATTGGTGACCCCCATGAATCAGTTGCCACCGTCAGAGTACCCTCTTATATAAGGTTTCCCCATCAGATTGCCCCCTTACATCAGGTATTCCCATCAAAGTGCCCACTTGCATCAGGTTTCTTCATCAGAAGGCCCCCTTACATCTGGTGTCTCCCATCAGTGTGCCCCCTTACATCATGTGTCCCCATCAGAGTGCCCCCTTACATTAGGTGCCATCATCAGAGTGCCCCTTTAAATCAGGTGTCCCCATCAAATCAGGTGTGCCCCATCACAGTGCCCCTTTACATCAGGTGTCCCCCATCACATCAGATGTGCCCATCAGAGTGCCCCCTTAACATAATATGTGCCCATCAGTGTGCCCCCTTAACAAATTTGCCCTTTTACCATAAAATGTGTCCATTGGCATGCCCCTTATTTTATATTAAGGGGCACTCTGATGGGTACATTTATATTAAGGGGCACTCTGATGGGTACATTTATATTAAGGGGCACTCTGATGGGTACATTTATATTAGGAGTACTCTGATGAGCACATTGTGTTATGCCCATCAGAGAGAACCTTACAATAAATGTGCCCATCAGTGTGCCCTTTAACATAAAATGTGGCCATCAGAGTGCCCCTTAACATTAATGAAGAGTGAACATTAACAAAATAAGGGGCACTCTGATGAGCACATTTTCTCCTAAGAGGCACACTGGTGGGCACATTTAATGTAAGGTGCACACTGGTGGGCACATTTAATGTAAGGTTCACTCTGATGGGCACATTTAATGTAAGGTTCACTCTGATGGGCACATTTAATGTAAGGTTCACTCTGGTGGGCACATTTAATGAAAGGTTCACTCTGATGGGCACATTTAATGTAAGGTTCACTCTGATGGGCACATTTAATGTAAGGTTCACTCTGGTGGGCACATTTAATGAAAGGTTCACTCTGGTGGGCACATTTAATGAAAGGTTCACTCTGGTGGGCACATTTAATGTAAGGTGCACACTGGTGGGCACATTTAATGAAAGGTTCACTCTGGTGGGCACATTTAATGAAAGGTGCACACTGGTGGGCACATTTAATGTAAGGTTCACTCTGATGGGCACATTTAATGTAAGGTTCACTCTGATGGGCACAACAAAATGTGCCCATCAGAGTGCCCCTTAACATAAAATTTGCCCATCAGAGAGCCCCTTAACAAAAAAAATTCCATTAGAGCGCCCTTTGTTTGATGTAAATGTTCACACTAATGGGCATATTTTATGTTAAGAGACACACTGATGGGCACATTTTGTTGTGCCCATCAGAGTGAACCTTACATTAAATGTGCCCACCAGTGTGCACCTTACATTAAATGTGCCCACCAGTGTGCACCTTACATTAAATGTGCCCACCAGAGTGAACCTTTCATTAAATGTGCCCACCAGTGTGCACCTTACATTAAATGTGCCCACCAGAGTGAACCTTTCATTAAATGTGCCCACCAGAGTGAACCTTACATTAAATGTGCCCACCAGAGTGAACCTTTCATTAAATGTGCCCACCAGTGTGCACCTTACATTAAATGTGCCCACCAGAGTGAACCTTTCATTAAATGTGCCCACCAGTGTGCACCTTACATTAAATGTGCCCACCAGAGTGAACCTTACATTAAATGTGCCCATCAGTGTGCACCTTAAGAGTAAATGTGCTGATCATCGTGCCTCTGTAAACACCCCACATACCTTGAGACAGGCAGGGAGCGGGAGCCAGCAGAGGTAACAAGCTACACGAGGCTCCGAGAGCTGTGTCGGGAGTCCTGAAGGAGGCGGGGCACCCATATCACATTCTACCTCGCGCCTGGCTGAGTGAGTGAGGAAGAGATGACAAGCAGCAGGGGGCGGGGACATCACGTCACGTCTCACCTCAGGACCGGCCGGGAGTCGTGAGAGTAAACAGCAGGGGGCGGGGCGCACACGCAATGTCATTGTTTGCAGGGATGATCGTGGTCCGGGCAACCAATGACTGTGGAGTGGGGATCATGTGGCACTGTACTGACGGCTGTAGTGTATACTCGTACCGCTCCGCTGCGCTGCAGCTCTGCAAGTACAACACACAGTGTAGCGGCGGCCGGCGGGTGTGATGCCATGCCTGTCTGCAGTGCGGAGCAAGCGGCCCTTTTTGGGAGTCATCAGAGCGGCCAGGAGGGCAATTGCCTCCCGGCCCCCCGGCCCAGTCCGCCCCTGCCCACTGCATGTGACAATTTATTTATTTTTTTGCCCGGAGTTGGGTATTAAATAATGTCCTTCCTTAAGGTGTATCTAAACCTAAAACCAAAAATTGCAGCTTACTAGTTCTTGGTGTGGTGACTGCATTTGTTCTCTTTTTTTTTTCCCCCAAGCTTCTTTTTACTTTATTTTCAGCCAGTAATCCAGCAAGTAACACACTTCCTGTCCCTGGTTGACTATATCACTCCTGCACTGTATCTATGGAGGGAGCCATTGTTGTCACCCTAGGTTGGGCTATTGATGTAGACTACAAATATTTCCATATTTCTCCACCTCCATTACATGGAGGACAGGGCAGTTGGTAGTGCACAGAAGACAGCTAAGAAGAAAGACATTCTTTAGTGTAGTTCTCAGGATGTGACAAGAACGCTATACACTGCTCAAAAAAATTAAAGGAACGCTTTGAAAACACATCAGATCTCAATGGAGAAAACGATCATGCTGCTTATCTATACTGATATGGACTGGGTAATGTGTTAAGAAGGAAAGGATGCCACATCGTTTGATGGAAATGAAAATTATCACCCTACAGAGGGCTGAATTCAAAGACACCCCGAAAATCAAAACGATGCAGCAGGCTAGTCCATTTTGCTGAAATTTCATTGCAGAAACTCTAAATGGTACTCAGTAATTTGTATGGCCCCCACATGCTTGTATGCATGCCTGACAATGTCAGGGCATGCTCCTAACGAGACAATGGATGGTGTTCTGGGGTATTTCCTCCTAGATCCAGACCAGGGCATCACTGGGCTCCTGAACAGATTGAGGTGCAATTTGGCAGCGTCGGATGTACCAAAACATTATGTCCAAGAAGTGTTCTATGGGCTCTGGGGGCCATTCAATGGTGTCAATTCTTTCATCCTCCAGGAACTGGCTGCTTACTCTCACCACATGAAGGCCGGGCATTGTCATGCACAAGGAGGAACCCAGGACCACTGCACCAGCGTAAGGTCTGACAATGGGTCCAAGGATTTCATCCCAATACCTAATGGCAGTCAGGGTGCCATTGTCTAGCCTGTAGAGGTCTATGCATCCCTCCATAGATATGCTTTCCCAAGCCATCACTGACCCACCACCAAACAGGTCATGCTAAATGATGTTACAGGCAACATAACGTTCTCCATGTCTTCTCCAGACCCTTTCACATCTGTCACATGTGCTCAGGGTGAACCTGCTCTTATCTGTGAAAAGCACAGTGGCAAACCTGCCAGTTCTGGTGTTCAATGGCAAATGCCAATTGAGCTCCACGGTGCCAGGCAGTTAGCACAGGGCCCACTAGAGGACGTTGGGCCCTCAGGCCCTACTCATGACGTCTGTTTCTGATTGTTTGGTCAGAGAAATACACACCAATGGCCTGCTGGAGGTAATTTTCTAGGCCTCTGGCAGTAATCACGGTGTTCCTCCTTGCACTCTCCTTGAGTAACCGCCTGTCTCCTGGAAGCTCCTCCATTCTCTGGAGCCTTTTGGCAATGGCACATATAGATATGAAATCCTGGAGGAGTTGGACTGCCTGTGCAACCTCCATAGGATCCAGATATGTATGTCATTTACTTCCACCTGTAAAACCATTCCTGTTTTGTAGGTTGTCTCATTGTTACCCATCTAGTGCACCTGTTAATTTTTGATCAACACCAAAGCAGCTGAAACTGATTAACAGCCCCCTCTGCTACTTAACTGACCAGATCAATATCCCAGGAGTTTTATTGACTTGATTCTATACTCTGATTAAAAAGTGTTCCCTTAATTTTTTTTGAGAGCAAACAGGAATTCTGAATTTGCTGAAAATGTTCTTAGGCTAAAAAAAAAAAAAAAAAACAAGGCAACCATTCCATTTAAGGACTGTAAGCTTCAATATTTTACAATTTGTTTTTGGGTTTAGTTATCCTTTAACAAGTTCGGGTCTGCCCCATACCAGTTTTACTTTTCTAGTGTGGCACTTGTGCCCCCTATCACGTGTATTTAGGTGATCCGGCTCTTCCAGGTCGGGCGTGTGCATGCACACTGCCAGCGACTCACTCTGATAACACACAGCGGAAGCCCAGCACCTGCCGATCATTCAGTACACAGCAGAATGGCAGGCTGCCGATGTAAACAAGGCAGATTCCCGTTCTGTCAGTAGGAAAGGAAGGGATCCTGTGTTCTTGCAAAGCAGGGACATGGATCCATGTCTTCCCCTAGTAAAAGCACCTCCCACACAGTGCACAAACACTGGCTAGGCATACATTTAACCCTTTGATCGCACCTAATGTTAACCCCTTCCCAGCCAGTGTCATTACTAGTAAAAAATTAAAAATAAATAAAAATATCCCTTCATTTTTTAGAAGCGATAACTTTTGCGCAAATTAATCAACATATGCTTTTTGGGATTTTTTTGACCAAAAACATGTAGCAGAATACATACTTGGCCAGATCCTCAGGTGAAAACAGAGGGGAAAAAAGCCTAAAAAAAAAAAAAAGAAAGAAAACGAATACAGCTACCACATCTAATGATTGGTAAGCTGGCAATGCTGGCATACAACATTTTTGGTTTTGGATTTATTACTCTGGTGGGTAAAGAGTGGACTAGCCAACTGACGGAGAGGTAAATACTGAACTTTGTCTTTTTCCAAGGTGCGTCGTCAAGTCTCAAACCTTTTTCCAACCTAGCAACATGGTTGCTTTAAAAACTCATGCTAGTGATAAAATTGTTTATTGCAATATATAATAGGCAGGGCTCCTGATTCCTCCTGTATTAAATTGTATTGTAAATGTACTGTCTGCCTTCATGTTGTAAAGCGCTGTGCTATATAAATCCTGTATAATAATAATATACTGTATATTTTTTATTCTGTTTTAAACTGGAATCTTTCTTTAGGTGGTACCTTAGAGGAGACACTGTAGCTGAATGCCCCTGCTAGCAGTGACTGACCATTGAGGTCTGGAAAAGTAAAAATCTGAAGCTTGGTGTCTAAATTTATATTTATAAATGACATTTTAGGCAATTATTATTCTGGGGGTATTCAAAGTGCATACAAGGAAAAAGAGGTGAGTGACAGAAACAAGTTTTCGACCAGCATCACATGGAGAGACACTACACTCTGTCATGGACTTGTTAGTGTTCCCGGAGTTGAAGCTTTTCCCTTCCGACAGATCAATCAACTTTTTTAGCACTGTTGTTACCATTCATAATAAGAAACAGTGGAGATTTTTTATAAGAATTTAAAACCTAACAAGACACAAGTGGCAGAATGGGCTTATTTCTTGATGTCCTTGTTTCCTTTATGTGAAATGTGATAGGGACATTGATTGGAAGTCCACAAACCCCTTCTATTGCCCCTTTTTAATTAGAAGCTAGACCCCCTCACTGATTGGTTACTGTCCCTAACCACTTGCCTACCGGGCACTTTTACCCGCTTCCTCCCCAGGCCAATTTCCAGCTTTCAGCGCTGTCGTATTTTGAATGACAATTGGTCATGCAACACTGTTCCCAAACTAAATTTTTATAAGTTTGAGACAGATAGAGTTTTCTTTTGGTGGTATTTAACCACCACTGGGTTTTTTATTTTTTGCTAAACAAATGGAAAAAAAACAGAAAATTTTGAAAAAGAAAAGTTTTTTTTTTTTTTAGCTTCTGTTATACAAATTTAAAAAAATACGTTTTTTTTCTCCTTCACTGATGGGCACTGATTAGCCTGCACTAATATGCTGCACTGATGGGCACTGATAGGTGGCAAAGATGGGCACTGATGAGGTGGCACTGATGGGTACTGATGAGGCAGGACTGATGAGGCGGCACTGATAGGTACTGATAAGGCGGCACTGATGGGTACTGATGAGTAGTGTGAACCGGGACTTAGACAAGACAAAAAAAAACAAAACAAACAAATATGCGCTATTTTTTATGGGCTGTACTATGGGTACAAACAACAAATGTGATACCGCTGCGATTGTCGGGAGCAGGAGAATTAATTTTGGGTTGTTCTTTGGTGGTAGGTTATGGAAGTAACAAGAAATATACGGCTAGATTTTAAAAATATATATTTTTTTTTTATCATTTTGGGCCAGTTTTCCTTTGATAAAAAAGAAGGAGATATCCATTACCATTTGCCACCAAATTAAAGCCTAATTTGTCCAAAAAAACAAAAAATACAAGGTATAATCCACCTGGATGCACAAAGTAGTTGTGTATGGTTTTACTAACTAATGTCAAAGTTGCAAAATTGTACTTAGGCATTAACATTTGTTTTACAATTAGGCACGGAGGGATTAATATAGTATTTTTTGGTATTAACTAGTTTTAACTATTGTAAATATATACATACATACACATACAATATATTTATTACAGGTACTTATATAGCGCCAACAATTTACACAGCGCTTTACATACTGTATATATTGTACATTCACATCAGTCCATGCCCTCAAGGAGCTTACAACATAATTCACATGTATACATACACATATTACGGCCAATTTAGATAGAAGCCTATTAACCTACCAGCATGTCTCTGAATTGTTGGAGGAAAACCACACAGGCACAGGGAGAACATACAAACTCCAAGCAGGTAGTGCCGAGGTTAGGATTAAAAATAACAACCCTAGTGCTGACAGACAGAAGTCCTAACCCCATTGATATGTAACTGAATTGACCGCCTTTAGTTTTTAAAGTGCTGAGTTAACTATTGGCACTAAATCCTGTCTAATATTAGAAGAGAACCTTGCTTTGAAGCTCTCTTTGTCTTATCGAATCCCTAGACCAGGGGGTCTTCAAACTATGGCCCTCCAATTGTTCAGGAACTACAATTCCCATCATGCCTAGTCATGTCTGTGAATATCAGAGTTCCAAAGTACCAATGATGTGAAAAGGACACTAAAGTTCCCCCTGCTGGTTGAAAAGAAGACTAAATAATTTATTAATGCAGTATCTCATATGTACCTGACCAAAAAAGGAAACTATTACTTGCAAGGTTATGCTACAGATCCAAATTTTACTAACAGGTGGTACAAAATGCAATATTTCAGCAAAAACTAGAAGCTATAGTCTGTAGCTTCTAGCTCTACCTTCCCATAGCTAGGCTGCTATAAAAGATATGATGCTCTTTGGGAATGCCTCTATACATGTTAGTAGGAATTTCAAGTTGGATCTAAATAAGGAAGCTACAAAACATATGGAAAACTAAAGCCTGCATCTATATCCATCCACCCCAAATAAAACCAATGATATTGTAAGGAATTTAAGAAAAAAAGATATATATATACAGTATATATTATATATATATATATATACACACACACACAATATATATATATATATATATATATATATACATACATATACATACACACACACAGTGTGTATATATATATATATATATATATATATATATATATATATATATATATATATATATATATACACACATATACGCATATATACAGTATATATATACACACAGGGCTTTTTTTCAGCTGGAACTTGGTGGAACTCAGTTCCACCATCCTTGGCTCAGGCCCTCTGCTACCTGCTCATCACTATCACTTATAAACACAGGGTCGTGGTTGAGTTCCTGCACCTTTTTTCTGAGAAAAAAAGCCCTGTGTATATATATATATATATATATATATATATATATATATATATATATCTATATAAATACCCCTTTTTTTCTTGGAGCTATTCAGCGGTGTGATACATCACCATGAAGCAACAGAAGAAAATCCAATGCCAGGAGGAGCCTTCGAGTTTACTAGGAAATTAAAAACTAATTGAATCCCGATGGTGAAAAAAGTAGGATGAGAAGGTGGAGGTTAAAGCGGACCTTCAGTCATTTTTTCATCCTTCCATCTATTAAATCTTCTGCCCTCTAGGGGTTCTTAACTTTTTTTGATTATAGACCTCCACAATATTTCCCTAATATATCTCTGTACCCCCTTTAACCAGACTGGTAAAATCATCATCATTATCAGTCTTATTAGGTACCATTGTGACATAAAAAGCTTCTTTTCTTTACATATAAATAGCTAGGAAAATAACAGCTTAAAATATCAAAGGGTTTTAATATATTTAGTCATTTAAAAAATTTACAATTAAAGTGTTTGGTACCCTAAAAAAAAAAAAAAAAAAATAGAGATCCTGTTTCCTTATAGCAGGTTAAATAGCACAGTGCTTGTGCTGTCTAATCTGCCCCTCTGGAAACTGTAAAAAAACCTGGCTGATCCTGCCACTTCCCGTGTCCCCCTCTCTGTGCTGACCACTATAATCATGGCTAATGATCCTTGACCACCATGGTCAGCCTACGTGCCTCCGTCACCTGTAGCTCTCCTCTCTGCTCTCCTCCCTCCCCTCCCTGCCTGTCAGCTCTGTGTGTCTCTGTCTCCCCGCCCCCTGCTACTGATAATAAACCAGTCAAATGTCACTGCCAGCCCCTCTCTGTTAAGCTCCTATCCTGCATTGTATAACTGCTTGTAAGAAACAATGCCTCTAAATACTTTTTGGAGAAGTGTCATTAGGTCTGTCACGTGACTCCCAGATGCTCTGATAACACAATCCAGGGCTACAGCAGGAGGAGCCGAGCGGCCAGCTTGGCGGTCACATGACTCCCGGCTGACGTCAGAGGGAGAGCTTGGCTCCTCCTGCTGTAGCCCTGAATTGTGTTATCAGAGTGGCCAGGAGTCACGTGACCGACCTAAAGACACATCTCAAAAAGGTATTTAGAGGCATTGTTTCTAACAAGCAGTTATACAATGCAGGGTAGGAGAATAAAAGAGAGGGGCTGGCAGCAAGGCCATGGTTTAGGGTTACAAACCCTGTAAATCACAAATATAAAAAACAGCTACAACCTACAAATCAAATTTCCCCACTACAATCAAAGGTTCAATAATGCAGGGAATCCTGTTTCAAATTTAAGATTTTCAGAGAACCAGCTCCATACCACCAGTCAATAGACAGAAATCTAAATCTACGGGTTGCAGATCTGAAATGTTGGAAAGGATATATAATGTATATATATATATATATATATATATATATATATATATATATATATATATATATATATATATATATATATCATCAGAGCAAAGGTGGAAACTACAGTTGTGACTACAGTGTGGAAAGAGTGATTTCAGAATCCTGCTTGGTGATCTCTATTAAAACACAGCCTACCTGTACTAGCATGACACAGCTAACCAGCTTTTGCACGTTCTTGTTCTTCAGAACATCTGGAGACCAGATCAACCCACTCACACCATCACTGCCAAGTCTGTGTTTGCCAGGCACGGCATATTTCAAATGAGATCTTTGTCTTTGCTATTTTCTCTCCAGGAAATAAATTCTTTGGTATCACTGAGGGGAATTCAGCCAGTCATCTGGAGCCCTTGTATCAAATGATAGTTCAGGACTTCGGATGAAGGTGTGGCCCAGCTCTGGTTGATCCACATCTAGCACTCATTTCAGGAACACAGCTGCCCCAGGTACGTCTTACATCTGCTTCGCTACAGTATTTATGGGGAGAGCTCTGAGATGTACTCTACCTAAAATAACACAGACTCAGTGACCCAACATACCTGACAAGGCACACAAAACTATTTTAAAGCACAATTCCAGCTAAAATTTTTAAAAAGTTTTGAATAAAGTAGCAATGGGTTAGAAGAACGTCTGCAATGTTTTAACATTTTCCTGTGTCTTCATGGATGAGATTTTCTTTTTTTCTGTTAAATGTTAAATGCTGTCTGTGCCCCCATAGAGAAGATTTCTATTTCTCTCCCTGTTCTGACACTCATCAGCTAGACTGGAAGTGAGGGCAAAATATCTCATTGGGATACAGACTAATAAAATCTTAAAGAATACGTCCAGGCAAAACCTAACTAACACTAAACCTGCTCTGTGCCACATTCTAAAACTATTCTATCTAACCCTATAAAGCAAAAATCGCTGTACTTACCTTTTCTCCTCCTGATCCGGCCCGGTCTCCAGCGATGGAAGCTCTGTGCAGGAGAGGATCGACAATGGCTGTGAAATGAATGGGAAGTGACGTCATTCATAGACTTACTATGGGGGCTTCCATCATCGAGTGCCTCTCCTGCACCCACCTCCACGCTAAAGCTGCCGCTGACAGCTCAGCATGGGAGCGGACCGGATCGGCTGCAGAACAGGTAAGTACAGTGATTTTTGCTTTACAGGGTTAGATAGATTAGGTTTAGTATATGGCAGAGGGCAGGTTTAGCATTAGTTAGGTTTTGCCTGGACTTAACCTTTAAAGTGGTGTAAAGCCTTAAGGTTTTTCACCTTAATATATTCTATGCATTATGGTAAAAAACCGTCTGTGCTCCAGTGCCCCCTCACCCCCCAGACCCCCCCCCCTCCTTTTCTTACCTGAGCCTGATTCTATCCAGCGATGTGCACAAGTGCAGTGGCTCCAGCTGCTGTCCCTCTCCACATTGGACAGATTGATAGTAGCTGGAGCTATCGGCTCCCGCTGCTGTCAATTAAATCCTGTGGCACTGGAGCAGGGGGCGGGGCCAAGTCCAGCTGTCTGTGTCAATGGACGCAGCAGCAGGACTCAGGAGCAAACCTGCATGGGTGCCCCCATGGAAAGCGGCTTTCCGTGGGGACAATCGATGAAGAGGAGGGGCCTGGAATGCTGGCAGGGGACCCCAGAAGAAGAGGATTGTGGCTGCACTGTGCAAACACAGTTGAACATAACAGGTAAGTATAGACATGTTTGTTATTTTAATACAAAAAAAAAAAGTTTACAACCACCACTTTAAGGATGAACTTCAGCCTTACATTCATTGTTGCACAGTTGTAGTAGCTCCTCTTCTGTACATAATTTGCCTATTGAGATTTCACTGCACACCAAACTTGCAGAAGGGAAAGGGATCCACTGGAAGGGTAACTATTTATTCCCCAGACTTCAGCTTTAAGATCTGCTGAATATCCAGGGGATAATCAACGCATGTACAAATGCAAAGAGTATACAGAAAGCAGTAGTAGTTATACAGGGTGCCTTTAGCCAATCATGGCCCAGGGTCTAAGTCCACGCCCCACACTATATTAGGCTGCTGCTTACATGGCAGCCGTGTATAGTGTGTGATAATAGAGGTTAGCCAGGTAGTTAGTGGATAGTGAGTCGAGTTTAATGCAGTCAGTGTAGTGTTCAGGTTATACCCCAGTTTTATAATGTATAGATATGTTGTAGTCCTGGGTCCCATCTCGGTGCTCCCCAAGTTTTGTGTCTCTGTCACTTATAGTTCGCGAGCAATGCCATATCAAGCTGACCGAGATTTCTCATAGACTCCAATATTAAAGACAGGGAGCAGTGCCATGCCAAGCTGTCCAAGATTTCCCCATAGACGCCAATGTTAAAGACAATGAGCAGTGCCATGCCATGCTGACCAATGTTTTTCATAGATGCCAATGAGCACTGAAAGATGAAAATTGGTCTAGGCAGGAAGGGGGTGAAAGTGCCTTGTATTTAAGTGGTTAAGGGGAACCCTATGACAGAATTAAAAAAAAAAATGACATGGGGTCCCCCCCAAAATCCATACCAAGCCCTTTGGGTCTGGTACAGATTTTAACTCCACCCTAAAATTGTAAACAAAATGGCGTGGGTCCCCCCCCCAAAAAAATCCATACCAGACCCTTGTCCGAGCATGCAGCCTGGCAGGCAAGGATAGGGGGGAAGACCGAGCGCCCCCCCTTCTGAACCATACCAGGCTGATTGCCCCCAACATGGGGATGGTGCTTTGGGGTGCTTCCCAAAGCACCTTATCCCCATATTGATGGGGACAAGGGCCTTTTCCCAACAACCCTGGGCTGTGGTTGTGGGGGTCTGCGGGTGAGGGGCTTATCGAAATCTGGAAGCCCTCTTTAACAAGGGGCCCCCCAGACCCTGCCCCCCCCTATGTAAATGGGTTTGGGGTACATTGTACCCCTACCCATTCACCAAAAAAGTGTATAAAAAATAAACACAAAAGCCAGTTTTTGACAATTTCTTTATTCAAATAAAAATTTAAAAAATAGGGTCCCTCAATGTAAATCCATCATCAATCAAGACGCTCAACGCACCCGAAAAATAGAAGAAAAAAAAATCAAAGAGGCGTACCCACCGAATGAGGTGCTTGAGCTGTGACAGCTCTTTTATAGACAAGGGGCGGGGCCAGCCAATTACGTCACCTGGTGGCACTGCCCCTTCTGATGTCACATGAGGGTTCTCCTTAAAATCCATACCAGACCCGAAGGGGGGGGGGGGCCATGCAGTTTTTTTTTCATTTTTTTTTATCTGTATTGACAGGAGCTGACAATACATTACAGCCGCGAGCAAGTTTAAATTACATTTTTTCCTTTCGAAATGTCAGTATTGCTGCAGCAGGCTACATACATTGTACAGATGCGCCACTTTAAAGGCACATTAAGGGGACCCCCCCATGCATGATATTTAAAGGAATTTTTCATATTTTTTTTTATTGTTTCACTTTAAGCATTATTAAAATCACTGCTCTTGTAAAAACGATCATTTAAAAAAAAAAAATTTGCATTGATACATGTTCCCCGGGGCAGTACCCGATTCCGCATAAACTTCTTATGGCAATAACTTGCATATAAGCCTTTCAAATTAGGACTTTTGATTTTTTTATGTTTGTGTCCCATAGACTTTAATGGAGTTCCCATGTTCGCTAGAACTTTTCCCTGTTCGAGATGTTCGAGGGGGGTGTTCGGCCCATCACTATTTGTAAGCAACTATTTTAAAGGATAAAGCAGACGAAGGACAAAATTAGAACCAAAATATCTGATGGGGGCACCTTAATAATTCATTGAGAATTGCTATTACATCCATCTAACCAGATACTGATGTGTTCGTTTATCAAAAACAGTGTCAAATATCACACTAGTTTTATGTTGCCCTCTTTACTTTTATAATAAAAAATATTACAAAAAAACAAAGTTTTTATTACTCAGATAGGTTCATTATCCTTATCAGAGCCTACATATTAGGCATTAGATTATTAATATTATCACCACAAGAGGAGTACATTTCAGGAGATGCATAGGCTATTTACAATGTGATGCAACTATATCCACTGATGACAAAGGGATATGTAGGTCAAAAAATGTAAACCTTGCTTCCAGTTTGAATCTGGTGGCCTCTGCTAAGGAATGGTGTAAGCTCACTTCATCACTTCAGGATTCAGCTGACTGAGAGGAGTGAATTTGCAATGGGAGACCTGATTTCACAACAAGGGTTCTTAGCACAGTTAGAGGTTAGTTGTCATGCTATTGTAAAATCCGGTAATAATGATCTTGTTGTGCTTTATATTATTATTTTGTGCTAAAACCTTTAAGATCAGTCCCAATCAAGTGGTCTAAAAATGTAATAAGGTAATGGTGAGAAGGCCTTTATATATTCATTCTGGCAATTTCAAAATTCGGAGATATAGTAAAATGTCTGTGCTATCTATAAATATGTGAATATATTATATTGTTCTGCCTCCAGCAGGATTTTCATTAAGTTGTTCTGCCTGCAATATCAAATCTGACCACAAGATGGAGCTGGTGGTAAATTTACTGTTTTTGAAGAATCTAGAAACTGTTCAGCTTTAACAAAAGTTCCCATTATCCTTTAGTCTAAGAAAACATAATAGGCGCATCCTGGGGGCTCAGACATCATCTTAGAGACTAGAGAGAAAGAACCAGCTATCAGAGCACATGTTGGATTGAAACATGCATCTCTTTACATCCACTAATGGCAGCATCGCTGGTGAGAATTACTTGCTGCCATTCACAGCCAAATTGTTTGCTGTATTTTCTGTATATTTCAGTATATGTACTTCTTATAAGTTTTTTCCTAATAGTTTCACCCCACCCTGTTTTGTTAATAAAGCTTCAAAATTACATCCAGTCTGGCTTATTGCAGAACAGGAGGATTTAGCTGCATGTCGAGTTACACACAGGAAAACGTGTAGTGAGGACAGAACATATATATTATAAAACAATAGGTGCTGCTTTCTATTTATGTGCATAAAAAACTTATACCAATTATCATAAAGCATACCTATTATGTATATGAATGCAACTCTAAGTCCCCCCGTTTCATCTGAGGAAGGCATCCTGAGCCTATTCCCCACTGCGACAGTTCAAAACAGAAACGGATATTACATATGTGACGTTCATTTCAATTTTTTCCATCTTATGATCGAGGAAAAAGAGTCTCATCTCTAATCTTGTGCATCTGCCTATATTAGCCCACATCTGGTCAGGCCAGTAAAAGCAGTCCTTGATGCAGACATATTTTGTACGCTCTATCAAATCTGAACAGACTCGGATGTGGGCGAATATAGGCGAATGTACATCTACTCACATCCAGCCACCCATTGGGATACCATGCAGTTCATATTTGATGTGAGTATTCACAAGTCAAAACCAGACTGCCGAAATGCCAATGGGAAAGGGTTTATAGGTTGAAATGAACTGAACCAGCCATTCTCAACCAGGATTCCTCCAGATGTTGATGAAGGTTCCTTTAGAGTTTAAATGTGTGAGTGACCACACATTTTGTGGCGTCTGCAAAGTTTCAGGACCAATGCCACTTGGTACTGCCAGCAGCATGACACAAATGATCATTTAGCTATATGTAATGGGGGCAATCTGACTTCTTCTGGCATTCTTGCCACTGACCCCCAGATAAATTGGTAACAGCAGGGATTCCTAAACTAATTTAAGGGTTCCTCTAGCGTAAAAAGGTTGAAAAAGGCTGAAATAAAAAGATTCTTAAAGTGTTAATTTTTAAAGAGTATAGATTACCCCTATATTTCCCAGAGAGGGAGACACGGGAGTATAGTGTAAGGTTCTGGCACTCTCAGTGCCTCCTATCACATTTATTCCGGGTGATTTCCATCTACCTAGACAGAAGAAACACATATAGGTGTGTTTCCCTTTAAGGCTGAAGCTGTCATCACCCAGCGCCGGACTAGATGGCTATTTAGGGCGTCGGTTCTCACTCACATGTGTTCGTTCAAACACCAGTACCTGGATACTAATCTTGCTTGAAGCTTCCATGCTTGCAAGCTCTCCTCGCTGACGAACCTCGCTGCGCTGATCCCTGCATCCTGCTACTGGATCATCCGCATCTCCTGAGCGATCCTTTGGCTATCGCTATTAGTGCTAAGTACCCCACAGGGGAAATCTCTATAGACTTGTACTAGGCTTACACTATTTAGCTCTGCATAGCAAGGACTGTCTTTTACATCTGCATAACTAGATTGCTAGCTCTTGAGGCTACTGCTACTATTTCCTGCACTGGGTTGATCTCTCCTGTATGCACCTGCTACTCTGTCATCTGTTATCATACATGATCGCTAACCCTTCCTGCATCCATCTGCACTGTCTCACCTCAAGTGTCTGTCACCTACCACTTCCACTCAAACCTATCCCTAAGACCTTTATCATTGTCTTACCACATGTATATAAAGTCACACTAGGAACCAGCTTAATTACTGTGTGTATTTACTTGCTGAAATAAGACCTTCCATACATGATGAGTCATTGAGGTTGGGATTGGTATCTCGGCATATCTCCTACATGACTACTGACGTGGAACTACTTCTGCAGCTGAAAATCCACACCTTATAAGAAACGCAAGGAGCGTTACAGATTGAACGAACCCAAAAAATGGATTCAGCAGAAGTAGCCACTCAGGTGACACAATTAAAACAGCAGGTATCTGCGTTAATACACGCACTTGCTGAATTGAAAAACGACAATCGGGCTCTGTCGCAGCAGGTAATTAGACTGACACAACTTACCTCTGCACAGTCTCCTGAACCCAAGATAAATCCCCCTTTGGTATTTACAGGCGATCGCAAAAAATTTCGCGAATTTAAAAACGCATGTGAGTTACTTTTTTTGCTAAAACCTCGTACCTACCTTACTGATCACATTAAGGTTTGTACTATTATTTCTTACCTATCAAGCGATCCTCGAGCCTGGGCAGACTCTCTTTTTGAAAAAAACGACCAGCTTCTCAACTCCTATGCCTTGTTCCTGGCAGAGCTCACTAGCCTATATGATGACCCCAATAGGCAGAGTACTGCCGATCTTCAGTTAAGATCCTTGAAACAAGGAAAAAGGCCTGTAGAAGACTTTGTCGCAGAATTCAAGAGATGGACCCTTGATTCAGGATGGAATGATGCATCTCTGAAAACCCAATTTAGGCTTGGCCTATCAGAAGCCGTCAAGGACGAGCTCGCCCGAGCAGAGATGCCAAAAACCCTGGATACATTGATACAACTCAGTATCACCATAGATAGAAGACTACGAGAAAGGAAGTCTGAAAAAATGGAAATGCCATTATCCAGTTCTTCTCAGAATTCAGCTATTGACCCCACTCCTAAACCCGCTCCAGGTAACCACAGACCCCGGCTACCTAAGGAAAAAAGGAGACCTAGTAGATATGGTGATCCTGCCTGGTCATGGTCCGAGCCTGCCTCAAACAGTCGACCTTGTCACTCTGACACATCCCATTTGGACCCTGATCCTACAGAGATGGATGAGGAGCCTATGGAGATTGGTGCCATACATGCTAGGTTGTCCTCACAAGAAAAAAGAGATCACAGGAGAATCTGTGGCCTTTGTTTTTATTGTGGTGAAGGGGGACATTTCATTACATTCTGCCCAACCAGACCCCATAGGCCTAAGGCTCTCCCAATGGAGGCCAGGCGAATCCGAAGGGTCTTCCCTGAAAAACAGCCTGGAAATTATCAAGGCTGTTGCCAGCCCTGTCCCCGTTCTATATCAGTGAAGGACACCCAGAAATTAACAAATATTGGAATAGATATTCCTTCAACTCCAGTGAACTTTATACCACGTTCAAAAAACCCTCCTGTACCACCTCCTGAGGATACTCCTATTTTTGCAAGCACATTTCTGGCTTCCGATGAAAATACAGAGATTCTTGCACCTGACTGCGTACGTGCTTCTAATGGCACGGTGGTATGTAGGAAGGATCTGAGGATGTTTGAAGAAGCATTGGTTGCTAGGTCTACTAGGATTACTTCGGATGGTTATGCGTCCGATTCTAGTGAGGGGTCCATGTAGCAGACACCCTAACAACAAGTGATCCGATTCTCATCGGTTACCAACCTGATCCGATTTTTATATCGGCAACAAGGGATCTGATTCTCATCGGCTACCAACCTGATCCGATTTTCATATCGGCAACAAGGGATCCGATTCTCAGATCGGTTACCAACCTGATCCGATTCTCATATCGGCAACCAATTTTTTTTTTTTCCCGATTTTCATATCGGAGACCAGTCTTATCCGATTCTCGTATCGGCAACCAGTATTATCCGATTCTCATATTGGCAACCAATTTTTTTTTTTTTCTTCCCGATTTTCATATCGGCAACCAGTCTTATCCGATTCTCGCATCGGAGACCAGTCTCATTCCGATTCTCATATCGGCAACAAAAAAAAAAAGAGAAATTTTTTTTTTTTCCTTCCGATTTTCGCATCGGCAACCAGTCTCATGTGATTCTTATATCAACAACCAGCCTTAGAGGCCTTCCGCAGCCGGCCTTACGGGGGGGGGGTAATGTAAGGTTCTGGCACTCTCAGTGCCTCCTATCACATTTATTCCGGGTGATTTCCATCTACCTAGACAGAAGAAACACATATTGGTGTGTTTCCCTTTAAGGCTGAAGCTGTCATCACCCAGCGCCGGACTAGATGGCTATTTAGGGCGTCGGTTCTCACTCACATGTGTTCGTTCAAACACCAGTACCTGGATACTAATCTTGCTTGAAGCTTCCATGCTTGCAAGCTCTCCTCGCTGACGAACCTCGCTGCGCTGATCCCTGCATCCTGCTACTGGATCATCCGCATCTCCTGAGCGATCCTTCGGCTATCGCTATTAGTGCTAAGTACCCCACAGGGGAAATCTCTATAGACTTGTACTAGGCTTACACTATTTAGCTCTGCATAGCAAGGACTGTCTTTTACATCTGCATAACTAGATTGCTAGCTCTTGAGGCTACTGCTACTATTTCCTGCACTGGGTTGATCTCTCCTGTATGCACCTGCTACTCTGTCATCTGTTATCATACATGATCGCTAACCCTTCCTGCATCCATCTGCACTGTCTCACCTCAAGTGTCTGTCACCTACCACTTCCACTCAAACCTATCCCTAAGACCTTTATCATTGTCTTACCACATGTATATAAAGTCACACTAGGAACCAGCTTAATTACTGTGTGTATTTACTTGCTGAAATAAGACCTTCCATACATGATGAGTCATTGAGGTTGGGATTGGTATCTCGGCATATCTCCTACATGACTACTGACGTGGAACTACTTCTGCAGCTGAAAATCCACACCTTATAAGAAACGCAAGGAGCGTTACATATTTGGGCTTTTGTCAAAGGTGCCACAAACAATAGTAAACTAAATAGAAGTATAAAAGACATAGGAAAACATTCTAAAAAGATGTATATAGTGTTGCCAGATTTGTCATACAATCAACAAAACCAAGAAGGGTGGCAGGATAAAGGCATTTCGCCCAAATTGGGCTTCTTCAGAATCCCCTTGAGGTTCACATAATATATTTATCCAAAAAGGTGAACATAGCAGAAGATGGACACAGAGGCTGATTTATCATAGTTCTACCCCAAAAAATTATATCTGATAAACATCATATGAATGATAGGTATGTCCAACTAAAAAGAAAGCCCAGATCGGGGGCCAGGGGCCCAAAGTCCAATAATAGAAGGAAAATGTGGTCGCAGCCTTGGATGAAATAGCAGTAGTCAGCAAATATGGGTCATGAGTTGTATCAGCTGTATGTGTAGCCATGAGCAAGACACCAAACCAGCTGCAAAGGTGGCTCAAAGAACAGCAGCAGCGACTCCATTATGTGAACCTCAAGTGGATCCTGAAGAGTGAGAAAACACTGCTCAAAGTGAAAGCTCCGCCAAACAGCCGTGTCTGAGCACAGAAAGAGGGAATTCGCATTTATTGGGATAGATAAAATATGTACAGCGTAGCAGAGGTACAGGAACAAAAATAGCTGACGTGTTTTGCACTTGTGTCAGTGCTTAATCATAGCTACAGTGTACATGATCAAACTCAAGATATATATAGATGTAAAAGACCAAATGGTATGCACAATCATCCTGAATCCGGGCTGCCGAACCAATCAGGGATGATTAAGATTAACCTCTAATGTAGGGTCAGTGACACATCCCAAGTCATTTTGCTATTTGCAAGCCCTATGTTATATTAATTCACATTGACATATTGTTGTTATAAAATCATTGTAATGTAAAACATAGAAACATAGAATGTGTCGGCAGATAAGAACCATTTGGCCCATCTAGTCTGCCCAATATATCTGAATCCTATGAATAGTCCCTGGCCCTATCTTATATGAAGGATAGCCTTATGCCTATCCCATGCATGCTTAAACTCCTTCACTGTATTTGCAGCTACCACTTCTGCAGGAAGGTTATTCCATGCATCCACTACTCTCTCAGTAAAGTAATACTTCCTCATATTACTTTTAAACCTTTGCCCCTCTAATTTAAAACTGTGTCCTCTTGTGGTAGTTTTTCTTCTTTTAAATATGCTCTCCTCCTTTACCGAGTTGATTCCCTTTATGTATTTAAAAGTTTCTATCATATCCCCTCTGTCTCTTCTTTCTTCCAAGCTATACATGTTAAGGTCCTTTAACCTTTCCTGGTAAGTTTTTTCCTGCAATCCATGTACTAGTTTAGTAGCTCTTCTCTGGACTCTCTCTAGAGTATCTATATCCTTCTGGAGATATGGCCTCCAGTACTGCGCACAATACTCCAAGTGAGGTCTCACCAGTGTTCTGTACAGCGACATAAGCACTTCTCTCTTTCTACTGCTTATACCTCTCCCTATACATCCAAGCATTCTGCTGGCATTTCGTGCTGCTCTATTACATTGACTTCCCACCTTTAAGTCTTCTGAAATAATTACTCCTAAATCCCTTTCCTCAGATACTGAGGTCAGGACTGTGTCAAATATTCTATATTCTGCCCTTGGGTTTTTACGCCCCAGGTGCATTATCTTACACTTATCCACATTAAATTTCAGTTGCCAGAGTTCTGACCATTCTTCTAGTTTTCCTAAATCCTTTTCCATTTGGCGTTTCCCTCCAGGAACATCAACCCTGTTACATATCTTTGTGTCATCAGCAAAAAGACAAACCTTACCACCGAGGCCTTTTGCAATATCACTTATGAAGATATTAAACAAAATTGGTCCCAGTATTTGACAAAAACATCTCACAACACATGAGAAACAAACCTGAAGAAGAAGCCCAATTTAGGCAAAACGTGTTGATCCCATCACCTCCCTTGGTTTTGTTGATTGTATGACAAATCTGGCAATACTGTATACATGTTTTTAGAATGTTTTCTTATGTCTTTTTCTATGGAAAAATAAATGTAGCTTTTAAGTATACTTCTATTTTGTTTACTATTATTTGTGGCACCTTCGACAAAATCCCCTATACTCCTGTGTCTCCCCCTCTGGGAAACCCAGGGATAATCTATACTCTTTAAATATAGACCATGTGGATTGTGCCATTGTGTTTGATCTATACAAGCTCTGCCCCCCCCCCCCCAACCTTTTTTTCATTCTTAAAGTGTTAGTAAACCCGCAACAGTAAAATCAGTCTGTGAATGCAGTAAAGCATGTTTGGTTTACTCACTGTGGAACCTAAGGGGTTATCCTCTGCATTGTGATAAAAAAGGCTGTCTGATCCTGTCTTCACTCATCCGCCCCTTCTCCCACTGTCCCCAATCCATCGCTTGATAAGACAGAGCATTTGGAGTCACTCTGAATATTCTCAGTTTGGTTTGTACTGCTAGAGAGTTTTTTTTTCTCTTGGGAGGGTGCATGTGATCAGCACAGGGCCAATCAGCACTGCCTAAACAGAGGGTCAGGGATCCTACAGCCTTTATAGGACAGTAAGAGGAGAATGAAAACACCTCCTACAAGCTTTAACCAGACACTTATAGAAGTCACAAGACTGCTATATACTGCTGATGAGAAAAAGGTATTTAGCAGTGAATATTTAGTAAAATAATTACATTTTCATATTATGTGTAATGTGGGAGACCAGTCAGGGAACCTTGGCAGCTGTAAGAGGTCATACTATCCCTCTTACCATATAGATGGAGATACTGAGCACCTGGAGTACCCTTGATGGGATACCTTGAAAATAAAAGCACTGCAATTGAAGAATCAAATACTAACAAGATCAGACCCGGAAGACCAGGAGAAACAATTCAGACTCCAGTAGTTCCATTGGATTAAATTCACATGCTCCCAAGAAAATAGAGACCTCTTTTCTAACAGTTGGGCTCCTCTCAAACCAGCCAGTGCACCAATCTCCCTCCCGGTGACCCCACCTTCTGTACCCCACCTATCCAACTATTTCCATTTCCCCTTTTCTTATCCCCATTATGCTTTACCCCCCTTTAATACACACTACCGAAAAAAAAAAACACCTCTGTGCATTAAAGGATTAGTATCTGCTTTACCAAAGATCTCCTTCAAAAATTGACTTGTTTAATACAAGATCTCATACCAGGAGGGCATATATAATTCATCAATGAGTACAAGAAGGACTATCAGAGTCTTGCTGTGTACAATACAGACACTTTCAATGACCATCTATTGATATATGCAATGCTGTCCTTGTCTTTGAGCTTGTCTTTGGAAATGAAGAATATACAAAGAAAAATAAAAAGAATCAGATTCAGGTACACATGTAACAATTTCTATGAATATTTCATCCCATCACTCATTTCCTGCAATTATCTCCTCTTTTGTTGGAGTGACAAAAGGAAACCATTCAGCAAAGAAGAAAAACATGTTTGTAGAAAATTAGTGTGAAAAAAGCTCTGAATAATACCCCAACATGGACATAACTACTAAAATGACTGTAATATTCTGTATACTTTTAGGAAGAGACAGTGAGATATATTGTAATTCCAGTACATTGTATGCAGGAGTTTCGCACCCAGCTCAGGATCATTTTTAAAAGTATTTCCACTTTTACATTTTCTCAAATTTGAGAAAACCCCACTACGTCCTTATGTGTTCCCGTTCACACATCATACCTATAAATTGTTCAGAGTCAGTCTGTCCCAGAGACAGGATGAGCTTCGTATCATTACCATATAATGCAGGAGGCCAGCTTCTAAATCTTTAACCTTTTGCTAGGACAGAGAGTGTACTGTTCATGTCCAGTTTACAACTGTTAATAAAAACTGCCAACACACTATGGCAAACACAACTCCCCGATCCCCTCATTAACATAAGGTCAGCCCTACATTGGTGCCAGTGGGAGCAATAGTGCCCCATCTTCGGTGTCAGTTGAGGGATTGTGCCTCACCATTGGTATTAGTGGGAGGAATAATGCCGCGTCTTTGGTGTCAGTGGGAGGAATAGTGCCTCATCATTGGTATCTGTGGGAGGAATATTGCCCCATCATTGGTATTAGTGAGAGAAATAATGCCCCATCTTTTGTGTCAATGGGAGGAATATTACCCCATCATTGGTATCAGTTGGGGGAATAGTGCCCCATCTTCGGTGTCAGTGGGAGGAATAGTACCTCATCATTGGTGTCAGTGGGAGGAATAGTGCCCCATCTTTGGTGTCAGAGGGAGGAATAGTACCTCATCATTGGTATCAGTGGGAGGAATATTGCCCCATCATTGGTATTAGTGGGAGGAATAGTGCCTTATCTTTGGTGTCAGAGGGAGGAATAGTACCTCATCATTGGTGTCAGTGGGAGGAATATTGCCCCATCATTGGTATTAGTGGGAGGAATAGTGCCCCATCTTCGGTGTCAGAGGGAAGAATAGTACCTCATCATTGGTGTCAGTGGGAGGAATATTGCCCCATCATTGGTATTAGTGGGAGGAATATTGCCCCATCATTGGTATTAGTGGGAGGAATAGTGCCCCATCTTCGGTGTAAGAGGGAGGAATAGTACCTCATCATTGGTGTCAGTGGGAGGAATATTGCCCCATCATTGGTATTAGTAGGAGGAATATTGCCCCATCATTGGTATTAGTGGGAGGAATATTGCCCTATCATTGGTATTAGTGGGAGGAATATTGCCCCACCATTGGTTTTAGTGGGAGGAATAATGCCTCATCATTGGTGTCAGTGGGAAAAATAGCATTGTATCATTGTATCAGTGGCAGGAATTATACCTTAGTTTTTGTGTCAGCTGGAGGAATCGTACCATTTATCAACGGAATAGTGCCCTATGGGCCAATTAAAGGCCAGCAAAGGGCCGCATTTGGTCCAGGGGCACAGTTTGTAGACCACTGTGCTATACTTTGACACCAAATCCACTCCCTTATAGGTATTTCATCTGCATATGTAGATGTCTGTCTGAAATTTGGCTTTAAACATTCTCAGTAATAGGATACACTACAGCGAAATGGCTGCTATACTGAATAAAAGCTGTATTTTTCTACACAACGACCAGCGATTAATGGTTTTCATTTCTGATAATATAACATGATAACCGCTGTTATATAGTGACATTCAGGTGTGAGCGGAGAAGGCAGTCAATATCTACACTGACTTCCTTTAAAGAAAAAAAGTTTCACAGAAAGAAAGATTAATGGCACAGATGACACAAGGGAAGATGCACATCCCGTCCTGAAATGGAAATAGTGCTGACTATCCTGTGTTAAAATGTATCTTGTGTCCAGGAAGCGCCATTGTTTGGTCATGGTTAACCTGCCGTGCCCCCTCTCTGCACTCCGTCAGCAAAACTCGTACAAAAAAATGTGATGACAAAGTTAGCGTAAGGTTAAAATACAGCTAAAAAGTCAATCAATGTCCACCGGTGTTACTAAATAAATGTCACAAACACCTCCGATGCCCGACTTCAAGGCTGATGGCTTCCTGGAAAATTACATACGTAAATAGGAAACATAATTTGCCGCAGCTTGTGCTTTAATTTCTAGGGGTTAGCAGATCTAATAATCCCTGTTTGAATTAAATACAATTTTTTAAATTTTTTAAAAAGTGTTTATGTGATAGGATCAAGTAGATGTAAACTTTATCTGAAGGACTTTGGGACCATTCACACCATATGTGTTGGGCAGCCTTACCCGACGTAGTCCCAACGCATAGACAAGGAGATTGCCTTATGTCCTATTAGCTCAATTCACACCAATGCATTTTAAAAAGTCAAACGTTCTATATTTTTATTCAGTTCAGCATGTGGCATCGTACTACCATGCACCACATGAGATTAATCATTTTGTGACATTTCGATAACGTTGAAAAATACATGTGGTGCGTTATTCCAACCCATTGGCATTACTTCCTTCATATTTCACACTGGCGGCTGCGGTATAAAGCTGCTGTTGATGTCAAGGCACCTTTTTAGCTTGCAAAAGATCTGTGCATTATGCAAAGTAGGAACTTTAAAAAAAATAAAATACCGTTTTTAGTTTTTTTTTTAAAACCTTTTGTGGCATCTCAGTGTTATTGATTTCCAGCATCCTCTTTGCAACCACTCCCAGTCTACATATACTCCATCTATGGCTGCAGATCATTTCTTAGTGCAGATCTTCCTGTGGTGACAACAGTGAACCATACCTTTGTCATGTGTGTTGAATGACCACTTCTAGTCTTTGCTGAAAGTACATGTAATGATACCTCCGTCGAGGCCGCTGGTAATAGCTGGTTCTCCCCAGTTAGTATAGAGGCTGCCCAAACGCCAGTCCATGCATGCCGGCTCCAATAACTCAGTCTAGGCAATGTCTTTTCAACCACTTGGCTAAAATTACCTATACATACAGGACTGTGTTTAAGCAGTTATACCGGGGCCATGGTTGCAGATGTAAGCCATAACCCTGGTATCAACATTTTCAGCCAGCGATTCCCTTTCAGCTAAAAGCAATCTGAGTGGCTGATGAGCTGCTCGATGGCTTTTAGAAGCAACGGGAGGGGTCATTGGACCCTCCCCCCCCGCGGCCGCTCTCCAGTGCAGCTTTACTGTTTCTAGCGGTTCAGCCCATTGCCATAGAGGTGATCAAGAACTGGAACGTCCTCATTCATCTCTATGGTCTAGGAGACCGAAAGCAATGACAATTTTGTCACTTCTAGCTAGGGGGCATGTCAACAAGGCCATTTTTTGGAAAGCATGAGATCAATAGGGGTTTTTGATATCTTATAATTTTAGGGGCCAAGGAAAGATATGGAGTCTTATGGACCCCAGATATGTCCACAAAGAGGGCCTGTCATGCTTTATTGCTATCACAAAGGATGTTTACATTCCTTGTGACAGCAATAAAAGAAAAAAAAATTTAAGGGACAGTGTAACAATACATTTTTTTATTAAATTAAATAATTAAAATACAAATAAATATATAAAATAAAAATAAATAAAATAAATTAAATCACTTTTTTAAAGAACCCCTGTCCCCCTGTGCAGTGTTGTCCTGGATTCAGATATTCACCTGCTCAGTGGATCCAGCATTGTCCTGCTGCGATCTGCTTATCAGGTGCAGCAGCCCAAGTCCCGTTCCACTACCTTGTTTCTCTTCAGTCATTGGAAGCCGGCTGCCTGAACTTCAGAACCCCCCTCCACCCTTCTTGGATATGTGTGGTGAAATCTCAGGCTGAGGCAGCAGGAACACATCACTATCGACTTTGTGAGAATGGCGGTGGGTGGGCGGGGTCAGGCCTACAGTGTAAAAAAAAAAAAAAGGGGGGGGGGTGCCTATTTAAATTGCATAGGGTATTGGCAGTGCACAGAGCCTTAATTAATTTGGGGGGGCTGAAGGTCTGCTTTAAGTACCTAGTCTGCCCTGTGTAATCTCTAACAATGAATTAATTAGACCATACAGAGGGATTTTTATCCTTGCTCCTAGTGGTGCACAGAGCAGCAGGGGAGTGAAGGTAAGGTAACTACAAACTGTGCGTGGCTCGCCCTGCACAGGAAAAGCACATGTTCACGTTAAAGATGGGTACAATAGAAGCCATATTTAGAATGTTGCCTAACTGATTGATGTATAGATGGTCACCGTCAAACCTGCACACAATTGAAGTCCCATACCTATACATGAACTGATTTACCTACCAGACAATCTGGCATTCTGCTCAGTCAGCCTGTGATTGGACAATGAAGGAGTAGCAAAAAACAGATGGGGTCATCCGTATGCTCCCCCTACTATAAGCATTGTTACAGTATTGTGCAAGCAGTAGAGTAGCTTTTCTCAACCTTCACAAAGGAACCCTTAAAATAATATTCTGGTCTCAGAGACCCCCTGCTAAAAATTAGTATCTACAACTCATGACACATTAGTGTGATGCTCAGGGAAAGAATGCTCCTTACATTTGTGGTCATTGGGAAGAATTCCCCCATTACAGTACAGATAGCTAAAATAATCAATGTCAGTAGTAACTTATCTGAGAGGCAGAAATTGCCCATTGTTTAAGGATTCTCTGGAGGAACCCTTGGATTCCATGGAGCCCTGGTTGGGAAACCCTGCAGTAGAGCCACGCCATAGTACTTCTTTAATGAATACATAACCTGATTTATTTTATATCTACATAGAATCAGGTAAGGACACGGACACATCATGCCATGGTCAGCATTAGTCTTTCCACATTGCTCTCATTTTATATACCCCACTCCAGTGCTGTATTTTGGCCTAGGCCGACAAGGCCCAGGCCTAGGGCGGCACTTTGCAGGGGGGCAGCAAAAAAGCCGCCCCCCCTCCACCTGAGACTTTATTGGCCACTGGTTGCTAGAGCCGCCTCTCTCACCCCCCCCCCCCTCTCTCACCTCCCCTCCTCTCTCTCTCACCCACCCCCCTCCTCTTTCACTCATCCCCCCCTCCTCTCTCACTCATCCCCCCTCTCTCATCCCCCCTTTCTATCATCCCCCCTCCTCTCTCTCTCTCCCTCTCATCCCCCCCTCTCTCTCTCTCTCCTCCCTCACCCACCCCCTCTCGTGAGATCTTAGGGGTTCATGCTGGGACTTGTAGTCCTTCAATATTGGAGGGAGTCACATCCGTTAAAAAGGAATGAGTGGGGCAAATTTACTTAGGAGGAGGAGGGGGAAGGGGGGGGGGGCGCCCAAATTTAGTCTTGCCTAGGGCAGCACAAAACCAAAATACACCATTGCCCCACTCCTCTCCACATTCTAAACAACCTGCGCGTTTTTGGAGAACTTTAGGAAGTCCCCAATTTACAAAGAGTCAAGAATTCCATGTCACATAATGCATTGCTTCTACTAGGTCATGGATATAATGTTACACTGTCCAAGCACATTGTTGGTTGGATTTCTTACACAAAGCACATGAATACATTATTATGGGGGCTTGACCTGCATAGACAACAGAACAGAGGAAATAATTCAGTGTCATTACGTCATGTTTTCTACCACTAAAAATTAGACTTACATTACATTAGTAACACTCAACACACAATAAACACGCTAAACGAACACTAACACTAAAACACACTAAATGAATTAAATGTGAAAACCAAGAAATATAAAAAACACTAAAGAATGAGGTCATGTATGAATTCAAAATATAATTAAATGTTCATGATTGCTAGATTCATAAATTTTGTCCCCCCATTGAACCTCATTCATTTACACAGACTGCACAACATGGATTTGAAATGACCACAGCAGACGCCCTTTTAACCAATATGTTACAATTTATTAAAAAGCCAAGACCAAATAAATCATTATGTAAAATTAACGACTGTTGGATTATTAAAAGAGAAGTACAGCCAAAGCTAGTTTGGCTGTACTTGTCCTGTGAATCACAGGAGTGCCGATCATTTTGCACTCCTGTGACCCGTTTTCAGCAGACAGGGGCTAAAGCCCGCTATCAGCTGATGTCCCAGAGCCAGTTCAGGCTCTAAAAACATCATGACCATATAGTCAGTATCCACTCACATGTCTGGACTGGTACCCGGCTCAAACTCTTAGGCCCCGTTCACACTGGGGCGATCCGACTTCCAGGGGCGACCTCCGAGGTCGCGGTGCGAGCAGCGCGCCGCGACCTCGGAGCGGCCGGCACGGACTTCATAACATTGAAGTCTATGACGGTCGCTCCGGGTCGCCCCAAAGAAGCTCCGGACCCTTTTTCTAAGTCGGAGCGACTTGTGTCGCTCCTATTAGAACGGGTCCGCAGCTTCCCTATGGAAGGCGACCTACAGCGACCTGTGAGGCGACCAGGTCGCCTCACAGGTCGCCCCAGTGTGAACGGGGACTTAGCAAGCCTCTGAGAGCCTGAGCCAGATGCAGAGTTGTATAAAGTACTCGAAACCCATACTTGAGTAAAAGTACAAGTGCTCGATCAAAAAGTGACTTGAGTAGAAGTGGAAGTGCTCGATCAAAAATTGACTTGAGTAGAAGTACTAAAGTATTCAACATTTTTTGTACTTAAGTATTGCAAGTAGTTTTTTAAAAAATTTTGCTACTCAAGTACTGAAAGTAAAAGTACCAGTAGTTTTGAAAAAAAAAATTGCTACTCAAGTACTGAAAGTAAAAGTACAAGTACTGTGTTATGTAGTTATTAAAGAAAGAAGTCAAAAGTTTGAACATCATATTGTTTTTTATTATTTCAAATGCAGCTTTTATTTATACATACAGTAGCATTTATTTTCGTATGCGCTGATAATACACATGTTTTGAGCTTCATGAAACCTGCCATCTACTGTTCTGGCAGTGGTAATTTTTATAATTGTAACGAGTAACTATGCAGCACAAAAAAAAAATATCGGAGTAGAAGTATTGAAATCATCGAAAAAATGTAGTGAAGTAAAAGTGGAAGTAGGGGAAAAAAATTCTACTCTAGGAAAGTACAGATACCGCCTTTCGGTACTTAAGTACAGTAGTGAAGTAGTTCTACTTAGTTACTATACATCTCTGGCCAGATGCTCCCTCCCCCTCCACAGGCCAGCACTCCAGTGAGTGCGGGGAGGCAGAGCAGAGTGACAGTCACCAGCTCTCTGCTCAGGGAATACTGAGAACCGAGCAATCAGAGGTGTTTGATCACTCGGTTCCCAGCCTTAGAACCAGCGGGGAACAAATGCAGCATCCGTAAAAGTAAATATGATTTAAAAAAAAATAAGAATTCCCAAACCTCTCTTTTAAACAGTATAACTGTTGGTGTCTTTGTTGTCCCCTAGCCTAAAGGTCCAAACCTGTTTCAAGCTGCACCCCACCAGCTCAATTCTCCAAATTAACCATTTTCTGCACTCCCAAGGGATCAAGCCCTAGTAAGGACAACCAGAATCAAAAAGGTAAAGCACCATATCACCAGATGGGCCCCACATTTTGTAACACTCCCACTATTCCACAGACCCCCAAAGAGCCCTTACCCGCCAAGTTACCATACCAAAGATTCTTATAATCTAACCAATTTGAAATGACAGGCAAGACAACTTTCTTCCCTAATCCAACCTTCACCAATTACGTGATCTCCAACCTCCAATCAGGTAAAGCGGACCTACATTATCTGTATTTTTAAATGCAACTGGTACCAGAATTCAACCTGGTGTCAACCTCTTGCTATCCCCTGTATAACAATACTCAGACTGGGAGGGACAGGAACAAAACTAGTAGCCATAAGAGCTTACAATGTAATAGGGAGGGGGGAAATTGGTACAAAAGGTAATAACTGTGGGGGATGAGTTGATGGAAGAGGTAAAAGTTCAGTTGTTAGCTGGAGGTGGGATAGGCTTCCCTGAAGAAATGAGTTTTCAGGCATCGCCTAAAGGTGGCCAGAGTAGGAGATGGCTGGACAGAATGAGGTAGAGAGTTCCAGAAGATGGGAGCAGCTCCAAAGAAGTCCTGAAGATGAGCATGAGAGGAGGAGACAAGAATGTTATAGAGCAGGAGGTCATGGGAGGAATGGAAATGACAATTTGAGTGATATTTGGGATGTTGACAACGGGAGAAAGCAGAGGGATAAACAAATCCATTTGATACTCTTTCACTGCCCATTCGTAATCTGGGGGCCAGGGAAAAGAGTTGAAGCTGTTATAGCTGCAAAGGTTGGGCCAACTCAAATTGAACCCTATGGACTAAGAGTGGGATGCCATTAAAGTTCATGTGCGTGTAAAGGCCGGAGTCCCAATACTTTTGGTAAAATATTGTTCCTTCCTATCCATTTACTAATTCTAGCAGCATAAGGGTTAAAAATAGTTCATGTTGATTGAGAGAGTTTAGTTCTGCTTTTAATACCATATCTGCAGACCAATCATGCTTTTAGGTTGTAAAAAGTTGGCACCATCTCCAAATGAGGAACAGTTATAATATATGGAAGTGCTTCTTTCAAGCTGCATTGAATGCGGACTGCGCTGTCGGTTGATGCTGGCAGTGCAGTCCAGGATCACTTCAATCCCTTCCCTGTGTAGAACAATCTCCCTAGGAAAGAATGGCACCAGGAAGCATTTCTTTTACAGTCAATGTTTTAAAGCGGGAACAGACTGCTCCTTCTGTGACCCTGTAATGTGTTTTATCTCTGTGATCATGCTGTCACTTCTTCCTGCTGTGACTGATTCACTACCTTCAGAAAAACAACATTCATTTTCCTCCTCCAGCACTGAGCCAGGGTAAGGGCCCTTCCACTAATAAATGATATGTGTTACTGCAGCTATTTACATGCTTTTTGAACGTGCATTTATGTGCATTATTCTGCATTTCAAACTTTTTTTTCCTACTTTATGTTAACTGAGCGAGAATAGGGATAGGGATGAGGAGGATAGGGATGGGGATAGGGAGGATAGGGATGGGGATAGGGAGTATGGGGATGAGGATAGGGAGGATAGGGATAGGAAGGATAGGGGTAGGGATAGGGATAGGGACAGGGCCGTCTTTAATATTGATTGGACCCTGGGCAAATAGGGAGGATAGGGGTATGGATAGGGATAAGGAGGATAGGGGTAGGGATAAGGAGGATAGGCATGGGGATAGGGAGAATAGGGATGGGGATAGGGAGGATAGGGGTAGGGATAGGGATAAGGAGGATAGGGATGGGGATGGGGATAGGGATGGGTATAGGGAGGATAGGGGTAGGGATAGGGATAAGGAAGATAGGGATGGGGACAGGGAGGATAGGGATGGGGATAGGGAAGATAGGGGTAGGGATAGAGATAAGGAATATAGGGATGGGGATATGGAGGATAGGGATAGGGAGGAAAGGGGTAGGGATAAGGATATGGAGGTTAGGGGTAGGGATAGTGATAGGGAGGAGAGGACTAGGGAGGATATGGATAGGGGGGATAGAGATAAGGGGGATAGGGAGGATAGGGAGGATAGGGATAGGGAGGATAGGGATAGGAGGGATAGGGAGGATAGGGGGGGATAGGGAGGATAGGGATAGGGAAGATATAGATAGGGGGATAGGGATAAGGTGGATAGGGAGGATAGGGGGATAGGGATAGGGAAGATAGGGATAGGGAGGATATAGATAGGGGGATAGGGATAAGGTGGATAGGGAGGATAGGGGGATAGGGATAGGGAAGATAGGGATAGGGAGGATATGGGTATTCTGGCAGCAGGGGAGAGTCCCACTGTCAGAATGCTTTGACACATCGGGGGGTTCCTCCATCCCCCTGGAATGTGTGTCTGGGGAAATCAGCTCAGGGATTTCATTCATCTAGTTGGGTGAACGAAAAAACTGAGCCATGCATGACCATGACCACTGCTTTAGCATTGATGGGGTAATTGATTTTCTGCCGTTCAGCTCACAGGCTGTGCTTTTGGATTCATGCAACTTTGTGTCCGTGCAGCCGCTGCGTGTGCATCTACTTCTATGGCCTGGCCTGCCTGCACACAGCTCCAAGGTGGATGCACACGCACTGCACAGAAGACGGGCTAAGTCGCACACTTGAATGAGCCCTAATAAGAAACAAATGCAATGGATCCATTAACAAGCCTGGGTTTACACTCGTACGTTTGCGCACACACATCACAGGTACAGCAGCCTTGAATCGTCTGCTGTGCCCAGGAGAAATGTTGCTGGGATTTCGTTTGGTCTTGCTCTGGATCAGTAGTAGTATAACTTCCAGGTCGAATTTGGTGGTCTTTTGCCAATTATAAGACGGTGTAAAAATGGCGTTATTTATTTATATGAAATACCATCGGACTAATATTATTAATTCCACAACCTGTTATTTGTCGGTCATATGGAACTCTTTGATGAGTTACTGGTGAGAAAGTATAAACTTAGACTCTGCGTTGTGCCAAATTAGGAAGGAAGCTCGGAGCACACATTCCTTCCTGCAGGCATTCCTACCTCCAATGTGACTTCTAAAATCAAATCCTCAGTTTATACAATTCTCAGGGTGTGGAGATGGGACCACATGTGAAAACACACTTCAAATGAACCTAGAGGAACAGTACGAGGACAGGAGGGACTGACAACTGGATGTGACATGGAATAACTTCTGCTCCGTTTCCACACGAAAACCAAAAAAATATTTTTTTTGTCATTTTTTTACATACTGTTACCATTAATGATCACTGTATGAGCAATAATTTTTACTTAGTGAATGGCATTCATTCATGTACTATTGTGATAGCTGTGGCGGTGTGTTTGGCCACAGCTAACACATGGTACAGGTCTGCCGTGATTGGCCCTGTACCATGTTATCACTGTGAGCAATAAAGAGATCAACATAATTGTCCACAGTGACTATGAATGAAAGCCACTGGGGTCGATTTAATAAAGCTGGAGCAATCTGGTGCAGCTGTGTATGGTAGCCAATCAGCTTCTAACCTCAGCTAGTTCAATTAGGCTTTGGCAATAAAACCTGAACCTGATTGGTTTCTATGCAGAAGTGAGCCTGATTTTGCACTCTCCAGCTTCCGTAAATAAACCCCATTTTTTGCAACTGACGTGATCACTGTGATTCACAGTGATCACATGGTACCAGGGCTGCGCACAGCAGCCAGGTACAATTATCTGTGTTCTGCTGTATGTACAATGATCTGTGTTCTGCTGTATGTACAATGATCTGTGTTCTGCAGATTACGCCACTGCACAGGCCCTAGGGCGGGCGCAAGGTGCACAACTGGGAGGACATTATATTTCTCCTCCTGCCCCCCAGCCCCCTGCCATATTTGGATTTTTTTTTTTTGGTGGGGGGAGCAAGGTACCTAGTCATAGCAGTAGACCCAACCACCCAACTCCACCCCCTGTCCACAATTTTTTGGGACACATCACAGATCCCAGGAGGCTGCGGGACAGTTCACAGCTTGTGCATTTGCGGTGTGAAGCCAAGTGAGAAGCCACAAAGAGTCACAGCTGGCTGCCCACAGTTAAGATGCCGACACCAGGGATCCAAGGCCCTGTGAAGAACCGGCTCGGGAGAGGACAGTGCTGGATCCCTGGACAGGTCAGTTTCTGTTTATTAAATGTCAACAGCTGCAGTTTTTATAGCTACTGACTTCTACATTTCTTTTTTTTTTTTATTATTTAAAGAATACAATACAGACATCAAGTAAATATGCAGATACATGAAACAACAGGTTTTTCATTACAACACGAAAATGCGGTAAACAAAAGCGTACAGTATGAAAAAATATAAAAAGGTGAACCGCAGCTATAAATTACAATTGTGTAGAGTACGTGCTATTCCCAGGGCCCCTGCGTGAGGTAGGCAAACGTGCCCTGGGAAGGTCGTCTCCAAAGTCAAACCAGAAACCCAACTACAGTGCCTTGCGAAAGTATTTGGCCCCCTTGAACTTTTCAACCTTTTTCCACATTTCAGGCTTCAAACATAAAGATATAAAACTGTAATTTTTTGTGAAGAATCAACAACAAGTGGGACACAATCACGAAGTGGAACAAAATTTATTGGATATTTCAAACTTTGTTACCAAATAAAAAACTGTAAAATTGGACGTGCAAAATTATTCAGCCCCTTTACTTTCAGTGCAGCAAACTCTCTCCAGAAGTTCAGTGAGGATCTCTGAATGACCCAATGTTGACCTAAATGACTAATGATGATAAATAGAATCCACCTGTGTGTAATCAAGTCTCCATATAAATGCACCTGCACTGTGATAGTCTCAGAGGTCCGTTTACAGCGCAGAGAGCATCATGAAGAAGAAGGAACACACCAGGCAGGTCCAAGATACTGTTGTGGAGAAGTTTAAAGCCGGATTTGGACACAAAAAGATTTCCCAAGCTTTAAACATCCCAAGGAGCACTGTACAAGTATTGAAATGGAAGGAGTATCAGACCACTGCAAATCTACGAAGACCTGGCCGTCCCTTTAAACTTTCAGCTCATACAAGGAGAAGATTGATCAGAGATGCAGCCAAGAGGCCCATGATCACTCTGGATGAACTGCAGAGATCTACAGCTGAGGTGGGAGACTCTGTCCATAGGACAACAATCAGTCGTATACTGCACAAATCTGGCCTTTATGGAAGAGTGGCAAGAAGAAAGCCATTTCTTAAAGATATCCATAAAAAGTGTCGTTTAAAGTTTGCCACAAGCCACCTGGGAGACACCAAACATGTGGAAGAAGGTGCTCTGGTCAGATGAAACCAAAATCAAACTTTTTGGCAACAATGCAAAAGGATATGTTTGGCCTAAAAGCAACACAGCTCATCACCCTGAACACACCATCCCCACTGTCAAACATGGTGGTGGCAGCATCATGGTTTGGGCCTGCTTTTCTTCAGCAGGGACAGGGAAGATGGTTAAAATTCATGGGAAGATGGATGGAGCCAAATACTGGAAGAAAACCTGATGGAGTCTGCAAAAAACCTGAGACTGGGACTGAGATTTGTCTTCCAACAAGACAATGATCCAAAACATAAAGCAAAATCTACAATGGAATGGTTCACAAATAAACATATCCAGGTGTTAGAATGGCCAAGTCAAAGTCCAGACCTGAATCCAATTGAGAATCTGTGGAAAGAACTGAAAACCGCTGTTCACAAACGCTCTCCATCCAACCTCACTGAGCTCGAGCTGTTTTGCAAGGAGGAATGGGCAAAACTGATAGAGACATACCTCAAGCGACTTACAGCTGTAATAGCAGCAAAAGGTGGCGCTACAAAGTATTAACTTAAGGGGGCTGAATAATTTTGCACGCCCAATTTTTCAGTTTTTTATTTGTTAAAAAAGTTTGAAATATCCAATAAATTTTGTTCCACTTCATGGTTGTGTCCCACTTATTGTCGATTCTTCACAAAAAATTACAGTTTTATATCTTTATGTTTGAAGCCTGAAATGTGGCAAAAGGTCGAAAAGTTCAAGGGGGCCGAATACTTTCGCAAGGCACTGTAGTGATGTAAAACAGAAGAATAAACTCTCAAGTGGGTAGAGGCCTGAGCCTGAGTGCATCCTAAGGTTTTGTTTTATTTTTTGTTTCCAAGTGTGAAAGTGGAGAAGGAAAGATGCTGTAAGAGAGAGAGAAAGAAGGGTTGCGAAAGAAGAAAGGTAAAGGGGAGGGGGGAGAGGGGAAAAAAAAAAAGGGTGGATATCCCCCGTTCCCCATGCCAACCAAGATGGGATGAGAGGTATTCTCGAAGGGATCTGACTGGCCAGAAGGACGCCCAAAGACTTCTACATTTCTGAACCCTGGCTGAAGCTCTTCTTTAAAAAAGATAAACCATGTTAATGGCAATTTGCATTATTACTTAATACCCGGTATAATAGGTAATGGTTGACAATATAAAAATGAATATTTTGACCTAATTAAGTCCAGTGAACACAACTCAGCAATTTATTGGGAATGTTGTGCTTGTCTACTGTTCACTGTTTTTACATAAATATAGCTATGGACCCGCCATCCGCAGTGCAGATGTAACAGCAATATATATTCCCTTTTTGACAACAGTACTGCATGATGCTGTAAACATTTTGTCAACCTTAGAGGTGTTCTCTAGTTTACCTGTGGATTTATTCTATCATATCTTCCACCACTTAATGCTTAAAAAGGTTGTCCAGTCAATTGTTCAATAATTAAGTCAGCAGCTACAAAAACTGTGGTTGCTGACTTTTGATATTAGGAGAGTCAACTGTCCCAGGATCCAGCGATGTTCTCCCTGGCCGGTTTCTTTACCGGGCTTCAGACCCTAGCAGCAGCATACTAACCTTGGACAGCCGGCTGTGACTGCGTATGGCTTCACATTCGGCTGATCACTGTTCATGTATGAGCCGTGCTGTGCTATTTGATTGGTCCTGCTTCTTTCTGGGCCATGTCACAGGATGCTTAGGAAGAAGGGGGCGTACGTCAGCTTAGATCGCTACGGCGATCTGACCTGAAGTGGGGGAGTGGGTACCTGTCAAAACCAGGTAGCCGCTCCCCCCCCCCCCAAAAAAATGATGTCCCAAATGTTGGAGCATGCTGCAATGTTGGTGCAGTGTATGGGGCACCGCTTCATCATCCCTGTCAAATCACTCTGTTCTCCTGCCAGCTATAGCACTAAACATTGCACCAAACATTGCACCGGTTACTCATGGCAATGGCAATATATCCTTTCACTTTTCAGACTTCAGCACTTGGTATTCCTTGTTAGTGTCTTCCCCTAAGCTCTTCCTCATCCTTCGTCCCCCTGTCACAGGCCCTGTTATTTTATACGCCTTACATGCACCCCTTTTCCCAGGAACTACAGACTAGGCATTCTCTTTGAATAAAACTAGAACTTTAGAAAAGTTTACAGTCAAAGATAACGGCCTCTTGTCCATTCTTCCTAGCTCAGGCTTTCCAGCTGATATCTTAGTGCCATTTATAGTCCAAAGAGCTAAGTCCAGTTAGAGCAAATCCTCTTTCCAGTACCCCAACTGGGTACCCACAAAAGGGAGGCCAACTGTTTAGAGTAGTACATCTTGCAGAATTCATTCCTGTGCTTTCTCATCTGGAAGACCCCAAAGACCTCCGTAGGTTACCATCACAGGAGGGTCGAGCCGAGAACACACAACATTAACCCTTTGGAAACATAGAAAAGTGACGGAAGAAAAAGATTGAGTAGTCTATTGAGTCTGCCCATTTTTTTTTTTTTTTGGGGGGGGGGGGGGTCCTAACTTTATTGTCTGACTATCAGTCTATGTTTGTCCCAGGCATGTTTGAAGCCATTTACTGTTGACTGGTTCACTACATCTGCTGGAAGTCTATTCCAAGCATCAACTACCCTTTCAGGAAAATAATACCTTCTAAGATTAGTTTTGAACTTTCCTCCAGTTAGTTTGAGGTCATGTACCCATGTTCCTGATTTTAGTTTCATATTGAAAAAACTGCTCTTCCGAACCTTAGTCACCCCCTTGATGTATTTAAATGTTACAAACATGTCTCCCTTTCCCTTCTTTCCTCCAGACTGTACATATTAAGTTCCTGAAGTCGTTCTCGATATGTTTTATCCCCCAGACCTTTCATCATTTTATCATTTTTGTTACCCATCTCTGGACTGGTTCTATCTTATCAATATCTTTGTGTAAGTGAGGTCTCCAGAATTGGACACAGTATTCTAAATGAGGTCTCCCTAAAGATCTATATAAGGAATCAGAACCTCCTTTCTCCTGCTGGTGATCCCTCTTGTGATGCATCCTAGAATTCTTTTTGCTTTCCCCACTGCCTGGTCACACTGTTTGCTCATTTTGCAATCATCTTAAATAACTACCCCCAAATCCTTTTCTTCTGTAGTGCTGGCCAGCACTGTTCCCCCAATGTTGTACTCTCTCAGGGGATTATTTTACCCAGGTGCATTATTTTACATTTAGAAACATTGATCTGCAGTCTCCATTGCCTTTGACCAATCTTCCAGCAATGCCAAATCATGTTCCAATCCAGACACCTCCTGGGATATGAACCCTATTACACACCCTTGTGTCATCAGCAAAAAGACATACCGTACAACAAACCTTTAGCTATATCACTTACATAAAGCTTAAATAGAACAGGTTCCAATACAGAACCTTGTGGTACACCACTAGTGACTGCTCTCTGTTCTGAGTGAACCCCATTTCCTAACCCCCTAGGCAGCCTGCAACTTTAACTCATTCCAAACTTTATTACAACAAACAGGCAAGGTATCCCATAACCCAGTAGGCTCCCATATCCAAAATGGTGGCGCCAGGAACCCGCAGTGGTAAATCGTCATGAACACTGAGGTTTGGGCATCTTTCCTAGATGTCTTTCCTCCAGGCAGAAAAATAATTTGATACCAACGCATGTAACACATTTTGGCACATCAAACGCTTGAGCCAATTCATTTAATCGGCCAGAATATTAACTTATTATAGCCATTGAAATGAAATAACGCTAAAGCACTAATGCGAAGCGTTAAAGTATGTTTAGACGCATTTACATGCATCAAGCTTTTTTCTGCCAAAATGCTGCTCCTGGATGTGATGGCATAGGGGGGGGGGGGGGGGGGTTTCAGCCTCTAAAGCCTGTCTGTGCATGGACACATGGGATAACATGGAGGGGCGATTAGAGGCAGAAGAAAAAAAGAAACACACAAGGTGCCCCTAAGAGCAGCATTAACCACTTGCCGACCGCCCCCTGGCTTTTTACTGCGGCAGGGCGGCTAGGCTCCTTCCAGTCACGTAGTATCTACTGGAGTGCATGTGGTTTCGGCGGCGAGCGCGTGCCGCCGGAGCCGGACTCCCACTTTGTTTAGACACAGCAGGAGGCGGGCTGCAGGAGGAGAGGCGGCATTTGCAGCCTTCCTCCCTTGATCTTCTGGGAAACGGAGAGAAGATCCGCCTGTTTATGTAAACAAAGCAGGCGGATCTTCTCTCAGACAGGCAAGGACAAATCAGCAGTTTCAGCTAAGCTGAAACTGCAATCTGTCTGTGCCTGTCACAGAACCCCTCCCCCCTCCCACACAATGAGTATGCACATAGGCATACATTAACCCCTTTGATCACACCCAGTATTAACCCCTTCCCTGCCAGTGTAATTTATACAGTAACAGTGCATATTATTTAGCACTGATTACTGTATTAGTGTCACTGGTCCCCAAAAAGTGTCACAAATGTCAGTTAGGGGTCCGATCTGTCTGCCGCAATGTTGTAGTCCCGTTAAAAATCGCAGATCGCTGCCATTACTAATAAAAAAAATAAAAATAAATAAAAAGTCCAAAAATCTATCCCGTAGTTTGTAAACGCTATAACTTTTGTGCAAACCAATTAAAATACGCTTTTTGGAATTTTTTTTACCAAATATATGTAGCAGAATACAAATTGGCCTTAACTGATAAAAAAATTTAGTTTTTAAAAAATGTTTATTGGGAATGTTTTATAGCAGAATGTAAATAATGGCGTTTTTTTTTTTTTTTTTCAAAATTGTTGCTCTTTTTTTGTTTATAGCGCAAAATCTAAAAACTGCAGAGGTGATCAAATAACACCAAACAAAGATCTATTTGTGGGGAAAAAAAGGACATCAATTTTATTTGGGTACAGCGTCGCACGACCACGTAATTGTCCATTAAAGTAACGCAGTGCCGAATCACAAAAAACGGCCTGGTCATTAAGGGAACAAATCCTTTCCGGGGCTAAAGTGGTTAAAAACGTCCAACAGCAATTCAGAATTCAAGGGAGGACATCTATTCTTCCAGACACAATATCAAGTATGTTTGGACGGTTTATAAATATCCTCCTATGTGTCAGTAAATAGCTTAAAGTTTTATGTTCACCACCCAACTCAGCACTCCAAAACAACCAGAAAACTCATTACTAAAGCCAAACAGATCAGCATTGAGCCAAGAATGTGCGCTATAAAGACACGACTGTTACAGCAGAGGAAATGCAGTAATGGGTGTGGAATTTACTAAATTTTAACTCATTTGGCAGTAAAGTACCTGCATGTCAATCCACCCATTCATTTAAAGTGACAGCGTCTCACACTATTACACCTCTCGTTTGATCGGGAAAGCTAAACGTACTCTTGGCGTTTTTTCTAACACATGGATCATATTCCCTCACCAGTCATAACTATCGCCTGAACTGCTCCATGGCTTTACCAGACTTATGTAGAAAGAGCTGCAGTGTTCATTAATTAGCAAAACAGCCTGACCCAATACACAGGCAGGGCATATAGTGCCTTTTCAATGCAGAACCTGATGGTGGGGGCAGAGGACATGCCCATTTGCCCATTACAATAGTCCGTTTCGCTGCAGCAAAATGCATAGATTACTGAAACTGCATCAATCTGACTAGGTAAAGCAATATATTCAAGCCTTGTTTTTGCAGGTGATTGGCCCGGCAATGACAGCTATCTTCTGGGTTTGGGGCAAACCCAAGTTCACCACTGGAATTCTATTTTAACAACCTCCAACAAAGCTCACGTTCATAACATCATCTGAACAGCAGTAAGTAGGAAGCCGCAATAAATCATTACATGCATAATGGAATTTTTAGTTTTTTTTCCCCTCTTTAGCAAATCTGAGTATTTTTTAAAAAACAAGAACAATTACGATAACAACAGAAAAACAACTTAGCTGTGCAAACAAAAGAATGGAAGATGAAAGAAGAGGGTACACCTTAAAACAAAAATATTGCACTGTAATTGCCTATTGTATTGTAATTAAAGGAAGCTAAATGAAAACAAATAGTGGCAACAAAGCTTCTCTTGTCTGGTAATTTGTATAATTGCAGCTTCTCCTTCCATTCCATCACTGACACATTACCCGTGCTTCACATGTCCATAGGGAGGCCAGGATGGAGGCTTCTCTGGTTCTTGTAGCATCAGAGAAAAGCCTATTGATACCCCAATGATGCAGGGAAGGATGAAGGGCACGCTGTGCTGCAATGCCCATGCTTTTGTGCATTAAGGGGCATTTTCCTAGCCAGTCCGAATGAATGGGCGATAATGCACTTCAGTGCACTTTCTTACAAAAAAAAGAAAAAAGACAGAAAATTTTGAAAAAAAAAAAAGTTTTTCTTATTTTCTGTGAGTAAATTTTGAAAATAAATACATTTTTCTCCTTCACTGATGAGTGCTGATGAGGCGGCACTGATGGGCACTGATAGGCTCTACTGATGGGCACTAATGAGGTGGCACTTATGGGCA
Source organism: Pelophylax lessonae (assembly GCF_965119305.1). Lineage (NCBI taxonomy): Eukaryota > Metazoa > Chordata > Amphibia > Anura > Ranidae > Pelophylax > Pelophylax lessonae. The sequence goes on from NC_138768.1 coordinate 82,920,544, forward strand.
CTGATGAGGTGGCACTTATGGGCACTGATGAGGTGGCACTGATGAGGAGGTACTAATATGCCGAACTGATGAGCACTGATAGGCGGCACTGATGCGCACTGATAGGCGGCACTGATGAGCACTGATAGGCGGCACTGCTGGGCACTGAGAGGTGGCACTGCTGGGCACTGAGAGGTGGCACTGCTGTGCATTGAGAGGCGGCACTGACGGGCGGCACTGATGGGCACTGAGAGATGGCACTGATGGGCACTGAGAGGCGGCACTGATGGGCACTGATGGGTGACACTGATGGGTGGCACTGATGGATACTGATGTGTGGCACTGATCAGCACTGATGGGCAGCACCATCAGTGCCCACACTCAGTGCCCATAGTGCTGCTAATCAGTGCCCATCAGTGCCTAGATGAGCAGGTACTGATGGGCACTGACTGGCAGCACTATGGGCACTGATGGGGGGCACTGATGGCGGGCACTGTGGGCAGTTGTGGCATTATTTCCCCTCTTCTGTAATCAGGGCACTGGTGATCAGTGCCCTGATTACATTCCTGTGTGTTCTCTTACCGGTGTTCGGGCTCTGCTCCTTCCTCACACTGCAGTCTCCGTGTGAGGAAGAGAGCTGGCGATGACAGATGATCTCATATGTTTACATATGAGATCATCTCTCATTGCACGGCCCGATCACGTGGTAAATGGCCGCTGTGATTGGCCATTTACCACGATCTGTGATTGGCTGTGTCCAAGGGACACGGCCAACACAGATTTTCCCCGATGAGCGCTTAAAGACGTTTGCGATGGGCGTTTAAAGACGGCCTCTCGGAAATTCGAGTCCGCGCTGTAGCCGTACTTCGGCTATAGCGCAGATCTGAAGAAGTTAAAAAGAAAGGCACATGTCCAACACAATAGCTGACCTTAACCAACAATGCAAAATGGAAAAAATAATAGCTGGATAGACTGGATAGATTCGCAGCACAATGGCCCCAATGGTTGACGCATCCAAAATCTAAATGTCATTTGTAGGTCTTTAGGCCTGGTCTATATAGCTGATGCATGATGTTGAATAATCTCTACTCCTGACGAGCTGATAGATCCCCCCCTCCGCCTGGAAACTTACCTTTCTCTTACGTCCTCTGACATTCGCAGCCGCTCAGTAAGCCTTCACAAGTGGCAGCATAAAACGTTTACTCCTGCAAAGGGTGCCATTACCCACTTGTGAAGGCTTACTGAGTGGCTGCGACTGTCAGTGGACTCAGAGAAAAGAGTTTTACGGTAAATTCTTACAAAAACTCTATTTTCTCTTACGTCCTCTGACAGTCGCAGCCACTCAGTAAGCCTTCACGAGTGGGTAATGGTGCCCTCTGCAGGAGTAAAAGTTTTATGCTGCCACTCGTGAAGGCTTACTGAGCGGCTGCGACTGTCAGAGGACTCAGAGAAAGAGTTTTACGGTAGGTTCTTACAAAAACTCTATTTTCTCTTATGTCCTCTGACAGTCGCAGCCGCTCAGTAAGCCTTCACAAGTGGGTAATGGTGCCCTCTTCAGGAGTAAAAGTTTTATGCTGCCACTCGTGAAGGCTTACTGAGCGGCTGCGACTGTCAGAGGATTCAGAGAAAAGAGTTTTACGGTAAGTTCTTACAAAAACTCTATTTTCTCTTACGTCCTCTGACAGTGGCAGCCACTCAGTAAGCCTTCACGAGTGGGTAATGGTGCCCTCTGCAGGAGTAAAAGTTTTATGCTGCCACTCGTGAAGGCTTACTGAGCGGCTGCGACTGTCAGAGGACTCAGAGAAAGAGTTTTACGGTAGGTTCTTACAAAAACTCTATTTTCTCTTACATCCTCTGACAGTCGCAGCCGCTCAGTAAGCCTTCACGAGTGGGTAATGGTGCCCTCTGCAGGAGTAAAAGTTTTATGCTGCCACTCATGAAGGCTTACTGATCGGCTGCGACTGTCAGAGGACTCAGAGAAAAGAGTTTTACGGTAAGTTCTTACAAAAACTCTATTTTCTTTTACGTCCTCTGACAGTCGCAGTCGCTCAGTAAGCCTTCACGAGTGGGTAATGCCGCCCTCTGCAGGAGTAAAAGTTTTATGCTGCCACTCGTGAAGGCTTACTGAGTGACTGCGACTGTCAGGGGACTCAGAGAAAAGAGTTTTACGGTAAGTTCTTACAAAAACCCTATTTTTCTTACCTTACCCTCACTGCGAATTGTTTGTTCCTATGCTTTATTCATGTTGTTTGTTCACCATGAATCTGGTATGTTCACACTGGCGGCTATACTGTTGTACCTCATCTGGAATGTTTTACTATTTTAAGTAATAAAGTCCAATAAAGGCATATTGAAATTTAAAAAGAATGGCAGAATGATGCCCCATGGCCTATACATTGGGATGGATTTACTAAGGCAAATAGACTGTGCACTTTGCAGGAGCAGTTGTACTAATTTTACCTAGAGCTTAGTAAATGTGGTGAAGCTTATCTTTGTAAAGAATACCCAATCAGGTGCAAGGAAAATAAATAATAAAAAAAAACTTTTGCTTGCACATGACTGTACGCTGGAAATCAGCACATTCACTAAGCTCCAGGAAAAATAATGCAACTGTGCTTGCAAAGTGCACAGTCTATTTGCTTTTAGTAAATCCATCCCTATGTGTTGCCACAGTCTGGTAATGCACATGTGTGAACAAGCCCTTACTCATTCTAATTAATAACGAAAACCTATTAGTCAGGACTGACTGACTAAACGCAATGGACTCTCCTTTACCGATCACCAGATCAATTCACGTTCGTAAACTTGCAGTGACTCCATTTTCGACGATCCAAGCTGTAGTTTGCTGGTTTGCTTCACTCGTGAACATAATTCACTAGCTTGAACTGCTAAAGTGGTCCAAAGGCTAATTGCCGATTTGCTAGAGTTACTTCAATGTGCACAGTGGGTCTGATGAACCCAAAACTGAGTGCGGAAAATGGGGGAGTTGTATTGAATACCATGCCATCCTCATTTCTCCAAAATTCACAAGTCAGTGACAAAAAACAGTCAGATTTAAATCCTAGGCCTTTGGTGGAGAAGGTGACAGCTTTGAAAGCCACATCCCAGATTGAAACACGCATTGAAATTTGGCCAGTAAAGCTAGAGCCGGCTGAATTTCGGTTTATGGGTACCCCTCTCTGTTCACCAGAAGCCGGTAATTAGGCTGGTTGAACGGAAAAAAATGACTCATGTATGGCCAATACATGAGTCATTTTTTTCCGTTCAACCAGCGAGTTGAACAAAAGAAAATTACTCAAATCGCCCTTCCACGTGGAAGTTATTGTGGTCTGATGGTAGGGAGACTTCTCTGTTGTCAGAATACACTGATTAGCACCGCCAGGTTCTGCCAGCAGCGCTGATTGAGAGAAAATCCAACAGGGTGGTTGTACACAAGTCGATTGATAGATTGTGTACAACCAGCCTTGATAGATCAACTTGTGTACAGCCAGCCTGCCTATACAAGGATTGAAATTTAGTCAGCCCCTCTAACTTGCAGGCTACAAGTTTTGTTTATGCCAATTATACTGCTGGATGTTATCACATCCTATCTACATTATAGCTGTCTAACATCTTCTTGGCAATTGCAAAAAGTCTTTTTACACCATGTTTTGTACTTGAAAAATAAAATAAAAGTCTATTAAAAGTGAAATTTGGCCAGTCCCTGCTCATTGACCAAATTTCGATCCATGTATGGCCAGCTTAAATTGTTGTCCTGCAGAAAATCTCTGTGCAGAATGAGGCTGGGAGCAATAAGTCACACTCCCAAATGGGGATCCTATAAGAATCTTCACCATCCGAAATGTTGGTTTTGAGGTATGAGCAGTACGTGTGTCACTTGAGAAGGTCGGGTATGTTCCTGATTGATTGTATTATGTATGTGTAGTACCCTACAGGTAGGTGCTAGGTAAATGTATAGTGGACCTTGTCTGCTTAACAGCATGGCCATGATTTATTTTGGTTAGGGTGTCATGGTTTCCAGGTGTGCCTGCTGAAGGCGAAGTCTCCCCACTGGCTCCTGTGAGAGGCTTCTCATAGGGCAGTGGAGGAAGCCCAATCAGGGGAAACATTCAAGCTTGTAACTACCCCAGAAGGCAGATTATGCTGCAAAGGATTCTGGGAGTGGGTATAAGTTTGGGGGAAGCACGTGACCCGGCGGGTGCAGAGTCCCAGGAGAGAGAGAACGGCTGTCTCTCCTGTCTGAGGAAGGTGGATGTCTCAGGGTGTCGCCTGAGAATCCAGAGAGAGCTGAGTTGAGCTGAGGGGAACCAGTGGAGAGCGAGAGGGGTCCAGACCCAGGAAAACCTACACAGATCGTGAGTACTGAGGATTGCCCCTGGGGGTCTGCCTGGAGAGTTAGAGAAGACCAGTGTCAGCTAGCTGTATAGGGGGTACCTAGGTTGAGGACCCTGAAGTGTAAAGGGGATACATAGTCAGTGGACCTTGAAGAGCTAAAAGTGTGTAAAGGGGGCGCCTGCGGTTTGGGCCCTGAATTGTGCAGAGTACCAGTTGAGAATTGCAGCTATACAGTAATTCACAGCAAGCTACCTCAAGCCAGTGCCAGGTTGGAGAGAGTGGTCAGTGACTTTGCAGTGCAGCAGTGTCAGTAGTTCTATGCTTCACAGTCCTGAGTCTTCTGGACCTAGAGTCGAGGATTCACCACTTCAGTCAAGATACAGTGTGTTCTAAGCGTCAGTGAGAGCTTACTAGCATTGGCTGGCGTCAAGGCAGCGTTAACAGACATTTTCCGGATAAAGTCCCGAATTGTATTTAGTTAAGCCTAAAGGAGTATCCCACTCGTTCCCTTCTCCCATCCCCTTTATTTACAATAAAATCACAAAAACCAAGATGCCGGAGTTGTCAGTGTGTCAGTTCTCACACCCAGGGCCGCAGCTCACATGGGCTGGAGAGGTAACAATGGCAGACCCACATCAGGCCCAATGCCTGGAAAACCTGCTACATATGAATGAGAAACTTTTGACCTAAGGAGAAAATGCCCCCATTAGCACAATGTACATGAAGTTTAACAGGAATTTTTTTTTTTTTATAAATACATCCCTAGTTTCTTTAGAATACAGGTCTAGATGTTCAATTATTTATGTGCAAGAAATGTAGTAAAATAAGAACATAAAAACATGTCCATGTATTATTGGCAGTAGTCATGAAAACAAGGCTGGGTATAAAATAGGTTGCCATTGTTTCGAAAAGAAAGCCAACATAGAAAGATTGGTAAAGTCTATTCTGTCCACTTTTCCTCCCGGCACAGGAGTTGCAGTTTAGTCTGTGTGTGAATATCTGACGTCCACTTTCTTTACCTACAAGTACAAAACCTTGCATGGGACATGATGCACCCTGAGCCAGATATATTATAAACGTACCTTGTACATAAATATCTCTCCCCGTATCTTAAACTCCTCAGAGCTGGTCAGAAGCTCCTGGTGAAAATTGCCGGTCAGAGGTGACGAGGTTGGTGTCATTGGGAATGTATGTACAGGGCACTTTTAATCTTACTTTAATATACTAAATAAAGTACACAGGGTTCTCATTCTACAAATCTCTAATACAAATTTAAAGCAGTGCAATCCGCTCCGACCTGCCATGATGTTTGAATTACACAGCCGGACTCCAAATAATGCGATCACGCAAACACTTTGGAGAAAATGAGAATGTGCCGAGATGTCATCTGTCTTCAGAACCATTAGTGTCCCCTATTCTGGCAGTTATAAACTACGGCAACAAACATATTACACTGCGGTCATCACCTGCATCGTACTGGCTCTCTCTATGCTGAGTATGCAGTATTTATGTACTAAATTATATTATTATTAAATCCATCAGCCAAATCCTATTTGCTGCTTTATTGTACAGTATATATAATATAATACAGTATAGGCCTCACTGGTACCTCATTGGCTCCCTTACTGTACAGTACGCCGTCTAAAGGCCTCGCCTGATTCCCATTTGGCTCTCTTTTTGCACAATGTACAGTACAAGTATTACTGACTCCCTCTTGGCTCCTTCATTGTACAGTATACAGTACAAGCATAACTGGCTTCTCATCTGCCCTTCATTGTACAGCATGCCATACAGGTCCTAATGACTTTTCATTGGCTCCCTCATTTTAGTATATACAGTACATGTACTACCAGATCCCATTGCTTTCTCATTGTGTTATATCCAGTACAGACATGACATGCTTCCCAATTGTTCATTTATTGTACAGTATACAGTACAGGCATCACCTTTTCCCCATTGGCTCTCTTGTTGTACAGTACAATGTACAGATACCTGTACCCTATTTGTATGGTATAATGTACAAGCATTCCCTTCACCCCACTGGCTTCCCCATTGCAGTGTATACAGTACAGGCATCACCTGCTCCCCACTGACTTTCTCATTGTATGGTATATGGTTCATACATTACCTACCCCCCATTGGCTTCTCTATTGAATGGAATTTAGGACAGACATTACCTACACCTTATTGGCTTCCTTATTGTATGGTATATAGTACAAACATTATCTACACCCCATTGGCTTCCTCATTTCATATATACAGTGCAGGCATCACTTGCACCCTATTGGCTTACTCATTGTAGTGTACTGTATGTACAGGCATCACCTGCAGCCCATTGGCTTACCCATTTGTAGTGTATACAGTACAGGCATCACCTGCACCCCACTGGCTTACTCATTGCAGGGTATACTGTACAGGCATCACCTGCTCCCCATTGGTTCCTTTGTTGTATAATATACAGTACAAACATCACCTACACTTCATTGGGTTCCTCATTGTAAGGTATATGGTACAAACATTACCTACACCCCATTGGCTTCCTCGCTGCATTGTATACAGTACAGGCATCACCTACTCCCCACTGACTTTCTCATTGTATGGTTTATGTTATAGCTATTACGTACACCCCACTGGCTCCTTCATTGCATAGTATATGGTATAGACATTACCTATACCCTACTGGCTCATTCATTGTATGGTGTATGATAGACATTACCTAAACCTTACTGGCTCCTTCATTGTGTGGTATATGATATAGAAATTACGTGCACCTCACTTGCTCCTTCATTGTATGGTATATACGCAGTGATGGCGAACCTTGGCACTCCAGATGTTTTGGAACTACATTTCCCATGATGCTCAACTACACTGCAGAGTACATGAGCATCATGGGAAATGTAGTTCCAAAACATCTGGGGTGCCAAGGTTCTCCATCCCTGGTATATAGTATAGGCATAACTTACACCTCACTGGCTGAATCATTGTATGGTATATGGTACAATACATACATGATTTTTACCCCAATTGGCTCCCATGTTCTATAGTATACAGAACAGACATGAGCTACACCCCATTGGCTCCCTTGTAAAATATACCAGTACAGACATGACCTACACCCCATTGACTCCCATTTTACATAGTACAGACATCACTTGCAGCCCATTTGTTCCCTTGTTATACAGTATAGAGAACAGATATCACCTATACCCCCTTGGCTCATTGTTGTATCATATACTGTAGAGACATCACCTGCACCCCATTGACTCTCCTGTTCTGCATTATAGGCATCTCACTGCCCCACTTTGGCACCCTCTTTGTATAAAATACAATACAAGAATTACTTGCACCCATTTGGCTTCCAATTGTAGTGTACATATTACAGGCATCTACTGCACCTGATTTGCCCTCTCACTATACGGCATACAGTATACAATACAGTATGGTATGCAGACATACAGTATAGATAGTAAAATCATTTACAATATTTGACCTGGCTTTTACACCTATGCTGGTAGCATTTTTTCTTTCTGTATTTTTATGGCCATTTTGATTTTTAATTGATGCAATTAGTAGTAGGTCCCACCATGCACATCTATAGGATGTAATTTAAACATGAAATGCAACTATAGCAGTTCGGTATTAGTATTTTAATTGGAAAACAATTGTAGAATTTTTTTTTTTTTTCATTCGATGTGCATTTTCCAAAATGTAGAATCCAATGTATTTTTCTTCTGCCTGGAAATTAGATGCACATTGTCCTGTGGCTTTTTCCAGTCTTGATTGTATACTGCTATTCGACCTCAGGAGGATATAGAGAACTGTAGAGGATAAATGTGAGAGGATGGGGACCCTGGCAGGTTGGGACTTTGGGTGTGTAACCCCCATCACTGGGGAAGAAGAGGCAAGAAGGGCTCCTCAACAGACCACAGATTTTGGTTTAGTCATTGCCTTGGAAATGCGAGTCCCCAAATAGATCTATTAATTTCAGCTGGTTATTAATTAAGAGATTTTCCATTGCAGTTTGAAATGATCTGTTTGGTTTCTAAGAACAACACATAGAAGCTAAGACAGACACTTTGATAAATGTGGCCCAATAAGATTTTTAATAGCTTTTATTTTGATGGAGCTACAATTGTTTAATTGGCTTGTTAAACAGACAGTGGCCAGGGGCTTTCATTTCAAGGTGACACAACATATGTCACTTTAATGTCTTTACAATAAAAAATTGATATTGCCATTAGCTTCTGCTTTAAAAGCCCGAACCGCCAGCCTTTAGCCATGAGAAATAATTTCTTCTAATAGATATATACAGTATATACTATATATGTGGCCTCTTTAGTAAAAGTATTGATGCTCTAATGGGTACCTTATCAAATTGCTTTATATATATATATATATACAGTGCTTTGCGAAAGTATTTGGCCCCCTTGAACTTTTTGACCTTTTGCCACATTTCGGCCTTCAAACATAAAGATATAAAACTGTATTTTTTTGTGAAGAATCAATAACAAGTGGGACACAATCATGAAGTGGAACGAAATTTATTGGATATTTCAAACTTTTTTAACAAATAAAAAACTGAAAAATTGGGCATGCAAAATTATTCAGCCCCCTTAAGTTAATACTTTGTAGCGCCACCTTTTGCTGCGATTACAGTTGTAAGTCGCTTGGGGTATGTCTCTATCAGTTTTGCACATCGAGAGACTGACATTTTTGCCCATTCCTCCTTGCAAAACAGCTCGAGCTCAGTGAGGTTGGATGGAGAGCGTTTGTGAACAGCAGTTTTCAGTTCTTTCCACAGATTCTCGATTGGATTCAGGTCTGGACTTTGACTTGGCCATTCTAACACCTGGATATGTTTATTTGTGAACCATTCCATTGTAAATTTTGCTTTATGTTTTGGATCATTGTCTTGTTGGAAGACAAATCTCCGTCCCAGTCTCTTGCAGACTCCATCAGGTTTTCTTCCAGAAAGGTCCTGTATTTGGCTCCATCCATCTTCCCATCAATTTTAACCATCTTCCCTGTCCCTGCTGAAGAAAAGCAGGCCCAAACCATGATGCTGCCACCACCATGTTTGACAGTGGGGATGGTGTGTTCAGGGTGATGAGCTGTGTTGCTTTTACGCCAAACATAACGTTTTACATTGTTGCCAAAAAGTTCAATTTTGGTTTCATCTGACCAGAGCACCTTCTTCCACATGTTTGGTGTGTCTCCCAGGTGGCTTGTGGCAGACTTTAAATGACACTTTTTATGGATATCTTTGAGAAATGGCTTTCTTCTTGCCACTCTTCCATAAAGGCCAGATTTGTGCAGTATACGACTGATTGTTGTCCTATGGACAGAGTCTCCCACCTCAGCTGTAGATCTCTGCAGTTCATCCAGAGTGATCATGGGCCTCTTGGCTGCATCTCTGATCAATCTTCTCCTTGTATGAGCTGAAGGTTTAGAGGGACGGCCAGGTCTTCGTAGATTTGCAGTGGTCTGATACTCCTTCCATTTCAATATTATCGCTTGCACAGTGCTCCTTGGGATGTTTAAAGCTTGGGAAATCTTTTTGTATCCAAATCCGGCTTTAAACTTCTCCACAACAGTATCTCGGACCTGCCTGGTGTGTTCCTTGTTCTTCATGATGCTCTCTGCGCTTTAAACGGACCTCTGAGACTATCACAGTGCAGGTGCATTTATTGTCTTGATTACACACAGGTGGATTCTATTTATCATCATTAGTCATTTAGGTCAACATTGGATCATTCAGAGATCCTCACTGAACTTCTGGAGAGAGTTTGCTGCACTGAAAGTAAAGGGGCTGAATAATTTTGCACGCCCAATTTTTCAGTTTATTATTTGTTAACAAAGTTTGAAATATCCAATAAATTTTGTTCCACTTCATGATTGTGTCCCACAGTTTTATATCTATGTTTGAAGCCTGAAATGTGGCAAAAGTTCGCAAAGTTAAAGGGGGCCGAATACTTTCGCAAGGCACTGTATATACTGTATATATATATATATATATATATATATATATACAGTATATATGCAAAGAATGTTTCAGTAATGTGGAACAGAACATGTGCAAGAAGTATAATATAATCCACAACATCTTCTAGTAAAAACCAAAGTCACTAATACTTATCCTGGTCATATTCCTACCCAGGCATTAAGGCTAGGTTCACATTAGTGCAGGAATGCATGTAATACACTGACCACCAATCTAAAGGACATTCTACCTACTGACCCCCAATGTAAGGTGCAATGTTCCTACTGACCTCTCAAATGAAGGATGCAATGTTCCCACTGAACTCTAATGTTAGGAGCATTCTTCCCACTGACACCCCATGTAAGGAGCATTCTTCCCACTGACACCCAATGTAAGGAGTATTCTTCCCAATGACAACCAATGTAAGGGGCATTCTTCCCACTGACCTCCAATGTAAGGGGCACTCTTCCCACTGACTACCAATGTAAGGTGTATTCTTCTCACTGACCTCCAATGTAAGGTGCATTCTTCCCACTGACCTCCAATGTAAGGTGTTTTTTTTTCCCACTGACCTCCAATGTAAGGGGCATTCTTCCCAATGACAACCAATGTAAGGGGCATTCTTTCCTCTGACCTCCAAATGTAAGGGGCATTCTTCCCACTGACCCCCAATGTAAGGTGTATTCTTCCCACTGACCTCCAATATAAGCGGGCATTCTTCCCACTGACCTCCAATGTAAGGGTGCATTCTTCCCACTGACCTCCAATGTAAGGGGCATTCTTCCTACTGACTTCCAATGTAAGGGGCATTCTTCCCACTGACCACCACTGTAAGGGGCATTTTTCACTGGAGTGTAAAGGGGACCCTTCTTTCATTGACCACCAACATAAGGGGTCCTTCTTTACCTACATTCAATGTAAGTGGGCACTACAGTTTTTAATTACTGTTTCCTTTCTTGCCATTATAATTGCTGAAAATAGGCGTGTTGTATTCAGCAGTTATGGGAGTAAAATATGCAAAGTATGCCCCTTCTCTTATTCTTTAAAATTTATAACAATTTATTTTTCTAAAAATAACAAACATGTTCTACTTACCTGTGTGACGTTAGTCACTTTGGTTGGGGGGCTTGTGGAACCCAGATCGCTTTAGGGAGGTTGGGAGACTACTTGTCCAGTTTCCCCAGTCCTTACTATGTGTAAGTCACCCTGTGTCTATTAGGGGCACAGGGTGACCAAGAACCCCAGTCGGGTCTGCTCTGCACTAATCAGACTCTTGCTAGTGGGGTGGGGGTTTATTATTGTTGAATACCTGCATTCCATTGTTCTATTGTTCCTGTCTGCCTTGAGTAAGCTTATTATGGGATGTGTATGTTTGTGTGAATTGGCTAAGGGGGAGGGGTTGTCAGATTGTATATTTCTGTGTGCATGTGATTTGAATAAACAGTTTTATTCTGGTTTCACTCCAAAACGTGTACTGACAAGTTCTTGGGGTAACTATAGCCAGATTCACGGATCCTGTGTTCCAGACCTTAGGAAGCAGGTTCTTGGCAGAGATAGCCAGTCGCGGTGTCTTGATTCCGTCACATTGGTGGTAAGCGGTGGGATGCTTCCTGCAGTCTGGGACATCCAAACCTCCACCGGGATCCAAGATCGGGATAGCAGACTTTGGTTGCTACAATGGAGATATAGACTTAGCATCAGAGTTCGGGGGGGGTGCTACGGATCGCCCTTTCAGTATACCCCAGGACGGTGTCTGTGGATCAATAACTGAAGCTCAGGCAGCAGATTCGGGTGGGGCTCTGGAGTGGAGCCCTCCAGCTTGCTGATATATACCAGGGCAAGTGCTTTCCAACCCCTGGGGAACGGGCCAGTGATCAATGGAAGTTGCGGATGGCATTCCTAGGAGAGCGGCCCCAGGAGCAATGGGTATCCGAGTTGGACAGGCTGGTCCAGCAGGAGAATAGAACTGGACAATTAGTATTGGGCTCTGCAATGGCACGCAGAGCAGAAATATTTAGGAGAGATATCAAAATGCTCTCTGTCTGCCTTGAGTAAGCTTATTATGGGATGTGTATGTTTGTGTGAATTGGCTAAGGGGGAGGGGTTGTCAGATTGTATATCTCTGTGTGCATGTGTTTTGAATAAACAGTTTGATTCTGGTTTCACTCCAAAACTTGTACTGTCTAGTTCTTGGGGTAACTATAGCCTGATTCACGGATACCGTGTTCCAGACCTTCAGGAAGCAGGTTCTTGGCAGAGATACCCAGTCGCAGTGTCCAGATTCCGTCACAACCTGCTCAGTGATATAGAATTGCAAAGAATAGCCCCGAACCTCCTTTTCTGGGGTCCCCCACTGGCATTTTGGCTGCTCTTCTTCAGTGCCTGCCCCCCATAACAATTACTATTGGGACAGATGTGTGGGCTCCCGCCTGAGCTGGGCTGTGTGCACCCATAGACAAACACAGCCTGGCTTGGCCCCACCCCCTGTTCTCTGCTCACAGGATTTGAATGACAGCAGCAGGAGCCAATGGCTCCCTCTGCTGTCTCTCTGTATTCTGAATGCAGGGAGAGAGGAGAGAGCTACTAAAGATGGGCACAACGCTTTGAGGACTCAAGTAAGTATTTAACGGAGTGAGGGGCAATACTGCTACTGGGACATTTTTTCCTCTAATGTAGAGAATGCATGAAGGTAAAAATGTCCTGGCTTTAAAACCACTTTAACCACTTAAAGCGGAGTTCCGGGCACAGAAGTCCTTTTTCACTGAACATACCCCCGGGGCAGTCAGGGCTAGCACATTCCACAATGGCTAGCCTCTGATCTGTCCCGGTTCGCACTTACCTTTTAGAAGAAATACTTACTTATAAAATTTCTTCCACAGCGTTTCCATCTCTCTTGTGGGCAGCTGAAGCCGGCGCGGTCCTCTTCTGTGTCTTCTTCCGCGTCTTCTTGTCCCAGAATGCGCCTGCACCGGCCCCTCTCGTCACTTCCGGTGCGGCGCCGCATTCCTCCACAGCTTCTGGGCATGCCCAGAAGCTGTTTAGCAGGGGAATGCGGCGTCGCCCGGAAGTGACGAGCGGGGCCAGTGGCGTCGCATTGATTCCTGGGAGCGATGATGTTCAGCTCCCAGGAATCATCGCAAGACAGGAAGTGACAGCAGAGCCGCGGCGCTGAGGGAGGAAGTACTCTGAGGTGAGTATTTACGATCTTCATTTACAAGGTGAGTAAACAAAAAAAAAAAAACCTAACTATCCAATTCCTTTTCAGGTGATGTCTAACTAGCGGAGGGGCACAAAAAAAAAAAATATCGATTTTGTGCCCGGAACTCCGCTTTAAGGACAAGGCCTATTTCTGGCACTTGTTATTTACAAGTTAAAATCAATATTTTTTTCCCAGAAAATGACTTAGAACCCCCAAACATTATATCTATATTTTTATCATAGACTGGAGAATAAATTGGCGGTTGTTGCAATATTTTATGTTAAACGGTATACACGCAGCGGTCTTTCAATCGTTATTTTTTTTTTTTTTTAAATACACTTTACTGAATTAAAAAAAAAAAACGAAACAGCAAAGTTAGCCCAATTTTTTTGTATATTGTGAAAGATGATGTCACGCCGAGTAAAAAGATGCCTAACATGTTACGATTTAAAATTGCGCACACTTGTGAAATGGCGACAAACTTCGGTACTAAATAATCTCCATAGGCGACGCTTTAAAATTAATTTTTTTTTAACATTTAACAGTTTAGAGTTGCAGTTTTGTTAGAATTATTGCTCTCACTCTGACGATCGCGGCGATACCTCACATGTGTTATATGAATACTGTTTAATACTGTTACATTTGTGGGCGCAACTTACGTATGCGTTTTCTTTGATTCGTGAGCACACGGGGACAGAGGCACTTTTATAAAATTATTTTTCCTATTTATTTTATAATATTTTTTTTTTTTCACTGTTCCTTAAAAAAAAGGAAAAAAAAATCTGATCACTTTTATTGCTGTTACAAGGAATGTAAACATCCCTTGTGACAGTAGTAGGCAGTGGCAGGTACTCTTTATGGAGGGATCTGGGGTCTAAAAGACCCCAAATCTCTCCTTTCTACTCAAAAGTATTCAAAATGCCAAAATCTGCGTTTTTGAATACTGTCACCTTTTTAAAATCGGTGCCATTGTAAACTGCAAGTGACGTTGTGAGACCCGATCAAAGCCGAATCCGGCTTCGTTTGGGACTTCGAACAGCCGGCGGATGTGCCGGCTGGCCGTTTGGGTCTCCCGGTGGGACGGGAGACCAGGGCAGAGCGGCGGAAGGTGGCGGGATGGGGGAACGTCCCCTCCCGCTCCTTATGATAAGGGGCAAGCGGCTGCTGAGCCGCATCGGTTGTTATCACCAGAAAGCCGACCGCCGGCTCTAAAAAACGGTTTTGGGGTGATGCCTCTAGCTGCAGGCATCATCCTGGTACAACCACTTCCTCAAGCCAACGTACAGGTATGTCGGTTTGCGGGAAGTGGTTAATGTATTCTTTTATCTCCAATTACTGTTCAGGCCTATGTACCATGAGGTGTAGATGTAATACCTATTAGAAAGGCTTCTCTGAGACCTGAAAGGTACTTCAAGGGTTCCTCCATGATAAAACAGATGAGAAAAGCTACTCTATGTTTTGCATATGGGGTTGGTGCCTCAGTTCAAAATTGGGACTTTATGGGCTTAATATGTGAATTCATATAGAAATAATATTCATTTTTAACTTAAAAGATAATAATTTATTATATGTTAACCATATAATATAACAATATTCAATAGAGTATTCAGAGAATTCATATATATTATATATACTGTGTGGGTTACAGACCCATAGGTGATTGTGAGTAGGAAAGAAAGATAGGAAGTAGTGACAATGTGCTTAGGGTGACAATCACTAGCTCTCTATTGTTCCACGCTTGGGTGAAGCGTCGGATCCATAGGGAGGGTGTTTCAAAGTCCTACGCGTTTCGGCCGTTAGGCCTTTATCAAGGGAGGTGTGTCACCACATCTGGAATATAGTAAATGGAATATTTGAGTATGTATTATTTGAGCCAAATCGGAATATTTTTCCTTTGGTCATATAATAAAAAAGACGTACTTTGTTAGGAAAAAGATTCTGCCTCTGGTTTCTGTCTCAGGTCCTTATCTTATCACATATGAATCGTGTAGTCACTGCTGCTAGAGTATAATTTGAAGAGTGTAAGTTTATTTTCAAGATATATGTTTTAGTAAATTTTAATATCTGTTTAGGTACTCACTTGGTTAATTCATATATTTCTTTTAGCCAGGGAGCATATAAAAATGTCATTTTGTCACTACTTCCTATCTTTCTTTCCTACTCACAATCACCTATGGGTCTGTAACCCACACAGTATATATAATATATATGAATTCTCTGAATACTCTATTGAATATTGTTATATTATATGGTTAACATATAATAAATTATTATCTTTTAAGTTAAAAATGAATATTATTTCTTTATGAATTCACATATTAAGCCCATAAAGTCCCAATTTTGAACTGAGGCACCAACCCCATATGCAAAATTTTACCCGGGATGATGGCTAAACCCAACTAAAAAGTTCTTTAGGAATCACACACCTACACAAAGCTACTCTATGTATTCTGTAAAGCTTTATGGCAGGGGTGTCAAAGTTAATTTTATCGCGGGCCCCATGAGCATTATGATTGCCCTCGAAGGGCCGGTTGTATCTGGAAAACTAGATGGCCAGAGCACCCCCCCCCCCCCCATTACATCCATCAGAAGTCAAAAGTCCCCCACCTTCCCTTATATCACAGTGCACCCCCTTATCTTGTGCTGCTGTCGGGAAGAAGCTAGGGGTGGAGCTGGGAAGCAGAAAGTGCAGGGTCTGGAGGAGGACCAGACTGGCTGGAGTCAGCTGCTGGAGTCTGCTGAATGCTGAGACCAGGGAAGATGGAGACGAGGGGGTGCTGCAGCTGAATAGAGAGGTAGAAGATCTGTAGGAGGCGTTCTGTCCTCCTCTCTGCTGCCGACTGCTGAGATGGGGAGGGGGGCAGAGACAAGCCTCTCCGCACCCGCACAGAGAAGCACAGGACCTGGAGGAGGAGTTCTATCCTCATTTCTGCTGCTGACTGCTGAGAGAGGGTGAGGGAAGAAACAAGGGATTGCTGCAGCTACAAGAGAGGTGCAAGGGCCAAAAATAGCTTGGAGGGCCGGATTAGGCCCCCAGGCCTTGTGTTTGACACATATGGTCTAGGGCAGGGATCCTCAAACTACGAACCTGCAGCTGTTGCGGAAATACACATCCCATGAGGCATTGTATTACTCTGACATTCACAGACATGACTAGGCATGATGGGAATTGTAGTTTCTGAACAACTTGAGGGCCATAGTTTGAAGACCCCTGGTCTAGGGGATTAGTCATAATAATAAAATAATAAATTGTACGTTATACAAAAATAAAAAGCAGGACTTATTTTGTAACCCTTGTGAGTAGGATCCTCAAGAAGTAGAGGACTGGATGTGTCAGTAGACCTACCAGAACAAATGCACTTTGGCAATCAGGAAATTTAGATTTTCTTCTATTTATCCAATATTAAGTGTGTCAGTTGCAGAATATTCCATCAACATCTTGACAAGCTGCAGAAGCACATCATTTAGTTCTGGTAGAGAAACAGGAACACAAATCACACATACGGGGGCTGATGTGCTGACTACCTATTATGACAGCTGAGAGCACTCAGTTAGGAATCTGCTTACATGAATTACAATATGAATCACACAACGCATGAGAAAAAATGCAGGAAATGTCTGATACAACGAGGAGCAGATCGCAGCGTAAATCCGGGATTACAAATACAAAATAATGTATAAGATATAAGAGCGGCGTTTCAAATAAATGTTTATTTTCATGACAGCTAAAAAAAATAACCAATAAATTCATTGGATTTCAGGACTTTCAATCATGCAGGCTCAATATCACATGTGGAAGCTACCTAGGGCGGTCTGCAACTAAACCTTAGGTACACCCAGTCCTTGGACTGACATCCACCTAGCAAGGAATTCTACAACTAAACTCAGTCTGCTTAGGTACACCCAGACCTTGGACTGACATCCACCCATCAAGGAATTCTACAACTAAACTCAGTCTGCTTAGGTACACCCATTCCTTGGACTTACATCCACCCAGCAAGGTATTCTACAAGTAAACTCAGTCTGCTTAGGTACACCCAGTCCTTGGACTGACATCCACCCAGCAAGGAATTCTACAACTAAACTCAGTCTGCTTAGGTACACCCAGTCCTTGGACTGACATCCACCCAGCAAGGAATTCTACAACTAAACTCAGTCTGCTTAGGTACACCCAGTCCTTGGACTGACATCCACTCTTTAAGGAATTCTACAACTAAACTCAGTCTGCTTAGGTACACCCAGTCCTTGGACTGACATCCACCCAGCAAGGTATTCTACAACTAAACTCAGTCTGCTTAGGTACACCCAGACCTTGGACTGACATCCACCCATCAAGGAATTCTACAACTAAACTCAGTCTGCTTAGGTACACCCATTCCTTGGACTTACATCCACCCAGCAAGGTATTCTACAAGTAAACTCAGTCTGCTTAGGTACACCCAGTCCTTGGACTGACATCCACCCAGCAAGGTATTCTACAACTAAACTCAGTCTGCTTAGGTACACCCAGTCCTTGGACTGACACCCACCCAGCAAGGTATTCTACAACTAAACTCAGTCTGCTTAGGTACACCCAGTCCTTGGACTGACATCCACTCAGTAAGGTATTTTAAGATTTGCATAACAACTCCCAAGAGCCAGCCCACTGCATGGGTCAAATCTTAGGGCTTTTGGGAGGAGTACTTTGGTGGGGTGCTGTGATGTTTTCAGGAAGATATGTACAGCCCCCCCCCCCACCAGTCATGATCTGCCTTCATTGCACAGAGAAGCACAGAGACCCAGTGATGATGTCACTGGGTCTAAAATAAAGTATGTAATGAAAACAGAACACTTTTGTTTTCAATGTTTTCTAAGCATGTTCATAGGGAAAGGGAGGGGGCAGGGGTGGAAGGTAAAAGGAGGGTGAGCTTTAAGGTCTCTTTTACACGGGTGCATGCTCTTTAGGGTTTGATCACATGGATGCCTATCTGGAATTTGTAGTTAAAACAGAATTTGTCTCAATTGGGACCCAGGACATTATGGCAGACTAAAGCCCCCATAGATACTATGGTGCAGCTCCATAGAGACTCATAATGAATTGTGCACACAAATAATATCCATCAAACTACTACAAAATGCCATATATATATATACACACAGAATCTCACAAAAGTAAGTACACCCCTCACATTTTTATAAATATTTTATTATATCTTTTCATGTCACAACACTGAAGAAATGACACTTTGCTACAATGTAAAGTAGTGTGTGTAAAGCTTGTATAACAGTGTAATAATGTCAAAAAAACTCAACACACGGTCCTTAATGTCTAAACTGCTGGCAACAAAAGTGAGTACACCCCCAAGTAAAAATGTCCAAATTGGGTTCAAAGTGTCAATGTTTTGTGTGGCCACCATTATTTTCCAGCACTGCCTTAACCCTCTTGGGCATGAAGTTCACCAGAGCTTCACAGGTTGCCACTGGGGTCCTCTTCCACTCCTCCATGACGACATCACTTAGCTGGTGGATGTTAGAGACCTGGAACTCCTCCACCTTCCATTTGAGGATGCCCCACAGATGCTTAATAGGGTTTAGGTCTGGAGACATGCTTGGCCAGTCCATCATCTTTACCCTCAGCTTCTTTAGCAAGGCAGTGGTCGTTTTGGAGGTGTGTTTTGGGTCGTTATCATGTTGGAATACTGCCCTGCAGCCCAGTCGTCTGAAGGGAGGGGATCATGCTCTGCTTCAGTATGTCACAGTACATGTTGGCATTCCTGGTTCCCTCTATGAATTGTAGCTCTCCAGTACCAGCAGCACTCATGCAGTCCCAGAAAATTTACACTGTAAGACTCGGTTCACACTACGGCGATCCGACTTAGGGGGCGACCTGTGAAGTCGTGTGCACCGCGACTTCGGCACGACTTGTACGGACTTCATATAATGAATGTCTATGCAAGTCGCTCCAGGTCGCCCCGAAGTAGTACAGGACCCTTTTTCTAAGTCGGAGCAACTTGTGTCGCTCCTATTAGAACCGGTCCTGTACTACACTATGGGATGCAACGGTGCACGACAAGTCGTACCAGTGTGAATGGAGACTTATACAAGCTGTACACTCACTACTTTACATTGTAGCAAAGTAATATATATCATCTGAAACATAAATAAAAGTCATAGTATGAACATTATGAGATTAGTCCACTTTTCTTTCTAAATTCAAATTGTTTTTTCACTCACAAGTAACATTAGTACCTTCAGTTTTCCTAGGTTACTTGTCAATTTAGCTCATAAAAGAGAGTAAAGCATAGTGCTCACTGAAGGATTTTATTAAAGTATAAAGAAGATTTGCACTTACAGTTGAATAAAAATGAATGTTAAATAACAAACATGTTTTACTTCCCTCCTCTGTGCAGTTGGTTTTGCACAGAGCAGCCCGGATCCTCCTCTTCTCGGGTCCCTCTTCAACTCTCTTGGCCCCTCCCTCCTGTTGAGTGCCCTCACAGCAAGCAGCTCCCTTCAGTCCATTCAGACAGGAAGCCGTGACCCAGCCCTGCCCCCCCCCCCCCCCTCCTGATTGGCTGAATTATTTTGATTGACAGCAGTGGGAGTCAATCGCGCCGCGCTGCTGTCTCAGCCAATGAGGAGGGGAGTCCCAGGCAGCTTAGACACTCCTGCAATATTTCTGGATAAAGACGGCTCAGGTAAGTATTAGGGGGGCTGCATTAGGATAAAAAAAACTTCTGCCTTTACAATCCCTTTAAGAACACAAAGTTCCTCAGGTAAACAGAGCCGAGGCATGAGCGGTGCAATCCCGCTGTTTAGCTGTTATTGCGAATGTGGTGATGTCACATGCCACGCCCACTGATGCATCCTGTTGCCTCTCTGTCCAGTGAGGAGAGAGAGGGGAAAGAGCCGCCGCTCTTGTGCATAACGCTGGATCAAGATTGGGCTCAGGTGTTAAGTAAACGGGGTGGGGAACTGCACACAAAAGGTTTTATACTTTAATGTAGAGATTGCATCAAAGTAAAAAGTCTTCTACCTCTTACAATCGCTTTAACCACTTGCCGACCGCCGCATGACTATCTACGTCGGCGGTCAGCCCCTCACAGGCAAAGCGATGTAGGTCTACGTCGCTAGCCTGTGAGGGTCTAGGGATCGAGCGCTCGCCCCCGGAGGCGCGCTCCCGCGTGGTCACGGACCCCCCCGCGCGTGTGACCGGCGGACCCGATGTCCGCCGGTCACTCTGCGATCGTCGGGGGAGAGGGAGAAAGTCAGGCGGCTTGTGTAAACAAGCTGCCTGTCATTCTCCCCTGTGTATGAAGGATGATCATACGGTTCTACTATGTAGAACCGTTGATCACTGTTCATACATCTGAAGCCACAGCCAATCACCGTAGAAAGCACGCCCCTAGGGACACACATAGCCCCTCCCTTTCAAAAAAAGTTAACCCCTTCACTGCCAGTGTATTTTTACAGTAACAGTGCATATGTATAGCACTGATTACTGTAGTAATGTCACTGGTAACCCCAAAAGTGTAAAAAATGTCAGTCAAGGGTCCGATCTGTCCGCTGCAATGTCGCAGTACCGCAAAAAAAATCGCAGATCGCCGCCATTATGCGTTTAAAAAAAAACACCAAAAATTACAAAAATCTTTCCCTTAGTTAGTAAACGCGATAACTTTTGCGCAAACCAATCAAAATACGCTTATTGTGATTTTTTTTACCAAACATAGGTAGCATAAAACAAATTGGCCAAAAATGTTAAAAAATTTAGATTTTTACATTTTTTTGGGGGGAATTTCATATAAAAAATGTGAAAAATATTGTTGTTTTTGCAAAATTTACGCTCTTTTTTTGTTTATAGCGCAAAAAGTAAAAATCGCACAGGTGATCAAATACCACCAAAAGAAAGCTCTGTTTGTGGGAAAAAAAGAACGTCAAATTCGTTTAGGTACAGTGTCGCACGACCGCGCAATTGTCCGCTAAATTCACGCAGTAAAAAAATCGCAAAAAACCCCCTGGTCAGGAAGGGGGTAAAATCTTCCGGGGCTTAAGTGGTTAAAGCGGAGTTCCTGGCACAAAAACGAGATTTTTTTTTATGCCCCTCTGCTAGGTATGCCTCACCTGAAAAGGAATTGGGTAGTTATTTTTTTTTTTTTTGTTTACTTACCTTGCAATTGAAGATCGAAGATACTCACCTCAGAGTACTTCCTCCCTCGGAGCCGCGGCTCACCCCGTCACTTCCTGCCTCGCTATGATTCCTGGGAGCTGAACGTCATTGCTCCCAGGAATCAATGCGACGGCACCGGCCCCGCTCGTCATTTCCGGGCGACGCCGCATTCCCCTGCTAAACAGCTTCTGGGCATGCCCAGAAGCTGTGGAGGAATGCGGCGTCGCGCCGGAAGTGACGAGAGGGGCCGGTGCGGCGCATTCTGGGACAAGAAGACGCGGAAGAGGACGCAGAAGAGGACCGCGCCGGCTTCAGCTGCCCACAACAGAGATGGAAACGCTGTGGAAGAAATTTTATAAGTAAGTATTTCTTCTAAAAGGTAAGTGCGAACCGGGACAGATCAGAGGCTAGCCATTGTGGAATGTACTAGCCCTGACTGTCCCGGGGGTATGTTCATTAAAAAATGACATCTGTGCCCGGAACTCCGCTTTAAATTGCTAATTTATTTAATAAATCTGTGGGCCTGCACTTTCAACAAAATAGCTTTGTATTGTAGTTATTTTTGGCAAAGGCTTACCTATAGAATGGAGATAGGATCTAGATTTGTGCAGCACAGTGACTTAGGTCCCTTTCACACACGGAGTCCGTTCAGATCCACCTGTCAGTTTTTTTTGGCGGATCTGAACGGACGCCACATGCATCTCTATGGGGCATCGGATGTCAGCGGAGACATGTCCACTGACATCCTGTCCAATCCAATCCGTCAAAACTGAACGGATGGAAACCCTATTTTCCATCCGTCTGGCGGATTGGAACGGATGAGAACGAAACAGACGGTCCGTTACCATCCGATTCCCCCATAGAAATTGAATGGGGACCTGACCGCTGTGTCTCCGCACACAACGCAGAGACACAGCTGCCATCCTCCTGCTCAGCGGGGATTGGCGGTTCGATCCCCCGCTGAGAAAAATGGAGTCCACCTGACGGACTCCGTGTGTGAAAGGGGCCTTAGTGAGTATACATTAGTAGAATGTTGTTCAATGTTTTATGCTGTAAGAATATTTGTTTATTTTCAAATCATGATGTTCATTTTCTACCGCAATGACAAGAAAATTCAATGGAGCGGGATGGAAATGTTTTCTTGAATGTATGAATATTTAATGGTGTTTGTGGTTTATGTTTGGTACAGTCCGTTCATTCCAAAATCAAATGTTAACCACTTCCCGCCCACGCTATATCTGGATGACGGCTATAGTGCGGGCTTACTTTGCCAGGAGGACGATATATGATGTCCTCCCGTGATCATGCTGCCCACGCCCTCTTTGATCGCAGGGCCTATCGGATTGAGCTGATCACAGATCGAGATAAAGGGCCAATCACAGCAGCCCTTTACCACGTGATCAGCTTTATCCAATGACAGCTGATCATGAAGTAAACATAAGCCGGTTATCGGCTTTCCATTCCTCACACTGACAGCGTGAGGAGGGGAGAAGAGAGCCATAACTGTCTTGTGTTAAAGGAACATCTACACTGATAAACAGGGCAGCGAATATCAGTATCCTGATTATCAGTACAGTCCCAACAGTGCCCACCAGTGCTGCCAATCAGTGCCCATCAGTGCTGCCAATCAGTGCCTCATCAGTGTCACCTATAAGTGATGCCCATCAGTGCCACCTATCAGTGCCCTTCAGTGTCGCCTATAAATGCGCATCAGTACCGTCTATCAGTGCACATCAGTGCCGCCTATCAGTGCCACCTCATCAGTGCCCTTCAGTGCCGTCTATCAGTGCACATCAGTGCCACCTATCAGTGCCACCTCATCAGTGCCTCCTCATCAGTGCCCAGCAGTTCCACCTATCAGCGTCGAGATGTATGTATACATGCAATATAGGGATTTTAGATTGTAAGCTCCTTGAGGTCAGGGATTGATGTGACTGTCAAGTGCTGAGTAAATTTTCAATGCTATAGAAATACCTGTAATAAATAAAGGTTGCACCTACAGTATCTCACAAAAGTGAGTACACCCATTACATTTTTGTAAATATTTTATTATAACTTTTAATGTGACAACACTGAAGAAATGACACTTTGCTACAATGTAAAGTAGTGAGTGTACAGCTTGTATAACAGTGTAAATTTGCTGTCCCCTCAAAATAACTCAACACACAGCCATTAATGTCTAAACCGCTGGCAACAAAAGTGAGTACACCCCTAAGTCAAAATATCAAAATTTGGCCCAAAGTGTCAATATTTTGTGTGGCCAACATTTCTTTCCTGCACTGCCTTAGCCCTCTTGGGCATGGAGTTCACCAGAGCTTCACAGGATGCCACTGGAGTCCTCTTCCACTCCTCCATGATGAGTTTGCGGATGTTAGAGACCATGGGCTCCTCCACCTTCCATTTGAGGATGCCCCACAGATGCTTAATAGGGTTTAGGTCTGGAGACATGCTTGGCCAGTCCATCACCTTTACCCTCAGCTTCTTTAGCAAGGCAGTGGTCGTCTTGGAGGTGTGTTTGGGGTCGTTATCATGTTGGAATACTGCCCTGCGGCCCAGTCTCTGAAGGGAGGGGATCATGCTTTGTTTCAGTATGTCACAGTACATGCTGGCATTCATGGTTCCCTCAATGAACTGTAGTTCCCCAGTGCCGGCAGCACTCATGCAGCCCCAGACCATGACACTCCCACCACCATGCTTGACTGTAGGCAAGACACACTTGTCTTTGTACTCCTCACCTGGTTGCCACTACACACGCTTGACACATCTGAACCAAATATGTTTATCTTGGTCTCATCAGACCAAGTAATCCAGTAATCCCTGTCCTTAGTCTGCTTGTCTTCAGCCAACTTGTTTTCGGGCTTTCTTGTGCATCATCTTTAGGAGAGGCTTCCTTCTGGGACAACAGCCATGCAGACCAATTTGATGCAGTGTGCGGCGTATGGTCTGAGCACTGACAGGCTGACCCGCCCCCCCTCCCCCCTTCAACCTCTGCAGCAATGTATGGTACTTGGCCACCATGCTGCAGCTCAGTTCCAGGATCTTGGCAATCTTCTTATAGCCTAATCCATCTTTATGTAGAGCAATAATTCTTTTTTTCAGATCCTCAGAGAGTTCTTTGCCATGAGGTGCCATGTTGAACTTCCAGTGACCAGAATGAGAGAGTGAGAATAACACCAAATTTAACACACCTGCTCCCCATTCACACCTGAGACCTTGTAACACTAATGAGTCACATGACACCGGGGAGGGAAAAAGGCTAATTTTGCCCAATTTGTACATTTTCACTTAGGGGTGTACTCACTTTTGTTGCCAGCAGGTTATACATTAATGGCTGTGTGTTGAGTTATTTTGAGGGGACAGCAAATTTACACTGTTATACAAGCTGTACACTCACCGCTTTACATTGTAGCAAAGTATCATTTCTTCAGTGTTGTCACATGAAAAGATAGAATGAAATATTTTACAAAGAGACTGTATGTATGTGTGTGTGGTGAATCTGCAGTATTTCAATGATGTGAGGTTGTGTAATTGGATTGCTCCATAGTGAAATCTGATTCCCCCACCAAAATGGAGCAATTAAAGTGGTCACTGCAAAGACAAGAGAATGCCAGATTACCGCTCTGTCATCGCTCAGTTTAGTGTCCCCTGCAGTTTATGGGACTGTCACTTGCTGCATAACCTCTCTGCACAATGTCACAATTGTATTGGATGGAGGCATTAGAGCCGTGTATGTCATCATGTGACCAATTCACATTGCCCCAGGTGGTGTATGTAATTACAGACTGAGCATTAAATAGTTATTGCAGGATTCTCCTCAAGAGTCATTCTGTGCTATTGAAGATCCACACTGTAAACTGTGCATCAGGGAGTCATCCCTGAGCAAAGAGGGATCAGTACAGGGATCAGAACGGGGATCAGAACGGGTATCAGTACAGGAATCAGTACAGGGATCAGTGCAGGGATCAGAACGGGCATCAGTGCAGGGATCAGAACGGGCATCAGTACAGGGATCAGTACAGGGATCAGAACGGGGATCAGAACGGGTATCAGTACAGGAATCAGTACAGGGATCAGTGCAGGGATCAGAACGGGCATCAGTGCAGGGATCAGAACGGGCATCAGTACAGGGATCAGTACAGGGATCAGAATGGGGATCAGAACGGGTATCAGTACAGGAATCAGTACAGGGATCAGTGCAGGGATCAGAACGGGCATCAGTGCAGGGATCAGAACGGGCATCAGTACAGGAATCAGTACAGGGCTCAGTGCAGGGATCAGAATGGGCATCAGTGCAGGGATCAGTACAGGGATCAGAACGGGGATCAGAACGGGGATCAGTACAGGAATCAGTACAGGGATCAGAATGGGGATCAGAACGGGTATCAGTACAGGAATCAGTACAGGGATCAGTGCAGGGATCAGAACGGGCATCAGTGCAGAGATCAGAACGGGCATCAGTGCAGAGATCAGAACGGGCATCAGTACCGGAATCAGTACAGGGATCAGTGCAGGGATCAGAATGGGCATCAGTGCAGGGATCAGAACGGGCATCAGTACAGGGATCAGTGCAGGGATCAGAACGGGGATCAGAACGGGGATCAGAACGGGGATCAGAACGGGTATCAGTACAGGAATCAGTACAGGGATCAGTGCAGGGATCAGAACAGGCATCAGTACAGGGATCAGTGCAGGCATCAGAACGGGGATCAGAACGGGCATCAGTACAGGGATCAGTACGGGGATCAGTACAGGGATCAGTACGGGGATGAGGGTGGTATCGGGGATGTGTACAGAGCTCCTCGCCATTTCGGCCTCAGTCATTACATATCTACTATATAACCATTTAAATTTGTACCTAAGGTCACCCAATGCCCAGAACGGGGGAGGGGGGGGGGAGTTTATTCGGGGTTTGCGATCTTCAGCTGCTTGGATGGCTGTGCCAGGGCGACAGCGCATGGGAGTCACATTGCAGCGGCGCACAGTGCAGGCTGTAAGTGAGGTCTGAGCTGCGTATGTGCGGCTCAGGTCACATTACTTGCTGACAGATAGTGGTGGGATTTATGACAGAAAAGACCACTAGGGTCTCTTCTGTTATAAAAACCCTGCCTGTCAGCGATTTTTTCCAAAGCCTGCATTTACTACCACTAAAATACGGATCTAAGTGCCTAATATGCATGGCCACATAGACTATAGCTGGCCATACATGGATAGAAATGTGACCGGTTCAGGAACAGGAGGAATCACTTCCGGGTTTTTGAGGGGGGGGGGGGGGATGTGACATGGAGGAACATCAGGGTCTGACATAGAGGAATATTGGGGTCACTGGGTATGACAGCATGACATGGAGGAACACGGGGTCCCTGGGTGTGACATAAAAGAACATTGGGGTCAGTGGGTATGACAGCATGACCTTGAGGAATATTGGGGTACCAGGGTGTGACATGGAAAAACATCAGGGTCCCTGGTTGAGACATGGAGGGACATCAGGATCCCTGGGTGTGGCATGGAGGAATATGGGGGTCACTAGGTATGAGAGCATAACATGGAGGAAGCATCAGATCAGGGTCACTGAGTATGACATAGAAGAGTTTTTAACCATTTCCCTTTTTTTTTTCTTTTTTTTGGGGGGGGGGGGGGTCAAGTAGCTGGTCTTGCCTAGGGCGTAAAATAGTCGAGCACCGGCCCTGTGCACTGAGTCCTCTTTTCTGCATACGTCCCTCATCATCTATGGAGCTTATCAGCTGCCCTGCCATGGATGTCGGCTTGGGAATTTGACCAGAAGGGAATTTTCATCTTGCACCTGAAAGTTGGGTTATTCATTGCAGCTGGTAAGCGGCCATTACTCTATTCCCCACCTGGGTGGATCTAGGCGCACGTAGAGCTCACTCTGTGTCACCGGTTGTCCATTCTTTCTTGCACATGGGATTGGACTTTTTTTCTATTAACTTTTTCTAAATAGCTCACCCTATTTATTTTTTTAACCAATTTGACACCGTGTTTGGAAGTGTTTTTTTAACAACTACTAAATATTTGTGTTCACATGTATCTGTCCAACATCTGTTATTTTATTTTTTATGATTTATGCACGGTTATTGAATTTATTCAGGCCCCGTTCACATAGGGGCGACGCTACTTCCAGGGGCGACCTCCGAGGTCGCGGTGCGAGCAGCGCGCCGCGACCTCGGAGCGGCCGCCACGGACTTCATAACATTGAAGTCTATGGCGGTCGCCTCCTGGTCGCCCCAAAGAAGCTCCGGACCCTTTTTCTAAGTCGGAGCGACTTGTGTCGCTCCTATTAGAACGAGTCCGCAGCTTCCCTATGGGAGGCGACCTACGGCGACCTGTGAGGCGACCAGGTCGCCTCACAGGTCGCCCCAGTGTGAACGGGGGCTTAATGTTTCTCAGGCACATTTTAGGACAGTGCACTTTACTACATATTTTTCACATTCACATTCTCCAATATTCAGGACCACAAAGTGCAGCAATCCACCTTCCAATCAGCGCATCTTTATTCATTTTTTCCCTTCCCCAACCCCTACCTGGTTTCTTCAATATATGTCTCCCCTTACCTAAGGGCCCTTTCACACTGGGGAACTTTTGTCATGCTAAGGCCCCTTCAAAGTCGCACAAATTTACCGATGCAAGTTTGACTGGGCTTGAATGTCTTTGGACCTCAAAACGCATCAAAATGATGCCAAAGTGGTGCAGGGACTACTTTGAAGTCGGTGTGACTTCAAGTCGCACAGATATAAAAATGGTACTCATTGGAAATAATGGAGAACGATTTGTCATGCGATTTTGCAGTCCCAAATCACAGGACAAGTTGCACAAGTGTGAAAGGGGCCTTAAACGCACTTTTCCTGCACGACCAAAGCGCATGAAAACTATTCCTCTTTAACCGCTTGCCCACTGCTCACAGTATATTTACTGCGGCAGTCAGCCCCTCACAGGCAGAGCGACGTAGGTCTACATCGCTAGCCTGTGAGGATCTGGGGAGCGAGCGCGCTCCGTCAGAGGCGCGCTCCCGCGCGGTCACGGACCCCCCCCGCGCATATGACTGGCGGACCCGATGTCCGCCGGTCACTCGGCGATCGTCGGGGGAGAGGGAGAAAGTCAGGCGGCTTATGTAAACAAGCCGCCTGTCATTCTCCCTGGTGTAGAAACACTGATCATACGGTTCTACAATGTAGGACCGTTGATCATTGTTCCTACAGCTCAAGCCACAGCCAATCACAGTAAGAATCACGCCCCTAGGGACACACACAGCCCCTCCCTCTCAAATAAAGTTAACCCCTTCACTACCAGTGTATTTTTACAGTAACAGTGCATATGTATAGCACTGATTACTGTAGAAATGTCACTGGTAACCCCAAAAGTGTAAAAAATGTCAGTCAAGGGTTCGATCTGTCCACCACAATGTCGCAGTACCGCAAAAAAAAAATCGCAGATCGCCGCCATTACGCGTTAAACAACAAAAATGACAAAAATCTTTCCCTTTGTTAGTAAACGCGATAACTTTTGCGCAAACCAATCAAAATACACTTTTTGCGATTTTTTTTTACCAAACATATGTAGCATAAAACAAATTGGCCAAAAATGTTAAGAAATTTTGATTTTTACATTTTTTTGGGGGGGAATTTCATATAAAAAAATGTGAAAAATATTGTTATTTTTGCAAAATTGACGCTCTTTTTTTGTTTATAGCGCATGATCAAAAAATCGCAGAGGTGATCAAATATCACCAAAAGAAAGCTCTGTTTGTGAGGAAAAAAGGACGTCAAATTCGTTTAAGTACAGCGTCGCACGACCGCGCAATTGTCCGTTAAAGTCACGCAGTGCCGAATCGCAAAATACCCCCTGGTCTTTTAGCAGCCAAATCCTCCGGGGCTTAAGTGGTTAAATCCTATGTAACCTTTCACTTTAGTGCTCTGCATATGCGATGCATTTTGAAAAAGTCCTGCATACAGCACCTTTGGTGTGCTTTTTAAATCGCACCTTCCATTGTAATTCAATGGGAATGGACAAAACATGCACCAAAAATTGTAGCATGTATAGAGCAGTGCACAAGACCAAAACTAACGTGCACTGCTCGCTCCAAACACATGGAAATGAGGGGGAGGGGGGGGGGATTAGAGGTTTGGAAGCTAACAGAGCATGTTACAAGGAGGCAGAAAAACAGTAAGATACAATTTCACGAAAAAATAGATTAAAGTGTCATTAAGTATTGGATGTGTATGGATTGTTTTTGGAGAATAAGGACATTATTTAGTGTACCTTTAACCAGTTCCTGCCCGCGGTGTAGGTAAATGACGGCCGGGCAGGACCGCTCTAGTTCTGGGAGAACTATGACGTCCTCCCATTCTTGCTGTGTCTGCGCACCCTCAGGGTGGTGAGGTGTGTTAGTAGGACACAGCACATCACCGATCGGGGTAAAGAACCAATGACAGTGGCTCTTTACCATGTGATCAGCTAGGTCCAATCACAGCCAATCACGATGTAAACACACTTGCCAGTTATCTGCTTTCCTTTCCTCACTTTGTCACAGCATGAGGAGAGGAGAGAGCCGGTTACCGGCTGGTCTGAAAGGGGACATCTGCACTGATGATCAGTGCAGCCCCAACCTTGTCCATTAGTGCTGCCTATCAGTGCCAACCTGTGCCCATTAGTGCTGCCAATCAGTGCCTCTTCAGTGCCCATCAGTGCTGCCTCATCAGTGCCCATTAGTGCAGCCTATCAGTCCCCATCAGTGCTGTCCATCAGTGCTGATTATTAGTGCCCCTCAGTGCAGCCTGATCAGCGCACATCAGTAAAGGAGAAAAACTGTTAACAAAATGTTATAACAGAAAATAAGAAAAACTATTTTTTTCTTCAAAATTTTTGGTCTTTTTTTCATTTGTTTAGCAAAAAATAAAAAAACCCAGAGGTGATTAAACACCACCAAAAGAAAGCTCTATTTATGTGAAAAGAATGATACAATTTGATTTGGGTACAATGTTTTATGACCGCTCAATTGTCATTCAAAGTGTGAAGGCGCTGAAAGCTGAAAACTGGCCTGATCGGGAAAGGGATAAAAGTGCCCAGTAAGCAAGTGGGTATTTACCGCCAGTTTCCTAGTATGCGGAACATAGCACAACTGTCAAATTGGGGCCATCAGCTTCTACGTCCTTATAGACATGAATGGGGCTGCCTGCATGTGGATGCATGGAACACCGGTGCACCCCATGCAGGCAAAGACGGCCCTTCACACCTGTGTACGGATAAGTAAGCCCATGTGAATGGGGCCTTATGCTGGCCATACACTATATGAAAAATAATTCAATTTACGAAAAGCGAGCAGTAGTGAGAGCAGACGATCGTGCTTCATGTAATGTCCAAATTTTGATCGAAAAATCGTTCAATGGACATAAATGAATCAGTTTTTCATTTATTTTGTCACACATGCCTAGTTCAAACAGTTCGGGCGAGGAACACATTAACCTTTCAATTTATCGTTCCTGCGGCAGAATTTTCCAAACTTCCTTCAATTTTTCAACTCCTAAAAGTTAAAACCGATTTTCAATTTGTGCCCAATAACTGGACGAAAACGAACGAATGGACCAAATGACAGATTTTCAAATGATTTTTTGGCCAGCATTAGGCCCCTTTCACACTGGCTTTCCGATCCGATCCGCCTGTCAGTTTTTCAGGCGGACCAGATAGGATGCTCCATGCAGCCCTATGGAGCGGCGGATGTCACTGGTGACATATCCGCTGACACCCGCTGCTATCAGATCTGATCCTGTCCCTGAAATCTGGACGGATGGAAACCCTATTTTCCATCCATCTGGAGGATCGGATCAGATCGGATGAGAACGGACAGGTGGATCGTTCTCATCCGATCTCCCCATAGTGGACAGCTGGGATCTGACAGCTCTTTCTCTGGACACAAAGCGGAGACGGAGCTGTCATCCGCCTGTTCAGCGGGGATTGGCGGATCGATCCCCGCTGAGCAAAATGGAGTAGGTCAGGCGCACCGCCTGTGTGAAAGGAGCCTTAAGCCCCGTACACACGCACAGATTGTTTCCAACTGATCGGCCGTCTTTTGTCCAGTGTTGTTTGTTGGTTGAAATGTGCTCTAGACTTGCACTGGACTTTTGTTGGCCAACGAAAACCAACTTCAGAAGTGATGTCATGTGATGGTTAACTTTCCGTGTGTTTTTTCTTCTCTGAGCATGCCAGTCTTGCTCATCTGATTTTTGTCCGCCGAAATCTGTACTGTCTGAGGAACAATCGGCCGTTCTGTTGTTGGCCAACAAAAATTTTATAGCATGCACACCAGATTTTTTTCGGCCGAAAATTCGCAGTTGGTTGTCAGAAGCATTATACTAACAAGCCGACAATCGGCCGATCGGACGTTGGCCAACAATTTACGGCCAACAATCTGTGCGTGTGTACAGGGCTTTAGGCCCCCTTTTACACATGTGGACCGTTCAGATCCGCCTGTCCGTTTTTTTGGCGGATCTGAACGGATGCCCCATGCATCTCTATGGGGCATGTCCGCTGACATCTGATCGGATCTGTCAAATCTGGACGGATGGAAACTTTATTTTCCATCCGTCCAGCAGATCGGATCGGATGAGAACAGACAGGCGGTCCATTCTCATCCGATTTACCCATAGAGAACAGAGGGGACCTGACAGCTTTGTCTCTGCACACAGCGTGGAGACAGAGCTGCCATCCGCCTGCTCGGCGGATCGATCCCCCGCTGAAAAAAACAGAGTCCGTTGATGGACCGTCAGGTGTGAAAAGGGCCTAAAGGCCCGTACACACGTACCGATCGTCGGCATACAAACGTCGGTGGACGAAGGATCTGCCGATTGTACGCGTGTTAGTATGGTGCCTCCGACAGATGTCTGCGCACAATCCGCGGACAAAAGTCTTTCTTGCAAACATGAAAATATTTGTATGCCGACACCAGAACGGACGATTGTTCGCCTGTCAGTACGCAATTCTGCCGACACACAGCTACAAATCCCAACACGCATGATCAAACCAAATGAGTTCCCGGAAGAATTTTCTCTAGTAAACTCAACATTTTATTCAGAAAGAACTTTCGGCTCGCGGAAGTCCAAGAAATAGGTGAAATGCGGAGCACATGCTCATCTTGATAAATGTGAGAAGAAGGAAGATGCTGCTCATAATGCCATACTTTTCTAATAAAAAGGCATGTGTTCTGTTATGATGAAGATAATGTTTGTCTATTCTATCTGTTCTATCAAATTTTAGAATTAAATAATTTGAACTCTTCACCATTATTTTTGTATTTTCACACCAAAGATCTAACTATTGATATGACCCTTTATTCTTTTATGAATTAATGTCTAAAACATATTTTTCAGGTTATGCACAATATTAAACATGTTAACAAATTCAGATAGGCCATTTTTTATTTTCAATTTTCTTTATTTTTTGGATCTCAGCAAAAAAAAAACAAAGCAAACATCAATACTTTCCGTATAATAAACTAAACATAAAAAAGGTCCATTTGGACAAAATTAAACTAGAAACTGGCAAACAGGGGTAAAATAAATAATAGGGGGTTACACAAATTAAAGTTGGTGATAGCTATAATCAGGTTGCCATGAGGGCAGGTTTGGATCCTGCTGGCCATATTGCCACTGGCCATGTGGCATTTGGCGAGGTGGTGGGTGTTGTGGAGGTGGAGGTGGAGGTGGAGGGCACGGGTGCTCCTGGCATGCATGGCTGTGCTCATTAAGTATGCCGTTTTCAGCGTTTTGCAGCACATCCAGAATAATTTTTCTGGCATACTGACACTGCCTGAGGTCCACCTTATCCAGGATTTTGGCAGTCATATTCCCGAAGGACTCATTGGCCTCCGGTTTCCGACGTAGGGCTATGGTGGCCTCCTGTATGAATTCATCTGTGATGTCGTCTATGTGTTTCCTCTTTTGCCTCCGTTTGGCAGGAGGAGGTGGTGGTGGAAAGAGTTCCGCAGGCTCCTCAGGCTCCACAGGCTCCCCAGGCTCCTGGCTGCAACCTGGCTCCTCCTCAGTGACACTTCCCTGTTGATGAAATGAACAATTGATTAGAATGTTATAGTGTATATAAAAAGTCATGTTTGTTATATTATTGTGAACAAATAGCAGACTTTACATACAGTGGCATATCTAGGGTCTCCAGTGCCCTTGTTGAGGAGCTGTATTTGGCAACAACCCCCCCCCCCCCCAAGATCAATGGAAAACTGTAACCCACCCCCCCAAAAAAAAATTAAAGGGCATTAAAAGTTTCTAATTTGCCCCTTGTTTGCCCAGTGTAGAGCTCTCTAGTGGGCAATCATTGTCTCAGGTGTGAAAAAGAAAGAGAGGGTTGAGAGATAGAGAGAGGGAGAGAAAGAGGGGGTGTGAGAGAGAGAGGAGGGGGTTGCAGAGAGAGAGGGGCCTGAACTTGCAGAGGGCTTGATGTAGGGCATTGAGGGTGAAGCAGTGCAGGGAAACATGAATAAGGAAGCCACCTGCCTTGCTGACCCAGAGTGAGAGACCAGAGACATGGAAGCAAGGATGGATGTATCATTTGCAGGAGCTGTTAGTTTTGTATTAAAAAAGGTTGAGCCAGAGGAATGCTGAGGCTACAGCAGTGTTTCTTAGGACCAGAGGTGTGCTGGGGATGCAGCAGTGTTTGTAAGACCGGAGGGGTGCTGGGGATGCAGTGAGAGGCAGTCTCAGTCTCCTGGTCTTTTGGCTCAGCTGCTCTCAATGTTTTACACCTGCATGAAGCAGCTCTCAATGTTTTACACCTGCATGAAGCAGCTCTCAATGTTTTACACCTGCATGAAGCAGCTCTCAATGTTTTACACCTGCATGAATCCGCCTGCAAACTGGGGGTTCTGGGGTGTGCAGGCTGAGTGGATTGTTAAAATAAACAATAAAACAATGCCAATGTTTTTGTGACCCACCCCCCTTGGCCTGCGCCCCTGGCGGTTGCCTGTCATGCCAACCCCTTGCTATGCCCGTTTACCTAAAGGGTCAATTATGGTTTAGCTTATAATTTTGTTACATGATTACATTTTAGCAGACAATATATTGTGAAATGCCATACCTGAGTAAAACTCTCCTCCAGGAAATCCTCATCCTGGCTTGGATCTACCGACACTGAGCCCTCTGCCGATGTAGAAGGCAGTGTTGAAATTGACGGCCTGGATTCCAAGGTGTCTGCCAGGAATCGCATGTTATCAAAGTACCACAGCCGTGGTACATGTACATTCCGTGCCCCTGCTCCAGACTGGGTGGACTCCTCTATTTTTTTTAACTCCCGCCTGTAGGCAGTACGAATACTGTTTATTTTTTTGCGTATATACTCAAAATTTGCCCCAGGATAGACGGGCTTGTAGAAGGCCACCAAATGTTCCATGGCCTGTTTTCGGAGTTTTCGATTTTTATAATCCGCGGACTTCACTTGCCACAAACACGGCAGTTGCCTGAACTCATCAATAAAACTTATTAAAAAGTTGTGGGTGGTGAAATTGTCCACCATATTGCAGGACAGTATATGCCTGCAAGACACAAAACAACACAAAACATATTAAAATAGCATGTATTTTGGCACATAATAAAGATATTCCTAATAAAAGCTGTATAGGGCCCAAAACACACACTTTCTATTAAAAGAGTCGTACCTTTGTTTGTGGGGAAAAGTCGTGATTCGCCGCTCGATCGTGCTCCAACTCTCGATATGTCCGCTAGCGAATCGTCGGCCGAACGATCTGGCGTCCTTTAAATACAGCGCAGGCGTCAACTCCTCCTCCAGTGGCGGGCTTGTGCAGGGGTGTGTACGTGCCGAAGATCAGGCCTACATGCGACACTCACACCTGAGGCAGTGGAATAATAATTGTTTAATTAGGAACCATGTCTCAACAATCTGGGAGCTCAATTAGTGGGGGCCGAAGTGATTGGGCCACCCGAAAATCAAGGGCTACACCCATGTCAAAGCCAGAAATGGTGGAGATGGTCTCCATTTTAGAAAAAATGGATTACGATGGAAAGTTGGCAAATTACGAGCGGCCCAATGCCAGGAAAGATGGCATCATGGACAAGGTGGTGGCCTGTTTGGTCAGAAAATTCGGTGTCGAGCGATCGAAAGATCAGATTAGGAAACGATGGTCTGACCTCAAACACCGTGAGCAGGATCAGCTTTCCCAAATCCATCGGATTTTGAAAAAAAGTAAGTTTTATTTTTTCTTTATTTTTTTAATCATGCAATATGTTTTTTATAATTTGGTGTATGTTGTATTAACATGTCTAGATTATAATGTCTATGTAAAAAGTTAGATTACTCATTTTAGTTGTCATGTCGTGATTTGATCGATCTATTGTTGATGTTTTAGTATATGACATTAAAAGTCAGGAAGCCATAGTGAAAAATATATGTATTGTGTTGCAACGAACGTTCTTTCCTGCACGAATCTTCTCAGCAAACATTCCTATTAATCACAGATTATTATTCAAACCTTTAAATAGGAGAAAAACGTAAACTCCGTGCCAAACAGTGGGAAAGGAGGAGGAGAGGTTTGGCAGCTCCATCTGCAGTGGAGGAAGAAGAGGAGGACATGGGCACAGAAGGTGGCACAGATTCCACTAAAGGTAATTGGTTCCTATGCACTGTCAAACATTAATGTACCATATTTTTCGTAGATAACCATGTACATGTCTTCATATTTGTTACTAAAAGAGCTATCAAGCAGGGCACCATGTCCTAACAAATGTACCTCTTGTGACTTTTATGATATGGCCAATGTTTTGTATTATGTAGATGAAGACATTATGCCGGAAATAATCCTGGTGGAGCCTACAAGTGACCAGACACCAGAGCAACAAGAAGGTTGGTAGTCACAGATTTTTGTGTAGTGGGATCATAGAAATATGTGTATTTGCAATGATTGTTTAACCTTATATTCTTGTATTCCCTTACAAATTTACATTGCAGATGTTGCATCATGCCAGGATGTGGCATCCCCAGCCAGGTCAGAAGCCCGATCTCCTGGCAACGTGCCAAGCAGCATGGAAGCCAGTTCAGAAACTGTGGAGGAACCAGGACCAAGTGTCCAAGAGCCAATTGTGTGCCCACGTAGGTTTTTTCAGAATGATTTTTATCAGTGTTATTTTTAGCCTCCAATTTACAACACTAGTTCCCTATGGGAGCCTCTTTATTTGAATGGAAGTCGCACCGTAAGTCGGATCAGGATGCTCTGACTTGCGGGGCCACTTGCGTTGTGAAGATTTTTGAGGGGGAACTACACCAAAAAATTGAAGAACCCACCGTGGGTGTCCCCCCAAGTTCACAACCAGGCCTTTTGTGTGTGGTATTGAGTTTGAGGGTATGCCCACAACAAAAAGACAGCGTGGGTTACCCCCAAAACCCCTACCAGACCCTTATACAAGCATGCAGCTTGTCAGGCCAGGAAAGAGAACGAGCAAGCGGACCAAACACCCCCTGGACCACAGCAGGACACATGCCCTCAACATGGGGGGGTTTTGTTGCTTTGGGCCAGGGGGCCTCTGCACCGCACACCCAAAAGCACCTTACTCCCATGTAGAGGAGGACAAGAGCCTCATCCCCACAACCCTGTCTGGTGGTTTTGGGGGGTCATGCGGCCAGGGGGTTCCTAGGACTTTGGAAGCAACCTTTAACAAAGGGTGGCCCCCAGATCCCAGACCCCAATCACTATGTGAATGGGTATGGGGTACATAGTACCCCTACACATTAACCACATAAATGGAAGTGTATGTGAATAACGACAGGAGACGTTTATGAAATGTTCTTAAAGATCTTCATCCGGTCTTCTCCACTCTGCTCTTTGGATCTTCTCCTCTCCAGTCTTCTGCTGTCCAATCTTCTGCTCTTATGTTGTCTGCTCTTTTGCCCTAGGCTCTTCTTCTTCCTCCTGTCCTCCTCCAATGCTGTTGCCGTGCATTCTGCCCGTCTCTGGTCTCTGCATCTTAATATATATACATTACAACCATGCCCTCACAATGACGTCATCATGCGTTCACACCCCTAATGAATATATAGTAAGCTCAGGAGACCGGCAGAATCATCAGCAACAGCATTGGAAGAGGTCAGGAGGAAGATGAAGAGCCTAGGGCAAAAGAGCATAAGAACAGGGTAGGTATTAACTCGAGAGGAATTTAAAGATTACCTGCACACCAAATGTTTCTATATTATGACCTCATGTAGGTGATTCACATTGACTCCGTTGTATTTTATTTTCCAGATCATGTATTACACACTTGCACATTGGCCAAATTGACCCGTGAGGCTCTTCAATGCTGCTCAGACCTCGAGCAAATAAAAGAGACTGCAACGGCATTGCAAGGAAAGATGCGTGATTTTGTGGACATGCTTGCCAAATTTTAAAAATAATTATTATAAAATTTTTTACAGTTTGTATTGGGATGTTCCCATTTTTATATAATATTTTAGGCCAGTTTTATGACACTCAGATGTTAAAGAGTGTACCCAAGTTTGGGAAAAGCACTTTCCAACACCCTAACCCTAACCCTAACCCTAACCCTAACCCTAACCCTAACCCTGTGAATGTTTGATACTAAAACATTTTTACATTCAACAATGTGTGTTCAATTCTTTATTAGACTTTCGTTGGGGGGTCGAGGTCTAAAGCTGTGTAAAGAAGCACTAAATGTATGATGGCTGTCCTATTCACATATTTACATGTTAATGAAAGCATTTTGGACACTGCCATATGCAAGTTGCTGGAGGTGTCAATGAAATGTTAAAGATACCCCCAGTTTTAACGCATATCACAGTGCGATCTGACATTTCACACAGGATCGGAGCACACAAGTTTGAACGACTGTGCGATCCTATCCTGATGCGGCTGAATAAATGCATCATGTGCGACTTTTGTGCGAGTGCAGTGCGAATTGAGCCATACAAACTGTATAGCTGATTTTCGCATGAACATCTGATCGCATGTAATAAAGGAGCAGTGCGCTACGATATTACATGCCATCAGATGTGCAGTGTGAATTGAGACATACACTTTGTATGGCTACATTCGCACTGAACACGCATACAAGTCGCACATGACCCTTTATTTCTGATGTATCTGGATTGGATCGCACAGTGCTTAACACTTGTGGAATACAATCCTGTGGAAAAAGTAAGTGGCGGGTCACCCTTATGCAATGCTGGAAGGCTGCAAAGTCGCAGACTTCCCGCATCGCATAAGTGTGACTCAACACTCAAGGTACTAGCAGTCCTAGGATTCAATATGGCATTGATATTGCCAGTAGCAATCAGTGTAGGGAGATCAGTGTAATCTATAGTGTATTGCTTGTTCGTTGCTCTAGTTCACTTTCCATTACCTATATATATATAACACTTTGAGATGAACAATGATCAAGTTTCACATAACACTGACATATCCTAACATTGGTGGGCAGTGAGAAGGATGTCATAAATGAACAC
Organism: Pelophylax lessonae; assembly: GCF_965119305.1. Classification (NCBI taxonomy): domain Eukaryota; kingdom Metazoa; phylum Chordata; class Amphibia; order Anura; family Ranidae; genus Pelophylax; species Pelophylax lessonae. The sequence continues at coordinate 82,959,667 of NC_138768.1, forward strand.
AACATAACAGGTGTAGGTACTTTGTTAATACCCTAATGTATTATCTGAAATATATAGTATGGGCAACTTCTGGACAATGAACACCAATATAAGGTGACATTAGATGAACCTTGGGTGTGACCTAGTTCTCAATGTGACAGGGTTTGTGTACATTTTGTGGGGTGCAGAAGGCCCTTGTATTTACACCACTGGCTAAAAAATAACACATGGCCATCATCACTTTGGATCAGCTGGTGAGAGACTACAGTCAAGAAACACACTGATGAATACCCCCAGTTTTAACGCATATCACAGTGCGATCTGACATTTCACACAGGATCGGAGCACACAAGTTTGAACGACTGTGCGATCCTATCCTGATGCGGCTGAATAAATGCATCATGTGCGACTTTTGTGCGAGTGCAGTGCGAATTGAGCCATACAAACTGTATAGCTGATTTTCGCATGAACATCTGATCGCATGTAATAAAGGAGCAGTGCGCTACGATATTACATGCCATCAGATGTGCAGTGTGAATTGAGACATACACTTTGTATGGCTACATTCGCACTGAACACGCATACAAGTCGCACATGACCCTTTATTTCTGATGTATCTGGATTGGATCGCACAGTGCTTAACACTTGTGGAATACAATCCTGTGGAAAAAGTAAGTGGCGGGTCACCCTTATGCAATGCTGGAAGGCTGCAAAGTCGCAGACTTCCCGCATCGCATAAGTGTGACTCAACACTCAAGGTACTAGCAGTCCTAGGATTCAATATGGCATTGATATTGCCAGTAGCAATCAGTGTAGGGAGATCAGTGTAATCTATAGTGTATTGCTTGTTCGTTGCTCTAGTTCACTTTCCATTACCTATATATATATAACACTTTGAGATGAACAATGATCAAGTTTCACATAACACTGACATATCCTAACATTGGTGGGCAGTGAGAAGGATGTCATAAATGAACACAACATAACAGGTGTAGGTACTTTGTTAATACCCTAATGTATTATCTGAAATATATAGTATGGGCAACTTCTGGACAATGAACACCAATATAAGGTGACATTAGATGAACCTTGGGTGTGACCTAGTTCTCAATGTGACAGGGTTTGTGTACATTTTGTGGGGTGCAGAAGGCCCTTGTATTTACACCACTGGCTAAAAAATAACACATGGCCATCATCACTTTGGATCAGCTGGTGAGAGACTACAGTCAAGAAACACACTGATGAATGTATTAACCCTTCCAAAGTCACACATATATAACACATGATTAACCCAAATAATTGTGTTTGGCATATGTGCCCAAATGATTATAATCCACAATACAGAATCATTGCAATTTTTGTTTAATGTGTTGAAAAATAATATATCTCTGACATTTATCTTGTGTGTCCAATCTTTAACAAGATTAATGTGTTTGTGACAGTGATTGCTGCCAGGACACAGCTCCTCTCCCCACGAAATAGTCCAGATATTCCTGGCGGATCTGACGGGCCCTGTGTGATGCCAATGCTGACCGTCCAACTTCCATTGACGTCATGGACTCCACTTGGTTAGAAGGTTGGGCCTCTCCACTTGTACCTGGCATAGCAGGGTCAGTATCCAGTTGCTGCAAGACATAATTTTGTGCATTCCTGCGTAGGAAGTTGTGCAAAATGCAGCAACACAAGACCACATTATCCACTTTGTACAGTGCCAGGTTTATGGACGTCAGGAATATCCGGAACCGGTTGGCCATTATCCCGAAGGCATTCTCCACAACTCTGCGAGCTCTGGACAACCGGTAGTTGTAAATCCTTTGGTCTGGGGTGAGGTTCCTCTGAGGGTAGGGCTTCATGAGATGCTCCCCAAGCGCAAAAGCCTCATCTGCGATAAACACAAAGCTCATACCCTCAACAGTTTGCTCCCTGGATGGCAGGTTCAGAGTGCCGTTCTTTAGACGACGAGCGAACTCCGTCTGATCAATAACTCCCCCATCCGAATTGCGGCCATTTTTGCCAATATCCAAAAAAATAAACTCATAGTTTGCATTAACTATGGCTAGCATGACTATACTAAAAAAACCTTTATAATTATAATAAAATGTGCCGGAATTCGGAGGGGGGACAATGCGGACGTGCTTCCCATCAATAGCACCCCCACAATTGGGAAAATTCCACTTCTCCAGAAATTGATCAGAAATCTCCAGCCATTGCTCTGCGTTTGAAGGAAACTGTGGGGAAAAAATAAAAAAAAAAAAAAAAAAAAAAATTAGTGCTTGAGCACATCACATTATTAATTACACACACAGTTGTCTGTTAAATGCTTATGCAACTTGCTAAAAAAATATACAACAGGAAGGCAAAGGTTTGGATATGGGGATGTAACATCTACATACATTTATTTTCAACCTCCTATTGTTCTTATATTGTAAAGGGCCATACACACTAGAAGATTCTCTGAAGACTTTTTCGTGCAGATTTAACTTTTCTATGTAGTGCAAGGGCCTACCAGATTGCATAGGATTTGAAAGTGTTTGTTGGACCTCATATTATTTGGTTTTGGTAAATCGGAAGGATAAATTGTTCTGACAATCTTCTAGTGTGTATGGCCCATTATACTCACCAGCTAGAGCTGAAATTTACAAACTACGGCCCTCCAGCTGTTGCAGAACTACACATCCCATGAGGCCTTGTAATTCTCTCACATTCACAGACATGACTAGGCATGATGGAAATTGAAGTTCGTGAACAACTGGTGGGCCATAGTTTGAAGACCTCTGAACTTGAGCTTTGGTATATGCTGACTTTGAGATTTAGCATGTGGGTGGGGGATGGGTAAGTAAAACTGGGCATTTATACATCAATTAGGGCTTGTGGTCAGTGAAGGTTTTAACATCATTACATAAACATACAGAATCATAGGTGGGAATGGATGGACTGATGTATTTTAGATAAATCATTAACTAGGTACTAAAACATTGGCCAAGGAATAATTGTTTGAGGGAAAGCAATAAAATGACCCAAATTCAAAATACTGTTAACAGGCAATGCGTTTAGGGACACATAGGAGAGAATGGTGGGGTGGTTAGTGGGTAATTTTACAAATGGTTAAAGATAATCTACATCTTTACTACTATGTGCATGCGGACAGAGGGTAGTTTACAAATAATGGCCTGTGTCAATTGCTGTACATCCAAAAACATCATAATTCAGGTGAAACTAGTAATACATGTAATGTAAAAAATAAAACATACCTTGATATAGTCCTTCTGCAAGACCTTGATGATGGCAGAGCAGGTCTCAGGGATGATGACTCCAAGTGCTTGGGGGGAGATGCCTGTGGTGAACTTCAGATCCTGCAGGCTTCTCCCTGTTGCAAGATACCTCAACGTCGCAATTAACCTTTGCTCAGGAGTAATTGCAAGCCGCATACAAGTATCCTGCTTCAGAATATAGGGGGACACCAGGGCAAGAAGACGGTAAAAGATGGGATCCGTCATCCTCAAATAATTCCTGAAGTCATCAGGATTATTTTCCTGGAGCTCCCTCAGCAAGGACATATGAGAAAATTGATCACGGTTAAGCAACCAATTTTTCGTCCAGGAGGTCCGCTTCTTCTTCCTATTGCTCGTACGTCGTCTCAGAGCCAAAACTCCAACACTAACGACAGCAACGGACGAATTCACGGTCGCCATAATAAATTCTCGAACGATGTCTCGGAAAATAGCGAAATGTCGTCAACCAAACAAATGCTACCGAAATCAGCGCGAGATGCCCAGAAGGGTCACGGCCAAACACTCACTTCCTCTTTTGTAGCGGCGAACGTGCGTGGAACGTACTGACGTCATTTTCTGTCGGAAGACAAATGTCCTGGGCAAGTTTGGAGCACTTTTCAACAGACAAACAACAAACACACCAGCCGCGAACATTTGTAGGACGTTCCGTCGGCCGACGATCGGTACGTGTGTACGGGGCTTAAGACTTTGAACACCTTATATTGTAATGTACCTGAAATCTATTTGGCTGATTTATTCTGAATGCTCTATTAGGCTTTAATTGCAGAGCAGCCTGTAGTCTGTTATCAGAGGCCTGGGAATCACTAACACAGGCCTATGATATACACTCTCTATTACGCCTGGAGCATATGTAAATCCATTCAGTTCACATATTACAAAGCATCTTCTTAATTAAAAGTCTCACAGGCCGTATGTCATTATGAAATCTTATCCTCATATACATTATATAGACACATGGCGTATACATTTTAATAAAGTGCAGGACCGTAAACCGATTTTATTGTTTGCATAGATGTATATTATCCTTCCTACTATAAAAAGCCACAGAGGAAAAATAAAAGTACGTCAGTTAAAGCCGGAGGACACTTGTGTCTTGACAGATCATGGGAAGATGATCATTGCTTAACATTACAAGAAATCCATTCCGCTGCTGAGAGATAAAAAGAATCCTCAACAGGTCTGAGGAAGGCAATGACATATCCTGAGCTTAGAATTCTATTACAACCCACTGAATGATATTCATCTCAAATGGTTTTATTAAAGCTGAAGTCAAACTAAAAAGCATTTTTATCTCTACAGCTTTAGTTACATTACTTATCGGTAATGAAGAATGCCCCACGATGTTCAATCTGCTGGATTCTGGAGAAATCTTCACTGCAGGGCTGCCCTGTCCTCTTCCTGTCTGCTGAACTTCCAGCATTGTAGGGGTTAACAGCTTCAGATCTCAAGCTGCACTAAAGATAGGGACACGCCCCCTTATTTCTCCTCCTCCAATGAGAAAACTCCTTTCATTGATTACACAACTTGATCTGTGAATGGAGGAGGGAATCCTGTGGCTGATCAGACTCTCCTCTTTTCACAGATGGTGTTACAATCAGTGAAACAACTTTTCTAATTGGAGGAGGAGGAGGAGGAGGAAGAAGGTTGCATTTCCCCATCAGATCATCATTAGTGTGGCTGAGCCCTGAGTTGTTAAAGCGTAAGGGCTCTTTCACACGGGCGATCCGATCAGATCCGCCTGTCAGTTTTTTAGGCGGATCTGATCGGATCCTCCATGCAGCTCTATGGGGCAGCGGATGTCAGCGGAGACCCCTCCACTGACACCCGCTGCCATCCGTATCCGATCCTGTCTGTGAAATCTGGAAGGATGGAAACCCTATTATTCCATCTGTTCAGGGATCGGATTGGATCAGATGAGAGCGGACAGGCGGTCCACTCTCATCCGATCCCCCATAGAGATCAGCGGGTGCTGAGACACCTCCCTCTCCGCACTGCAAGCGGAGACGGAGCTGTCATCCGCCGGCTCAGCGGGGATCGGCGGATCCATCCCCGCTGAGCAGCACGGATCCGCCTACGGAGGCGGACCGTGTGAAAGAGCCCTAACTCCACTTTTGTTGAGAAAAAAACATCTGGGTGATCTCTGTACATTGCAGGGATTTAACCACTTTACCACTAGAGCATTTTGCTGTCTTAGGTCTGGGCCACTTTTTGCGATTCGGCACTGTGCGACTTTAACTGACAACTGCGCGGTCGTGCGACGCCATACCCAAACGAAATTTACATCCTTTTTTTCCCACAAACAGAGCTTTCTTTTGGTGGTATTTGATCACCTGTGCGATTTTTACTTTTTGCGCTATAAACAAAAAAAGAGCGTAAATTTGGAAAAAATAACAATATTTTTCACATTTTTTTATATGAAATTCCCCCCAAAAAAATGTAAAAATCAAAATTTTTTTAAATTTTTGGCCAATTTGTTTCTGCTACCTATGTTTGGTAAAAAAATTCACAATAAGCGTATTTTGATTGGTTTGCGCAAAAGTTATTGCGTTTACTAACAAAGGGAAAGATTTCTGTCATTTTTGGTGTTTTTTTTTTTTAACGCGTAATGGCGGCGATCTGCGATTTTTTTTGCGGGACTGCGACATTGCGGCGGACAGATCGGACCCTTGACTGACATTTTTGACACTTTTGGGGGTACCAGTAACATTACTGCAGTAATCAGTGCTATATATATGCACTGTTACTGTAAAAATGACACTGGTAGGGAAGGGGTTAATTTTATTGGAGAGGGAGGGGTTAATGTATGCCTGGTGCTTACTGACGTGTGGGGGGGGAGGTGACTGAGTGACACAGGGACAGATCGGATGTTCAGCTATGCTGAACACTCCGATCTGTCACTCCCTGTCAATTGGGAGATCCGCCCGCTTGTGTTTACACAGGCGGGCGGATCTCCACACTAGATCCCCGATGATCGGGGCAGAGCAGCGGCGATCACCGCTGCTCCTCCCCTGGCCCGACTCCCGCTGTGACTGAATACAGCGGGAGCGAGCCTCCGGCGGCCGCGCGAGCGCCGCCCACAAGGGGGAGTGTCTGACGACGTAGGTCTACGTCGTCAGACGATAACGAGCCACTTTGCCGCAGTAGTACTACGGTACTCAGTGGCAAAGTGGTTAAACAAACTTTGTTATAGATTCCTACCTTTTTTTATTCTGAAGAAATACATTGATTGATAGAAAGATTGTGGGTTCCTCTGTGCTGAGTGGATCTAATGGGCGTGGTTTCATAATTATCTATCAGCTGTGGCAGCTGCAGGGCTCTAATGAGGAAATCTGCTGGGCCTGCATCCCTTTAGACGTGTTCCTATTGATAGTATCTCACCAAAAAATACATTTTTGTTGCAGGGAATGCCAGAAATCTGACTTGTATCTTCGCCAGACTTCTGGGAAAATTGGTGAGCCAATCACACAAGCAGGAAATGATGTTTCTGGGGGTGTGGTCAGTATACATTCTGTGTACAGAACACCTCCAGGTAGCCATATTGCATTGCATTTTCAGAAAATTACAACAGCTGCAGATTGAAAAGGAAAGTTAATTTTTATTAACATTCAATTACAATATGATTTGTGTTGAAATTGTACTGTATACGCTATATTGTTTTTTCTTTATTTTCCCCCCCACTAAAGTGGAGTTACCCTTTAAGCTTCACAGTGCCAGAAGATCAGCAGCAGGAAGAGGACAGGGCAGCCCTGCAGTGAAGCTTTCCCCAGAATCCAGCAGCCGGCACATCGCGGAGCGTATTTCATTACAGGTAAGCAATGTGACTAATGCTGTAGAGGAAAAAAAAATGTTTTTAAACTAAATTTCAGATTTAACCACTTGATCTCTGGAAGATTTACCCCCCTTCCTGACCAGGCAATTTCTTTGCTATACAGCACTGCGTTACTTTAACTGAAAATTTTGCAGTCATGCGACGCAGTACCCAAAAAAAAAAAATGTTGTCCTTTTTTTTCCCCACAAATATAACTTTCTTTTGGTGGTATTTGATCACCTGTGCATTTTTTATTTTTTGCGCTATAAACAAAAAAACACCATTTGTGGGGAAAAAAAAAAAAATATATATATATATATTATATTTTTTTTTTCACTTGCTATAAAACTTATCCAGTAAAAAAATCTAACTTCTTCATCGATTTAGGCCAATATGTATTCTGCTACATATTTTTTGGTAAAAGAAATCGGCCATCAGGGACTCTTCCTCCTGATTGTATGAGACACAGCCGCGGTACCATTGGCTCCTGCGGATGTCAATCATAGTCAGTTAGCCAATCAGAAGAGAGGGGGGGGTGGCCGAACGACAGCTCCGTGTCTGAATGCTGCCCCCCCCCCCCCCCATAGCAAGCTGCTTGCTATGGGGGCACTCGACAGGAGGGAGGAGCCAGGAGCACCGAAGAGGGACCCGAGAAGAGAAGGATCTGGGCTGCTCTGTGCAAAACCAACTGCATAGAAGAGGTAAATATCACATATTTATTATTTTAGGAGAAAAAAAACGAGATTTTACAATCACTTTCAAGTGATTGTAAACGATCACCTTGTAAAACAACCCATTCAGTTTAAAATAGAAATGGAAGGCAAAACATTTTTGTATAGGTATACAAAAACATAAATACCTTTTTTTCCCCTTTTTTATAAGTGATCATATTCCCTCTGTTCTCAGCTGCATAAGTGCTGGGGGAGGAGAAGCATCAGCACACTGATCTCCCCAGTGAAAGGCTGTGCAGGGGGGGGCATGTCATGACAAGCTTGATCATTGGCTAGAGAACTGACCACACTGTGCTCTCCTGCTTAGTGTGGTCAGTTATTAATAGGAAAGCAAGGGTACTGGCAAGAACACCAGTGATTTCACATTAAGGAAGCAATATGAAGAGAACAGGAGACTTTCTCATACAAGTACATGGCACAGCAGGCACATATCAGGAACATGACGTGTAGGGGTAACAAACGCTTTAAAGTGTTACTAAACCCACAATAGTAAATTCAGTCTGTATAACCTAACCTAAGGGGTTAATTCTCTGCATTGTGTAAATAGGCTGTTTGATCCTGTCTGCTCTGCCCCCCCCCCTTCTTCCACTGTCCCCAATATATTTCCTGATATTTACAGAGCTAAGGGACAAGCTGCATATCCTCAGTTTGGTGTGTATTGCTAGAGAGTTTGTTTTTTTCTGAGTGCGTGTGATCAGCACAGGGCCAATCAGCACTGTGCAGACAGAGGGTGAGGAGTCCTGCATTCTCAATGGGCAATCGTGGGAAAATGAAAACTCCTCCTACAAGCTTTAACCAGACACTGATAGAAGTTGCAGGACTGCTCTGACTGCAGATGAAAAAAAAGGTGTTTAGCAGTTTATATTTACCAAAATAATTGCATTTCCATGTTCTGTGTACTGTGGGAGATCAGATATAGCGAATGCAGGCTCCTGGGTTTAGTAACACTTTAAGCAAGAAACAAAGGGGAAGGCCAGAACTGAGCCTCTGTAGGAGCTGTCTCAGGGAGAGCTACCTCTGGCACCCCAAAAGTAGAACAGCACACAGTTATACACCCTTCAGCCTCCACCAGACACTCTTCAGTGAGATCTCTAGACCAGATTCTTAGATAAAATAGCTGAGTTTGCTCCAAAGGTAATTAGGAATAGACTCTCCAGCTCTGCTGTACCCGGGACTTCAATGAACATCAGCAGACTCCAGCAGAACTGCCTCAAAGGGACAGCAGCCCCTGAGACTGGAACTTCTTCAGCAGGGCGAGAGCTAGGGTTGTTCCAGACTATTTATGTTCCTTCCTACCACCTACTGAGCACACCTCCCAGTGATTGGCTGCAGCAGAATAATGATTCAAGCTGCCCATTTGACTCTCACAGCCCTCTATGTTCTGGATGCCTTCATAATGCAGGGGAAAGCAACAGTCCAGAGAAATCAATAGCTGCTTCAATGATTACAGAGGAGCCACAAAGAACTAAATGTATCTATCATCCTAGCAGACTATCTAGGAGGATGCTACATCCACAATGTCAAATATTTCATACACTACTTCAGGCTAGATCAGTTTCCACACTCCACAATCGCATCTCGGGTGCTTGCTCAGCTCATCTCCACCAAGGCAACCAATTGTATCAGGAGAAGGAATGGCGCACGCTGAGGTGCAAAATAGTCTTCCTTTATTAACCACTTGCCGACCAGCTTCCGTAGTTTTACGGCAGCGGGTCGGCTCTATTTTGCGAAATGATGTACTAAGTACCTGTACGTCACTTTGTGTAACAGATAGTGGGGGGGCACCGCCAGTGGTGCCCATACGCAGCCATTTGCCGTGATCGCTTCCCATGGAGACAGAACGGCGGTCGGCTGATGTAAACACCTATCAGAGGTGAACACAGGGATCCTGTGTTCCTCCTATTTAGGAACTCAGATTTCTGTGTTCCTCCAGTGAGTACAACCCCCATACAGTTAGAAAGCACTCCCTAGGAGCACACTTAACCCTTTGATCGGCCCTGGTGTTATCCCCTTCCCTGCCAGTGTCATTAGTGCAGTAACAGTGCCTATTTTTAGCACTGATTTCTGTATTAGTGTCACTGGTCCCCTCAAAAGTGTCAATTAGGTGTCCAATCTTTCTGCCGCAATGTTGCAGTACCGCTAAAAATTGATGATCACTGCCATTACTAGTAAAAAATAAATAAATAAAAATGCCATAAATCTATCCCCTAGTTTGTAGACGCGATAACTTTTGTGCAAACCAAACAATATACACTTCTTTGGATTTTTTTTTTACCAAAAATATGTAGCAGAATACATATTGACCTAAACTGATGAAAAAGTTTGATTTTTATTTTTTTTTTTTTTGGGAATGTTTTATAGCAGAAATTAAAAAGATATTGTTTTTTTTTTTCCAGACTTGTCGGGTTTTTTTTGTTTATAGCGCAAAAAATAAAAACCGCAGAGGTGATCAAAAACCACCAAAAGAAAGCTCTATTTGTGGGGGGAAAAAAGACCAGCAATTGTATTTGGGTACAGCGTCGCACGATGGCGCAATTGTCAGTTCAAGCAACGCAGTGCCGTATCGCAAAAAATGGCCTGGTCATTAAGGAAGTAAAACCTTTCGGACCTTAAGGCTACATTCATATGTTAGCATAGCGGACCGCGGACAGAATCACCAAAGAAGCTCTTGTACTTTTTTTGGGCGTCATGCGACCCGCGATTTTGTTTGCGTGATGTTACCGCGATTCGGCAGGCGGAAATCGCGGCAACATCGCACAGCGTTTGGGGTGCCATTGCAAATCAATGGCAACGCACAGGCGTCCCTCCATTTGCAATGATTTCCAGATCGCGGGCAGAATCGCGGTGATTCTGTCCGCGGTCCGCTACGCTAAAATGTGAACGTAGCCTAACCAGCAGTAACATTCTATTCTGACATGTTTGGCGCTAGGCACAGCTCTTCTTTTGTTGATAACGCACTGTGCCTGGCACTAAACATGTTAGAACACAACTTGTTCCTGCTGGTCATGGAAGATTATTTTATATCTCAGTGTGCGGCATCCCTGTTGCTGATACAAGCAGGGCCGTCTTTAATATTAATTGGACCCTGGGCAAATATTTTTTTGGGCCCTCCAAAATCCACTTATTACCTATTTGCAGGCAGTGCGGGCTCAAGGGGCAGCTGATTTGGGCCCAACAACAACGACTGGGCCCTGGGCAGTTGCCCCTTTTGCCCTGTGTTAAAGACGGCCCTGGATACAAGTACAAATTCATTTAGTGACTGATACTGGCAAATGTAACAATGGCCGTATTATAAATATTGTCAACATAACCACACCCACATTTTCTGCTGAAGAATAGGAAATTCAGACGTTGGTAAAAAATATGACCCAAAGTGAGTAACAGTCCTTTGGTTGACAGACGGTCATTTGTCCGTCAATTATTGACCAGCAAGTAGAGAATGGTGTGCAAATCAATGGCTTTCTCCTTTCTAATGTGTCCTATAATTAAAGACAACCCTTCAATAGTCACCTAGCTGTTGTGCTGATGCATTTACTTCAATACTTGGCACAAGCATGGATATAAGGATTTCTGACATTTCGCTGACACTCATTTGCCGTGTGCTTGCTTTGGGTGTGTGACTCTGGGGAACCTAAAGTCAAAATAAAGTTATAAAGTAAAAAAATTGCAAGTAGTCAGGCTATGTAATGTTGCTATGTCTCTTCTGCAATAAAAAGAAAAAAATATGTACCTGCCTGGTCATAGGCTTCTTCGGAACGCATGTTCTCTTACTTTGGTGATCAGACTCAGAGGGAAGAATGCCCTTTACATGGGTACATTTCTCTTAGTGACCACCAATTACGTTAGAGGTCAGCAGACAGAACACCACTTACATTAATTGCCAGTAGGAGGAATCTCCCTTACATTGGAAATCAGTGGGAAGAATGCCCTTTACATTGGTGGTCACTAAGGGGAATGTACCCCTTACATTGAAGGTCAGCAGGCAGAACACCCCTTACATGTACCGCCAGTAGGAGGAATTTCCCTTACATTGGAAATCAGTGGGAAGAATGCTCCTTGCATTGGTGGTCACTGGGAAGAATGCCCTTGCAGTGGTGCCTTATAGACGGTTAAAAAGGTCATTAGCCTTATGCTGTGGGCTCTGTCAAGTGGCATTGGCACTGGAACTAGGCAGGCTCTGTCAGATGGGAGGTCAATCAGCCACAACTCAAGGAACCCCTAGTAACATCTGGGTGTTGCTTTTGCATCTTGCTTTGGTGGCCAGTGGGAAGAATGCCCCTTGCATTGGCGGTCAGTGGGCAGAATGCTCCTTACAATGGTGGTCAGTGGGAGGAATGCTACATACAGTGGTGGTCAGTAAGAAGAATGCTCCTTACATTGGTCATCAGTGGGAAGAATGTCCCTTGCATTGGTGATTAGTAGGAAGAATGCTCCTTAAGTGGTGGTCAGTGGGAAGAATGCCCCCTTACATTGGTGGTCAGTGGGAAGAATGCCCCCTTACATTGGTGGTCAGTGGGAAGAATGCCCCCTTACATTGGCGGTCAATAGGAAGAATGCCCCCTTACATTGGTGGTCAGTAGGAAGAATGCCCCCTTACATTGATGGTCAGTGGGCAGAATTGCCCCTTACATTGGTGGTCAGTAGGAAGAATGGCCCCTTCCATTGGTGGTCAGTGGGAAGAATGCCCCCTTACATTGATGGTCAGTGGGCAGAATTGCCCCTTACATTGGTGGTCAGTAGGAAGAATGCCCCCTTACATTGGTGGTCAGTGGGAAGAATGCCCCTTACATTGGTGGTCAGTGGGAAGAATGCCCCTTACATTGGTGGTCAGTAGGAAGAATGCCCCTTACATTGGAGGTCAGTGGGAAGAATTCCCATTACATTGGTGGTCAGTAGGAAGAATGCCCCTTACATTGGTGGTCAGTAGGAAGAATGCCCCTTACATTGGTGGTCAGTAGGAAGAATGCCCCCCTTACATTGATGGTCAGTGGGAAGAATGCCCCTAACATTTTTGGTCAGTGGGAAGAATGCTTCTTACATTGGTGGTCAGTAGGAAGAATGCCCCTTACATTGGTGGTCAGTAGGAAGAATGCCCCCCTTACATTGATGGTCAGTGGGAAGAATGCCCCTAACATTTTTGGTCAGTAGGAAGAATGCTCCTTACATTGGTGGTCAGTGGGAAGAATGCCCCCTTACATTGGAGGTCAGTGGGAAGAATGCCCCTTACATTGGTGGTCAATGGGAAGAATGCTTCTTACATTGGTGGTCAATGGGAAGAATGCCCCCTTACATTGGTGGTCAGTAGGAAGAATGCCCCCTTACATTGGTAGTCAATGGGAAGATTGTTCTTACAGTAGTGTCTAACAGACAGTTAAAAAGGTCATTCGCCTTATGTTGTTGGCTCTGCCAAGAGGCATTGGCACTGGAACTATGCAAATGGGAGGTCAATCAGCCACAACTCAAGGAACCCCTAGCAACCTCTGGATTTTGCTACTTTAAAAACAACTGGAGAAAACCTCAGAAGTTAGACACCAGCTGTGATTTTTAAGGAGTATTGGCTACCTGGGATTTATGCAGCCCTGGATTAAACCTTTGCAGTGTGGGGAAGATGGGGAGGGGGAGGGGGGGGGGGGGGTCACACTACAAGGGAGGAATTTTCCTTTCCCCAGAGTTCAACCTTAAACAATGTGCAACTAAATACAATCACAATAAATACCAGATCTTTTTATGTCAAGAGCTTAGCACATTTTTTTTTATATGAATAGTCCACTTCCAAAAGAGTGTGCATTGTTGGAACCAGCAGCCAGACCCCCGTATTCCCCAGCAAGGGAACATACCATCAGCACTGCCATTCTTATATCATCAATGCACCGCTGCCATAGAGGAGCACACAGTAAACCCCATATACATGATATGACATTAAAATAACAATCCTACATTGAAAAGAGTGACAATCTCAACATTTCCTCCTATTTCATGTTAATAAAAATATCTAATCAACGCTCAGTGCCAATCTGACAAAGCAATTTTCTGCTGTGACAAGCGTGTTGACTATCCTGTGTGTTTTGGAAATAATGCATTGAATATCTTTTCAGCTTCATAGCACAAGACGGATGAAACAAAGGCAGCAGGACTGCAGCAAGGACCTTGGCTGGCCATGGTGGCAGATACTGGAAATGTGAATGATACAGGTCAGATCTCCAACTACATCCAAGAGTCTGCATAACACAATCAAGAACCCCCCCACCACCTCCTCCCAGAGCCAGGACCTGGAATGCACGGACGGATGGATTAGTATAGGGGAGGAAAATGGGGCTTTGTGTGAACACTGGGAAGGAGGGATTATTTTGGAAGCAATAAAGTGAGAGGAGAGAACTGCAGCAGCCGAGACCTGGATGGGCTGAATATGATGAAGAGTATGGGAGTTGTGTCACATTTACTGTGACGTCATTACAACGTCACTGATGGTGAATTGTGATACAAAAAAAAAAAAAAAAAGGTTTCTCCTCCCTACTGACTGTAAATACAATATAAATAAAATGAATTATATATAATTATATAATAAAAATATAATTTATATAAAATTAAATTAATTATTTAAGAGATTCTACATTTACTTGTGACCGTTGGGGTCTTTTTCGTATTTATTTTATTATCTTCAGCATGATAATTGGTTCTTTTGAAATGTATTGTAACTACTGTCTCCCCTTATTTTGTCAAGCCCTGTACTGTTGCCACTATATAAAGCCTGTATAATAATAATAATAATAATAATAATAATAATGATAATAATAATTGTGAAAAAAAAAAAAAGGTTTCTCCTCCCTATTGACTGTAAATACAATATAAATGAAATTATAAATAATTATATATATATATATATATATATATATATATATATATATATATATATATATAATTGATATAAAATTAAATTCATTATTTATGAGATTCTATATTTACTTGTGTCCGTTGGGGTCTTTTTCGTATTTATTTTATTATCTTAAGGGTGATAATTGACCCTTTTGAAAGGTATTGTAACTGTACTGTACAAGCCCTGTACAAACTGCTGCCACTATATAAAGCCTGTATAATAATAATAATTGTAATACAAAAAAAAAAGAAAATAGGTTTCTCCTCCCTATTGACTGTAAACACCATATAAATAAAATTAAATTCTAAATAATTATATATAAAATAATAATATAATTAATATAAAATTAAATTCATTATTTATGAGATTCTACATTTACTTGTGTCCGTTGGGGTCTTTTTCATATTTATTTTATTATCTTTAGGGTGATAACTGACCCTTTTGAAATGTACCGTAACTGTACTGTCTCCCCTTATTTTGTCAAGCCCTGTACAAACTGTTGCCACTATATAAAGCCTGTATAATAATAATAATAATAATAATAATGATAATTGTAATACAAAAAAAAAAAAGGTTTCTCCTCCCTATTGACTGTAAATACAATATAAATAAAATTAAATTATATATAATTATATATATATATATATAAAATAATATAATTAATATAAAATTAAATTAATTATTTATGAGATTCTACATTTACTTGTGTCCGTTTGGGTCTTTTTCATATTTATTTTATTATCTTAAGGCTCCCCCTATTTTGCCAGGCCCTGTACAAACTGTTGCCACTATATAAAGCCTGTATAATAATAATAATAATAATAATATGTCTGACCTTGGACTATACAGCTATATCCCTGCAGGGGCCAGAACTAAAAGAGAGGTTGGGTATAATCCGAAATATGTACAATTTTAAATTTAATGAAAGTGGTTCTAAAGGCTCAAGGTTTTTCACCTTAATGTATTCTGTGCATTAACCACTTAAGGACCAGGCCCATTTCTGACACTTGTTGTTTACGAGTTAAAATCAGTATTGTTTGCTAGAAAATTACTTAGAACCCCCAAACATTATATATTTTTTTTAGCAGAGACCCTATAAAGTAAAATGGAGATCGTTGCAATACTTAATGTCACACGGTATTTGCACAGCAGTCTTACAAACGCAATTTGTTTGGAAAAAATACACTTTATTTAATTAAAAAATAAGAAAAAGGTAAATTTAGCCCAATTTTTTTCTATAATGTGAAAGATAATGTTACGCCGAGTAAATAGATACCCAACATGTCATGCTTCAAAATGGTGCACGCTCATGGAATGGCAACAAACATTGGTACTTAAAAATCTCCAAAGGTGAAGCTTTAAAAATGTATACAGGTGACCAGTTCAGAGTAACAGAGGTTTTTCTTATTTATTTTACCTTTTACTTTTTATTTTTACACTGTCCCTTAATAAAAAAATGTTTTGATCACTTTTATTCCTATTACAAGAAATGTAAACATCCCTTGTAATAGAAATAAGCAGGACAGGTCCTCTTTAATGTGAGATCTGGAGTTTTTCTTGCTAAAAAAAAAACGGGCCCTTTAAGGCCGTGGGGAGGAAGTGACATATGATGTCGCTCAGGTCCTCCAAGATCATAGAGTCAAGTGGGGGCCATCTTGCCCTCTCTCTACTTCCTGCCTGGGACATGTTTGGATTGTATCATTATCACCGCTACCGACGGCTCCGGTAAGTGAGGAAAACGACGGGAAGCGGTGGGAGGGGGGTGGTCACCTCTCTTGCCACCAAAAAAGTAATCCCGTGGTGAGTCTGCTGCTGGGGCCACTTTTATGTGAAAGAGGATTGCCTGTCCTGTAAGAAAATACCGGGGTTATGGCAGCAGCACCGGTATTTAATGTCAAAGTACCAACGTAAAACTGCGGCGGGTGGTCCGGAAGTGGTTTAGGTAAAATACCTTCTGGGTGCAGCTCCGCCCTCCCCCAGCCCCCCCTTATACTTACCTGAGTCTGATCTCAATCCAGCACTGTGCATAGGAGCAATGGCGCTCCTGGGTCTATCTCGCCTAATTGGCCCACACTGTAGCGGGAGCCATTGGCTCCTGCTGCTATCAATCACTGCCAGTGAGCCAATGAGAAGAGAGCAGGGGGCGGGGTTGAGCAGCACTCAGTGTGTAAATGGACGGTGTCTATTTACAGGAGCGCGGCTTGGGAGCGAGCCTGCTTTAGTGACACCATAGCAAGAGGCTTGCTATTGGGGGCACTCGGCAGGAGGGAGGAGCCAGGACCACAAATAGGGGACCCAAAAAGAAGAGGATCGGAGCTGCTCTGTGCAAAACCATTACACAGAGCAGGTAAGTGTAACATGTTTGTAATTTTTATTTAAAAAAAACCTTCCCTTTAGATAAACTTTAAAGCTAAATTCTAGGAAGATATAAAAGAGAATGGGGGAGATTTACTAAAACTGGAGCAGCTCTGCATTGAAACCAATAGGCTTCCAGTTTTTTTGTCGAAGCTTAATTGAGCAAGCTGAGGTTAGAAGCCGATTGGCTACCATTAACAACTGCACCAGATTTTGTACTCTCCAGTTTTAGTAAATCAACCCCTATACATCAAAGCTCTGTAACCATTAATACATTAATAAATGCATTTTTAAATGCAAGCAGTGTAAGAACTTGAACGTGACCTAGTATCCTAGTATCCACATCTTTAACCGCTTGCCAACCGCCACACGACTATTTACTGCGGCGGTCAGCCCCTCACAGGCAAAGCGACGTAGTACTACGTCGCTAGCCTGTGAGGGTCTAGAGAGCGAGCGCGCGCCCCCGGAGGCGCGCTCCCGCTCCCGCGCGGTCACGGACCCCCCCGCGCGTGTGCCTGGCGGACCCGATGTCTGCCAGGCACTCGCGATCGTCGGTTACACCGGGAGAAAGGCAGGCGGCTAATGTAATCAAAGCCGCCTGTCATTCTCCCCTGTGTAAGAATGGTGATCATACGGTTCTACTATGTAGGACCGTTGATCACTGTTCATACACCTCAAGCCACAGCCAATCACAGGTAGAATCACGCCCCTAGGGACACACATATCCCCTCTCTCTCTCTCTCTCTCAAAAAAGTTAACCCCTTCACTGCCAGTGTCATTTTTACAGTAACAGTGCATATGTATAGCACTGATTACTGTAGTAATGTCACTGGTAACCCCAAAAGTGTCAAAAATGTCAGTCAAGGGTCCGATCTGTCCGCCGCAATGTCGCAGTCCCGCAAACAAAAATCGCAGATCGCCGCCATTACTCGTTAAAAAAAAAAACAACAAAAATTAGAAAAATCTTTCCCTTAGTTAGTAAATGCAATAACTTTTGCGCAAACCAATCAAAATACGCTTTTTGCGATTTTTTTTTACCAAACATAGGTAGCAGAAAACAAATTGGCCTAAAATGTTAAAAAAATTTGATTTTTAAATTTTTTTGGGGGGGAATTTCATATAAAAAAATTTAAAAAATATTGTTATTTTTGCAAAATTGTCGCTCTTTTTTTGTTTATAGAGCATGATCAAAAAATCGCACAGGTGATCAAATGCCACCAAACGAAAGCTCTGTTTGTGGGAAAAAAAGGACGTCAAATCCGTTTAGGTACAGCGTTGCACGACCGCGCGATTGTCCGTTAAAGTCACGCAGTGCCGAATCGCAAAATAGGCCCTGGTCAGGAAGGGGGTAAAATCTTCCGGAGCTTAAGTGGTTAAAGCAGGGCTATACTGTGAAGGTAAAAAACAGTACAAGGAGCCAATCAGTTCACATGCTGACAAGGAGCATGCGGATAGCAGGAGAAAGCAGAGTGACAAAGAGATTGGGCGGGTTCAGGATGGCTTAGGGCTTAAAGGAATTGGGTTGAATAATGCTGGTCATCAGACTGCAAACAACTAGTGGCCGAAAAATATTACTGTAGGGGAAATCTCTGGATTGAAGGTGAATATTGCTGCAAAAGCTAGATTTGTCATTTTACCTTCTAATGGACTTTTAAATATAATCTTGCTATTTTTGGATATCTTAAACATGTTCTGTCTACCCTTTCTTTGTATTTCTGATACTATAACACTGATTAGAGTTAAGACAAATATTCTGCCAATATGTTTCTTATTAGGGACATACCCTTCAAATGGAAAGTCAGTAATGATTTGAAATGCCTGTGATGACTGTTAGTCACTGTCCCATAGACATGCAGATGCTATGAGTAGTCAACGATTGACTAGTCATGGAAGTGTTGGAATTACAGCAATTTTTCTATACAGGTCAGTAGACATTTGACTGCAATAGAAATGTGCAGAGGAAATCAGAGAAAGAATTCTAAATCGGTCACATAAACAGTCCAACATTCACATGCTTGTTATTTCTATAGCACCGCTATATTGCTGCTGTCATCAGGCCCTGATTGGACAACCTCATTCTAAGCTATTCTGCCAAGAAAGAAGACATCCATGAGCCTTGCAGTATCCAGATAGTGTGGGGTGTAATGCATATAATTCCAAGCGTTCTGAAGTCACACATGATGAAAACAATCATTTATTAGGAAGGAATAAACATACTCTCATCTGCCGGAGACTCCTTTTAATGTATATATTATACCTAATCAAATCTGAACAAATCCAAACCATAGGACATACTAATGAGGCCCACAAAACTCAGCCTCAACTTTTTCCATCCAGAAAAACCCTAATAAAATTTTGGTGTTCCGGAACCCCTATATAAACCAATTCATCAATGTCCCTTACATTGGAGGTCTGCATGGAGGTCAGTGGTATAAATCCCCCTTACATCAGAGGTCAGTGGGAAGAATGCTCCTTACATTGGAGGTCAGTGAGAAGAATGCCCCTTACATCAGAGGTCAGTGGGAAGAATGCTCCCTACATTGGAGGTCAGTGGGAAGAATGCCCCTTACATCAGAGGTCAGTGGGAAGAATGCCCCTTACATTGGTGGTAAAAGGGAAGAATGCTCCTTACATTGGTGGTCAGTGGGAAGAATGCCCCTTACATTGGAGGTCAGTGAGAAGAATGCCCCTTACATTGGAGATCAGTGAGAAGAATGCCCCTTACATTGGTGGTAAATGGTAAGAATGCCCCTTACATTGGAGGTCAGTGGGAAAAATGGCCCTTACAATGGAGGTCAGTGGGAATAATGCCCCTTACATGGGAGGTCAGTGGGAAAAATGCCCCTTACATTGGAAGTCAGTGGGAAGAATGCCCCTTACATTGGAAGTCAGTGGGAAGAATGCCCCTTACATTGGAGGTCAGTGAGAAGAATGCCCCTTACATTGGTGGTAAATGGGAAGAATGCCCCTTACATTGGAGGTCAGTGGGAAAAATGGCCCTTACAATGGAGGTCAGTGGGAATAATGCCCCTTACATTGGAGGTCAGTGGGAAGAATGCCCCTTACATGGGAGGTCAGCGGGAAGAATGCCCCTTACATGGGAGGTCAGTGGGAAAAATGCCCCTTACATTGGAAGTCAGTGGGAAGAATGCCCCTTACATTGGAAGTCAGTGGGAAGAATGCCCCTTACATTGGAGGTCAGTGAAAAGAATGCCCCTTACATTGGAAGTTAGTGGGATTAATGCCCCTTACATTGGAGGTCAGTAGGAAGAATGCCCGTTAAATTAGAGGTAAGTGGGAATAATACCCCTTACATTGGTGGTCATTGGGAATAATGCTCTTTACAATGGTGATCAGTAGGAAGAATGCCCCTTACATTGGAGGTCAGTGGGAAGAAAGCCCCTTACATTGGAGTTCAGTGGGAAGAAAGCCCCTTACATTGGAGGTCAGTGGGAAGAATGCCCCTTAAATTAGAGGTAAGTGGGAATAATACCCCTTACATTGGTGGTCATTGGGAATAATGCTCTTTACAATGGTGGTCAGTAGGAAGAATGTCCCTTACATTGGAGGTCAGTGGGAAGAATGTCCCTTACATTGGTGGTCAGTGGGAAGAATTCCCATTACATTGGTGGTCAGTGGGGAGAATGCTTCTTTCAATAGCGGTCAGTGCGAAGAATGCTCTGTACATTGGTGGTCAGTGGGGAAAAAGCCTCTGGCAGAGTGGGAAGAATGCCCTTTACAGAGGTGGTCAGTGGGTAGAATACCCTTACAGTGGTACCTTACAGTTGGTTAAAAAGGTAGTTGGGATCATGCTGTTAGCTTTGCAAAGTGACATTGGCCCTGAAACTATGCAGATGTGAGGTCAATCAGCCACAATTCAAGGAACCCCTAGCAACATCTGGAGGAATCCTAGGGTTCCATGGAACCTAGGTTGAGAATTGCTGTAACAAGGGTTGTTGCTGTGGTTTATACGGATTTGCATTCCTATATTATCAAAGCAAAAATCACAAAAGTCTTCCAGGATGCTGGACCATTTCTAATGCACAAGATCTATTGGGAAAACCAGGGTCAGATCACCTAAGTTGCATCAATCCATTGAAGGCCATTTCTCTTCAAGCAGCCAATCACAGTTATCTTTTTTTTTTTTTTGTGAAATCTTCCATTTACAACTTTTAAAGGAAGAAGCAATGACATGAAATGCTGAAGTCATGGCAGACTCACCAAAATTGTTCATATAAGCATATAATCGCAATGTACACATTGAAATGTAACAGATATATTATATTCCGTGGGATAAAATGTTAACTAGCTACCAAACAAAGCTTCCCTGGTGGATTATATCTGCACCTATAGCATTTGGGGGGGGGGGGGGGGGTTTCCACTGGTGTAGTCGCTATATGCGATCGCTGATCGCGGATTTGTTGGTTATTTTTTCCCATTTTTTTTTCCAATCTGCAGCTTGCTTTTTAGGTGGCAATAGACATGAGATGAGTGTCACACAATCCATGACCAAAGCGTGTGGCTTCTGTGCCGCTACCGTGAGCCTCCAAATTCCTGGTTGACCTGATGGAAAGCAGCGACATGCCATACCATGGTGCCAATGTCTATGTACCACTGCCAGGTGGTCAGATCTAGTGACCGCCATCCCATCCCTATGGTCACCTTGGGTCCCCTGCTGCAAGCATCCATGCGCAATGTCCTGCAGCCAGGTCAGGGTGGGCTGGTGTCCTGATAGAAGGGGGGTGGGGGGGATTGTACTCACCAGTGAGGAGCTGCAGAGAAGTGTGGAGCTGTCAGTGGTGTGCAGTCTTCCTCTGCGTCCTCCTCCTTCTTCTCCTGCTTAGACCAGCTGAGCTCAGCCACTCACAGCTCCTTGGATACTGACTGTATGCTTCTAATCAGATGCTGGCAGCCAACTAAGCCAGGAATGTGCTATGATGTGACTGCTGCTCAGCCCGGCTACTCCCCCACCGTGAACGTGTCCGTTCCCCTCCAATGTTAACTATTCATAGGCAGCAGCAGTGCGGCCAGAGCTCAGCCCATCCTATGTGCGGACAGCGATCCGAGCTGCATCCAGACCCGCCCCTCTCCTCTCATTGGCACGCCTCCCAACTTCTTACATTGCCCATCGCCTATGTACAGAGCATCCAGCCCCGCCCTCTTCTCTCATCGCTGACGTCCCGACTTCTTACATTGTATCCCTGTGTGTACATTCCAATGATACTCAGCACAGCAGCTACAACTGTCACTGCGCACAATACAGGCAACCGCTACAATACAGGCAATGGCTACAATACATGCAATGGCTTCAATACATGCAATCCCTACAATACATGCTATGGCTACAATACAGGCAATGGCTACAATACAGGCAATGGCTTCAATACAGGGCAGGCAATGGCTACAATACAGGCAATCCCTACAATACATGAAATGGCTACAATACATGCAATGTCTAAAATACATGCAATCCCTACAATACATGCAATGGCTACAATACATGCAATGGCTACAATACAGGCAATGGCTTCAATACATGCAATGGCTATAATACATACAATGGCTACAATACATGCAATGGCTACAATACATGCAATGCCTACAATACACGCAATGCCTACAATACATGTGATGGCTACAATACATGCAATGGCTACAATACATGTGATGGCTACAATACATGCAATGGCTACAATACATGCAATGGCTACAATACATACAATGGCTACAATACATGCAATGGCTACAATACATACAATGGCTACAATACATACAATGGCTACAATACATACAATGGCTACAATACATGCAATGGCTTCAATACATGCAATGGCTACAATACATGCAATGGCTACAATACATACAATGGCTACAATACATACAATGGCTACAATACATACAATGGCTACAATACATGCAATGGCTACAATACATACAATGGCTACAATACATGCAATGGCTACAATACATACAATGGCTACAATACATGCAATGGCTACAATACATACAATGGCTAAAATACATGCAATCCCTACAATACAGGCAATGGCTTCAATACAGGGCAGGCAATGGCTACAATACAGGCAATCCCTACAATACATGCAATCCCTACAATACATGAAATGGCTACAATACAGGCAATGTCTAAAATACATGCAATCCCTACAATACATGCAATGGCTACAATACATGCAATGGCTACAATACATGCAATGGCTTCAATACAGGGCAGGCAATGGCTACAATACAGGCAATGGCTTCAATACAGGCAATGGCTACAATACATGCAATGCCTACAATACATACAATGGCTACAATACAGGCAATGGCTACAATACACGCAATGCCTACAATACATGTGATGGCTACAATACATGCAATGGCTACAATACATGTGATGGCTACAATACATGCAATGGCTACAATACATACAATGGCTACAATACATGCAATGGCTACAATACATACAATGGCTACAATACATGCAATGGCTACAATACATACAATGGCTACAATACATGCAATGGCTACAATACATACAATGGCTACAATACATGCAATGGCTACAATACATACAATGGCTACAATACATGCAATGGCTACAATACATACAATGGCTACAATACAGGCAATGGCTACAATACACGCAATGCCTACAATACATGTGATGGCTACAATACATGCAATGGCTACAATACATGTGATGGCTACAATACATGCAATGGCTACAATACATACAATGGCTA
Source organism: Pelophylax lessonae (assembly GCF_965119305.1). Lineage (NCBI taxonomy): Eukaryota > Metazoa > Chordata > Amphibia > Anura > Ranidae > Pelophylax > Pelophylax lessonae. The sequence goes on from NC_138768.1 coordinate 82,983,453, forward strand.
CAATACATGCAATGGCTACAATACATACAATGGCTACAATACATACAATGGCTACAATACATACAATGGCTACAATACATGCAATGGCTTCAATACATGCAATGACTACAATACATACAATGGCTACAATACATACAATGGCTACAATACATACAATGGCTACAATACATGCAATGGCTACAATACATACAATGGCTACAATACATGCAATGGCTACAATACATGCAATGGCTTCAATACATACAATGGCTACAATACATGCAATGGCTACAATACATACAATGGCTACAATACATGCAATGGCTACAATACATACAATGGCTACAATACATGCAATGGCTACAATACAGGCAATGGCTTCAATACATGCAATGGCTACAATACATGCAATGGCTACAATACAGGCAATGCCTACAATACATGTGATGGCTACAATACATGCAACGGCTACAATACATGCAATGGCTACAATACATGCAATGGCCACAATACATACAATGGCTACAATACATGCAATGGCTTCAATACAGGCAATGGCTTCAATACATGCAATGGCTACAATACATGCAATGGCTACAATACAGGCAATGCCTACAATACATGTGATGGCTACAATACATGCAACGGCTACAATACAGGCAATGGCTACAATACACGCAATGCCTACAATACATGTGATGGCTACAATACATGCAACGGCTACAATACAGGCAATGGCTACAATACATGCAATGACTACAATACAGGCAATGGCTACAATACATGCAATGCCTACAATACATGCAATGCCTACAATACAGGCAACAGCTACAATACAGGCAACGGCTATAATACATGCAATGGCCACAATACATGTGATGGCTACAATACAGGCAATGGCCACAATATATGCAATACCTACAATACATGCAATGCCTACAATACATGCAATGGCTTCAATACAGGCAATGGCTTCAATACATACAATGCCTACAATACATGCAATGCCTACAATACATGTGATGCCTACAATACAGGCAATGGCTACAATACATGCAACGGCTACAATACAGGCAATGGCCACAATATATGCAATGCCTACAATACATGCAATGCCTACAATACAGGCAAAGGCTGCAATACAGGCAATGCCTACAATACATGCAATGCCTAAAATACAGGCAATGGCTACAATACATGCAATGCCTACAATACAGGCAATGGCTACAATAAAGGCAATGCCAACAATATAGGCAATGGCTAAAATACAGGCAATGCCTACAATACATGCAATGCTTACAATACAGGCAATGCCTACAATACAGGCAATGCCTACAATAAAGGCAATGGCTACAATACAGGCAATGCCTACAATACAGGCAATGGCTACAATACAGGCAATGCCTACAATACAGGCAATCCCTACAATACATGCAATGCCTACAATGCAGGCAATGCCTACAATACAGGCAATGGCTACAATACATGCAATTCCTACAATACATGCAATCCCTACAATACACGCAATGGCTACAATAAATGCAATGCCTACAGTACAGGCAATGCCCACAATACATGCAATGCCTACAAAACATGTGATGGCTACAATGCATGCAATGGCCACAATACATGCAATGCCTACAATACATGCAATGGCTACAATACATGCAGGACAATGCCTAGAATACATGCAATGCCTACAATGCATGCGATGGCTACAATACATGCAGGACAATGCCTAGAATACATGCAATGGCTACAATACTTGTGATGGCTACAATACATGCAGGACAATGCCTAGAATACATGCAATGGCTACAATACATGCAGGACAATGCCTAGAATACATGCAATGGCTACAATACTTGTGATGGCTACAATACATGCAGGACAATGCCTAGAATACATGCAATGGCTACAATACATGCAGGACAAGGCTTACAATGCCTGCAATAGATACAATACAAGCAATGGCTACAATACATGCAATGCCTACAATAAATGCAATGCCTACAATACATGCAGGACCAGGGCTTCTGATAAGGCAGTACAACCAGTCCTGTTGTACTGGGCCCAGGCCCTATCAGCTAATAAGGGGTGCCCAGGGCAGCTTTATTGTTAATTTCTGCCTAAATTAATCAATGGATTTTACTAGTCTACACCCTCGCCCCTACTTGCTTACCAGGGCTTAAATTACATTTTTTCTGGGCCCTATAAGGGTAACATAGGGGCACAGGAGGTGGGAGCAGAGGAGGGACTTTTTTCCATTTTTGAAGAGCAGGCAGATAAAGGGAGTGCTACTTTTCCACTGCACCTCGGGGGCAGGGGGTAGGTGGGGTGTAGGCTGGGTTGGGGGGGCCCCATTAGGAGGGCTGTATAGGGCCCCATGATTTCTAACAGAGGCCCTGTGCAGGACAATGCTTACAATACATGCAACTGTTACAACACATGCAATGGCTTCAATACATGCAATGGTTTCAACACATGCAATGGCTACAATACATGTGATGGTTACAACACATGCAATGGCTACAATACATGCAATGGCTACAATACATGTGGGGCAATGACTACAATACATGCAATGGCTACAATACATGCAATGGCTACAATACATGAAATGTTTACAATACATGAAACGTCTACAATACATGCAGGACAATGCCTACAATACATGCAATGGGTACAACACACGCAATGGCTACAATACATGCAGCTAATTTTTTACGATCTGTTTTTTTTTTGATCATCAAATAATTTTATATAAAATATTTTTGTGTTTAGATCCATAAAGAAAATACACTCCAAAGATCTGAACGCAGCATATTTGAACGCCTGTCTGCTTGATCCCTTATGCAGTGTTACTTATGCAAAATGGCAACATTAATTGTCCCCATCAGAGCACCTCCTTGCACCAGGTGTCTCTATGGGCTCTTTCACACGGGCGATCTGATCAGATCCGCCGGTCAGTTTTTTAGGCGGATCTGATCGGATCCTCCATGCAGCTCTATGGGGCAGCAGATGTCAGCAGAGACACCTCCGCTGACACCCGCTGCCATCCGTATCCGATCCTGTCCGTGAATTCTGGATGGATGGAAACCCTATTTTTCCATCCATTCAGGGATTGGATTGGATCGGATGAGACGTGGACAGGCGGTCCGCTCTCATCCGATCCCCCATAGAGAGCAGCGGGAGCTGTGAAACCTCCCTCTCCGCACTGCAAGCGGAGACGGAGCTGTCATCCGCCGGCTCAGCGGGGATCGGCGGATCTGAGCAGCACGGATGCGCCTACAGGTGTTCCCATCACAGTGCCTTCTTACATCAGGTGCCCCTATCATTATGCCCTCTTACATCAAGTGTCCCCATCACAGTGGCCTTTTACATCAGGTGTCCCCATCACAGTGCCCTCTTATATTAGGTGTCCCCATCACCGTGTCCTTTTACATCTGGTGTCCCCATCACTGTGCCCTCTCACATCAGATGCCCCTATCATTGTGCCCTCTTATATCAGGTGCCCCATCACAGTGCCCTCATACATCAGGTGCCCCTATCATTTTGCCCTCTTACATCAGGTGTCCCCATCACAGTGCCCTCTAACCGCAGGTGCCCATATCATTGTGCCCTCTCACATCAGGTGTCCCCATCACAGTACCCCCTTTTTTATCAGGTGTCCCCATCACAGTTCCCCCTTACATCAGGTGCCCCCATCATCACAGTGCCCTCTAACCGCAGGTGCCCATATCATTGTGCCCTCTCACATCAGGTGTCCCCATCACAGTACCCTCTTACATCAGGTGTCCCATCACTGTGTCCTCTTACATCAGGTGTCCCCATCATATTGCGCCCTTACATCAGGTGTCCCCATCACAGTGCCCTCTTACATCAGGTGTCCCCATCACACTACCCCCTTACATCAGGTGTCCCCATCACAGTACCCCCTTACAACAGGTGTCCCCATCACAGTACCCCCTTACATCAGGTGTCCCCATCACAATACCCCTTACATCAGGTGTCCCCATCACAGTACCCCCTTACAACAGTTGTCCCCATTACAGTGCCCTCTTACATCAGGTGTCCCCATCACGGTACCCCATTTTTATCAGGTGTCCCCATCACAGTTCCCCCTTACATCAGGTGCCCCCATCTCAGTGCCCCCTTACATCAGGTGTCCCCATCACAGTACCCCCTTTCATCTGGCATACCTATCACAGTATCCGCATCGGATGTCCCTATCAAATGTACCTTTTAGCGAGAGGCAGGCAGAGGGCAGGAGCTGGGTGGTGAAATAGGCTGCATGTCTGGACAGAGGTAGTTACAGTTCTGTCTTCCTGTGATGCTGGGGACAGGGCACACATGTAACATCATTGGTTGTTAGGTGGCTGCTGGCAGTTCTAACAACCAAAAAATGCACATGGAAAAGGAACCTGCACTGGGCACTGGCTGGCAGTCAGGATAGAACTTTCACGCAGTCCAGGTCTGGACCTTTGTCCACCATTTATTGATGGCTGATGTAATGTACACTGCACTAATCATTGCTAAAATGTCATTTCTAAACCCTAATAACTGTCCCTGTATGTAAACTAAATGAAACACACATTTACCAGCCTGTGGAGTCCAGCGTTGTCTTCTTCCTGCCCAGATTTCTTCCACATCATCCTGCTTCTGCACCACCATCTGGATAGCAAACTTGCACATATGCAAATATATGGCGGGTCTCTGCCAGGCCAATGGGTACTAGCCAAGACCTGTGGAGGTATCAGTGTTGCCAGCTTACCAGATTGAAATTTACTGACATGACACCCAACATTTACTGGCACAGCCAAGTTTTTACTGGCATTTCCAAAAGTTACAAAATTACAGTTTTAAGAGAAAATGTACTTTTATATGTACAATATGCAATTAGTGACGTGATTCAAGGTAGATATTGAGGCAAAAAACATTTAATTTTTTTTTAGATATTGTAAGTAGTATACTGATGGTTGGCAACACTGGTGGTATGCACACACATGGGGGAGTTCATGCATGTTCTGATACACCACCAGTCTGCGCATGCACAAGATGTCCCACTGAAACACTGCCCCCTAGGATGTGACATAGACATCTGAGGAGGCAGCTGGTGGCTGGATACGCATCCTTGTCTAGGCGAGGATTGGGGAAGTGTGCCCATGCCAAAAAAACTGAATTTTTGTAAAATTTTACCGTAAAATTCCTTTCTCTGAGTCCTCCGACAGTCGCCGCCACCTCTAAGTCATCACTATTGGGTATTGACTTCCGCTCCGCAGGAGTAGCTAGGCATAAGACTTAGTCAAAAGAACAAAGCATTTAGCATAGACAAACCCATGGGGGTTGTCCCACTGGTCAATACCCCCCTGCATTGATCCCTCCCAACTCAGTTTGGTAGAATAGCAGTAGGTGTACAAGAAAAAACCCCAAAAGAGAGGCGGGGGCGGCGACTGTCGGAGGACTCAGAGAAAGGAATTTTACGGTAAGATTTTACAAAAATTCCATTTTCTTTTACGTCTTCCGACAGTCACTGCCCCCTCTAAGTCATCACTATTGGGATGTCCCAAAGCAGTGTAGACATGAGGGGTGGGAGACGCAACCGCAGACAAGGCAACGCAGTACCCACATCAGAGAAAGGAACCTTAAACGCACAGTAAGAGAACCTTCTGGGCAACAAAAAAGGCTCAACAGGAGCAACAGCCCAGGAAAGCAAATAACCCAGGGTATAAACAACCCCAACAGCCAGGGACCCACAAAAAAACAAGGGTCACCTATGGCACCGCCGCACTGAGAACTTTGCGGCCAAAGGAGGCATCAGCTGATGCCAGAACATCCACCTTATAGAATTTGGAAAAGGGTTTGCACCGACGACCAAGTCGCAGCCTTGCACACCTGGGCCAGTAGGCCCAGGACGTACTCAATGATCTGGTAGAGTGCGCCTTAACAGGAAAGGGTGGAACCCGTTCCTTCAAAGCATAGGCTTGTACAATGGTCTGTCTGATCCATTTGGCAATGGTCGCCGCAGACGCGGCCATGCCCTTCCGAGGTCCCTCAGGAAGGACAAAGAGGGAATCCGATTTCCGAAAGGATTCCGTGGACGACAGGTACACCCTGATCGCCCTGACAACATCCAAGGAATGCAATGCAACCTCCTTAGGATGTTTAGGCTTCATACAGAGCGAAGGCAAAACAATGTCCTCATTAAGGTGAAAATCAGAGACCACCTTAGGGAGAAAAGACGAATGAGGTCGCAAGACCACCTTATCCTTGTGAATCACCAAGTAAGGAGAGCGGCAAGACAACGCCGCCAATTCTGACACCCTGTGAGCCGAAGTGATCGCCACTAGAAAGGCAACCTTCTTAGACAGCAGAGGCAACGATGTCTCCCGGATGTTTTCAAAGGGAGAACGCTGTAACACGGACAGAACCAAGTTCAAGTCCCATGGGGGTAAAGGCTCCCTCCGGGGAGGAGCCAAATGTCGCACACCTTGGATAAAGGTGCGAATTAAGGAATGAGACGCCACAGGGCATTGAAAAAGAACAGCCAGTGCAGAAACCTGGCCCTTAATCGTGGCCAGCGCCAAGCGCTGGCCCACACCAGTCTGAAAGAAAGCCAAGATTCTCGTCACCGAGTATAAGCGAGGGGAGAACCCCCTGGACTCACACCAGGCGAAATAAGCTTTCCAGGTACGGTAATAGATTTTACCAGATGAGGCTTTCTTAGCCTTGATTAAAGTAGGAATGACCTCCGAGGAGAGACCCCTGTCTCTCAGGACCTGGCTTTCAACAGTCAGGCCGTTAAAGCCAGCGACTGTAAAGCAGGATGGAAGATCGGTCCCTGAGACAGCAGATCCTCCCGCATTGGCAGCCACCAAGGAGGCTCGACTGCCAGGTGAACAACGTCTGCGTACCAGGACCGGCGTGGCCAGTCCGGCGCCACTAGAATCACCAAGTTCGGTTCCGAGGCTAACCTGCGAAGGAACCTGGACAACAACTGAATCGGAGGAAAGGCATACATCAGACGATACCGATGCCAAGGGGCCACCAACGCATCTGAGGCGTCCGCCCACGGATCGCGCATTCTTGCCACTAATCTTTTCACCTTGTGATTTAGCCGAGACGCAAACAGATCCACGTCCGGGGATCCCCACTTCGCACACAGCATTTGGAAGACCTTCGGGTGTAGGGACCATTCCCCCTGGTCCAGGGTCTGGCGGCTCAGATAGTCGGCCTGCCAATTATCCACTCCCGGTATGTGAACTGCCGATATCGCTGGGACATGAGTCTCGGCCCAAGACAGAATGTCGGTCAGCTCTCAGGCCGCCCGGGCACTCCTGGTGCCCCCTTGGTGGTTGATGTAAGCCACCGCGGTAGCATTGTCCATCTGTACCCGAACAGGACGGCCCCGAAGGCGATCCGACCACTGGAAGAGACAAAGTCTGATCGCTCTCAGTTCCAATATGTTGATCGGAAGAGAGGATTCCTCCTCCGACCAAGTGCCCTGGGCAGACAGATTGCCCAGGACTCCACCTCAGCCCGACAGGCTGACATCCGTGGTAATCACCGTCCACAGCAACGGACGGAAGGATTTTCCTTCTGACACTGCCGGGGACTGAAGCCACCACAGAAGATCCATTCTGGTCCGGCGACTCAAGGAGACACTCAGATCAAGGGACTGAGGCAGTCTGTCCCACCTAGCTAGGATCTCCGCTTGAAGAGACCGTGTGTGAAACTGAGCAAAGGGTATCAGCTCGAAGGCCAATACCATCAACCCCAGGGACCGCATGCAGGTCCTGAGTGACGAGGATGGCTTGTCCCTGAGGGACCTGATCTCGTCCTGTAAGGCCCGGGGCTTGTCCTCCGGTAAGAACACCTTTGCTTGAGCAGAGTCCAGAACCATTCCCAGATAGGTAAGACGGACCGAAGGAGACAAAGTCGACTTCTGTACGTTGATGGTCCATCCGAACTCCTGGAGCGTCTGTACCGTCGTGGACAGATCGCGCAGTAGGTCCTGACTGGCACTCGATCTTAACAGGAGATCGTCCAGATATCCCAAGATCGCAATGCCTTGTGCCCGCAACAGGGCCAGAACAGGCGCCAACACTTTGGTAAAGACCCTTGGAGCCGAAGCGAGACCGAAAGGTAACGCCACAAACTGATAGTGATCCTCCGCTAATGCGAACCGAAGGTACCTCTGGTGACCCTCGAAAATGGGGATATGTAGGTAGGCATCCTTCAGATCTATAGAGGCCAGGAATTCCCCTGCACTCAGGGAGGCCACCACCGAGCGGAGGGATTCCCTACGGAACTTCCGAACACGCACAAAGCAGTTCAGCGCTTTCAAGTCCAGAATAGGACACACCTTGCCCTCCTTTCTGGGCACAGTGAACAGATTGGAATAAAACCCCCAAAACCTGTCCCGATGAGGCACCGGGACAATCACCCCCTGGGCAAGGAGATCCTGCACTGGTTGGAGGAAACCGCACAAACGTCCCCCCCCCACCCCAGAAATAGGTGAGGGCGCCCCTTCAGGCAGAGGCGGATTGACCCACCGCACTGGCATTGCCGGACTTCTGCTTGCCCGCCCAGGGCTTCTTCTGGCTACCCTGGCCCCTGAAGGGCTTGCCCTTGGTTTGATTCCGAAAGGCACAAAAGGACCCTTGATTGGGTCGAGAGGCGGAACCTTGCTTGCCACGAAAGGACTTATTCTTCGGGTTCTGGGGCAGCATGGTGCTCTTGCCCCCGGTGACGCCTTTTACCAAGGTATCCAACGCCTCGCCAAACAGGCGAGAACCAGCATAGGGAAAATCAGCAACTGTTTTCCGTGATGTTTGATCAGCCGACCAGCTCTTCAGCCAGATCAGTCGATGGTTAAGCACCGCAACACTAGATAGGCGTGCTACCAAAGGGGCCTCATTTAAGGCCGCATCGCACAAAACGGACGCGAAAACAGGTTTGAGCAAGGAACCCGCCACCGTGTAGTAATGGCGGGCAAGAGACTCCAACCTCCTGTCCGTGGGATCCCGAAAAACCGGGGTCTCCTCAGTAGGAAGCAAGGTAGCCTAATTTAACATGGCCACAGTGTGATCCACCTGTGGAGGCACACACCATCGCGATTCTGTAGCCGGGGCAAAGGGATAAATCAACTTAAACCGACTAGGTACCGTGAATGGACGTTTTAAAGTGCGCCACAGTTCATTCACAGTGTAATGAAACTCAGCGGGGCAGGGAAAAACCTGTGCCGACTTGCGGGTCCTGTGTGTTCCAAAAGAGGACACAATGCCCGGAGGACTGGGCTCATCCTCCAAGTGTAGTGTTTCTTTAACAGAAGAGATTAACTCATCCATAGTCGCGTGTTCTTCAGGCGACCCCGGGGGAGAATTATCAACCCCCTCCACCTCCGCCTCAGACCCCAGAGGGTCCAGGGATGAGCAAGACCCTGAAAAGGGCACGCCCGCCGCAGCAGCCACATCACCATCTGAATCAAAGGAGATAGATAATCTGGGCCTTTTCCTAGCAGCATGTTCAGCTATCAGCACCTCCATTTTGGACACTAACGACGCCACTATGGTGGCCAAGTCAGGTATAACAGGGGCCACAGCAGGACTGGGGTCCCCCACCAGGGCTGGAGGGAATTTGCTCTCCTGAGAATCCATTGCCCAAGTCAGAAACAACAGAGCAATAAAAGGTACAGGCCCATTAAAATCGCTGCGGAGTGCGCAGCCCGCCGCTATATATACAGTGACAAAAGACCCCCAAAAGAAGAAGAAACTGAGCCAGGAAGGACAAAACAGAGAGTTATGGAAGAGTCTGCAGAGCCCACACAGAGTGTTACCACATCAATCGCTGCTTCAGAGGAAAAGGAAGTGAGGTCATCAGAGGCTGAACTATAAGCTGCAAGACTCAGGGAAAATGGCTGCCCATAGAACTGAATGGAAGGCTTCGGCAAGATGGCCGCCGAACATGTGCTCGGAACGATCGTTTTGCCACACACAAGATGGCGCTGGATGGCGCCAAAACAGCATGCAGTTAAGCCCACAGTGAAGCCAGACATGCTTGCCCATACTTAAGATGGCGGACCATGTGGTTTTTACCCGCTGCGGCCGCCGCACACACAGTCTGTACCCCCAAAAACACTGCAGTGACACAGGGGAAGGGGCCCCCAAAAACACACAGCAACGCAGCGCATGTACAAGCGACCCCCACAGGGATCGCATCAGGGAGCCCCACACAGGCACAGACATGGGGAACACACAGAAACACAGGACTGCCACCCCAGACAGAGGCCCCACACAGAAGTACTTATCTGTACCAGATGGCGTGGGGTGCCTCTATGAACGGAAAGCCGCTGTCCTCATCTGACAGGGAATGCCGTTAGCCAAGAAAGGGACACTGCAGCACCGCAGATGTGTCCAGTGAAGTAGCCACCTCACAGGCTGCATCCCTGCTGCGAGCAGGGATGGGTCGTTCATAATGCCAGGACGAACACATGGCCGAATGCTCGATGGCGGGCTGGGGATCCCTCTGACCCTCTGCCCTGGAGAGCCAGGGCGGCCAGTCCGATTCCCAGCTCCGCAGAATCCATCTTCACCCGAAGATCCGACTAAACTTAGCCTTTCAAAATAAACAGCTAGTAAAGCAAAGAAAAAACTGACATTATCTTTTAAAAATAAAAATCAAAAGAAAAGATAAGAAGGCTGAGACTGAAAGCCCCAGCACAGGAAAGCCTGACTACTCCTGACGCTAGGCAGAGACAAACTGAGTTGGGAGGGATCAATGCAGGGGGGTATTGACCAGTGGGACAGCCCCCATGGGTGTGTCTATGCTAAATGCTTTGTTCTTTTGACTAAGTCTTATGCCTAGCTACTCCTGCGGAGCGGAAGTAAATACCCAATAGTGATGACTTAGAGGTGGCGGGACTGTCGGAGGACGTAAGAGAAAAGAAAAGGTATTTAAAGTGGGTGTAAACCTCAGACATGAAATATGAACGAAGCTTATACCTCTATAGTGTGTACATGTCTCAATTAAGAGCACTAAGGTTCACTTTTGTTTTCTGATTGGTTCCTCTATCAGCATGAATCACTTCTGACATTTTTTCTGACACCAAGAGAAAAAAGGTGACAGGGGAGGGAGATCCAGCTGATTGACAGCCTAAGCTTTGCTCCTATGTACTGTGTTAAGGGGGTGTGTCCCTCCCCTCCAATCAGCTCTCAGATCTCTCCTCAGTGAGATCTGCAGAGTGTAACTTCAGCTTTCCGCCCCATTGTTTCTGAACTCTCAGGCAGGCTTAACAATTCAGTACTTTAAATATATTTAGAGAAGAGATGGATGCAGATAAACATGTACAACATATGTAGGAGGATTTGTTTAATCTCTGTGTAACACCTGAGACCAGTCACTTTACTGGGTATACTGTATGTAGGGATTTACAACTAATTTAATGTACAAAAAAATATTTTGCAATGTGTAAGAGGCGCGGCTGGAGGGGGTGGGAGGAAGAGACAGAAAAGAGGAAGTGACATTCTTTATACTTTTACCATCCAATATGTATGAATTTCATATCACCTTCTGCCCAAGTGCAGGTGGATAGCACTTCTGCCTTGCAGTATTGAGTGTTTGCTTTATTTCCCATCCAGGACAATATCTGCCTGGAGTTTGCATGTTCTCCCTGTTTCTTGTGTGTGTTGTTCCTCTGGGTACTTTGATTGCATAGGCGTGCGCAGGGAGTGTGCCAGACGTGCCTGGGCACACCCTAATCACCCCTGTGCAGCGTAGATTTCCCCTGCTGCCCGGGTCCGTGTCATTTACTGGCCGTTTCCTTTTCTGAATGAACACAGTGAGCGATTCGTACAGATCACTCGCTGTGTTCATTCATAACTGAAGCCTAGTAAACTGTGTATACTAGGCTTCTGTTTATGAATGAACAGGAAGCCGCTCAGTACAGAGCTTTTCCCATTCATTCACTGTCCAGTGCAGCTGACACTGCAGAGAAAGGGGCTGGGGAGTCTTTGTCCTCAGCCTTTTTCTCTTTTGCAAAAGTCAGAGACATCATGAGACAAGACTACATATATTGGTGAGGATTCAAAGAGAAAGACGACCCAGCCCATCACATGACCAGCTTGAGGACTTTTGAAAAGGGTAAGGATAAAAAAAAGTAAGCAAAAACTCCTATAGAGGGGATTCCAGGACAAAGAGCTGCTTCCTCCATTGTATTTTGACAGCCTGCCCAACCAACTGTCAAAATAACTCAAACTTGTTTGGATGCAATCAAGGGATGTCTGGCCAGAGGCCGCTGATAGGGCCACCCACTGAGCAAATCTTGTCCGGTTCTCTAGAAATCAGCTGAAATTTCACCAGTGTATGCCCAGTTTAATGTTTATCATAAGTGCCGGTTCACACATATGGGAGGTGGGAACCCTGCGAATCCACTGCGTGTTCCGCGGGTTTCACACTCGACTCGCAGGCAGTTCACACTGCCATATGCGAATCGCTGGGGGTATCAATACAAAGTTAATGACACCCCCAGATAAGTTTGCATATCGCAGTGCGAACTGTCAGTTTGAACATGAATCGGATCACATAGGTGTGAACACCTTTTTCTCGTGCGGACCAAAAAAAAGGGTCCTGTGCGACTTTGTGCCGAATGCGATGCAAATTCAGCCATACAATCTGTATGGCTGAATTCGCAATGCACAAACATCGCATGTGTTTTGCAGAGCAGTGCGCTGAGAATCACATGCGATGTCTGACATCGCTGAAGTGTGAACTGGCACTGAATGGTACGATTCCACCCCCAATCCAACCTTTGATGAAAGACTAGGGTGAGAATGGGACAATTAACTACATCTTGAAGGTGAAAACAAGTGCCATTGATAGAAGTGAAACATTTCAGGATCTGTGATCTAAAACCTCATCTACCACTCATCCTAACATTGTGCCACAGTAAATGGTCTAGAATCTGAGTTTAATTTAAATTTTGAATGACCTGCTGCCACTTTAAATAAAACGTGTATCAAACGAAAATCAGCTAGAACATATAAGGTAAGTAGCGGCACTACAAATTAAAACAGTGATCTCACATAAACAAATCAGAATAAACAAATATAATATATTCTCAAAAGAAATAAAATGTAAAATTAAATCACACCCAGTGGTGTATTTTGGTTTTGTCTTGCCCTATAGAGCAAAAAGGAATGACCGCACTTCCGATAAAGATCAAAAAATGGAGTGTGTTTATTCCACATCAAACAATCGGCAAAGTATAATACATACACGCTGTGAGTGCAGGACAAAAGGTAGATGCGTTTCACGACTAGATGTGTCGCTTACTCATTACCAATTGTCGCTTACTTGGTAATGAGTAAGCGACACATCTAGTCGTGAAACGCGTCTACCTTTTGTCCTGCACTCACAGCGTGTATGTATTATACTTTGCCGATTGTTTGATGTGGAATAAACACACTCCATTTTTTGATCTTTATCGGAAGTGCGGTCATTCCTTTTTGCTCTATGTGGCTTTGGATCACGGATCCGACTGGCACCTGATTCCTGTCTTACCTGGAGCGGTCTCCCTAGTCTGGACTCTATTTGTCCTGCCCTAGGCAAGACTAAAATCGGGCGCCCCCTCCTATGTCAATTTTCCCCACACCTTTTTTAATGGATATAACTCCCTCCAAAATTGAAGGACTATAAGTCCCAGCATGAACCCCTGAGATCTCACGAGAGGGGGGGTGAGAGGGGGTGGGAGAGAGAGAGAGAGAGGGGGGATGAGAGAGAGGGGGGGTGAGAGAGAGAGGGGGGGTGAGAGGGGGGAGAGAGGGGGGATGAGAGAGTGGGGGGGATGAGAGTGGGGGAATGAGGGGGGGGGTGAGAGAGAGAGTGGGGGGATGAGAGAGAGGAGGAATGAGAGGGGGGGGTGAGAGAGAGAGAGAGAGAGAGGGGGTGAGAGAGAGAGGGGGACATGAGAAAGTGGGGGGGATCAGAGAGAGGAGGGATGAGAGAGAGAGGGGGGTGAGAGAGAAAGAGGGGGTATGAGAGAGAGGGGGGGATGAGAGAGAGCGAGATAGAGGGGGGATGAGAGAGAGAAGGGGGGCTTGAGAAAGGGGGATGAGAGAGTGAGAGAGAGAGGGGGGATAAAAGAGAGTGGGGGATGATAGAGAAAGAGAGAGAGAGAGGGAGGTGAGAGAGAGAGGAGGGGTGAGAGAGTGAGAGAGGAGGTGAGAGAGGCGGTTCTAGCAACCAGTGGCCAATAGGGTCTCAGGTGGAGGGGAGTGGCTTTTTTGCTGCCCCCCTACAAAGTGCAGCCCTAGGCCTGGGCCTTGTTGGCCTAGGCCAAAATACAGCACTGATCACACCCAGTGAAAGTAGTGAATAAAAGTTCAAATAAGAATCCAGATAATTGCAATAATCAGAAATTGTTGTACACTGATGATCCGTGATATTCAGTAGATGTGTCTTTAGAATATCTCCACACCATGTGAGACCTGGCAACCACTTCCCCATTCAGTTTATAATCACCAAATAAATCTGCCTCACATTCTCATGTTTGGCAAAGGAGGCAATCTACCCCTCAGAGTCAAGGACATCAGCAACCATCTACAGCCATTAGAAGTGAATCACAAATCGTTCATGTGTAAAAAAAGAAAAGGAGAGCTCCGATAGTGCAATATGTTTAAAACACTGATTTATTAAAAAACAACTTCAAATATTGAACTCACAAGTATCCAATATAAACAGGCATATAGTAGAAATATTGTAGTCTAGCGTATCTCGGTCCTGGAGGACACACCGTGATGTTGCTGGTATCTTACCTGACCGTAGCCCCCCGCCGGAACGTCACTTCCAGTACTGTGTGCTGCGTTACTTCCGGTTGCCGTACAGTCATGTCCCAATGTGTTTCGTCATTAGGACTTCGTCCTGGGATTGCAATTGGAGCTCTCCCTTTTCTTTTACACATGAACGATTTGTGATTCAATTCTAATGGCTGGAGATGGTTGCTGATGTCCTTGACTCTGAGGGGTAGATTGCCTCCTTTGCCAAACATGAGAATATAAGGAAAATTCATTTGGTGAGTTTAAACTGAATGGGGAAGTGGTTGCCAGGTCTCACATGGTGTAGAGATACTATAAAGACACATCTGCTGAATGTCACGGATCATCAGTTCACAACAATTTCTGAATATTGCAATTATCTGGACTCTTATTTGAACTTTTATTCACTACTTTCACTTGGTGTGATTTCATTTTAAAATGGATAGAAGTGATTACTTTAATTGACCGAGGTTTCCCAGTCTGTTGCAACAATTTTATGTTTAATGACTTTAGCGAATCCTCTCTCTGATGTATTAAGTCGGACTTATTATAAACATGCGCGGCTTCAGGTGACAGCACAAGGTCCCAGTGTGATTAATAAGGGGAAGATGTCTCTCCACCTGACATTCTTATGGAAACATCTCCCCCATATTTAGTTAACTTTAACTAAAAGGGCCAAGACCACCCTGGCAGCCTTCTTGTGAACCAGTCCTTTGCCCATGCATAACATAGCAACAGGTTAACTTAGCTATCCCTCCCCCTTCCCCAGCAGCACATACTCCCCTTCAACTCACCTCCAACATGTTCAGCCACTGAGAATGAATAACATACTAGTCACTTGGGGATTGACCCAGTGCTTTCTCTTGGTAGTAGGGACAGAGTCAGTAGCTCTGAGTAGACTCCAAGCCATGGCCAAGACATGAGCATCCACTGAGTTCCTCTGCTCGCTCATTGCAGTCATATAATGCCTCGTTTCCACTGAGTGGTACAGTACGGTTCGGTACGGTACGGTTCGGAACGGTACACCTTGCGTTTCCACTGCCAATAGTACCCTTTCATAATAGGCGTGGTGTAGCAGGAAAGCTGTGATAGACGATTCTCTGTCAACCAATCAAAGTTCTGCAGAGTGTAGCTCCACCCTGTTGGTACGGTACTAATGTGCTTGGTACCCCAACGAAAGGGTCCCAAAAAAGTGGTACGGTACGGTTCGGAATTAGGGTACCATTCACAATGGAAACGGCATAAATAACGTACCGTACCGAACCGAACCGTACCGTACCGCTCGGCGGAAGGTAACAAGCGAAACGAGCCTAAGGGAAGGTGAGTATGTGCTGCTGGGGTGGGGGAATTCATGTCTGCCCATGAGATTATGGGTGGGAGCCAAAAACCCTCTACTGAAATACTGTGAAACACACCCTTGACTTTTTAGGGGCCCATCTAAAACAGAGGGTTTTGTTGCTCGATTCCCAAAATATGACAATGCTTAGAGTGTTTGTAAGTCCCATTGGGGTTTATTTACTAAAGCTAGAGGTGGCAAAATTAGTCACAATTCTGCATAGAAACCAATCAGCTTCTAAACTCAGCTTGTTTAATTAGGCTTTAGCAATAAAACCTGGAAGCTGATTGGTTTCTCTGCAAAATTGTGACTAATTTTTCCCTCTCTAGCTTTAATAAATAAACCCCATAGTGACTTTGCTGGTATCCCCTATGGTTTATATAAGTATTAACTACAGTGTGTGTGTTTCTTAATATGACAATGCTAAATAACTTTTCTCACATCGCAGCTGTCCCCCTTCACTCTATTTCCCTAAAAGAGAGCAGCGGGAGGGGGTGAGTCTCTTCTCTGATGCCACCCAGCCAGCAGAGGGAAGTCATGTGACCACACATCTGCAGTATGAGAAAAGGTATTTAGCATTGTCATTTTAAAAAAAAACATACACACTGTAGTTGATAACTGTATAAACTAGAGGGGATACAAATATTTTTGCTGCATGTTGCAGGGGAATAGCTGTGGGAGGGGCGGGGAGGAGATTGGCTTTCACACTGGCAGGCAAGGAGGGAGGGGAGAGGAGAGAGACTCAGAGCAGAGGGCGGGATGACAGAGGCACATAAACTAACTACTGAGCAGGTATGATTACAGTGGTCAGCACACACAGGGGGACACAGGAACAGTCAGGATCAACCAGGTATATTACAACATAGAAAGGGCCAAATTACATGGCACTAGCACTATGCTATAGATCATGCCTTGAAGGAACAGGATTTATTATTATTTTTTTAGGTTACAACCACTTTAAGTCGAAGAGTCCCAATTATTCTCAATGAGCCCGTTAACACCTGAGTGCCATGTTTCTTGTTGTGTGAAGTTAGAAAAAAATGTACCTGGGCTAATTTTAGGACTGCATGGGACCTAAAATCCAGTACACATTTAAGTGAGATTTAAGGTGAGAATGAAAAATAAATAAATAAACTGCACTTCTGCTGGTTCTAGGACATTTTAGACGAGACAGTAATTGTTTTTACTGTCATGTGACCAATGCCAAGGCATCGGTTATAGTATTTCTGCCAATGGGAGGATCCGTGTTCAGACAAAGCTCCTAATTAGCCAGCTGTGCTGAATGTTATTTCTCCTATAGACATTTTAGCAGAGCTTTTCTATGGCACTATTCTCTGCAGAAAAGGTCCTATAAAATGTTCACAATGCCTTTTGCTATTTATAGTTTTGAAAAGATTTCTGTGCTTCTAACACATTATAGAACTTTTATTATAAATCTACTAATCTATTTATTATAGAGATACTAAAGAACTCTGTATGTATTGCCTAATATCCCAGACCCTTCTCCATATTCTTTAGGCTCCGTTCACATACTGGCGTATCGCGGTGATTCTGCCCGCGATCCCGAATCATTGCAAATCGCAGGTTGCCCATGTAATTCCCGTGACTTGCAATGGCACCCCAAACGATTTTGCCGCAATTGTCGCCCAACGAATTGTGGTAAAATTGTGCAAACAGGATCATGGGACGCCTGTCGCCCAAAATAAGTACAAGAACTTTTTTTGGGCAACAGGCATCCCGCGATTTCTGTCTCCGTGATTTTACTGCGATTCATTGGGCGACAATCGTGGCAAAATCGTGCCACATTTGGGATGCCATTGCAAGTCACGGGAATCGCTTGAGTGTCCCACAATTTGCAATGATTCGGGATTGCGGGCAGAATCCCGGCGATTCTGCTCACGATCCGATACTCCAGTATGTGAATGGAGCCTTAAAGCGGAGTTTCGCCCCCCCCCCCCCGCTCCAAATACTGTAGCTGCTGACTTTTAATATTAGGACACTTACCTGTCCTGGAGTGCAACGATGTCGGCACCGCAGCCGATGTTTCCATTGGCTGTCGGGGTGCTGCCGCCGCCATTATTGTCGGTAAGGGAACCCGGCAGTGAAGCCGTAAGGCAGACATGGGAGTAAGTCACACATGTGCAAGTCACAAGCAAGTCTCAAGTCTTAACCTTCAAGTCTCAAGCAAGTCCCAAGTTACTGTGGCGAAAAGCAAGCAAGTCAAATCGAGTCCCTGCTAGAAGTCAAGAAAGTCAAGTCAAGTCATTTATTTTGGTCAAGTCACAAATCAAGTCAAAATACAGATCTACCCCAATTTTCACCTTTAAATCAGTTAAAAGTCAGTGGTCAGGAAAGGTTTTGTTTTATTTTCAACATTAACAAAACTGCTTAGTGCTTTTTTCTTGGCATATTAAAGAAACACTTTGAATGCCCAAAGAAGCTCAAAATCCTTCGTCCGGTCATCAACACCACAGTCACTAAGAACATTTTAAGTATTTCCATTGTAAAACAGCCAGTGTCCTAAAAATCAGAACACACTGAGGTGTTTTAAGTGACTGTGGTGTCAGAAACATAACAGGCACATTAATTTTGCTTTAACACATCTTGAGAAAATGCAAATATTAAATAACTAAAAAAAGTAAAGTCATTTCGAGTCATATGTCTCAAGTCAAAGTCAAGTCTCAAGTCATGAATACAAAGTCAAAGTCAAGTCGAGTCTTTTATTAATTCTAGTCAAGCAAGTCTCAAGTCCTCAAACTGGTGACTTAAGTCTGACTTAAGTCAATTCATGTGACTCAAGTCCCCCACCTCTGCCTTACGGCTTCACGGGCGGGTCCCTACTGCGCATGCACAAAGCGCGCTGCACATTCGGATTGGCTCAGCGGCGGGGGAAGGAGGAGGGGGCCAAACTTCCGAGGGAAAGCGCCGCGGCGCCGTATCCCGTAAGTGGGGAAGGGTACCTGTCACAAACAGGTACCCGTTTCCCCCTCCCCCCTGAAAGGTGCCAATTGTGGCCCTGGAGGGGGGGAGGAAGCTAATGAGCGGAAATTCCTCTTTTGGGTGGAACTCCGCTTTAAGGCTCCATTCACACTTGAGCGTATCGTTTTCAAGCATTTTTTCAGAAGTTTTTTGTAGGTGTTTGGAGGTAGGCATTGACATCTAACAATAACACTTGTAATCTGCCAAAAAAGAAGCTCATGTACTTTTTTGAGCTTCAGGCATTTTGCTTCAGGCGACAAAACGCTCATATGTGACCAGGGGCCATTGAAATTAATGGGGTTTTGCTTGTTGGGCATTTTGAGACTTCAAATATGAGCGTTTTACCAGCTGAAAAACGCTCAGATGTGAACAGGGCCTTAGAGCTGTCATTACAGACCTGTAGCAGTGTAAATATTGCATTGTTTACACACTATACCTGCAGACAAGGACTGGGAATAAGGTGAGTATTTGTAGTGTATTGTCTATGGCTATCTCGGTGTGCAGTTTAGTGATGGGATGTCTGATCTATACGGAAAGTGGAACTAACGTTGGAAAAATAAAAACTGTGAACAGACAGGCACTTTATTGCAGAACAGACATGTAATGTATCTTCTGCAGTGAAATACACTTACCTGCCTGTTCACAATAACCTGTTTAATCAATTGAGTCACGGGAGATTTTACCCCCTTCATGACCAAGCCATTTTTTGCTATTTAGCACTGCGCTAATTTAACTGACGATTGCGCAACCATGAAATGCTGTGCGAAAACAAAATTGATATCATTTTCTTTACACAAATAGAGCTTTCTTTTGGAGTTATTTGATCACCCCTGTTTTTTTTTTTTTTTTGCGATGTAAACAAAAAATTTAAAATTTTTGAAAAAAAAAAATAAAACTATAATTTCTACTATAAAAATGCAAATTATGGATAAGGTGATATTTATTGGTACAGCAGTGCCAGGCTAATGACAGCTTCCAAGTTTCGGTTCCTGGGTCAGGTAATCACACACACGGACGGGAGTCAGACTCGGCTGTCCTGTGTGTGTCTGTTCCCGTGGAGGCGGACAGCCATTCCTGCAGTTGTGGGCTCCCCCTCCATGGCCCAAGTGGCCTGACAGCAGTGCAGGGCCTGACAGGCGCTTGCCACCTGCTAAGTCCGGTGGTGGAATGCACAAGGGACTAATGCTTGGCTGAGGCTGGGTCGCTGGGCAGGTGGGGCCCCCCCGGGCAACCAGAGATGTATAGTAACTAAGTAGAATTACTTCACTACTGTACTTAAGTACCGAAAGGCGGTATCTGTACTTTCCTAGAGTATAATTTTTTTCTCCTACTTCCACTTTTACTTCACTACATTTTTTCAATGATTTCAATACTTCTAATAAAAGTTTAGCGAAGGCGCCTAGCCCTTTAAAAAAGATGTTAAAACCTGCTGCCCTTTTAATTGTTAAAAACAATAAATAGGTGTATATAATTGGTAAAAAGGCGCTGGTAATCTTTTATGGTGCTAAATACAAATACTAAATTAGTTTCATAAAAATCCAATAAAATTATAACATATATAATCAATATTATAGTAAAAGTGCACGTGCTATACTGTACTTGGTGCAAAAGAAAATTATTGCAAATCAAAGTGCTTACTAGTGCATCAACATAGTAAATTAAGGTGCAAGTGCTAACCTTTACTCGTGCAAAGATTGTTGCAAATCAAAAAAAAGTGCTTCCTAGTGCATCCACAAATAAATTAATAAATTAGATCACAAGTGATATATATCTTTAAATTATATCAACATTAGATTATTCGTGCTCACTATTACAGTGCTCCAAAATATGTGGTTAAAGTGTCTATAATATTTGGTAGTCCTGAGCAATTCATGCAACAGAGGAGTGCTTGTGTAAACTTGATTGTTTAGATCTATAGTGCTCCAGTTGATGGGGTGTGTCACACGTTGCCTCTTACCAGATTACGGCAGGTCACAAGGACCCCCAACGCCTGTGATCCCTTTAAATGGGTGGATCAGACCTCTCCTCGGCTTCTTTTCCAGAATATCCTGCTTCTACGTTACTCGTACATGGACAATACAGTCCGCACATATAAAGATATGGAAGATAGCCACCAATAGTGAAATACTGTTTATTGTATTAAAATTACACAATAAAGTAACAATTGGCTTCTTACATTTCGTTGTGCCCTCCTGTCACTGGGCAATTCGGCAGTTAATATCGTGCTGGTATTAGGAAGACACCGTCCGAGGATCTGCAGTACCCTCCTGTATCTCCTTTCCCCTGTTTAATTGCGGCGGTCGGCGTGCGTCCCAGCCACTGCTCCGAATGCCTCTACTTCCGGGTTTAGCAGAGACCAAAATGCATTTCGCTTATGCTTGCGTCATCAGGACCGCACTTGTACTTTTACTCAAGTATGGGTTTCGAGTACTTTATACAACTCTGCGGGCAACTGCCCAGCGTGCCCATTCGGTAAGATGGCCCTGAGTACAGGACTGAATACTTCCAACAGTTTGTGGTCTACAATTATTGCATGAGTGCACTGCAACATAGAATTCATCAATTATGGCTCCTATTTGTGAAGACTTTTAACCACTTTACGACTGCTCACAGTAATATTACTGCGGCAGAGTGGTTCGTTATCGTCTGACGACGTAGTACTACGTCGTCAGACACTCCCCCTTCTGGGCGCCGCCGGAGGCTCGCTCCCGCTGTTTTCATTCACAGCGGGTGTCGGGCCAGGGGAGGAGCAGCGGCGATCGCCGCTGCTCTTACCCGATCGTCGGGGTCGAGTCTGGAGATCCGCCCGCTGTGTGTAAGCAGAGCGGGCGGATCTCCATAGTGACAGGGAGTGACAGATCGGACTGTTCAGCATAGCTGGACATCCGATCTGTCCATGACTCACTCAGTCACCTCCCCCCCTACACGTCAGTAAGCACCAGGCATACATTAACCCCTCCCTCTCCAATAAAATTAACCCCTTCCCTGCCAGTGTCATTTTTACAGTAACAGTGCATATATATAGCACTGATTACTGCAGTAATGTCACTGGTACCCCCAAAAGTGTCAAAAATGTCAGTCAAGGGTCCGATCTGTCCGCCGCAATGTCGCAGTCCCGCAAAAAAAATCGCAGATCGCCGCCATTACGCGTTAAAAAAAAAAACACCAAAAATGACAGAAATCTTTCCCTTTGTTAGTAAACGCAATAACTTTTGCGCAAACCAATCAAAATACGCTTATTGCGATTTTTTTTACCAAACATAGGTAGCAGAAAACAAATTGGCCAAAAATTTTTTAAAAAATTGGTTTTTACATCTTTTTTGGGGGGAATTTCATATAAAAAAATGTTAAAAATATTGTTATTTTTTCAAAATAAACGCTCTTTTTTTGTTTATAGCGCAAAAAGTAAAAATCGCACAGGTGATCAAATACCACCAAAAGAAAGCTCTGTTTGGGTACGGCGTTGCACGACTGCGCAATTGTCAGTTGAAGTCGCACAGCGCCGAATCGCAAAAAGTGGCCTGGACGGAAGACAGCAAAATCCTCCGGTGGAAAAGTGGTTAATCAAACAGGTGAGTGAAGTGAACACTATCCCTGTTCTCTAAATGTAGTTTTGAATGTAAATCTATTGATGTCAGTTGAGATATAGTAGCTGCACAGACACAGCCGCTGCTCCCAATTTGATATTCATGTGAGTGCGGAACTGCGGGTGCACGTCCCCGAACTCACAGTGTGCAATGGCGCCATGCATGAATCTGAAAATTGGGAGCAGTGGCTGTGTCCACTGATATCAATGGGACTATCTGCATGGGGATGCACGGAACACCTCTGCATCCCCATGTGGGTAAACATTGCCTCGGGAGTATGCATTGATATCCCTCATCTGAGCAAGGCCTAAAAGCAAAATGAAAGCAAATGCAAAAGAGATTATGTTTGCAACATTTCCTGCTAGCCTTAAATATATTAAAAAAAAATATATAATGTGTTTAAAAATACAGTTATCCTTTAATGAAATAGGAAGACCCAGATCACCATAGGATTGTATTTCAGTACAGGTCCTCTTTAGTGTAATAAAATTTCCCTAATGCCACCCAGCGACATACAAATGGATTGTACACATTATTAGTTATCTCATTTATTTTTTGTAACCTTTTAATTTTTGGTGTAGTGGTCCTTGAAATAAGCCCATTACTTCTACTCTCTTCTGCTATTTGCTCAGAATGAATGGAGCATTTGGCAGGTTGCAGATGAAATGCATTTTAAACGTTTTTACTAATATCTATTACTGAATAGTTGTACCCATTCCAAATTGGGCAGAAAGACATATGGTGGAAGGTGGACTGCAGGAACAGATGGTGCCCGTAGGATCTTCTCCAAGGTTCCACAATGCCCACACAGGCTTCTAACCAGACCACCCGGCATCTGACTCAGAGGACCAGGATTGGACTGACACAGCATATAAACAGCTCGGCATCCAACAATATGAAATGTTAGCATTTTTCTGTATTCTATAAATGCCTGCTCCTTTAATTACCCCTATAATTACCTTCCTTTTCTGTTGCTGGATATCTGTTTATGGTGACATGATAAGAAGGCTAACTCAGCAAAATAAGAGAAGAGGCTCTACAGGGAAATCCTGCACTGATGATTTTACATAATACAACATTGGAAGCATTTTCATTTACTATGACAAAGTATGTTGTAAGGGACTGGATAGTAGAACAGTTTGTTATTGTTACCTGCAGCTCGGGAACACAAGTTGTGTGGTTCTGCATTTCCTGAATTTCTCCCTGCAGTATGCGATTGGCTACATTTTTAAGTCACTTCCACTGATTAAAGTGAAACTATCAAAAATCACATATTGGAAGCAGTCTGTCATTCAGGGCAGCCATCAGAAATTTTAGGGCCCCTTACACAGCTTTAGTCCTGGGCCCCTTCAGGCCTGACAATCAACATTCCCCAGGGCCGTCCCACCAAAACCGCCCACTGGCCATCCCACCGAGTCCCTCAGTGCACCCACTTTTATTTCAACAATATTACAACTTAATATTTGAAAATTGATCCAATCCAGCAAAGAGACATCTCCATATATTCAGCAAAGAGACTGCCCAATCCAGCAAAAAGACACCCCAATCCAGCAAAGAGACATCTCCATATATTCAGCAAAGAGACTGCCCAATCCAGCAAAAAGACATCTTCATATATTCAGCAAAGAGACATCCCAATCCAGCAAAGAGACATCTCCATATATTCAGCAAAGAGACTGCCCAATCCAGCAAAAAGACATCTTCATATATTCAGCAAAGAGACATCCCAATCCAGCAAAGAGACATCTCCATATATTCAGCAAAGAGACTGCCCAATCCAGCAAAGAGACATCTCCATATATTCAGCAAAGAGATGGCCCAATCCAGCAAAAAGACACCCCAATCCAGCAAAGAGACATCTCCATATATTCAGCAAAGAGACTGCCCAATCCAGCAAAGAGACATCTTCATATATTCAGCAAAGAGACTGCCCAATCCAGCAAAGAGACATCTCCATATATTCAGCAAAGAGACTGCCCAATCCAGCAAAGAGACATCTTCATATATTCAGCAAAGAGACAGCCCAATCCAGCAAAGAGACTGCCCAATCCAGCAAAGAGACATCTCCATATATTCAGCAAAGAGACTGCCCAATCCAGCAAAGAGACATCTCCATATATTCAGCAAAGAGACTGCCCAATCCAGCAAAGAGACATCTCCATATATTCAGCAAAGAGACGGCCCAATCCAGCAAAAAGACACCCCAATCCAGCAAAGAGATATCTCCATATATTCAGCAAAGAGACTGCCCAATCCAGCAAAGAGACATCTTCATATATTCAGCAAAAAGACAGCCCAATCCAGCAAAGAGACATCTCCATATATTCAGCAAAGAGACTGCCCAATCCAGCAAAGAGACATCTCCATATATTCAGCAAAGAGACTGCCCAATCCAGCAAAGAGACATCTCCATATATTCAGCAAAGAGACTGCCCAATACAGCAAAGAGACATCTCCATATATTCAGCAAAGAGACTGCCCAATCCAGCAAAAAGACACCCCAATCTAGCAAAGAGACATCTCCATATATTCAGCAAAGAGACTGCCCAATCCAGCAAAAAGACACCCCAATCCAGCAAAGAGACATCTCCATATATTCAGCAAAGAGACAGCCCAATCCAGCAAAGAGACATCCCTTCGGCTGCATCAACTTACTCTGCGGCCGTCCTTCTTTAGTTACTAGTTACTACAGCAGCAGCAACTTGATCTCGTTGGTTGGGTCTGAGCGGCCGGACCTCTCTGAACGCCTGGGCCCCCTACATGTGTAAGGGCTGTCCCCCCCCCTGATGGCAGCCCTGCTGTCAATAGTATTATCACAGCAGTCCTTGTTTTTCTGAGCCCACAATCCCACCCCACACACACACACATTCCTTAAAGTGGTAGTATTTACTAGGTACAGTAAATATCTCCAAAATGTGCACCTTTTAGAAGATATT